>NW_027362768.1:140005503-141205503 GCF_046119375.1 Phyllobates terribilis | reverse complement strand
GGCAGGAAACGACCCTCAGCTAGAAACCGGAGGCTCTGACATTTTATGTGGCGCAGCCCCTTGCTCCACCCGCTAGGAAGGCACCACATAGGGTCAGGGAAACTGGCGCCAAGTTTACCAAGAGGAGGCCCGAGGCAGCCGGACAGAAGGGTTGGTAAGAAAGGCCAGACAAAGGACACACAAAGGGGGTCCTGTGAAGCGCTCCAAAGTTATCTGGGAGTTGTCTGAGCCCCTCACCTGGTGAGCACAGTACGACGTGGGCAGCCGTTACCTGCAGACGTGGTCTGGATAATAAGAACTGTGAGTAAAGGCCCTGAACTGCATCACTGACTCCGTGTCGTTACTGCTGCTGCCGCCCTGCACCATCACCCCCATCCTCCGCATACACTGCCCTGAGGCTATACTCCTCCCGTGGGGAGTTATGCTACGCTCTGCTGCACCCACAACACCAGCCTTAGCGGTCTGCCCTGTAGCGGCGGTTCACTCTGACCGCAATCCACGGGTGGCGTAGTCGGACATTTAAACATCAAAACCACATAAATAGTTCCGCCACTGGTTTGACCGCCCTGAGCCACGGAACCGGATCGCCGCCACGAAGACTACAACCACCAGCATCCACCAAAAAGTGTCCGGCTCCGGGTGTCCCAAGGCCCAGGGGGTGCGTCAGAACATTTTCATCACCTTTCACAATCACCAATGGGACAAGGCAGGGATGTCCTCTGTCCCCTCTCTTATACATCCTAGTGACGGAGCACCTGCTCTCATCAATTCGCCATAACCCCAATATTAGGTGGATTGAGGTGGGAGGCACCGAGTACAAGTGCTCTCTATTTGCTGATGATGTCCTAGTATATATCACTCAATCACATATATCCATCCCTGCTGTTATGGCTGAAATAGATCACTTTGTTACATGGTAAAATTTTAAAATCAATGCAGCGAAGTCTGAGGCCCTCGATGTCTCCCTCCCTAAATCCATATAGGATTCCATCCAGTCCAACTTTCCCTTTGCCTGGCCCTCACAGGGTATCAAATACTTAGGAATTCCTATTCATAGAGACCTCTCCCATCTATGTTATCTTAATTTTGGGCCCTTTATTGAACAATTCCATACAGACCACGGTTGGCAAGTTAGAACTGTAAGATTCACTACGTGAACCACTGGTGTTTTGTGGAAAAGCACATGTACACCGCGTTCCAAATTATTATGCAAAAAGTGTTTAGGAGTGATAAGGGAAGAATTTGTTTGTTTGTCAGTTAAACTCATTGATGGTGATGTGTGTCAGGGCTCTTTATATCACTGTAAGCAATTGCAGACACCTGTGCTAATTAGTTTGGCAGGTGTGTCCAATGAAAGGCAAGACTACTTAAGAAGGCTCTCTCACATTATTAAGCAGCCTACATTTTCTGCCAAAATGGGAAAGAAAAAGGATGTGTCGGCTGCTGAGAAGCAACAAATTGTGGAGTGTTTAGGTCAAGGCATGTCTACAATCAACATTGTGCGATGATCAGGATGAAGTGTCTTGGCAATCAAGAAGTATGTAGCTGATTCACAGTACACACGTGTGCGTGCTGATAAGGGCAAATTGAGGACTCTTTCCTACAGGCAATTACGTCAGGTTGAAACAGCAGCGACAAAAAAGCCTTGTCATAGCAGCAGACAAGTTTTTGAAGCTGCTTGTGCCTCCAACGTCCCCCGAACAACAAGATGCAGGGTCCTTCAGAGGTTTGCAGCTGTGCATATGCCATCCTGTCGACCTCCTCTATCCACTTCACACAAGCAGAAACGGCTCCAGTGGGCCAAACATTACATGAAGACTGATTTCAAAACTGTTTTGTTCACGGATGAGTGCCGTGCAGCGCTCGATGGTCCAGATGAATGGAGTGGAGGATGGCTGGTTGATGGACACCCCACGCAAACACGGCTACAGCGCCAACAAGGAGGAGGTGGAGTAATGTTTTGGGCTGGAATCATGGGGAGAGAGATTGTCGGCCCCTTTAGGATCCCTGAAGGCGCTAAAGATGAACTCCATAATGTATGTGGATTTTCTCAAACAGCACTTCCTGCCATGGTTCAAGAAGAAGAACCGTGTATTTCACAGCAAGATCATTTTTCTGCATGATAATGCACCATCTCATGCTGCACATAAAACATCTGCATCTCTGGCTGATATGGGCATAAAAGGGGACAAACTTATGGTGTGACCCCCATGCTCCCCTGACCTCTACCCCATTCAGAACCTTTGGAGCATCATTAAAAGGAGTGTCTATGATGGCGGGAGGCAGTTCACATCTAAGCAACAGCTCTGGGAGGGTATTCTGTCCTCATGCAAAACAATTGAAGCAGAAACCATCCAAAACCTGACAAATTCAATGGACGAGAGAGTTCAGAAGCTCCTTTCGAACAAGGGGTCCTATGTGAAAATGTAACATCACCTAGAATAAAGTTTTGAGTTGAAAACTGTTTGATTTCAGTTTCTAACAACCTGCTAATGCTTATAATTTCAAAAATGACCATTTTTTTGGTCTTTATTAAAATGAAAAGGTTGATCGAAAAGTTTGGGGGAT
The DNA here is from genome assembly GCF_046119375.1 of Phyllobates terribilis. Taxonomy (NCBI): domain Eukaryota; kingdom Metazoa; phylum Chordata; class Amphibia; order Anura; family Dendrobatidae; genus Phyllobates; species Phyllobates terribilis. The sequence continues at coordinate 141,202,935 of NW_027362768.1, read as the reverse complement.
CTAAGAGTGTGGCAACCCAGTAGTCATGATTACTTCGAATTCTGACAATATGAGGGTCATGCTGCAGGTAGTGCAGCAAGAAGGCACTTATGTGTCTTGCGCATCTCGGAGCCCCAAAATTATTTTCCGGGCTAGATGCAGCTAAAAATTATTTTTAATTTTAAATCTTGTGAAGATTATTATAGATGGCCTAATAGGATCAGTGCTGCACACTGCTACAAAGCCCAAATTATTTTCCAGTCAAGATACAGATAAACATGATTAGTAATTTGAAAGCTTAAAACGGTTGGTAGGGTGATTTTAACCAATCATCAAGCTTTTACTCTCCCCAGGATGACACAGGGGTAGAAAAGTCATTTCGGATCCATGATTTGTTCATCTTTATGAACGTGAGTCTGTCTACATTATCAGTGGAGAGCCGCGTGCGCTTATCTGTCAGCACACCACCAGCAGCGCTGAACACACGTTCAGACAGAACGCTGGCTGCGGGGCATGACAAGATCTCCAAGGCGTAAGTGGCTAGCTCCGGCCATTTATCCAGATTGGAAGCCCAAAAAGAGCAAGGGTCCAGTGACACAGTCGTGGCTTCAATGTTTACTTGGAGATACTCCTGTACCATCGTCTCTAGGCGTTGACTATGTGTCAGACTTCTTGTCTCCTGTGGCCTTGCAAAGGATGGGCTAAAAAAGTGGTGAAATGATTCCGCAAAATTGATGTTACCAGCAGATACTGTGGTTCTGTTACGGTTTGAGTGCTGAACACTTGACGGTCCCACGGTTGGCAAGTTGGAACTGTGAGATTCACTACGTGCACCACTGGTATTTTGTGGAAAAGCACATGTAAGATTCTGCAACAGTCTCTGCTGATACTCCTGCATGCGTGCATCCCTTTCTATGGCAGGAATAATTTCTGCAAATTTACTTTTGTACCGGGGATCTAACAGTGTGGCAACCCAGTAGTCAGGATTATTTCTAATTCTCACAATTCGAGGGTCATGTTGCAGGTAGTGCAGCAAGAAGGCACTCATGTGTGTTGCGCATCCAGGAGCACCAAGTCCCTGTTGTGTTGGTGGCGAGGTAACAATCATGCTTCCTTCCTCTGTCCTCTCCCCCCAACCTCGCACAACAGAAATGTGATCAAGGTCTCCCTCATCTGATGAGTCTTCCATCAGTTCGTCCTCCACTTCTTCCTGGGCTCCTGCACCTTCCTCACTAGTTTGGCTGCTACCATGCGCCCTGGTAAAACCATCTCCCCCACCCTCACATGCCTGCCGCCTTGGTGCTGCCGACCGTCTGGACCTTGCAGATGTTAGCCCTTCCGCATACAACTCCTCCTCCTCTACTTCCTCCACCTCCTCTTGTGCCACCACCTGACTCCGAATTCTGTTTAACATGTGCTCCAGCATGTAAATCACCGGAATAGTCATGCTGATAATGGCATCGTCAGCACTAAACATCTTCGTCGCCATTTCAAAACTGTGCAGAAGGGTGCATAGGTTCCTGATCTGAGACCACTCCTCCAGCGTGATTTGCCCCACCTCTGAATCTCGTTGGCCCAGGCTATACGTCAGAACGTATTGCACCAGGGCTTGTCGGTGCTGCCACAGTCGCTGCAACATGTGCAGAGTTGAATTCCACCGGGTAGGCACATCGCATTTTAGCCGGTGAAGTGGCAGGCCCAACGACTTCTGTAGAGATGTAAGTCGCTGAGCTGCGGGATGCGAACGGCGGAAGTGAGCACACAGCGACCGTGCCCTCTGCAGAAGGCCATCTAGTCTGGGATAGTGGGCTAAAAATTGCTGGACAACCAGGTTCAACACGTGAGCCATACAAGGCACGTGTGTGACATTGCCCCGGCGAAGGGCCGCACCCAGGTTTGCAGCATTGTCGCACACGGCCTTCCCTGGTTTCAGGTCCAGTGGAGACAACCATTCATGAAATTGGTTCTCCAGAGCTGACCACAACTCCTCAGCTGTGTGACTCACATTTCCCAGACATTTCAATGTAAAAACCGCCTGATGACGTTGAGCCCTACTGCCAGCATAGTAAGGAGGTGTGCAGGATCCCTTCTGCGCAGTTAGAAAGCTTGTGGCATGACCAGACAGGCTTTGGGTGCAGGTGGAAGACCGAGAGGAGGTTGAGGAGGCAGAAGCAGTGGAGGAACTTTGACATAAAGAGGATTGACGCACAACTCGTGGGGACGGCAAGACTTGGACAGCAGCCCCTTGTCCTGCTGTCACCATAGTTACCCAGTGCCCAGTCAGCGACATGTAACGCTCCTGTCCATGCCTACTCGTCCAAGTGTCTGTGGTGAAATGCACCCTGTCACACACAGAGTTTCTCAAAGAAGCGGTGATGTTGTGTGCGACATGCTGGTGGAGCGCAGGCACACCTTTCTTTGAGAAGTAGTGCCGACTGGGCATCTGGTACTGGGGCACTGCGACGGACATAAGGTCTCGAAAATCCTCTGTGTCCACCAGGCGGAAAGGCAGCATTTCTGTAGCCAAGAGCTTGCAGATGGTGAAATTCAACCTCTTAGCTTTCTCATGGCTAGGAGGAAATGGTCTTTTACTTGTCCACATCTGAGGGACCGAGGGCTGGCTATTGTGCTTAGACGGGGTTGATAAGGGTGTCCCCGGCAAACTGCCGGTCTGTGAGGAAGATGCAGGCGGACATGTTAGGTTGCCTTGATCCAAAGGTGGTGCTATCGATGTCGGACAGCGCTCAACACCAGCTGGTGTTACCACCTCCAAAGAAAATGATGACCTGCCAATCACGCTGGCTGTTGCGGGTAAAGAGGTGGCAGGTCTGCGCCCCAAAACAGGTGTGACTGCTGTCCCCCCAGTCACAGAGGATGAAGAGGCCGCGGATGCACAAGATATGGCAGACGGTGATTGGCCCGGCCGGCTAGGCCGCATTGTAGCACACTGAGCTTCCCACTGCAACTTATGCTTCATGTCCATGTGCCGGTTCATGCATGAAGTACTCAAACTATGTATTTTTTGGCCTCTACTTAGCTTTTGCTGACAAATGTTACAGATAACACGAGTTGGGTCATCTTTATCGATCTGAAAAAATGCCCAGGCTATGCAAGGCTTAGCACCCATGCGACCTGAAGAGCCACCACGACTTGTGGTGAGAGGCAGAGTTGTGTTTGAGGATGCAGTTGTTGACGTGCTTCCAGTACTACGTCTCTGTCCAGGAAGGCGCAACCTGACCTCGTCGTCACTAGCATCTTCCTCCACCTCCTCTGCTGACCTCATCTCTTGGCTGACTGTGGGTTGACAGTAAGTGGGATCTCCGACCTCATCATCATCACCCTGTGCGTTATCACACCCGTCGTCCTCAGAGCCAACCTGTTCCTGCCCTGACAAAAAACTAAAGTTGTCGCTCCAATCAGGTATTTGAGTCTTATCATCGTCTTCCTCATTGTCTCCACCAACAGGAGTTACAGTTTGGGAATGAGGGTCTACATTATGGTCAGAACCTTCTGCGTCTGGTCCTGGATCCGACTCATAAAGATTCTGGGCATCAGTGCAGATCATTTCCTCGTCTGGATTCACAGAAGCGCTGGAGTCGACCTCTGATTCCCAGGCTATAGTATGAGTAAACAGCTCTGCAGACTCAACCATCTGTTCTACCTCATACTCAGACGGGCAGCTGGAGATTTGGGAGCTGTGAGGAAGCAAGTGCGATTTGGGTGACACCTTTGAGGACTGGAGTATTTGTGATGTTGAAGTTGATGTGGAGGAGAGCCCACTTAAAGGAGCACTTGATATCCGTTGAAGCACCTGCTGTTTTTGTGCCTCATCTGGAATTTGTAGCGATTGGCGTGGCCGTAAGAAAGGGATCTTATCACATTGTCCGCTAAAAGAAGTAGACATTTTAGTTTGGCTGGAAGATGGTCTTTCTTCTGCACCTACCCCACGGACACAACCTTTTTTCCCCTTCCCAACACGCCTATTCCCCTTTCCACCAGCAGCAGGCCTTTTTCCACTCATTTTGGTGGTTAACTAATTCACAACTCTGGAGTTGTTTGCACAAAAAAACAATGGATGGTAACCGAGCAGAGCTGAGTGGCCAAACTGTGGTATTAGGCCAAAACTATTGGCTGGGTTAGATGCAGAAAAAAATTATTTTTAATTTGCAACCTGATGGAGGTCAGTATAGATGGACTAATAGAACAAGTCCCACACGCTGCTAGAAGCCCAAATATTTTTTCAGAGATAAATGAAGAAAAAAATTATTTTTAATTTGCAACCTGATGGAGGTCAGTATAGATGGACTAATAGACCAAGTCCCACACACTGCTAGAAGCCCAAATATTTTTTCAGAGCTAGATGCAGAAAAAAAATATTTTTAATTTGCAACCTGATGGAGGTCAGTATAGATGGACTAATAGACCAAGTCCCACACACTGCTAGAAGCCCAAATATTTTTTCAGAGCTAGATGCAGAAAAAAATTATTTTTAATTTGCAACCTGATGGAGGTCAGTATAGATGGACTAATAGACCAAGTCCCACACACCGCTAGAAGCCTAAATATTTTTTCAGAGCTAGATGCAGAAAATTTTTTTATTCAATTTGCAACCTGATGGAGGTCAGTATAGATGGACTAATAGACCAAGTCCCACACACTGCTAGAAGCCCAAATATTTTTTCAGAGCTAGATGCAGAAATTTTTTTTATTCAATTTGCAACCTGATGGAGGTCAGTATAGATGGACTAATAGACCAAGTCCCACACACTGCTAGAAGCCCAAATATTTTTTCAGAGCTAGATGCAGAAAAAAATTATTTTTAATTTGCAACCTGATGGAGGTCAGTATAGATGGACTAATAGACCAAGTCCCACACACTGCTAGAAGCCCAAATATTTTTTCAGAGCTACATGCAGAAAAAAATTATTTTTAATTTGCAACCTGATGGAGGTCAGTATAGATGGACTAATAGAACAAGTCCCACACGCTGCTAGAAGCCCAAATATTTTTTCAGAGATAAATGAAGAAAAAAATTATTTTTAATTTGCAACCTGATGGAGGTCAGTATAGATGGACTAATAGACCAAGTCCCACACACTGCTAGAAGCCCAAATATTTTTTCAGAGCTAGATGCAGAAAAAAATTATTTTTAATTTGCAACCTGATGGAGGTCAGTATAGATGGACTAATAGACCAAGTCCCACACACTGCTAGAAGCCCAAATATTTTTTCAGAGCTAGATGCAGAAAAAAATTATTTTTAATTTGCAACCTGATGGAGGTCAGTATAGATGGACTAATAGAACAAGTCCCACACGCTGCTAGAAGCCCAAATATTTTTTCAGAGATAAATGAAGAAAAAAATTATTTTTAATTTGCAACCTGATGGAGGTCAGTATAGATGGACTAATAGACCAAGTCCCACACACTGCTAGAAGCCCAAATATTTTTTCAGAGCTAGATGCAGAAAAAAATTATTTTTAATTTGCAACCTGATGGAGGTCAGTATAGATGGACTAATAGACCAAGTCCCACACACCGCTAGAAGCCCAAATATTTTTTCAGAGCTAGATGCAGAAAAAAATTATATTCAGTTTGCAACCTGATGGAGGTCAGTATAGATGGACTAATAGAATGATACTATGCCCAAAAGATTTTACTTCACTAGGTGCAGTAAAAAAATTGGTATTCTATACACAGGTGGTATATCTTGCAACACAGATAGGCTACTCCACTGACTAACACACTCTGCAATAGGCCAAAAAGGATTAGCTTTGCTAGATTCAGCCAAATGCTGTGAAAAAAACTTGCACAGCACTGGCACAGACCTGCCTGGCAAAAACTGATAGGAACTGATGTAACCTAGTCCTGAAAAGGACTCCAATTACAATTAGTCTTTACTCCCACAATCTATCTATTTAAGAGCACAGACCTGCCTGATAAAAGTCGTAGGAAATGCTGTAACCTAGTCCTTAAAAGGACTGCAATCACAACTATTCCCTACTCCCAAGCTATCTGTATATTTGTGCGAAAATTGGCTTGAAATTAACAAGGTATAGCGCACACAGCAACAGCGGTGCCGTCTAACACGCAGCTGCAGCAGTGAGAAAATGGTGGCGACGGGGAAAATGGCTTGGTCTTATAGGGCAAGGACATGTGACATACACTGCCAATCACACATGCCCTTGCTTGTGTGAAAAAAAGCACTTCGCTCCGTGTGTGCGCTGCTGATAGGCTGACAGATTGCACCTCCCCACTGCAAATGCGGGAAAGAGAAAAAAAAATGGAGATCTTCATTGTTCCTGCAGAGATCCATCCCCTGCCCCTCCCCCCGCCCCGCTGTACACTCAAACTGCGTATTAACATTAATTTTCATCATTACTGAGAAAAAATCCAGTTATGATTTTGGTGCACGAACAGTTATCGAACATAACCTCGAACAGCCGAATTTTTCTCAAATTGTTCGTGTTCGCCGACCGGCTCGAACACCGCCCAAAACAGCTCGAATTTGAGATTGGCGAACAGTTCGAGTAGAACAACGCTCATCTCTAATCATGAAGTAGTCCTAGACTAAAAACTACTGTGCTCCAGGGACGAACATACCATTGGTGCAACCTGTGCAGACGCAGAGGCCCAAGTGGTAAGGAGGCCATTTCCATATCCAAAGCAGGTGGAATTGTGCATTATGATGAGCTATTGAACTAGAAAGCGCCCCAAAAAATTTTCTGCACTGGAGCCCTCTTCTGTCTGTGTCTGCTGCTGCTGTGCTAGTATATCAATACACCATCAACTTGTTTGTTTTTTTTACATAAAAAAGACATCAGCATGGCGTCAAACCGTGTAGTGAAAATAAGAAACCTTCTGTATTACCGCAGCAAGAGAATTTCTTACCAGCAGCGCCGTCTGTTTTTAAGTGATTTTATCCACCCTTGGTTAATGCGCCATCCTTGTTACTTTTAAAAGATGAGATTGCAAGTGTGTACTGTCTCCTCTCTTCTGCCGTAGGTGGCACAGAAAAGCATTTCAGCAGAAATTGGTCCTGTTTGGTCTAAACAACGTCCACTTGTTATGCATTTTTGTAGGTCGTACATTATGAGCTGCCCTTTATTCAGCAGGTCATTGTATTCATGAAGGAGCAATAACACAGCTATAATTGCTGGAATATAATTATCCGGCGTATTAATACATAGAAATTAATATAAAACACTTTTGTCTATTATTACATGACCATGAGACAGCGTGATCTCTCATAGCCGAACAGGCACTAGACAATATATTACTCGGAATAAGACTGTATTATGCTGGAGCAAGGTTGGACTGGCCCACCAGGGGACCGGAGAATCCTCCGGTGGGCCCTGGCTTCTCCTTCAGGAGAGTTCATAGTGCATGCCTTGCAGCTGCTATGGGGTTCTTGAGTGGTGGAGAAAGGTGGACGTTCAAAATCAAATCCTCTGGTGGGCCCAATGTCCTTCAGTCTGACACTGTGCTGGAGTTAAACTGAACAATAAATTGTAAATCCCTATTCGATTTACTTACAATTGAGTCGTGAAGGCGAGATGTCGGGGTGTAACGTTATCAGAAACGTGCATTCTTGCAGTAATCTTGCAGACTATACAGACTGCCGATCACCAGATGAATGAGCAAACCACTTGTTCGTTGGGTGAAATGATCTTTTGTGCTGCACAAAGATTATCATTCTTGATAGCAAATCGACTTGGGTAAACAGGACCTCCACTGCCGAGAAATAAGTCGGATATTCATAACTATGGGAACTGCCTGTAATCCTTTATGAAAGTTTAACTTAGCCTGATTAACAGCTTTTCAGTGTTCCTCCTCCCTGCTGAGACATGGCACTGCTCAGTACAAGCTGCAGCAATCAGTCAGGCTTGGTTGGAAGATATTTCATTCTGTAGCTGGACTCATAAAATGCATATTTTAATATCAGGATTATACATCTATTCCAATATATATTTTTACAGTTAATAGACCAGTTTCACCACTTAATAATCTATGCAGTTTGTATTGTGGGATTCGGTGTCAGACACCTCCACGCTACAAGGCAGGAAAAGAATATATATTGGTTTTTTTAAAAAAAAAAAAAAAAATGTTAATTTGTATTGAAAGTTTTAAAGACAAATAGAGTAATAATATTGAAAAATGACAAAAATACAAACTTTTGATTAAGAAAATGTAAAAAGAAAAACATGAATGGGAACGGCTGAGGAAAAAGAGAGGAGGAAGAGGTGGGGGGAGCCAAAAAGGAGTCGAAAACCTAAAAATATATATTATTGACAAGAGATGTAGTTAAGCGGCTCCTCTTGGTTTTCTTTGGAGTTGTCATCTTCTTTCTTCTACACTCTTAACCAGACTCAAGCAATTTATAACTGCGCTCTTGATCCTGTCACATTGCAGAAAACTTGAGCACAATTAGCAGTTTGTCTTATCACACAGGCAGCATGGCTGTCACATTCTATTCCATGCATCAATCAGTCTGAATCCTGACTGAATCCATAAGAAACAAATTGTATTATTCATTTCCCAATTTACCTGGAGGTGTAACATGGAGTTCTTAAGCCTCAATGGAAAATGTGCAACAAGGACCCTCCGCTCCTTCCCAAGTGCCATTTATAATTATGGTGTCTCCTTACGTGACATCAGGAAATATTGGCCAAAATGGCGTGGGTGCAGTGACAATTTATGGAACCCCTGTAGCTACACTGCTAAATCTTCTCAAAATATCTATATTATTATAGACAACTTGCCCTTTTGTGATGCTTCCCTTGTTCCAACCTCAGTGTTGGTGGTTGGTGAGACAGCTGAAATGATTTCCATAGGACTGAGCCAGCTCCTAAAGGGATGGTTCAGGACTGAAATATTGATGAGCCAAATCTCCCATCCACCCCCCCCCCTCCCATATCTTTATTTTTTAGCTTCCTTTCTGCCCCCTGCAGCCATCTTTGTATTTTATTATTGTTTCTATCCTGAACCTCCTTCCATCTTTCCCTCTGTGCCTCTAGACCATATTTCCCAAGAGGCAGAGCTCACTCACTCTCACCCTCAATGCCCACCCATTCCACCTACAGAGCACCATGTTGAGACTCTCATACAGTCTCAAAATGGATAAATCCTTGCCCACACAGTTTCTCTTTTCTAACATTTTCCCACTTTATTTTACCACAATGTCCAAAGTAGTTAAATTATTGGCACTTCAAATAATTAATTATACCCCTATTCTGGCTACAGGTACTGTCCAGAACAAAGAAGAGATCCTTTTTCATATTACAACCATACATCTTTATTATTCAGAGTAAAAAATAGCATAGTTCAGTGCCTCTAGTAATATTCACTCCAGCAGACCTGCTATGCAGCTGAATAATTTTATTACCTGTGAGCAGGATGGAGAAAGGGCAAATAGAAGGTGTCAGTAATAGCATTCCCTCACCCCGATGTGCGTTTCGCCTCTAGCTTCTTCCAGGTGCTGACACGGGCACCACACAGGCTCAGTGTTCCCCAGGGAAGCAATGAGTCAGACAATACAGTACAGACCAAAAGTTTGGACACACCTTCTCATTTAAAGATTTTTCTGTATTTTCATGACTATGAAAATTGTACATTCACACTGAAGGCATCAAAACTATGAATTAACACATGTGGAATTATATACTTAACAAAAAAAGTGTGAAACAACTGAAAATATGTCTTATATTCTAGGTTCTTCAAAGTAGCCACCTTTTGCTTTGATGACTGCTTTGCACACTCTTGGCATTCTCTTGATGAGCTTCAAGAGGTAGTCACCGGAAATGGTCTTCCAACAATCTTGAAGGAGTTCCCAGAGATGCTTAGCACTTGTTGGCCCTTTTGCCTTCACTCTGCGGTCCAGCTCACCCCAAACCATCTCGATTGGGTTCAGGTCTGGTGACTGTGGAGGCCAGGTCATCTGGCCTAGCACCCCATCACTCTCCTTCTTGGTCAAATAGCCCTTACACAGCCTGGAGGTGTGTTTGGGGTCATTGTCCTGTTGAAAAATAAATGATGGTCCAACTAAACGCAAACCGGATGGAATAGCATGCCGCTGCAAGATGCTGTGGAAGCCATGCTGGTTCAGTATGCCTTCAATTTTGAATAAATCCACAACAGTGTCACCAGCAAAGCACCCCCACACCATCACACCTCCTCCTCCATGCTTCACGGTGGGAACCAGGCATGTAGAGTCCATCCGTTCACCTTTTCTGCGTCGCACAAAGGCATGGTGGTTGGAACCAAATATCTCAAATTTGGACTCATCAGACCAAAGCACAGATTTCCGTAGGTCTAATGTCCATTCCTGGTGTTCTTTAGCCCAAACAAGTCTCTTCTGCTTGTTGCCTGTCCTTAGCAGTGGTTTCCTAGCAGCTATTTTACCATGAAGGCCTGCTCCACAAAGTCTCCTCTTAACAGTTGTTGAAGAGATGTGTCTGCTGCTAGAACTCTGTGTGGCATTGACCTGGTCTCTAATCTAAGCTGCTGTTAACCTGCGATTTCTGAGGCTGGTGCCTCGGATAAACTTATCCTCAGAAGCAGAGGTGACTCTTGGTCTTCCTTTCCTGGGGCGGTCCTCATGTGAGCCAGTTTCTTTGTAGCACTTGATGGTTTTTGTAACTGCACTTGGGGACACTTTCAAAGTTTGCCCAATTTTTCAGACTGACTGACCTTAGTCTATTATCTTATTATCTATTATTATCTATTATCTATTATTATCTTAGTCTTAGTCTATTCAATAGGACTATCAGCTGTGTATCCACCAGACTTCTGCACATCACAACTGATGGTCCCAACCCCATTTATAAGGCAAGAAATCCCACTTATTAAACCTGACAGGGCACACCTGTGAAGTGAAAACCATTTCCGATGACTACCACTTGAAGCTCATCAAGAGAATGCCAAGAGTGTGCAAAGCAGTCATCAAAGCAAAAGGTGGCTACTTTGAAGAACCTAGAATATAAGACATATTTTCAGTTGCTTCACACTTTTTTGTTAAGTATATAATTCCACATGTGTTAATTCATAGTTTTGATGCCTTCAGTGTGAATGTACAATTTTCATAGTCATGAAAATACAGAAAAATCTTTAAATGAGAAGGTGTGTCCAAACTTTTGGTCTGTACTGTATATTCATTTATTATAATATAATCTAGCACTCTGAAACGCTCTGCACCATCCCCTCTGGCCAAAGTCATAAATCAATAAGATTTAGTGTTCTGTGCGTAACCTGAAATGTCTCTGTGCTCTCCCTCCTTGTGCACATCCCCAGTCACTCTAATCTTGTCAATGATCACAAGCCACGCCCCTTTTAACATCACCTTTCAGAGCACTTTGCAGAGCTATTGGCTGAGAATTTCAAAGCACAGACAGCAAAGCTCCCTCCTCTGTGCTTTGAACAGAACTGGAAGTTATATCACCACAGGTGAACACTCAGGAAGAGAACAAAATTTTAACAGCAAGTAAATCAAAGTTTCTTAATTTCTGATAGGCTTTGCAATGTTTAATAAATTATCTATGTGCCTGGAGAACATCTTAAATATATGTCATTACTAAACGATCCGACACTAGCACCCCCACTGATCAGCTGACACCTGGAGTGCTTCTTTAGAGTTCCCACATTTACAATTGTATGCCATATTTTGCACATTATATCAGCTTCATTTTTCGTTGTATGTCTCTGAACTGAGACAGTTGCGCTATACTGTGCTTTTTTTAGACAACGAAACAAAAAGAAATGCAGATGCATACCACCTGGGAGTCTGACAAAAGGACGTTATGTTGGCATATATTTGGCCTATTGAAATTTATAAATGGATTCTAGGTAAAATCTGAAATGTGAAGCTTAGCTTCCATACTACATATCAGTGTTACTGTTCGAGATTGGAACTGAGGCGCTTCTCTTCTCTTTATGACACTATGATAACTGAATCTGTCACATCTCAAACAGCTAAAGGCTATTTTGGAGCCACTTTAAATATTACATTAGATTAAAATTACATAAATAGCAGTTCCCTAATTAACATAAATTACTGGGAACGTTCCAATAAAAACTGTCAGGGCTCCCGGGTTTCACCCGCTTGTCTGGCTTGTCTCATCAACAGGATGACAGTGTATGAAGGAAAGAAATTAGACATTACCATGTCTTTAAACTTTTAATAACTAGACCTGTAGCACCAAGCTTTTTTTATATCACTTTTTCATTGTCACATTTCATAGTAATATTTTTTGATTGTTTTGTTTTTGCTGTTTTTTTAGATGTTTTTCCCTTTTTGCTGCTTTTTTGCTGCAGTATTTTTTATTTGATGTACTGCAATACATTTCAACTGAATGTAATTCCAAAAATGTACATTCAGTTCAAGCCAGTGCAGTTACTGCATCCTATTCGGGGGCCCACCTAGGACCCGTGGCCCACCGGAGAATCCTCCGGTGTACTGCCAGCCAGTCCAACCCTGGTTGCAGCATCTAAGGGATTAAATTGCAGTGATCAGAGTTATCTATGATCCCAGCAGTTATAGCAATTATTTGGGGAGATATGTGGCATCCTCTTTAGTCATCATGTTCAAAAAATAATGCTCACATTTACACCCCCACCCCAAAAAAAAAGTTAAAGTTGGTATTCCCATTTATGGTGCAGAATAGAAAGGAATCTTAGTCTTTCCTTGTGACTTTGGACTACCTCTGCATTAGAACTCGGTACATCACTATGTATGTAGTGTGGATTTGAGAAAGTATTTATTCTTCTTTGACCATAAGGAATAAAAAAATCCATTTAATATTTCAGGATCTGAAATAATATGAGTGGAGCACATGTTTATGCTGGAGGCATCTGCTACTTGGTTCAGGGACACAGACTTGAAGATTCTCAAGAGCTTCACCCATCAACTTACATGAGCTTCTACAGGATGTTTTAATTGTGTCTAATAAGGTTTAGTCCGTATGAGCCATCCTTGTAATAGTTTGTTCTCTCTTCACCAATTAGTTATTGCTGAATTATTCCATATTTGAATAAGTTGTCAAAAAAACAAATTCAGGAGAAAAGTTGTCTCATCTAGGTCATCGAGGATGTTTCCATTTGCAGAATTTCATTCATATTGAATTATGCAGCCTTAGTTTTTCGATTTGTTCTCATTGGGCAACGTATTCCTATATATTGACTGGGATTGTAGAGACAAAGCTAGAGTCATAAATAATGTGACGTCCAGCTGCACTTGGTATCACAGATCCTGGAAGAGTGCATTGATGGATTCCTCCACAAGAGGCCCCCATATTCATTCACACAGCTCCACCTTCCACCTCAGACCACAAGAGGGAGCCCGTTAGGGACAGATAAATAGGAAAGGTGGAGCCAGGCAGCAGTTAGTCTATTCTGGTTTAGTAGTGAGTCCAGTACAGTCTGAGAAGAGTTACCTCAGAGGACAAAAGCCTGTTCCAGCTCCTGCAATTGCTATCCTGCAGTGGAGCTTATCCAGACCAAGATTCAGTGTAGCTCAGAGAAGTGAGCTTTAGGTGTGCCGGCGCCATAAGATCGGTGAAGCGCGGCAAGCTGCCGTTAGTGTGAGTAGCCTAGTGAGGGCCCGAGTAGGCCGAAGGCGAGTGGAGAGTTAGTACATAGGGGGCAGAGGAGCTTAACTAGCTCACCCCGAAGCATTTACCGGACACCGGGTCCGAAGCTTACCGGGATCTCTATGACCCAGTAAGGCATAACCGGAATCCCTAGAGAACTACAAGTCCCAGGATCGCTAAAGTGCTGACACGTAACAGAGTCGGGAGACACATAGGCCCGCAAGCTGAGGAGCGTGTACTCCATTAGAAGGCCCTATCACAAGGTCAGCCAGCGCAGGACAGAGACAAAGTTAGGCCTAGCTCCAGGCAGGTCAGAAACTTACTACACAGAGGCAAGTAACAGGAGGCCCTACACCCACTCATTGGGGAGGATCCTGACATGCACCCTTCACCCTACAGTGCTCCGGGATGTGCCTGAATTTCCATCAGTAAAAGGTACTGAAGTGACTATCGTGTCTGTCCCTGTTCTTGCTCTGACCCGGCTGGGTCTCGCCTGTCCTGCATTCCCCTTCCGTACACTGCCCTGAGGCCCAGCTCCACCTGTGGGGAGCTATACCATTGAGCTGCCCTATCATCGGCCTCAGTGGACTGAGCAGCGCTGGTGATCCTCACCAGAAGCCACAGGTGGCGTCACGAACTTTTATAAACTTAACAAATTATCCACCCTTTTTAAAGAGAGACCCCAGGGTATGGGCCCTGGAGCCGACCACCGCGACATCCCCAAGGCCAGGCTAAAGGCCCAGGTACCGAGTCATCCCCTTCCCCTGGGCGAGTCAATATTATGGTGACCCAAACTGTATGGACCTGGGTTATATTTAAAGGGAATATGTCACTTGATTTTTGCTAACCCATCTGAGAGCAGCATGATGTAGGAGCAGAAACCCTGAATACAGTGATGTGTCACTTACTGGACTGCTTCCTGCAGGTTTGATAAAATCACAGTTTTCTCTACAAGCTCTCTGAATACTGAGCTCTTGTATAACCCCGCCCACACTACTGATTGGCAGCTCTCTGTGTACACTATGCATAGGCAGAGACAATCAGTGGTGGGAGTGGGGTTATACACAGCTCATGAATTTTGAGGACTACATGTCAGCAGCTTTACTAGTCCTTTAGTGATAATCTCCTGTGAATAAAACACTGATTTTATTAAAACTGCAGCAAGCATCCCAGTAAGTGACACATTGCTAGAATCTGTTTCTCTGTCTTAAACAATATCTTGCTGAAATTCGAAGGCTGCAATCCCCATAGGGTTGTGCCTAATGAAATCAGATATTCTATTTTTTTCATTTTCCCATTAATTTTTAACATTAATTACCTTAGAAAAGTAAAAGCTTTTGGGTGATATTATTACAAGTGACCTCCTATGGAAAAAAAAAGTTTCTACTTGCAGCTGATGATGATTTTGCCTTGGTCCAAATGGCCAGTGGTGCCATCACAATGCATGAAGTTAAAAATCCAAAAAATAAATAAGAGAATTCTAAGGAAAAAAAATGTTTAAAGCTCTGCTTGCTCAAAACACCAAGAAATAAAGCTGAGGAAGACGTAAATCCAAAGAAAAACTTTGTTTTGCCTGATGAAGACATCCATATGATGATGTCTGGTTAATGTTTGGTGAAGACATCTATACGATGTTGAAGAGTGTTGTCTGATATATGAGTAACGTTTTTATATGGATTTTTTAATGTTCCTGATGTTTTAGACCGACAGTGCTTGTATCTTTTCTTCTTTTGTTTTTGTATTTTTTTATTTTTTAACCCCTTTACCCCCGAGGGTGGTTTGCACGTTAATGACCAGGCCAATTTTTACAATTCTGACCACTGTCACTTTATGAGGTAATTACTCTGGAACGCTTCAACGGATCCCCCTGATTCTGAGACTGTTTTTTCGTGACATATTGTACTTCATGATTGTGGTAAAATTTATTCGATATCATTTGCGTTTATTTGTAAAAAAAATGGAAATTTGGCGAAAATTTTGAAAATTTATCAATTTTCAAAATTTTAATTTTTATGCCCCTAAATCAGAGAGATGTCACACAAAATAGTTAATAAATAACATTTCCCACATATCTACTTTACATCAGCACAATTTTGGAACCAAAATTTTTTTTTGTTAGGGAGCTATAAGGGTTAAAAGTTTACTAGCGATTTCTCATTTTTCCAACAAAATTTACAAAAACATTTTTTTAGGGACCACATCACATTTGAAGTCACTTTGAGAGGTCTTTATGACAGAAAATACCCAAAAGTGACACCATTCTAAAAACTGCACCCCTCAAGGTGCTCAAAACCACATTCAAGAACTTTATTAACCCTTCAGGTGCTTCACAGGAATTTTTGGAATGTGGAAGAAAAAAATGAACATTTAACTTTTTTCACAAAAATGTTATTTTAGACCCAATTTTTTTATTTTCACAGGGGTAACAAGAAAAAATGGACCCCAAAATTTGTTGTGCAATTTACCCTGGGCATGCATATACCCCATATGTGGGGAAAAAACACTGTTTGGGCGCACGGCAGGGCTCGGAAGGGAAGGAGCGCCATTTGACTTTTTGATTGTAAAATTTGCTTGAATAATTAGCGGATGCCATGTTGCGTTTGCCCCATGAGCCCCTGATGTGCCTAAACAGTGGAAACCCCCCACAAGTGACCCCATTTTGGAAACTAGACCCCCCAAGGCACCTATCTAGATGCATAGTGAGCACTTGGAACCCCAAGGTGCTTCACAAATTGATTCGTAAAAATGAAAAAGTTTTTTTTTTTCCACTTTTTCATTTTTACAAATCAATTTGTGAAGCACCTGGGTGTTCCAAATGCTCACTATGCATCTAGATAGGTGCCTTGAGGGGTCTAGTTTCCAAAATGGGGTCACTTGTGGGGGAACTCTAATGTTTAGGCACACAGGGGCTCTCCAAATGCAACATGGTGTCCGCTAACAAATTGAATGGAAAATCGGCTCAAATTGTTAGCGGACACCATGTTGCATTTGGAGAGTCCCTGTGTGCCTAAACATTGGAGCTCCCCCACAAGTGACCCCATTTTGGAATCTAGACCCCCAAGGCACCTATCTAGATGCATAGTGAGCACTTGGAACCCCCAGGTGCATCACAAATTGATTCGTAAAAATGAAAAAGTGGAAAAGAAAACACTTTTTTATTTTTACGGATTAATTTGTGAAGCACCTGGGGGTTCCAAGTGCTCACTATGCATCTAGATAGGTGCCTTGGGAGGTCTAGTTTCCAAAATGGGGTCACTTGTGGGGGAGCTCCAATGTTTAGGCACACAGGGGCTCTCCAAACGCAACATGGTGTCTGCTAACAAATTAGAATAATGTCACGTTTGGAGAGCCCCTGTGTGCCTAAACATTGGAGCTCCCCCACAAGTGACCCCATTTTGGAAACTAGACCCCCCAAGGCACCTATCTAGATGCATAGTGAGCACTTGGAACCCCCAGGTGCTTCACAAATTAATCCGTAAAAATAAAAAAGTGTTTTTTTTTCCACTTTTTCATTTTTACAAATCAATTTGTGATGCACCTGGGGGTTCCAAGTGCTCACTATGCATCTAGATAGGTGCCTTGGGGGTCTAGTTTCCAAAATGGGGTCACTTGTGGGGGAGCTCCAATGTTTAGGCACACAGGGGCTCTCCAAATGCAACATGGTGTCCGCTAACAATTTGAGCCGATTTTCCATTCAATTTGTTAGCGGACACCATGTTGCGTTTGGAGAGCTCCTGTGTGCCTAAACATTGGAGCTCCCCCACAAGTGACCCCATTTTGGAAACTAGACCACCTAAGTCACCTATCTAGATGCATAGTGAGCACTTGGAACCCCCAGGTGCTTCACAAATTGATTCATAAAAATGAAAAAGTGGAAAAAAAAACACTTTTTGATTTTTACGAATCAATTTGTGAAGCACCTGGGGGTTCCAAGTGCTCACTATGCATCTAGATAGGTGCCTTGGGGGGGTCTAGTTTCCAAAATGGGGGCACTTGTGGGGGAGCTCCAATGTTTAGGCACACAGGGGCTCTCCAAAGGCAACATGGCATCCGCTAACAATTTGAGCCGATTTTCCATTCAATTTGTTAGCGGACACCATGTCGCGTTTGGAGAGCCCCTGATGTGCCTAAACAGTGGAGCTCCCCCACAAGTGACCCCATTTTGGAAACTATACCCCTCAAGGATTTTATTAAGGTGTATAGAGAACATTTTGAACCCAGAGGTATGACACAGAATTTGATAACATTAGGTCATCATATTGAATAAGTTGTCATTAGTCTTGAGCGCAAGTGCTCGCTACTTGAGTTTGCATCAGGTACTCAGGTATGCACCATGTACTGCGTGTGCTCGAGTGACATGCTCGAGTCCCTGCCCCTCATGTTTCACGGTTATTAGACACCCAAAAAAAACATGCGGGGATCGCTCGTGCATGGCAGGCAATCCCCGCAAAGTTTTTTTGGCCGCGAAGCATAAGGGGCGGAGACTCGAGCATGTCACTCAAATACCCACGATACTCAATGCATACCAGAGCACCCGATGCAAACTCAAGTAGCGAGCACTTGCGCTCAACACTAGTCGCCATATCGTCATCTTTTTTTCTTACTTTTGAAAAAAATCCCAGCCCCAACCCTAACCCCAACCCCAGCCCTAACCCTAGCACAAACCTAACCCTAGCACAACCCTAACCCGAGAGTTTATTTTTTACGCCGTTCCTCGTGTGGTATAAGTGATTAGACGACTTTATTCTTCGGGTCGGTACGATTACAGTGATACCAGAATCATATCTGGTTTTTATGATTGACAGCTGTCACACCCTAAAAGACGCATTTTTTGTAAAATCTAGTTTTTGCATTGCCATATTTTGAGAGCTATAATTTTTCCATATTTTGGCAGACAGAGTCATGTGACAGCTTGTTTTTTGCGGGATGAGTTGACGTTTTTATTGGTGCCATTTTCAGGCACGTGACATTTTTTGATCGCTTTCTATTCCGATTTTTGGGAGGTAGAATAAACAAAAACCAACAATTCAGGAATTGTTTTTTTTTTTTTTTTTATTCTGTTCCGCATGTGGTAAAATTGACAAGGTAGCTTTATTCTTTGGGTCAGTACATTTATAACGGTACCACATTTATTTTGTTTTTCTATGTTTTGGCGCTTTTACACAATAAAAGCTATTTTATAGAAAAAATTATTTTTTTGCATTGCTTTATTCTGAGAGCTTTAACTTTTTGATTTTTCGGCTGATGGAGCTGTATGGCAGCTTGTTTTTTGCGGGACAAGATGATGTTTTCAGCGGTACCAGTTTTATTTATATTTGTCTTTTTGATCGTGTGTTATTCTATTTTTTGTTTGGCGGTATGATGATAAAGCATTGTTTTTTGCTTTGTTTTTTATTTTTATTTTTTACCATGTTCACTGAAGGGGTTAACTAGTGGGACAGTTTTATAGGTCAGGTCGTTCCAGACGCGGCGATACCAAATATGTGTACTTTTATTGTTTGTTTGCTTTTTTTTCTTAATAATATTTATTGATGGGTACATTATATTTTTATTTTTGGTGGATTATTTTTTTTGTTTTTTTTTTATAATTTTACAATTATTTTTTTTTTTTTTCACTTTCTGAGAGTTTTTACACTTTTTAACTTTGTCCCACTCTGGGACTTTAACTTTTTTTATTCTGATCGCCTGCACAGCATAGGGATGGAGCACCATCCCTGTGCCATGCAGGCAGTCAGCGCTGCACAGTGAGAACATTATGTGGTCGTGCACTGCGCATGACCAAACAATGTTCCTGTTGCCTGGTAACCCGGATGTTGTCATGACGACATCGGGTCATCATGGCAACACCAGGGAAGCCGTGGCAGACAGCGCTGGAGGCCAGAAGAGGAGGTGAGTATTGCGATCACCTCCCCTTGCCTCCGCAATGCTGTGATCGACTTCGATCACAGGATTGCGGGGGTTAATGTGCCGGGAGCGGTGCGGGACCGCTCCCTGCACATAATACCGGGTGTCAGCTGTGACAATCAGCTAACACCCGGCGACGATCGCGCCCGCACATGACGTACTAATACGGGTCAGGCTCTTAAAGCCCAGGGCACTGACGCGTATTAATACGTCATGGGCTGTAAAGGGGTTAATGGAAAGAGAAAGATTCACTAAGTTGACAAATTTAATAACTTTTCCCTTATAACAATAATAAATATATGAATCATATTTTGTTTTCTGCAGACTTTCTGCAATAATTTGTCTTTATAAGTGAATATGGCATTAAACATTTTTAACAGTTCAAATCCCTCTCTGAAGAGGCAATTTGCATATTTAATTTCCCAGCGGATCATTGCCTATAAGTCTCCTTACACTGGCATGCCAGACATGTCACTCTACACAAGGAGAAACGTTACCCCTTAGACTCTATTGGTAAATAACTTTGCCTATATTTCATCACCTTTATGAAGAGGTTAAAGTAATTAGGTGATGATGAATAATTCTATTTTCCATACATCTGGCTCATAACTTATCCCTTCCAAAAAAACAATCTTCATTACTAAACATTTCATGATCTGGCGGGTTACTGAAGTCACAGGTAAGATATGGAATAGTTAGCAAATGATGATAGAATCTTTACTACCAGGAAATATAAAAAAAAGGCTGAAACTTCAATCGATCACATCTCATTGAAATGTTTTCCTGTGTTCAGGCTCACTGCGGAGATCAGACAGGCTCTCACCCCAGATTCATGCAGCTTGTAATAATCATTTTATGGGATTGTGAGAGGATATGGCTTTGGAAACACCAATACAGACATCCGCCTATTTTTATTTTTTTTGTACATTGTGAGAAATATATTTAAAGGGATTTCTAGTTAGAATGAGCTACTGTTGGCCGCGGATTAATCTCTGTACTGTTTGTTCACCCTTTCATTGTTGAATGGCTGGACAGTACAGAGATTAAAGTAGCAGCATGGTGATAGGTTAATCATGTGGGGTCTGGTTTGCTAAAATGTTCAGCAGTCAGCTGATATTTCCAGGATAATCAGATTTTTTATTTTTTGGATTTTCTTTTAAATAAAAATAAACAAAAAACAAACCTTGTTCAGTCAATGGATATTTTCAGGATAATCTGCTTTTAACATGTAATATTATACAGCCCAAGCATGATACATGGTCACACCAAGAGGGCAAGAACCAAAACCAGAATTTGCAGTGACCCTATATGATAACATAGAAAAGTCCAGACAGGGTTTTTACTAAATGAATGTAAAGATCCGAGATAGAGGCAAAGGTATCCAGTAGCAACAGTCCTTTCAGAAAGTTTATCAAATCCAGACGACAGATCCCACAACTGAAGCATGTTTATCCAGTCCAGTCGGCAGCCGATCTCTACTCTATAAGCCATTGATCCATCCAAGGTCCAGGTCCTCAAACTAGATTCATTCATTCTAAAGAGAATGAATATTCACAGCTCTCCACACCCATGGGAGTGGAGGAGAATGAATATTCATTCTCTGTAATAGGGGGCACAGAGGATCGCTGAGCCACAGCAGGAAGTGGCAGCTGCGACTCACACTGTGCTATTAAGGAGAATGAATATTCGCCCCTCTCCATTCCCATGGGCATGGAGAGGGGTGAATATCCATTTCCTTTAGCAGCGGGCACCCGTAATAGCTGCAGCAGTGGCTGCTGCCTGTGCACCACTCCTCCGCCATCGCAACCCCCCCATCCCCACCAGTATATACTATATATATAAGTATTTATAAGTATATACACGAGTATAAGCCAAGGGGGGCTTTTTCAGCATAAAAAATGTTCTGAGAAAGTCGGCTTATACACGAGTATATTCAGTGTATGTAACACAAAAATTTGTGTGAATGAAGCCAGAGCCTCATTAAGACGTCAGTTTTTCTCGTACGATTACTTTCTGTATTTTTCACGGATAACACTCGTACCTATGATAGTCTATGGGATTGTTCACACGTCAGATTTTTTTCCTCGGACCTAGTGGTCCGTTTAAAAATACGGAGACATGTCTATGAAAAAGTCATACTGCATTCGGATTAAATCTGAATGCAGTCTGATTTTCATGGACTGTCAGAATGGAGAAGGTGGAGAAACTTTTTTTTTTCTTCACGTACCAGAAAAACTGATGACAATGGTGTGGCGCCCCTTAGGGTTCGACAACCACAGGGATGCTGCACTTCTCTAATGGAGTGTAGTGTTCCTCCTTTGAGCTAAGAACAGTGTGATGGTCAGGACCCAACCTCCACATCCAACACCACACTTCTCCACCAGAGGGGGCTACAATGCACTAGGTGCTGCCCCTCCTGGCACTTGGGAGACTGGGGAACCAAGAGATAGGGGAACCAATTAGTGGGTGAGGGTGGAGGACTCACATTTTAGTGACACTTAATAATTCATATTTAATACACAGCCATCTTGGTTCATGGTCCTTTTTAGTCTTTTAGTCTCTTTTGATGGTTCTTTCATCGTGACCTTCCTCCCTGAGCGTGGATCCTGTGTGGACCTGCAGAGGATGGAGGCACGGCCCTCGTACCCTGGCCTTGGGTCGAAGGGCAGGTTGCAGATAATGAATGTCTCAGCCCGGTCAAGGACCATGACCAAGAAGTCCGGAGCTTAAGAGTGTAGCTCCACCGCAAATGGATCCCAGTGAGGATGCAGACGGAGCAGTGTACGCCACCTGTCCTCGCTATGCTGATCTATTCAGAGGGATTCCGGCTGCAAGAGGGGTACCGGCCCCCGACACCCGACCTTGCTACTCCAAGTCCTGGTCGGGAAAGCCTGGTAGGCCCTGAGGATCCCACCGGGTAACGGAAAGAGCAGAGCTGCCACCCGTACCCTTGTTCTGAGTGAAGTTCAGAGGGAGACCCGGCCTATCTACACACACACAGACAGGAAAGGATCTGGTCTGAGGTTTAGGAACACTCTGGTGCGGGGTCCTGATTGAACGCTGGACTTACTCGGAGGTTGTCGGACCCCCGTTCCTGGTGACCGCAGAACTCCACGAGGAGCAGGGAGAAGCCTTGCTGCTGTACTCTTCAACTTGAGTAAAAACCCTGGAAGTGAACCCCTGTGGCCTCCGGACTCTTATTCTGCACTACACCGCACTACGCAGCACCAGACCTCCTAGACTACTACCCCCTCCATCCTGTCCCTCTGCCCTGAGGCCCTGCTCCACCTGTGGGGAGTAGTAGCAACGACGGCTGCCATAACACCATGCCTCAGCGGACTATAGCAGCGCTGGTGGCCTTCACCAGGTGTCACAGGTGGCGTAGTCGAGATCAGCCACTCAACCCAGATAAGCCCGTACAATCCTTTTTTATTGTGAGGGCCCTGGACACGGAGCGGGTCCGGGCCACGGCTGCACCCCACCTACCATACAGGACCCGTCTCCGAGTCCTCCATCTCCCAGGGTAGGGCTTCCATCCAGTAGTGCGTCACACTGGGACCACATTCTGATCAAAATAATCAGTCCCTTTTTATCGGACGAGGAAAATACTGACTACTGAATGAGCCCTAAGGAGTTGCTGAGTTCTCAAAGTGGAAACTGAGCTGAAACTCAAAGTTTTGGAGGAGTTTTGAAATTTGTAGAATGTTTTTGGAAAGTTTCCGCTCAGTGCACATAAAAAAAATGTGGCATTGCATCCGGGGAAAAAAGCAATCATACTTTCTCAATTATATACAAGCACTTTAACCCTTTCAAGACCCATCTTTTTTTTCCTCTTCTTTCAAGGGCTATAACTTTTTTCCTTTTTTATTCTTTTTTCCATTGACATAAGCATATGAAGGTCTGTTTTACTATGGGACAATTTATAGTTATGAATGACGCCATTTATTTTTATCATATAATGTACTGAAAAATATGTAAAAAAACATCAATGTATATGACCCATAGTGATAGGACACTCTTTCTATAAGGGAGTGGTGAGCCTTATTTCAACCCCATTACATGCCACCTATATGAATATACACAATATTTACCAACTAAAATTCCCCCCTGTAGTCAGAAAACTTATATATTTCTTTCTTCAAAAGTGATTCATTTGGCTGTAACTAAAAATAGAAATAAGTACTAGTAATTAAGAAAATCACAGCCACAAGACAGCTGATTTTTGTACATTTTAAGTGGATGTAGTTTAAATAATAATTGTTTGGTTTTATTGAAAACAGATATGTTCAATGTGTTAAATGGTCTTTATTCTTGGACTTCTCTGAAATGTAAAATTATCTGAGTATTATTCTGACAATAAAGTGGGTGAACATGATTAAAAAAAACACAACTGCTTTCTGTAACCCCTACATGACATGGATATTTTCCTTTTTTTTTTTCATTTTCATTTTTTCCTTTCCTTCTTCCAAGAGCCATTACATTTTCATTTTTCCATCCACACAACTGTATGAGAGCTTGTTTTTTGCAGGATAAGTTGTAGTCACGATGGCATTGGGACTGTGGGTGCTAACCAGGTGCCTAGAACTAGGGGCGCCCTAGTCTATCCGTGTCCCCTGGATTATTCCTGAAGGTGGAGACGCTGTGTTCACATGCCTTGCTATGCTCCTATATCAACCTGTAACGGGTCCGGAGGGTGGAACCTCTGTGCTACGGTGCAAGGAGGGACCCAGAGGGGCATAACTAAGTATCAACCCGGACCGACCCTGGTCGTACGGTGGCTAACGACTCCGTGACCAGGGAGGGACCGAGCCGAGGGACCAGGTGCTACTCTGGGGACGACCTTGTAAGGGAGCAGGTGACTCCCACGGTACAGATGGCAGGGACTGACCGGAATAGCAGGTAGGCACAGCAGGCAGGCTAGCGAGCAGAAGCCTCCAGGTAGGCTATCAGGTAGACACGGCAAGTGACGGCAGGAGTCTCTAGGTGGGTTGGCAGGTGGTCACGGCAAGTGACGGCAGGAGTCTCTAGGTGGTCATGGCAAGTGACGGCAGGAGCCTCCGGGAAGGCACGGCAGGTAACAGGCAGGTCACAGGCAAGTGCTCCCAGGTGAGCAAGCTGGCAGGCATGGCAGGTAACAGGCAGGCAACAGGCAAGTGCTCCCAGGTGAGCAGACTGGCAGGCACAGCAGGTAACAGGCAGGCAACAGACAAATGCTCCCAGGTGAGCGGACTGGCAGGCACGGCAGATAACAGGCAGGCAACAGGCAAGTGCTCCCAGGTGAGCGGGCTGGCTGGCACGGCAGGTAACAGGCAGGTAACCGGCTGGCGGGCAAGACTGGTAGTCAGGCTAGCAGCGGGACCTGAGGGCTGAAGCAGAGGTAAGAAACACTGTGCAACAACTTTTGCTCGGGCACCTCCATTTTGGAGGAGGTGCCTTATATATGGTAGGACCCTCGGCTATTGGCCGGGGACTCCTTAGGACGGTGCGGGCGGCCCCTTTAAGAGGGAGGGAGCGCGCGTGCGCCCTAAGCACAGTGCCCGGGGAGCTGCGCGTGCCGGCAGCAGGTAGAGGAGCGCTGGTGAACACAGAGCGGGGAGCGCGGGGAGCGAGGAGGTGAGTGGGACGATGTCTCTGCCTGGCAGGGGGCAGAGACGCCGATGCTACAGTACCCCCCCCCCCTCTACACCCCCTCTTTTTTAGGCCAGAAAGGAATTTTTCAAGGAGAAGCAGGGCATGAATGTTCTCCCTGGGTTCCCAAGTTCTCTCCTCTGGGCCAAACCCCTTCCAATCCACAAGAAAAAGGGTCTTTCCTCTTACCCTCTTAGTGGCCAGAAAGTTCTCTACCTCAAAAACGTCCTCAGCGGAAACTGGAGCAGGGGGAGTACCTAGATTGGAAAAAGAGTTAAACACAACTGGTTAGAGGAGAGATACATGGAAGGAGTTGGGAATCCGTAAGGTGGCCGGGAGTTTTAACTTGTAGGCTACTGGGTTGATTTGTTTGAGAACTTCAAATGGACAAATGAACCGAGGACCCAACTTATAGGAGGGTATTTTGAGTCGGACATGTTTGGAAGAGAGCCCGACTTTATCTCCCGAGCTGAATTGAGGCGGATCCAGACGTCTCTTGTCAGCATGTTTCTTCATCCGCTCGGAGGACTGAAGAAGTGCGGCTCTAGTATTTTCCCAAATGGTGGAGAATTCGCGGACAAGAGCCTCCGCAGCAGGGTTGTCCACCGAGGCGGAGATGGGAAACGGAATCCGGGGATGTTGACCGTGGACCACGAAGAACGGGTATTTAGAAGTAGATTCGCTCTCATGGATGTTGTAGGAGAATTCGGCCCATGGTAGGAGCTCCACCCAATCGGTATGGTGAGCGTTAACAAAGTGCCGGAGGTAGCTGGTAAGGATTTGGTTGATACGCTCCACTTGGCCATTGGACTGTGGATGGTAGGCGGAGGAGAAATCCAGGGTGACATCCAGTAGCTTACAGGTAGCTCTCCAGAAACGTGAGGTGAACTGAACCCCTCGATCCGATACAATGTGGAGGGGTAGGCCATGGAGACGGAAAATATGACGGAAAAAATCCTTGGCCAGCTCCGATGCAGACGGGAGACCAGGCAGAGGAATGAAGTGGGCCATCTTAGAGAAGCGGTCGGCGACCACCCAAATGACCATACAACCGGCAGAAACAGGGAGATCAGTAATAAAGTTCATGGCAATGTGCTGCCACGGGGCAGCAGGTACGGGAAGAGGCAGGAGGCGACCGGCTGGAAGATGTCTCGGAACTTTGTTGCGGGCACAGGACGAACAGGCCGAGATGAAGTCTACCACATCCTTGCGCAGGGTAGGCCACCAGTAATGCCGGGTAATGAGTAGGAAGGTCTTCTTTTGGCCAGCATGGCCGGCTAGTTTAGATGAATGACCCCAGTGAAGAACCTTCTCACGATCTGGTACCGCTACAAACGTCTTACAGGGTGGAAGACAAGTCAGATCCAAGGGGGCCACATTCATCACTTTGGAGGGGTCGATGATGTGCATAGGCTCCTCCTTTTGATCAGAGGACAGGAAGGATCGGGACAAGGTATCGGCTTTGACATTCTTGTCCGCCGGGCGGAAATGTAGGACGAAGTCGAAGCGGGCGAAGAACAAAGACCACCAGGCCTGACGCGGATTGAGTCTTTGGGCATTCTGGAGACATGCCAGGTTTTTGTGATCTGTATAGATGTTCACCGGGTATAGAGCCCTTTCAAGCAGGTAACGCCACTCCTCCAGCGCCAATTTAACGGCTAAAAGTTCTCGGTCTCCTATGGAGTAGTTGCGCTCAGACGAGGAGAAGAGTTTGGAGAAGAAGCCGCAGGTTACCATTCTCCCGGATGAAGACTTTTGGGTGAGCATCGCTCCGGCTCTGGAGGAGGAAGCATCAACCTCCAGGTAGAACTGTTTATTGCTATCCAGATGGTGCAGCACTGGGGCAGAGGAGAAGGCTTGCTTTAAGGAAAGGAAGGCCTCCTCAGCTTCGGGCGACCATTCCTTGGGATTTGCTCCCTTACGGGTGAGCGCAGATATGGGAGCAGTCCGGGAAGAGAAGTGCGGGATGAAGAGACGATAGTAGTTGGCGAAGCCCAGGAATCGCTGAATCGCCTTCAACCCCTCCGGACGGGGCCACTTAAGGACAGCAGAGAGCTTCTCGGGATCCATTCGTAGGCCTGTCTTGGAGAAAACATAGCCCAGGAAGGGAAGAGAGGTCTGCTCGAAGAGGCACTTCTCGAACTTTGCGTAGAGGTGATTCTGCCTGAGCCTAAGCAGGACCTGACGAACATCCCTACGGTGTGTGGGAAGATCCGGAGAGAAGACCAAGATATCGTCCAGGTACACCACCATGCAAGAGTAAAGAAGATCACGGAAGATGTCGTTGACCAATTCTTGGAAGACGGCGGGAGCATTGCAGAGACCGAAGGGCATCACACGGTATTCACAGTGACCGTCCCGGGTATTGAATGCCATCTTTCACTTGTCTCCTTGACGGATTCGGACCAGGTTATATGCCCCACGTAGATCTAGCTTGGTAGAGATCCTAGCTCCCTTAAGACGGTCAAACAACTCGGAGATGAGCGGCAGGCGGTATTTGTTCTTTACCGTGATTTGGTTGAGTCCTCTATAGTCAATACAGGGGCGTAATGAACCATCTTTCATCTTAACAAAGAAGAATCCGGCTCCAGCCGGGGAGGTAGATTTCTGGATGAATCCCCTGGCTAGATTCTCCTCGATGTACTCCGACATGGCCCGGGTTTCGGCCGACGACAACGGGTAAATACGCCCACGGGGTGGAGTGGCGCCGGGTACCAGGTCAATCGGGCAATCATATGGCCTATGAGGTTGCAGTGTCTCTGCTTCCTTTTTACCGAAGACATCTGCATAGGGCCAGTAAGGTGCCGGTCGACCGGGTAAATTAATCGGGGTAGGTGGAGAACGAGCCGGGCGAACCGGAACCAGGCAGGTCCTATGGCAGTCCTGCTCCCACCGGAGTACTGCACCGAATTGCCAGTTCAGCATGGGTTCATGTGTCTGGAGCCAGGGTAGATCTAGCAATAGGGAGTAAGAGAGTCCGGACAGCACATGGAAGGAGATCTTCTCAGAGTGCAGCATTCCCACCTGCAGGGTTATAGGTTCAGTGACGAGCAGGATGGTCACCGGAAGGAGTCTTCCATCCACGGAGGCAACTGACAATGGTTCAGCCAGAGGTTTGGTGGGAATCCGGTATCTCTCTACCAGGGACTGGGAAATGAGGTTTCCAGCAGCTCCATAATCCAGGTGAGCAATTTCAAAGTGACGGTTCTCTCCCCAGGAGATAGAGACAGACAAAGTCAGGGACGGAGAGGGCTTACTTTTGCCTAGGACGACCTCTCCGAGCGGTCCTAGACACTGGAGTTTCCCGGCTTCTCCGGGCAGGAACGGATGAAGTGCTCCTTACTGCCACAATAGAAACACCTTCACTCGGCTCGGCGTGACTCTTGGCGAGATTTGACCATCTTGGTCTGGTTGATCTGCATAGGTTCGGGCAAGTGCGCCCGGGGAGTGACTGGTTGAGAGTCAGGTCTCTGGAAAGTAGGAGCAAGGCGAGGAAACTTTCTCTCCCGGGTAGTCTCTTTGGTACGTTCTTGGAAACGGATGTCAATCCGAGTAGCTAGTGACACTAGGTCATCCAGGGTGGTAGGAATGTCCCGACCGGCTAACTCGTCCTTAATCCAACCGGAAAGACCCTCCCAGATGATGGACACCAGAGTCTCGTTGTCCCAGGCAAGCTCAGAAGCGAAGGTACGGAACCGTGTGGCATATTGGCCCACGGTGAGACTCTCTTGGCGGAGACGTAGCAGAGAGGAGGCTGAAGAGGATTGTCGTCCCGGTTCATCGAAGACCTTCCGGAAAGCAGCGAGGAAAGACGATAGGTTGGACACCAGGGGATCCCCTCTCTCCCACAGGGGATTTAGCCATGCCAGTGCTTCCTCAGTGAGATGGGACATGATGAATGCCACCTTGGCCCGGTCGGAGATGAACTGATGTGCCAAGAGTTCAAAGTGCAGGGTACACTGGTTTATGAAACCTCGAGCTAAGGCGGGGTTGCCAGCAAAACGTGGAGGTGCCGGATGCCATAATAGGACTAGGTTGTGGTGCCGCGGAAGCAGGCGCTGCGTAACCAGAGATGGACACAGACGGATCGGACAATGCACCTGGGCGAGAGTTAACAGACCGCAGGAAGCACAGGACCGACTCCTGTTGAGCCCTCTGACGTAAGACCTCCTGGTGCAGGTCGGAGATT
The DNA here is from genome assembly GCF_046119375.1 of Phyllobates terribilis. Taxonomy (NCBI): domain Eukaryota; kingdom Metazoa; phylum Chordata; class Amphibia; order Anura; family Dendrobatidae; genus Phyllobates; species Phyllobates terribilis. The sequence continues at coordinate 141,173,653 of NW_027362768.1, read as the reverse complement.
GCGGGGGTCTGGGGGCCACCGGGTTCCATGGCCCGAGCAAACTGTAATGGGTCCGGGGGGTGGAACCTCTGTGCTACGGTGCAAGGAGGGACCCAGAGAGGCGTAACTAAGTAGCAACCCGGACCGACCCTGGTCGTACGGCGGCTAACGACTCCGTGACCAGGGAGGGACCGAGCCGAGGGACCAGGTGCTACTCTGGGGATGACCTTGTAAGGGAGCAGGTGACTCCCACGATACAGATGGCAGGGACTGACCGGAACAGCAGGCAGGCTGGCGAGCAGAAGCCTCCAGGTAGGCTATCAGGTAGACACGGCAAGTGACGGCAGGAGTCTCTAGGTGGGCTGGCAGGTGGTCACGGCAAGTGACGGCAGGAGTCTCTAGGTGGTCACGGAAAGTGACGGCAGGAGCCTCCGGGAAGGCACGGCAGGTAACAAGCAGGTAACAGGCAGGTCACAGGCAAGTGCTCCCAGGTGAGCGAGCTGGCAGGCATCCCAGGTAACAGGCAGGCAACAGGCAAGTGCTCCCAGGTGAGCGGACTGTCAGGCATGGCAGGTAACAGGCAGGCAACAGGCAAGTGCTCCCAGGTGAGCGGACTGGCAGGCACGGCAGGTAACAGGCATGCAACAGGCAAGTGCTCCCAGGTGAGCGGGCTGGCTGGCACGGCAGGTAACAGGCAGGTAACAGGCTGGCGGGCAAGACTGGTAGTCAGGCTAGCAGCGGGATCTGAGGGCTGAAGCAGAGGTAAGAAACACTGTGCAACAACTTTTGCTCGGGCACCTCCATTTTGGAGGAGGTGCCTTATATATGGGAGGACCCTCGGCTATTGGCCGGGGACTCCTTAGGACGGCGCGCGCTGCCCCTTTAAGAGGGAGGGAGCGCGCGCCCTAAGCACAGTGCCCGGGGAGCTGCGCGCGCCGGCAGCAGGGAGAGGAGCGCTGGTGAACGCAGAGCATGGAGCTGGAGATGAGTGGGACAGCGTCTCTGCCTGGCAGGGGGCAGAGACGCCGATGCTACACAACCCTTATCTATACCCTCCCCCACAAAGGGTAGTGGGAAGCTGAAGTGTATATGAATACACTAACCATACAAACAAGGGAAGACAGGCAGTGATAAATGGAATACCAACCACACAAAATACACACACCAAAAAACAGAGGGGGACACAGGGAAGTTAAAGGAAGGAGAAACCAAATAGGAAAGGATGAGGATGTGCACACAGACAGAACTCGAAGCAATTATCTCCTGAACAATCTTCAAACACCAACTCCAGCAACGAACTACAACTCCAGAACCAGGCAGTAAGAACTGACACTGGCGATCCCTAAGTGCCAGAGGCAAATGTATATAGCAGAGTGGAGTGGCCAACACTGAACAGCTGAGACAATCCAGGTAGGAAAGCTCCAGGAGCTTCAACTGAACGGATTAACCCTTCCAGCAAGGAAAAAACTGCACTGTTTAATAAGATGGTGAAGTACTTCTATCCAGTGCAGGAGTTCGTGAAACCAGACACCGCAGTCTTCTGGCCCCTCTCTGTCGTGGTATACCCATGACAGTTGTACTTTTAAATGACACCATTCATTTTATCATGTGATGCCTCGGAAAGAGGGGAAGAAATTCCAAGGGTGTGAAATTGCAAAAAAAAAAAAAGTGCAATTCTACAATGTTTTTTTAGGTTTTCTATTTACCATGTCACTATATGCTAAAACTGACATGGTAATATGATTCTCCAGGTCAGTATGAATACACAGATACCAAACTTGTATAGTTTTTTTAATTTAAGTAGTGAAAACAAATTTGGAAATTTGTAAAAAAAAAACAAAAAAAACAACTTTTTTTTGTCTCCATTCTCTGAGACTTGTAATGTTTTCAATGTGTGAGGGCTTATTTTTTGCGCTGCAAGCTGACATTTTTACTGATGCCATTTTGGGGTACATACGATGTTTTGTTCACCTCTTATTGCATTTTATTGCAATGTTGCATAGGCCAAAAAAATGTAATTCTGGCATATTGACTTTTTTTTCTCGTTGCATAATTTACCGATTGTACTAATTTATTTAACATTTTGATGAATTGGACTTTAACGAATGCAGCGATGCCAAATATGTGTATTTTTTAAATTGCTTTATTTTTAATAGGGAAAAAGGGGGATGATTTGAAATTTTGTATTTTTTTTCATATTTTTAAAAACTTTTTTTCACTTTTTACTGTACTTGTTAGTCCCCTTAGGGGACTTGAAGCTGAGATCATCTGATCGCTTATGCTATACATAGCAGAGCATCAGTATTGCTATGTATAGGGAAAATCACAATATTCTATGACTGCCATCTAAACGCTTTCTTTCACAGGAGTATTGTAATGACAGGCACGGGGGTCTTCAGCAGACACCCGGCTGTCATAGAAACACGATGGCTCCTCGCGATCGCGTCACAGGCTTGCCGATGGGTGCGTGGAATAAGGCACCCACTTAATGCCGCTGTCAGATAGACAGTGGCATTTAACAAGTTTACAGTCACGGACTGGGTTCTGCTCCACCCACGGCTGTTAGAGGGAGATGATGGGTGAATAGTTTAGCCACCATCTGCCGGGAAAGACGTGGGCTCAGCGTGAGTGCCCACATCAAAGTCAAAGCATATGACGTAAACATATATCATATGTTGTGAAGGGGTTGAGAAACAGTGCCCCTGCTGTCTGCAGGTTGTATCGGGTATTACAGTTCAGCTCCAGTGAGGTGAATGAAGCTTAGTTGCAATACAACCTTCAACAGGTATTTTACTGTCTGAAGGAAAGCAGCCACGTTGTTCTAATCCTGTTCAACAGAGTTTCGTGTCATGACATTGTGGCGCATCAGGGGACTAATAGATAACGGCAGGTAATAGGAAATTCGCAGTGCTCTGGTTGCCACACAATACCAATGTAGTCGCACAGTACCAACGTAGCCACTGGACCAGGATCCTGGGAATCATTTTTCTCAATTCTACTTTGATCCAACTTTTCTAATAAAATGGTTGTAGTCTATGGTGAAGAAAGACAAACATAACGTTGCAGATTGACAATTCTGGCGTTTTAATTTTTTTTTCTTTACAGCATTTAAAGTGTCAGCACAGAAAACAGCAAGCTTGGAATAATGACTACAAGATCAGAAATCTGTCAGCTAGGGATGCGTTTTATCTATGCTGACTTTTATAGCATGTTTACTGTGCATTGTTTGTTTTCTGGATATGTTATAAAATGAGGTAATAAAGATCAACATGAATTTTCGGGAAACGTTGCTGGCTATTGAATTGAAGTTGGGTTAGTCAATAGACAAACATTTCACGGACAGTAGTCAGCTATGGAACTTCTGTTTTAGTATCAACAGGAGTAGTGGTCCAGAAGGGATAGATGTGCTACCAGTGTGGGGATAGAAATAAAGTGGTTGCACTGGCAGAATTGAGAATATGAAAGATGTTCTGTTAGTGGCGAGCATCTTTTGGATTTAACCAAAAGAAAAATGGTGCTACAAAATATCTCTCAAACATATTAACTTTATTAAATATGAAATATAACAGATTTTGTTTAAAAAAACAGAGGTAGCTCAGTGGAGGGCTAACACACTGCCTGACAAAGCTGGGTGAAACGCGCGTTGGGGCACAAGGCTACACACGTAACTATGTAAGTTTGTCTCCTATACTCTTCTATCTGATGTATATTCTAACCACTAGGGAATGTACTGCAATAGATATGTGAGCATACCAATTACATACTGTTTATAGCCTTGGAAAGATTGTGGTAAGCCCTCCATTGAGCTACTCTGTCTTTTCAGCAAAATCCGTTATATTTTAGATTTAATAAAGTTGGTATATTTGCGAGACATTTTGTAGCACCTTTTTTCTTTTACTTTATCTCATGATTCTTAGGTGTGTCTCTCTTATTCAGCCAGATACTTTTTGATTATAGGAATATTAATTGGTCCTAATACTTTTGTGGTTAAACAGTATATATTGTACACTGTGAGACCTGTATGTACCAACACTCACTATTAAAGAGAACTTCAGATTAGTTGTTGGGATTTTGCTTAAAAACAGAGTACCTCAATAGAGGGCTAACACCCCCCCCCCCCTGATGATGCTGGGTGAAAGGCGCGTTGTGTCGCAGGGCTAAGCACCTAACAGCGCTCCATATTGTTACTATGTAAGTTTGTCTCCTATACTCTTCTATCTGATATATATGTTATCCACTACGGAATGTACTGCAATAGATATGTGGGCATACTAACTATACACTGTTTATAGCTTTAGAAGGTTTATTGTTAGCCCTCTATTGACTATTGAGCTACTATGTTTTTTTAAACAGTCCTAATACTTTTGGGGTTAAACAGTATATATTGTACAGTGTGAGACCTGTATGCACCAACACTCACTATTAGAGAGAACCTTGGATTAGGTTCAAACCCTTTTGATGCTCCTATGATCACAGCACACGTTGAAGCACTCTCTCGACACTCTCTTGGTTCGAAATAAAAGATAAAAAAATCAATTTGGAGACAGTTTTGGAAAAGGAACTGTCTGTAGCGCTACTCCGAGAATGAAAGCTACAATACATTTCTAAAAGTGCACTGAAAGAGACAGAAAAGAAAGAACGCACAATTCAGCATTTATATATAGTCTGAAAAACACTGCAACAGAAGGTCATAAGTAATTAAAGGTGCAGCAATCACAAGAAGGTACAGAAGGTCAGTAAATGTTGAGTAGCAATTTTTAAGTCCAATTAACTTTTATACAAGCATCTCCCACTGCTGTGAATAGAAGAACACTTTTCTTATGGTTGATATGTTTCTCAGTAGGCATAATACAAATTACCATCATGTTCTTGACCACCAAAAGTCAGACTGGAGGTTGCTGATTTGAGGGATAAAACATTATGTATGTGTAGCACCCTGAGGATTCGGCTGCTACAGGGGTATTGCACCTCAACCCAGAGGTGTGATATTCCACTCCCGGGTAAGGATGGAGTGTGGAACTGAGCTCGGTAGGCTGCATGCACTACACACATCCCATTTCCGGGGAACAGACCAACGGTACTCCCACTTAGAAATGTGCAGGTATGACCGAGTCTGTTCCTGGCTGGAGTGGGAGGGGGGTGGTACATCCCAAGTAGTGTAGGGGCAGATAGGGGGAGCAGCCTGGGTAAAGATAGGAGCTCATTGGGTGCTGGTCACCTGAGCTCACACATAGAGGGAGTATTTAAGGTGGGCACCATCAAAGATCAGGGTCAGTCTGCTGTAGAGGAGGAGTGAGTCAGCCTTTTGCAAAGAGTCTGTTGGAGAGCAGAAGAGCAGAGCAGAGAAGCCTGAGCCAGAGTGAGAGAGGAGAAGAAAGAGAGACCCAGAGGGGGTGAAAAGAAAGGACTCTGAGAACCCAAATTCAATCTCCGGGTGAAGAGTCGGCAATAGGGTACCGGATCCCAAACTGGTGGGGGCAAAAGCACACCCTAGCCAGAGACCGGAGGCCGTGGGCAGCGTCTGCCACGGCCACCCACCACATCCACCCCGAAGGCAGACCACGTGGAGGGTCAGGGAACCCAAGGCCAAGGGTCTCCCAACAGAAGGCCCGAGGGAGCTGGACCTAGGTGGATCACTAGTGGGGACGGCCAGAGGAAAGGACAGAAGGAGAGCTCAGGGCCACGCTCCGGACTTGTTTGGGGGTTTGCTGAATCCAGGACCTGGTGGACGCAGCACGGCTCGGGTGGTCACTTGAAGCTGGAGTGACCGGAACATCAGCAGTGAGTAAATACCCTAAACTGCACAACCCGACTCTGTCTTCATTACCATCTATGCTGCACCACCACAACCCCCATCCTCTGCACCTGACCCCCTGAGGCTATACCCCACCCGTTGGGGGTTATACTACCACAAGCTGCACCAACACCATCAGCCTCAGCGGACCCTGCTGCAGCGGCGGCCATAGTGACCGCAATACAACGGGTGGCGTAGTCGACATTAAGAACTTAATAACATCTGTAGGACTGCCACATACAACTGAGTTTGACACCCTGGGCACGGACCGGGTCACAGCCACTCGGAAGACTACAACTCCCATCTGATCCGGCTCCGGGTATTCCCCTAAAGAATATGGCCCAGGGGGCGCGTCAACTTTGGCGTAGTCGGCAGGATTACGTGCCCACAACCACCGGGTACTGCGTGCCTGAAGAAAAGTGCAAGTTTACCTCAAAAAGAAGTCTCCTGCCGGTTCCGGAGGGTCCCCGCCATCGGACTCCATCACAGGTCGATTCCCGCCGGTTGTCCGCCATTAACAGCTTTTTCCCGCCATCTGCAGAGTTTCCCGCCACTGGGAAGCGGTTCCCGCCATTTCCAAAGGTTTCCCGCCTTGGAAGAGCGGACGCCATTATGGGCGTGCCAGAGGGTGGTGAGAGGCCGCCTCCCATCGTGGGCCAGGACCGAAAATGGCGCCAAAAGTGGAAACCGCCCCCACCAACAGAGACTGTGATGCTAGAGGTGTCTGTCAGCGTGAAAGAACCGCCTCTGGAGCTGACAGTCACCAAGTGGCCCCGGGACCGCCCTCGAAGGGGGAGGAGACGAAAGGAGAGAGCAAAGATGGGTGTCGCTTGGAGCAGTCTGGAGCGAGCGCACCCGGAGGCAAGAAGCCTGGAGAAGAGAATCGGAGGAGCTTACCCGGAGATGGCGAGAAAGCAGAGCAGCACCGGCCCGTTGGCCAGGAGCCTGCTAGAAACGGAGGAGGAAGAGCAGAGCAGCACCGGCCCGTTGGCCAGGAGCCTGCTGGAGACAACGGAAGGAGAGCAGAGCAGCACCGACCCGTTGGTCAGGAGCCTGCTGAAAACAACGACCCCACTAGGCCTAGTGGAGGTCCTAGCACAGCTCCCCCGAGACCGGGAGTGTGCACAGACCGCTCTGGAGGGCCTCGCAAGGAGGATGGCCCGGGTGCAGCGAGAGACGTTGGCGGAGTGGAGCCGTGAGATGGCCCAGCAGACTGAGACCTGTCAGCGGAGCACGCCACCCAAGACGAGGAGACAGACCGCCTCTGAGGATGGCGCGGGAGGATTGAAGGCCGGAGACGGCGCCGAGAAGGGAGCCGAACGAGTGGAGGCAGGTAAAGGGGACGTCTATACCCCAAACCGGGAAACCGCGTACCTGCCCCAGCTCCCCGTCGCAGAGCCCGAAGTCTATCCTGCCGTGCCCGTCGCGGCAACGTCACCGCCGCAGACTAGGCCTCAAACGGGAGCCACGACCCCTGTGACGTCACACGCCTCAACCCCGAGCGTGACCAAGCAGGAAGTACCACCAGTCTGGTCGCAAGGCCTAGTGCCCCCGGGCGCCGCAATACCAACAGCGCCCCCTAACTCCGCGGAGCCCCCGGCCTGGTCGCAGGGCCAAGTAGCCCAGGGCGCCGCCGTCCTTACGGTGCCCTTCACCTTCCAGATACCCCAGGCCTGGCCGCAAGGCCCGGGCAACCCGGGCGCTAGCACCACCGCGCCCATAAGACCAAGAGTGCCGCACCTGGGTGAGGACCTGTACGCCCAGCATACGTGCCCGGATGGGCAGCCCTTCAAATGGCCACCGGAGTTTCACCATCCCCGACTCCGGAAAGAGAGACCCCTGGATGAACCCCTGATCCCGGCTCCAAAGCCCGTAAAGAGGATCTCGCCCCCGCTAGAAGAGGCCCAATTTGAGTGGGACCCCACCGGAGAAGATCTCATGGGGTTCACTCAGGAGACTCGGGCAGCTGCAGCGGAGCGTGCTGAGTGCTGCCGCCAACAGCTCGAGGTCTTCGAGAGGGAGCGGAGAGAGAGGCGGGTCCGGGAACAGCAAGCTCAAATAAGGAGCGCGGAGCAGAAGAGCCGGGCCAGGAGAGACCCCCGTGCAGCGCATAGTCCCCGCACCACCGGGACTGTGATTAAGTTTAACATGCAGCATGGGTGGGGCTTCATCCGAGACCACCGCACCCCAGGCGACGTCTTTGTAACCAGGAGAGACGTTGAATCCCACCTACCGGAGGGACACAGAGGTCGTGACCTTTACATCGGGGACGAGGTCACCTTCACCCGGCACAAGTGTGCCAAAGGACCCTACGCCCTCCATGTGCATCGCCTGACGGAGGAAGAGCTGCGGTGTGAGGAGGAAGAACAAGAGGACCCGGACGGGTCTGAAACTAGAGTTAAAGGAAACCATAAAGAAAGAGCAGGAGGATGTCGTCGTTAAGTACAGCGGAGCAGAAGCTGTATATAGTTGCCCGTCGGGGCACAGTGAACTGTTGTTGCTATTATAGTCCCCGTTGGGACCAGCAAATTGAACTGTTACCCGTATTTCCCTTAATCCCTCTGACCGAGGACTGAGAGCGGTCATCCCTTCCCTAAATACCTGGCCGAGGACTGAGAGCGGCCACCTTCCCTTTTGTATATAGTTGCGCGTCCTAAAGCGCCCCCTACCGGTTTTATAGGAAAACCATTTTTTTTTTCAAGAAAAGACTGTCGCACTTTACCCGGTCACGCATTGCACAGTGACCGGAGGAGGAGCAAGAAGCGAAGAAAAGTCTATATATGAAAAAGTTTTATTGATATATATATATATATACAATGTTTTATATGATGTTTTATTATGATGTTTATGCAAAAAAAAAAAAAATTGTATGTTTTGGTGTTGTTTTATATCTTACAGCCCGAGGACGTGCTGTGATTTATCAGGGGGGAATGTAGCACCCTGAGGATTCAGCTGCTACAGGGGTATTGCACCTCAACCCAGAGGTGTGATATTCCACTCCCGGGTAAGGATGGAGTGTGGAACTGAGCTCGGTAGGCTGCATGCACTACACACATCCCATTTCCGGGGAACAGACCAACGGTACTCCCACTTAGAAATGTGCAGGTACGACCGAGTCTGTTCCTGGCTGGAGTGGGAGGGGGGTGGTACATCCCAAGTAGTGTAGGGGCAGATAGGGGGAGCAGCCTGGGTAAAGATAGGAGCTCATTGGGTGCTGGTCACCTGAGCTCACACATAGAGGGAGTATTTAAGGTGGGCACCATCAAAGATCAGGGTCAGTCTGCTGTAGAGGAGGAGTGAGTCAGTCTTTTGCAAAGAGTCTGTTGGAGAACAGAAGAGCAGAGCAGAGAAGCCTGAGCCAGAGTGAGAGAGGAGAAGAAAGAGAGACCCAGAGGGGGTGAAAAGAAAGGACTCTGAGAACCCAAATTCAATCTCCGGGTGAAGAGTCGGCAATAGGGTACCGGATCCCAAACTGGTGGGGGCAAAAGCACACCCTAGCCAGAGACCGGAGGCCGTGGGCAGCGTCTGCCACGGCCACCCACCACATCCACCCCGAAGGCAGACCACGTGGAGGGTCAGGGAACCCAAGGCCAAGGGTCTCCCAACAGAAGGCCCGAGGGAGCTGGACCTAGGTGGATCACTAGTGGGGACGGCCAGAGGAAAGGACAGAAGGAGAGCTCAGGGCCACGCTCCGGACTTGTTTGGGGGTTTGCTGAATCCAGGACCTGGTGGACGCAGCACGGCTCGGGTGGTCACTTGAAGCTGGAGTGACCGGAACATCAGCAGTGAGTAAATACCCTAAACTGCACAACCCGACTCTGTCTTCATTACCATCTATGCTGCACCACCACAACCCCCATCCTCTGCACCTGACCCCCTGAGGCTATACCCCACCCGTTGGGGGTTATACTACCACAAGCTGCACCAACACCATCAGCCTCAGCGGACCCTGCTGCAGCGGCGGCCATAGTGACCGCAATACAACGGGTGGCGTAGTCGACATTAAGAACTTAATAACATCTGTAGGACTGCCACATACAACTGAGTTTGACACCCTGGGCACGGACCGGGTAACAGCCACTCGGAAGACTACAACTCCCATCTGATCCGGCTCCGGGTATTCCCCTAAAGAATATGGCCCAGGGGGCGCGTCATATGCATGTTCAATAAACTGAATATGATGAATGTGTGTACAGATATCAGCAGCTTATGTACCCAGGCAATGGCTTTCCTCCTATCTGCCATCTGTAGAAAGGTAACGGTCAATAGGCGACTGATGCAGTCAGTCCAGGTGGGTTATTTAGAGGAGAGTCAGTTCCACCACCTTGCCTGTTAATATATATTATATATATTATATATCAGGGCTAACCGCCGCTGCAGTGCAGACCGCTGGGGCAGATGTAAAGGTGCAGCACTGAATAGTACAACTCCCCACGGGAGGAGTATGGCCCCAGGGCAGTATATAGATGGAAGATGGAGGGTGTGATTCCGACCGCAAAAGCCAGGAAACGGAGGCCTCTTAAACAGTTCAGGGTCTTTATTAGAACAGGTGAGACGACCCAAAAACAGTCCCGGCTAGGAGGGGGCCTGAATGTCTGAGAACAAGTGGGAATCCCTCCTGGTCAGGGTGAGGGTGTAGGCCTACCGTGCTCTCTGCGCTCCTTCTGGCTATTTCCCTCCTTGTGGTGTAATAGCCCACGTTCCTGGGCTCACCGTGTCTTCTCGCCCGTATGGCTGGCGACTTGGGTCCCTTTTTACTCTTGGCCTGGTGCGGCTTCACCGGTCCCTTCTGCTGTGGCGGAACCTCCGGGCTTCTTAGGCCAAAGGACATACAGTCCCCTGCGGACTGGTTATTTGCTGTAGGACTTGGAATCCTAACAGCCTCGGACACCAAAGTCCGGTAGATTAGCTTCTCTATCTGCCAGGACAGGATCGCTTCGCCTCTTGTCCCTGGCTTGTGGCTCTCCTACTGCCACACAGCCTCTTAGGCTGCAACACAACTGTCTGTCCCTGCTCTGGGACACCTCTCACTCCAGAGACAGGTTGTCCAGTTCTCTCTAACCCTGCCCCCAGTTCCAGCTTTTATAGGGGCAGCCTGCTCCCCCTACTGGCCTGGGACAGGAGGTATTGCATGCTAATGGTCCTTGACCAGAGAACCTCCCCCTTGCTCTCAGACACGGCTTTATTATACATTTGTGGCATCCAGGCCAGGGTGACACATTCCCCCCTAGTAAAATTTAGTACTCCGGGACTAAACAAGAAACAAGAATACTTATGCATGACCATAAAACATGACAAGGCAAGTGAAGACAAACAACGCATAGGTTGAGTTCTTAAGGTCACAGTGTGGTCTGTGACCGGGTGTACATCTCACCCACAAAACGGGGAGCCTTAACCAGGTGGGGGTCTGTCCTTGCCCCAAGTCCTTTACAGTCTTAGTTCATTCCTTGGTTAGGCTCCGAACGCAGTCCATACAAAGTCCCGGTTATTAAAAGTTCATAACCTTTTAGTCCGTACGGCAACTGTAAGAAACTGAAATACACAATTATTAATTATGCAGGTAACTTTGCAAACATTTCAACACTTGGCAACAGGGTTATTTACAGTTTTAGTGCACCCTATATTTTCCAGCGAGCGGGTTTCTGCCCCTTTGTGCTCCTGGTTGACCTGCGTAACCCACTGTCTGGTGGTGGTCTAACCTGGTTTTCTTCACTACCATTTAGGGTACAGTCACTGGCTAGACTTACAGGCAGGGCAGGCAGCTGTCTGCGGGTCCCCTGGCTTACCGCAGGCATGGCAGGCTCACTGTCAGCAGAGGGTTGATTCTCCTGGGCTGCTGGTACAGGCTCTTCTGCCTCTGAAACTGCTTGTTCTTCTTCACTTTCCCACCCTGGTGTAGGTTGTTGCTGAGTTGGTTGCAGGAAATGCAGGACGAGTACCACTATGGCATCGTTTATTCGAGTCCAGGACTGAGGGAACTCTCCGAGAACGGTGCTGATCATTTCTTCCTTGTCCTCTGCGGGTTCAAGGTCTCTTTGATCCTCTTCTGCATTCCGTAGTTGCTCGGGGCACCTTTTTAGATGGTCTCTGGAGACGGTACTAATGGTTTCTCCTCCATCCTTGGTGATCACGCACACCTTCGGGTTGTCGTGATCAGACTGCAGTACTGTGTAGGGTTCTCTTTCCCACTGGCCGTCCAACTTGTGTAGCCTTCTCTTTCGCTTCAGGACCTGCTCACCAGGTTCTAGGGGACCTGCAGGGGCATGTTGGTTGAAGAGTCTCTCTTGCCTTTCCCTCACCTGGGCCAGGCTCTTCTCCACACTCTCCTGTACCTTCTTGTACTGCAGTCGCCTTTCCGTATCCCAGTCCGCGTCTGGGGAGGTGTCCTCGGGTGTCAGGACCCCCATCTCCAGGTCTATGGGCAGCTTACCTGGTCTGGCTCGCATCAGGAAAGCCGGGGTGCAGTTTGTAGTATTCACCGGGATATGGTTGTATAAGTCTATCAGGTCCGGTAGTTTTTCTGGCCCCAGGCTGCGTTCCTCCACAGGCAACATCTTCAGGAGATCAATGACTATATTGTTCATTTTCTCACACATCCTGTTGGCTTGTGGGTGGTAAGGCATTGTCCGAATCTTTTTACAGCCATAGAGGTTGCAGAACTCTTGGAAGATTTCGGCCTCGAACGCTGGGCCCTGGTCTGTCAGGACTAGAGATGAGCGTTGTTCGACTCAAACTGTTGGCCAATCTCAAATTCGAGCTGTTTTGGGCGGTGTTCGAGCCGTTCGGCGAACACAAACGATTTGAAAAAAATTCGGCTGTTCGAGGTTATGTTCGATAACTGTTCGTGCGCCAAAATCATAACTGGATTTTTTCTCAGTAATGCTGAAAATTAATGTTAATACGCAGTTTGAGTGTACAGCGGGGCGGGGGGGAGGGGCAGGGGATGGATCTCTGCAGGAATAATGAAGATCTCCATTTTTTTTTCTCTTTCCCGCATTTACAGTGGGGAGGTGCAATCTGTCAGCCTATCAGCAGCGCACACAGGGAGCGAAGTGCTTTTTTTCACACAAGCAAGGGCATGTGTCATTGGCAGTGTATGTCACATGTCCTTGCCCTATAAGACCCAGCCATTTTCCCCGTCGCCACCATTTTCTCACTGCTGCAGCTGCGTGTTAGACGGCACCACTGTTGCTGCGTGCGCTATACCTTGTTAATTTCAAGCCAATTTTCGCACAAATCTACAGACAGCTTGGGAGTAGGGAATAGTTGTGATTGCAGTCCTTTTAAGGACTAGGTTACAGCATTTCCTACGACTTTTATCTTGCAGGTCTGTGCTCTTAAATAGATAGGTTGGGAGTAAAGACTAATTGTAATTGCAGTCCTTTTCAGGACTAAGTTAGATCAGTTCCTATCAGTTTTCGCCAGGCAGGTCTGTGCCAGTGCTGTGCAAATTTTTTTTCACAGCATTTGGCTAAATCTAGCAAAGCTAATCCTTTTTGGCCTATTGCAGAGTGTGTTAGTCAGTGGAGTAGCCTATTTGTGTTGCAAGCTACACCACCTGTCTATAGAAAACTAATTTTTTTACTGCACCTAGTGAAGTAAAACCTTTTGGGCATAGCATCATTCTATTAGTCCATCTATACTGACCTCCATCAGGTTGCAAATTGAATATAATTTTTTTCTGCATCTAGCTCTGAAAAACTATTTGGCCTTCTAGCAGTGTGTGGGACTTTCTCTATTAGTCCATCTATACTGACCTCCTTCAGGTTGCAAATTAAAAATAATTTTTATCTGCATCTAGCTCTGAAAAAATATTTGGCCTTCTAGCAGTGTGTGGGACTTGTTCTATTAGTCCATCTATACTGACCTCCATCAGGTTGCAAATTAAAAATAATTTTTTTGTCTGCATCTAGCTCTGAAAAAATATTTGCCCTTCTAGCAGTGTGTGGGACTTGTTCTATTAGTCCATCTATACTGACCTCCATCAGGTTGCAAATTAAAAATAATTTTTATCTGCATCTAGCTCTGAAAAAATATTTAGCCTTCTAGCAGTGTGTGGGACTTGTTCAATTAGTCCATCTATACTGACCTCCATCAGGTTGCAAATTGAATATAATTTTTTTCTGCATCTAGCTCTGAAAAAATATTTGGGCTTCTAGCAGTGTGTGGGACTTGGTCTATTAGTCCATCTATACTAACCTCCACCAGGTTGCAAATTAAAAATAATTTTTATCTGCATCTAGCTCTGAAAAAATATTTGGGCTTCTAGCAGTGTGTGGGACTTGGTCTATTAGTCCATCTATACTGACCTCCATCAGGTTGCAAATTAAAAATAATTTTATCTGCATCTAGCTCTGAAAAAATATTTGGCCTTCTAGCAGTGTGCGGGACTTGTTCTATTAGTCCATCTATACTGACCTCCATCAGGTTGCAAATTAAAAATAATTTTTATCTGCATCTAGCTCTGAAAAAATATTTGGCCTTCTAGCAGTGTGTGGGACTTGTTCTATTAGTCCATCTATACTGACCTCCATCAGGTTGCAAATTAAAAATAATTTTTTGTCTGCATCTAGCTCTGAAAAAATATTTGCCCTTCTAGCAGTGTGTGGGACTTGTTCTATTAGTCCATCTATACTGACCTCCATCAGGTTGCAAATTAAAAATAATTTTATCTGCATCTAGCTCTGAAAAAATATTTGGCCTTCTAGCAGTGTGTGGGACTTGTTCTATTAGTCCATCTATACTGACCTCCATCAGGTTGCAAATTAAAAATAATTTTTTGTCTGCATCTAGCTCTGAAAAAATATTTGGCCTTCTAGCAGTGTGCGGGACTTGTTCTATTAGTCCATCTATACTGACCTCCATCAGGTTGCAAATTAAAAATAATTTTTATCTGCATCTAGCTCTGAAAAAATATTTGGCCTTCTAGCAGTGTGTGGGACTTGTTCTATTAGTCCATCTATACTGACCTCCATCAGGTTGCAAATTGAATATAATTTTTTTCTGCATCTAACCTAGCCAATTGTTTTGGCCTAATACCACAGTTTGGCCACTCAGCTCTGCTCGGTTCTCATCCATTGTTTTTTTGTGCAAACAACTCCAGAGTTGTGAATTAGTTAACCACCAAAATGAGTGGAAAAAGGCCTGCTGCTGGTGGAAAGGGGAATAGGTGTGTTGGGAAGGGGAAAAAAGGTTGTGTCCGTGGGGTAGGTGTTAAAGCAACAGTAACATCTGCAGAAGAAAGACCATCTTCCAGCCAAACTAAAATGTCTACTTCTTTTAGCGGACAATGTGATAAGATCCCTTTCTTACGGCCACGCCAATCGCTACAAATTCCAGATGAGGCACAAAAACAGCAGGTGCTTCAACGGATATCAAGTGCTCCTTTAAGTGGGCTCTCCTCCACATCAACTTCAACATCACAAATACTCCAGTCCTCAGAGGTGTCACCCCAATCGCACTTGCTTCCTCACAGCTCCCAAATCTCCAGCTGTCCGTCTGAGTATGAGGTAGAACAGATGGTTGAGTCTGCAGAGCTGTTTACTCATACTATAGCCTGGGAATCAGAGGTCGGCTCCAGCGATTCTGTGAATCCAGACGAGGAAATGATCTGCACTGATGCCCAGAATCTTTATGAGTCGGATCCAGGACCAGACGCAGAAGGTTCTGACCATAATGTAGACCCTCATTCCCAAACTGTAACTCCTGTTGGTGGAGACAATGAGGAAGACGATGATGAGACTCAAATACCTGATTGGAGCGACAACTTTAGTTTTTTGTCAGGGCAGGAACAGGTTGGCTCTGAGGACGACGGGTGTGATAACACACAGGGTGATGATGATGAGGTTGGAGATCCCACTTACTGTCAACCCACAGTCAGCCAAGAGATGAGGTCAGCAGAGGAGGTGGAGGAGGATGCTAGTGACGACGAGGTCAAGTTGCACCTTCCTGGACAGAGACGTAGTACTGGAAGCACGTCAACAACTGCATCCTCAAACACAACTCTGCCTCTCACCACAAGTCGTGGTGGCTCTTCAGGTTGCATGGATGCTAAGCCTTGCATAGCCTGGGCATTTTTTCAGATCGATAAAGATGACCCAACTCGTGTTATCTGTAACATTTGTCAGCAAAAGCTAAGTAGAGGCCAAAAAATACATAGTTTGAGTACTTCATGCATGAACCGGCACATGGACATGAAGCATAAGTTGCAGTGGGAAGCTCACTGTGCTACAATGTGGCCTAGCTGGCCGGGCCAACCACCGTCTGCCATATCTTGTGCATCCGCGGCCTCTTCATCCTCTGTGACTGGGGGGACAGCAGTCACACCTGTTTTGGGACGCAGACCTGCCACCTCTTTACCCGCAACAGCCAGCGTGATTGGCAGGTCATCATTTTCTTTGGAGGTGGTAACACCAGCTGGTGTTGAGCGCTGTCCGACATCGATAGCACCACCTTTGGATCAAGGCAACCTAACATGTCCGCCTGCATCTTCCTCACAGACCGGCAGTTTGCCGGGGACACCCTTATCAACCCCGTCTAAGCACAATAGCCAGCCCTCGGTCCCTCAGATGTGGACAAGTAAAAGACCATTTCCTCCTAGCCATGAGAAAGCTAAGAGGTTGAATTTCACCATCTGCAAGCTCTTGGCTACAGAAATGTTGCCTTTCCGCCTGGTGGACACAGAGGATTTTCGAGACCTTATGTCCGTCGCAGTGTCCCAGTACCAGATGCCCAGTCGGCACTACTTCTCAAAGAAAGGTGTGCCTGCGCTCCACCAGCAGTCGCTGACTGGGCACTGGGTAACTATGGTGACAGCAGGACAAGGGGCTGCTGTCCAAGTCTTGCCGTCCCCACGAGTTGTGCGTCAATCCTCTTTATCTCAAAGTTCCTCCACTGCTTCTGCCTCCTCAACCTCCTCTCGGTCCTCCACCTGCACCCAAAGCCTGTCTGGTCATGCCACAAGCTTTCTAACTGCGCAGAAGGGATCCTGCACACCTCCTTGCTATGCTGGCAGTAGGGCTCAACGTCATCAGGCAGTTTTTACTTTGAAATGTCTGGGAAATGAGAGTCACACAGCTGAGGAGTTGTGCTCAGCTCTGGAGAACCAATTTCATGAATGGTGGTCTCCACTGGACCTGAAACCAGGGAAGGCCGTGTGCGACAATGCTGCAAACCTGGGTGCGGCCCTTCGCCGGGGCAATGTCACACACGTGCCTTGTATGGCTCACGTGTTGAACCTGGTTGTCCAGCAATTTTTAGCCCACTATCCCGGACTAGATGGCCTTCTGCAGAGAGCACGGTCGCTGTGTGCTCACTTCCGCCGTTCGCATCCCGCAGCTCAGTGACTTACATCTCTACAGAAGTCGTTGGGCCTGCCACTTCACAGGCTAAAATGCGATGTGCCTACCCGGTGGAATTCAACTCTGCACATGTTGCAGCGACTGTGACAGCACCGACAAGCCCTGGTGCAATACGTTCTGACGTATAGCCTGGGCCAACGAGATCCAGAGGTGGGGCAAATCACGCTGGAGGAGTGGTCTCAGATCAGGGACCTATGCACCCTTCTGCACAGTTTTGAAATGGCGACGAAGATGTTTAGTGCTGACGATGCCATTATCAGCATGACTATTCCGGTGATTTACATGCTGGAGCACATGTTAAACAGAATTCGGAGTCAGGTGGTGGCACAAGAGGAGGTGGAGGAAGTAGAGGAGGAGGAGTTGTATGCGGAAGGGCTAACATCTGCAAGGTCCAGACGGTCGGCAGCACCAAGGCGGCAGGCATGTGAGGGTGGGGGAGATGGTTTTACCAGGGCGCATGGTAGCAGCCAAACTAGTGAGGAAGGTGCAGGAGCCCAGGAAAAAGTGGAGGACGAACTGATGGAAGACTCATCAGATGAGGGAGACCTTGATCACATTTCTGTTGTGCGAGGTTGGGGGGAGAGGACAGAGGAAGGAAGCATGATTGTTACCTCGCCACCAACACAACAGGGACTTGGTGCTCCTGGATGCGCAAGACACATGAGTGCCTTCTTGCTGCACTACCTGCAACATGACCCTCGAATTGTGAGAATTAGAAATAATCCTGACTACTGGGTTCCCACACTGTTAGATCCCCGGTACAAAAGTAAATTTGCAGAAATTATTCCTGCCATAGAAAGGGATGCACGCATGCAGGAGTATCAGCAGAGACTGTTGCAGAATCTTACATGTGCTTTTCCACAAAACATCAGTGGTGCACGTAGTGAATCTCACAGTTCCAACTTGCCAACCGTGAGACCGTCAAGTGTTCAGCACTCAAACCGTAACAGAACCACAGTATCTGCTGGTAACATCAATTTTGCGGAATCATTTCACCACTTTTTTAGCCCATCCTTTGCAAGGCCACAGGAGACAAGAAGTCTGACACATAGTCAACGCCTAGAGACGATGGTACAGGAGTATCTCCAAGTAAACATTGAAGCCATGACTGTGTCACTGGACCCTTGCTCTTTTTGGGCTTCCAATCTGGATAAATGGCCGGAGCTCGCCACTTACGCCTTGGAGATCTTGTCATGCCCCGCAGCCAGCGTTCTGTCTGAACGTGTGTTCAGCGCTGCTGGTGGTGTGCTGACAGATAAGCGCACGCGGCTCTCTACTGATAATGTAGACAGACTCACGTTCATAAAGATGAACAAATCATGGATCCGAAACGACTTTTCTACCCCTGTGTCATCCTGGGGAGAGTAAAAGCTTGATGATTGGTTAAAATCACCTCACCAATTGTTTTAAGCTTTCAAATTACTAATCATGTTTATCTGTATCTTGACTGAAAAATAATTGGGCTTTGTAGCAGTGTGCAGTACTGATTCTATTAGGCCATCTATACTAAGCTCCACCAGATTTAAAATTAATAATAATTTTTAGCTGCATCTAGCCTGGAAAATAATTTTGGGGCTCCGAGATGCACAAGACACATAAGTGCCTTCTTGCTGCACTACCGGCAACATGATCCTCAGATTGTCAGAATTCGAAGTAATCCTGACTACTGGGTTGCCACATTCTTAGATCCCCCACACTCTTCGATCAACCTTTTCATTTTAATAAAGACCAAAAAATGGTCATTTTTGAAATTATAAGCATTAGCAGGTTATTAGAAACTGAAATAAAACAGTTTTCAACTCAAAACTTTATTCTAGGTTATGTTACATTTGCACATAGGACCCCTTGTTCGAAAGGAGCTTCTGAACTCTCTCATCCATTGAATTTGTCAGGTTTTGGATGGTTTCTGCTTCAATTGTTTTGCATGAGGACAGAATACCCTCCCAGAGCTGTTGCTTAGATGTGAACTGCCTCCCGCCATCATAGACACTCCTTTTGATGATGCTCCAGAGGTTCTGAATGGGGTAGAGGTCAGGGGAGCATGGGGGTCACACCATAAGTTTGTCCCCTTTTATGCCCATATCAGCCAGAGATGCAGATGTGTTATGTGCAGCATGAGACGGTGCATTAGCATGCATGAAAATGATGTTGCTGTGGAATACACGGTTCTTCTTCTTGAACCATGGCAGGAAGTGCTGTTTGAGAAACTCCAAATACATTATGGAGTTCATCTTTACCCCTTCAGGGATCCTAAAGGGGCCGACAATCTCTCTCCCCATGATTCCAGCCCAAAACATTACTCCACCTCCTCCTTGTTGGCACTGTAGCCGTGTTTGCGTGGGGTGTCCATCAACCAGCCATCCTCCACTCCATCCATCTGGACCATCGAGCGTTGCACGGCACTCATCCGTGAACAAAACAGTTTTGAAGTCAGTCTTCATGTATTGTTTGGCCCACTGGAGCCGTTTCTGCTTGTGTGCAGTGGATAGAGGAGGTCGACAGGATGGCGTACGCACAGCTGCAAACCTCTGAAGGACCCTGCATCTTGTTGTTCGGGGGACGTTGGAGGCACCAGCAGCTTCAAAAACTTGTCTGCTGCTATGACAAGGCTTTTTTGCCGCTGCTCTTTTAACCTGACGTAATTGCCTGTAGGAAAGTGTCCTCAATTTGCCCTTATCAGCACGCACACGTGTGTACTGTGAATCAGCTACATACTTCTTGATTGCCAAGACACTCTTCATCCTGATCATCGCACAATGTTGATTGTAGTCATGCCTTGACCTAAACACTCCACAATTTGTTGCTTCTCAGCAGCCGACACATCCTTTTTCTTTCCCATTTTGGCAGAAAATGTAGGCTGCTTAATAATGTGGGACAGCCTTCTTAAGTAGTCTTGCCGTTCATTGGACACACCTGCCAAACTAATTAGCACAGGTGTCTGCAATTGCTTACAGTGATATAAAGAGCCCTGACACACATCACCATCAATGAGTTTAACTAACAAACAAACAAATTCTCCCCTTATCACTCCTAAACACTTTTTGCATAATAATTTGGAACACAGTGTACATGTGCTTTTCCACAAAACACCAGTGGTTCACGTAGTGAATCTTACAGTTCTAACTTGCCAACCGTGGTCTGTATGGAGTTGTTCAATAAAGGGCCCAAAATTAAGATAACATAGACGGGAGAGGTCTCTATGAATAGGAATTCCTAAGAATTTGATACCCTGTGAGAGCCAGGCAAAGGGAAAGTTGGACTGGATGGAATCCTGTATGGATTTGGGGAGGGAGACATCGAGGGCCTCAGACTTCGCTGTATTAATTTTAAAATTTGACCATGTAACAAAGTGATCTATTTCAGCCATAACAGCAGGGATGGATATATGTGATTGAGTGATATATACTAGGACATCATCAGCAAATAGAGAGCACTTGTACTCGGTGCCTCCCACCTCAATCCAACTAATATTGGGGTTATGGCGAATTGATGAGAGCAGGTGCTCCGTCACTAGGATGTATAAGAGAGGGGACAGAGGACATCCCTGCCTTGTCCCATTGGTGATTATGAAAGGTGATGAAAATGTTCTGACGCGCCCCCTGGGCCTTGGGACATCCGGAGCCGGACCCTTTTTGGTGGATGCTGGTGGTTGCAGTCTCCGTGGCGGCGACCCGGTTCCATGGCTCAGGGCGGTCAAACCAGTGGCGGAACTATTTATGTGGTTTTGATGTTTAAATGTCCGACTACGCCACCCGTGGATTGCGGTCAGAGTGAACCGCCGCTGCAGGGCAGACCGCTGAGGCTGGTGTTGTGGGTGCAGCAGAGCGTAGCATAACTCCCCACGGGAGGAGTATAGCCTCAGGGCAGTGTATGCGGAGGATGGGGGTGTTGGTACAGGGCAGCAGCAGTAACGACACGGAGTCAGTGATGCAGTCCAGGGCCTTTACTCACAGTTCTTATTATCCAGACCACTTCTGCAGGTAACGGCTGCCCACGTCGTACTGTGCTCACCAGGTGAGGGGCTCAGACAACTCCCAGATAACTTTGGAGCGCTTCATAGGACCCCCTTTGTGTGTCCTTTGTCTGGCCTTTCTTACCAACCCTTCTGTCCGGCTGCCTCGGGCCTCCTCTTGGTAAACTTGGCGCCAGTTTCCCTGACCCTATGTGCTGCCCTCCTAGCGGGTGTAGCGAGGGGCTGCGCCACATAAAATGTCACAGCCTCCGGTTTCTAGCTGAGGGTCGTTTCCCGCCTCCACTAGTTTCAGGGACCGGTCTCCCCCTTTGGCCTGACCCCTCCACGCAGGTGGATTCGGGCGTGTGGTGGCGACTCGCCCGTCCACACCCCTGGGATCCCTTCGTTCCTCGTTCCTGGAGCATTCTCCGCTCCTCTTCCTTCCTTCTCCCTCTTCCAGGCCTGGGCCTCTGTTACTAGGCCCACCTCTGGAGCAGAGCTCATGCAGAGCCCCTGCTCCCTGTCACTTCTGCTCAGACTTCTCTGCACTGAACTAAGATGGTGCCCACCTTTTATACTCCCTTCTCAATGCACCCAGGAACTGCTTCCTCCCTGCTCCTGCACTACAGGGTGCCCCTTCCTCAGTGTTCCCTCCCCCCACTCCAGCCAGGGAAAAGGACTGTCGTGCCCATCTCAGGGGCATATTGGTCGCCCTGCCCCACGGCAATGTGGTGTAATGCATGCAGGTGTCGGGTCCTGATCCACACTCCATCCTTACCTGAGAGTGAGATATCACACCTCTGGGTGAGGTGCAATACCTTTCTAGCAACCGAGCCCTCGGGGTGCTACAGTTCCATTTATCTTCAGCCTAGGTGATGTATTGCTATACAGGGCCGTGATTTTGGCTATAAAAGGGTCCCATAGACTCCTACCCCAAGCTTTTTAAAAGAATAATATATGGCGTGCCAGGAGACTCTATGGAATGCTTTCTCAGCATCCAACGAGAGTATCTAATTACAAATTTTTAACTGCATTTAGCCCAGGAAATACTTTGTGCCTAGTAGCAGTGTCTGCTAGTCAGCGGATTATCCCGGCTGTTAAGCAAGCTACACCACCTGTAGTTTGGACACTTAATTTTTTCAAAGGAAATGCTTCGGGACCACGGGATACTCAGTGAAGCGCATCAGGAGGCACCCCAAGGCATAGGGGCTGGGACTGGCGGTAGGACGCCTTGCGGTGGACAGCCGAGCTCGATCCTTTTAAAAGCTTTTTAACTGCAGCAGCGTTAGTGAACGCTGCTGGAGCTGGAATTACGCGGCTGCTGGCATGAGACTTGCCCTTCAATAGATCCTTGTAAAAGGATTTAAAGTGTATTCATTCAAATTAGAGAGACAATTTAAATTAAAAAGCTTAGAGCAGCCTCCACCACAGGGGGGCTCGCTCGACCCACCAGCGGACAGGCACCAGTATTGGGAGAGGGGGGCTGGCCGTCAGGGTCCACCGTGGCTCTGGCACAAACCAGGCGACACGGAGGTGGCACAGGCAGGAACGGACTGGCCGTGTCGGCTTCTCACTTTTGGGATTTTAGAAGGGCATGACATGCCTATATCTGTGTCTCCCCCTCCTTTTACTCCTCCACCTCTTTTCTTTTCGCATGACTATATGTACTTGTCACTTTTCCATGTGTTAGTTATGTCTTCTGAGCAGTTTGTCAGCTTTTGGACACCTTCGAAGGTGTTTTCTATGTGTTTCTATGTGTTTTTGTTTGCCTGCCATTGGTTTTAATGGTGTTCGAAGGTGTTCGACGAACAGTTCGGCGAACACATGGGTGTTCGACGAACCGAACCGAACTCGAACACTACGGGGGTGGCTCAACACTAGTCAGGACCTGCTCCGAGTACCCGTGTGGGCGGCAGAAGTATTGCTGAAAGGCTCTGGCCGCCGTTTGAGCTGTCAAGTCTTTTACAGGGACCACCACTAGAAATCGGGAATAGTGGTCCACGATTGTCAGGGCATAAACGTATCCTGACCGGCTTGGAGCCAATTTGACGTGGTCCAGAGCTACCAGCTCAAGAGGCTGTGTGGTGACGATGGGCCTCAAGGGTGTCTTCTGGCTGGTGCGGTCCTTCCTCCTTAGGTTACAAGGGCCACAGTCTCTGCACCACTTCTCTACAGCCCCTCTCATGCCGACCCAATAGAATCGTCCTCTTAGCAGGAACTCCAGTTTCTTCCAGCCGAAGTGCCCCGCTCTGTCATGGTAAGCCTCCAGGACCATAGCTGCATCTCGCCTTGGGACCACGACTTGCCAGGTCAGCTCGTGCGTCCGGTGGTTGACGAGCCTTCTGCACAGCTTACCTTCATAGAGGAACAGCCTGCTCTTCTCTTTCCATAGCTGCTTGGCTTCCTCTGGAGCATCCGGATCTAGACGGGCGTCTTCTCGGGTCAGCAGGTCTTTCACCATGCAGATTGCAGGGTCACTATGTTGGGTCTCGACCCAGCTGTGGTGAGGTAGGGGATTGATCATGATGGTTGTTAAGTCTTCCTCCTTCAAGCGGTGGGAGTATTGAGTGACTCCATACCGGTGAAACGCAGGGAGTTCTACCTCCTCCAGCTCTTCTGGGTCTTCGCCTCCATCAGGTAAGTGAGGCATTCTCGATAGAGTGTCAGCGTTGCCATTGGTTCTGCCTGCCCGGTACTTGATCGTGAAGTCATAATTCGAGAGTCGCGCCATCCACCGCTGCTCTAGGGCACCTAGTCTTGCATTGTCCAGGTGTGTCAACGGGTTGTTGTCCGTGTACACGGTGAACTTTGCGGAGGCCAGGTAATGCTTAAACTGTTCTGTGACGGCCCACACCACTGCCAAGAATTCTAGCTTGAAGGAGCTGTAATTCTCCGGGTTTCTTTCAGTGGGCCTCAGCTTCCGGCTGGCGTATGCAATCACCCTTTCTCTGCCCTGTTGGTTTTGTGACAGTATGGCTCCCAGCCCCACATTACTGGCGTCTGTGTGGAGAATAAAAGGCTGGCCATAATTGGGGTAGGCCAGGATCTCATCCCCTGTGAGGGCCATCTTCAACTGGCGGAAGGACTCCTCTTCCGACTTGTCCCACTTGAAGGGTGGCTTTTGGCTTCTGGACTTAGACTGTCCTATCAGGAGGTCCTGCATAGGGGCTGCCGTCTTAGTGAACCCGGGGATGAACCTTCGGTAGTAGCCTACCAACCCGAGAAACTGCCTCACTTCTTTGATGTTTGAGGGGCTTGGCCAGCTCTTGATTACTGTGACCTTGTCAGGGTTGGGGGCTACTCCTTCGGCACTTACCACGTGCCCTAGGTACTGGACCTTCGGTTTCAACAGGTGACACTTTGATGGTTTCACCTTCAGGCCATAGCCTGCCAGGGCTTCGAACACCTCTGCCAGGTGTTTTAGATGGGCCTCGTAGGTCTTCGAATAGACGATCACGTCGTCCAGGTAAAGTAGGACCGTCTCGAAGGTTCGGTGTCCTAGACAGCATTCCATCAGCCTCTGGAAGGTCCCTGGTGCGTTGCAAAGCCCGAAGGGCATACAGTTGAACTCGCTCAGTCCCATCGGGGTGGTGAAGGCGGTCTTCTCCTTGTCAGACTCTGCCACAGGAACCTGCCAGTACCCGCTAGTAAGGTCCAAAGTAGAAAATAAGTTAGCTGATTTTAGTGCGTCTAAAGACTCCTCTATTCTAGGCAGCGGATATGCGTCTTTGTGGGTGATAAGGTTGATTTGTCTATAGTCCACGCACATTCTCATGGTGCCGTCTTTCTTTTTTACCAGAACCAAGGGGGCTGCCCAGGGGCTACAGCTATCTCTAATGATCCCGGCTTCTTTCATTTCCCTCAGCATGCCCTTTGCGTTCTGATAATGTGCAGGGGGTACAGGTCTGTGCCTCTCCTTTATTGGTGCGTGGCTCCCCGTGGGGATGTGGTGTTCCACTCTGTTTGTAACCCGGTCCGTGGCTCAGGGTGGTCAGACCAGTGGCAGTCTACTATATGTTTTGCAATGTCCGACTACGCCACCCGTGGATTGCGGTCAGGGCTAACCGCCGCTGCAGTGCAGACCGCTGGGGCAGATGTAAAGGTGCAGCACTGAATAGTACAACTCCCCACGGGAGGAGTATGGCCCCAGGGCAGTATATAGATGGATGATGGAGGGGATGATTCCGACCGCAAAAGCCAGGAAACGGAGGCCTCTTAAACAGTTCAGGGTCTTTATTAGAACAGGTGAGACGACCCAAAAACAATCCCAGCTAGGAGGGGGCCTGAATGTCTGAGAACAAGTGGGAATCCCTCCTGGTCAGGGTGAGGGTGTAGGCCTACCGTGCTCTCTGCGCTCCTTCTGGCTATTTCCCTCCTTATGGTGCAATAGCCCACGTTCCTGAGCTCACCGAGTCTTCTCGCCCGTATGGCTGGCAACTTGGGTCCCTTTTTACTCTTGGCCTGGTGCGGCTTCACCGGTCCCTTCTGCTGTGGCGGAACCTCCGGGCTTCTTAGGCCAAAGGACATACAGTCCCCTGCAGACTGGTTATTTGCTGTAGGACTTGGAATCCTAACAGCCTCGGACACCAAAGTCCGGTAGATTAGCTTCTCTATCTGCCAGGACAGGATCGCTTCGCCTCTTGCCCCTGGCTCGTGGCTTTCCTACTGCCACACGGCCTCTTAGGCTGCAACACAACTGTCTGTCCCTGCTCTGGGACACCTCTCACTCCAGAGACAGGTTGTCGAGTTCTCTCTAACCCTGCCCCCAGTTCCAGCTTTTATAGGGGCAGCCTGCTCCCCCTACTGGCCTGGGACAGGAGGTATTGCACGCTAATCGTCCTTGACCAGAGAGCCTCCACCTTGCTCTCAGACACAGCTTTATTATACATTTGTGGCATCCGGGCCAGGGTGACACATAAGACCCAGAGAAGAAGGCTCCAGCAGGGAGAGTGCTGAGAGTTTTTTTTTAATGGTCCCGCATTTCTAGGTCCAGGATTTAGGAGCAACTAGAAGAGCTGGGTTGGACTCGCTGCTCCCATGTCTTCAATCTAGGCTGGGTAGTCCATTTAAAATACAACTGAGCTGTCTCAGATGTGGTCTGGGAGAGAAGATACAAAGACCTATCATTATGTGTTGGCCAGACTCTGCTAGAGATTGGCTAAGAGTGGACTGTACTTTAAATGGGTGAGCCTGTATCATATTGAAATAACTGTTTTGGTTTTTGTTATACTTTGTGTGCTAGAGAAAGGATACTTGTTTTCCTTTCTGCAAAAGGCTTATGGACTTTAATAAACCGTCATGTTGAGCAAGATATTGCCTGCCTGTCTCAACGCTACAAATTACCAGAGCGACTGAACCCCTACAGTATGCTAATCCGTAAGGTGTCATAGCTTCAGAGTATTATGGGGACACGCAAAAGATATATTAGACCTCTTTCTGATGCTTCAGCAGTGTGAGATGTGGTGCCGAGCAAGTTTTTTTTTGAGAACACAAATTGAATCTCAAAATGTTTGAAATTGTATGAAATCTTGAATTTCAGAAAAGTCGACTCTAAGTTGATCCTCCTCGAATCGCTCCATTCCTCTCTACTCCCATTCCATCAACTGGTCTTCTACATCCATGATAATTTCCTTGGGAATAACCCTTGGCTTAATTTCAGACTTTTTTTACTATTCAGTCCATATACTATCACACGATCTTTAATGCACTTGCCGGCTTGTACGCATGCGTGTCTTGGATCCTGTGTCCCCTTCTACCGTCTGTATCTATATGTGGATGGTGACGTCAGATAACATGGGCCTGACGTCATCAGACACATGACGCAGGCACCCGCAAGCATCCCGACTACCATGATGACGTATGCGTCATTTCGTCACTTGCCAATACCCACTGGCCAGATCCAAGGAGGAGAAGTATCTTGCCTTCCCTAAGGCCGAGAGGGACTCTTCGATTCGGGGTAGTGGGTAAGAGTCTCGTACTGTACAGGCATTCAGTCGTCTATAGTCCACACAGAACCGCAGGGTCACATCTTTCTTCTTGACCAGGACAATCGGGGCTGCCCACGGACTCTGACTCTCCCGTATCACACCATTCTGTAACATATGGGCTAGCATCTCCTTAACCTCTTTATACATCTGGGGAGGTATCTGCCGGTATCTCTCCCGCACTGGGGCAGCACTCCCCGTAGGAATCTCGTGGGTAATGGCTTTGGTGCAACCAAAATCATCCTCGTGGCGAGCAAAGACTTCCTGATACTGCTCCAGTACCTCCTCAACCTGCTGCACCTGTCGAGGTGAAAGTCCTGTCAATTCAGTCCGTCAATTCTAGGATTCTTCGTCCCCCCTTCGCACTAGCACGGTGGATTCCGGCGGCACGGTGACAGCCAGAGTCCAGGGGTCTCCTTGTACAGCGGACAGCTGTACCACATCAGGTCGCACCAACTTCTCTGGCATTCCCATATTTCCGCCCTGGGAGGGTGTGTGAGATCACCTTCGCTCAGATTAACGCACCGCACTATAATATTGCCATCCTGGACAGAGGCCAGTGTCTGAGCCACCAGGAGTCCGGGGGGTACTTTGTCCATCGATGTTGGTTCTATCTGAACTTCGATCCCCTCAAGAGGTGTGCAGGCCCGTGTGGGTAAGTGAGTACAGTTTGTCCTGGCGGTAAGGTCAGTGCCGCAGCTGCTGGTACTATTATTTTCCCCAGGACCTTCCCTTCACTCGACGTCTCCTGAGCCTGGGCGGCTCGGATTAATTGTTGAAAAACCCTCCTTTGGGGGGTTCGTGGGTCCCACCGGTCTAGAGGAATCTCCTTGAGCTCACTAATCAGGATTTGCCCGATCTCTTTCCGCACATTCATTCACCGGGGGTCCACTTTCGGTTCCCACTGCGACCAAGACAACCCCTTTTTTTTCCACATCTTTTCCACACACTCGGATCTTCATCCATACCATCACTGCGACCGGGATGGGTAATTGATTAGCTGCCGTGAGTCTAATTACTGGTCCCCATTCAGGCCACGCTATCTCTGGAAATCGCTGTTGAAAGTAGGCTTCTGTCATCGTAGTCACCTGGGATCCCGTGTCAATCAGGCAGTGAACAGCCCAACCACTTATTTCGGCCCAGACAGTCGGGCTGGTGAAACTAGGTCCTTGGGACTTCCTCTTTTTCTTTCCCCTTCCTTAGGCTCCGGGCTGTGTCCCCCAAACACGGAGCCCGTTAGTTTAACGGCTGGCGCGACAGGGGCCGCCCTTGGCTAGCACAGCCCCTGGGGTAATGTCCTGCGCTTCCACACTTCCACCAGGTCTTGTCTCTGTCTGTGTAGGGCTGCCTCACTTCTCTACGGAACTCTCCTGCAGGGCGGGGCCTGAATTCAATTCTTTCCCTAACTGGGGCAATCGATCAGGGTAACTCTTGTGTCGGTGCAGGGGTCTTCTGCTCTCTCACACATGCCTCCGCCCCTACTTCTAGAAAAGTCATACGTGGGTTAGCGCGCAGGCGCTCCCGCAAGGCTTGCTTCAGCTGCACATCCCTGAGGCCTGCCACAAATTGGTCCCTTAAGATCATGTCAGGGGGGCCCATTCCCAAATTCCCCATGTCGTCTTTTCTAGTGATATAGGCATGCATCCTCTGTAATGCATTAACATACTGCGTCACAGTCTACCCCTCCTGCTGCACTTGGTGAAACAGCCGTATCCTCAGCTCTCCTACATTGGTGGGATCCCCATGCATCTCCTCCAATATCCGCACCACTTTTTCTACAGTATCCCGGTAATGAGGAGGGCGGTACATCACGGAGTGCCGGGCCTCGCCGTCCAGGGCCAGTAAGGCTATTTCGGCTTGCATAGCTGGGGTCATCGGATGCATATGTGATGCTTCATGCTCGAAAAAGCCCTTTAGTTTACCCTGGGTGATGGGGGACTCGGAGTCGGGTCCTGTGATGGAGAGATGGGGTGCAGCCGTGGCCCGGACCCGACCCGTGCTCAGGGCCGTCACATTAAAAAGGATGGTGTGGGCTTATCCAGGTTGAGTGGCTGATTTAACGACTACGCCACCTGTGGCACCTGGTGAAGGCCACCAGCGCTGCCGCAGTCCGCTGAGGCATGGTGTTATGGAGGCCAAAGTTATTACTACTCCCCACAGGCGGAGCAGGGCCTCAGGGCAGAGGGACAGGATGGAGGGGGTAGTAGTAGAGGAGAACGGATACCGCGTCGCGCGGTGTGGCGCAGAATAAACAGTCCGGAGGCCATAGGGGTGAACTTCCAAGGCTTTACTCACTTTAGAGTTGGCAGAAGGAAGGCGACTCCCTGCTCCCCGCGGAGTCCTGCAGTCACCAGGGACGGGGGTCCCACAACCTCCGAGTAAGTCCAGCGTTCAATCGGAACCCTACACCAGAGTGTTCCTGAACTACAGACCGAATCCTTTCCTGTCCGTGTGTGTGCAAATAGGCCGGGACTCCCTCTGAGCTCCTCTCAGAACAAGGGTAAGGGTGGCAGCTCCGCTCCGTCCGATACCCGGTGGGATCCTCAGGGCCTACCGGGCTTTCCCGACCAGGACGTGGAGTAGCAAGGTCGGGTGTCGGGGGCCGGTACCCCTCTTGCAGCCGAACTCCCTCTGAATATATCAGCATGGCGAGGACAGGTGGCGTACACCGCTCCGTCTGCATCCTGCCTGGGATCCATTTTCTATGGAGCCACACTCTTGAGCTCCGGGCCTCTTGGTCCTGGTCAGTGGCCGGGTTGAGATATTCCTGGTCTGCAACCTGCCCCTCGTCCCAAGGCCGGGGTACGAGGGCTGTGCCCCTTGCCGATGCAGGCCCACACAGGATCTGCGCTCCGGGAGGGAGGTCACATTTACACACAGTCTATGACAGCACAGAGAACAGCCGAAAGACCAAGACCAAAGATGGCTTTTTTATTAAATATGAAATTTAAAGTGTAGCTAACTTGTAAGTCCTCCACCCTCACCCACTAACTGGTTCCCCTAACTTTTGGTTCCCCAGTCTCCCTGTAACCAGGGGAGCAGCACCTAGTGCATACTAGCCCCCTCTGGTGGAGAAATGTGGTGTTGGATGCAAAGGTTGGGTCACGACTATCACACTGTTCTTACCTAAAGAAGTGCAGCATCCCTGTGGTGGTCGAACCCTCAGGGGTGCCACACATACGTAACATACTCATAACTCTCTCAAACCAGTCCCACAGCATCATATTGTCCCCGGAGAACTTTGGGAGATTGCTGATCATGGCCCCCAGCGGCATGCTAGATCTAGGGGCTCCCAGAATGGACTGATCTGCAGTGTCTGTGTCTAAAGACTGCATCCTGCCGATTACGCCAAATATGACACAGGTACTTTAGATGCAGTGACACAGAAACACAGAGCAGTCAGTACAGGGTTAATAAACAGGGGGGATTTATTGTAACAGGGCCAATCTCCATGCAGGGAATAACAGGGGAAATATGGGGACAACTAGGGGAGTAGCTGATAAAAGGCTATAACCAACAATCCACAGTTTGGCTACATGTAGCAGAGTTGAGACGATTGTAATCGGCAGTTTTACACTTAGCTGACTCTTGTTCCCCACAAGGCCGTTACCGGCTGATGCCGGTGTTGTTTTCTTCTGGCTTCCCCGCCTAAACAATGCTCCGTCTTCTGGCGGTAGCGGTCGGTCTCCGGTTTGACCCGCTGTGTCCCTAGTCCGTAACACTGCACCTCACTTGCTCGGCTCCACGGACCCTGCGTCTCTTCTCCCTCTAGTTGGGCTTGACTCCAACTGTCAACTCCCTGCTTTCCTGCGCAAAACTCCTTTTTATCCCACTTCCTAGACACGCCCCCAGCTCCCCGGTCACCTGACCCCTGAGCTCGCAGTCTGTCTTCCGCCTGCAACCAGAGGCACGGCCCCGACTGTTCCGGATCCCTTGTTCTGAAAGTACTTACACCCCGGTCTTCCCCCTTACACAGTGATACTATATGTTTCTCGTTTCTCATCAGACACATGCATACAGTGCTGAAAAGACATGGGAACAGCATGGGGAAGACCTCTGGAAGCATTTCTGACTCCCAGGTCACTGCCTAAAAGTGTGCCCATCATAAGTGATCCTTGGCGCATGCGAAGATGCCTCCCACCATGCACCTGTCGTTGCAGACTTGCAACAATCACCGTCCACGTTCTTGTCCCAGTGCAGCGTTCAGTTGTCCCTACCCCATTCTTTGGAATGCAAGCACAAGTATGCAGCCAGCCACCCACCCTCCCACAGGCTGCAATACAATACTGCCAAATTTTTGACAGCAGCTTGCACTTGAAATGTGGCCTTTTAGGGTCGTGGAGGCGGAAGCTGTCCACAATCTTATGGCGGCGGCAACCGGGTATCTGTGGCGCCCTGCTACGCACAGGTGCCACAGAACCCAAAAGGGTGCATGGATGGACTTCTCCACAAGAGGCCCCTATTACATACAAACACCTCCACCCTTCCACCTCATACCAGCAGAGGGAGCCCGTTAGCGATATATATATGGAGGGTGGAGCTAGGCAGTTAGTCAGTCTCTCAGTGAATTAAGCTAGAGAGAGTGTGCTGGCACTTAGACCAGTGAAGAGGCAGCACGCTGGCTGCTGTGCTTAGGCGAGCCAAGGCCTACAGCACGAGTTTAAGCCTAGTGAGGGCCCTGAGTGTGGCCGAAGGCGAGAGGAGAAGTAACAAGGGGGCAGAGGAGCGTACCAGGCTCACCCCGAACTATACACCGGACCCCGGGTCCGCGCCTACAGGGTCCCATTGTACCCAGTAGGGACCACCAGGTACCTGGAGGACTACAAGTCCCAGGTCGACCAACGCTGACTACCGTACCAGGGCTAGGAGTCACGGAGGCCCCAGCATCCAGGGAGAATGATCTCCAAGAGAAGGCCCTACCACTAGGTCAGCAGGTGCAAGAGAGAGGGAGACAGTAATTAAGCCAGGCCTAGATCCAGGCAGGTCAGGAGCTTAGCAAGTGGAAGCAACGGATCAGGAGGCCCTATACCCGCTCACTGGGGAGAGTCCGGAAGTGCACCCTTCGTACCGAGTACCCTGGACCATACCTACAACTACACCAGTAAAGGTACCGAAGCGAACCCCCGTGTGAGTGTCTGTCATTTTTCCCTGAACCATCCTGGCCGTCTCTCACCTGTACCACCATCTATTTCCCTACACTGCCCTGGAGCTAGCTCTTCCTGTGGAGAGCCACACCATCCCTGCTGCAGTAACATCAGCTTCAGAGGACTGCTCCGCAGCGGCGGCTCCCTATGGCCGCACTCCATAGGCGGCGTCACGAACACTTTACAAATCCCCTATAAATAATCCCCCTTTTAGTTGACCGCTCTGGGCCATGGACTTGGCCAGCCACCGTGATATCCCCCACCAGCATCCATAGGACCGGCCTCCGAGTACCCCACGGATCTGGGAGCGCGTCATCTTCTGGCGTCACGAACAGGATTTCGTGCCCGTTGCAATGAACAGTATTGCGTGCCCGTTGCCACCGGGTACTGTGCGCCTTAAAGAACTGTGTCGCATACCGTGGTGAAGTTTTCCCGCCAATTGCCACTGTTTCCCGCCATTATCCGCCATTTTCCTGTTGCCACGCGGGAAGAAGAGGGGCGTAACCGTGGGAATCGGAGAGGCATAACCGCTGGAAGCGCGCGAAGCCCAAGGCACGCCCCACCCTTGACGTCGAACCAGGAAGCATTAGGTCCTGGAAGGAGTCCAGTGGACGCTCAGACGTCAGACTCGAGCGACGCAAGGTCCTGGAAGAAGACCGTCGCCTGCGGAGCTGCGGCCTACCTGATAGAAAAAGTGAAGAAGGTAGGCTACGGTTTACTAGGGGGGGGCGCAACGATGCCCGAAGACCAGCAAGCAGCCGGCGCACCGGTTAACGCTCCTGATGCCCAACTTTCGCCCGGCGCTGCACAGGCCGGAGCGGCCGCCCCACCAGCAGGGGTTGCGACTCCGTTGATACCCATGGCCCTGCCGTATATCCCTGGAGCGAAATGGCTTCCCCAGTATGATGGCAAACCAGACACCCTGTCTGGATTCAAAAGGAAAATATGCGGTGTACTGGATATGTATTCAATGACTGGTAAACAGAGAGCCGCTGTTGTGCTGGGACAATTGACTGGTGCCGCAGAGCGGGAAGTTGAAACCTGGCCAGCCGCAGACCAGGAATCAGTATCCATTATTTTTAAGAGACAGCAAACTGTGTTTGAAAACCGCACTGAGACAGATCTCCGGATGAGGTTCTACCATTGTGTCCAGAAACCTGAGGACAGTATCCGGGACTATGCCTGACGCTTGCAAGAAGCCCTGTGGACCCTGAAACAGGTTAGTCCAGCCAGCATACAAGATGAGAATAAAATGCTGACAGAACAATTCATCCGGGGGTTGAGGTCCCAGGAGGAGAGCAGAACTATACGGTGGTGGGCTTTAGATCATCCAGACGCCACCTTTGACACCCTCAAGGACATGGCTATTAAGGGTCTACAGCCCCTGGAAACATCTGGGACTGCTATCCAGCGTTACCAGGGTGGGGCCACCCCAGTGGCCGCAGCACCCACTGCTCCTTCATTAACGGCTGAAACTAAGACACAAACAGTGCCCCCTAGCGAGCTGGACAGACTGTGCTCTGAAGTGCGCCAGCTAAGTAAAACCCTGGCCACTATCCTGAGCACCCTGCAGCTACAGACGGAGCCCGAGCCGGAAGGAAGGATCCTCTTCACCAATAGCCCTGAGGATGTCCCCTGGATGAGGAGAAGAAGGAGGACAACGCCACCCCGGAGGAGGACAACGCCACCTCGTGGGAGGACCAACGACCAAGGTCACCCTCCAGGAGACTTCATCTGCTACTGCTGTCACAAGGCAGGCCACACAGCGCGGAACTGTCCTTTAAACGAGTAAACCCTGGGGCCGAGGGCCGACACCCAGGAGTAAATCAACCAGGCCCATCAATCTGGTACCACCGGTTCGCAGGAGGAAGGCCTTTCCTGTCCATCGTGCTGGACGGTATAGCCACACCTGCATTACTGGACACCGGCTCACAGGTGACCATCATACCTGATGTCCTCTACAAAAGGTACTGGTCCGTAGATGAGCTCCAGCTGCCAGTCCCGAACCTCTCTGTGTATGCCTCTAACGGCCTTCCTCTTAACCTGGTAGGGGTTAAGGACGTGACAGTGAAGGTGGGGAGAGTGGAACTAAAGGACCAAGGACTGATTGTAGTGGAATCTAACCCTGGTGATACAGACTTGTACATGATACTTGGTACAAATATTGTTGGTAACTGTTTGGGAGAAGTGTTGTTTTTGCTCCAGCCGATTGCTGACACTGCCAAATCAGGGCAGAGGAAGTTGCTCCAGAGAGAGATTCGAGCCCTCCTGTACCAGCAACAGGTAAAGTTATCAGGTGGTGAAATTGGTAATGTACGGGTGACAGACCCAATACCCATTGTGATTCCCCCAATGAGTGAGATGCTGATTTGGTGTAGGGCAGCAATAGGTCTCAAGGGATAGAACTACCAGGCGGTAGTGGAGCCCATTAGCTCAGAGCACAGACCTACACTCTTAACTGCTAGAGGGGTAGTTGATGTACGCAATGGGAGGGTACCCATATGACTCGCCCCCTGGGCCGTGGGGCACGCGGATCCGGGCGATAGGGGAACGATGGGGGTAGTAGTGGCGACCCGGTCCCGTGGCTCAGGGTGGTCAGGCCAATTGTAGTCTGCTACGTGCTTCAGATAATGTCTGACTACGCCACCTGTGGATTGCGGTTATTAGGAACCGCCGCTGCAAGGCAGTCCGCTGGGGCTGATGATGGGTGCAGCTGGGATGGTGTGACTCCCCACGGGAAGAGTGCGGCCCCAGGGCAGTGTAGTAGATGGAGGGAGGGAGTGATGGTGGTGAGAGTCCCAGTACCGGTAGTGCTGGAGGCGCGAAGGAGCACACAGACAACAAGTTACAGTCCAGGGTCTTTACTCACAGTTCATTTGTTCCGGGTCACTTCTGTCAGCAGTGACCACCTGAGCCGTGCTGCGTCCACCAGGTGTGGGGCTCGGTCAACTCCCAGGCAGTTCAGGAGCATGGCACAGGACCCCCTTTAATCCTTTCTCTGGCCTGCCTCACCAGTGACCCACTTTTGTCCAGCTGCCGCGGACTTGTGCGGTTAAATGTGGGCCCCGTCCTCCGCTGTCCTATATGGTGCCTTCCTAGCAGGTTTGATGAGGTGTCGCACCAATAGATGATCACGACGACCGGTCTTTGGCTGAGGGTAGTTTCTCCTCCACCAACTTGGGATCCAGTACCCTTAATCTGCCTGACCCTTCACCCTGGATTCTCGTGGGTTCTTAGGGTCCCTTCCACCTTCTTGTTCCTGAGCCCTTCTGTTTCTCTGTCTCTCCTTCTCTTTCTCTGTTCCTTTCTGTTCCTTTCTCGTGGAGCTGGGATGAGACTTAATCACAGCTCCCTTTCACCTCCTCACTCTCTCTTCTCCGGCCTCTCTCTAGGCCCGCTCCTGAGTGGAGCTCCTACAGAGCCTCCACTCCCGGTCTTCTCCTCTGACTGAACGAACGAACGAACCTAGATCTAAGATGGTGCCCACCTTTTATACCTCCCTCTGACCATGAGCCCAGGTGACCAGCAACCAATGGGCTCCTTCCTACGCTCAGGAACCAACCCCTATCTGTCCCTACAGCACTGGGTGTTCCACCCCCCTCCCCACTCCAGGCAGGGACATAGTCGGTCGTGCCTGCACTTCTGTCTAGTGGGAGCACCGTTGAGCTGTCCCTCGGAAATGGGGTGTGTGTGCTGTATGCAGCTAACTGAGCCCTGGTCCATACTCCATCCTTACCTGGGAGTGGAATATCACACCTCTGGTCTGAGGTGCAATACCCCTGTAGCGGCCGAACCCTCGGGGCGCTACACATACGTCTCCTAAATTGTGGGGAGGAGGAGGTCAAATCGCCAATGATGACGCCATACACACAGTAGAGTCCTTAACCTCATCAGACACAGTGGAGAACAACGACTCCGAAGCTCAGCTGGAGGATTGGTGTCAACAGCTCCATGTTGGGACTGACGCCACTCCTGTCCATCAGAAACACGGTGTTTACAGAGTTGTTCAGGAATATGAACAAGTGTTTAGTAAACACCCACTTGACTTTGGAAGGGTTAAAGGGGTACAACACCACATACCCACCGGTAACCATCCACTCATTAAGGAGTGTTACCGACCCATACCACCAGCACATTATCAGAAAGCCAAGGAAATGTTGCGTGACATGAAAAAGGCAGGGGTAGTAAGGGATAGTGTAGCGCCCCGAGGGTTCGGCCGCTACAGGGGTATTGCACCTCAGCCCAGAGGTGTGATATTCCACTCCCAGGTAAGGATGGAGTATGGACCAGGGCTCAGTTAGCTGCATACAGCACACACACCCCATTTCCGAGGGACAGCTCAACGGTGCTCCCACTAGACATAAGTGCAGGCACGACCGACCATGTCCCTGCTGGAGTGGGGAGGGAGGGGTGGAACACCCAGTGCTGTAGGGGCAGATAGGGGGCGGTTCCTGAGCGTAGGTAGGAGCCCATTGGTTGCTGGTCACCTGGGCTCATGGCTAGAGGGAGGTATAAAAGGTGGGCACCATCTGTGTTCTGGGTCAGTTCAGCCAGAGGAGAAGACAGGGAGTAGAGGCTCTGTAGGAGCTCTACTCCAGAAGGGCCTAGTGAGAGGCCGAGGAGGAGGTGAAGGGAAGCTGAGATTTTGGCTCATCTCAGCTCCAAGAGAAAGGAACAGAAAGGAACAGAACAGGAAAGAAAGAGAAGGAGAGACAGAGAAACAGAAGGGCTCAGGAACAAGAAGGTGGATGGGACCCTAAGAACCCACGAGAATCCAGGGTGCAGGGTCAGGCAGATTAAGGGTACCGGATCCCAAGTTGGTGGAGGAGAAACAACCCTCAGCCAAAGACCGGTCGTCGTGATCATCTATTGGTGCGACACCTCATCAAACCTGCTAGGAAGGCACCATATAGGACAGCGGAGGACGGGGCCCACGTTTAACCGCACAAGTCCGCGGCAGCTGGACAAAAGTGGGTCACTGGTGAGGCAGGCCAGAGAAAGGATTAAAGGGGGTCCTGTGCCATGCTCCTGAACTGCCTGGGAGTTGACCGAGCCCACACCTGGTGGACGCAGCGCGGCTCGGGCGGTCACTGCTGACAGAAGTGACCCGGAACAAATGAACTGTGAGTAAAGACCCTGGACTGTAACTTGTTGTCTGTGTGCTCCTTCGCGCCTCCAGCACTACCGGTACTGGGACTCTCACCACCATCACTCCCACCATCTACTACACTGCCCTGGGGCCGCACTCTTCCCGTGGGGAGTCACACCATCCCAGCTGCACACGTCATCGGCCCCAGCGGACTGCCTTGCAGCGGCGGTTCCTAATAACCGCAATCCACGGGTGGCGTAGTCGGACATTATCTGAAGCACGTAGCAGACTACCATTGGTCTGACCACCCTGAGCCGCGGGACCGGGCCGCCACTACTACTCCCAGCATCTCTCTATCGCCCGGATCCGCGTGCCCCACGGCCCAGGGGGCGAGTCAATAGCTGTAGCCCTTGGGCAGCTCCCCTGGTCCTGTTCAGGAAAAAGGACGGTAGCATGAGGATGTGTGTAGATTATAGACAGATTAATCGCATAACACATAAAGATGCATACCCTTTGCCCCATATAGAGGAATCCCTGGCTGCACTAAAATGTGCCAATTACTTCTCTACACTGGATCTCACTAGCGGGTACTGGCAAGTCTCTGTTGCTGAGGAAGACCGGGAGAAGACGGCCTTCACCACCCCGATGGGACTGTGCGAGTTCAACAGTATGCCGCTTGGACTCTGCAATGCACCCGGAACGTTCCAGAGGCTGATAGAGTGTTGCTTGGGACATCGGAACTTCGAGACAGTGCTGCTGTACCTGGATGACGTTATCGTGTACTCAAGAACGTATGAGGACCATCTGAAGCACCTAGCGGAGGTATTTGAAGCATTGTCCCGGTATGGGATGAAACTAAAGCCACTTGCTCA
Source organism: Phyllobates terribilis (assembly GCF_046119375.1). Classification (NCBI taxonomy): domain Eukaryota; kingdom Metazoa; phylum Chordata; class Amphibia; order Anura; family Dendrobatidae; genus Phyllobates; species Phyllobates terribilis. The sequence goes on along the minus strand of NW_027362768.1, from coordinate 141,135,479 downwards.
AGCAGAAGGTACAGTACCTGGGGCACGTAGTCAGCTCGGAGTGAGTAGCACCAGACCCGGAGAAGGTCACTGCCATCCAGAAGTGGCCTGAGCCGAGAAGCATCAAAGAAGTACGGCAATTCCTGGGACTGGTCGGGTACTACAGGAGGTTCATAAAGGACTATACCAAAAAGGTAGCACCTCTACAAGACCTCCTGGTAGGACAGTTCAAAAGAGGAAAGAGGCCCCCATTCCAGTGGGGCAAAGAACAGGCTGAATCCTTTGCAGTAATGAAGGAAATCCTGACTGGTGAAGAAATCCTGGCTTACCCTGACTACAGCCAGCCTTTCCTGCTGTACACCGACGCCAGCAACGAGGGACTGGGAGCTGTGTTGTCCCAGAAGCAAAATGGAAGAGAGAAGGTAATTGCGTATGCCAGCAGGAAGCTATGCCCTACCGAGAGTAACCCGGAGAACTACAGTTCCTTCAAGCTGGAGTTCCTGGCCTTGGTTTGGGCTATCACTGAAAGGTTCAAGCATTACGTAGACTCAACAAAATTCACAGCCTTTACTGACAACAATCCCTTGACACATCTGGAAACAGCCAGGTTGGGAGCCATGGAACAGCGTTGGGTGGCCAGACTGTCAAATTATCAGTTCACCATCAAGTACCGGGCAGGTCACAAGAACACCAATGCTGATGCCCTGTCAAGGATGCCTCACCAGTCAGACACCGAGGATGAAGTGGATGATTTAGAGGAAGTTGAATTACCTGCTTTCCACCAAAGCGGAGTGGTCCATGAGCAACACGTCACCAGAAGACGTCAGGGAAGGACGCTGAATCCTCTACCCCACCACAGTTGGAAGGAGACCCAGGGCAGTGACCGGGTTGTCAGCCTTATCAAAAGACTGATCACCCAGGAAGGTTCTCACCTGGAGAAGGATGCTCTTCCACAAGCCAAGCAACTGTGGAAAGAAAGAAGCCGGCTGTCCATCTACAGAGAGAAGCTGTGCAGAAGATATGTCAACCCCAAGACCCATGAAATGGTGTGGCAGATTGTTGTACCCAGGATGGATATCCAGATGGTGTTGGAAGCCTACCACGATCAAACAGGTCACTTTGGCTGGAAGAAGCTGGAAACCCTGCTGAAGGACCGGTTCTACTGGGTTGGAATGCGGAGTTCCATAGAGAGGTGGTGCTGGAATTGTGGGCCCTGTAGCCTCAGAAGAAAAGACTACGGCAGCCAGAAAGCACCCTTACAGTCCATCAAGATATCCCAGCCCCTGGAGATCATCGCTCTGGATCACGTCAAGCTGGCACCCAGCAGGTCAGGCTACTCCTATGCCCTGACCATGGTGGATAATTATTCCCGGTTCCTGGTGGTAGCCCCTGTCAAGGACCTGACAGCGAAGACTGCAGCAAGAACATTCCAAGCATACTTCTGCAGGCCCCATGGATACCTGGACAAAGTGCTGACGGATCAAGACCCTGCCTTTGAAGCCGAGCTGTTTAAAGAATTCTGCCACCTGTATGGGTGCAAAAAGATCCGGACTACGCCGTATCACCCTCAGACCAATGGTTTGTGTGAGAAAATGAACAACATAGTCATAGACCTGCTGAAAACCTTACCCTTGGAAGAAAGAAATCAGTGGCCAGACAAACTACCTGACCTGGTAGATCTGTACAATCACATACCTGTGAGTTCTACAAATTGTACCCCAGCATACCTCATGAGAGCAAGACCTGGGAAATTGCCCATGGACCTGGAACTCGGAGTGGTAGAACCGGAAGCAGATATGTCCACTGAAGACTGTGATACAAATCGGCAAGGGCAGTACAGGAGAGTACAGGCCTGTGTCGAAGACAGTCTGAACAGAGTAAGGGAAAGGCAAGAAGAGCAGTACAATAAACATGCACCAGCAGAACCCTTGGCACCTGGAGAGATAGTACTAAAGCGGAAGAGAAGAAGTCACAAGCTCGATGACCAGTGGGAAAGAGAGCCCTACACAGAGCTGAACTCCAAATTTGACAACAGTAAAACCTGCCTGATTAGCAAAGATGGAGGTAAAACTATAGAACCCTCCTGTTAGTTTTTTCTATCTTGTGTTTTGCGGTCACGTGACCATCTGCCTTTATATTCCAGCTCCGCCCTTCTGGCTGTGCTGGACTTCAGTGTTTGACTGTCTCTCTAGCCAGGTGCTTCTGTGCCTTTCTCTGTCTAGTTCGCTTGGTCCTCTGGGACCTCTAGTACTTTTTGTCAGTTTTTCTTTTGTGTTCTGCAACAACTTCTGTTTACAGTAGGAGGTGTCCCATTTTTGTCCTAGTCCTTAGTCCTTTTAGGGACCCCTCCCTTAATTCTATAGGTCTTCATTTAGACTAGCCGAGGACAAAGGCCGGTCTGTTCACTAGGAACAGGCAGCCCGCTACATCGTAGGGATTCAGCTTAGTCTTACTGTAGGGACAGCTTTCCCCTATCTTTCCTTAGTACATGTTGCAGATCATAACAAAAACAACCGCAACAGTCTCAAGAGACCACCTGAAAGTGTGCCCAAGTATACTGAAGACAACGGAAGAAGAAGTACCTCCTATAGCACCGGAAGAACCCAAGGAAGACATGCATCACACAGTTCTAGAAGATTTCCCTGCGGACTGGCCTCAACTTGATGGAGCAGTTATTATACCCGTAATACACTTCTATCAGCCACAAGAAGAACCTGTGAGCGCTCTAGAAGAACCTGCTCAGGAACAGGAAGAGTCCCCAGTAAGACGAGGATCACCCGTTGAGACAGAGCCTGAAGGCCCAGTGGACAGTGTACTTGCCAGTCCCATAGAGAGATTAAGGCAGTTCTATAATCTAACAGCATGTACACCTGCTAGATTAATAGAGAGGGCATGCATAGACACTAGTGACACCCCAGTGCTACGAAGGTCCACACGCAGCACCCAAGGACAAATCCCTGCCAGGTTTAGGGAAGAAGCATGAAGTGCCTAAATTGTAAATAGTTACCCAGTTGGGTATTGCCTATTATTTATTGTATAAACTGTCACTAATATGTGTGCATTTAGTTACCCGTCAGGGTACAAAGACTTGTAGGCTGAGGACTGTGAGCAGCCAAAAACTGTTCTTTTATATAGTTTGCACTTATCAAAGAGCCCTATAAATGACCACAGAACAAAAACCCGTTTGGCGTGGCCGAAGACGTGGTCCAGCACGTCTGGATCACTTATGTCCTGTAACCACGCCCAGGGCCTACGTTGAGGGTTTTCAGGCGGATCCCTCATGTTTCTCCCTGTTACACTTTCATCGGTGAAATGGACACCTGGTTACGGGACATACTGTAACTTTATTATTGTTATTTTTGTTATTGTTGTTAACCTGTTTTGCAAAATGATTCAGTCCAGGAGTACTGAATTGTACTAGGGGGGAATGTGGCACCCTGCTGTTCACAGGTACCACAGGACCCAGGGTGCATGGATGGACTTCTCCACAAGAGGCCCTCACTACATACAAACACCTTCACCCTTCCACCTCATACCACCAGAGGTAGCCCGTTAGGGATATATATATGGAGGGTTGAGCCAGGCAGTGCAGTTCAGCAGTGAGTCTCAGTCTGAGAGGAGAGCATGCTGACCCTGAGAGCAGCGAAGATGCAGCACGTCTGCTGCTGTGTTCTGAGGGCCCTGAGTGTGGCCGACGGCAAGGAGGAGAGGAGAGAGGAGTTGAGGGGGCAGAGGAGCATCATAGGCTCACCACAAGATACAAACCGGACACCGGGTCCACGCCTACAGGGTCCTTTATACCCAGTAGGGACCACCGGCATTTCAGGAGGACTACAAGTCCCTGGCAGACCTGAAGCTGAACCCTTAACAGGACCAGGAACCACGAAGGCCCCAGCATTACCAGGGATAGTGGTTGCCAGCAGAAGGTCCTACTACCGAGCGACAGGTGAAGGAACAGCACGACACATAAGCTAGGCCCAGTTGCAGGCTGGCCAGGAGCATACAGAGAGGCAGACACGAACCAGGAGGCCTTATACCCGCTCACTGGGGAGAAGTCCTGAAGTGTACCCATCCTACTGAGTACCCTGGACCGTACCTGACATCCGCACCAGTAAAGGTATTGAAGCGAATCCCCTGTCTCTGTCAGTTACTCCTGCTGCGCCATCCCACCTGCACTACAAGCCCCAGCATCACCACCCACCATCAAACTCCACACTGCCCCGGTGGGGCCCGCTACGCCTGTGGGGAGCAGAAACATCCCAGCTGCCATCCCATCACCCCCCGGAGGTCTGCAGCAGCGCTGGTAATCCTTACCAGGTACCACAGGTGGCGTCACGAACTATTTACTTTATTTTTATCTCTATCCAAGTTACAATCCCCTTTTTGGTTGACCGCCCTGGGCCACGGACCGGGCCAGCCACTGTGACATATCCCCCCAGCATCCATAGGCCCGGGCACCGAGTACCCCACTGCCCTGTGGGCGCGTCACCCTTCCCAGTGCACTTACTGGGAAGGGCCACCTAACCACAAACACGTGGACAGGTGAATGTGGCCAGGGACGGTACGGAGCCAGTCCACAGCTTTTTTAGCTGAGTTGTATTTCACCACAGCCATATTCTTTAGCTTAGTGAAAGGACTTGGGAAACCATATCTACTCCAGCTGTCATTTCTCCCAGGAAGTCCTCTAAAGCTGCTTTCTCTTGAAATGTGGCCTTTTAGACTCGTGGAGGCGGAAGCTTTTCATAACCTCATTCTGGCAGCAGCCAGGTGTCCATACTCGGTCCCCAGAAGCCACTATTTCTCCCGGTATCGTTTCCGCCTTCCACAAGCATGGGTCCCACAACATTACCCGTGCCCTCCCCAGTGCACTTACTGGCAAGGACCACCTAACCACAAACACGTGGACAGGTGAATGTGGCCAGGGACGGTACAGAGCCAGTCCACAGCTTTTTTTGCTGAGAGTTGTATTTCCCCACAGCCATATTCTTTAGCTTGGTGAAAGTACTGGCATAGAGGGAAACCGTATCTACTCTGGGTGTCATTTCTCCCAGGAAGTCCACTAATGCAGCTTGTTGCAGAAGCAATGGCAACCCATCCAACATCAATTCTCACTTGTCGGTGGTGCTTTGACACACAAACATCTTTCTTTGTGCATTTAATTTCATGACTACAAAGTTGGGCAATGGCCTGATCTGCAATGCGGTTTGAGAAATAACATGCATAAGCACGTCCGATACACATTAAAAAAGCAGCCATAGAGTGTCGGGGAACCTTCCCCCACACTTTTTTTAGCCAGGACTGCTTCTCGGCAGGGTTGCACGGTCCCACCAGAGAATCCTCTGGTGTGCCCTGGCTTCTACCTCAGGAGAGTTCATGATAGCGCTAACTTTGCAGCTGCTATGGGGCTCTTGAGTGGGGGAGAAAGGTGAGCCCTCAGAATCAAATCCTCTGGTGGCACAATGTTTTTCAATCTGAAACAGCTTCTCAGTGGGAGTTGTATTTCACCACAGCCATATTCTTTAGCTCGGTGAAAGGACTGGCATAAAGGGAAACCTTAATACTCCAGCTGTCATTTCTTCGTCACCAGGTTCCGCCCATTGTCACACACGACCATGCCTGGCTGTATGTTCAGCGGTGAGAGCCACAGATCAGGCTGCTGCGTTACAGCTTTCAACAACTCTGCAGCGCTGGGCGGTTTGTCACCTAAGCATTAAGCATGTTATCTTCAGCACAGCCTGTTGCCGCTTGGCCAAGGCAGTTCTGCAGTGCTATCAGCTTGTGACTGATGTGGTCATTTCGGAGATGGAGGAGGAGGTGCAGGAGATGAACAATGCGATTACATTGAGGTTAAATTAGTGACGCTGTTTTTTATACCAAAGAAAGATCCTATTGTTTTGGTTTTTTTTACGTTATTTTTTAAGACAATTGCATTCACTGGGAAATGTCATTTTAACATTTTACAACCTTATCTGGCAATGTGGTGTGTGACACATCATCAGACACATCCTGTTTTATTTATGATGGAGGGACTCTGAAAGTCATAAAGCCTATTTTCATAGGGCCATCAGGCAGCCCTTACTATTCTTAAAAGGCCAGCAGTCGACCGTAGCTATTGTTAGAGAGCCATCAGCCGACTATGCTTTGTTGTTCCTGACTCGCCCCCTGGGCCGTGGGGTACCCGGAACCAGGCCTTCTAGTGTACGGTGCTGATGGGGTAGCAGTGGCAACCCGATCCCGTGGCTCAGGGTGGTCAGACCAAATGCCAGCAGTCTATTTATCAGTGTTTTGTGAATGTCCGACTATGCCACCCGTGGATTGCGGTCAGGGATAACCGCTGCTGCGAGGCAGACCGCTGAGGCTGGTGTTGGTGTGCAGCACAGGGGTAGGATAACTCCCCACGGGAAGAGTGTAGCCTCAGGGCAGTGTAAGGGGATGCTGGGGGTGATGGTGCAGGCGCAGCAGAAATCACAGAGAGTCCAATGATGCAGTTCAGGGTCTTTTACTCACAGTTGTTATCCAAGTCACTTCTGTCAGCAATGACTGCCCAAGCTGTGCTGCGTTCACCAGGTGAGGGGCTCGGTCAACCCCCAGGCAATTCAGGAGTAAGGCACAGGACCCCCTTCTGTCCTTTCTCTGGCCTCTCGTGCCCCACCAGTGACCAAACTTCTATCTCCGGCTACCGCGGACCGTGTCAGGTAAGCGTTGGCCTCCGCTTCCTGCTATCCTATATGGCGCCTTCCTAGCTGGTTTGGCGGGGGGTCGCACCAATAAATGATCACGACCTCCGGTTCTTGGCTGAGGGATGATTTACCTCCACCAACTTGGGAATCCAGTACCCTTCCACAGCCTGACCCTTCACCCGATATAACGCGGGTTTGCAACGGTTGCTGACCGTTCTGCTCTCTTAGGGTCCCTTCTGCCTTCTTGTTTCTGGAGCCCTTCCACTCCTCTGTCTCTTCTCCTTCCTTCCTTCTCCTTCTCCACTTTTCCTCTCTGGCCCCGGCCTTCTCTCTAGGCCTGCCTCGTGGAGCTGAGCTCAGGCTGAGCCTCAGCTCCCTGTCAGCTCTGACTGACTGAACTACTCTGAACTACTCCCTCCTCTGAACTGCCCCCGACTAAGATGGCTCCCACCTTTTATCTGCTTCTCTGTGTCTGAGCTCAGGTGACCTGCACCCAATGAGCTCCTTCCTATGCTCCAGAAACCGTCCCCTCTCTGCTCCTACACCACTGGGTTCTCCCCCCCCTCCCCACTCCAGCTAGGGACATGGTCAATTGTGCCCGCAGCTGGGAGCACCGTCGAGCTATCCCCCGGAAATGAGGTGAGTGTGTGTGTGTGTGCATGCAGCTAACTGAGCTCTGGTCCACACTCCATCCTTACCTGGGAGTGGAATATTACACCTCTGGTTGAGGTGCAATACCCCTGTAGCAACCGAACCCTCGGGGCGCTACATTCCCCCCTGGTAAACCATAGCACGTACTCGGGCTGGAACAGAGCAAAAAGACAATTCAAAAACATGCAAGTTTTTAGAATGCATTCATATATAAAATTATAAACCATTATTACTCATCCCTTTATGGGAGGAATTTTTTCTCTTTTAACGTTACTGGCACATTTTCTCTTTCAGCAATATTATAAGACTTTCTTCTCATATATAAAACATTATAAAACTCTTTTCACTTTTATAACCACATCTGTTACATATAAAACATTTTTCTTTTAAACATTCTTCATGTAAAACTTTTATTAACTGGTCACAGTGCACTTTGCAACCAGGTGTCCATCTTAAGGTGCAAACTCTAGCAAAACTTTTAAACATGAGGGACCCGTTCGTAAACCCTCAACGTAGGCCCTGGGGTGGCTGCAGGGCATAGCTGATCCAGCTGCCGGACCTTGTCTTCGGCCACCTCTAACGAGTTTTTGTTCTGAGGTCAGTTGTTGTAGTTTCTTATAAAACCAGTAGGGGGCACTTTAAGAAGTGCAAATATTTACAAAGTTGACCGCTCCCAGTCCTCGGCCGGATAGTTCACTAAGTTGGCTGCTCCCAGACCTCAGCCGGCTTTAACTGACCCGATGCCGGGTAACTCTAGGTAACAGTCTCTTCACCCTGGCGGGTAACTATATACATTTGTACGCTGCCGCTCCTCAGTAGCGGTGTCCTCCTTGCGCACCTTCTTCCTCCTCACCATACTCTCCAGACCCCTCCGGGTCATCTGGGTAGCAATGCTCAGGGTAGTGTTGCTCCTCTTCCACCCTCCGGATGTTAAGGGCGTACCACCCCCGCAGACCTATGTGTTTGTTGTAGGACACTCGATCTCCCGGGAACAGATCCCGCCCCCGGTGACCTTCTGGCAGGTGGCTCTCCATGTCCCTCCGGGTAACAAACACATCCGTGTCCGTCGTCGGGTCTCTGATGAAACCCCACCCCTACTCTTGTTGGAATTTCACCACGGTCCCTATGATTCTGGAACTGCGTGCGGTTTGGGTGTCTCGGCGGGGCGTGCATTTTCTGTTCCGCGCTCCGGGCCTGCAGCTGCTCATGCCTCTGGCGCCGCACCCGCCTCTCCTTCTCCAACTGCGCCACCTGTCGGTGACAGAACTCCCGCCTGCGGGCTGCGGCCGCCCGCATCTCCTGCAAGAACCCCATGAGGTCCTCCCCGGCCTGGTCCTCTCGTACTGGACCTCTTCCTCCGGTAGCTGAGAGACGGCGACTGGCTGAGGTAGGGGCAAGAGCAGAGCAAGCGGGGCCTCGACTTCTGTGGACAGGTTTTTCCGCTGACTGGGGTGAACCCATCCCTCTGGTGCAGGGACCGGCTCTCCATCGGGTCCGGCGAGATGGCTGTACAGGTCAGTCCCAAGCGGTGGTGGCTTCGGGACCGGGGGCGCACGCAGTTGGGAGGCGCCTGGGGAGGTCAGGCCTCGCGACCGGGCCTGAAGCGGGCCACTTCCGACCGCACCCGGGGTCAGGGGGCACAACGTGGGGCGTGGTTCAGCGGCGGTGTTCGCGGCTTGAGGCCCAGGTGTATGTGGCGGGAGCGTGGAAGCTGCAGCGGCTCCCGGGACTTCTGGCTCCTCGGCGGGATCCAGGGGTAAGCCTTCGGTGTCAGGACCCGGGGCAGGGGTATCCTCCTTACCTGCCTCCATGGCAGCGCTGCTTTCGGCCTCCGGTCTCCTCTCTCTGTCCTCGGTCGGGAGCAGGCGCACTGCTGGGTGCTGGCAGCGTCTCTTGCTGCCCGGTCGCGACCCGCCGGGCCATCTCCTCCCTCCATCCGGCGATGACTTCCCTCTGTGCCCGGACCATCCTCCGGTCCAACTCCTCCAGCGCTGTCCGCAAGAACTCAGGGTCTTTTGCGGGGAGCTGAGCCATCAGCTCCATGAGGCTGTATGGGGAGTCGGGGACGCCTCGGCCAGCAGTAGGCCGCTTACCAGGGTGCTGGAGTTGGTGCTCCTCTCCATCTCCGGGTGTGATCTGGCGAGACTGATCCAAACCACACACTGCCCCTCGGTTTTCTTCTCTTTCTGCCCCTGTTGGGGGTGGTCCCGGGGCAACCTGCTGACAATCACTCTCAGGGGCAGCCCCCTCACGTTGATGGACATCTCTACAGCCGCACTCATGGCTGTTGGGGGTGGGCTCCTTCTTTGGCGCCATTCTGGGACCTGGCCCACGATGGGAGGTGGCTTCCTGTTATCTTTTGGCGCGCACATTATGGCGTCCGTTCTGCCGGGGCGGGCGCCATTTTCAATACAGTGAAACAGTCTCTTTTCAGGCACGCAATACCCGTTTGTGGCGGGTTGTTCACAATCCTGCCGACTACGCCAAAGCTGACTGCCCCCTGGGCCGTGGGGTACCCGGAACCGGGCCTTCTAGTGTACGGTGCTGATGGGGTAGTAGTGGCAACCCGATCCCGTGGCTCAGGGTGGTCAGACCAAATGCCGGCAGTCTATTTATCAGTGTTTTGTGAATGTCTGACTACGCCACCCGTGGATTGCGGTCAGGGATAACCGCCGCTGCGAGGCAGACCGCTGAGGCTGGTGTTGGTGTGCAGCACAGGGGTAGGATAACTCCCCAAAGGAAGAGTGTAGCCTCAGGGCAGTGTAAGGGGATGCTGGGGGTGATGGTGCAGGCGCAGCAGAAATCACAGAGAGTCCAATGATGCAGTCCAGGGTCTTTTACTCACAGTTGTTTACAAAGTCACTTCTGTCAGCAATGACTGCCCAAGCCGTGCTGCGTCCACCAGGTGAGGGGCTCGGTCAACCCCCAGGCAATTCAGGAGTATGGCACAGGACCCCCTTCTGTCCTTTCTCTGGCCTCTCGTGCCCCATCAGTGACCAAACTTCTGTCCGGCTACCGCGGACCGTGTCAGGTAAGCGTTGGCCTCCGCTTCCCGCTATCCTATATGGCGCCTTCCTAGCAGGTTTGGCGGGGGGTCGCACCAATAAATGATCACGACCTCCGGTTCTTGGCTGAGGGATGATTTACCTCCACCAACTTGGGAATCCGGTACCCTTCCACAGCCTGACCCTTCACCCGATATAACGCGGGTTTGCAACGGTTGCTGTCCGTTCTGCTCTCTTAGGGTCCCTTCTGCCTTCTTGTTTCTGGAGCCCTTCCACTCCTCTGTCTCTTCTCCTTCCTTCCTTCTCCTTCTCCTCTTTTCCTCTCTGGCCCGGGCCTTCTCTCTAGGCCTGCCTCGTGGAGCTGAGCTCAGGCTGAGCCTCAGCTCCCTGTCAGCTCTGACTGACTGAACTACTCTGAACTACTCCCTCCTCTGAACTGCCCCTGACTAAGATGGCTCCCACCTTTTATCTGCTTCTCTGTGTCTGAGCTCAGGTGACCTGCACCCAATGAGCTCCTTCCTATGCTCCAGAAACCGTCCCCTCTCTGCTCCTACACCACTGGGTTCTCTCCCCCCTCCCCACTCCAGCCAGGGACATGGTCAGTTGTTCCCGCAGCTGGGAGCACCGTCGAGCTGTCCCCCGGAAATGGGGTGAGTGTGTGTGTGTGCATGCAGCTAACTGAGCCCTGGTCCACACTCCATCCTTACCTGGGAGTGGAATATCACACCTCTGGTGGAGGTGCAATACTCCTGTAGCAACCGAACCCTCGGGGCGCTACATTCCCATTATTAACAAGTGGGTCTCCTATACTGTTATTGCATATACAGTGACTACAAGGACTGCCAAAAATTTGTACGCAACCCAATACCCCTTTGAAGAGACATAGAGGAGGGTCTCAGTAAAAAAAATGTTCCCATTATAAAGGAGCGGGTCTCCTATAGTGGTAATGCCCATGCTGAGACTGCAAGGGCTGCCAAAATTTGGGAAAAACACCACTAAGAATTTAAAGACACATAGAGCAGGGCCACAGTAATGACAAATTCCCATTAGAAAGGAGAGAGTCTGCTATATAGTTATAGGGTATGTGACGCGCCCCCTGGGCCGTGGGGTACTCGGTGATGGGCCAGTCGTTGCTAGGGGAGATGTCACAGTGGCGGTGACCCGGTCCGTGACCCAGGGTGGTCAGTAAAAAGGGGATTTTATAGTTTTTATGTACAAAGTTCGTGACGCCACCTGTGGTATGCGGCTATAGGTAGCCACCGCTGAGGAGCAGTCCTCTGGAGCTGATGTTAGTGCAGCAAAGCTGGTGTGGATCTCCACAGGTAGAGCTTAGCTCCAGAGCAGTGTAGATGTTATAGGTGATGCTGGGCGTTGTAGTGCAGGGTTTGATGGCGCAGCAATAATCAGTCCACAACTTAATGGCGGTTTCCTCTTATCTTTACTGGCGGTGATTAGGCAAACCGGGACTAGGGTACTGGCTAGAAATTTATGTCCGGGCAGCCTGGAAGCAAGTAAGGAATCCACCTCGCCAGGTGAAGTTGGAGGCCTTCCCTTTCCACTAATCTCCTTGGCCCTGCTGCTTGTAGCTGTGTGGTGGCCCTCGTCCCTGAGTGCAACGTCTTTGTGCTCACCCGTATGGCAGGCAGCTCGGGCCTTGCTGATGCGTCGCTCCCTGCGGTGCTGCTGAGCCTCCGGGCATCTGCTGGGGCCAGGAGACCTGCATTCTCCTGCCCTCCGGTTTCTGCTGCTGGGCCTTCAGTGACCCACAGCTTCGGACTCCCGTGTCCGGTTCCTCTGTGTTGGTTCCTTCTGGGGTGAACTGCCGTGCAGCTCCACTCCCCAGCTCCTCTCTCGTCAATGTCCTGACTTCAACTCCTCACACTAAGTCTAACTAACCCCGCCCCCAGATCCCAGTTGCCAAGGGGAGGGACTCCCCTTGCTGGTCTGGAGGCATGACAGTGTTGCATGCTTAGCAAATCCTAATTAGGGGACCCCTGCTTGCTTCCAGGCATGGCATCACCTCTTGTGAGGGAGGCAATGCCTCTGTGGCAACTGGACCCCTGGGGTGCCACATTCCCCCCTAGTTAACTTCAGTATTCCTGGACTGAGGATACCTTTTAAAATTATCAAACAACAATTACAAACAGGCTACAAAGTCAAAAATTACAAAAGCCCAACAAAAACGTACAGCAGTCACTGCGGCGCTTAGTCTTTACGCCACAATCCGGGGATTGTCTTTTTCCGGATAACTGAAATTTGGCTGGTGAGAACCGCCTCAACCCACTTTGTGCATCATCCCTGGGCGTGGCTTCAGGGCACTCTTTCGTTGGGCCTGGTCTTCAGCCAAGCCTGCGGTTTATTTTCTAGGCCGATTAGTAACTATTTTCAATATTGTCCTGACCACACCTAGTCCTGTGGCCCAATTGTCCATAAATTCAACAAATACACATATCCAAGATTATTTAACGGATACAATAATATATACAACATACGCTTTAATTCACTTATACTTTAGTTCATCCAGCGGGCAGGAAGCTGACCTTTTGTACTCCGAGTCGACCTACGTAGTACATTTGTTGTCTCTGTCCTACCCTGGTCCCTATTGTCTACCCCTGGTGTGGTGGGTTCACTATCCTCTACATTTCTCTTGGACCTACTCCTTACTGGTATACCGGACTGCCTTCTCCGGACTCCTAAACCCACCATGGGACTGACAGGTTCACTGCTAGCAGAGGGCAGACTCTACTGATCTGCTGCTGATGAAACATCTGTCTCTGGGGTCGGCTGGTCTTCCAGATGTTCTGGAGCCTCTGCAGTTTCCGGTGAGGCCGCTTGGAGAAAGGTCAGGACCGGTACCACAATCGCTTTGTTCACCTGCATCCAAGACCGGGGAAATTCTGTCTGAACCGTTTCTTCCACTTTTTCTGTGGGCCGAGGGCTGTCTTGATCTTCTTCTGTGTGTTTCAACTGTTCAGGACATTTCTTCACGTGGTCTCTTGAGACTGCTGCTGAAGTTTCCCCTTCATCTTTGCTGATGAGGCACACTTTGGTGTTGTCGTAATTTGAGGGTAGGATGGTGTATGGCTCAACCTCCCACTGGTCATCTAACTTGTGGACTCGTCTTTTCCTCTTAAGTACCTGTTCTCCAGGTGATAAGGGAACGGCAGGTGTGTGCTGATTATAAGTTTTCTCTTGCTTCTGTCTCGCCTGGGACAAACTTTTCTCAACACACCCTTGCATCTTGCGGTATTGTTGCTGCCGCTCTGTATCCCAATCTGCATCTGGTGATGTCGTCTCTGGTGTTAAGACTCCCATGTCTAAGTCGATGGGTAGCTTACCAGGTCTTGATCTCATCAGGTAAGCGGGTGCACAGTTGGTGGAGTTCACTGGGATGTAGTTATATAGGTCCACCAAATCTGGTAACTTCTCTGGCCACAGGCTACGTTCTTCAAGGGGCAACGTCTTCATCAGGTCTATTACCACCTGGTTCATCTTCTCACACAATCCGTTGGTCTGGGGATGATACGGCGTCGTCCTTATTTTCTTGCAGCCGTACAAGTTACAGAATTCCTGGAACACATCTGCTTCAAAAGTTGGACCTTGGTAGGTAAGCACCCATTGAGGGTAACCGTGCGGGCGACAAAAGTGCTGTTGAAACGGTTTGGCTGCCGTCTGAGCCGTCTGGTCTTTCACTGGCACTACTACCAAGAACCTGCAGTAGTGGTCTACTATGGTGAGAGCGTAGACATAGCCTGACCGGCTTGGGGCTAGCTTCACGTGGTCCAAGGCTACCAGTTCAAGTGGTTGTTTGGTGATTATGGGCTGCAGGGGAGCCCTCTGGCTATCACGGTCTTTGCGTCTCAGGTTGCATGGACCACATTCTCGACACCATCTCTTGATTGCTTTCCTCAAGCCAACCCAGTAGAATTGCTCACGTAGCAGGACTTCCAACTTCTTCCACCCAAAGTGTCCTGCTCCATCGTGGTACGCTTCTAAGACCATTGGCGCATCCCGCCTCGGGACTACCACCTGCCAGACCAGTTCGTGTGTCCGGGAGTTGATATTTCTTTGACACAGCTTTCCCTCGTAGATGAACAGCTTGCCCTTTTCCTTCCACAACTGTTGGGTCTCCTGTGGAGCATCTGGATCAGGGTGCGAGTCCGCCTGTGTCAGCAACCCCTTTACCAGGCTAATAGCCTGGTCACTATCTTACGTTTCTGCCCATCCATGGTGGGGCAATGGGTTGATCATGGCCTCTCTGTTGACGGAGCGCTTGTCCCTTACACAGTGGGAGCACTGGGTCAACCCGTGACGATGGAAAGCGGGTAGCTCTATCTCCACCAGCTCTTCTGGGTCTTCTCCCCCATCTGGCAAGTTGGGCATCCTGGACAGCGCATCAGCATTTGCATTTTTATGCCCCGCCCAATACTTGATGGTAAACTCATAGTTAGACAGTCGGGCCATCCACCATTGTTCTAGGGCACCAAGCTTCGCAGTCTCCAGGTGCGTCAGCGGGTTGTTATCTGTGAAGACTGTAAATCTGGAGGAGGTGAGGTAGAGTTTGAAGTGCTCTATTACAGCCCAGACTATGGCGAAAAACTCCAACTTGAAGGAACTGTAGTTGTTGGGGTTCCTTTCCGTAGGACGGAGCTTCCTGCTGGCGTAGGCAATCACTCTCTCTCTGCCTTGCTGTACCTGGGACAGCACCGCTCCCAATCCCACGTTGCTGGCATCTGTATGAAGTATAAAGGGTTGGCCATAGTCGGGGTAGGCCAGGACTTCGTCTCCGGTGAGAGCCATTTTCAGTTGGGTGAAGGATTCGTCTTGTGATTTACCCCATTTGAACGGAGGTTTCTGGTTCTTGGCCTTCTTGGACTGGCCCACTAGGAGGTCCTGCATTGGTGCCGATATCTTGGTGAAACCCTTGATAAATCTCCCGTAGTAGTCTACCAGCCCGAGGAACTGCCGCACTTCCTTAATAGTGGAGGGTCTTGGCCAGTCTTTGATCACGGTGACTTTTTCTGGGTCTGGTGCTACACCTTCGGCGCTTACCACATGACCTAGGTACTGCACCTTGGGCATCAGCAGGTGGCACTTGGACGGCTTTACCTTCAGGCCAAAACCAGATAGGGCTTCGAACACCTCGGCCAGGTGCTCCAGGTGGTCTTCATATGTCTTTGAGTAGACAATTACATCATCTAGGTACAGCAGGACGGTTTCAAAGCTTTTGTGTCTTAGGCAGCACTCCATTAACCGCTGGAAGGTTCCTGGGGCGTTGCAGAGCCTGAATGGCATGCAGTTGAACTCGCTGAGGCCCATTGGTGTTGTAAACGCGGTCTTTTCCTTGTCCGCCTCTGCCACAGGAACCTGCCAGTACCCACTGGTGAGATCCAAAGTGGAGAAATAGTTAGCTGATCTCAGTGCTGCTAATGATTCCTCAATTCTGGGTAATGGGTAGGCGTCCTTATGTGTAATGCGGTTAATCTGCCTGTAATCAACACACATCCTCATTGTACCATCCTTCTCTCTAACGAGAACTAATGGAGCTGCCCAGGGGCTACAACTATCTCTGATCACCCCAGCCTCCTTCATCTCCTGTAACATTCCTTTGGCACATTGATAGTAAACTGGGGGTACAGGCCGGTACCTCTCTTTAATGGGCGGATGATCTCCTGTGGGGATATGATGTTGGACCCCTTTTACCTGCCCAAAGTCTAGTGGATGTTTGCTGAAGACTCGCTCATATTCTTGTGACGCGCCCCCTGGGCCATATTCTTTAGGGGGGAATATCCGGAACCGGATCAGATGGGGGTTGTAGTCTTCCGAGTGGCTGTGACCCGGTCCGTGCCCAGGGTGTCAAACTCAGTTGTATGTGGCAGTCCTACAGATGTTATTAAGTTCTTAATGTCGACTACGCCACCCGTTGTATTGCGGTCACTATGGCCGCCGCTGCAGCAGGGTCCGCTGAGGCTGATGGTGTAGGTGCAGCTTGTGATGGTATAACCCCCAACGGGTGGGGTATAGCCTCAGGGGGATCAGGTGCAGAGGATGGGGGTTGTGGTGATGCAGTGTAGACGGCAATCAGAGACAGAGTCGGGTTATGCAGTTTAGGATGTTTACTCACTGCTGATGTTCCGGTCACTCCAGCTTCGAGTGACCTCCCGAGCCGTGCTGCGTCCACCAGGTTCTGGATCCAGCCAACCCCCAAATAAGTCCGGAGCGTGACCCTGAGCTCTCCTTCTGTCCTTTCTCTGGCCGTCCCCACTATTGATCCACCCAGGTCCAGCTCCCTCGGGCCTTCTGTTGGGAGACTCTTGGCCTTGGGTTCCCTGACCCTCCACGTGGTATGCCTTCGTGGTGGATGTGGTGGGTGGCCGTGGCAAACGCTGCCCACGGCCTCCGGTCTCTGGCTGGGGTGTGTTTTTGCCCCCACCAGCTTGGGTTCCGGTACCCTGTGCCGACTCTTCACCCGGGGATTTAATTTGGGTTCTTAGAGTCCTCTTCTTCTGTTTCCCCCTCTGGGTCTCTCTTTCTCCTCTCTCACTCTGGGTCTCTCTTCTCCTCTGCTCGCTGACTTTCTCTCTGCAACTGACCCTGTTCTTAGTTGGTGCCCACCTTATATATCCCTCTATGTGTGAGCTCAGGTGACCAGCACCCAATGAGCTCCTATCTTTACCCAGGCTGCTCCCCCTATCTGCCCCTACACTACTTGGGATGTACCACCCCCCTCCCACTCCAGCCAGGAACAGACTCGGTCGTACCTGCACATTTCTAAGTGGGAGTACCGTCGGTCTGCTCCTCGGAAATGGGATGTGTGTAGTGCATGCAGCCTACCGAGCTCAGTTCCACACTCCTTCCTTACCCGGGAGTGGAATATCACACCTCTGGGTTGAGGTGCAATACCCCTGTAGCAGCCGAATCCTCAGGGTGCTACACTTGGACCACCCGGTATACTCCATGCTTTTGGTGCAAAGGGGTGGAGTCAGTGCCTACTTGTAGGTTCTGACAACAATCCTCCATCTGCCCCTTGGAGCCGTTATGCTCCGCCGGTTTGGATGGAGTCAAGGGTTCCACTGCCTTTATTGCATTGTTACTGACAGTGAATAGCTTAGCAAGGGTAGCATACCGGGGTAAGTGGACCTCTTTCTCCACACAATTCAGGATGCGTATCGGTACTCTCCCCTTGCGGACATCGACTACCCCCCCTGGCTGTCAAGATGGTGGGCCTACTATCAGAGTACACGGGTTCTACAAGGGCCTGATAATCTTGACCCCTGAGACCGATTGCTGCCCGACACTATATTAACATTTCACTCCTAGGGGGCATTGCAATGGGGAATGGATCACTCATCCTGACACTGCCGACTTCTCCACCAGACAGCTCTACCTGTTGTCTTTTCATCAGGGCTCTGATTTCTTTCTGCAGAACTCGCTGCTGACTGGAACTGGCAGTCTCTGCGACCTGTTGCAACAAAAGAATAATTTCTCCAAGACAATTTTCTATCACATTGGTGCCTAAGGTTATCATGGGATGACTTTCTCGGCGATCGATATCAACAATAATCATTCCTTGTGATGGCAATTCTACTTTGCCAACTTTTATGGTCATCTCTTTATACCCCACGTGAGGCAAGGGCTGACCATTGCTGGCATAGATACTAAGATGTTCATCTGGACGGCGGGTAATGTCTGAATCAGTCCAGTATTGTTTATAAAGGATATATGGCATCGTGGTCACCTGGGACCCAGTGTCCAGCAACGCGTTCATTGGGATGCCATCAAGCACGACAGGTAGGACCGGTCGTCCTCCCACATACTTGTCTCGCCAGCTTTGTGGGCCCGGTCGTTTTACTCCTGGGGGTTGGCCCTCTGCCCCAGGGGTTGCTTGTTTAAATTACAGAACCTTGCATAGTGCCCCGCCTTTTGACAGCGGCGGCAGATGGGTTGTCCGTCCTGGTCATAGGGATCGCTGTTCCTCCCTCTGGTCGGTGGAATTCTTCTCTGTCGCCGCCACGGGATGTCATCTGGACTGGAAGCCAGCTGGATCTTTTCCTTTGGAGACACTTGCATGGCCTGCACAGTTTTAGTTAGTGCAGCCACAATTTTGGTCAGCTCCTGGACCTGAAGGAGCAGGTCTGCAGATGGATCATTATCTAGGGTCTGCGCGTCAGCCTCCACACGTGCTGGGGGAAAGGACGCCACCTCCTGGTGGTATGTGATAGCTGGACGCCGGAGGGATGCAGTGCCACTTGGGATTGATTCTCGCAGCACCTGGATGGCTCTGTCTTTAAATTGTGCAAAGTCCAGATCAGGGTTTTGCAGAGCCATAATGAGCAGCTGTGTCCTGAGAGCGCTGGACAGGAGCCCCTCAATAAACTGCTCAGTTAGCAATCTGTCCTCATCTCGCACACTGTCGGGGTCTACCTGTTTGATGGCCCACAGCGCCTCCTGCAGGTTTAGAGCATAGTCCCGTACACTGTCCTGCACCCTCTGTTTACACCTTCATCTTTATTTCTGCTGCGGTGCGGGTGTCAAAGGTATCCTTCAACCGGGCCAGTAATTCCTTGACAGTGCCTTTGTCCCTGCCCGGCCAGGACTTCACCTCTCTCTGGGCTGCACCGATTAGCTGTCCTATGAGGATGCTGACTTTTTGTTCCTCAGACAGGGGGTATACTTTAAACAAACTGCGCAGTCTCTCCTCAAAGTCGTTCAGGGTGTGCGACTCCCCTGAGTACTGGGGCAACCACGCCGCCCCCGGTATATATGGCATTGATAACGGCATTACAGGGGCGGCAGCCGCGCTCACGGCTGAATCCTCTCCCATGTTGGGCATCTTCCTCCCCCCTAGTGAACCTCAGCCAGGGCCTGGGCGTCTGCTGACGTACCAGTATGCTGCTCTGCAGGTGGAAGGATCTCTTACCCGGCGGTTCCGGATCGGGGCTTCTTACTTCCCCTCGGCGGGCGGCAAACCACATGATAACACTGTTTAGCAAAGTCTATGGCACACAGGACCCGGTTATACCGGGCTTCGTGAATCCTGTTCGGGGACGCCAAGTTGATGCACCCCCTGGGCCATGGGGTACTCGGTGCCGGGCCAGTCTTTGCTAGGGGAGATGTCACAGTGGCGGTGACCCAGGGCGGTCAGTAAAAAGGGGATTTTATAGTTTTTATGTACAAAGTTCGTGACGCCACCTGTGGTATGCGGCTATAGGTAGCTGCCGCTGCGGAGCAGGTCCTCTGGAGCTGATGTTAGTGCAGCAAAGCTGGTGTGGCTCTCCACAGGTAGAGCATAGCTCCAGAGCAGTGTAGATGTTATAGGTGATGGTGGGCGTTGTAGTGCAGGGTTTGATGGCGCAGCAATAATCAGTCCACAACTTAATGGCGGTTTCCTCTTATCTTTACTGGCGGTGATTAGGCAAACCGGGACTAGGGTACTGGCTAGAAGTGGAATTCCGGGCAGCCTAGAAGAAGTAAGGAATCCACCTCGACAGGTGAAGTTGGAGGCCTTCCCTTTCCACTAATCTCTTTGGCCCTGCTGCTTTTAGCTGTGCGGTGGCCCTCGTCCCTGAGTGCAACGTCTTTGTGTTCACTCGTATGGCATGCAGCTAGGGCCTTGCTGATGCGTCGCTCCCACGTGGCGGTGCTGGGCCCTGCGGTGCTGCTGAGCCTCCGGGCATCTGCTGGGGCCAGGAGACCTGCATTGTCCTGCCCTCCAGTTTCTGCTGCTGGGCCTTCAGTGCCCCACAGCCTTGGACTCCCGTGTCCAGTTCCTCTGTGTTGGTTCCTTCTAGGGTGAACTGCCGCGCAGCTCCACTCCCCAGCTCCTCTCTCGTCAACGTCCTCACTTCAATTCCTCACACTAAGTCTAACTAACCCCGCCCTCAGATCCCAGTTGCCAAGGGGAGGGACTCTCCTTGCTGGTCTGGAGCCAGGACAGTGTTGCATGCTTAGCAAAACCTAATTAGGGGACCCCTGCTTGCTTCCAGGCATGGCATCACCTCGTGTGAGGGAGGCAATGCCACTGAGGCAACCGGACCCCTGGGGTGCCACATATGCAGTGAGTCCAACGGCTGACCAAATTTAGGAAAAACCCCACTAAGAATGTAAAGACACATAGAGCAGGGCCACAGTAAGAACAAATTCCCATTAGAAAGGAGAGAGTCTGCTATATAGTTATAGGGTTTGCAGTGAGTCCAACAGCTGACCAATTTTAGGAAAAAACCCACTAAGAATTTAAAGACACATAGAGCAGGGCCACAGTAACAAGTACGACATGTTCCCATTAGAAAGGAGAGGGTCTGCTATACAGTTATAGGGTATGCAGTGAGTCCAACGGCTGACCAAATTTAGGAAAAACCGCACTAAGAATTTAAAGACACATAGAGCAGGGCCACAGTAACAACAAATTCCCATTAGAAAGGAGAGAGTCTGCTATATAGTTATAGGGTATGCATTGAGTCCAACGGCTGACCAAATTTAGGAAAAACCCCACTAAGAATTTAAAGACACATAGAGCAGGGCCACGGTAACGACAAATGCTCATTAGAAAGGAGAGGGTCTCCCATAGTGTTGGCCTATGCAGTGTATGCAAGGGCTGCCAAAAATTGGGAGGCTCTCCAATGCCCCTTGGAACAGACTTAGAGGGCCTCATAAAAAAATGTTCCCATTAGAAAGGAGTGGGTCTCCTATACTTGTAATGCCCATGCACTAAGTGTATGGGCTGACAAACATTTACCCCTGGGGGGTATACATGAACATACTGTATAATTTATTTTTTTTTACTGGCATCATAAACACCTTTTAAAAAAATTATGTGGGTGTTGCATCACGGACCACGGTCACCCTGGTGATATGGTGGTGGAAGATGAGGATGAAGAGAAGGAGGAGGACAAGAGCAAATAGCCAAAATCAGGAAGCGTATACCCATGTGTGGGTGTGAAGATGTGCATGGGAATACTCCTCACAAAAAAATACACTGGATTTGAGTTTATGTTACACTGCTATCATTCGGTGGTGTTGAGAAGCCTGGCCCAATCCAGCCCTTGTTCATTTTTATAAGAGTCAGCCTGTCAGCATTTTCAGTTGACAGGCGGATGTGCTTATCAGTTATAATTCCACAAGCAGCACTAAAAACCCGCTCTGATAAAACGCTAGCAGCAGGGCAGCCCAGGACCTCCAAGGGTAGAGAGCCAGTTCATTCCACGTATCCAGCTTGGATACCCAATAATTAAAAGGCACAGAGGAATCACGGAGGGCGTTGGTACGGTCGGCAAGGTACTCTATCAGCATCTTCCCAAACTTTGCACTCCTTGTGAGAGTACCCCGCACCTCAGGGTCTGTGCGATGAGAGGGTCAGAGAAAACTGTCCCAGAACTTTGACAGTGTTCCCCTGCCTCTGCTGGATTGCATTTGTGTCTCTCTCGCCTGTACTCCTTGGTTGTCCAATGAACTGTGACCTCTGCCGCCAGCCTTTTCAGTTGGGAATTTTTTAACAGTTCCACAACCAGGGCCTTCTGGTACTGTTGTTGAGGGAGGGCACCAACATCCCTTCACGGTTGACCAAGTGAGTGTCAAATTATTATGTTGATTGCGCAATCCAACAGAAAACCAGACGGAGGCAATGCTCTGTATGGGAGGATTCAGAGAATCTCTAATCCCGTTTATTTCTACTTAGCATTTTATATTGTTTTGAGTTTATCAATGGCCAATCACCTACAGCCATACTACAGGCTTGAACCAATGTTACAAAAAACTTGCATAGGAAACATCAATCCAAAAAGCAAGAAATGAGTATTAAGGCTCATAAAATTCCATATTTTATTAAGTAAACTTTAAAATTTAAATATAAAAACAAATACCCATACTTCATAAATAGGGTACCACGCCACAAAACCGTTCAATATATTAATATAGATACCATAGGTATTGAGTAAATAAAAAATAAAAAATAAAAATAGTGACAAATGTATATCAAACAAAGTGACTCAAATAGTGTCCTGTATACAAGGTTGACTATGCAATCCTCTTTTTTTGGACATACATATAGATCACATTGGGGCACAAAACATTATTACCTTAAGCCAGTGATATGTAGATGAACGTGTGGAGATGACCCTGCCACTCCGACGCGCGATACGACACCTTTTTCAAGGAGCGCTGAACCAATGTTAGTACAATTATTACGGAAATACACATATGGTCATATTATCGTTAGTTCGGTGCATGGTGGAAATTTACAAGGTTATACACATCCCGACTCAGACCAGTTAGATAACAGGAGCAGAGTGTCTCACAGAATGTTCTTGTGAGAAATGGTTAGTATGGGAAAGTTGCATGAGAAAAGAAGGAAAGAATGTATGTTATGCAGGGAGTATAATAACATGATTTTAAAGCAGCAGACAAAATGGAGTTGCTATAGCATGAGTATCAATATGTTCTTTACACTTGGATAGCATGAATATCAATATGTCCTTTACACTGTCCCATTTTAGTAGACCTGTCCGCCTCAGGAATAAGAGATATAAAGTTCTCCTTGTAGCGTGGGTCTAGAAGTGTCACCAACCAGTAATGACTGTCACCCAAAATTTTGAGAACGTGAGGGTCATGGGAAAGGCAGCGTAACATAAACTCAGCCATGCGTGCAAGACTGCTAACAAGCAAGACTTACGTGTCCTCACCAAGAGGATGACTGACCATGCTCTCCTCCTCCTCCTCCTCTCTGTCCTCTGGCCATCCACGCTGAACAGATAATATGACAATTGTGCAGGTAGTACCGTCTATAGCGCATGAAACTAACTCCTGTTCTTCCTCCTCCTCCTCTTACTCATTGTCACCCAATCCAAGTTGGGATGAGATGAGGCTGGGCTGTGTGTAATCACCCTGTATGGTTCCTTGCTCCATCTCATCGTGCTCCGCCTGAAATGCATCCTCTTTGATTGTGAGCAGAGAGCGTTTCAGAAGACAGAGAAGGGGGATGGTGACACTAATTATAGCGTCATTGCCGCTCACCAACTTGGTGGAGTCCTCAAAGTTTTGGAGGATGGTACATATTTCTGACATTCATGTCCACTCCTGAGGTCTTATGTGTGGAGTCTGAACTGAATACCGATGGCCTTGTTGATGCTGGTACTCAACAACTGCCCTCTTCTGCTCACAAATCCTTCCCAACATCTGCAGTGTAGAGTTCAAATGCATGGGACATCACATACCAGTCTGTGAGCTGGAAGCTGCAAACGCTGCTGAAACACGGCAAGGGTGGCGGAAGCTGTAGGTAACTTTCTAAAATGAGCACACAGGCAGCGTACTTTAACAAGCAGATCCGGCAGCTCCAGGTAGGATTTGAGAAACCGCTGAACCACGAGGTTAAGCACATGGGCCAGGCATGGTACGTGTGTGAGCTCGCCTCGCCTCGCCTCAGAGCCGCCACCAGGTTCCGGCCATTGTCACACATGACCATGCCTGGCTGTAGGCTCAGCGGTGTGACCCACAGATCTGCCTGCTCTTTCGGAGCTGTCCACAACTCTTCAGCATTGTGCGGTTTTCACCTAAGCATATTAGCTTCAGTACAGCCTGTTGCCGCTTGGCCGAGGCAGTGCTGCAGTGCTTCCAGCTTGTGACTGATGTGGTCATTTTAGAGATGGAGGCTGAAGAGAAGGAGGAGGTGCAGGAGCTGTAGACTGTGGGAGCAACCCTGATTGACCTAGGGCCCGCAATCCTCGGCGTCGGGAGGACGTGTTCCGTTCCAAGGTTTGACTGGGTCCTAGCTTCCACTATGTTAATCCAGTGTGCCGTCAGCGTCCCTGCCCACAAGCACTTGTCCACGTGTCCGTGGTTAGGTGAACTTTCCCGGTAGCTGCGTTGTTGAGGGCACAGCTAATGTTTTGGGACACGTGCTTGTGTAATGTGGGGACAGTACACCAGGAGAAATAGTGATGGCTGGGGACCGAGTACCGAGCAAC
Source organism: Phyllobates terribilis (assembly GCF_046119375.1). NCBI lineage: Eukaryota > Metazoa > Chordata > Amphibia > Anura > Dendrobatidae > Phyllobates > Phyllobates terribilis. Next base: position 141,111,206 of record NW_027362768.1, on the reverse strand, counting down.
GGCCGCCGCCATCAGGTTGCGGAATGCTTCCTTCTCCACGAGCCTAAAAGGCAACATTTCGAGAACAAGCTGTCGTGAAATTTGGGAATTTAGTACTGTGGCCTGTGGGGTGTTGGCTGCGTATTTGCGCTTGCGTTACAAGGACTGGGGTATGGACAACTGAACGCTGCGCTGGGACAAGGACGTGGAGGTGCTTCCTGATGCTGCTACTTGAGAGAGTGCAACGACAGGTACAGGGCAGGAGGCATCTTTGCATGCACCATCGACAGGGGATTGGCTTGCATGCACAACATGGAGGTTCAGGGTGAGGAATATGCGGTCCAGACTCACAGCTACTGAGACTTGACAGTGTGGAAGACAAGGTGGTAGTGGTGGTGGCTAAGTGACTGGAAGCATTATCTGGTATCCAACCAATAACCTTTTCACATTGCTCTGTGTTCAATAGTGGTGTTGTGGGGTCCCCTATTAATTGAGACTAGAAGGTTGAGCGAGAAGATGTGGGTGTTTGTTGTGGCACAATTTCAGCTTACCCACGGCCTCGGCCTCTGCATGCACCATCATCACCATCACGTCCAGTTCCCCGTCCATTGCCTTGCCCATTTTAAATGATGGACAATATCTTCCACGCTCACAACAAATGACTGAATTTGGAGCGAACTTATATGTGATCCGTGAGACGGACAAACCACAGTTTTAAATACCTAGCCTGTAGGTAACTATTTTGAACAGCAATCTAGTGTCAATTGCTTCACTGACACACTGAAAAAATAAATAATGGAGGCCAGAAATGGCAGTATTTTCTGAAAACGTATATGTGATCCATGTGACGGAGAAAACACAGTTTTAAATACCTGGCCTGTAGGTAACTATTTTGAACAGCAATCTGGTGTCAATTGCTTCACTGACACACTGAAAAAAAAATTTAATGGAGGCCAGAAATGGCAGTATTTTCTGAAAACGTATATGTGATCCGTGTGACGGAGAAAACACAGTTTTAAATACCTGGCCTGTAGGTAACTATTTTGAACAGCAAACCGGTGTCAAAAACTTTGCTGACACACTGAAAATTTTTTTTTATGGAGGCCAGAAATGGTAGTATTTTCTGAAAACGTATATGTGATCCTTGTGACAGAGAAAACACGGTTTTAAATACCTGGCCTGTAGATAACTATTTTGAAAAGCAATTTGGTGTCAATTGCTTCACTGACAAACTGAAACAAATTTTTAATGGAGGCCAGAAATGGCAGTATTTTCTGAAAACGTATATGTGATCCGTGTGATGGAGAAAACACAGTTAAATAGCTGGATTTTTAGCGCTGTAATATGAAAAGCACCTGGCTGTATTCTGCAGTGCCAACAAGCAAATGGCGCAGAAAAAAACGTGTTCTCTGGGTTGCTTTTTAAGCAAATAATGAGGATTAAGATCCAAAAAAAAATTATTCCTGGCCCCTGAGACCTGAGCCTATTTCTAGAAATATAACAGCGGCAGCAGACAGAACTGGAATGGAGCCTCTTGTGCTATATGAACTGCAGTCTGTTATATACCCTGCCTGCCTGCCTATATACATTGCCTGCCTGATATCTCTGCAGATGGATTAGTCCTCAGAAAGACTGTTTGTTGAGATGGATATGTGTCTCTAATATAGTTTGGTACACCTACACTAACTAGAAACAAACAAATCTCTCCCTAGCTCAGCAGCACCTCTCCCTACACTGCTTGATTGCGGAGTAGACTGACGAGCATGGTGGCGCCAGGTCTGATATAGACCTGATGACGCTGTGCGGCCAGCCAATCACTGTAATGCCAAAACCAACATGGCTACGGCATTACAGTGAGTGGCACGCAATTCCTGCATGTTCATTGGCGCTCTAAAGAGCGCCAAACATACAGGGAGGAGACCCGAGCTCCCGCTGAGCAACCCCGGAAATACTCGGCGAGCGCCGAGCATGTCGAGCAGTGAGATGCTCGGGCGAGCACCGAGCAGTAGTGAACATGCTCGCTCATCACTAATCTTTACACCAGTCTTGGCCAACTCCAACAACTTTTTTAAATGTGTGAAGAAGCTTCATCCATAAGTTACACGATAAAAGCAACTATCTTTTACATATATATTTAGTATCATGTCTCAGTAAGGGACTTGAACCTGTGATTATTTAGTTGCTCGCACAATATGTAGTACTTTAGCATTGCAGTGTATGGGGAAATTAACAATTTTTCTGAAGCCCAGACACCTGCTGGGCTTCATCAGAGTACCAAGATGACGGTGAAGGTCAGCCGTCAAGAAGAGGTTAATGTTTTAGATTTATATTGTGTATTGTGGTGAGCTAGGTGGTATTTTTCCTTTTGGTTGACAATGTTTTGGGTCTGCAGTTGACTACTGAATTGGCACTTAGGAGAATTGTCTCTGACTCCAAGTTACTGGAGGCTACTCTTACTGGGGTTTCTGTCAGGAAGGGGACTGTTGTGGCATGATGCAATGGCGCAATGGGTACAGTCATTGATTTGGGCATGTATATATGTGTGGCACCCCAGGGGTCTGGTTTCCACAGTAACAACAATGTTATGTCTGAGAGCAGGTGGGAGGTCTCTTGGTCAGGAATCCTATGCATGCCACACCTCCTGCCCAGTCCTGGGAGGGGAAGGACTTCCCCTATATAAACCTGGGGCTGAGGCAGGGTTAGGGAGAAGAGTAGAGAGAAGAAGAGAAGCAGTGATAGGAAAGAAAGATCAGGAGCTCTGTGGGAGTCGTGCTAAGAGGAGATCAGGGCTGGAAGCTGTAGAGCTCGCCCTGATTGAAGATTTCTTACCGGACCCGGAGTCCGAGGCTGTGGGGACTAACTCCTACCCAGCAGCAGAAACCGACCGGCAGGGGATTTCAGGTCCTCTGGCCCAGAAACCCGAAGGCTCGGTCACACGTGTGGGACCAGCACCGCCGTCGTGGAGCGGAAGCTACTAGAAGGCCCCGAGTCACCGGCCATACGGGTGAGCACCACACGGTACACTCAGGGACGTGGGCTACCTTTACCCGCCTCTAGCAAGGTAGCCAGAAGAGTACAATTAGTTGGGGAGGCCTACAACTCCGCCTGGCCAAGGGGGATCCCATCTGCTCAAGGACTGACCAGGCCCCGACCGCTAGCCAGTACTCCGGGAGAGTCTATCTTTGTCACCAGTAAAGACCCTGAACTACACCGTATCGTCTCTGAGTGATTCCTGCTACCCCCATCATCCACGTCGGCTGCCCTGAGGCCATACCCCTCCCGTTGGGGGTTATACCATCCACGCTGCACCATCCTCCCACCGGCCTCAGCGGTTTGCCCTGCAGCGGCAGCTCCATAGCTGCATTCAACGGGTGGCGTAGTCGTCCTACATCTACTGCTAATATACCGCCACTTAGTCTGACTCCCTGGGCACGGACCGGGTCACCGCCACGAGACTACTACCCCTATCAGATCCGGCTCCGGGTAGTTCCTGCGTGCGCAACGCTACATCACATAGGCCCAGGGCGCGTCAACTTTTGGCGTAGTCGGCAGGATTTCGTGCCCGCAACCACCGGGTACTGCGTGCCTGAAAGAGACTATTCAAACTTACCTGTGGTGAAGATTCCCGCCATCCGGCGCCATCTTCAGCCTTCTTCCCGCCATCGGTGAAGATTCCCGCCATCCGGCGCCATTTTCAGCCTTCTTCCCGTCTTCCGTGGAGTTTTCCCGCCGTTGGACGCCATCTTGAAGACGCCGCGCGGGAAGAAGAGGGGCGTGGACTCCGAAAGCGCGCGAGAACTGAAGCCCCGCCTCACGTCCGGACGTTGCGTAAGGTCCTGGAAGGAGCCCAGCAGACGCCGACGTCACAGGAGCGCGACGGAAGGTCCTCAACCCTGACGATCTACTGCGGAGCCGCGGCCTACGGAAGAGGATCATCGCAAGGTAGGCCACGGTCCACTAGGGGGGAGGAGGATGTCGGATACGGAGGAGAGCTTCACTGCCTCAACCCCCGCCAGCGCCATCGCTGCTGCAGTCATGCCTTTCACCATGCCCTATATCCCGGGAGCGGCCTGGCTACCCCAGTACTCAGGGGAGTCACATACCCTGCATGACTTTAGAGAAAAGCTGGATAGCCTCTTCCAGGTGTACCCCCTCACAGAAGAGCAAAAGTGAGCATCCTGGTGGCCCAATTAACTGGGGCAGCCCGAAGGGAGGTAAAGTCCTGGCCACCTGGGGGGAGGACTGTCGCAGGGATACTAACCCGGCTGAGGGACACCTTTGATACCCGCACCTCAGCCGAGATCAAGCTTAGATTCTACGGGTGCAAACAGCGGGCACATGAGAGTATAAGGGACTATGCCCTGAACCTACAAGAGGCCCTGAGAGCCATTAAGCAGACCGACCCTGACGGCGTGGGAGACGAGGACAGGCTGTTGACTGAACAATTTATAGAGGGTTTATATTGCAATGCCCACCGAACCCAGTTGCGGGCAATGGCCTTACAGGACCCTCATCTGGGATTTGCACAGTTCAAGGACAGAGCCATCCGGGTGCTCCGAGAACCGGCACCAGGTGGCGTTGTGACCCACAGACGCCCCACTACCACTTACCACCAAGAGGCGGCGCCCTTGTCGGCAGGGCCTGTGGGAGCTGATGCGCAGGCTTTGAACAATGACCCGGCTCCCGACCTGCACCATCAGGTCCAAGAGCTAGCTAAAAGCGTTGCTGCGCTAACCCGAACTGTGCAGTCTTTACAGGTTTCTACTCCAGGGAAGATCCAGCTGGCATCCGGACCGGAGGACATCCCGTGGCGCCGACCAAGGAGGACCCCACCGGCCAGAGGAAGACCCAGCGACCGATACAACGAGGACGGACAACCTATCTGCCGCCGCTGCAATCAACCCGGACATATGGCAAGGTACTGTCCTTTAAACTGGCACAACCTAGGGTAGAGGGCCAACCCCTAGGAAAAAGATCATCAGGCCCATCAAACTGGCGTGACAAATATGTGGGAGGACGTCCAGTCTTGCCTGTGGTACTGGATGGCATTCCTATGAGTGCCCTACTGGACACTGGGTCACAGGTCACCACCATCCCGTACGTGCTCTTCAAGCAGTACTGGAATGACTCGGATATAACCCGCTACCCTGACGACGACTTGAGTATCATCGCCAGCAATGGTCAGCCCGTGCCACAGATCGGATTTAAAGAGGTGACCATTAAAATCGGTAGAGTCGAGCTGGCAACCCAGGGACTGATCATTGTGGACATTGATAAGCGCGAGAGTCACCCTAAGATAACTCTAGGAACTAATGTAATTGAAAATTGTCTTGCAGAGGTGATTTTTATTTTACAGCAGGTTGCCAAGAACGCCAGCTCCGGCCAGCAGCGAGTGCTCCAAAAAGAGATCCGGGCACTGATGCGACGGCAACAGGTGGAACTCTCCGGCGTTGTTTATAGGAGTCTTTGGTGGATTTACCGGGAATCCTGTGTACATAGTTGGAGCGTAACCCAGGACGGACTAAAGACTGTTAAGGACTCGGGGCAGGACAGACCCCTACCTGGTTACGTCTCCCTGTTTTGGTGAAATGGACACCTTTGTTTCCTTCAAAGACTGCACCCGGTTGCGGACATGCCGTAACCATCTTTATGTGTTTTTCTTATTGTATTATTATTGTTTATACCTTGTTATGTTTTTCTAAAAATATGTTTAGTCCCGGAGTACTAAATTTCACTAGGGGGGAATGTGGCACCCCAGGGGTCTGGTTTCCACAGTAACAACAATGTTATGTCTGAGAGCAGGTGGGAGGTCTCTTGGTCAGGAATCCTATGCATGCCACACCTCCTGCCCAGTCCTGGGAGGGGAAGGACTTCCCCTATATAAACCTGGGGCTGAGGCAGGGTTAGGGAGAAGAGTAGAGAGAAGAAGAGAAGCAGTGATAGGAAAGAAAGATCAGGAGCTCTGTGGGAGTCGTGCTAAGAGGAGATCAGGGCTGGAAGCTGTAGAGCTCGCCCTGATTGAAGATTTCTTACCGGACCCGGAGTCCGAGGCTGTGGGGACTAACTCCTACCCAGCAGCAGAAACCGACCGGCAGGGGATTTCAGGTCCTCTGGCCCAGAAACCCGAAGGCTCGGTCACACGTGTGGGACCAGCACCGCCGTCGTGGAGCGGAAGCTACTAGAAGGCCCCGAGTCACCGGCCATACGGGTGAGCACCACACGGTACACTCAGGGACGTGGGCTACCTTTACTCGCCTCTAGCAAGGTAGCCAGAAGAGTACAATTAGTTGGGGAGGCCTACAACTCCGCCTGGCCAAGGGGGATCCCATCTGCTCAAGGACTGACCAGGCCCCGACCGCTAGCCAGCACTCCGGGAGGGTCTATCTTTGTCACCAGTAAAGACCCTGAACTACACCGTATCGTCTCTGAGTGATTCCTGCTACCCCCATCATCCACGTCGGCTGCCCTGAGGCCATACCCCTCCCGTTGAGGGTTATACCATCCACGCTGCACCATCCTCCCACCGGCCTCAGCGGTTTGCCCTGCAGCGGCAGCTCCATAGCTGCATTCAACGGGTGGCGTAGTCGTCCTACATCTACTGCTAATATACCGCCACTTAGTCTGACTCCCTGGGCACGGACCGGGTCACCGCCACGAGACTACTACCCCTATCAGATCCGGCTCCGGGTAGTCCCTGCGTGCGCAACGCTACATCACATAGGCCCAGGGCGCGTCATATGCATCCATAATTATGGAATAGTTTGGCATGCAGTGGTCAAGGGGATGCCACTTAGTGGGACGTGAGCATACCCCGCCCCTGAGGTTCCAGATTACAAAGGTGACAAAGAAACTATTGAAGCCTGCAATGAGCAGATAAAGAGCAGATGCTTCCTGTCTAGGAGGTCTTTAGCAGAGTTTCCTTGTTTTATGAGTGAGAGGCTAACAGGGTCAAAAGACTGAGTCTTTTCATAAGTGATAGTGGGGCCTACAAAAGGTACTCCTCGAAGAAATGTTCACATGAATTAGAGAGTGGTAATGTCTTTAGAAAAAAGAAGTCACTACTACTACCATTTTACTATTCTAATTAAAGACTGTTTAAGCATTGCGTCTCCTCGTAAGTATTTTAAAGCTTATGTGCCTGCGGACACAGACAGAAAAGGGCCCCTGTACAAGAACAATATGTGGGCCCTTTGCAGTCCAATAATGCACAATTCTACCTGCATTGGAGGTTGACATGGGCCCTCTTACCTCTCGGCGGCTGCACAGGTTTCACCAATGATATGTCTGCCCTTGTGCCTCCCCATAAGTACTGTAACCATCATACTTCTGTGCCTCTGTGGGGAAATGGTAAACATTGCTTTGCACCATTTCTTCTCTCTTCGGTACTGCATATGACAGAACCACCTCCCTAGTTTTCATAGCTGTGCCAGAGAAGACGGGAAAAAACAGCAATGACTGTGGAGCCATCCCACCCTTTGTCAAAAATAATATGGCTGATGTGGTCTCCATGGTCAACGTGTTTCTTGCCTCCATGGTCCATATGTCCTTGTATTTAAATGCAGCAGAATAAATTGCGCAGATTTTCCCTAATTGAAACTTTATGGTCTCGAGGGCATAGAACGTTTTGCAGACATTGATGCTGCTTGACTTCTTTAAATCCGAGAAAACTATGAGAAATGTTAATAGGTCATTCGGATTTTGGCTTTTGTTCCGAGCTCTTGTGGTGACATACGTAATTAGAAATAGTGATCCTCATTAAATGTGTGAATGTTTTATTAGTCTTGAGTGTGAATCTTCCCACTACGAAACGTGTTACATTACGATTCATTGTTTGGTCCTAATTAATATTCTGTGATAAATACACTCTTGACATCGTGCTGCTTCTGAGAAGATTTAGGTGGAGGATATTTAGCATTTTCTTCTCTGTACTGTATCTCCAGCTGCCGCTATCACCCCATATTTATATCAATGACCTTATCACCTGCAGTAGGAATACATTTAACACCTGTGGATGTGAGATCTCATTACATCAGTTTGCATCAAGTCACCCATGTAAAGTTAACACTATTTCTTTCTGATGCTACAACCTGCCAAATCCCTTCTCAATTCATCAATTCTTGTCTTTTATTTTTTTCGCCATGAGGTTTAAGGATCACTGACTACATGTAGGCAGGTGAAATCATTATCCATAGTGGAGTCTGTGGGAAGTGATTTTTCGAGAACCTGTCATTATGGATCTACATTTTTACTATGTAATGCGCAATGATTGCCAAACCTATCTGTTGTTTTGATGTATTCTAGGACAACGCAGGATTGGACTGATTTATTTTCACCATCACAATCAATACTTGTATTGCTCCAATGCATCCAAGAATAAAATGTTTCAACTTTGCAAAAGGTCTGCATTAACAAAAAAAAGTTATATTTTTTTTGTGTCTGCAGGTCCTATGCAGTCCTATACATCTCCATAGTAACAGACTGCAAACTCCGTGTAGTCTGATCCTGCAGTTACAACCATAAGCCGGTACCCCGCTGTTTATTCCCTATGTACATTTGATATGTTCGCATAATGTAATGGACTCATTAAAGTAGTGTTTCACTATTATGACATTGATGACCTATCCCCAAGATAAACCATCAATATCAGATGGGTGGTGGTCCGAGAACCTGCAACCCCACTAAAGATGAGTGGGCCACTGTACGCAACCCTGGTCCATGGTCCAGGTCAGCGCAAATTTCCTTAACTTCCAGGATCCCAGGCTTTAGTTATGATTAGCCGAGCTGGCAAGATGTGACGCCAGGCCGGTAAATCAAACACCAGACCAGCAAACCCGTAAGGTCAGGAAATTTGCTCAGTTCCTATGCACGGCCAGAGAGCACTGACCTGGACCATGGTTGCTCAAAGTGATCGCTCATCTCTAACCCCTACTGATCAGCTATTCTCACCTCCGGCTATGGCTGGACATAAACAGTTGCAGAAGTAAACAACAAAAGCTTCATCAACTGTTTAGTGGTCGCTGTTGGGTACTGCAGATCAGCTGTATGTTACATTGAATACTAGCTGATCTGCAGTACCCAGCAGTGCACCACTTAACAGTTGATGAAGATATGCTGTTCAGCTCCACAACTGTTTACATCCGGCTACCACTAAAACGTAAAACAGTTAATCATGGGTATACCATGTTTTCAGATCCCCAACCTATCTAATAGGGGGAGTATGACAGCACGTTCAGACCACACAGTGTTCAGTGCTTGTAGCCTGTTAACTAGTGTTGAGCATTCCGATACTGAAATATCGGGTATCGGCCGATATTCACTGTATCGGAATTCCGATACTTAATTCCGATACTTTTATAATATCGAATACCGGAATCGGAAGTTCCCATAATGCCTGCGCTCTGCAGTGTCTCTGAAGGATGACAAGCTGGATGGCAGCGCTCAGCTGCGATCCAGCTTGTCATCAGAATGCCATCCCAGCGTGGGAGAATTCTCCTGATTGTTTAAAAGCCGGCGAGAGGTAAAAAGCCGCCGGCTTTTAAACAATCACGCAGCCCCATACTGCTTCCCCGCAGCCTCCCACCCCGATCCTCCGCTCCCCTTGCCACCTCCAATCTCAATCGTAAATTAGGACCGGGCGGGGAGCGCAGCACCAAGGAGCGAAGGACCCGGGCGGGGAAGCCGGCAGTGAAAAGACTTCACCGCCGGCTTTCCCGTTCTGTGCTGCGCTTTCCCGCCGGTTATTTCAAATGAACAGCTGAGGTATCAGGTGATGCCGATCAGCTGTTCATTTGAAGTAGCCGCGGTGCCCTCAGAGGGTTCATGTGAGTTCATGCTTGACTGCATGAACTCACATGAACTTTCCCACGGCCGCACAGGTCAGCCTCACCTCCCAGACCATCAGCCCGTCATGATTAGTGTGTGTGCGGGGTGTGTGTGCGGGGTGTGTGCGCGATGTTTGTGCGGGTGTGCGCGGTGTCTGTGCGATGTGTGCGGGTGTGTGCGGGTGTGTGTGAGGGGTGTCTGTGCGTGCAGGCAGACATAGGCCGATGTGACACTACTACTCCCATCGGCCTATGTCTGTCCCCCGTCCACTCGTGCCAGCAGGATCAGCTCGATGGGAGCAGTAGTTCCCATCAGCCTGATCCTGCTATTTAAATTGCCCTACTGTGTCCCCAATAAATGTTAAATACATGTCATTGGTGGCCAGTGGTTACCTAAAAGAAATTAGTTCATACATTACCTGTCCCCGCCGATCGCCACCTAAAATAAAGTAAAAAATAAAAAACTACACCTATACTCACCAAGACACCTAATTCCCCGAAGCCATCGATCTCCTGTAATAAAATATAAAATAATAAACCACAACCTTATCCTTACCCCTCCGTAGCAGTCCACGAGTGTCCCACGAAGATCTCCAGTTCAGAGCAGCCACATAGAATGTGACCGCTCTGAACCGCTGCCGCCGCTAGAATGACGGGGCCGTAAGGGTTCACCGGAGTTCAGGCAGCGCTGCTCCGGTTAGCTCCTTTACGGCACTGCTGTATCGTGAGAAATTCCCACGGTACAGCACTGCCGTAAGGGAGGTCTCCGGAGCTGCGCTGCCTGAATGCACTCCGGTGACCTCAGTCAGTGGCTCCCGCTGCTGGGAGCGGACGTGTTCCCGGCAGCGTGAGCTTACAGCAGCCATGCACAGCTGTCACCATCTCCAGATGTGACAGCTGTGCATGGGAGATCAGCGCAGGAACGTGGACAGGTAACTATTTTTTTTTTAGTAAACTAAGAATTAAATAAAATGGTGTTTTATTTCAAATAAATTATTTTTTTCTGGGTGTAGTGTGTTTTTTCTTTTTAACACTTTGTAGGTTAGTAATGGGGGTGTCATATAGACGGCCATCATTACTAACCTGGGCTTCATGGCAGCTGGCGCTGACATGAACCCCACCACTATTACCCCCTGCCACCGCACCAGGGCAGCGTGGAAGAGCGAGGCTAAGTGCCAGAATTGGCGCATCCTATGGATGCGCCATTTCTGGGGCGGCTGACGGCTGGTGTTTCTAGCCTGGGAGGGGGCCAATATTTATGGCACCCTTCCTGAGCTATTAATATCAGCCCCCAGCTGTCTGCCTAGCCTTTGCTAGCTATTAAAATAGGGGGGACCCCACGTCATTTTTTTTGGGGGGGTCCCCCATTTTAATAGCTAGTAAAGGCTAGGTATTCAGCTGGGGGCTGATATTAGTAGCCTGGGAAGCTCCGTGGGTTTTACCCACTTCCCAGGCTTCAAACATCTGCCCCAGCCGTCTGCTTAACCTCCGCTAGAGACTAAAATTATGGGGGATCCCACGCCATTTTTTTTTTAAATAAATCCTTTATTTTAACACTAAATGACATTTGAGGACTTAATAAAGATGCAGTCCCTAAATTATTATTTATTTTTTAATACATTTTTCCCAAAACTTTTGACGTGGGCTTCGCCATATTTTTGTATGCCAGCCAGGTACAGCATCCAGCTTCTATGAACGCGCCATTTTCCGGGGCGGCTGCGGACTGCAATTTTCAGCGGGGGGGGGGGTGGGGGCAGAAAGCTTGGGCCTCCCTGCGCTGCAGATTCCAGCCCCCAGCTGCCTAGTTGTACCTGGCTGGACACAAAAATAGGGCGAAGCTCCACGTTTTTTTTTTTTTAATTCATGAAATTCATGGAATAATTAAGAAAAAAAGGGCTTCCCTATATTGTTGTGTCCAGCCAGGTACAAATAGGCAGCTGGTGGTTGGGGGCAGCCCGTTCCTGCCTGCTGTACCTGACTGGACACAAATATAGGGCGAAGCCCCACATCAATTTTTTTTAATTATTTCATGAATTTCCTGAAATGATTTAAAAAAAATTGACGTGGGGCTTCGCACTATATTTGTGTCCAGCCAGGTACAGCAGGCAGGAACGGGCTGCCCCCAACCACCAGCTGCCTATTTGTACCTGGCCGGACACAACAATATAGGGAAGCCCTTTTTTAAAAAAATTATTTCATGAAATAATTAAAAAAAAATTGACGTGGGGCTTCGCACTATATTTGTGTCCAGCCAGGTACAGCAGGCAGGAATGGGCTGCCCCCAACCACCAGCTGCCTATTTGTACCTGGTTGGACACAACAATATAGGGAAGCCCTTTTTTTCTTAATTATTCCATGAATTTCATGAAATAATTTAAAAAAAAAATGCGTGGGGCTTCGCCCTATTTTTGTGCCCAGCCAGATACAACTAGGCAGCTGGGGGCTGGAATCCGCAGCGCAGGGAGACCCAAGCTTTCTGGGCCACCCCCGCTGCAAATTGCAGTCCGCAGCCGCCCCAGAAAATGGCGCGTTCATAGAAGCGCCATCTTCTGGCGCTGTACCCAACTCATCCAGGGCCCTGGTGCGGTGGCTCACTGGGTAATAAAGGGGTTAAGGCCAGCTTGGCATTATCAGCTGGCCCTAAGCCCAAAATTCATGGGGTCACGCCAATATTAGACATGACCACCATGAATTTCTAGTAAAGTATTTAAAAAAACACAACACCCAGAAAAAAGTCCTTTAATTGAAATAAACACACAATTCTTTATTGTTCTAAATTAAACCATACTTACCATCACACCCATTCCAGCTGAAGCCAACGATCTCCTGCAATAAAAGTAAAATAATAAAGCAACATCATCCTTACCTTTCCATGGCTCCCACGACAGCTTCAGCTCTGCTACATCGAGATGACAGGCTGCACCGCAGCAGAACACTGCCATCCAGCCTGTCATCCCGCAGACACTGAGAAGCGCAGGCATACTTCCACTCCTCAGTGTCTGGCTGTGACGGCATCCAGATGAGCCGACGTCATGTCCAATGAACTCATCTCACCTCATGTACGTCACTGACAGCGTGGGAAAATTCTCCTGCACTCAGCACTTCAGCGTGAGAATTTTCCCACGCTGTCAGTGACGTGCATGAGGTGAGCTGAGTTCATTGGACATGACCTCACCTCATGTATGTCACTGACAGCGTGGGAGAATTCTCACGCTGAAGCGCTGAGTGCAGGAGAATTTTCCCACGCTGTCAGTGACGTGCATGAGGTGAGCTGAGTTCATTGGACATGAACTCGGCTCATCTGGATGACGTCACAGAGAGACACTGAGGAGCGCAAGCATGCCTGCGCTTCTCAGTGTCTGCGGGATGACAGGCTGGATGGCAGCGTTCTGCTGCGGTCCAGCCTGTCATCTCGATGTAGCAGAGCTGGAGCTGTCCTGGGAACCATCGAAAGGTAAGGATGAGGTTGCTTTATTATTTTTCTTTTATTGCAGGAGATCGTTGGCTTCAGCTGGAATGGGCGTGATGGTAAGTATGGTTTAATTTAGAACAATAAAGAATTGTGTCTTTATTTCAATTAAAGGACTTTACTCTGGGTGTTTGTGTTTTCTTTTAACTTTGACTATGGGGTTAGTAATGGGGGTGTCTTATAGACGCCTCTCCATTACTAACCTGGGCTTGATGTCAGCTGGCATTATAAGCTGACATCAACCCCAACCCTATTACCCCCTGCCACCGCACCAGGGCAGCGTGGAAGAGCGAGGCTAAGTGCCAGAATTGGCGCATCCTATGGATGCGCCATTTCTGGGGCGGCTGACGGCTGGTGTTTCTAGCCTGGGAGGGGGCCAATATTCATGGCACCCTTCCTGGGCTATTAATATCAGCCCCCAGCTGTCTGCCTAGCCTGTGCTAGCTATTAAATTAGGGGGGACCCCACGTTATTTTTTTGGGGGGGTTCCCCCATTTTAATAGCTAGTAAAGGCTAGGTATTCAGCTGGGGGCTGATATTAGTAGCCTGGGAAGCTCCGTGGGTATTACCCCCTTCCCAGGCTTCAAACATTTGCCCCAGCCGTCTGCTTAACCTCCGCTAGAGCCTAAAATTAAGGGGAACCCCACGCCAATTTTTTTTTAAATAAATCCTTTATTTTAACACTAAATGACAAGTACAGTAATCAACACTGTCACTGTACTTCATATATATGTGACTGACATGTTTCTATCTATCTAATCTATGTGTGATTCTCTATTCCTTCTATTCTAAATTGTCGGGTACAGATGCTGAATTGCCGGCCGGCTTTCTTAAAGAGACGGTGCATGAAAACACTATTATTTTTTTAAATAAATCCTTTACACTAAATGACAAGTACAGTAAGCAACACTGTCACTGTACTTCATATATATGTGACTGACATGTTTCTATCTATCTAATCTATGTGTGAAGCTCTATTCTTTCTGTTATAAATTGTCGGGTACCGCTGCTGAATTGCCGGCCGGCTTTTTTAAAGAAACGGTGCACGAAAACACTAATATTTTTTTTAATAAATCCTTTACACTAAATGACAAGTACAGTAAGCAACACTGTCACTGTACTTCATATATATGTGACTGACATGTTTCTATCTATCTAATCTATGTGTGATTCTCTATTCTGTCTGTTATAAATTGTCGGGTACCGCTGCTGAATTGCCGGCCGGCTTTTTTAAAGAGACGGTGCACGAAAACACTAATTTTTTTTTAATAAATCCTTTACACTAAATGACAAGTACAGTAAGCAACATTGTCACTGTACTTCATATATATGTGACTGACATGTTTCTATCTATCTAATCTATGTGTGATTCTCTATTCTGTCTGTTATAAATTGTCGGGTACAGATGCTGAATTGCCGGCCGGCTTTTTTAAAGAGACGGTGCACGAAAACACTAATATTTTTTTTAATAAATCCTTTACACTAAATGACAAGTTCTGTAAGCAACACTGTCACTGTACTTCTTATATATGTGACTGACATGTTTCTATCTATCTAATCTATGTGTGAAGCTCTATTCTGTCTGTTATAAATTGTCGGGTACCGCTGCTGAATTGCCGGCCGGCTTTTTTAAAGAGACGGTGCACGAAAACACTAATATTTTTTTTAATAAATCCTTTACACTAAATGACAAGTACAGTAAGCAACACTGTCACTGTACTTCATATATATGTGACTGACATGTTTCTATCTATCTAATCTATGTGTGAAGCTCTATTCTTTCTGTTGTAAATTGTCGGGTACCGTTGTATGCCGCTGATGAATTGCCGGCTTTTCATGTCATTCTACATTATTCTTAGTTGTTTTACTTCATGTAGAATTAACCTACAAGGAAAGAAAGGGTTTATTTTCATTCCGATATTAGTGTCCCATTGACTTGCATTGGTTTCCGGTATCGGAATCGGCGATATCCGATACTTTTTGGGTATCGGCCCGATCCAATCCGATACGATATTTCCTGATATCGGAAGGTATCGCTCAACACTAGTTAACACATAAGTCTGCATAGGAGCTGTAGGCACCAAACATTAGGTCATTTCTAATCATAACTATTTGTTAAAAAAAGTGTATATATCTCTTAAAGAGGACCTGTCACTAGGTTAAAAGTAGCCAGTATTTAATCTTATGTTATTACCACTGTTCCCCTGAGTATTACGTTTTGTTCTTTTTTTAAATCCGTCATATGGTTTAAGAGATATAGACTTTTTATTTTGAGCACATTTTTATGGTCTTCACTAAGGGGGCGTGGCTCAAAGGATCCTTTGGGGCGTGTCTTAAGGCTGCTCTGCATCATTACCCTATGAGCCACGCCTCCTGAGGAAACACCATAAAAATTAGCACTAAATAAAAAGGCCCATATCTCTGGAACCGTATGACGCATTTTAAAAATGAAAAAATCGGAATACTCAGGGGAGCAGCAGGAATAAAGTAATAGAAAAAATGATGACTTTTGACTTGGCAACAGGTTCTCCTTAAATTGGTGATTTTTCGGCTGTATCAAGGCATTTTATAGCTACAAGGTGGAGGTCCTTAACTAGGACTTCCAAAGCAACTGATGGCCACTAATAACAAATTGAAGTGTATATCAATTAGCAAACGATAAGCTTTTTTTTTATGGCAGTCTGTAGTGTGTACAGGGACATGGGCTTATTTTTGATAAGGTAAGATGCAATTACGGTACTTAATTTTAGGAATTGTTATTATAGCAACCCTTATATGACCTGGTAGGTTCCTCAGAGGTAAAGCTCCACTTTGCTTTTAGTGTGAGCAGGAAAGACCAAATGGCTTTTTATGTATAGTCAGTTTATTTTACAAGCCTTGTATAAAATAAATGTAAAATGCGTGTCCCGGCATATGAAATAGCCGCTAATAAGCAATTTACGGCGTTATCTTAAGAAAGCATCCGTCAATATAAGTTTATAAGATGAGAGAAATGTTATAAAAACAGGATAATAAATGACTCTCATGAGCGCCTACAACAGGCAGTAAAGATGTTTACACACATCCTCCAAGCGTCTAACAGAAATTTGGGACATGTGGATGAAGACATCTGTTTTAGCCCTAAAGAACGTCAACAATTTTAACGGATAGCAAACTGGGAAATTACTATGGATCCCAGTTTACTAGGATAAAAACACCAAAATCAACTTAACTACCCGGTAGTTTTAGTGGTTGGGCTTATGTTAGGAAATGAATTGCAGCATTATGATTGAACAGGATGGCAATATAACCTAGGCAGTATTTTTTCAGATTACTTGGGTAGTGTATGATGGTATTATGTTTTTTGTATTTGGCAGTATTTTTCCATTACTTAAGTAGGATTCAATTATCCATGTTGGTATATGTCTTTTACATAGGTAATAAATAGAGTAAGGCGGTGGCCTCACTATCAGTATTTGGTCAGTATTCGGTCAGTATTTTTTCTCAGGAGTGGGAGCCAAAACCAGGAGTGGGTGATAAATGCAGAATTGGTGACTTGTTTCTATTATACCTTTTCTCTGATTGTTCCTCTTTGGGTTGTAGCTCCCACTCCTGAGAAAAAATACTGATTGAATACTGATAGTGGGGCCGTGGCCTTAGACTCATCATTGATAGCTTACCTAACATCTTGTTCAAGTAAAAGCTATATACACTGCTCAAAAAAATAAAGGGAACGCTTAAACAACAGAATATAACTCCAAGTAAATCAAACTTCTGTGAAATCAAACTGTCCACTTAGGAAGCAACACTGATTGACAATCAATGTCACATGCTGTTGTGCAAATGGAATAGACAATAGATGGAAATTATTGGCAATTATCAAGACACCCTCAATAAAGGAGTGGTTCTGCAGGTGGGGACCCCAGACCACATCTCAGTACCAATGCTTTCTGGCTGATGTTTTGGTCACTTTTGAATGTTGGTTGTGCTTTCACACTCGTGGTAGCATGAGACGGACTCTACAACCCATAGAAGTTGCTCAGGTAGTGCAGCTCATCCAGGATGGCACATTAATGTGAGCTGTGGCAAGAAGGTTTGCGGTGTCTGTCAGCGTAGTGTCCAGAGGCTGGAGGCGCTACCAGGAGACAGGCCAGTACACCAGGAGACGTGGAGGTGGCCGTAGGAGGGAAACAACCCAGCAGCAGGACCGCTACCTCCGCCTTTGTGCAAGGAGGAACAGGAGGAGCACGGCCAGAGCCCTTCAAAATGACTTCCAGCAGGCCACAAATGTGCATGTGTCTGCACAAACTGTTAGAAACCGATTTCATGAGGGTGTTTTGAGGGCCCGACGTCCACAGATGGGGGTTGTGCTCACAGCCCAACACCGTGCAGGACGCTTGGTATTTGCCACAGAACACCAGGATTGGCAAAGTCGCCACTGGCGCCCTGTGCTCTTCACAGATGAAAGCAGGTTCACACTGAGCACATGTGACAGACGTGACAGAGTCTGGAGACGCCGTGGAGAGCGATCTGCTGCCTGCAACATCCTTCAGCATGACCGGTTTGGCAGTGGGTCAGTAATGGTGTGGGGTGGCATTTCTTTGGAGGGCCGCACAGCCCTCCATGTGCTCGCCAGAGGTAGCCTGACTGCCATTAGGTACCGAGATGAGATCCTCAGACCCCTTGTGAGACCATATTCTGGTGCGGTTGGCCCTGGGTTCCTCCTAATGCAGGACAATGCCAGACCTCATGTGGCTGGAGTGTGTCAGCAGTTCCTGCAAGATGAAGGCATTGAAGCTGTGGACTGGCCCGCCCGTTCCCCAGACCTGAATCCGATTGAGCACATCTGGGACATCATGTCTCGCTCCAAACACCAACATCACGTTGCACCATAGACTGTCCAGGAGTTGGGGGATGCTTTAGTCCAGGTCTGGGAGGAGATCCCACAGGAGACCATCCACAACCTCATCAGGAGCATGACCAGGCTTTGTAGGGAGGTCATACAGGCACGTGGAGGCCACACACAATACTGAGCCTCATTTTGACTTGTTTTAAGGACATTACATCAAAGTTGAATCAGCCTGTAGTGTGTTTTTCCACTTTAATTTTGGGGGTGACTCCAAATCCAGGCCTCCATTGGTTAATAAATTTGATTTCCATTGATGTGATTTTGTTGTCAGCACATTCAACTTTGTACAGAACAACGTATTCAATGAGAATATTTCATTCATTCAGATCTAGGATGTGTTATTTGAGAGTTCCTTTTATTTTTTTGAGCAGTATATTTGGGTTTAAATTCCACACCGCAATATTCGGAGATGGTTTTGGGTACATAAATAGGAGGTAGGTACCCAAAGATGGAAAAATTCCCTTCCTTCACTTTCCAACCCTGAGTGATGGCAGCTTGTAAAGAAATGTACAATTTCTTCATAGGTCTAGAGTTCCCTTCATGTAGCTATGTACCTAAATGATAAAATTCTGTCTGCCTCCAGCTGCCACTAGGGGGAGCTAGCTATATATGGATTTATACAGCTCCTATTGAATTAAATAATTGGTTAAAGAGGGGGTTGCCCCTAGTGGCATCTCGAAAAGAATTGTATTTATTTATCTAAATGTTCCCTCCCATGCTGCTCCTTGGGGGTGTTCCAAGTAATTAAGTAATTCCTAAAAGGGCGGCACCATACAGGTATGCTTTGATAGAGCATACAATAATGACTGTCTTTGATGTTGCTGATTATCATAGAGCTCCATTCATACACAACACTTTTGATATTGACTTAGTTGAAGACCTCTATAAATGTTCATATGTCCATGATCGGCAGCTTTACAGGAAATTTTACACGCCATTTCTTACGAGCTTCCTTTCTATAGGTCAATCCAGCTTCTGTTTAAGGTTCAGTGATCATTTAATCTTTCTCTTGGGACTCGTAACGTCCATAACCTTGAAAACCTTGCTCAAGGACATTGCTCCTGCATTCTCCAATAGTTCCCAAAACATCTGGACAGCACAGGTTGCCTCTGAAGATGATTTCCCAGTGGAAGTGAAGGAATGCCGATTTTCTCTTCCATAAGCCTAAAAAGTTTGACCAATGAATGATTGCTACAGGCGGCGTCGCTCAGGTCCGTGTATACGGGAGAGATATCGTGTCCATGATTGCATTTGTTCATGTGTCTTGTAGCTTCTTCGCAAGGAGAACGATTGATGATTCACTTACTAAATGCATAAAATTTTGATGACATCCTTACTGTATGTATAAATCAGATCCCCCAGTAGCCGAGCTCTTATAAATGTTTTCACTAGGGATTTATCAGTACAGCAAGTACACCGCCCGCATAAATATAATATACATGTAATAGGTACAGCGATACCCGGCCTCTGATAAATGCATCCGCCACAGACGCTGCATGTGTAAATGTGATTTATACATCCAGGGAGTCAGAATATATACCGACATATAGCGGGAAGGACATTCATTTCACGGCTGCTTTGCATAGGTCAAGGATCCATGTTTCAATCATTTAAAACAATTCTAGTTATATCCAGGTAATAAGCAGATGGAGTAAATATTAATAAGACTCCTGTGGTCTTGTATAATATCTGTCTGTGAATAGATCCATCCGTTACCATTTTATTGCCAAGTCTTAAATGCATCCGCGCACATGATAAAGGGGTTATTCAGGAATAAAAATAAAAAAAAGAAATCATGGAAATGTCATTAGAAATACATTTCTGCATACCTTTATTAGCAAATTACACTTGATTTGTCTAGGGAGATAATAATAATAATCTTTATTTTTATATAGCGCTAACAAATTCCTCAGTGATTTGCATACATAATCATCGCTGTCCCCATTGGGGCTCACAATATAAATTCCCTATCAGTATGTCTTTGGAGTGAGATAATAACTCTAGAGTTAAAATAGCTGTTATCACCAACTGAAACCTGTCCTAGAACATTAATAGGACAGGAGCCTGTGAGCTTGTGCAGCAGTGCATAGAATAGATTATCTCCAGGTCACAGCAGCTGCACAGAGTTCAGAAACAGAGGGTAGACATCAATGTGAGCAGTCTCTTCTTACTTCAGTACTCCTGGTATCTATTCTCTAGTATTAGAACAGATAGACAGGGTGGAAAGCAGTGTGAGCAGTCTCTTCTTACCTGAGCACTACTGGTATCTCCAGTATTAGATCAGATAGATAGGGTGGACAGCAGTGCGAGCAGCCTCTTTTTACCTCAGCACCCTTGGTATCTCCAGTATTAGATCACCTAGGCAGGGTGGACAGCAGTGTGGGAAGCCTCTTCTTAACTCAGCACCCATGGTATTTCCAGTATTAGATCAGATAGACAGGGTGGACAGCAGTGCGAGCAGCCTCTTCTTACCTCAGCACCGCTAGTACCTCCAGTATTAGATCCTATAGACATGGTGCACAGCAGGGTGAGCAGCCTATTCTTACCTCAACACCCTTTGTACCTCCAGTATTCGGTCAGATAGACAGGATGGACAGCAACGTGAGCAGCCTCTTTTTACCTCAGTACTCCTGGTATCTCCAATAATAGATCAGATAGGCAAGGTGTACAGCAGTGTGAGTAGCCTCTTCTTAACTCAGCATCACTAGTATCTCCAGTATTAGATCCTATAGACAGGGTGGACAGCAGTGTGAGCAGCCTCATCTTACCTTAGCACCCTTGGTATCTGCAGTATTAAATCAGATAGACAGGGTGGATAGCAGTGTGAGCAGTCTCTTCTCACTTCAGTATCCCTGGTATCTCCAGTATTATATCCTATAGACAGGGTGGACAGCAGGGTGAGCAGTCTCTTCTCAC
The DNA here is from genome assembly GCF_046119375.1 of Phyllobates terribilis. Taxonomy (NCBI): domain Eukaryota; kingdom Metazoa; phylum Chordata; class Amphibia; order Anura; family Dendrobatidae; genus Phyllobates; species Phyllobates terribilis. The sequence goes on along the minus strand of NW_027362768.1, from coordinate 141,090,133 downwards.
TTCAGTATCCCTGGTATCTCCAGTATTAGATCCTATAGACAGGGTGGATAGCAGTGTGAGCAGTCTCTTTTCACTTCAGTATCCCTGGTATCTCCAGTATTAGATCATATAGACAGGGTGGACAGCCTCTTCTTACATCAGCACCCTTAGTATCTCCAGTATTAGATCAGACAGACAGGGTGGACAGCAGGGTGAGCAGCCTCCTCTTACCTCAGCACCCTTGATATCTCCAGTATTAGATCAGACAGACAGGGTGGACAGCAGTGCGAGCAGCCTCTTCTTACCTCAGCACACCTGGTATCCTTAGTATTAGATCAGAATGTCCACTGGGATCACATCCATCTTCATACTAATGAATGGAAGGGGGAAGAGTATATACTCCACATGTTCACGAGCCTATGTTATATTAACATCCAAAGACAGGTTTCTGTCAGTGTAATAAGCCAGTGGTCACTTTAATTGTACAGTGATTACCTCCCTAAGTAAATCATATAATTTGCTAATTAAATGTATTTAGAAACTTATATTTAGATTTTATTTAGGTGTTTTTTTTCTTTTCTTGGAGAACTCCTTTAAATAATGTTTGCACATAACGCAAAATTATTTTAATCCAGAATAATTTATCCTCCCCTTCTAATTCCATTGTCCCTTGCCGCAGCTGTGATGGTCCTGCTAGTCCTTCAGTGATGACTTACTGACATAGCACACATGACTGATGGTCGGATTCAATGCAGACAGTAATTGACAGGTGATGTTATTTTTTTGTTTATCTTAACATTATTCTCTGTCTTTATTATTTTTTTTTAATATCACCTGTCATGGTGTTTTGCAGCACAAGAAAAAGTGTTTAAATTTTTGCATAACATTACCCCCATGTGTCCACAAGTCGTTCCTGGTACAGCAGCTCATCTCCATTCTTATTAATTGGCGTCTTGCACATTTGGATTTTTAATTTGAAAAAGGCGTCTGGCTCAAAAAGCGTTAGTGCAATTAAAAATTTCATTTTATACCATCGAGGATTCTTCATTTTCACAAGCACAGTCAGGTATCGTGATCTCTCCACTAAAGTGAATTGCCATCTGGAAGAATTTTTCCTCCAGTCACGGGAGCTGAAGCAATGGATGCTAAGGCTCTTATTGGTGTTGCGTCCATACACAACCACCACAGGTGAGCACTACCACCCCAGGTGAGCACTACCACCTTTGTCACCCTTTCTAATTTTTCTTGCGGTATTGCCCTATTATGAGCTTTTGTCCCTGTAAACAGGTGTCTGGGATGCAACAATGCAGAAGATGAGGACAGAGCGGTAACTTAACCAATGATCGATTATTTATAAAAAAAAAAAAAAACAATTTGAATGATTTGGATACAAAATTAAACGAGGTTAACAGATGAATAGAGTGCAATAAAATATTTTACAATTTAAACATAAGCTGCTTCTTGAGGTTGATGTAACAGTAACTGATATAACAATTAAACCTATCATACAAGGCACTAAAAATTTACAATAGGTACAAGTGTCTTTATTCTCTTATTCTGTCCTATGGTGCGTCACGTCAGTGGTATACCCGTCACCATTGTTACCCAGTCATTCTGGTAGTAATGACGTACGCCATCCAGGCCCTAATGGGAGTCTATACTACTGCACCATTAGGCCGAAGTCCCTTCTTGCTGAGTCGCTTCTAGCACACGTTGCACTGGCAACCTCCGCTCCCTGTAGCGCGATCCTGGTCCCCTCTGTATCATACTTCTGCACCTCACATCGCAGATCTCATGAATGTCCCTCTAACACGGTCTGCTCAATTCTCGTGGCTCTGGTCATTTAATCCCTCACTCAGGTCTGGTCACGCGGTTCTTCTCTCGGTTTGGATTCTGGTCTGGTCACTAAATTCCCCACTCGAATCTAGTCACTTGATTCTTCACTCTGGTCTGGTCCCTCAATTCTTCACTCGGGTTTGGCCACTCGATTCTTTATTCGGCACTGGTCACTTGTAATGGCGACTATAAGCCAACCTCGCTGCACCACGAGTCCATCCTGCTACATATTCAGGCGCCGACTCCTCCTGTTCACTGCTCTCCTGGGCCTTTTATAATTCCTAACTGCACCACAACTATCACCTGACCTGGTGTCTCTTCCAATCTCTTCCCTGAGGGAACATGTACTTCACTCTTCAGTTCCTGCTGATGCAGTTCTCTCTGTTTTCCCTTTTCCTATAATCTTTGATGAGCAGATGGCGGTGTTCGCTTACAGACACTCTGTTAGACATTAACTGTGTGAGTCTTCTCAGTTGTCCATCTCCATATGTGGCGCCCGTATCTATAGCGCCACAAAATGCTTGCATATGTAATATAATTCATATGTATTGTCAGTTATGGTGCTGGTAAGTTCTCTGCTGTTATCATTACATACACACATTGTTACCCGATCCCTTACTGAAGGACTGTGTACTTTTGCCTAAACCAGGAAGTTCTGCAAGATCCCTCAGATAGGGGAGGAGGTGCTTCAGTAGTTGTAGTTTTGAGGAGGAAAAGATGTAGCATCATGGAAGTCCTGGTGCAAGGGAGAGATGCGTGCTCTCTCTGCAAGGACAAGCTGCACAAGGCCGGGTCTCAGTCCCGAGAGCACAGGGACTTCCAGGGTCAGTGCTAAACTGAAAGACTGCTCAGTCTTTATGACTGGCTGAAGAGTGCTTTTCCTAGGGGCTCAGCAGTGCATAGAATCAGGGGCACTATACAGGAGAAAGTAGGTGTTTTCCACAGGATTCAAACTGCCTGCTCACTGGAAGGGATCTCGGATCCAGTAACTGTTTACTTTGAACCCCTGGGGATCCAAGGAATCGTCTATCCGGGGTATATTTAGCAGCAGGAAGGCTACACAACCTCACAGCAGAGAATCTGAACCCTCACAGTGCAGGTCTGACCAAAACCCTATATGTGAACTGTATAGAAGCTTCTGGAACTGTTTTCAGAACTCCAGTAAAAGGTACAAAAGGGTTATTGCCCTGTCTCAAGCTGATTATTCCCTGCTGCGCCATTCCTGCTCCAACTTCCCTGGGAGCCAGCCCTGGTTGGGAAGGGTTAATCATCTGGCAGTGCTCACTAACTCCCAGGGGCCCTCATCAGTGCCCGGCCATACCAGGCTGAACATCCCAACTGGCATCACAAACCTTTTGATTATTTTATTAACCCCCACAACTGACAAAGACTGGCGCGCATCCCCGGTTGGACCATACCACCACTCGGACCACCGTGCACCAGTACCGTGACCGTAGAAGCCCGGCCGGGGCGGCACACATGCATCCCAACCAGACCGTAGAAACTGCAATACCAGACACAGTCTATGTTTGCGAGAGGCACTCTTTCTAGAAAAAACAAACAAACATTTTTCTACTCTTGGAGGTCATAGGTTCCATCTGGCCTACACACTCTTTAATTTTCCTTATTGCTCATGAATCATCTTCTATCTGAAAACTCGCTGTATTACAGGCAAAGCATTAAAAGGAATACAGTGGGGTTTAACACATCAGATGCATAAAAAAGAAATTGTCATTTGCACGAATCCCAGTGTTCCTGCTCCTTACAGAAAGCATTCAGCCACCTATTGTATTGTGAAAAATTATTTATAGGCAAATAGATTGGTTTCTGCAGGGAAATAAAAAGAAAAACAGCTCTGCTGAAGCTGACGCACAGTGGTCTCGACTTCCTTTCTCAGGGATTTTGAGCAGCTCCGCACCCTCCTGCTCACGGTGTCCTGAGATATCTATGTGACATAATCTGGTTAGGGATCTTAATGCTGATGTTATGTCTTCTACTGCCCATCGCTTTTCTTCCAAGCACCAAAACATATTTATTGCACTTCTCAAAAGCTGTTAAATCTGTGATAAGTAAAATAAAGCAGCGAGAGGGGCAGAAAGTTATGTGCATGGGAAACGCCGGGAACAACTTCTCACGTTTACATGATCTATAGGCATATAGGTTTCTATTAATATACAGCGCCTGCTGCTTGGATACTTGATATTTATCCACCTCCTAAAATACAACCTGAAGAGTACAAGTACGTCGGAGCTATACTCTCCTTCTACAAGGGTATCAATAGAAATCAGCCTAGGACATAACAGCAGGGGCAGCGTGTGAGCCATCTCCATCCAAATCCTTCTAACTTCTGCCATACATATACAGGGGACCTTGGGAGAAGTAGGCAGGGGTCAGATCCATTTGGCACCAGACCCCCTCTAACCCACATCACGGTCCCATAGCAGTCAAGTGGTATGCCACCATTGGCATGACGGCACAGGACATATGGTAGTCGATGACCACATAACAGATCTTGCTTTGGAGCTTTAAGTTACCTATCAGGAAAATAAAAGGGGTTCCTATATACCAAAGGTATCCTTATTGCATCTACTAAAAGTTCTCATACACATGAGATAGCTGTCATCCAAAACTCCGCTCCTATACATCTGAACGACAAGCTTTCACATTTTTCAATGGGGAAAGGTGAGTAAACCGCTACGGGAGTAAGCCGAAAAAATCGGGTGCTCAAACTTATTCTATGCGATCCTTCCCTCCTCCCAAAACATCATCTGCCCGTGGAGAGTCAGAAGGCTCACCGTACAAATTTGATGGGTTCCACTGACTTTTATCTAACGCATGGGTTCTTAAAGTTCCACCCAAAGACAAAACTTTATTGTAAAAAGTGAAGTGTGAGATTGTCAGGTAAAATAGTAGGAGGGAGAATAATCTGCCATGTGTAGGAGTGACATTAGGATTGAGTCATCATGTCATTCATTGTCTAAAATTAGATCCTGATAAGTGTTTGGGGATGATCCTACTATTCTTACTTCACTCTATGACTACATACTGCATTCATTTTGTGGAACGCATGCAGATGATGTGGGTGGCATTGCTTTCCTTCCACATAAACTGCTTAATGGAGTTGTTAGAAAATGTATTTTCATGTACGCAATTAGGGAATTCAATAGAGTAGGGTCAACTGTTCATTTCTTGGCCAGAGTGGAGAGAAGATACAAAGAGTGTCTCTCGCTTGAAGGAGCTGTCCTATCTTACACAGACAAACCAATAATTGGAATGGGCACAGTGTAATGCTTTTTGTTAGATTTCCCAATAGATTACAGCTGAATGCTGGGGATAATAACAGAGGGATACTTGGTGATCAACATATTCTCAAGGGATCTTTCAAAGAAGAAGTTATTGTTCAAAACCATTTAAACACCTCACTGCACCACAGCGTCCTAGTAAAAAGTAATTTGCTATGCCATGATGTGTGTGTATGTAATATATTTATATTATAGCAATGCTAGTTAGACTAGGGTTAAATCCTAGCCCTGTACTTGGCTAGCTCTGCTTATAAACAGGCTAGCTGTTCATCTAAATCAGCCTGCTGGGGAGGCTAAGCAGACTGGATGTGTCTTGAAGTTGAAAAGAGAAACAAGCCAGAATTTATTTGAGAAGAGTCTGCACAAGCTGTGTGCACCAAACTGCAAGTATCAGTGGTTTCTATGGACGATAACAGTTTTGTTTGACCGAACTGGGGCTAGCTCAATGGTGTCTGAAGTTGTCAGAGTCTATACTGTCTAATTAGCACCTGGACAAGGCTAGGGATTTATGTTTATGATTTTTATTTGGTGCTATGCAAGCTGTGGAAAGCAATAAAATCTGCATGTGTTTGGACCAAAACTTCATTGCCTGTGTGAACACTACCTAATGCCTATGCCTGTATACACTTGTATATGTATATATACATATATATATATATATTTATATATAATATGTATATCTTTGGGATGGAGTGGGCACAGTGACCAAAGCATCTAAGGAGCTTGACAGAGGAAGAAGGCTCCTTCTGTCACCCCATTGGCACAACCTGCAATGGAATTATTGGGTGTCGATCAATGATCAGGATCGATCAACTAAGTATATCTTGCAGTGGAAGCATAGTGTAGTAAAGGACTTCAATAGGACAACACAGTGTCTCATTTACTGGAAGGCAGTCAGTGACGATCGGTTGGTGAAGGTAATTGTAACATCCATGTGATCTGTTTTCTTTGCTGAATCCACAATAATCAACATTATCTACATTCACACTATAAAGGCTCACTCAGATGTCCGCTTTTTTCACGGAGAGGAAAAACGATCCTAATTTCATCAGTGATTTTGTTCAGAGCTTTGTCAGATTTTCATCAGAGTTTGCTCTCAGTTTGATCAGTTTTTCTCAAATAAGGAAAAAAAATTTTCTCCAACTTCCCCTATGTATCAGACTGTGAAAAACGGACAGTACACAGATGGCATCGGAGTGCGGTGTGATATTTCACAACTCATAGACTTACATTGCTGAATTTGATCTGACATTCGGATCAATATTGGACATTTCTCCGCAATTATGTGTGGACCACTCAGTCCATAAAATAAGTCGGACATGTGAGAAGCCCCATAAAATTTACTAGATTTGAGTGCTATCTGTGAAAAACACTGATTGAACTTGTAAAAAACTTCAGTCTTCTGAATGAGCCCGAACACAGATGTCTCAGAGTCGACATTTCTCCGGCAATGCGTGTGAACAAGGTATTTTATAATTCATTTTCATGCACTGGAAAAAAATCCATGCAGAACAATGAACACACTGCAGATTTTAAAATCTGCAACATGTTCAATATCTTGGTGTATTCTGCATGGAAATGTCACAAATTAGCTTTATTGTAGTACCCCAGGGATGAGGGATAAAATGTGGCACAAATCAGAATTTCAGCTTTGGATTGTCTAAAAAATCAATGGTGGATATGCAATACTAATAATAATTTTCTATAGGCTCAATTTCCCCTTTTATGTGTTTCCATATACTTTTCCTGCTGTCACTATGAAAACAACAATGTAACATGAACAATGTGTCTATATGAAATAAATGGGACCCCTTTCTACTCCTCTCCACCCACATCCCACTAATTGCCTATGTCACTATAGTTCATTCCTTTATACTTTTAGACAGTTTTCATATTTTCGATTGCTACTAAACTTTCAAAGAAAAACTTTTTTTCCCATAGAAATCAATAAAAAAAAGAAATAGAAGCTGTAATGTGCTTGCTATGGGGAACAAGGACAATTACTCTTTTGGGCAGTTTCATAAATCTCCACAATGTTTGCAAAGATATTCATAGTCCCCCAATTACTTGATGGATGCACAAAAAAAAGTACCCAACAGTAATACCTCTTCTTTTTTTTACAAGTGTATAAAAAAGTGCCTTTTACTTTATTTCATCCTTGTAAATATTAAATGGGAGGTTTAAAAAAAACTTGGCTGCTTGCTTCCAGATAAGCCACCACTGTTATCAATGGGCGAAGTATGCGCCATTTCAGCCGGAGATGTAAACTATGGACAGGAGTGATTTAACTTCTGAAAGAAAGCAGGTTTGCAGCTCTAGTCCTGTGTAGTCTTGTATAGCCTGTGATATATTGTATCCTTGGGTACATAATGGTCAAGGTCAATAGTGATGAGCAAAAACTGCAGTCCGTTCTCTCAAATTTGGACAGGAAATTTGATTAGCATTGAATTTATTTTTTTCTCGGATGAGGAAAAGAAGGAAAAAAAAATTCCATGAAAATCAAACTGCACTGAGATGTCATCCAAGTACCGTATGATGTTTTTAGCGCACTAATTGATTTGAATGGCCGAGTGCGATTCGAATATCAGATCAAACTCTTTTCTTAGACCGTTTCTGTCCGAGGAAAAAATCAGTCTTGCACGGCCCCATAGAGTAAAAAAAAATGGAAAGTTTGTGGTCTGTATTTGCGTTACCAGCTGATGAAGAAACATCAAATGATGTAAAATAACAATTTTTTTATTTTCTACGCCATCTATGGTTTTTGTTTTCTGAAGAAGAAGTGGGCTAGTCTTCGAAACGCGTAGAAAAATAAAAAAACCTTATTTTACATTACCTCTGGCATTTGACGTCACTTCAACAGTTGGCAGCGTGGATACAGACCACAAACCTGGGATCAAGTCAGCATATTTTAATACCATCCTTGATAATTATTACCGGAACATTGGTCTGAGTGTGATCCGATGTTTTGTTGGATCGCACTCAGATCGAAAATACGGTCATGTGCACTAACCCTTACAAGGATTAAATAAAATTCAAAGTAGGCACAACTTAAAGGAAGAATTTTGCACAAAACAAAAAAAAAAAACAACCTTAAAACCGAAAAAGAAAAAAAACAGACAAAAAGTAGGCTCAAATCCAATAATGATTCGGGCCCAATATACAGTATCTGGTTTGATGGAAAAGTCTCTGTGATCTTACACAAGAAAACATGATGTGACATGGAAACTTCCGTCCTGTGAACTATGACTAAGCTTCTCACTGCCGCCGCACAGACATTACACGATGATTACTGGGGATGGAAGGACACAAGCCGAGACCATTAACATTTGCCCATAAGACTTCTATGTGTCGCTGGTATTTAGCTCTTCCACTTCACACTCTCATCTTCTCCGTTTCATAACCTCTCTTCTATGTATCCGAAAAATGTCACTTGCTCTTTCAGCTCATCTTACGTCTTGTCATCTATCATCTCATCGCTGAGATAAAACCTTCACTAATACTGTAGACAAATGGCAGGAATAAATTAATCCCTGTGATCCCGCAGCTTGAAAACTAAAAAGTTCAAGATGAGAGCTGAATCGAGACTGGATTAATAACTGTGTTCCGAATATACGGATCTTTTATATTCTGCATAGAGGATTTCAAACAATAAGGTTTTGATATTGTGGAAACGCGTTCATACTAATATGGCATCTATGTATAATGGTTTGGTGCAAGGGCTTGACTCTTGGGGTTCGCTCACACTGCCATATAACACGGCCGAGTGCTATCTGATGATTTATCGGATAGCACTCGGCCCAATGTTATATAGCGGGGAAGGGCAGATCTGAGATATTTTTCTCATGCTGATTTGGCATGAGAAAACAATCACAGCATGCTGCGAGTGCACTCGAGAATCAGTTCGCATGCACCAATACAAGTCTATGGGTACGTGGGAAACATCGGACTGCACTAGGATGACATCCGAGTGCAGTCCGACATCTGCAGACTCAGACAGTGGAGAAATTAAATTCTCCATCTTCTTGATACCTGTGCTACGATTCTTTCATGCGAGAGACTCAGATCACACTAAGATGACACTCGGATCAAACTCTGGTCTATGTGATATTAGCACAATCGGCTCAATTCTCACACATGAAAGAATCGACGGCCATGTGAACCAAGCCTTGGAGTGCAGAATTTGCGGGTGTTGCAGATTTCAGTAGAAGCACTCAGATATTATGGGATAATGAACTGCTTGACTTGGGATATATAGAAACCATTATCTTCTTCATGGTCTACATGGAGGATTATGGGAACTGAAAGCACAAACTAGAGAGGTCATACAATACAGTCATTAACACCTGCTGTCAGTTACAGATTGTCCATACATGGCATGAGCCTGCAGCTGTTGCATAAACCAGGTGAATATGATCTGCCATTCTGCCCTCTCAACCCCTTCACAGCATGTGCCGTATGTGTACAGCACTGCAGAAGTGCGTTACCCCAAACCACCGTAGGAGTACGGTGCGTCGATCCGGTGCGATCATCAGCTGGTGTCAGCTACAGTGACAGAAATAATTATTTGATCCCTTGCTGTTTTTGTAAGTTTGCCCAGACATGAACAGTGTATAATTTTAAGGGTAGGTTAATTTTAACATTGAGAGATAGAATATCAAAAAAATCAAGAAAATCACATTGTATAAATTAGATACATTTTTTTGCATTTTGCAGTGAGAAATAAGTATTTGATCCCTCTGGCAAACAACACTTAATACTTGGTGGCAAAACCCTTGTTGGCAAGCACAGCAGTCAGCCTTTTTTTTGTAGTTGATGATGAGGGTTGCACACATGTCAGGAGGAATTTTGGTCCACTCCTCTTTGCAGATCATCTCTAAATCATTCAGATTTTGAGGCTGTCGCTTGGCAACTCGGAGCTTCAACTCCCTCCATAAGTTTTCTATGGGATTAAGGTCTGGAGACTGGCTAGGCCACTCCATGACCTTAATGTGCTTCTTTTTGAGCCACTCCTTTGTTGCCTTGGCTGTATGTTTTGGGTCATTGTCTTGCTGGGAGACACAGCCATGACCCATTTTTAATGTCCTGGCGGAGGGAAGGAGGTTGTCACTCAGGATTTTACGGTACATGGCTCCATCCATTCTCCCATTGATGAGGTGAAGTAGTCCTGTGCCCTTAGCATAGAAACACCCCCAAAGCATAATGTTTCCACCTCCATGCTTGACAGTGGGGATGGTGTTCTTTGGGTCATAGGCAGCATTTCTCTTCCTCCAAACACGGCGAGTTGAGTTAATGATAAAGAGCTCAATTTTTGTCTCATCTGACCACAGCACCTTCTCCTAATAACTCACAGAATCATCCAGGTGTTCATTGGCATACTTCAGACGGGCCTGCACATGTGCCTTCTTGAGCAGGGGGACCTTGCGGCCACTGCAGGATTTTAAACCTTTAAGGCGTAATGTGTTATCAATGGTTTTCTTGGTGACTGTGGTCCCAGCTGCCTGAAGATCATTAACAAGTTCCCCTTGTGTAGTTTTAGGCTGATCTCTCACCTTTCTCATGATCAAGGATACCTCACAAGGTGAGATTTTCCATGGTGCCCTAGATCGATGTCGATTGACAGTGATTTTGTATTTCTTCCACTTTCTTACTCTTGCACCAACAGTTGTCTCCTTCTCACCCAGTCTTACTTATGGTTTTGTAGCCCATTTCAGCCTTGTGCTGGTCTATGATCTTGTCCCTGACATCCTTAGAAAGCTCTTTTGTCTTGCCCATGTTGTAGAGGTTAGCGTCTGACTGATTAATTGAGTCTGTGGACAGGAGTCTTTTATCCAGGTGACTATGTAAGACAGCTGCCTTTAATGCAGGTTACGAGTTGATTAAGAGCGTCTAACTGGTCTGTAGGAGCCAGAACTCATAATTAGTGATGAGCGAGCATGCTCGCCACTGCTCGGTACTCGCCTGAGCATCTCAGTACTCGAGATGCTCGGAGCTCGCCGAGTACTTGCGCGATGCTCGGGCGGGAGCTCGGGTCCCCGTCCTGCATGTTTGGCGCTATTTAGAGCATCAATCATGCAGGGATTGTCTGCCACTCACTGTAATGTCACAGCCATGGTGGTTGTAGCATTACAGTGATTGCCCAAATCAATGGGAACAGTGCTCACAGTGAAACATGAAAAGCCGGCAATTCATCAGTGGCATACACAGGTACCCGACAATTTAGAACAGAAAGAATAGAGCATCACACATAGATTAGATAGATAGAAACATGTCAGTCACATATATAATAAGTACAGTGACAGTGTTGGTTACTGTACTTGTTATTTAGTGTTAAAATAAAGGATTTATTAAAAAAAAAATAATAGTGTTTTCATGCACCCGTCTCTTTAAAAAAGTCGGCCGGCAATTCATCAGCAGCATACACCGGTACCAGACAATTTAGAACAGAAAGAATAGAGCATCACACATAGATTAGATAGATAGAAACATGTCAGTCACATGTATAATAAGTACAGTGATAGTGTTGATTACTGTACTTGTCATTTAGTGTTAAAATAAAAGATTTATTAAAAAAAAAATTGGCGTGGGGTTCCCCGTAATTTTAGTCTCTAGCGGAGGTTAAGCAGACGGCTGGGGCAGATGTTTGAAGCCTGGGAAGGGGGTAATACCCACGGAGCTTCCCAGGCTACTAATATCAGCCCCCAGCTGAATACCTAGCCTTTACCAGCTATTAAAATGGGGGACCCTACAAAAAAATGACATGGGGTCCCACTATTTTAATAGCTAGCAAAGGCTAGGCAGACAACTGGGGCTGATATTAATAGCCCAGGAAGGGTGCCATGAATATTGGTCCCCTCCCAGGCTAGAAACACCAGCTGTCAGCCGCCCCAGAAATGGCGCATCCATAGGATGCGCCAATTCTGGCACTTAGCCTCGCTCTTCTCACTGCCCTGTAGCAGTGGCAGTGGGGTAATAAGGTTGGGGTTGATGTCAGCTTATAATGCCAGCTGACATCAAGCCCAGGTTAGTAATGGAGAGGCGTCTATAAGACACCCCCATTACTAACCCCATAGTCAAAGTTAAAAAAAAAACACAAACACCCAGAATAAAGTCCTTTAATTGAAATAAACACACAATTCTTTAATGTTCTAAATTAAACCATACTTACCGTATCGCCCATTCCAGCTGAAGCCAACGATCTCCTGCAATAAAAGTAAAATAATAAACCAACATCATCCTTACCTTTCCATGGTTCCCAGGGGGGGGGCCTGCGGGCTGCCCCCAACCACCAGCTGCCTATTTGTACCTGGCCGGACACAACAATATAAGGAAGCCCTTTTTTTTTTTAATTATTTCATGAATTTCATGACATAATTAAAAAAAAAAATATGTGGGGCTTCGCCCTATTTTTGTGTCCAGCCAGGTACAACTAGGCAGCTGGGGGCTGGAATCCGCAGCGCAGGGAGGCCCCCCCCACCGCTACAAATTGCAGTCCGCAGCCACCCCAGAAAATGGCGCGTTCAACTTCTGGCGCTGTACCCAACTCATCCAGGGCCCTGGTGCGGTGGCTCACTGGGTAATAAAGGGGTTAGGGCCAGCTTAGTATTATCAGCTGGCCCTAAGCCTGAAATTCATGGGGTCACGCCAATATTAGACATGACCACCATGAATTTCTAGTAAAGTATTTAAAAAAACCACAACACCCAGTCCTTTAATTGAAATAAACACACAATTTTTTAATGTGTGTCTGCGGCATGGCAAGCTGGATGGCAGCGTTCTGCTGCGATCCAGCCTGTCATGTGAATGTAGCAGAGCTGGAGCCGTCCTGGGAACCATGGAAAGGTAAGGATGAGGTTGCTTTATTATTTTATTTTTATTGCAGGAGATCGTTGGCTTCAGCTGGAATGGGCGTGATGGTAAGTAGAGTTTAATTTAGAACATTAAAGAATTGTGTGTTTATTTCAATTAAAGGACTTTATTCTGGGTGTTTGTGTTATTTTTTAACTTTGACTATGGGGTTAGTAATGGGGGTGTCTTATAGACGCCTCTCCATTACTAACCTGGGCTTGATGTCAGTTGGCATTATAAGCTGACATCAACCCCAGCCCTATTACCCCACTGCCACCACTACAGGGCAGTGGGAAGAGCGAGGCTAAGTGCCTGAATTTGGCACATCCTATGGATGCGCCATTTCTGGGGCGGCTGACGGCTGGTGTTTCTAGCCTGGGAGGGGGCCAATATTCATGGCACCCTTCCTGGGCTATTAATATCAGCCCCCAACTGTCTACCTAGCCTTTGCTAGCTATTAAAATAGGGGGACCCCACGTCATTTTTTTTGGGGGGGGTCCCCCATTTTAATAGCTGGTAAAGGCTAGGTATTCAGCTGGGGGCTGATATTAGTAGCCTGGGAAGCTCCGTGGGTATTACTCCCTTCCCCGGCTTCAAACATCTGCCCCAGCCATCTGCTTAACCTCCGCTAGAGACTAAAATTACGGGGAACCTCACGCCAATTTTTTTTTAATAAATCCTTTATTTTAACACTAAATAACAAGTACTGTAACCAACACTGTCACTGTACTTATTATATATGTGACTTTCATGTTTCTATCTATCTAATCTATGCGTGATGGTCTATTCTTTCCGTTCTAAATTGTCGGGTACCGGTGTATGCCGCTGATGAATTGCCGGCCGGCTTTTTTAAAGAGACGGGTGCATGAAAATCGGAGGGCACTAGTGTGTTCCAAGTGCCCTGCTATGTTTTTCATGCACTCTTCTATATACCCTGCCTGCCTGTCTGCCTATATATTCTGCCTGCCTGACGTTTAATTGAGCACCGTTCCCATCGATTTGGGCAATTTTTTGACCTTCTGCAGACCGCCGGGGGGGACCACCAGAAAAATGCTCGAGTTTCCCATAGAGTTACATTGGGCTCGTTGCTCCGGTCGAGCACCCAAGTATTCCAATGTGCTCGACCCAAGCTTCGAGCACCCGAGCATTTTAGTGCTCGCTCAACACTACTCATAATGGTTTGTAGGGGATCAAATACTTATTTCTCACTGCAAAATGCAAATAAATTTATCTAATTTATACAATGTGATTTTCTTGATTTTTTTATATATCTCTGAATGTTAAAATTAACCTAACCTTAAAATTATAGACTGTTCATGTCTTTGTCAGTGAGCAAACTTACAAAAACAGCAAGAGATCAAATAATTATTTCCTTCACTATATACAGTGCCTACAAGTAGTATTCAACCCCCTGCAGATTTAGCTGGTTTGATAAGAAGCAAATAAGTTAGAGCCTTCAAACTGCAAATGAGAGTAGGTTTTATGAACAGAAGCATAAATCTTACAAACCAAAAAGTTATGTTGCTCAGTTGAATTTTATTAAATTTTAAACATAAAAGTGTGGGTCAATTATTATACAACCCCTATGTTTAATATTTTGTGGAATAACCCTTGTTTGCAATTACAGCTAATAATCGTCTTTTATAAGACCTGATCAGGCCGGCACAGGTCTGTGGAGTTATCTTGGCCCACTCCTCCATGCAGATCTTCTCCAAGTTATCTAGGTTCTTTGGGTGTCTCATGTGGACTTTATTCTTGAGCTCCTTCCACAAGTTTTCAATTGGGTTAAGGTCAGGAGACTGACTAGGCCACTCCAACACCTTGACTTTTTCCCTATTGAACCAGGCCTTGGTTTTCTTGGCTGTGTGCTTTGGGTCGTTGTCTTGTTGGAAGATGAAATTACGACCCATCTTAAGATCCTTGATGGAGGAGCGGAGGTTCTTGGCCAAAATCTCCAGGTAGGCCGTGCTATCCATCTTCCCATGGATGCGGACCAGATGGCCAGGCCTCTTGGCAGAGAAACAGCCCCACAGCATGATGCTGCCACCACCATGCTTGACTGTAGGGATGGTATTCTTGGGGTCGTATGCAGTGCCATCCAGTCTCCAAACGTCACGTGTGTGGTTGGCACCAAAGATCTCGATCTTGGTCTCATCAGACCATAGAACCTTGAACCAGTCTGTCTCAGAGTCCTCCAAGTGATCATGAGCAAACTGTAGACGAGTCTTGACATGACGCTTTGAAAGTAAAGGTACCTTACGGGCTCGTCTGGAACGGAGACCATTGCGGTGGAGTACGTTACTTATGGTATTGACTGAAACCAATGTCCCCACTGCCATGAGATCTTCCCGGAGCTCCTTCCTTGTTGTCCTTGGGTTAGCCTTGACTCTTCGGACAAGCCTGGCCTCGGCACGGGAGGACACTTTCAAAGGCTGTCCTGGCCGTGGAAGGCTAACAGTAGTTCCATAAGCCTTCCACTTACGGATGATGCTCCCAACAGTGGAGACAGGTAGGCCCAACTCCTTGGAAAGGGTTTTGTACCCCTTGCCAGCCTTGTGACCCTCCACGATCTTGTCTCTGATGGCCTTGGAATGCTCCTTTGTCTTTCCCATATTGACCATGTCTGAGTGCTGTTCACAAGTTTGGGGAGGGTCTTAAATAGTCAGAAAAGGCTGGCAAAAGAGATCTTTAATCCACACATGTGAAGCTCATTATTCTTGGTGCCTGAACTACTTCTTAATACTTTAGGGGGACCAAACAGAATTCTTGTGGTTTGAGGGGTTGAATAATAAATGACACTCTGAATTAACTTTTTACGTTTTAAAAAAGAAAAACAAAAAAAAAACAAAAACAAAATTTGCTGCAGTGCATTTCCCACTTCCAGGCTGATCTACAATACAAATGTCACAATGCCAAGTTAATTCCGCATGTGTCAACCAGCTAAATCTGCAGGGGGTTGAATACTACTTGTAGGCACTGTATATCATAGCTGACACCCTGCAGTAACGCCCACAATCAGTGATAGCGCCAATCATATGTGATTAACCCCTCTGATGCCGCTGTCAATAGCGATATCAACATCGATCAGCTTAGAGAGAGAGAAAGCTCCCTCTCTGCTCCAGTCGGCACAATGCGATTGCGTTCATGTTCTGCAGATGGTCTCCATGTTAACCCCATGCCGAAAGATGGCCACGTGGTCATGCAGGTACGGTCGTCTGTAAGTTCCTGCTCAGAGCATGAACTGACATGCCTCCTCCCTGTGTGCCATTCACTGATCTAATACCCTACAATGCTATAGCGTTGCAGAGTATTAGATAAGCAATCAGGGCAGAGAAAGTTGATGTCCCATCCTGGGACAAGGTAAAAAAGTAAAACAAAAGTTTAAAAAAATTGTAAAAATGTTTTTTAAAAAAATCACAAAATAAAGAACAAAAAAATGAAAAAATATTAATCTAATAAATATATTTATTAATGTAAAAAAAAAAAAAGTAAAGTCCACATATTTGATATCGCTGCATCCAGAATGACCGAATCTATAAAAGTGTAACACTAGTTAACGCCTTCAATGTACACCGTAAAATAAAAAAAGTGGCAAAAAACTAAGCTTTTACATCATACCGCACCATGTTAATTGCCTAAGGGTAAAAAATGCTCATTACACCTCTAGCTAAATTCTTCGAGAGGCATAGTTTTCAAAATGGGGTCACTTGTGGGGGGTTTCCACTGTTGAGGCACATCAGAAGCTCTGCAAACGGGACATTGCGTCCGCTATCTATTCAATTCAATTTTATGCTCCAAAAGTCAAATGGCGCTTCTTCTCTTCCGAGACCTGCCGTGCGCCGAAACAGTAGTTTTCCACCTCATATGGAGTATCGGTGTACTCAGGAGAAATTGCACAACAAATCTTGGGGTCCATTTTCTCTTGTTACCGTTGTGAAAATGAAAAATTTAGGGCTAAAGGAACATTTTTTGTGTGAAAAATTATTTTTTTTCATTTTCCAGCTCAACGTTATAAAATTCTGTGAAGCACCTGTGGGTTTCAAGATGCTCACAATACATATAGATAAATTCCATGAGTGGTATAATTTCCAAAATGGGGTTCAATGCTAAAGCCCATCAAGTGCTCTGCAAACGCCACATGGTGTCACCTATCTATTCCAGCTCATTTTGCGTTCAAAAGTCAAATGGTGCTCCTTCCCTTCCGAGCCCTGCTGTGTACCCAAACAGTAACAGCCGAAACCATAAATGGAGTATCTGCATACTCAGGTGAAATTGTACACATTTTGAGGTCTATTTTCTCCTGTTACCCTTGTGAAAATAAAAAAGGTGGGGCTAGGGCAACAGTTTTGTGGTAAAAAATAACATTTTCCTTTTTCTCATTCTAAATTGCTTTAATTCCAATGAAGCACCTAAGGGTTAATAAACTTTTTCAATATGGTTTTGAGAATTTTGTAGAGCGCAGTTTTAGAATGGTGTCATTTTTGGGAATTTACTGTCATATATGCCCCTCAAAGTCCCTTCAAATGTGATGTGCTCCTCAAAAAAATGGTTTTGTAAATTTTGTTGGAAAAATGAGAAATTTCTGATAAACTTTTAACCTTTCTAACAAACAAAAAAATGTTTCGAAATGATGCTGGTGTAAATTAAACATGTGGTAAATGTTATTTCTTAACTATTTTGTGTGATATAACTATCTGGTTTAAGGGTATGAAAATTAAAAGTCTGAAAGTTGTGAAATTTTGAACATTTTCGCTAAAATTCTGATATTTTCACGAATAAACACAAAAAAAATCGACCTAAATTTACCACTAACATAAAGTACAATGTGTCACGAAAAAAACGATCTCAGAATCACTGGGACACGTTGAAGCGTTCCAGAATTATTACTTAATAAAGTGACAATGGTAAGAATTGGAAAATTTGGCCTGGTCAGGAAGGTGAAAACAGGCTTTGGGGTGAAGGGGTTAATGGCGCATTAAAAAATAGTGTGGTAACTTGTTGACTCCAAAAAAATTATCTAATGTCTAATATCTTTGTGTCTAAAAAAAGACATAATGATTACAGAAGCAATACATTTATTGCTTAACCAGAACAGCCACATCATGGAAAACCAGTTTTTAATATCTGTACTGTGATGTCACGGCGTACATTAGCAACACTTTGTTCATTACCTTATTGTGACATCACCTTGTACTATGTTGGTATAGTTCTCCCTGTACTATGATGTATTTATTATTGTGGTACTACTACTGACATCATTTTTTTTTATTCTTTCATGTACTATCCCGCTACTGTGATAGTGCTGAGTTCATTACCTCTGTACTATGACATTACCGTATATTATGATGCTGTGTTTATTATTCTGGAACTGTGATATCACTATTTTTATTATCTTTGTCCTGTGACATAATTTTCCTGACATATAAGATATGATGAAATAATCATTACACAGACTATACATACAAACATATTGTGCCTTCTCCACATTAAACCTACAGACACTTTTCTGACCTCCCATTTTATACCTATAGACATTATTATGGAATCGGTCCCTTTGCAGATATACTGTAACATCTCCCATTTTTCTGGGAAAAATTTCTAAAAGATTTTGGAGATTTCTGGGAATTTTTTCCCGTTCATCCAGAAGAGCATTTGTGAAGTCAAAACACTGATGTTGGAGGAGAGGCCAGGTTCACATCCTATGTTCTAATTTATTGTAAACTGTTGGATGGGGTTGAAGTCTGAGCTCTGTGGTCATGTTCTGGACACCAAACTCCCCCAGCCATGTCTTTTAAGGACCTTGTACACTGGGCACAGTCATGGGGAACAGAAAAAGGCCTTTTGGTAAAGGTCAGGGATGCTCACTATAGCTTTGAGAGATGCAAGTCTGAAAGGAAGCCAAGGTGAGATAGATACAACCCTGTCAGCGGCTATAACTGGATCTGGTGGGCTGTTATGGGACTGAAGTCTGGAAGGAACTGGTGACCAGTGTTTAGTGAAAGGTTTGATCCTCCAAAGCTTGTAGGATGACCAGGTTGGTTTGGTACTGTGAGGAAGTGTACTCCACAGTTGTTGGTTGAGGTAGAAATGGTGCTGGGGGGGTTGGTGAACTCCTCGTTTTTAGATACAAAAGTTGTACTGCACCGTTAAATTGTCGGTTGACAATCAACTAGATCAAGTTTTGTGTTAAGTAATATCTGTTCTGGGTTTGTTTGGCAGCTTTCATATAATCTCATCATAATTGGCCATAGCCAGCCAATCTTATAATAATTGGTGGTAAAAGAACATGACACTCCGGTGCATAGGTAGGAGCCCAAGACGTAAAAATATAAGTAAGAAGAACTAGGTACTCAAATATAGAATTTCAAGGTGATTTGAGAGTTACAATCCACAGTGAGAATATAACGTTTCGGTCTGTGCATAGACCTTCCTCAGATACAAGGATTGCCACCAGAGAACAAGTATAAAACGTTGCTTATGAAATGCTTTAGTAGCATACAGCTGTTATTATCTGCTACAAGCACTAAGGAAAGAAAGGAGATCTGTCCCTACAATAGAACTAAGCTAGATCCCTATGATGTAACGGGGAACCTGATCCTGCGATCAGACCCACTAAAGTCCTCGGCTAGTCTGTACGAAGACCTATAGATGCAAGGGAGGGATCCCTACAAGAACTAGGGACTGGGATAAAGTTGGGCACCTCCTAGCAGAAATTGTAGCAGTAAAAGACAAACACACAACATAGAACATAAAGGTCCGAAGACCAAGCTATACAGACTGAGAAAGGTAACTAAGCACCAGGCTAACTTAAGAGTAGAAATTACAATGAAGTCCAGCAAGGCCAGGAGGGCGGAGCAGGATTAAATAGGCAAACAAGGTCATGTGACCAGCAAGCTAGAAAAAACCTAACAGGAGAGTTCTAACAGTACCCCCTCTTCTATGAGGATCCTCCGGATCCCCTAGGCCCAGGCCTATCAGGAAACCTCTTGTGAAACGCTCTGACAAGTCTGGAAGCAGAAACATCATCCGCCCTCACCCATGAGTTATCCTTGGGTCCGAAACCTTTCCAAGCGACGAGATACTGCAAACTCCCTCTATACCGTCTAGAATTTAGGATGCAGGAAATTTCGTATTCCCCGTCCTCCACCACCAGAGGAACAGTGGCAGAGACGTCTCCATCCGACACACAAGCTCTTTTCAACAGAGAAACATGAAACACCAGATTAATCTTCCAGGAGGTAGGAACCTACAACCTAACAGCAGATTGGTTAACTACCTGAAGTACCTTAAAGGGCCCTACAAACTTGGGACCCAATTTTTTAGAAGGAATCCTCAACCGCAGATTCTTAGAGGACAACCAAACCATGTCACCAATAGCAAACAAAACCTCTTGCCGTTTCCTATCAAAGTACCTCTTAGATTTTTTGTTAGCCTCCTGAAGATTACCACGCACATCCGTCCAAACTCTCTCCAAATCACCGGAAAAACTCTCCTCCTCAGGCACAGCCGATACCAATTTGGAGAATGACCCAAAAGACGGATGTCTCCCAGAACAACAAAAAAAAGGCGAACAACCAGCAGAAGAGGTTGTATGGTTGTTAAGAGCAAACTCAGCAAGTGGCAGAAACTCAGACCACCCCTCCTGATTGTCTGCCACAAAACAACGCAAGAACTGCTCAACATCCTGATTCTTCCTTTCTGTCTGGCCATTAGACTCAGGATGATATCCGGATGAAAACGACAAATGAACTCCCAACTTGTCACAAAAAGCATGCCAAAAACGAGCCACGAACTGAGGTCCCCTATCCGAAACAATGTCAGTAGGAACGCCATGTAGTCTGACAATTTCCTTGACAAAGGCCTTAGCGAGTGTCTTAGCGCAGGGCAGTTTGATGAAAGGAACCAAGTGACACATCTTGCTAAAACGGTCCACGACCACCCAGATGACTGTGAAACCCTCAGAGGGGGGAAGGTCAGTAATAAAGTCCATTGCCAGATGTGTCCAAGGTGCACTAGGAACCTCCAGAGGGCAAAGAAACCCCGCTGCAGGAGTATGTGAAGACTTAGATCTAGCACACACCGTACATTGACGCACCCACTTAATGACTTCCTTCTGCCATCCAGGCCACCAAAAACTGCGACCCACAAGTCTCTTGGTCTCAGAAATTCCTGGATGACCTGCCAACCGAGACTCATGACACTCAACAAACAAATCTCTCCTAAAGGTCCTAGGCACAAACAACCTCCCATGGGGAGTGTTAGATGGGGCATTCTCATGTGCTTTAAGAATCTCATCTTCCAAAATGGAGTCCAATGCAGCAATCACAACACCTTCTTGTAAAATGCTCCCCTCCTCCTCAGCACCGCCCATGGGAGAAAAGCTGCGAGACAAAGCATCAGCTTTAACATTCTTGGTACCCGGGATGTGAGTAACGGAAAAATTAAACCGCGAGAAAAAAAGTGCCCACCTAGCCTGACGGGCATTCAAGCGCTTGGCAGCATCAAGATAGATCAGATTTTTATGATCAGTGAAAACCTGAATGGGAAATTCAGCACCTTCCAAGAAATGACGCCAGTGTTCAAATGCGAGTTTAATAGCCAGCAATTCCCGATTACCAATATCGTAATTAAGTTCAGTCTCAGAAAATTTTTTTGAAAAAAAAGCACAGGGATGTACTCCATCCTTGTTTTTCTGAGACAACACCGCACCGACCCCCACCGAAGAAGCATCAATCTCAACCAAAAACGGCTTAGTCACATCAGGCTGCATAAGGATGGGAGCAGAGCTGAACCTCTCCTTTAGAGACACAAAAGCTTCAATGGCCTCAGTAGTCCACTGAACCGTATTAGCACCTTTCCTGGTGAGATCGGTCAGTGGTTTGACAATAATAGAAATTTTTTTAATGAATTTTCTGTAATAATTGGCAAAACCCAAAAACCTCTGTATCGATTTCAAACCAATAGGCCTAGGCCATTCCTGAACCGCCTGAACCTTCACAGGGTCCATCTCAAAGCCTTCGCTGGAGATAATGTAGCCCAAAAAACTAATTCTCTGTACAGCAAACTCACATTTCTCCAGCTTAGCAAAAACCGAATTGTCAATTAATAACTGTAATAAAATAACCTATGGTTTAAAATTCGCGCTAATGGTAGTAGAAGAAGGATACGGGAGAAGGAATGGCTAAAAAGTATTTTTATTGATACAGTTATTTAAAAACAAAAAGAGGGTTAAAATAGACGATATGAGAGGTAGATAAAAAATTAATAAATAAATAAATATGGTTCTGAGTTAAAGGATAAAACAGCTTTCCATAAAGTCTTGGGGTAGTCGATGCTGGGGTAGTAAAAAGGTGGACCTAATAAAAGAGGAATCGTATTACAATATGGTAATATGGTGTGGTGTCGTTGTACTAAAATATCGGTTCTAAATAAATATGGTATAAGTGTAAGTTACCTGTTAGGATTAGACTGGGTGTCCTTGTAGTAGCCCTGAGGCCCTTTAGGCGGCGGACTCTAGTGTCAGTAGGAAGCTTCACATATTCTGGATACCTGGGGTGCAAGAGAAGTGCATAAGAACTTGAGAGTAATAGACTAGACGTTATTAGTGGAAGTGGTATTTTACCTGCTGTTAGTGAACAACAAGGACAGAGGCGTGCGGTGTTTGTATTTCTTGGACCGAGGTCTGTAGAGAGCCACCTCTGGTGGTGGACTAGTCCGGGATGGATATGATCCTAAGATCGTAGAAGATATAGGTCGGATACTGCAGGCACTAGGTTCTCAGTAAATACGACAAGATTAGGACTTACCCTAAGGTAGATGTGTTTTATGTGAAGTTGAGTAGTCGTAGTAGTCCTTATGGGAGATGCGACAGGTGGGTCTGGTTATATCCCTGTCTTGGTGAGAAAGGTGCAGCAAGGTGCCACTGGTGGTACTGACGATGTGGCGTCTATGTAGTACCCCTTATCCTGTTTGGGAAATTAATGAAGGGTTAATGTTGGAGGTATAATGGAATTAGTCTGCAATTATGTTGTATACCTTATATCATGTATTGCAGACATAGGAGGACAGGTGCGTCGAGTATTCCAGTGGTACGGAGGGTGCAGCAGGTAGCTCTGGATGAATTTCTGCAGCAATGGTTCTATGGTAGCAGGCTCTGGTCCTGGATACCAAATAGGTGCGGTAGGGGGTTCTGACTGGGGGATCAGACAGTCAGGCAGTGGTCAGGAGGTGCTGTCACGATGTAGCAGAAGGCTGTGGTAGCAGGATAAATATAGGGCAGACCGTGTGGTCTATGGGTCTGCCTAGGATATAATGCCGAAAGTTAGGGTATCTATTCCTGTCAGTAGTATGATGACAGGCGGTGGGGGCCGAGGCCCGAGGTTACTTACAGTCTGCAGTCCCGCGGTTATCGATAGGCAATGGAGCCCGGGGCGAGAGCGGAGTCCCGGCCGGTGACCGCCGCAGCTCGCGTGCTTCCGGGTAGGTAGAGTGGGAGAGAGAGAGGGGGGGAGAGAGAGGGAGGAGGCGCGCTTTCGTTGAAAGTGCGCGAGAAGGGCAGAGTGACGCGCTGTCACGTGATCAGCAGCGTGCACTCAGTACGGAGGCCTGAGGGGGCCTGATCAGCTGGGTCAGAGACTTTTCCAACGCGTTTCGACAGCTGCGGCTGTCTTCATCAGGGATAGTCTGGCCCAGTGGGAGGTGTACTTTATATACCTGAGAGTGCTGACGTCATAGTCGCTGTCAATCATTAAAAGCAAACAATTCTATTTCACTGTTGAGTCCCCGTGGTCTTAACGTGTTTAATTTAAAAATCCATTCACTTTCTTTTTTTGACATACTTTTTATAAAGTCACCTTGTCTCCAGTGTTTATGAACTATTTCTATGCCCACCACTTGGATTCCTTGGGTGGATCCTTTGTGTTTTTCTAAAAAGTGCTTGGAGAGAGGGTGGCCTGTGAATTTGTTCTTAATATTCCTTAGATGTTCATTGATTCTGGTGCTCATGGCTCTCTTGGTTCTACCTATGTACATTTTATCGCATGGGCATACTAGTCCATAAATGACTCCCGTGGTGGTACATGTGATGAAATCTGTGATGGGGTATGACTCCTTGTAGTGACTAACTGTTTGTTGTTTAGATGGTTTCAAGGTTTTACATATTTTACATTTTTTACAAGGAAAAAAACCTGTTATTTTTTGTTTAAATGGGGTAACTGTTTGTTTATTGGCAATATTGTGTTTTATGGTGGGAGCTATGATTGACCCCAGGTTCCGTGCTTTTCTGAATATGAATCTTGGTCTGTTAGGCATCTGGTCACCAATTATTTTATCGTCTTTAAGTGTATACCAATGTTTTTGTACGATTCTCCTAAAGATATGGGTGTTAGCGGAGTAGGGAGTGATAATGGGAATGATCATATTGTGATTGGTTGGTCCTGGTTTCTCGGTTAGGAGATTTTGTCTAGGTATTACGGCTATTTTTTCTTTTGTATTTTTTAGGAAATCTGCATTGTATCCTTTTTCCAGGAATTTATTAGTGAGTAATTTTGCTTCATTATTAAAATCTTGATATTCAGAGCAATTTCTGTGGAGGCGCAGATATTGGCTGCGGGGGACATTAAGCAGCCAATTAGGAAGATGACAGCTATCTAGTGGAATATAGCTATTAGCATCAGTGGGTTTATGGTGTGTACGAGTCCGTATAGAGTTATTTTCCACAAAGATATTGAGGTCTAGGAAATTGATAGTAGTGGTGCTAGTGGTTGAAGTGAATTTCAAAAAGAATTCATTATTGTTGAGTTCTTGTATGAATAGATCAAGAGATGCTTGGTCTCCTGACCAGATAAACAATATATCATCTATAAATCTCCGCCATAGGACCAGGTTCGCATGGGGGAGACCTCCCGGGTGGATGGCTAGGGATTCCCACCAGCCAACATAGAGGTTGGCATAGCTGGGTGCGAACCTGGTTCCCATGGCGGTGCCCCACTGCTGGGAGTAGTAGTCCCCCTGATAGAGAAAGTAATTGTGTGTTAGGATGAAAAGCATACAGTCTATAATGAATTGGCTTTGTTCTGGGGGCATCTTTTGATTGAGAAAGTGGGAAGAGGCTTCGCATCCTTTGGTATGTTGGATGTTCGTATATAATGACGTTATATCCAATGTTCCTAAAATGTAGTGGCTTTCCCATGGAGTATTATTCAGTATACGAATAGCATGTGTGCTGTCTTTTAGATGTGATGGAAGGGTTGGGACTAAGTCCTGTAGGTGATGGTCCACCAGCCTGGAGAGGTTGGATGTCAGGCACTGGATGCCAGAGATAATAGGCCTTCCTGGTGGGTTTATATTATCCTTGTGAATTTTTGGTAGATGATAAAAGGCAGCTAGTCTTGGATGTTGGATGTTCACATATTCAAATTCATTTTTATTTAGGTAACCTTCCCGAAGTCCTTTTATAGTTAGATCTCGTAGTTCTTTTTGGTACTTGCTAGTTGGGTCGGAGATCTCTTGATCTATTCATACAAGAACTCAACAATAATGAATTCTTTTTGAAATTCACTTCAACCACTAGCACCACTACTATCAATTTCCTAGACCTCAATATCTTTGTGGAAAATAACTCTATACGGACTCGTACACACCATAAACCCACTGATGCTAATAGCTATATTCCACTAGATAGCTGTCATCTTCCTAATTGGCTGCTTAATGTCCCCCGCAGCCAATATCTGCGCCTCCACAGAAATTGCTCTGAATATCAAGATTTTAATAATGAAGCAAAATTACTCACTAATAAATTCCTGGAAAAAGGATACAATGCAGATTTCCTAAAAAATACAAAAGAAAAAATAGCCGTAATACCTAGACAAAATCTCCTAACCGAGAAACCAGGACCAACCAATCACAATATGATCATTCCCATTATCACTCCCTACTCCGCTAACACCCATATCTTTAGGAGAATCGTACAAAAACATTGGTATACACTTAAAGACGATAAAATAATTGGTGACCAGATGCCTAACAGACCAAGATTCATATTCAGAAAAGCACGGAACCTGGGGTCAATCATAGCTCCCACCATAAAACACAATATTGCCAATAAACAAACAGTTACCCCATTTAAACAAAAAATAACAGGTTTTTTTCCTTGTAAAAAATGTAAAATATGTAAAACCTTGAAACCATCTAAACAACAAACAGTTAGTCACTACAAGGAGTCATACCCCATCACAGATTTCATCACATGTACCACCACGGGAGTCATTTATGGACTAGTATGCCCATGCGATAAAATGTACATAGGTAGAACCAAGAGAGCCATGAGCACCAGAATCAATGAACATCTAAGGAATATTAAGAACAAATTCACAGGCCACCCTCTCTCCAAGCACTTTTTAGAAAAACACAAAGGATCCACCCAAGGAATCCAAGTGGTGGGCATAGAAATAGTTCATAAACACTGGAGACAAGGTGACTTTATAAAAAGTATGTCAAAAAAAGAAAGTGAATGGATTTTTAAATTAAACACGTTAAGGCCACGGGGACTCAACAGTGAAATAGAATTGTTTGCTTTTAATGATTGACAGCGACTATGACGTCAGCACTCTCAGGTATATAAAGTACACCTCCCACTGGGCCAGACTATCCCTGATGAAGACAGCCGCAGCTGTCGAAACGCGTTGGAAAAGTCTCTGACCCAGCTGATCAGGCCCCCTCAGGCCTCCGTACTGAGTGCACGCTGCTGATCACGTGACAGCGCGTCACTCTGCCCTTCTCGCGCACTTTCAACGAAAGCGCGCCTCCTCCCTCTCTCTCCCCCCCTCTCTCTCTCCCGCTCTACCTACCCGGAAGCACGCGAGCTGCGGCGGTCACCGGCCGGGACTCCGCTCTCGCCCCGGGCTCCATTGTCTATCGATAACCGCGGGACTGCAGACTGTAAGTAACCTCGGGCCTCGGCCCCCACCGCCTGTCATCATACTACTGACAGGAATAGATACCCTAACTTTCGGCATTATATCCTAGGCAGACCCATAGACCACACGGTCTGCCCTATATTTATCCTGCTACCACAGCCTTCTGCTACATCGTGACAGCACCTCCTGACCACTGCCTGACTGTCTGATCCCCCAGTCAGAACCCCCTACCGCACCTATTTGGTATCCAGGACCAGAGCCTGCTACCATAGAACCATTGCTGCAGAAATTCATCCAGAGCTACCTGCTGCACCCTCCGTACCACTGGAATACTCGACGCACCTGTCCTCCTATGTCTGCAATACATGATATAAGGTATACAACATAATTGCAGACTAATTCCATTATACCTCCAACATTAACCCTTCATTAATTTCCCAAACAGGATAAGGGGTACTACATAGACGCCACATCGTCAGTACCACCAGTGGCACCTTGCTGCACCTTTCTCACCAAGACAGGGATATAACCAGACCCACCTGTCGCATCTCCCATAAGGACTACTACGACTACTCAACTTCACATAAAACACATCTACCTTAGGGTAAGTCCTAATCTTGTCGTATTTACTGAGAACCTAGTGCCTGCAGTATCCGACCTATATCTTCTACGATCTTAGGATCATATCCATCCCGGACTAGTCCACCACCAGAGGTGGCTCTCTACAGACCTCGGTCCAAGAAATACAAACACCGCACGCCTCTGTCCTTGTTGTTCACTAACAGCAGGTAAAATACCACTTCCACTAATAACGTCTAGTCTATTACTCTCAAGTTCTTATGCACTTCTCTTGCACCCCAGGTATCCAGAATATGTGAAGCTTCCTACTGACACTAGAGTCCGCCGCCTAAAGGGCCTCAGGGCTACTACAAGGACACCCAGTCTAATCCTAACAGGTAACTTACACTTATACCATATTTATTTAGAACCGATATTTTAGTACAACGACACCACACCATATTACCATATTGTAATACGATTCCTCTTTTATTAGGTCCACCTTTTTACTACCCCAGCATCGACTACCCCAAGACTTTATGGAAAGCTGTTTTATCCTTTAACTCAGAACCATATTTATTTATTTATTAATTTTTTATCTACCTCTCATATCGTCTATTTTAACCCTCTTTTTGTTTTTAAATAACTGTATCAATAAAAATACTTTTTAGCCATTCCTTCTCCCGTATCCTTCTTCTACTACCATTAGCGCGAATTTTAAACCATAGGTTATTTTATTTTATTTAGTACATCTACTATGGACATTTAGTGGTTTCCTGTCCTAAAAATTCGCTGCCTCTGATAGTAAGTAGCCTATTAGCGCCTCTATTACTAACCCTCTTTAATAACTGTAATACCTCACGTACGCTCCGCCAATGAGACTCCAGCTCAGGCGAATAAATCAAAATGTCATCCAAATACACAACCACATTTTGGCCTATCAAAGGTCTAAGGATGTCATTAATAAGATTCTGAAAAAATGCTGGAGCATTGGTAAGACCAAAAGGCATAAGCAGGTTCTCAAAATGACCCACAGGAGTGTTAAAAGCAGTCTTCCATTCATCACCCTCCTTCATGCGCAACAAATTGTATGCCCCCCGGAGATCAATTTTAGAGAACCACTTGGCCCCCACTAACTGGTTAAAAAAATCAGGAATCAATGGCAGTGGGTAAGGATTGCGTACAGTAATTTTATTAATCTCACGAAAATCCAGACAAGGACGTAAACCGCCGTCCTTTTTTTAACAAAAAAAAATCCAACAGCCACAGGAGACTTGGAAGGCCTAATGTGACCGGCGGCCAAGCTTGTCTGTATGTATTCCTCCAAAGCCTTTCTCTCAGGAATAGTAAGATTAAATAAACGGCTTTTAAGGAGGGTCGCTCCAGGGACAAATTCAATGGTACAATCATAGTCTCTATGGGGAGGCAATATTTGTGACTCCTCCTCAGAAAAAACTCTCCAAAAATCCTGAATAGGTACAGGTAATTCCCCTTTTTCCACCGCAGCAATACGTCTGTTACAACACTTGTCATAACACTTAGGGCTCCAGGACTTAATTTCTTTGGTAGACCAATCCAGTACAGGATTGTGCAATTTTAACCAGGGTAACCCCAAAATTACTGGAGAAGGCAAATTATTTAATACCACCAAATCCAAATTTTCTTGGTGAACACCATTAATAGTGAGGGGAAATTCACAGACCTTGTGAGTATCACTCTTCAAGGGGGAGCCATCGACAGAAACCACAGCAATAGGGGATGACAAAGGTTTGGATTTTAAATTAAGTTTTTCCAAGAATCCCCCATCAATCACATTCAGAGTAGAACCACAATCCACAAATATCCGAAATTCAATTAATTCTTCCTGAGCAGCAGTAGTAGCAGAAAGAAATACCCCCTTAGAATTTAAACAGGCAATACGGGCGTAACTGACCTTTTTTTTTTCTTTGTTCGTACGAAGTACACAGTTCTTAATAAAATGGTTAGATTTCCCGCAATAAAAGCACAAACCTTCAGAAGATCTGCGGTCTTTTTCCTGAGAGCGGGGTGCCATCGCCCCGATCTCCATTGGCTCTCCAATGTCAGTACAGACCCTCTCCAGACTCGGAGCTGACATGGCAGAGGATTTACTTTCATTAACCCTTGCACGCAGTTTCCTGTCCACCCGTATAGCTAATTGCATAGCCTCCTGCAAGTTTCCAGGTGTGGGATAAGCAATCAGCAAATCCTTAACCCTTTCACCTAGCCCCGCAAGAAACAAACTTTTCAAAGCTGAATCGTTCCACCCCACCTGGGCAGACCACCGACGGAAGTGAGAACAATATTTTTCAACATTACCTGATCCCTGCCTCAAATGTCTTAATTCAGTCTCAGCTGATGAGACACGATCAGGATCATCGTACAACAAACCCAAAGCAGAAAAAAAACTATCCACTGATCTAAAGCATGGGTCATGGGAGATTTCAACTATCCAGACATTTGTTGGGAATCTCTCTCAAGTAAAACTAACAGGTCAAGCAAATTCTTATCCTCTCTTGCTGACAACTTTATCTTCCAAAAGGTAGGGGAGAAAACAAGGGGATCTGCTACTTTGGATCTAATCCTTATAAACAGGGAGGAAATGGTTGAGGAGGTAAAGGTGGCTGGGACCCTAGGAGGCAGCAATCATGCTATTATAGAATTTTGGATAACTAGAGGAGGAAGACATGTGAAGACTCAAACTTCAAGGTTAGATTTTAGAAAGGCAGATTTTAAGAGACTCAGAAAGAGAATAGGAGGGATCCAATGGCTGGATGTCCTTAAGGACAAAAATGTCCAGGAAGGATGGGAAATTTTTAAAAATGAGATTCTCAAAGCACAATCGTTAACAATCCCGAAAAGTAGGAAGAATGGGAAGCATTTAAGGAAACCAGGATGGATGAACACAGAACTTAAACACATGCTAAAAAGAAAGAAAGAAATGTTTATTAAATGGAAAGAGGGAGGCATATCTAAAGAAGATTATAACGCAGTCTGCAGATCCTGCAGGGCACGTATCAGGTTAGCTAAAGCTGACAATGAATTAAGGCTTGCAAGAGATGTCAAAAGCAATAAAAAAGGATTTTGGGGGTATGTCAAAAGTAAAAGAAAAGTCAAAGATGCTATAGGATTTTTACAGGATGAAAATGGAGAAATGGTAAGAGAGGATGTTGAGAAGGCCGAACTTTTTAATTCCTATTTTGCATCTGTTTTCTCTCAGAAAGAAAATGTAACATCAACTGATCTTCACTGTCCTTTTAAAGGAATAGAGGAATCCAAGTTATCTGTAAACCGAAAGATTGTGAGGGAATATTTAGCTAACATAAATGAGTTCAAGTCTCCAGGTCCAGATGAATTACACCCCAGAGTACTGAAGGAGATCGTAGAAGAAATTTTAGAACCACTCTCCATAATCTTTGAAAATTCTTGGAGAACAGGAGAAGTCCCAGAAGACTGGAGAAGAGCAAATGTTGTTCCTATCTTCAAAAAGGGGAAGAAGGTGGACCCAGGGAACTATAGGCCGGTGAGTCTGACTTCTATACCAGGAAAGATCTTTGAACAAATTATTAAACAACATGTATGTAAGTACATGGATAAGAATGAAGTGATTAACCAGAGTCAGCATGGGTTTGTAACTAACAAGTCATGTCAGACTAACTTAATTTCCTTCTATGACAGAATCACTGACTGGGTGGATCAGGGAAATGCTGTAGATATAGTATATCTTGACTTCAGCAAAGCATTTGACAAAGTATCTCACACCATCCTTATTGAAAAAATGACCAAGTATGCAATGGACCAGGCAACTGTTAGGTGGATTCATAACTGGCTTAGTGATCGGACTCAAAGGGTGGTTGTAAATGGCTTCACATCCAGCTGGATGAATGTCTCAAGTGGGGTACCACAGGGCTCCGTCCTGGGACCTGTATTGTTCAACATCTTTATCAATGATTTAGATGAAGGAATTGAGGGTAAGCTGATTAAATTTGCTGATGACACAAAGCTAGGAGGGATAGCTAATACTAGAGAAGAGAGAGAGAGGATTCAAAAAGACCTAAATAAACTGGAGCAGTGGGCAGCAACCAACAGAATGGTTTTTAACAGGGAAAAATGCAAAGTACTACATCTGGGCAATAAAAATGAAAAAAGCATATACAGAATGGGAGGAATAGAGCTAAGCAACAGTACATGTGAAAAAGACTTAGGTATACTAATAGATCATAGACTGAACATGAGTCAACAGTGTGATGCAGCAGCAAAAAAGGCAAATACAATTCTGGGATGTATTAACAGAAGCATACAGTCTAGATCACGTGAAGTCATTATCGGTCTTTACTCCTCTTTGGTCAGACCTCATCTGGAATACTGTGTACAGTTTTGGGCACCACATTTTAAAAAAGACATAGACAAACTGGAGCAAGTTCAGAGAAGAGCGACCAGAATGGTGACTGGTCTGCAAACCATGTCCTATGAGGAACGGTTGCAGGATTTGGGAATGTTTAGCTTGCAAAAAAGAAGACTGAGAGGAGACTTAATAGCTGTCTACAAATATGTCAAGGGCTGTCACATTGTAGAAGGATCATCTTTATTCTCATTTGCACAAGGAAAGACTAGAAGCAATGGGATGAAACTAAATGGGAGGAGACACAGATTAGATATTAGAAAAAACTTTTTGACAGTTAGGGTGATTAATGAGTGGAACAGGCTGCCACGAGAGGTGGTGAGTTCCCCTTCAATGGACGTCTTCAAACAGAGGCTGGACAGACATCTGTCTGAGATGATCTAGTGAATCCTGCTTTGAGCAGGGGGTTGGACCAGATGACCCAGGAGGTCCCTTCCAACTCTACCATTCTATGATTCTATGATTCTATGGATCACTAGGTTGGAGAGAAAAGGCCCATCTCTGAGGTTCTTTGCGCAAAAGTGACATTATGAACCCTATGCGCTGTGATTCATCACCAGAGGATCTGGGTCTCAAACGAAAATACAATAAACAAGCATTTTTAAAGGAAAAAAATTCCTGTTGATCACCAAAGAATAAATCAGGCAAACGTACCTTTGGCTCCACAAAATGTGCTCCAGAACAGCTACTCACGTGTTGTTGGAGCTCGGCCACCTCCAGAGAGAGTCCCTGCAGGCGTTGAGCCAAATCCTGAACCGACACCATGATGGAAACTGAAAGTCTTTCCTTAGAGATATTTTTGGGCTGGACTTACTGTTATGATCTGCTACAAGCACTAAGGAAAGAAAGGAGATCTGTCCCTACAATAGAACTAAGCTAGATCCCTACGATGTAACAGGGAACCTGATCCTGCGATCAGACCCGCTAAAGTCCTCGGCTAGTCTGTACGAAGACCTATAGATGCAAGGGAGGGATCCCTACAAGAACTAGGGACTGGGATAAAGTTGGGCACCTCCTAGCAGAAATTGTAGCAGTAAAAGACAAACACACAACATAGAACATAAAGGTCCGAAGACCAAGGTAAACAGACTGAGAAAGGTAACTAAGCACCAGGCTAACTTAAGAGTAGAAATTACAATGAAGTCCAGCAAGGCCAGGAGGGCGGAGCAGGATTAAATAGGCAAACAAGGTCATGTGACCAGCAAGCTAGAAAAAACCTAACAGGAGAGTTCTAACAACAGCGCAGTAGAGTATTAGAGAGTCCACTACAGGAGTGGCGCCTTTGGAAGCCTATGCGAGGTACTGTGAGCAAGTGGACTCAACAGTTGTGGGTTGAGGTAGAAATGGGGCCGGGTATGTTGGTGAACTCCTTGTAGATACAAAAGTTATACTGGATTGTTAAATTGTGAGTTGGCAATCAACTGGGACAAATTTGGTCATGTTCTGGACACCAAACGCCCCCATGTCTTTTAAGGACCTTGTGCACTGGGCGCAGTCATGGGGAACAGAAAAAGGCCTTCCCCAAACTGCCCCTTCATCCAGAAGAGCATTTGTGAGGTCAAACACTGATGTTGGAGGAGAGGCCAGGCTCACAATCTCCTTTCTAATTTATCGTAAACTGTTGGATGGGGTTGAGGTATGAGCTCTGTCGTCATGTTCTGGACACCAAACTCCCCTAACTATGTCTTTAAGGAACAGAAAAAGGCCTTCCTCAAACTTTTCTCACAAAGATGGAAGCTACAATTATCCAAAATGTCTTGTGCTGAATTATTTAGATTTCCCTTCACTGGATCCTAACACTATATAATTATCTCTTCTTTACCAAACATAGAGCAGGCACACTGCAGTCAGGCAGGTAGCGATCTCCTGGCGTTCACCAAACCAGTTATGGAGTCAGCAGAGCATTGGTGACTTTTCTGCCCTCTGCTCCTCAGCACTCGGCCCCCTGCTCTGTAATGTTGCGGGGTCTTCACTTAGTGGCTGAGTCGCTGCGATTCCTTCCACTTCTCAATAATATCACTCACAGGTAACGGGGGAAGATTTAGGAGGAAGAAAGGTCATGAACGGACTTGTTACCCGGTGGCTCCTATTACAGGACCGTGCTTGTATCTGGGAGCTCTTCACTAATATGTGACAAGATGGCTGGTGGTAAAGGCAGACAGCACTGCGTGGGGCCGGATGTTATACACCGGGGGGGTAACAGAACTGAATGAAAAACCTAAATTCAGTGATTAGAATGTGTGTCCCAGTACATTGCTATATAGTATACGTTATATTTGGGATGGGGACAAGATCTCTTTGAAGCAGAACTGAATTGTAATATGTAAGGGTTACCCAAGAGTCCCCGGCAGCAGCTCAGTGCATCATCATCATAATTTTATATCCAATAGTCAAAGGCTATACTCATATTTTTAATTTGGATTGGTCAAAACAGAATAGTTTGGTCTTTGGCTATTGGACTTAAAATATTAGTTAATACCTACCGATACCATTGAGCAATTTTGGTGCCATCATCATCATGTGGTGACAGCCCAATACTTAGCCCAAGTCAACAATGCTGCCTGAAAAAGCACCACATCTATCTGCCAAGACCTGTGGTGTGGTCCTGTGGTTTATTCTCTTATTGATCCTCCATTTAATGTGACATGCCTTGAAGGAACATTCTTCATGCGCCAGTGCTGGGCATAATAACATATAGTGTATGTTGATGGCTGATGTGTACAGAGATGTCCTCAGATATCTGAAGACACTAAAGGTCTATACTTGTTTTTTTAACTCAACTGAGATGACTAAACACAATCATTAATTAGCAGTTATGTAAGAATTTGAGTCCAAGCCCACACGACGATCAAGACACATGAAAGGCTTGACAGCTGAGAAAAAAAAGAGAGGAAAAAAGCTATTAACTCTCTTCAGGTCAGCGCAATGTCTTATCTAAACCTTCACTTCTTCTATAAAGAAAGTTTGTTCTGTATAGCCCGGAATGACAAGCCTTCTGTTGGTGCTGTGATCTTGTTTGGCATATAACGTTATCTGCATCTACTGAAGACCGGCACAAGACATTTTTAGATGGTTGTAAAGTGGATTTAGAATATTTTCTGACAACTAAAGGCAGAAATCTACATCGTGATTGTACAATATTTAGGTCCTGGGATGTTTGCAGTGGTGGAAGGTGGTAGTCGGTGGTGCCACCATGCTCTGTGGGGGTTATTAGAGGAGCCTCATTATATGTATGGGGGAACAGTGAGGCCATTATACTATTGGGCATCATTGTAGGGCATCATACTGTGTTGGACATCAGTTTCGAGACATATTATGAAGGGACACTGTGGTGCATCATACTGTGTTCGAGGATCTGTGGGTTCATCATACTGTGCATATAGGGAAAATCACTGTGTGTTTGGAGGGGGCATTTTTAGGGCCTTATACTCTATAGGAGTCGTGGAAAAAGTTGGTGAGAAAACGAATGGATTTAAGTAAGGGCACTATTTCTGCGTACATGACTGTAACTATGCGTTATTAATCTGCCTACTCAGTTGAATAATTCCGAGGTGAGAGACAATAGGCCTGTGGAGATGCTGCAAAGTGAGTCACGAACCATAGCAAGAGGTATATATTGCCAAGAAAGACCTGGAAGATGTCACTGGGTGGTAACTTGACAAAACAGATTATTGCCATTTAGGAGTAGTAGTGCTAAGATGGTCTTAGAGTATTCGAGAATCCATTATAGGTATGGCACCTTTGGAAGCCTATGTGAGGTATTCTGAGGAAATGGACTCAACAGTTGTGGGTTGAGATAGAAATCTGGTTGGGTGTGTTAGTGAAATCCTCCTTTTTAGATACAAAATTTATACTGCACTGTTAAATGGTGAGTTGGCAATCAACTGGGACAAGCTTTGCATTGAGAAATAACCGTTCTGGGTTTGTTTGACAGCTTTCATATCATTTCATCATAATTGGCCATAGCCAGACAATCTTATAGTAATGACACGTGCACACACTCATGTATCGCCCACAATACAATTTCCATGCTGTAACTACGGTTGAGCAGTCATACAAGGGTAGTAGCAATGTCTTTATAGTTGACGGCCAGATATATTACAATCCGCAATCTGTAGAACTCTGCATTAATTCATAATACTATTGATTTCCTTCACTTAGGTTCTGACTTTTGAAACCACCAAGTGTGATTACTTCCAATTTCTTAGCTCAGTGAGAATAATAACCATCTTGATTTTGAAATTGCAATTCAATCAATCACTGCACAGCCGAGGAACAATGTTTCTATTATATATATATATATATATATATATATATATATATATATATATATATATATGAAAAGCTACTATACAATATAAAACGTCTATGATTGTATACATTGCAAAACATTTACCGTGAAGCTCCACCTATGATTCACATTGGCTCCATACTCGTGGCCAAAAGTTTTTTGAGACTGACACAAATTTTGGTTTTCACAAAGTTTGTTGCTTCAGTGTTTTCAGATCTTTTCCTCGGATGTTTGTATGGTTACTAACATACAATTATAAGCATTTCCTAGCTTTTTCAACTTTTATATTTATAGTGTTGTCCCTTATTCTTTAAGACTTCTGCGCTTCACCCTTGCAGCTGGATATCAGTTTCTCAGCCAAATCATGACTGGTGACAACATATTCTTGTTTAATCAGCACTTGGAGTTAACACAGTCTCTGTGTTTTTGTTTCTCCACCCACTTTTTGAGGATTGACCACAGGTTCTCAATGGGATTAAGATCTGGGGACTTTCCTGGCCATGAACCCAAAATTTCAATGTTTTGTTCACAGGGCCACTTAGTTATCACTTTAGCCTTTGAGATGGCAGTGTAGCATATGTTTTACAATCAGATCTATTTTGTCTAACCACTTAGATGCTGCAATCAGCATTGACCGTGGCATCTAAAGGTGTTAAACAGCCATTTTTATAAGAGCCACCTGCAAGTAATGGTTCTCCTTTTTTCACACCATCGTTAGGACATACTATTATGTCACTTCATGATAACTACCTCACAGTTACGATATAATAATATGTCAAAGACCAGGAAGGGGTTAAAGGGCCAGGCATTGATTTACAGGGTAGTATCGTATAGATGGCGCTATAAAGACAGCTTCCTTTCTTCTGTTGGAGAAATAATTTAATGATTGCCATAAAGACTTCCTACCAGCATTATCTCCACAAGGATGATCAGTACCTTCTGGAAGGTAAACCCAGTGTCAGTACATAGGTCTCAAAAGTGAAAACTGTCAAAATGGTAAATAAATCCATGCATTTGTCCTATGCATAAAATCAGATATTAAAAATGTTTTGCAGAGTATTAAAAAAATAATAATAACACAACTGAGGACAACTTATGAACTTAATTCGCTGGAAAATGTTGCAATGCTCTGCACCTCTACTGTAGAAAGGAATTAATGGAAGAATCATTCCCGGGCTGCACTGATCTATGGGTCTCTCTAATTGAGATGTATTTGTTTGCTATTAAAATGATTGGTCGACCTTTGGATTTTAGCAGTGATATTTCAGTTTCCTGAAGTCCTGGGGTCCCATGTAAAGGTCGTTCAGAGAATTGATCAACATTAGGAGTAAGAAGCATGTGCGACTGTGCCGGCGGATGGGAATCAATAACTGGAAAAAAAAATAGTCAAGATGCTATGATTGCAATGCGGCTGCTGTGCAGAGCCTGTCGATACGCACTCCCATTCATAATACAGAGCAGATGCCATTAACAGGGCTGTAGGAAATGTAAGGAACTGTGCAGGAGCTACTCCATGCTCACCAAGGCCACTTAAATATAATCCCATTGTGCTGTACTGTGTGTAGATGGCATGTGACACTACCATATATACAGCTTTGCTGCTATTAATATTGGTATTAAAGAAAAATAAAAAAGAAAGAGGACGGGGTATATTGGCAACCTCCATCGGTAAACAGGCATGAATTTTTTTTTATAGGGGATGAAGTCGAAAGCTGCCAGAAATGCACTGTAAACCTGGAAGAGACGCAGATCAGAGTCTTGCAAGACATTTTGAGCCTGATTCATTATTGCATTTGCGCCTGTTTTTGTCAAGTTTTCGTTATTTTATACCTATGTTTTTTTTATATAAGTGTAATCTTTCGGTTAACCCTTTCGGCGAGTATGCTCGGGCAAGTATCTTCAGCGTACTCGGTGATATGTTTGAATCACTCCCGTGTGCATGATTTGCGACTGTTTGACAGCTTTAATACATGTGAGAAATGCTTGTTTCTTTCGCATTCCTCACATGTATTAAAGCTGTCAAACACTTGCAAATCATGCACACGGGAGTGATTCAAACATATTACCGAGTACGCTGAAGATACTCGGGGTACTCGCCCGAGCATACTCGCCGACAGGGTTAACTGAACAAACTCGCTCATCACTAGTTTTCAGCTGTTTTTTTTATTTTATTTTTCTTCATTTTTTTGGATATTTATTTAGGATCACTGGACGTTTTTGCCTGATTCATGATTTGAGACTTTTGAAAAAGTCACAAAATTTGTCACAGATATACTTCACTTCCTGTAGAAAAATTATGTAAGACAGTAAATTTTTTAGATATTTTGCAAAAGTGTGACTTCTTTTTTAACACTGCAAAGTCGTAAAAACGTTTAAAGACAGAAAATATGTCCATTTTTGACTTTGCGCAAAATGAATGAATCATGGGGGTGACTTTGATGAATGTGATGCAAAAAAAAAGTGAGCAAATGCTATAAGATAAAAAAAAAAGAAAAGACACTTAAAAAATGTAAATGATGAATAGAGCCCTTTATCTATTTCATTGTACAGTATAGAGTTTAGTGCAGAATAAAAGAAGCATTGCAAATAACCCGATATAAACAGTACTAGAAATTCAGAAACTGTGTATTGAATGTATATATAAATATAGGGGGACACCAAGAGATAGACGATACTGTAAAGCAGAAGTCCCCAGCTTCACAAGCTGCATTCAAGAGGCTGGAAGTTGCAGGTTCAATCCCAACAGCTTTTCTCTTCTTCTGTCCTATGCCAGACAGTAGCTGAGTCTACACACTGCAAACTTTAATGTTAGGGATGATGTGTACCTTGATGTGGATGCTGATTTGAATCCTCATCTTCTAGAGAAGGAGTCGTAAACCTTGACCTTATCTGGGCCTAGGAAGGTTTGCGGTTTCTTAGCTGCTCTCCTAGGAAGTTTCACCACTGTTTTGAGTCTTCTTTGCTCAACGTTAAAGGGATTGTCCAGGAATAATATATTAATGACCTATTCTTTAGATAGACCATCAATATGAGATCGTTGGGGGACCATGATCAGCTGATACCTACTTCAGAAACGTCAGGGTCTAAGCAATGTACAGAGTGGAACACAGTAGCACCATACATTGTGTAGTGTCCGCTGCCAAGTACTGAAGGTCATCTCTACTTATGAGCGCAAGAGCTCATTACTCGAGTTTGCCAAGGGTGCTCGGGTATGCACCGAGAATCGTGGGTGCTCTAGTGACATGTTCGCATCCCCGCATGCGCATGTTTCACGGTTGTTTGACAGCCACAAAACATAGGGGGATTTCCTGTGTTTGTGGCAGTGAGATACTCGGTGCACACTCGAGCACCCTAGGCAAACTCGAGTAACGAGCACTTGCGCTCATCACTATTTATCTCCCATTGAAGTAATACCAATCAGCTACCTTCCACTGTTGCTCCTGCTCCTCTCTCAAAGCCTCAGTCTGGCAGAAGGGAAACAGAGACAGTACCATCATCCCCCTCCATCTACACTTCCATGTGTCATCCTTTAATGTGTTATTCATGTCAGATATTGAGAAAAACATGCATATGTGTCTTTTTATATAGTGTATGTAAACTTCTGGTTTCAACTGTATATAGAAGGTGCCACGGTGCATAAAATGATTTAGACCTCACCCATTTCAGACGCAGGCATGTAGAGGTCCTTGGAGTTCTGTGGGTAGTAGAAGTCAGTTGTAACACTTATCTACGCTGGATCCAAGGAGAAACGTTTCTCCTTGCAGAGAATGACATGTCAAGCCTGACATGCCGAGGTGAGGAGACTTTTAGGCCACAATGCTTCTCTGGGAAATATGCAAATTGTCTCTTCAGAGAGGAAGAGGACTAGAACTCTATTGTGACCTATAGGAAGTAGCAATCCTAAAAGTCAATATTGATTCTCTAACGAACATAGTTCCCAGAGGAGCATTGCTGCTTAAAAGTCTCTTCACCTCGGCATGTCAGGCTTGACATGTCACTCTCCACAAGGAAAAACGTTACGCCTTGGATCCCGGTCAGACTCCTCTCACCCAGCCAAACCAGATCTCACACTTTGCACTGTCGAGGGGCAGTACCCCGAAACACAGTGTCTGCATATACATAGACAATAGATAGAAATTATTGGCAATTATCAAGACATCCTCAATAAAGGAGTGGTTCTGCAGGTGGGGACCACAGACCACATCTCAGTACCATTGCTTTCTGGCTGATGTTTTGGTCACTTTTGAATGTTGGTTATGCTTTCACACTCGTGGTAGCATGAGACGGACTCTACAACCCACAGAAGTTGCTCAGGTAATGCAGCTCATCCAGGATGGCACATCAATGCGAGCTGTGGCAAGAAGGTTTGCTGTGTCTGTCAGCGTAGTTTCCAGAAGCTGGAGGCGATACCAGGAGGCAGGCCAGTACACCAGGAGACGTGGAGGGGGCCGTAGGAGGGCAACAACCCAGCAGCAGGACCGCTACCTCTGCCTTTGTGCAAGGAGGAACAGGAGGAGCACTGCCAGAGCCCTGCAAAATGACCTCCAGCCGGCCACAAATGTGCATATGTTTGCGCAAACGGTTAGAAACCGACTCCATGAGGGTGGTATGAGGGCCCGACGTCCACAGATGGGGGTTGTGCTCACAGCCCAACACCGTGCAGGACGCTTGGCATTTGCCACAGAACACCAGGATTGGCAAATTCACCACTGGCACCCTGTGCTCTTCACAGATGAAAGCAGGTTCACACTGAGCACATGTGACAGACGTGACAGAGTCTGGAGACGCCGTGGAGAGCGATCTGCTGCCTGAAACATCCTTCAGCATGACCGGTTTGGTAGTGGGTCAGTAATGGTGTGGGGTGGCATTTCTTTGGAGGGCCGCACAGCCCTCCATGTGCTCGCCAGAGGTAGCCTGACTGCCATTAGGTTCCAAGATGAGATCCTCAGACCCCTTGTTAGAACATATGCTGGTGCGGTTGGCCCTGGGTTCCTCCTAATTTAGGACAATGCCAGACCTCATGTGGCTGGAGTGTGTCAGCAGTTCCTGCAAGATGAAGGCATTGAAGCTATGGACCGGCCCGCCCGTTACCCAGACCTGAATCCGATTGAGCACATCTGGGACATCATGTCTCGCTCCATCCACCAACGTCACGTTGCACCACAGACTGTCCAGTAGTTGGCGGATGCTTTAGTCCAGGTCTGGGAGGAGATCCCACAAGAGACCATCCGCGACCTCATCAGGAGCATGCCCAGGCATTGTAGGGAGGTCATACAGGCACGTGGAGGCCACACACAATACTGAGCCTCATTTTGACTTGTTTTAGGGACATTACATCAAAGTTGGATCAGCCTGTAGTGTGTTTTTCCACTTTAATTTTGGGGGTGACTCCAAATCCAGGCCTCCATTGGTTAATAAATTTGATTTCCATTGATGATTTTTGTGTGATTTTGTTGTCAGCACATTCAACTTTGTACAGAACAAAGTATTCAATGAGAATATTTCATTCATTCAGATCTAGGATGTTATTTGAGTGTTCCCTTTATTTTTTTGAGCAGTGTATATTACTTACCAATATAGGCTCTTTATCCACTTACTGTATTGATACATTTTTTTTGTATATGTATTTTTTCCCTGGGAATATCCCTATTTTATATACAGTAGGTGCGGAAAGTATTCAGACCCCTTTAAATTTTTCACTCGTTGTTTCATTGCAGCCAATTGGTAAATTCTAAAAAGTTCATTTTTTTCTCATTAATGTACACTGCACCCCATCTTGACTGACAAAAACAAATGTAGTAATTTTTGCAAATTTATTAAAAAAGAAAAACAAATATCACATGGTCATAAGTATTCAGACCCTTTGCTCAGTATTGAGTAGATGCACCCTTTTGAGCAAGTACAGTCATGAGTCTTCTTGGGAATGATGCAACAAGTTTTTCACACCTGGATTTGGGGATCCTCTGCCATTCTTCCTTGCAGATCCTCTCCAGTTCCATCAGGATGGATGGTGAACGTTGGTGGACAGCCATTTTCAGGTCTCTCCAGAGATGCTCAATTGGGTTTAGGTCAGGGCTCTGGCTGGACCTGTCAAGAATGGTCACAGAGTTGTTCTGAAGGCACTCCTTTGCTATTTTAGCTGTGTGCTTAGGGTCATTGTCTTGTTGGAAGGTGAACCTTCGGCCAAGTCTGAGGTCCAGAGCCCTCTGGAAGAGGTTTTCATCCAGGATATCTCTGTACTTGGCCGCATTCATGTTTCCTTCAATTACAACCAGTCGTCCTGTCCCTGCAGCTGAAAAACACCCCCATAGCATGATGCTGCCACCACGTTTCACTGTTGGGATTGTATTGCGCAGGTGATGAGCAGTGCCTGTTTTTCTCCACACATACCGCTTAGAATTATCACCAAAAAGTTCTATCTTCGTCTCATCAGA
Organism: Phyllobates terribilis; assembly: GCF_046119375.1. Taxonomy (NCBI): domain Eukaryota; kingdom Metazoa; phylum Chordata; class Amphibia; order Anura; family Dendrobatidae; genus Phyllobates; species Phyllobates terribilis. The sequence goes on along the minus strand of NW_027362768.1, from coordinate 141,047,552 downwards.
CCAGAGAATCTTATTTCTCATAGTCTGGGTGTCCTTCATGTGTTTTTGAGCAAACTCTACGTGGGCTATCATATGTCTTGCACTGAGGAGAGGCTTCCATCGGGCCACTCTGCCATAAAGGCCCGACTGGTGGAGGGCTGCAGTGATAGTTGACTTTGTGGAACTTTCTCCCATCTCCCTACTGCATCTCTGGAGCTCAGCCACAGTGATCTTGGGGTTCTTCTTTACCTCTCTCACCAAGGCTCTTCTCCCACAATTGCTCAGTTTGGCTGGACGACCAGGTCTAGGAAGACTTCTGGTGGTCCCAAACTTCTTCCATTTATGGATTATGGAGCCCACTGTGCTCTTAGGAACCTTGAGTAATGCAGAAATTCTTTTATAACCTTGGCCAGGTCTGTGCCTTGCCACAATTCTGTCTCTGAGCTCCTTGGGCAGTTCCTTTGAGCTCCTGATTCTCATTTGGCCTGACATGCACTGTGAGCTGTGAGGTCTTATATAGACAGGTGTGTGCCTTTCCAAATCAAGTCCTATCAGTTTAATTAAACACAGCTGGACTCCAATGAAGGAGTAGAACCATCTCAAGGAGGATCACAAGGAAGTGGACAGCATGTGACTTAAATATGAGTGTCTGAGCAAAGGGTCTGAATACTTATGACCATGTGATATTTCAGTTTTTCTTTTTTAATAAATTTGAAAAAATGTCTACATTTCTGTTTTTTTTTCAGTCAAAATGGGGTGTAGAGTGTACTTTAATGAGAAAAAAATGAACTTTTTAGAATTTACCAAATGGCTGCAATGAAACAAAGAGTTAAAAATTTAAAGGGGTCTGAATACTTTCCGTACTCACTGTAATTTATTAAAAGTTATGTTTTAAGAGAGTTTCTCCATTCTGCTTATATCATATATTCTGAGAGATTACATCCTGATGGCGCTAGTTGGAATCTATTATCTATATACGTCACACTATGTTTTCCCTCGTCAGGCTCCATCTCCGTTTCTCAACTGCTATGATGTTTTCCATACACAATACACATTGACATGAGAGATTCTTGCTCTCTGATTTCCATTGTTGCACATGTTCAGTGCTGCTGTATGATGTCCCCCATTTTGCTGCTTCTGAACAGTATAGCTGTGAATGCAGCTCTGGAGTGAGATAAATTCTTACTAGAAAGCTGCAACAGGGGACTATGTGCATCTAAGCCTCTCTCTTTAACTCTATTCCTCCCCCATTTCTCTCCATAGACCCAAATAGGAAGCTGTAATCTGATCCCTAAGTGAGATAGCAGTCAGCTTTTTTTTTTTTTTAACAAGATGGATTTTAGCAGTTTTTTTCAACCTGAATATGCATGGAGACGAGGGGAAAGAATTGGTTCGGAAGTGGAGAAAGAAACATATTCCTCTAACATATTTTACAAAGTTTCCTATTTTGCTTGGCAATTAATTCATGCAAAACTTGTTGAAATGACAGCAACCATAAAGAGAACGTGACAGAAGAAAATTATCTTTTTTAATGTTGCATACTTTTTTTCGTACAGCAAGATTTGCAGTAAAAATCACAAAAACCTAAATGTACATTATCAACAAATGCAGACCTTATATTTTGTATTGAAGCATCTAATGAGCGTGTGCAAAGGTCATTGTGAATTCAGGGAGGGGGAGCAGGTAAGCTGTGACATCGCCTATTTTGATTGGTGGATCTTGCATTATCAGATGTATAGAGGTGTGTATCAGTCATTGTAATCCTGACTGGGTTAATAAACAAACTGTTGTAAACTCTTTGAGAAAGGACAATAAATATGAGTCTAAAATAGGCTGCTCCTCTTTTGTAGATCGTGATATACAAAAGAAAGCTGAAAAAAAAATACATTTAAAGAGGCCCTCTCACCAGGCCTGCTGCTCCCATATGCATTCCATTATTTTTAAATCTGTCATATCGTTCCAGAGATATGGGCCTTTTTATTATGCACTCATTTTTAAGGTAGCGATGCTCACAGACTCCTCGGGGGCGCATCTTTAGGCTGCTCTGCATTATTACCTTGTGATCAAAACCCCTTTGTAAAGACAATAGAAATCATAACTAAATAAAAAGGTCCATATTTCTGGAAGAGTATGGAGGATTTTTTAAAAAAAGAATGGCATATTCAGGGGAGCAGTGGGAATTAATTAAGAGCAAAAACTGGACACTTTTGATTTGTGTCCAACACAAAAAACTGATCTAAAAAAGGTAATTTTCTGATGATACGTTCCCTTTAGAACTCAAATAGAATGCAAAATATATCTCTTCTAAAAGGAATAAAACTGTCTCGCAAGTGCCACCTATAAATAGTTGCCTTGTCATTCTCCAACACCTAGATAGGTTACAAAACCCTATTGTAAATAGTTAGGCAGCGGGAAGCCAGCTGTCAATCAACTGTCCGTCGGCAGTCACGCCCCATCAACAGAGTAGAGCAGAAACGTGATGTCAGCAGCTGCCGAATCGTCTGTGACCGCTCTGTGTGACAGAGATCGGCGCCGGGCACTAACAGGTAGGTAGTTAGTTCTTGGACCTTTAGTAAAAAAAAATTATATAGTCCTGGATAACCCCTTTAATAGAGGTAGGGAAATGCTCTCCCCTTCCTTTATCAATTAGCCAGTAATATTAAGACAATAGATGGGAGGGGTCACCATTTATAACCTCCATTAATTACATGTAATACTCTATTTCTCCTGTAGAAGTGCTGCAGGGGAAATGAACACTTACAGCCAGGCTTCTCTACAGATTACAATGGAGTGATATCAGTCACATTTCCTGGAGACCATGAAAACAAAAGGGATTATTCTGAGAAAAATATAAGTACTTAAAAAAAATATTTGTAAATAATAATAAAGGATCTCAGGACCGTGACTGTGTACACATGCTTGGACATATATTGTTTCTTTTTCTTGTAATGATGTAAAATACAGTTTTTCAGGACCCTGAAGGAAGCTCAGAATGTCCAGTTCACACCAGTGCATCCACCGCAACTCGTTCCTTGGAGGGATGCTGACAGGTACAGTTTTCCAGGCAGTAAACATGTTAGTTAGAGTTATAGAGGACAAATAAATGCAATCATCAATTGCAGGGAGGCAATGTGTCCTGACGTCTGGCCCTGTTCAAGAAAAAAAAAAAAGTGTGCTCTGTTGTATTCATGTTCTAATTTGGTTTTCACAGATTAGTGCTTATGTATTCATATACTTTAAGAATTTTAAATTATACTTTATACATACAGTACAGACCAAAAGTTTGGACACACCTTCTCATTTAAAAATTTTTCTGTATTTTCATGACTATGAAAATTGTACATTCACACTGAAGGCATCAAAACTATGAATTAACACATGTGGAATTATATACTTAACAAAAAAGTGTGAAGCAACTGAAAATTTGTCTTATATTCTAGGTTCTTCAAAGTAGCCACCTTTTGCTTTGATGACTGCTTTGCACACTCTTGGCATTCTCTTGATGAGCTTCAAGAGGTAGTCACCGGAAATGGTCTTCCAATAATCTTGAAGGAGTTCCCAGAGATGCTTAGCACTTGTTGGTCCTTTTGCCTTCACTCTGCGGTCCAGCTCACCCCAAACCATCTCGATTGGGTTCAGGTCTGGTGACTGTAGAGGCCAGGTCAACTGGCGTAGCACCCCATCACTCTCCTTCTTGGTCAAATAGCCCTTACACAGCCTGGAGGTGTGTTTTGGGTCATTGTCCTGTTGAAAAATAAATGATGGTCCAACTAAACGCAAACCGGATGGAATAGCATGCCGCTGCAAGATGCTGTGGTAGCCATGCTGGTTCAGTATGCCATCAATTTTGAATATATCCCCAACAGTATCACTTGCAAAGCACCCCCACACCATCACACCTCCTCCTCCATGCTTCACGGTGGGAACCAGGCATGCAGAGTCCATCCGTTCACCTTTTCTGCATCGCGCAAAGACACGGTGGTTGGAACTAAAGAACTCAAATTTGGACTCATCAGACCAAAGCACAGATTTCCACTGGTCTAATGTCCATTCCTTGTGTTCTTTAGCCCAAACAAGTCTCTTCTGCTTGTTGCCTGTCCTTAGCAGTGTTTCCTAGCAGCTATTTTACCATGAAGGCCTGCTGCACAAAGTCTCCTCTTAACAGTTGTTGAAGAGATGTGTCTGCTGCTAGAACTCTGTGTGGCATTGACCTGGTCTCTAATCTGAGCTGCTGTTAACCTGCGATTTATGAGGCTGGTGACTCGGATAAACTTATCCTCAGAAGCAGAGGTGACTCTTGGTCTTCCTTTCCTGGGGCGGTCCTCATGTGAGCCAGTTTCTTTGTAGCGCTTGATGGTTTTTGCAACTGCACTTGGGAACACTTTCAAAGTTTTCCCAATTTTTCGGACTGACTGACCTTCATTTCTTAAAGTAATGATGGCCACTCGTTTTTCTTTACTTAGCTGCTTTTTTCTTGCCATAATACAAATTCTAACAGTCTATTCAGTAGGACTATCAGCTGTGTATCCACCTGACTTCTGCACAACACAACTGATGGTCCCAACCCCATTTATAAGGCAAGAAATCCCACTTATTAAACCTGACAGGGCACACATGTGAAGTGAAAACCATTTCCGGTGACTACCTCTTGAAGCTCATCAAGAGAATGCCAAGAGTGTGCAAAGCAGTGATCAAAGCAAAAGGTGGCTACTTTGAAGAACCTAGAATATAAGACATATTTTCAGTTGTTTCACACTTTTTTGTTAAGTATATAATTCCACATGTGTTAATTCATAGTTTTGATGCCTTCAGTGTGAATGTACAATTTTCATAGTCATGAAAAAACAGAAAAATCTTTAAATGAGAAGGTGTGTCCAAACTTTTGGTCTGTACTGTATATTTGAAAAAAACAAATGGACTTTCCCTTTAAACAGCGGAAATCAAGGCTATCGGATACTACGAATACTTTAGCTTCATTTCACTCAGGATAAACTATAATACATCAATAAAACCCATGGACAAGAGTGGCGCGGTTCATTTTCTGTTTATATTTTCGAATTGCTGTCATCCATTTTAGTTAGTATTGAGATCTTCATCAGTATTATGGGAATCATTACTACTGTTATTATCCTTTCAAATGCACGGTCCTGCAGCCCCCACAATAAGTTAAAACTGCTATTGGTGCACACACCAGTCTAATACGTCCAGAAACTGCTCTGGTACTCATACTCATCATGCAACTTGACATCCAAATTTTTGCATGAGTAGTTTCTTTTCATCAGCATTCTGCCAGCACTTTGAGTGCTGGAACTTCCTTTCTCTTACTTCCCAGAATGCATTGAAAACTGAGTGGACTGTGGCATCCAAACACTGCTATTCTTATCATTCAACAGAATAGGAAATACTTCATCCGCCACTATTAACGGCCAAACAAAATTGTCTAGCACGTATACAAATATAATGTACAAAAATACATAATATAGAAACATAATATATAATATGTATACAAACAAAAACTACATAAAAGATGATGCAATCTTTGTTATCCGACTAAAATATGGATACATAACAAAGGCTAAAAAAATGTACAAAGGTGGCTAAAAAAACAATTCAGGAGACTACCTGGTTTAAAGTAAATATAACATGTAGTACTGACTGCAGACAATAGAAAAATATAAATAATATACAGTACAGACCAAAAGTTTGGACACACCTTCTCATTTAAAGATTTTTATGTATTTTCATGACTATGAAAATTGTACATTCACACTGAAGGCATCAAAACTATGAATTAACACATGTGGAATTATATACTTAACAAAAAAGTGTGAAACAACTGAAAATATGTCTTATATTCTAGGTTAATCAAAGTAGCCACCTTTTGCTTTGATGACTGCTTTGCACACTCTTGGCATTCTCTTGATGAGCCTGGTAGCCTCGGGTCTTGTCGGGCGACCTGCAGTCCCCTGGACCCTATGTGGCCACCTTTTCAGCGATATAATTGCGGATGTGGCCACTGCACCTTGCAAGTACAGCAGCCTCCGGTTCCTAGCTGAGCCTTGTAGTTCTCCACTAGCTTAGGGGCCGGTCCCCTCTGCGGCTCGATCCCTCCACTGACTGGCAGATTCAGGCGTACGGGTGGCCTCCAGCACTTTCCGTACCCCTGGGATCCCTTCTGTTCCTGGAGCCTTTCTCCTGCTCCCTCTCCTCTTTCTTCAGTCCTGGGCCTCTCCTCAGGCCCACTCTGGAGCAGAGCTCTTACCTCTGCTTCCCTCGCTTTCCTCCTCCAACACTGACTGAACTCAACTTTCAAGATGGTTCCCCCTTTTTATATCACTCCCTCACAAGTGTTCCCCTGATCTACGTCCTCCACCCACACCCACTACATGGTTCCCCCTCACTAGGTTCCCCTCCACTCCAGCCAGGGACCAGGGACTGTGCTCTCCTTTAGGAGCAATCTCACCCTGCCCTACTGAAGTGGATGTGTTGGATGCAGGTGTTAGGGTCCCGGGCAGCACTCTATTCTTACCTGAGAGTGGGATACCACATCTCTGGGTGAGATGCAGTACCTCTGTGGCGACTGAACCCTCAAAGGCGCCATAGGAGCATATACCAGGACGGGGGCACAAATACCAGGATGGGGAAGCATATACCAGGATGGGGGAGCATATACCAGGATGGGGATGCATATACCAGGATGGGGATGCAAATACCAGGATGGGGGCGCAAATACCAGGATGGGGGCACAAATACTAGGATGAGGGCGCAAATACCAGGATGGGGGAGCATATACTAGGATGAGGGAGCATATGCCAGGATGGGGGACCAGAATGGGGGAGCATATACCAGGATGGGAGACCAGGATGGGGGGGCATATATCAGGATGGGGGAGCATATACCAGGATGGTATATCAGGATGGGGGAGCATATACCAGGATGGGGGTGCATATACCAGGATGGGGGCACAAATACCAGGATGGGGGAGCATATACCAGGATGGGGGATATAATAGCAGGATGAGGGCATAAATACCAGGATGGGGGCACAAATATCAGGATGGGGGAACATATATCAGGATGGGGGAGCATATACCAGGATGGGAGGCCAGGATGTGGGAGCATATACCAGAATGGGGGCACAAATACCAGTATGGGGGAGCATATCCCATGATGGGTGATATAATACCCGGATAAGGGCATAAAAACCAGGATGGGGGCACAAATATCAGGATGGGGGAGCATATACCAGGATGGGGAGCATATACCAGGATGGGGGAGCATATACCAGTATGGGGACCAAATACCAGGAGGGGGGCACAAATATCAGGATGGGGGATCATATATCAGGATGGGAGACCAGGATGGGGGATATAATACCAGGATGAGGGCATAAATACCAGGATGGGGGCACAAATATCAGGATGGGGTAGCATATATCAGGATGGGGGAGCATATACCAGGATGGTGGAGCATATACAAGGATAAGGGCATAAATACCAGGTTTGGGGCACAAATACCAGGATTAGGGAGCATATATCAGGATAGGGGAGCATATACCAGGATGGGGGTGCAAATACCAGGATGGGGGACCACAATGGGGGCAAAAATACCAGGATGGGATAGCAGGATGGGGGAGTATATACCAGGATGGGGTAGCATATACCAGGATGGGGGGCCAGCATGGGAGGCCATATACCAGGATGGGGGAGCATACACCAGGATGTGAGAGCATACATCAGGATGGGGGTGCATATACCAGGATGGGGGAGCATATACCAGGATAGGGGAGCATATACCAGGATAGGGGAGCATATACCAGGATGGGGGAGTATATACCAGGATGGGGGAAAATATACCAGGATGGGGGAGCATATACCAGAATGGGGGACCAGGATGGGGGAACATTTACCAGAATGGGGGAGCATATACGATGATGGGGGAGAATATACCAGGATGGGGGAGCATATACCAGGATAGGGGAGAATATACCAGGATGGGGTAGCATATACCAGGATGGGGGACTAGGATGGGGGAGCAGAGACCAGGATTGGAGACCAGTATGGGGGAGCATATACCAGGATGGGAGACCAGGATGGAGGAGCATGGACCAGGATGGGCGAGCATGGACCAGGATGGGGGAGAATGAACCAGGATGGGGGAGAATGGACCAGGATGAGGAAGCATGAACCAGCATATGGGAGCAGGATGGGGGGAAGCATATACCAAGATGGGGGAGCAGGATTGGGGAGCATATACCAAGATAGGGGACCATATACCAATAAAAATGTTGGCTACCTGGGAGTAGAACAGGTTCAATAGCTAGTAAATTATATTACCACATATCAAACAATTTACCAGTTGGTGCAGTAGATTCTAAGAAAACCAACAGACTCAGCATTCATGATCTGCATGTTTTTGAGTCTGTGTATTTGAATATACATAACACATAACATTGTGGGTTAGTAATACCATTATTAGAATTGCAAGAGTAATACAAAATATAAAACTAATTAAAAAAATTATAAACTGGTACATTTTTGATTGTAAGAGTGCAACAATAACAAAAATGGTAATAATAATACATTGGTGAGGCCTAGTTCCAGTTAGTAAGTTAGTGTAGTGTTCGTGTAGGGAGTACAATTGGTGGAGGAAGGTTGAATTTGATGGACCTAGGTTTTTATTCAACCTACGTTACTATGAATAGTTAATTGAAATGGGGGGGTGTTCAAAATAATAGCAGTGTGGAGTTCAATTAGTATGGTTAATCATTCTGTGAAGAAACAGGTGTGAATCAGGTGGCCCTTATTTAAGAGTGAAGCCAGCACATGTTGTACATGCATTTATTCTTGAAAGCCTGAGAAATATGGGTCATTCGAGACATTGTTCAGAATACAGCAAACTTTGATTAAAAAGTTGATTGGAGAGGGTAAAACTTATAAAGAAGTGCAGACAGTGATAGACTATTCAGCTAAAATGATTTCCAATGCTTTAAATGAAAAACAAGACCAGAAAGACGTGGAAGAAAACAGAAGACTACCAATCGAATGGATCAAAGAATAGCAAGAATAGCAAAGGCTCAGTCAATGATCAGCTCCAGGATGATCAAAGACAGTCTCAAGTTACCTGTGAGGACTGTGACAGTTAGAAGACGCCTGTGTGAAGCTAATCCCTTAGCAAGAAGTCACTGCAAAGTCCCACTGTTAAAATAAAGACATGTACTGAAGTGGATACAATTTGCAAAAGAACACATCAACTGGCCTAAAGAGAAATGGAGAAACATTTTGTGGATTGATGAAAATAAAATTGTTCTTTTTAGGTCCAAGGGCCGCAAACAGTTCATCAGACAACCCCCAAACTCTGCATTCACTCCACAGTACACTCTGAAGACAGTGAAGCATGGTGGTGCAAACATTAAGATATGGGCATGTTTCTCTTACTATGGTGCCAGTTTGCATAGTATAAAATACTATGTTGCATATAATAAAATATTTGAAGAGGTCATGCTGCCTTACACTGAAGAGGATATGCCCTTGAAATTGGTGTTTCAACAAGACAACGACCCTAAACACACCAGTAAATGAGCAAAATCTTGGCTCCAGTCCAGCAAAATTGAGGCTATGGAGTGGCCAACCCAATCCCCGGACCTTAATCCGATGGACCACTTGTGGGGTGACATAAAAAATGCAGTGTCTGAAGCAAAGCCAGCAAATGGCAAAAAAAATTGTGGAATATAGTCAAAGCATCCTGGGCTGGAATAACAGGTGACAGGAGCCAGTAGTTGGTTAACTCTATGCAACATAGATGTGAAGCAGTTCTAAAAAACTGTGGGTATACAACTAAATATTAAGTTAGTGATTCACAGGAATGCTAAATCCTCAAAAAAAGTACATATTGTGAGTTTGTAAAGACACTGCTATTTTTTTAAGAATAGCCCAATGTTAATTTTTTGTTATTTTCTGTAAAGTAGTTAAAAATTATATACATTTCTCTTCATGTTTTGAATTAGCAAACATTGTGCATTGTTTCCAATGCATGGAAATAAATACTAGTATCAAGATTTTGTGCTTAACTCATATTTTTGAACACACTATTATTTTGAACACTACTGTACTTGGGGCAGGGTCTCACAACAAGTACCGTAATTGATGGCTGAATCATCTTCCTGGGTGAGTATCAAGTTAACACTCCACCCACTCTTCAAAATCTTGAAGTTGTATTGTTTTCTTTGGATCTCTAGTCTTCTGTCCATTCATCTTTTTGGTCCCTTTAACTCATCCATGTATAGTTGCTATTATATTAAGCCAAATCTAATTCACTTTTCTGTATCATTGCGTATAAGTATGTCATCTTATACATCCAAAATTGTAATCAGGAGTTTACACCTTCAAATGTCACAAGTTAACAACAAATAGAAACGGTAAAACTAAAATTTTGGAAACCCTGGATTAGTTACGGCACTTTCAGGAATTATATCAGCTCTATCCATAATGGCTATTTAATACATTTAGCATTCTGTACATGTAGCAATTTGTCACAAGGAGGAACGACTAATAAGTCAATGCTTGTCAAATGGGAAATAAAGTGTCAGAAGGTATAAATTTAAATATACTTCTGCCTCTACAAATCTCTGTTGCCTATCACTCTGAGAATTAAGTAAAAGATCGGAAGGAGTTTGTTTTGAAGAATGGCTTTAAAAGTACAGTAGGTATTTGCTTAGCACGGTGGCTCAGTGGTTACCACTGTATGGTGGCTCAGTGGTTAGCACTGTTACTTTGTAGCACTGGTGTCCTGTGTTCAAATCCCACAAAGGACAACATCTGCAAGGAGTTTGTATGTTCTCCCCCTGTTTGCGTGCGTTTCCTCAGGGTTCTCAGGTTTTCTCCCACATTCCAAAGACATACTGATAGGGAATCTAGATTCTAAGCCCCAATGGGGACAGTAATGATGATATCTGTAAAGCGCTGTGAAATTAATGGCGCTATATAAGAGAGTAAAATGATTTTGTAAAAAAATGCAATTTACAAGAACATGGATGCATTTATTCCTCATGCCAAAGTCATCCCTGGCTTGAAAAAATTATTTTTACATGCACTGAAACTTGCACTAAGTTGCAAACTTCATTCATTTTCAGATCCTTGATATACAGTTTACAGGCTAATCCAAGTTTTAGATTTTTCTCTTGCGAGTGTCCCTCCCTTAAATATAGGCTGGATGTAAGGTTGAATTTAGTCTACTGTATATAGGGGTCTTAACACAGAGAAATGAGGTGGACAGCAGAAAGAGCTGTCAGAACCAGGAGCTGACAGATTTGTAACATTTTTGCAGATAAAGGATTTACAGATGCTCTGTAGCAGCAAAATGGAAGAAAATTTTAATGAAGACCATTTAATAAATTAATTAACTTTGCATTTAGGAAGTACATGGACAGGAAAAAAGGCTGTACAAAAGTGTACATAGTAGTTAGAATATATATGTACACCTTACTAATATTTTTTTAATTGTCCTAATGCATCTAAAAATAAAAATCAAGCAATTTTGCAAATAATCCAGATTAAACATTTTCTATTGTTTTGGGTCTACTGCTTCAAAGCAGAGATATTTGCCTCCATGGTTAGAGACAAAACCCTCTGTAATCAGATTTTACAGATATATTCTTTTCTATCTGTCCCCTACTTCTTGCTCAGCTACAAAGTGTAATCTGCATGCCTGCAATGTAGATAGCTATCAAGTTTGCAATAGCTAGTTTAACTTTTTTATTATCTTCACAGACCTCTAACATTAAAGTAACCGGCTCTCTAATAAAATGATTTATTTTCACATATTATATTAAGGTATATGGACATCATCAAAGGGGTGACCTAGCCTGTCCATTTATTACCTGGTCAACCATTAAAATATTGGCATTTTATATTACAATTGTGGACTACTTACCAGGTTTCAGATTACAAAATATACAGTATTAAATATATCTCAGACTTGACAAGGCTGGTGTACTTACTTTGAAAATACATGTCATATTTATATTTCTGAAATAAAATGAGCAATGATAAAATGCTGGTTTTAATATTAAGCAGGGAAACTTTTAAAATGAATTATACAGTCATTCTAATATTGATGTTCATAGTAAATATATCAACATTATCAGGTCTAAAAGATTTATGTTTGCTTGTAGTGTGAAATCTGGTGACACATCTTCTAGGGTTTATTCCCAGTGATTTTTTTTTTGGGAGCAGAAACTCTCCAAAAACCATGATGAGTTACAAATAGCGATGAGCGAGCACTAAAATGCTCAGGTACTCGTTGCTCGGGTCAAGCACATTGGAATACTCGGGTGCTCGACACGAGCAACGAGCCCAATGTAAGTCTATGGGAAACTCGAGCATTTTTCAGGTGGCTCCTCCCGGCGTTCTGCGGAGGGCCTAAAAATTGCCCAAATCGATGGGAACAGTGCTCAAATGACATGGGGGCAGCATGGGGAAGACCCCTGGAAGCATCTCTGACTCCCAGATCACTGCTGTCAACAACGTTGTCAGAGTATTACGCCACTTTTACGGACTCACAAAAAAACATACAAAAACGAAACCAAAATGGATTTTCCTGGGAAATATGTTAAGGAACATCCTTTCCAGGGTAATGACTTGTATATAAGGCAAAATGAATAACCAAAAACAAAAATACTCCTCCACAACTTGGGCTATGTTCACACGTAGCGTTTTTGATGCGTTTTTGCACTTTTGAATTGCTTTCAACCAAGACAAATGCATTCACCAGGAAATGTCATTTTAACATTTTACAACCTTATCTGGCCATGTGGTGTATGACACATGCATACAGTGCTGAAAAGACATGGGAACAGCATGGGGAAGACGCCTGGAAGCATCTCTGACTCCCAGGTCACTGCCTAAAAGGGTGCCCATCATAAGTGATCCTTGCTGCATGCGAAGATGCCTCCCGCCATGCACTTGTCGTTGCAGACTTGCAACAATCACCGTCCACGTCCTTGTCCCATTGCAGCGTTCAGTTGCCTCTACCCCATTCCTTGGAATGCAAGCTCAAGTATGCAGCCAGCCAAACAGGCCACAACACTAAACTGCCAGATTTCTAGGCAGCTTTTTGCACTTGGAATATGGCCTTTTAAGCTCGTCGAGGCGGAAGCTTTTCACAACCTCATGCCGGCGGCTGCCGGGTGTCCATACTCGGTCCCCAGCCGCTACTATATTTCACGGTATCACCTCCGCCTTCCACAAGCATGGGTCCCACAACATTACCCGTGCCTTCCCCAGTGCACTTACTGGGAAGGACGGCCTAACCACAAACACGTGGACAGGTGAATGTGGCCAGGGACGGTACGGAGCCAGTCCACAACTTTTTTTGCTGAGAGTTGTATTTAGCTCGGTGAAAGGACAGGCATAGAGGGAAACCGTATCTACCCTGCATGTCATTTCTCCCAGGAAGTCCTGTAATTGAGCTTGTTGCAGAAGCAATGGCAGCCCATCCAACATCAACTCGCACTTGTCGGTGGTGCTTTGACACACACACACATCTTTCTTTGCGCATTTAATTTCTTGAATACAGAGTTGGACAATGGCCTGATCTGTAATGCGTTTTGAGAAATAACATGCATAAGCATGGCCAATCCACATTAAAAAAGCTGCCATAGAGTGTCCGGGAACCTTCCCCCACACTTTTCTTAGCCAGGGCTGCTTTTCGGCAGGGTTGGACGGGCTCAACAGAGAACAGGAGACTCCTCCGGCGGGCCCTGGCTTCTGCTTCAGGAGAGTTCATAGTGTTGAGGTGAGGCCATGATGATGATAGAGGCCCCCATCTGCTTAGTTTTCTGTTACTTGGAATGCAAATGCAAGTATGCAGCCAGCCACCCACCCACCCACCCACAGGCCGCAACACTAAACTGCCAGATTTCTGGGCAGCTCTTTGGACTTGAAATATGGCCTTTTAAGCTCGTGAAGGCGGAAGCTTTTCACAACCTCATGCCGGCGGCGGCCGGGTGTCCATACTCGGTCCCCAGCCGCCACTATATTTCCTGGTATCGCCTCTGCCTTCCACAAGCACGGGTCCAACAACATTACCCGTGCCCTACCCAGTACACGTACTGGGAAGGACCGCCTAACCACAAACACAGGTGAATGTGGCCAGGGACGGTACGGAGCCAGTCCACAACTTTTTTCACTGAGAGCTGTATTTAGCTCGGTGAAAGGACTGGCATAGAGGGAAACCGTATCTACCCTGCGTGTCATTTCTCCCAGGAAGTCCTGTAAAGCTGCTTTCACTTGAAATGTGGCCTGAACATTACTGCTGGTACTTTTCTGTGGGAATTTGCTTGCCTCCTACCAGCCTGGAATATTTCCAGCAAACTATGGTACGACGCCATGTTATTAGCACTGCCCCCAGTACCAGTAGCGAAGCCATCACCAATTTCCTTCTCAGGAATTTTATTTGGTAGACTGAGTGGCTGCCCAAATACAATTTCTCACAAAAGAGCTGAAGATAGAGTGGCAGTAGGTGCAAGTTTCTCCAGCCTGTTAGATATTAGAGGGTGAACGGCAGCACATTGGATCAGTGGTTAGCACTGAAGCCTTGCAGCGCTGGGATCCTGGGTTCAAATGCCAGCAAGGACAACATCTGCAAGGACTTTGTATGTTCTCCCCGTGTTTGCGTGTTTCCTCCTCAGTAAAAAAAAGCAGTCATAGAGTGTCCGGGAACCTTCCCACACACTTTTCTTAGCCAGGACTGCTTCTCAGCAGGGTTGGACGGTCCCACCAGAGAATCCTCTGGTGTGCCTTGGCTTCTACCTCAGGAAAGTTCATGATAGCGCTAACTTTGCAGATGCTATGGGGCTCTTGAGCGGGTGAGAAAGGTTAGCCCTCAGAATCAAATCCTCTGGTGGGCACAATGTTTTTCAATCTGAAACAGCTTCTCAGTTGGAGTTGTATTTCACCACAGCCACATTCTTTAGCTCGGTGAAAGGGCTGGCATAGAGGGAAACCGTATCTACCCCGGCTGTCATTTCTCCGTCACCAGGTTCTGCCCATTGTCACACACGACCATGCCTGGCTGTATGTTCAGCGGTGAAAGCCACAGATCAGGCTGCTGTGTTACAGCTTTCAACAACTCTGCATCGCTGGGTGGTTTGTCAATTAAGCATTAAGCATGTTATCTTCAGCACAGTCTGTTGCTGCTTGGCCAAGGCAGTGCTGCAGTGCTGTCAGCTTGTGACTGATGTGGTCATTTCGGAGATGGAGGAGGAGGTGCATGAGCTGAACAATGTGATTACATTGAGGTTAAATTGGTGACGCTGTTTTTTATACTAAAGAAAGATCCTATTGTTTTGTTTTTAACGTTATTTTTTAAGACAAATGCATTCACCGGGAAATGTCATTTTAACATTTTACAACCTTATCTGGCAATGTGGTGTGTGACACATCATCAGACACATCCTTTTTTATTTATGATGGAGGGACTCTGAAAGTCATAAAGCCTATTTTTACAGGGACATCAGACGGCCCTTACTATTCTTAAAAGGCCAGCAGTCGGCCATAGCTATTGTTAGAGAGCCATTAGCCGCTATGCTTTGTTGTTCCCATTATTAACAAGTGGGTCTGCTATACTGTTATTGCATATCCAGTGACTGCAAGGGCTGCCAAAAATGTGAAAGCAACCCAATACCCCTTTGAAGAGACATAGAGGAGGGTCTCAGTAAAAAAAAATGTTCCCATTATAAAGGAGCGGGTCTCCTATAGTGGTAATGCCCATGCTGTGACTGCAAGGGCTGCAAAAATTTGGGAAAAACCCCACTAAAAATTTAAAGACACATAGAGCAGGGCCACAGTAACAAGGTATGACATGTTCCCATTAGAAAGGAGAGGGTCTGCTATACAGTTATAGGCTATGCAGTGAGTCCAACGGCTGACAAATTTTAGGAAAAACCCTACTAAGAATTTAAAGACACACGGAGCAGGGCCACAGTAACAAGGTACGACATGTTACCATTCGAAAGGAGAGGGTCTGCTATACAGTTATAGGGTATGCAGTGAGTCCAACGGCTGACCATTTGGCTGACCAATTTTAGGAAAAACCCCACTAAGAATTTAAAGACACACAGAGCAGGCCCACAGTAACAAGTACGACATGTTCCCATTAGAAAGGAGAGGGTCTGCTATACAGTTATAGGGTATGCAGTGAGTCCAACGGCTGACGAATTTTAGGAAAAACCCCACTAAGAATTTAAAGACACACAGAGCAGTGCCACAGTAACAAGTATGACATGTTCCCATTAGAAAGGAGAGGGTCTCCCATAGTGTTGTCCTATGCAGTGAATGCAAGGGCTGCCAAAAATTTGGAGGCAATTCAATGCCCCTAGGAAGAGACGTGGAGGAGGGCCTCATAAAAAAATGTTCCCATTAGAAAGGAGCGGGCCTCCTATACTTGTAATGCCCATGCAAGTGTATGGGCTGACAAACATTTATCCCTGGGGGGAACTTTGACAGTGTTCTGCTGCCTCTGCTGGATTGAAGTTGTGTCTCTCTGGCCTGTACTCCTTGGTTGTCCAACGAAGTGTGCCCTCTGCCGCCAGCGTTTTCAGATGGGAATTTTTTTAATAGTTCCGCAACAAGGGCGTTCTGGTACTGCCCCATTTTTGTAGACCTGTCCGCCTCAGGAATTAGAGATATAAAGTTCTCCTTGTAGCGTGGGTCTAGAAGTGTCACCAACCAGTAATGACTGTCACCCAAAATTTTGAGAACGCGAGAGTCATGGGAAAGGCAGCGTAACATCAACTCAGCCATGCGTGCCAGACTACTAACAGGCAAGACTGACCTTGCTCTCCTCCTCCTCTCTGTCCTCTGGCCATCCACGCTGAACAGACGGTATGACAGCTGTGCAGGTAGTACTGTATATAGTGCATGAAACTAGCTCCTGTCCTTCCTCCTTTTCCTCATTGTCACCCAATCCACGTTGGGATGAGATGAGGCTTGGCTGTGTGTAATCACCCTGTATGGTTCCTTGCTCCATCTCATCGTGCTCCGCCTGCAGTGCATCCTCTTTGATTGTGAGCAAAGAGCGTTTCAGAAGACAGAGAAGCGGAATGATGACGCTAATTATAACGCTAATTATGGCGTCATCGCCGCTCACCATCTTGGTGGAGTCCTCAAAGTTTTGGAGGATGGTACATATGTCTGACATCCATGTCCACTCCTGAGGTCTTATGTGTGGAGTCTGAACTGAATACCAAAGGCATTGTTGATGCTGGTACTCAACAACTACCCTCTTCTGCTCACAAATCCTTCCCAACATCTGCAGTGTAGAGTTCCAACATGTGGCGACATCACACACCAGTCTGTGAGCCGGAAGCTGCAAACGCTGCTGAAACACTGCAAGGGCGGCGGAAGCTGTAGCTGACTTTCTAAAATGGGCACATAGGCAGCGTACTTTAACAAGCAGATCTGGCAGCTCCGGGTAGGATTTGAGAAACCGCTGAACCACGAGGTTAAGCACATGGGCCAGGCATGGTACGTGTGTGAGCTCGCCTCGCCTCAGAGCCGCCACCAGGTTCCGGCCATTGTCACACACGACCATGCCTGGCTGTAGGTTCAGCGGTGTGAGCCACAGATCTGCCTGCTCTTTGAGAGCTGTCCACAACTCTTCAGCATTGTACGGTTTGTCACCTAAGCATATTAGCTTCAGCACAGCCTGTTGTCGCTTGGCCGAGGCAGTGCTGCAGTGTTTCCAGCTTGTGAATTATCTGGTCATTTCGGAGATGGAGGCTGAAGAGGAGGAGGAGGCTGAGGAGGATGAGGTGCAGGAGCTGTAGACCGTGGGGGGCAACCCTGATTGACCTAGGGCCCGGAATCCTCGGAGTCGGGAAGACGTGTTCCGTCCCAAAGTCCGACTGGGTCCCGGCTTCCACTATGTTAGCCCAGTGTGCCGTCAGCGAGATGTACTGTCCCTGCCCACAAGCACTTGTCCACGTGTCCGTGGTTAGGTGGACTTTACCGGTAACAGCGTTGTTGAGAGCACGGCTAATGTTTTGGGACACGTGCTTGTGTAATGTGGGGACAGCACACCGGGAGAAATAGTGGCGGCTGGGGACCGAGTACCGAGGGACGGCCGCTGCCATCAGGTTGTGGAATGCTTCTGTCTCCACGAGCCTAAAAGGCAACATTTCAAGAGCAAGCAGTCGTGAAATGTGAGAATTTAGTAGTGTGGCCTGTGGGGCGTTGGCTGCATATTTGCGCTTACGTTCCAAGGACTGGGGTATGGACAACTGAATGCTGCACTGGGACAAGGACATGGACGTGGACGTGCTTCCTGATGCTGCTATTTGAGAGTGTGCAACGACAGGTGCAGGGCAGGAGGCGTCTTCGCATGCACCATGGACAGGGGATTGGCTCGCATGCACAACAGCGGAAGAAGCAATGGTGCCACCCGCAGACACTGTATCTGGACACTGGGGTTCGGCCCACAAAGTCGGGTGCTTTGCTGCCATGTGCCTGATCATGCTGGTGGTGGTCACGCTGGTCGTTTTGCCACCCATGCTGATGCTGGCCTGGCAGGTGGTGGAAATGGCCTTTTTGGGGTTATCGGCAGAGTCTTTAAAAAACAACCAGACTCGGGAAGACCTAACAGTTGTACTGGCAACTTCCTTCGTGTTGGTGTTACGGGGAAAGGTTGCCCGCCTTCTGTCTGCGGCCACCACACTGCTTCTTCCTGCCTGTTGGGGTGCTCTGCCTCCCTCCCCGTGTGCTGCTGTCCTCGCTCTGCATGTCCTCCTGCCAGGTTGGGTCAGTTACTATATCATCCACCACCTTGTCTTCCACTTCCGCACCCTGGTCCTCATCCTGACTTTCTGGCAATTGTGTCTTATCATTGTCCACCTCTTGTGACACTTTCCCACCGTCGCCTTCGTGTGACCGTGGCTGCTCAAATATTTGGGCATCGCTACACGTGATCTCCTCTTGCCCCACTTCAAGTGGACCAGGCGAGAGGCCCGAATCTATAAATGGAAAAGTGAACAGCTCTTCAGAGTGTCCAAGTGTGGGATCAGTTGTCTCTGGGTACTCGGCATGGTGGGAGGAAGGAGGATCAGGTTGAGGAATATGCGGTTCAGACTCACGGCTACTGAGACTTGACCGTGTGGAAAACAGGGTGGTGGTGGTGGTGGTGGTGGTGGTGGCTAAGTGACTGGAAGCATTATCCGCTATCCAACCAACAACCTTTTGACACTGGGTTCAATAGTGGTGTGCTGCAGTCCCCTAGCAATTGGGTACAGGAAGGTCAGGCGAGAAGATGTGGGTGTTTGTTGTGGCACAATTTTGGCTTGCCCACGGCCTTGTCCTCGGCCTCTGCATGCACCATTACCATCACGTCCAGTTCTCCGTCCCTTGCCCATTTTAAATAGAGGACAGTATCTTCCACGCTCACTACAAATGACTGAGTTTGGAGCGAACTTACTGTATATGTGATCCGTGTGACGGAGAAAACAGTTTTAAATACCTGGCCTGTAGGTAAGTAGTTTGAACAGCAAACTTGTGTGAATTGCTTCAATGACACACTAAAGGAAATTTTTAATGGAGGCCAGAAATGGCAGTATTTTCTGACAACGTTTATGTGATCCGTTTGACGGAGAAAACACAGTTTTAAATAGCTGGATTTCTAGCGCTGTAATATGGAAAGGACCTGGCTGTATTCTGCAGTGCCAACAAGTAAATGGCGCAGAAAAAACGGTGTTCTCTGGATTGCTTTTTAAGCAAATAATGAGGATTAAGATCCAAAGAAAAGTATTCCTGGCCCCTGAGACCTGGGCCTTTATATAGAAATATCTAACAGCAGCAGAAGGCAGAATTGGAATGGAGCCTCTTGTGCTATATGCACTGCAGTCTGCTATATACACCGCCTGCCTATACACCCTGCCTGCCTGATATCTCTGCAGATGGATTAGTCCTCAGAAGGACTGTTTGTTAAGATGGATATGTGTAATGTACGGTTTTTTTCCCTACACTACCTAATACACAAGCAAATCTCTCCCTGACACAGCAGCAGCACCTCTCCCTACACGCTCTGATTGCGGAGTGACTGTGACGAGCATGGCAGCGCCAGGTCTGATGTAGACCTGATGACACTGTGCAGCCAGCCAATCACTGTAATGCCCACAACCAACATGGCTACGGCATTACAGTGCATGGCAGGCAATCCCTGCATGTTCATTGGCTCTCTAAAGAGCGCCAAACATGCAGGGAGGGGACCCGAGTTCCAGCCCGAGCAAACCGGAAATACTCGGTGAGCGCCAAGCATCTCGAGCAGTGAGCAGTAGGGAGCATGTTCACTCGCTCATCACTAGTTACAAACCCAAAAGTTTTGATTGGAGAGTTTCTGATCTGAAAACTGTGCAAAAAAAACCCCCAAATCAGAATTTTTGAGTATTTATCACCTGTATTGAACACCGGTCAACAAGTAAAAACTAAAAATCTTACAGGCCAGATGTATGCCAAAATGATTCACTTGTCTGTTAGGCGATGGCTATGTATGATCATATCGGTATGAAATTGTTTTAGGCCAATGACCTCAATGAGAAACTATTTAAAGGGAATCTGTCACCAGATGTTTGCTATGTAATTTGAAAGCAGCATAATGTAGAGACAGAAATTCTGATTCCAGAGATACAGTGAAGGAAATAATTATTTGATCTCTTGCTGTTTTTGTAAGTTTGTCCACTGACAAAGACATGAATAGTCTATAATTTTAAAAGTAGGTTAATTTTAACACAGAGATAGAATACCCCCCCCAAAAAAATCAAGAAAATCACATTGTATGAATTGGATAAATTTATTTGCATTTTGCAGTGAGAAATAAGTATTTGATCCCCTACAAACCATTAAGAGTTCTGGCTCCTATAGACTAGTTAGACGCTCCTAATCAACTCGTTACCTGCATTAAAGACAGCTGCCTTACATAGTCACCTGTATAAAAGACTCCTGTCCACAGACTCAATTAATCAGTCAGTCTCTAACCTCTACAACACGGGCAAGACCAAAGAGCTTTCTAAGGATGTAAGGGACAAGATCATAAACCAGCACAAAGCTGGAATGGGCTACAAAACCATAAGTAAGACGCTGGGTGAGAAGGAGACAACTGTTGGTGCAATAGTAAGAAAATGGAGGACTATGTGGGGTCCATTATTCTGTATGGAGGACTATCTGGGGCCCATTATTCTGTATGGAGGACTATGTGGGGTCCATTATTCTGTATGGAGGACTATGTGGGGCCCATTATTCTGTGTGGAGGACTATGTGGGGCCCATTAGTCTGTATGGAGTACTATGTGGGGCCATTATACTGTATGGAGGACTATGTGGTGCCTATTATACTGTATGGAGGATTATGTGGGGCCATTATTCTGTATGGAGGACTATTTGGGGCCATTATTCTGTATGGAGGACTATGTAGGGCCATTATTCTGTATACTGGTTGGCCGGTGTCTTTGTCCAGGTTTTTTATTTTGGCCCTCTGTGTGTTTGAGTTTGACATCTCTGCTCTAGAGAATGGAGCGGCAGTCTCAGCGGTCAGACCCCCTATGGAGAAATGGGGGAAAATCCAGCATCAAAATTCTTCTGCTAATACTCCATAATTTTATTGATACAAAAAGGAAAAAGTCGCAACTTCAGCACTGTCTTTACTCATGCAATGTTTTTACGGTGTTGAAGTTGTGACTTCTTCCTTTTTTGCATCAATAAAATTATGGCTTTTTCACAGAAGATTTTTGATGCTGGATTTTCTTCCATTTACCCAAATATTTTCTGCAAGTTTCTGTGCATTGGATCTCCATATGGGTGAGATGACTTTTTATATTTAGCCTTCATTCTATAACTTATCCTGAGGATAGTTGATAACTTTTTATCCCCGGACAACTCCTTTAGATCTTTAGATCTTTTATTATTCAAACAAATTAGAAAAGTGTTTTGTGCTCGCCCTCCCTATATCCACTAATAAAGGTCTCCATAGAAACATTCCAGAAAGAACAGAGAAATCATTACACAATGCCATGCATGGGGAACTTCAAGAGGAAAGTAAATAGGGCATATTTCAATTAATACTAAACTGAAATCTATGATACATAAGGTCAGAATAGAAATAAATTGAATTAGACCTTAAAATGAGTGAAAACTCCATTACTGCCCCATTGTATGCATTCTGCAGTAAATCAATGCCGGCATAGACAAATGTGGAGTTAGATCCATTTCAATGCAGACTGGGTGTGGAACTTGCTAATTAGTTCATCAGGCGGTTACACAAATATTGATAGGCATTTACGTTTCCCCATCTTGCACGAGGAGCAGAGTGATGATTGACTGTTGTAGGTCTATTTTATGGCAAATCTTCATTATGCAGTGGATTGAGTTGACAGATGCAGTCATTTGTTGTTGGTCGGGTGGTCTGAAAATGATGGAGGAAAACGTACAGCTGAAAACTTGCACTAAATCAGCTTTAAAGTTAGTCTTTCGGCACAGAATGTCTGTTCAAACCAAGCATAGGTGCTCGGTGCACCCTTGGTGTGGCCAAATAGTATAGTTCACCTTCCCACCTACTTATTTCCCATCTATTTCCCCGCTTTGATGGCTCTATAAAGCCAGAGCTATCAAAGGAGGAGGAGGAGAGTGGAGGTAGATGGAAAATAAGTAGGTGGGAAGGTTCACTGAAGTGTTTGGCCACACCAAGGGTGCACCAAGGCCTGAACTTGGTTTGAACACTTATTTTGTGCGGACAGACTCCCTTCAAAGCAGATCTGTAACCAGATTTTACAATATCTGTTTTGGGCAGATTAGGGATAGACCCAAGTCCTATCACAGACAGGGTCTATGTGTTGTGTATCATGGCTACTTGTGGTCTTTTTAAAATGTTTTTAAACTCATGTTTGTGGTTTGTCTAAATTATGCTTCTTAAAATATTTTTGGGTGATCACCTTTTGTATACATACTCCTTTTTCTTTGGTGGATTCAGATTTTACAATATCAACTGCACAAATAATTAGACATCTCGGTCCTGAAGAGGCTTGTGTGCTTACTTTGAAAATCCATGTCAGAATGATGGTATAATCCTGATATTAAAATGATCATTATATGAATCCAAGTGTAGGGATGAGCGGACCTGTGGAAGTTTCTCCTCTTCCGGAACTCCGAACATTGCAATGGACTTCTGTGAGAAGTCCATGTTCGACATTTAGCAGTGGACACTAACTTTTAAGTTCGGGTTCGGTCATCTCTATCCAAGTGTGTTTAGTCTCATCCAGCCCAACCTGATGGCTGCAATTGAAATGAGCAGTGTGAGATCTCAGCAGCAGCAGGGAGGAGGGACACTGAGGATCTGTAAATCAGAATAGGTGTACAGAAGTTCAGAAGCAGCAGCAGCAGAGACATTGAGGAACTGTCAATCAGGCTAGGTGGGCAAAGATTGAGTTTAAACTTCCAAAACACATTAAGGGACCATTCTGATATAGGTTTCCAAAGCAAGTATACCAGGGTCATCAGGTGAATGAGATCTATGCAGCTTATATTGTGAAATCTGGTGACAGATCAGCATTAAAGCAATAAATCTATTTCAAAGCACAGAGGTTTTTGCTCTGTTAGACATTATATTAACCCTGTGTGGAGTCTATAGGTCCGGGTGGTCATTTATACATATTTTAATAACAGCAGCATGCAAGAGAAATTCAATAGTGCTTGGTACTTATATGAAATGCATTAAAATAATGACTGTAGAGTAAATAGTTATTCAGCTTTGAACACGGTAGGTGTTTCAAAGAAAGACCTCAATAGAGATATTCATTATTTATTGGTACTGTAAAGAGCGCCAGGAAATGGCTGTGTAATACTGAAGCAGCATATGCAGGCATGCTGAAGTCAATACCTTTGTGTGCTAAAAGAGCCTTTGTTTCTTCTATTCTCCTTCACTTGTGCTGCGCTTTCTGCTTCTTCACACTTCAAATTGTGATCTCAAAACATAGCAGTCACCTACACGCAGAGTGATCGAAAAGAAGACAAGTGACTACCAGTTAAGAGATATTTAACAGGAACAATATAATGTGTACCATCCACAAACAGGGCCTGCAAAAGCAGAAAAAACAAATAAGCCATACAGAACTACGTAATAGTGCATCATGTGATGCTAGTCACTACTCACGGAGTTACTGTGAGGCAGGATAGTGAAGACATCCAGGGTCAGTACCAAGAGGGCTCGCAATAGACAAAATCCGGGGTCAGTATGTAGAGGGTTCACAATAGAAAAGGTCCGGGGTCAGTACTAAGAGGGCTCGTAATAGACAAGGTCATGGGTCAGTACCAAGAGGGCTCATAGTAGATAAGGTCAGCGGTCAGTACCAAGAGGGCTCGTAATAGACAAGGTCAGGGGTCAGTACCAAGAGGGCTCGTAATAGACAAGGTCAGGGGTCAGTACCAAGAGGGCTCCTAATAGACAAGGTCAAAGGTCAGTACCAAGAGGGCTCGTAATAGACAAAGGGAAAAGACAAAAGCGTAGCCAGGTAATAGTCCGAGGTCAGAGTAGGAAGGTAGCGGATCAAGACAAAGGGGTAAGTCAAATGGATGGTCAAAAAAGGTAAATCCAAGGTCGGCAACGGAGATCAGAATACAACTCAGAGTATGGAGCAAACACACACACACCACTTGAACAAAGCTACAATTGGCAAAAGGTCTAACAGTTTTCAGAGTGCTAAATAGCCCTGTAATTGCCCAGAATAGATGACACCTGGAGGAGATCCCACAGACTCAGCCAGATAGGAAAACTGAGCTGTCAATCACAAAACTGACATCTCTGCCTCAGATTGGGCAGTAGAGCTGTCACAATCCTGACAGCTCGGCCAGCCCTCAATCCCATAGGGTGGCAGAGCTGTCATTCACAGCATCCATAGGATACCGTAAGAGGTGGAATCGTGACATCATATACAAGGGGATAATATTTTGTAAATTTAATACTGCTTAGGCCAAGCATTTTGGTATTATGTGGTCTAAAATTATGAGAGCATCTGCTTAAAATTGGCATGAGGAGAAGGATCACTTTTTTCTGTTGAGAAGGGCTTCATTTTCTACAACACAGGCCACAGACATTGATTGTGTATGTATAAGGATATTATACAAATCCTTAGGTAGATGAATTGTACATTGCGGTTCAAGCTAAATAAAAATAAAATGGATATATTGGTAGTAAATGCATGAAGTAATTACTTTTGTATAAAAACTCATTCAGTGCTAACCCCATCTACTACATATATTGTGCTACAAATGTATGACAGACGTGGGTCCCATTAGTTTCTATAGAATCTTTAAAAACTGTGGGGTGCGCTGGCTAGGCAATTGTCGAAACGCCTATAGAAATAAATCTAAGGAGCCACAGTGGCACATGACATACCGCACGATGTACATAAGTGGGACACACATTTACGATGTATCCTATGGATACTCCATAAATTTAGAGGATGAGACAACCCTCTTAAGCAATGCAAAAATGCATGGTTTGGTTTGAAGTCATTCTGTGCTGAAAGTCCCTTTAAATCTTTGAATACACCAAGGGTGAACTGAGTGCCTGTGCTTGGTTTGAAGTCCTTCTGTGCTGACAGTCCCTTTAAATATTTGGCTACACTAAGGGTGCACTGAATGCCTGTGCTTGGTTTGAAGTCATTCTGTGCCGACAGTCCCTTTAAATGTTTTGCTACACCAAGGGTGCACTGAACGCCTGTGCTTGGTTTGAAGTCATTCTGCGCTGACAGTCCCTTTAAATATTTGGCTACACCAAGGGTGCACTGAATGCCTGTGCTTGGTTTGAAGTCATTCTGTGCTGACAGTCCCTTTAAATATTTGGCTACACCAAGGGTGCACTGAGCGCCTGTGCTTGGTTTGAACAGTCATTCGGTGCTGAAAGACTCCCTTTATTTCTTTTCAGTTGGAAGAGGTGAAGACTACTAGCACTTAGGGGTTGATTGGGGGAACCCCAGAAAGTTTTCAGAGAGAACTGGAGCATTGGCGATACAGAATAGCTGTAATGGTAAAATAAAATCTGGCTTTTGCTTGGGACAAAGTATTAGATGTAAGTATTTTTTTTCTTTTTAAGGGGGCTGAAATTATCTATATATATAATCGTCTTATCCTGTCTGTCTGTCTAGGAAATCCCGCATCGCTGATTGGTCCGGCCGCTGTCTGTCCAGGAAATCCCGCATCGCTCATTGGTCCGGCCGCGGCCAATCAGCGACGCGGGATTTCAGAAAAAGATGGCGGCCGTTAGCGGCTCATCTGCCGGACGGAGGTCAGTGGCGATGCAGCAGGGAGATGACCGGCGCTAGCCGCTCATCTCCCCGCTGCTGGCAGCACAAGTACCCCGACAGGCGGCGCCGCTCACCTCCATGCGGCTAACGTCGGGAGATCAGCGGCTTGGCCCGCTGATCTCCAGAAGGCAAGTGTGAACTGAGGACCAGGGAGCGGCGCCGACCATCTCCCGGCTTCTCGCAGCGGAAGTAGCTGCACAGGTAGCGCCGCTCCCCAGTCCTCACTAATACGACGCTGATTGGTCGCGGTCGACGCCCGCGATCAATCAGCGATATGGGCGTCAAATTTAAACCCCGCTCTGCTGATTGGTCGCGGTGGCCGGCCGCGACCAATCACCATTATTGGCGCCAAATTTAAACCACGCTATGCTGATTGGTCGCGGTGGCCGGCCGCGACCAATCAGCGATTTTGGCGCAAAATTTAAACAAGGCTCTGCTGATTGGTCGCGGCCGCCGGCCGACCGCGACCAATCAGCAATTTTGGCCCCAAATTTAAACACGCTCTCCAGTCCTCACTAACACGGTTCGCTGATTGGTCGCAGTCGCCGCCAATCACAGATATTGCCGACAAATTTAAACACCGCTTTGCTGATTGGTCGCTGTTGCCGGCTGCGACCAATCAGCGATTTTGGCGCCAAATTTAAACACCGCTCTGCTAATTGCGCCCGGTCGGCTGCATACATATTCTAGAATACCCGACGCGTTAGAATCGGGCCACCATCTAGTATTTATATAATCATTAAAACACAAATACCGTACTTTTTTTTTATTGAAAGGCAACACAAACTCAATTAACTTCATCTGCGCACACTGCTGGCACGGACTACCGTGAATCTAAACTGCTGGTATAATAGGCAGAGACGTACGCAATATACAACAGCGAGTGGGAGCAGAAGACAGGCATTGTGTATTGAAACAGAGCCAGATGCTTTTTTTTTTTTTTTTTCTCTCTTTCTCTTTGGCTGCAAATAATAAATCCTGGTAATAAACGAGGTGGTTAATAATAAATTAGTCTTTAAAGCCAGAAGAGCTGCTAGCCGCAGGAAACCTGCTCGGACGACGTGCTTAGTTACACAATCTGGAATCTGCAGACTGCTGAAACACTGTATACGAAGAGACTACAACACGTCTTATTACTGAAGAATGAAGGATTCACAAAATAAGCAGAAGAAAACGGTTTAATGTTTTGACTATATTAAGCCTCCATATGGCCAACTAACCCCGAAACACAGGGCACAATC
Organism: Phyllobates terribilis; assembly: GCF_046119375.1. NCBI lineage: Eukaryota > Metazoa > Chordata > Amphibia > Anura > Dendrobatidae > Phyllobates > Phyllobates terribilis. Next base: position 141,019,993 of record NW_027362768.1, on the reverse strand, counting down.
TACAGCTCCGCTCAAGATCAGGACTGGATACGTCTCGAGGCATTTTCTTCTTCTGTTAACACAATAATTGCTTAATGTCCCCCTCCAGGAAAAAATAATGAGAAAAAGTATCTACCCTATGCCCAAAGCCATTTACATTGGCCGATAATCGGGAACAAACTAATTTCCTGATTATCGCCCTGTCTTAAAAAAAAAAAAAAAAAAAATTTAAGGCTGGTCGACCACAACCAATAAGCGACGACTGATCGGCCACTATTTAACGACTTGTTTGGACCGGGGGACCGCACTTTCACGCACACAATGGCTAATACGATTGCTCTGTGCACATAGAATATCATTGTTCTCGGCAGCACATCACCTATTTACATAGGATTATATGCTGCCGAGAACAATGATTATTAAAGGGAACCCGTCACCTGAAAAAACGATATCTTGCAAATATGGGGTTAATCTGCAGATTAATAGCATTATGGATTTGCCCCTCTGCCGGGAGGAAATTAACTCTTTCCCCCGGCAGCGTTCTGGTTTCAGTCATGAGGGTGGCGCCGGTTCAGTCATCTGTGTATTGAGAGCATCGGCTGTAACTGCGCCACCGGCACTGACTGACAGCAGGATCAGCATTAGAGCTCATCATTAGGGCCGGCTATCAGTCAGTGCCAGGGTTGCAGTTACAGCTGCCACTCTCTATACACACAATGGTGACTGAAACCGGAATGCTACCAGGAGGAATAAAGTTAATTTCCTCCTGGTGTCAAAGGTCGAAGGGCGCCAGGCAGATACACAACACTATTAACCTGCAGATTAACCCCAAATCTGCAAGTTAATAGTATTTTTTTTTCAGGGAACAGGTTCCCTTTAAACATGGCTCTGTCGTCGGGTGGTAGACGGCCTGTTAAAAACAGATCGAGAATGGGAATTAAGAGTTCCCCATTATCGGCCATTGTAAACGGGCCTTCACCCATGAGGCTCCTTCTCCAACGCTACAAAAACTCAGGGCCCGTGAGTTTCCCATTAGCGGCCCAGGAACCTGTACTGAAGGTAACTTTCTGTGCCAAGTCTGCAAATTACATGAATTTCTATTTAATTCAAAAGAAAAAACCTAGCTATTTCCTTCTACACATGGTGGGATTAGACTTAAATCCCTGTACATGGAGAGGGATTGCCATGGAGTAGCTTCACTCATGGTCATAGTCTAACGGTGGTGACCGGAGAACAGACCCGATGTAACATGCCATGGTTTATACTAGCTGCCTGAAGCAGTGATGGCTAGGCATATTAAAACACATTTCAGAGCTTCTAAATATTAGATAGATGTTATATAATCCCAAAAGTAAATTGGGTTCAGCTTTGGGAACATTTTTTAGTCATTACATGGAACAGTATCTGTAAGCAGCATGGCACAGAGCACAAGGAGCGGAGAAGAAATGTTATATAACTTCTATTTGTCCTTTTAAATCCCTGCCTTTACTTGAGAGTCCAGTGAGTGGGACTATTTCATATTTTGACTGCAACCCTATATGCAAAATCACACAGGAAGTCTGGCAATTGATTTTAACTGAGAAATGGACTCCTAAACCTAAAATTTGGAGTAACATTGTTTAAATTTTTATTTAATAAATCAATAGTACACATGAAAATAAGCAACTTTGTAATATATAGTATATACAAAAGGTAAAATACAAAAGTGCTGGTAGGCCGACTCTGGCATGAAGCGAGGTTTCACCTCTGGCTAAGCTTCTTCAGGATCACTCATGCGCCCCAGAAAAAGCTCTAAGAAATAAAGGGGCTGCAGAAGAGCCCAGAGCACTGATCGATACATTCCTGATATAAGAATTTATATACTGAAGTGCATTTACGAAAAAGGTTTTAATATTGATTATTGGGTGTATACTTTAAATGTTTACCATGGAGAGTGTAATTATATTCTAAACCCTCACAGCATCAATATGCGAATATATATCCCCTAATCCGAACGGAAAGCATGGTCACCAAGTCTAATTGCTGGTTGACAAATAACATAAGTATTTACGTAGTGACTACAGAAGATATGGATTGAATATTGATGAATTGTCATCTCATGCCATGTTATTGCTAAGGGATGTAAAATATCAGGAAAGTGGGCGGTCAAGGACCAAGGCCTATTACCTGTAGTACTGAAGGTAAACCTCTGATGAGCAAGCCCGCAATGCTTTTAACCATGAACATAGAGACTGAAAAAAATTCTAACAAAGCCATTATGCTAAAAAGCAGAAGAAGAAAAAAAGAAAAATCCTAAGATCTTATCCTTTTTCATTTTGATCTCGATATATGAGACAACGCTAAGCAGCGTAAATCTCATTTGTCTGCCCTTGTACAGAACGTGCATTCGGGATTTGCATAGATAATATCATATGTTCTGGCATGTGCCACTTCTGAGCCAGAAAAGTAACGTTTAGCCTCATTTTCAAGGGGGAAAAAAAAATGGAAATGTGATGTGCTTTAAAGCAGTGGATCTATTTAAAAATGCCAAGCGCACTTCTAAAATTTGCCTTAGCTTATGTAAACTGAGCCACTTTATTATAGATGAAAGGAGAAAATTAAAGAAATAACCAACTGAGGTGCCATCCGGTGTCATCGCAGAAGAAAACATAATGCTACAATAAAACTGCTGCTTTGGAAGGTCCCTTAAAATAAATAAAACCCATAGTTATTGCCATTAAAGTGGAATGAAAAGCAAGTGAGGCATGTACTAGAAAGCATATTGTGCTCTCTGCCAGATTACATTGTATCAGTCAGCTCACAAAGAGAAGGCCAGGTCAATTAATTGATTGTATAGCAGCAGCGCTCGGCTTTCAATTTACCCGAGACCTCATTCATCTATGCGACATTGTTCTCCGGCTGAAAACATCCACAGTAAGATGAACACAGATCAGACATAACAGCGAAACCATGAGCCAACCATTGTGTAGGTCCCTCCTCGTGCTACAAAAATAGTCCTGACCTACTGAGGCATGGACATCACGAAACCTCTGGTGGTGTCCTGTGGTATCTGGCACCAAGGATTGGACCACAGATGATCAATCAAATCGAGATCCGGTGAATTTGGTGGCCAAGTTCAGACCATTGCTGAACAATTTTCTCACTATGCCGGGAAGGGGGTACTTGGTCTGCACAATGTTTAGGTAGGTGGTACATGCCACATCCACATGAATGCCCTGACCCAAGGTTTCCCAGCAGAACATTGCCCAGGGAATCAAGAGGCCTCCTTTAACGTGTCTTCTTTCCCAAGGTTGGGAAACCCAATGTTTCCCAGCAGAACATGGCCCAGGGAGTAAAGAGGCCTTTTTTAACGTGTCTTCTTTCCCATGTCGCGGTATCAAGTACATGGTCTGCACAATCTTTAGGTAGGTGGTACATGTCACATCCACATGAATGTCCAGACCCAAAGTTTCCCAGCAGAACATTGCCTAGGGAATCAAGAGGCCTCCTTTAACATGTCTTCATTCCCGAGCCGTGGTCTCAAGTCTCCGGAATTCAACGCCCATATTGGAGGGAAACATCGAAGCTGATTGAGTCTGCTCACACGGTGGAATAACGTTTTAGTATCAACCAGTACAACTTTGAATGCAGCTCCGGCAATATTACAGGTTTTAACCAAGAAAGAACGTCAGAGCTCCACAAGTGAAGTCATGTGCAAATACTGAAAGAGAAGCCAAATACATCCTCAGGCTAAAGAGAATCTGAAACCAGGTCAAACATGGGCATTTTTTGCTCTCATTTTAGCCTTCTGCTCCCGAGTATTCAGGTTTTTTCTTTTAAGCCACCATACAGTTCCAGCGATATGGACCTTTTTACAGCATGCTAATTTTTATAGTCTTTACCAAAAGAGTTCTTCGGGAGAAGGGGGGGTGTCTTTGGGCTCCCATGCATTACTATCCTGTGAGCCACACCCCTTTGGTAAAGACCATGAAAAAAAACATAACTCTGGAACCATATGGTGGATTTAAAAAAAATAAATAAAAAATGGAACACTCAGGGGTACATTGGGAATATAACAGCAAACACTGGATGCAGGTTATCTTTAAAAATAGAAAAAAATGGAAAAAATGACAAATACTCAGACCAAATCGTGTCCTTAGAAATATTTAAATCTTTATTTTCAGGTTTTTGGGACTTTTTTTTTCTTGTTTTTTTCTTTTTTTTTTTTTTGCGTGATCTGTTTTAATAGCTTCCACTATGATAAAAATGAAGCCTCTCTCTACCTCTCAGGTTATGTCCTCAGTGTTGGTAGGAACCGCACGAAGCAACAGGATACAGGCCCCCCCAATTACTAAGGTATAAAGCAGCACCAGAAGAGAAAAAGTACACAGTTATGAGGGCGGGGAAGTTCTCGAGTGCCCGGGGATGGTGACATAATCTGTTGAGTCCATCAATGCACATTCACACTCTTGTTTTCCCCAGTGAAAAGTCTCTTGAGAGTCCAGAAGTGACATGTGACGTAATGCTTTGAGAGTCGACATCAGAAAGAGTTTTAGAGTTTTCGGAAGGTGGTCACCCTGCCCCAGTACGAGAGGGTTTGAAGTAGTCTTCGCTTGTGAACGAGGCGTCCATGTTTCATACCAGCTCCAGTACCTGAACAGAAAAAGAACGAACATTACTGGGTCTGTAATTGGGTATGAATGTTGCTTACACCATGTGCAGGGCATGGCAGTAGCTTAAATATCATTGGTTACGACCACTAGCAACCAGCTAACTATCTAACTCACTATATGAGTGGTTGTAACTACTAAGCTACTGCAATGCCCTGCACATGGGGTAAGAAACATAGCAAATCAGAAGAACTATACTACATTTCTAAGGAGTTATTTGCTAATATTATTACACCTACTACATATTGGTATAGGATCTTGGAGATGGGAATACCCCTTTAAGTTACATTGCTACCAAATTGAGATGCAAGACCTCAATTGTTGGTTGAGAAGTACTGGCATCATGACACAAGGGTTAATGTATACAGACTATATTCTTACTAGGTGCATAAATTGGCCAACGCTGTGCAAAAAGTGGGGCATAGACAAGAAATGGAACGAAGAATAATGAGGAAGAGGAAAATAAGAATTGGAAATGTACTAAACAAGAAATCAAGGACTAGCTATTCAGGAGCAGGCCGGGGCACAATGACATATAAAGAACCTTTACGAAAACCCATGTTATAGCTGTGACCGGGGTCTGCAGGGGCGAAGGGTACAACTTACCTTGATTGTGCCCTGGCTGTTAGCAGCAATAAGAACATTGGACTCCTGTGAAAGAAAGAAGAAGTTATCACCATGTGTGAATGTTACTCCCATCACAAACGTCTATTCAGTAGGAGGGACCCATCAGTGTAAGAAGTCCCAAAGATTCTTCTATGTCCCTCAATGTATGTTTTTGTCACAGTGGATTTTAAAGAAATCCTTTATTAGCATTACCAGATCTTTTAGAACAAGCCTCCCGCCGTCTCACGTAAAGAGGCTAACACCTTGCTGACTTTGGTGGTCCTCCAGAGAACGGAAATGAGGATATAAAATTAAATATTTAAGGGGTTGTCCACAAGTAAAGAAATACATCTTAATTAGGAAAGCGCAAGACGAGCTTTAGTTTCCTAATATACGGTACTCAATGCTACAATGCCAGGTTGGAAATCAAACAATGACTTGATCTCTGGGACCCGCAGAACGGTGGGAGGCGGAACACGTCTACTATATGTATGGTTACATTAGGAACACAGAATAGAATATTTCTCTAGAGACCTGTATAAATTATTCTGTATTTATATCCTTTATATGTCCACCTTTGGGGAAAATTATATTTTTAGCCCCAGATACATCCATTTAAGAAAAAAAAATTATATACATTATATGATGGCGCCGCGGGACTGGAGACGATAAAAGGTGAAGACGCCGGCAGGCAAGTATAAGACTAGGGTTAGGGACCTTTGATTAAAATCACCACTCCAGCGCTGAAAAAGAAAAAAAAAAAAACACTGCAATGGTGCTTGAATGAAACACAAAAATTATGTTTAGCACAAAAATACATGCATTTTAGTAAAAAAATAAAAATGTCCCTAAAAGGTGTCAATAACTTTTACAGACTTTAAAGAAGACCTGTCCGCTGATTTCCCAATACAATTGGTATACGTTATTAAATAGATCTTAGACCCAATGAGACTGGTGTATTTGCTCTGAAAATCAGTGTCATAATAATGGTTATATAACAGTTTTTGGAAATGTTGCTGCCTGATATTAATATAAGCGTTTTATTTTGTTGCAAGTACACCAGTCTCATCAGCTTAAAACTGATGCCACAAACAGCTCCGCCAGCTGACCGGAAAGAAAATCCCACCCAGAAACCATGGAGACTGCCGTGCTCCCTTCCCGCAAGATGGCTTCATTACACCGTAGACGGCGGCACAAGGGCAGGTCACTCAGCGAGCGCCACACATGGGAGATGTTCCCTGAATGCTTCCTAGTCTTTCCTTCTCAAGGCTCCGATACAAAATCCTATCAGCAGAAATGCCAGCAATCATGTCCTCCCTTTCATCACACGCCGCAGCATTGATCTAACAGGAATCTTTTAACCTCCTTGCGGTTTGATCTTTCTCTGATCAGAAAAGTAACGACGCCCTGCCAAATCCCATTGACTCCATGATGGGATAATACAGAAACAAAACAAAAACAAGACAACTCTTAGTGGGCTAAACTTTCAACTTAATTGTTAAAACGCTTTCTATTAACCTCCGTGTAAAAGATCACAGAGGAGAATTGCATTATGGCTGGTGTGCAGCTCTGTGAAGGATCAGAGTGAAGGCCGGTCGTCAGGAAATTTTCGACAATTTGCTTCCTCGCTGATTCAATTGGATTACTGTAAAAAGAATGTATAAATTAATAGAAAGGTGGCGGAGTAAGACTGTAAAGGGTAATAACGTTACAGCAGAGGTTGTACTTTCCTAGTGTGAGCCCCTTTTACAGATGAACTAGGACGACACATCTACGTCGTATAAGGGGAGGTCTTGAAAGCATTTGAATGGGTGAAAAATACTGCAAAAATGTTGAAGGAATTGATATTATGCATGAAATTCCAGAACTCTCAGTCACTGGTACAGTAAAATGCTGTTTCTTTCGCCAAAAAAAAAAGGAATTTGTGGAATATACCGCACCTTTGATCTCCCGCAATTGCTTTTTTGTAATACTCTGATGTAACGCTGTGTTGGGACATTCAATGAAGGATGCATAAATTTAACAAAAGTAGTTGCAAAAATAAGTCTACCAGAGGTGGCCGGGCTGCTAGGCAAGAAGTGCAGCGCTTACAGGCTCTCTGCTACAGAGCTTTCAAGTGCTGCTCCTAAGCTGGCCAGATTGCTGCCTCTGCTTGTAGTATGGGAGAACGCAACGTTCAGACCTGCAGCTCAACCATGCCCTGGCCTGAAACATCAATCATCAGGAGCACACAGGTTCCTGGAAAACAGGAAGCCGGGAGGCAGGGGAGGTGTGTGCTCCTGAAGATCTATGTTGAGAACAACTCTTTATAGGGATTATGTTATAAAAACTGATCACCTATCCAGTATTGTGTGACCAGACAGTATAGGGCAGGACGGTGGCTCAGTGGTTAGCACTGCTGGGGTCCTGGGTTCAAATCCTACCAAGGACAACTGCAAGGGGTTTGTATGTTCTCCCCGTGTTTCCCTGGTTTTCCTCCAAATTCTCCGGTTTCCTCCCACACTCCAAAGACATACTGATAGGGAATGTAGATTATGAGCCCCAATGGGGACAGTGATAATGTCTGTAAAGTGCTATGGATTTAATGGCGCTAAATAAGCGAGTAAAATAAATAAAATAAAGCACAAACTTATCATGGTAAACAATACCTGAACAAGAGGTATTTGGTTATATTGTGTTTGGATTTTACCATTTTCATGGATCTAACGTTTTCCAAAAGGTACAAATTTCCATCCAATCTGAAATGCTCTTATAAGGGGGTATCGCCAGCATCTTTAAAATGTTTCTGGTTAAACTGCAAAAGAATGCTTAAAATCTAAAAGTTAAAAAACAAAAATAAAGGTTAAACTCCCCGCCATGCTGGACCCCATTGCTGACATACAAGTAATAATGATTTTGTAGGGTGGAGACTGTGTATGAGCACCGCTACCCTTTTGGCAGCCGCTGACGGATGGGTCAGAAGTCCTGGCACACTTTTGATCGTGAAAGATTACAGACTCCATTGTCCGCGTGATATACTTATGCATCAGATAGTAGATAGTAAAAGGCATACAGATGAAGTGATCGCGGCGGCCATGTAAATAAAACGGAATATGAAGACTAAAGCGCTAATAAAAGATAAATAGAAAAGTGAGGCCAACTATATTAATGGACTGAGTCACTGGGAGATAATTAAGAGGTTATGTGCTCGCACTTAAATGCAATATGGTAGGAGGCGCAGCACTTAACCACTTAGCTGCCGAGGACGCGCGCTCTCACTTTATGAGGGGACGGCGACTCATTGTGAGAATAGTGTGCTCTGTTTCTGCTGGCTCTTGTAATTTGGTGAAATGTGAACGCAGATGCTGGAGTGAGGTCGAGAACGTAATTACATGATATAATGATATGATGTCATAGCCGTGGGTGAAGACCTGCCTTGTTACAAGCCAAAGGCACGAGCACTAAAATGAAAACACTTCCAGGAGCTTAAGCAAATGCAATGACAAATTATTTGCAGAGCGGGCCACAGGGGGCATCCTTTTTTTTTTTTTTTCAGCCGCTTTATATTTACTGTGCGGAAATCTCTTAAGAGGCGAAAACTCTGGAACCGCCAATTACTTTTGACACGACTGTCAAATCAGGGTGGATTGCTAAAGGAACTAAAATAAATGCACCCGATAAAAACTGAGCAAAAGAGCAAAGCGATTACTACTTGGAGGGTAGAGGAAATTCAGATGGCAAAGGGCTGCCATATTCTCATCTGAGCAGCATCCAGATACAGTGTTGCCCACTTGGCTCCTACCTTGCGCACCAGCTCGTTACTATGCCGGTTTTTCTGCCAGACTTTTTTTTGTATACGGATACAACTTCGCTTCTACACATTCAACTAAAAATTCCAAACTGTCTAAATATACATTTTGCTTTTGATCTGCCTGGGAAATGATACCGTGATGGCGTCCAAACGTCGATTAATCCAAAACTGTTCTCCAAGCAATCAGATGTTAAAGTGATAACCTAGAAATGATGAATCAAAGACCTAACCGTAAAATCAGTCTGGAGGGTTTCTACAAGCTCAGGAGACCACCTTTTAGAACAGGGATGTCAAACTCACACAGAGGGCCAAAATGAAAAACTTGGGAAAAGTCACGGGCCAACCAGTATACAGTATAATGAGCCCCACAAAGTCCTCCATACAGTATAATGGGCCTCGCAAAGTCCTCCATACAGAATAATGGGTTCCACATAGTCCTCCATACAGAATAATGGGTTCCACATAGTCCTCCATACAGAATAATGGGCCCCACATAGTCCTCCATACAGAATAATGGGCCCCACATAGTCCTCCATACAGAATAATGGGCCCCACATAGTCCTCCATACAGAATAATGGGCCCCACATAGTCCTCCATACGGAATAATGGACCCCATGTAGTCCTCCATACAGTATAATGGGCTCCACATAGTCCTCCATAGAGAATAATGGGCCCCTCATAGTCCTCCATACAGTATAACAGGCCCCACATAGTCCTCCATACAGTATAACGGGCCCCACATAGTCCTCCATACAGTATAATGAGCTCCACATAGTCCTCCATACAGTATAATGAGCTCCACATAGTCCTCCATACAGTATAATGGGCCCCACATAGTCCTCCATACAGAATAATGGGCCCCACAAAGTCCTCCATACAGTTTAATGGGCATCACAATGTCCTCCATACAGAATAATGGCCCCACATAGGGGTGGTGGGTTCTGGTGTCGCAGGCCAAATATAATCACCCTGCGGGTCAGAGTTTGACATGAGTGTTTTAGAAGAAAGGCTATGTGCACCCAACGTCTTTTCAGCTTCCCCATTCACTTGTATTGTAAAGTACACGGCGTCATCAGAGCGGAATATGTCAGATCGGTCAGGTCACTTTCTTAACTGGCGTTTTTCAAAACGTGAAGTGGTTAAAAAGCATTTTTACATAGAAAAGCATATGTTCAATCTTTTGTGTGTTTTCTGAAAAAGATGTTGTGTGTACATACCCTAAGGCAGAAAATCAGAGGTCTTTTTTATCTTGCTTTTTTTCCATGTTTCAGCTGATTTGGAAAGGCTTAAAATTGAAAGTTTTTTTTCCAGGCTTCAGACAGTGATGACCTATTCAATGTCAGGGTGGGAAGGTGGACACCCCGCACCGATCAGCTGTTTTATGCTCCGGTGGGGAAAGCTGTAAATGGGTGAACAGGGCCAGAAAAAAAACAAACAAAAACTGAGCTGCAGTAATAAAAACAGGCAGTACACAGCAAAGAGAGCGGAGCTGTTCGGTTCTGTTCACGCTTGGTGGCCGGAAAGAGAAGCGGTTGATTTGTTGGTGGTGCTGGGTGTTGTAGCTATATCGATGATATATCCCTTTAAAGGATTTTTTTCACTATAGCAAGTGAAATCAAGTTGGATGTGCCATTGCTTACTAATCATGGTGGTCCAACTGCTGGAACTTGCAACCATCCTTATAGTTATTGCCCCCGCACAGTGGGTGACCGCATCTACTGCCCACCAGTGGAGCTTTGCTTGACTGCAAAATAAATCGGTTGGACCTCAGTCCCTTTGTGGTCCTCATAATCGGGTGTTACTGAGGTCAGGCGCCCACAGATCACAATGTTCTGGCATGCCTTAGTAATCTTATAAGATGGGAAATTTCATTTAATTGATGAAAAGGTTTGTCGACTTGAATCAAAGCCGGAGAAACTGAGGTCTATTGTCTCCCCGGCCAGATCATCTATAAAGGTATGTTGCTTTTAACAGAAATGGATGAAAGCACTGGGATTGTGAAACCTCAGATCATTGTCTTCATGTGTCCAGCGCATTCAGCAGTCTCGCCGAACATTCAAATGTTCTGTTTCAAAGCGGAGGACAAACCTGCTGGAGAATAGACAAAGAAAAGACTTTCCAGCTCATTTCTGTACCTGACTGTAGCAACCATGAAAGGGCAAATAGTACAAGGCACGGTTGGCTCGGTGGTTAACACTGTTACTTTGCAGCGCTGGAGTCCTGGGTTCAAATCCCACCAAGGACAATATCTGCAAGGAGTTTGTATGTTCTCCCCGTGTTTGTGTGGGTTTCCTCCGGGTTCTCCGGTTTCCTCCCACACTCCAGAGACATACAGATAGGGAATTCAGATTGTGGGCCCCAATGGGGACAGGGATGATGTCTGTAAAGTGCTGTGGAATATGATGGTGCTGTATAAGAAAAGTTATACATAACCCCGGTCAGTGGGAGCAGTCTTGCTCCATACACTTGTATTGAGCCGAGGTCACGCCCAGACTTATCGGTTTGGACCGGACAACCCCTTTAAAGGAAATTTGTGAGCAGGTTTTTTGCTATGAAATGTAAGAACAGCATGATGTAGGGGCTGAGAGCCTGATTCCAGCAATGTGTCACATATTAGGCTGTGTTGCTGTTTCAATAAAATCAGTGTTTCATCAGCAGGAGATCATCACTAGAGGACTAGTTGTCTCGTGCTTCCTAGTCCTCCTCTGTATAACCACGCCCACACCACTGATTGGCAACTTTCTGTCAATATACAGTGTACACAGAAAACTGCCAGTGTTGTGGGTGGGGTTATACAGGGCTCAGCATTCAGAGAACTGCTAGATCTGAGGCAGAGAACCCTGATATTTTCAAAATTACATCTCGCAGTCCAGCAAGTGACAAATCGCTGGAATGAGTCTCTCTGCCCCCACATCATGCCGATGTCAGATTACACAGCAAAAACCTGCTGATAAATTCCCTTTAAAAGGTATAGCAGGGCCTTTCATGTTCTGTAAAATCTGGCAATTGAAGCCATGCTTCTGATGTGGTTGCTGTACAGATTTTGAAGCCCTACAAGCTCCAGGATGCCTAGTTAGTCATACACAGGAACAGGAGACAATCCACAAGGCCTGGATTCACTCCGCACACAGAAAATGAATTTCTCAAGCAACGGTATCATAACACCGGTGGCATTACTTTTGTCTTATTTGATGACCTTAAGATGAAAAACTTTCTCTGTGCATTTTATCCCTCATTTAGCATTTTCCATGCAGACCGCCAGCATTAAGAAAAAAGCTGTTCGTTCTAAAAACAAGAGTGACCTCTGTGTTCTTGTAATTCATAGTCCTATAGAAATGCCGAATTAATCTCACACTCGGCCAGAAGAGTGAACATGGTTATATTATCTGAAGTCGGGCTGAAATTGCCTTGTGTGCTTTACATTCCGAAGAACATGGATTTCATTTCCTTAAAATGTTGAGTTTGACAGTTTATTTTACGGCAATCTGCTAGCTGAAGATGCCAGTGTAAAATGGTATTATACGGATCCACGGAGACATTTATTGAATCAACATTTCAGCTTTCCATTACAATGACATGAAAGGAAAGACTTGTATGATCTCCTGAATAGAATGACACCTCTCCATATAGAGAGAAACGGTTAAAGGGGACATTTTCTTGACAGCTTATGGGAAAAAGAAAAAAAAAAAGCTTAAAAAAAAAAAAGAACCCAAAATGTATTTTCCACCAAGAAATTGGAACAAAGCTGGGTGCCAACTGTAAGTGAGAACTAGATGAATCTATCGGCCATTTGATTGGGTAATTAGCTGATAATTAAGCAGGAGAAAATCTAATTCTGGTCATTGATTGTGGTTTGGTCCTGATGAAGGGGTCTGAAAACCTTGAAACGCATTGACACAAACCGTATTCTTGCTTCACCTTTGTGTGTGATTGTACCTCGGGCAGCGTGGATTCTGAATGACCGTATTACTTATTTTTTGCTTCCTAATTCTTGTCATCAGACGCACATTGCTCCATATCCGCCTGTGTTTTCCGCCCCACAATCAATGACTGTTTACAATCCAGCCTGACGATATGGTTGGGTTGGTTAATTTTAAAAAGATACTGTATGTAGAGTTTTTCTGGAGCGTAAATATGGACGGCCTATCCTCGGGACCCCCGACACTACAAATAATCAAGGCCTACTGATGTGTCTCCGACTCAGCAGCAGAAGGGAGAATTTACAACACTCGATTTCGTGGCCTTAAACGATCGTTGATCGATAAATATTTACTGATCGGTGGTCATTTAGTAGCAGATTTACACAGGCAGATCGCTCTTCAGACGCACACTGAACAATCAATCTATAAGAGGCTGTTCAGGGTGCAAAGGCTGTCATTGTTCTCGGCAGCACCGATCCGGTTTACACAAGACAATGCGCTGCCGAGAACGATGATCTTTTTTTGCAGCACAAAAGATCATTTCACCCAATGAACAAGTGTTTTTGCTTATTGGTCTGTTGATTGGCAGCCTGTTTAGACTTCAAGATTATTGTGAAAAGAGCATTTCTGAGAACACTAGTCCTGTCAACAGGCTTCTGCTACCTCATCTGAGAGCAGCGTAATGCAGAGAAAGAGACCCTGATTCCAGCAATGTGTAACTTAGTTTACTGGGTGCAGAGCCCAGAAAGCTAACCACACCACAGCTTTGTGTATACTGACAGTAAGCTGCTAATTAGTATTGGGGGCGGGTTGGACCAGGAGGCACGTGAGCAGTAGTCCCCTAGTGATAATCTCCTGGGTACGGAAAAATAAAAAGTTACAGGTCATAAAAAAAATGTGGTTTGCATCGCTATATTTTTATTGCTTTTTGGAAACAAGTTTTAAATTTGTTCCACCATTAAAATAAATAAAAATTAAGCCGAAATAAGTTTAGCATTGCTGTAACCAGGAGATTCATATTGCTGGGGGGTCATTTTAAACGCACAATGAATTCCGTAAAAACGAACCCCCCCCCCCCCACACCCCCGCCGAAAAAAAACTTTTATGGAATTGCTTTTTTTTTTTTTTTTTTTTTTTTACCCCCTTTGCAGTACAAAGAAATGGTGTCATTCAGAACGACAACTCGTACGGCAATAAACAATGTCATATGGTTATGTCGACAGAAACATGTAAAAGTGTTATGGCTCTTGGAAAGAAGGAAGGAAAAACAAAAAAAAACTAAAGAGCAAAGAACGAAAAATCGCCTTAAAAGAAATCGCACGTCTCTATGCTGAGTAACTATACGGTATGTTGGAGAAACTGAATGCTGGGGTAGAAAACTAGGGGGGGAGGGGGCTGACAGCATGGTACCGGCTATATTGTGGCCTGCATACTAAGTCAATTGCACTGTAGTCATTTTCCGACAAAAACCTAAAATTTGCTGCTATGCTGCATTCAGTACAAAAAAGGGCAGAAAAAAGAAACAATTGCAGCTGTGATCAGTTAAAAAAAAATTGCGATTTACACATTTTATACTCACTTACAGCCAAAAGCTGTTAATAGACTTGAAAACCGCCTTTCATCAACCACTTGTTTACCCTCAGCAGCATTCTCTGCAAGCAAGTGAATCACTGTGACCAGCAACCTGCCTGGAGCATCTTCTGCCATTCTGATCCTGACATGCTGCCAACTCGCTGAGCTGGGGGGCAGCGGAGCCGCTCTGCCGGCTCATTCACCTGCAGCCCGCGTGCTGAACGCAGCCGTCATGCCCGGATCAGGCACATGCACCTCGAGTGCGCGCAGCGGTACAAATTTCTTTTCTTCTCCGATCTCCCACATGCAGCTACGCAGCCCAATTCCACCCTGAAATACCGGAAAATTAAACATGCCCGAGGCAGGACCCATTATTACTCCAACTATCGCAGTGTGAGCCGCCCTGAAGCTACAACAGCCTCTTCTCCATAGAAAGCGGACTTCTGATCATTCGAGGTTCGGGATCGTTATAACATCATACACTCCGGAAAATGAATTCTATTATGTGTCAATATGGCAAATCTAAATAAAACATTTCAATCTGATGCAAAAAAATGAATTAAAATAGCGACAAGCAATAAGGTCAGCAAAGCGTAAGAGTCACATAATTATCAGGGAGCATATGTAAATGCCCCTGGGGGTATGACATGTATACAATGTTTAAAAGGATTTGGACAGCACTATTCTCCACCTCCGGATAAGCTGGAGCGTCCTGACTGAAGGCCCTTCTGGGGTAAGGAGGCGTAACACGGAACGACCTTTCCATTTCTCATTACACACTGGTTGCTTTCCTGGACAGTTTGGCAGGCGCTATCTAGAGGAAACATTCTGGTTTTAACCACTGTGCTTCCAGATCAGACCTTATCTAGTGCTGCACATGTAGTATAGCAGAGATATATATATATGTTTTTTGGGTGGTTTGTTTTCCCTTTTGGTCACGTTAACATTTGCTTTTGCTCTTCCCATGATGGAGGCCTCAATTCCAGCTCCATAATGCAGATTGCTCGGATCAGTGGTCGGTTCAATGCAAGCGCCTGAGGCCATGCTGAAGGGCCGAGAAAAGTTTGACCATTATCTATTGTGTTTACTGCCTAAAAATCAAAGGGGTTATCCAGAACTTTTATACTGATGGCCTATTAGGATACATCATCAATACCAAGCTGGTTGGAGCTCGACGCCCAGCACCCCTGCCGATCAGCCATTCCCTATGCCGATGTCAGCCCCAGGTGCTCAACTGCGGAGAGGAACAGCACAGCTCCGTCAACTGCATAGTGGCCGCGGCCAGGTACTGCACATCCGCCACTATTCAAATGAATGGGAGTGGGTCTGTATTTCCCTCCCGCTACAGTCATGATTCGGTTGACGGAGCTGTGCTGTTCCTCTCCACAACTGATCACATCCATCCACCACCGGGAAAGGCTGATCAGCGACTGACATATGCCACCCCCACCGATCTGATATTCTTTGGATAAGCCATCAATACAAAATGCTGGCCTACCCCTTTAATGATCAAAGCACACACCAAAACTTAGGGCCCTCATATACATTAGACAGGTCTAACCAATGTAAATGTGAGCCTCCCAACCCTTCCCCAGACAGATGATGTTGGGAGAAAGAACGATCAGGCATGTTGAATTTCAACACCCCATTCTGTTATTTTTTTGCAGCTCTTTCCCCTCTCCCCATTACAACACGCATGAACGCTCAGCTGAACGATGCATGCATGTGTATGGGCGGGTTGAGAGAGGACGCTGTCGGCCGATTCATTTTAGAAAACTGCTTGCCAAATTGTATGGCCACCGCTACCAGACTGATAAGAATCTGTAGAAAATCTTACAGAAAGACAAGCAGTCTTGTAGAAATCCGGCACAGAACACAGTGGCTCATCTGCTGCTGATCTACTCCATTTTCAGTTCGGTAACGGCTCAGGGGGGAGTGTAGTAAAAAGATGGGACATCACAATATTTCTGTCTTATGCTAGACTGGGCAGAGGGGAGAAGCTCCTGCTGCAGCCAGTTGTCTTACAGCCATACATAAGATTGTAATAAAGTGATGAAGCGCTGGAATATCTATACTTCTATGCTGTTTTGACCTGAAAGCACAAGGATGCCTTTAAAAGGCTTATCTGGTGCTGTCCAGAGCAAAGCCAAAGTGAATAATGCCAATGACGTTACGACCCCACACAGCTGTTGAGTCGCATGCACTATTGGGAGGTTTTGTGCATAAATCTCCGTAAGTGTAGGGGAAATTTACATCACTGACACCGTTCACTTTCGATACAGAAGTAAGCTGCTGTGGACAGTAGCAGATCTCCTCTTTAACACATTATGCCCTAATAATGCAGCCCTGAATAGCTCAGTGACAAACGCAGCCCTGAATAGCTCAGTGACAAACGCAGCTCTGCTACCTCTCTGAACCTTCCAGCACGCGCAGTGTTAACACCACCAATCTGACAATGGAAAATGCTGGACCAGAAATATCTTGCACCAGCTGAGTGTGTAATGGCTTTTTCCTTCTCCGCTGTACAGCTCGCTACTAAGGAAGCAAAAATCCTAACAGATTCTTTTTTTTTAACCTCTTTATATATAAAACGTGCCTGAAGTGGAAATATTTGTGCAGAAAAGGCGACCTGGAGGGAGATCCACCTTTCAGCTTAGGAAGCTTTAGACATGGGAGCAATCTATATACTAATTACACTCCAGAAACTGCAGGAAATCTCAAAAATCTAATGTAAGGGACAAGGCTGTACTTGTAACAGATTTTCTTACTAAACTTTTCTCTATGAGCTGTGATGTCTCAACTTCTGTATCTGTCAAGATGCTCAACATAAATGGGTAAAGCTACGATGTGTTGGATCAAATGTAATTAGGTAAAATCCACTGGATTTAAGAAGGATCTGCTCCGTCAACAAAATTAAATGCTATGGCTATAATTGCAATCACGCAGGGGGAACCTTCATGGCTAAGAGGAGTGGGGCGTTGGAGACGTTCCGGAGCCATGTGTATGGATTCACGGAGCGATCTGTAATGATGTTACAGATTGCGGTGTTCTCTGATAATTACATTCTGCCCTTACACTGGCGGCCTTCACTTTGCATACAGATGACATACTGTAATAACCACGACACGCCGGCTGTTCCAGCTCTTCACGGCAATCAGTGAGACGAGTGCAGGAAAAGCGTTGGAGCCGGAGACGACTTCTGGAGAAAGCAGGAAGGATGCTAACAAGTTACTCCCCCTGTCACTCACTTATTTTATTGCTCCGAATGTTTCATCTCTGCAGACTTCTGTGACAAACGGAAGCTACAATGATGCTTTTAGGTCGCCATACCGCTTCCCCAAAATATACAGTAATGAAAAAAAAACAACGAAATGTGTTGTTGCTTAAAACCATCCATTTTTTATATGCCCTCCCCAAGCATCTTGTCTGTAGAGATCTGATGTGGCAGTTATGAGAAATCTAGCCTGGAAGCCATATGCAAATCAGGCAGGAAGTGCACTGGGGGTGTGTCAAGGAATCTGAAGGAAGCAGTCCATGTGCACTGACGAGCCCCAGTGCACTTCCAGGCTGATTTGCATATTACTTACTTTCATGCCAGATTTTTCTATATAGGAATCAGAATGGTGGCCCCCATCGTTCAGACATGCGGGTTTTTTTTTTTTTAATCCAAAAGCCAAATTATTAGATATGCCACTTCCAAGGGTTGTAATAAAACTGGGGACTGAACAGAATAGCACAGTTGACCACAAGTAATGCATATACAAGGGTTTTTGCACTACATGTCCTAGGCTGCAAAATGGGTTAAATTAGAAAATATATCTTCTGCAACACAAACTCTGCAGTCCTATGTAAATCATATTTTGCAAATAGCGGAGTTGCTGTGCAGAAAATCACACACTCAGCGAGGTATCCAAACTTTGGTGGTTTGTACATTTGTGTCTGAAATGCACAGCATACACGTCTTCACTAACAGCTCTAGATACAATGGTCCTCAGCTTCCACCAACAGCTCTAGATACAATGGTCCTCAGCTTCCACTAACAGCTCTAGATACAATGGTCCTCAGCTTCCACTAACAGCTCTAGATACAATGGTCCTCAGCTTCCACTAACAGCTCTAGATACAATGGTCCTCAGCTTCCACTAACAGCTCTAGATACAATGGTCCTCTGCTTCCACTAACAGCTCTAGATACAATGGTCCTCTGCTTCCACTAACTGCTCTAGATACAACGGTCCTCTGCTTCCACTAACAGCTCTAGATACAATGGTCCTCTGCTTCCACTAACAGCTCTAGATACAATGGTCCTCTGCTTCCACTAACTGCTCTAGATACAATGGTCCTCTGCTTCCACTAACTGCTCTAGATACAATGGTCCTCTGCTTCCACTAACTGCTCTAGATACAATGGTCCTCTGCTTCCACTAACAGCTCTAGATACAATGGTCCTCAGCTGCCACTAACAGCTCTAGATACAATGGTCCTCTGCTTCCACTAACAGCTCTAGATACAATGGTCCTCAGCTTCCACTAACAGCTCTAGATACAATGGTCCTCTGCTTGCACTAACAGCTCTAGATACAATGGTCCTCAGCTTCCACTAACCGCTCTAGATACAATGGTCCTCTGCTTCCACTAACCGCTCTAGATACAATGGTCCTCAGCTTCCACTAACCACTCTAGATACAATGGTCCTCAGCTTCCACTAACCACTCTAGATACAATGGTCCTCAGCTTCCACTAACAGCTCTAGATACAATGGTCCTCTGCTTCCACTAACAGCTTTAGATACAATGGTCCTCAGCTTCCACTAACAGCTCTAGATACAATGGTCCTCAGCTTCCACTAACAGCTCTAGATACAATGGTCCTCTGCTTCCACTAACAGCTCTAGATACAATGGTCCTCTGCTTCCACTAACAGCTTTAGATACAATGGTCCTCAGCTTCCACTAACAGCTCTAGATACAATGGTCCTCAGCTTCCACTAACAGCTCTAGATACAATGGTCCTCAGCTTCCACTAACAGCTCTAGATACAATGGTCCTCTGCTTCTGCTAACTGCTCTAGATACAATGGTCCTCTGCTTCCACTAACTGCTCTAGATACAATGGTCGTCAGCTTCCACTAACCACTCTAGATACAATGGTCCTCAGCTTCCACTAACCGCTCTAGATACAATGGTCCTCCGCTTTCACTAACCGCTCTAGATACAATAGTCCTCAGCTGCCACTCACATCCAAGTCACTCTGCCCACGGCCCAGCAGAGTGAATTTCTCTGGGAAGAAAGGACACGAATCCACTGCTCATTGTCAATTGCCCTGGAGTTCTTTGTCTTTTAATAAAACAATATTTGCTCAGGCTTGTCGACTAAGGCTGCTGTTTATTTGGTGCTTTGTGGGGGGAGATTTTCGGCTTTCACGGTGTTATCTGGATTCCGGGTCATCATGTTCCTAGCGGAGCATAGCAGAGAACAGCAAACACGTGGAGAGAAAGATGATCACTTATGCTCCACAGGACGGATCCAAACAACTTGTGACGTAAGACGTTCCCTGAAATAGCCATCATAGGACAAAGCGCATAAATCCAGTAAAAGGCAATGAATTACCTGCACCTGTGAAGCTCCTATGGAGATGCGCCCCTACATAAATCACACTCTCCAATTACTTAAAGAGCTTGTAAACCACTATTAGACATTCATGTAGCTAATGAAATCTAGGCCCGGTGATGGCTCATCAGTTACCCAACTCGTTACAATTCTTTTACTATACTACGGTATTTATATTGTTAAACGGCTATTCCCACAATTGCATTATTTTTCACAAAGCACAGTATCAGAATAACTACTGTTAATTTACAGACTAGAGCAGGTCTGCACAGCATTCGGCCCGCATGCGACCTGCCGAGCGATGTTAGGCGGTCCGCGGCGCTGTCTAAGAGATGCGGCTCCCTTCTTCCTATATTCAAATCCATTCAAGTCTTTCATACGAGAATACATTTAAACACTGCAGCGCCAGGCCTGGGGCAGAGCAGCGCAGGTCAGTCCTGGTGCCCCGATGTGCAGCAGCGTGATGAGGTCAGCACACTGGTAACATCCTCACACTGCTGCTGGGGCCGCACAGGCTGAGGAGACGTTGGGCTGGTAAACGCTCCACAGAGGAGCTGAAGAAATGAGCTTTTATGTTAGATGAGGGGCATAAAGGGGCAATGGAGGACATTATGAGGTAATTGGAAAATTGTGAAAGGGGGCATAGTATAGCGAGGGGCAGTGGGGACAATATGTAGAGAGGAATTGTGGGGGAGATAAGGAAAGGGGCAGTTTGGGGTGATATGAAAAGTGTGAGGGGCTACATTATGGTGAGGGTCTGTGAGGGGCTACATTATGGTGAGGGTCTGTGAGGGGCTACATTATGGTGAGGGTCTGTGAGGGGCTACATTATGGTGAGGGTCTGTGAGGGGCTACATTATGGCGAGGGGCTGTGAGGGGCTACATTATGGCGAGGGGCTGTGAGGGGCTACATTATGGCGAGGGGCTGTGAGGGGCTACATTATGGCGAGGGGCTGTGAGGGGGTTTATTATGGTGAGGGGCTGTGAGGGGGTTTATTATGGTGAGGGGCTGTGAGGTGGTATATTATGGAGAGAGGCTGTGAGGGGGTTTATGATGGTGAGGGGCTACATTATGGTGAGGGGCTGTGAGGGGGTACATTATGGAGAGGGGCTGTGAGGGGGTATATTATGGTGAGGGGGTATATTATGGTGAGGGGGTATATTATGGTGAGGGGGTATATTATGGAGAGGGGGTATATTATGGAGAGGGGGCAGTGAGGGGGTTTATTATGGTGAGGGGGCAGTGAGGGGGTTTATTATGGTGAGGGGGCAGTGAGGGGGTTTATTATGGTGAGGGGGCAGTGAGGGGGTTTATTATGGTGAGGGGGCAGTGAGGGGGTTTATTATGGTGAGGGGGCAGTGAGGGGGTTTATTATGGTGAGGGGCAGTGAGGGGGTTTATTATGGTGAGGGGCTGTAAGGTGGTATATTATGGAGAGGGGCTGTGAGGGGGTATATTATGGAGAGGGGCTGTGAGGGGGTATATTATGGAGAGGGGCTGTGAGGGGGTATATTATGGAGAGGGGCTGTGAGGGGGTATATTATGGAGAGGGGCTGTGAGGGGGTATATTATGGAGAGGGGCTGTGAGGGGGTATATTATGGAGAGGGGCTGTGAGGGGGTATATTATGGAGAGGGGCTGTGAGGGGGTATATTATGGAGAGGGGCTGTGAGGGGGTATATTATGGAGAGGGGCTGTGAGGGGGGTATATTATGGAGAGGGGCTGTGAGGGGGTATATTATGGAGAGGGGCTGTGAGGGGGTATATTATGGAGAGGGGCTGTGAGGGGGTATATTATGGAGAGGGGCTGTGAGGGGGTAAATTAAGGAGAGGGGCTGTGAGGGGATAAATTAAGGAGAGGGGCTGTGAGGGGGTAATATTATGGTGAGGGGTATATTATGGTGAGGGGTATATTATAGAGAGAGGCTGTGAGGGGGTTTATTATGGTGAGGGGCTGTGAGGGGGTTTATTATGGTGAGGGGCTGTGGGGTGGTATATTATGGAGAGAGGCTGTGAGGGAGGTTATTACGGTGAGGGGCTGTGAGGTGGTATATTATGGAGAGAGACCGTGTGGGGGGTTTAATATGGAGAAGGCCAGTGTGGGCATATATTATGGGGGGGGGGGCTCTGTAGGGATACATTATGGAGAAGGGCTGTGAGGGGGTATACTATAGAATGGGGCAGTGTGGGGGGTTTATTATGGAGAGGGGCTGTGAGGGTGGACATTATGGAGAGGGGCAGTATGAGGGGTATTTTATAGAAAGGGGTAGTGTGGGGGCTATATTTTGTGCAGGAAGCACAATGAGAGGCAATTATTTATTCAGGGGAGCTGCATAGGAGATATTTATATTTTTGGAGCAGTATAATGATACTTTTATTTTTAAGGGTAATGTGTCAGCTGCTGAAGACATAGGGAAGTCTGCAGAGACTAGCTTTGGGCATAAAATCTCATCATGGCATCTGGACAAAATGGAGGAGAAAAGAAAAATGACTTCAAATCAGAACAGATGTAATCTATAAAGGTACCTGGATATGCATATTTGATACTGTCTGTGTCTCATTAGTTATGTTGTTCCTGTATTATGAGGAGGATTTGGAGCGTTTAATTTTTAGCAGAAACCCTCAAAATCTCTCAAATACTCAGAACATGGTTCTGGAAATGTATTAATGTACTAACCGTTGTTCTGGTGATATATTCAAGTAATTACACCTTTAATTTTTTTAAGCCTTTGGGATCTGTTCAGTATGGCAATGTGGCCCTTGGACTAAAAAACGTTGTGCACCCCTGGACTAGAGCCTTATTCAGGCATATGTCTATGAACTGTTACATGGACTTCTGAATCAGGCTTAAGACCAATATTAGGCTTCTTACTTGTACTTTTTTTTATCTCTTTTAGCAGCTGTGTATCTAGCCTCACAAAGCTGAATGAGCAGTCCTCCATTTACTGTTAAAACCACATTTCCCAGCCGTTGCCTGCGTCCTCTCAGTGCTGCAGGCCCCTCGCTTTGCTCTCATGTGTGCTTCTGAGTTGCCAAACCTGCATCTACTGCAAACTAAGCAAATACATTTTGTCAGCAGCACAGACTAGCAGGACTAACAGAGCACAGTGCCAGCACAGCCTCATGACTGACAAGTGGTGTGCCGCTGGCTCAGCAAAGTTTAGATGAGCTGTGTTGACTGTCTGCCCAGGAGAGAATATCCTGAACTGCGCATGCACGGTTTACTGAAGGGGCAGGTGAACAGCCTTAACAGGCAGCTGGCTCATAAAATTATTAGAAGCACACGCCTTAGAGAGGAGGCGCGCAGACCTAGGTGAGCATCTGCGCATGTTCGACTTTTGCAATAGGAACTACTGGAGTATGGTACCAATGTTACCAGAGGGTTAGCAGAATCAGGAGGGGGGTGGTGTTCACCATTGAGGAGGTATTCAGTAAATAAAAAACAAACAAAAAAACAACAACATAACACTAGACTAACCTAATTATTTATACTGGCACAATTAAATGAAATTGCATCATGAGCTGACATTTTTTTAAATAACCCTTTAAATGTTCCCACAGAACATTGTGGGGGACTTCGCACTAAACACACATCATACCTTTCCCATTAAAATCCAATGGCACCTTTTAAATAAATTGTCCTGTATTCCAATTACCTAATAATATGCTTGGTGCAAACTTTTTAAGGCTGATCGGCTCAGCATACCTTCTCATCAAAGCGTTCTCAGATTTTTTCGGTGTTAAAAGTGTTCCTGTCTTGCCTTCATCAAATCTCTACCAATGATAATGAAATTACTCTGCTTATATTATCCCATTCTACACAGCAAAGTCAAATGATGAGTAGTGATGAGCATCAGGGTGCTCGGGTACGCATCGAGCATCGCGGGTGCTCGATCCCCTGCCAAGCATGTTTTGCGGCAAGGAATCCCTGCATGTTTATTGGTTGTCTAACAGCCGCAAAACATGCGGGGCATGGACTCAAACACCCGCAATACTTGATGCGTACCCGAGCACCCCGATGCGCGATCGAGTGGCAAGCACGCTCGCTTATCACGAGTGAGCAGCAGAAAACAGGAAGCGTTAGGTGACATGTTCACCAGTGTTAAAAAAAAAAAAAAATAGAATATTTCAAGATTTGTTTTCTTTTATATAGATACTGAAAAAATAACAAAAAGGTGGGTTCATCATGAAAACCTAATCTAGTACCCACGAGGAAGCAACTCATTATTTCAAAGCTTTAAACAAATCATACAATACAGTGTGGGACATATATTCCTATGCCCCAGTAAAGGCGCGTTTGTGTGTGTCTGTGTTTGTGTGTGTGTGTGGCTGTGGGTGTGTGTGTGTGTGTGGTTGTGTGTGTGTGTGGCTGTGGTTGTGTGTGGCTGTGGTTGTGTGTGGCTGTGGTTGTGTGTGGCTGTGGTTGTGTGTGTGCGTGCGCGTGTGCGTGGGTGTGTGTGTGGGTGTGTGTGGCTGTGGGTGTGTGTGGCTGTGTGTGGCTGTGGGTGTGTGTGGCTGTGGGTGTGTGTGTGTGGCTGTGGGTGTGTGGCTGTGGGTGTGTGTGTGTGGCTGTGTGTGTGGCTGTGTGTCTGTGGTTGTGTGTGTGTGTGTGTCTGTGGTTGTGTGTGTGTGTGTGTCTGTGGTTGTGTGTGTGTGTGTCTGTGGTTGTGTGTGTGTGTCTGTGGTTGTGTGTGTGTGTGTGGCTGTGTGTGTGTGTGTGGCTGTGGTTGTGTGTGGCTGTGGTTGTGTGTGGTTGTGTGTGGCTGTGGTTGTGTGGCTGTGGGTGTGTGTGTATTTATGTTTGTGTTTAAAAAAAAAGTCTGCCTCCATTGCTACTATACTAAAAGAACATCACCATTAATCAAAAAGCTGTCTGCTCAATTATGCAGGGGGCACTCAACAGAAGTCATTCACCACCGGCTAATCGCTTCCTTTATTCAAGGGTATACCCGTAATTCCAATAAAGCAAGTTGTTAATGCCGCTTGTGGTTATTAACTTTTAATAATGTATATTCTTTTCAATCACAGCCCGACCGCAGACTTCCATTTGTTTCTCGAGAGCAGTGGTGTGTGGTGGCTCTTAGCACATCAGAAGTCAATGATTTTTCACGTGTGCAATAAAAATTCTGAATTTCAACAGTGTTTTGATCTCATTTTTGTCACTGTTTGGTCAGTTTTTTTTACATCAGTTTCATTAGTTTTTAAGAAGGTTTCTGAAGCTTCCCCAGCAAACAGTCTGTGAAAAATGGACAGCACAAAAATGGCATCCGAGTGCTGTCCTAATATTACACTGACTCATTGACATGCAGTGGTGAGTTTTATCTTTGACTCGGGATCAAAATAGAATAGGCGTCACAATGGTGTTGGGACTATGGGCGCTAACCAGGTCCCTAGAACTAGGGATGCCCTAGTCTATCCATGTCCCCCAGATTACTCCTGAAGGTGGAGACGCCGGGTTCACGTGCCTGGCTATGCTCCTATATCAACCCTTATATATCCCTCCCCCACCCATGGTAGTGGGAAGCTTAAGTGAATAGGAAAACACTTAAAAGACAAACAAGAGAAGACTGACAGGGATAAATGAAATACCAACCACACAAAATAACCGAGTGGGACACGGGGGAGTTAAAGAAAGGAGAAACCAAATTCGAGATGAGGATGTGCACACAGACAAAACTCCAATCAACAATTTCCTGACAAATTTCCAAAACGCCAACTCCATCCTCGATCTACACCTCCAATTCCAGAACCAGGCAGTAAGAACTAATACTAGAGATCCCAGAGGCGGCAATATATAGCAGAGGAGTGTGGCCAACACTTAATAGCTGAAACAATCCAGGTAGGAAAGCTCCAGGAACTTCAACTGAACAGATTAACCCTTGCACTGCTAACAAGGAAAAAAACTGCACTGTTTAATAAGATGGTGAAGTACTTCTATCCAGTGCAGGAGTTTGTGAAACCAGACACCGCGGTCTTATGGCCCCTCTCTGTTGCGGTGTCCCCTGTGAATTTGTGAGGATCATCAGGTCTGCAAAAATGTGTGGACATGTGAACAGCCCCACAAACTATAATGGGTACAAGATGGATCTGTGAAAACAGACATCTGAATGAGCCCTAAAGATGGTGTCCAGAGCTGTATCAGGAAAGTGATGGTAAAAAGTAAAATAGCTACAAAGTGTCACCAAAACTTGTATAAGCTCTGTATACTTATTGAGGTGGAGATATAACGGGGAAGGTGGTTACCATGGATGATATGTCAGTGAAATAATGGAAATATGACCCCCTGTGGTGTGAAAAGCTGAAATCCCCCTCAAGGACAAAAAACCATAAAACTACAGATTTTTATAACTTGATAACAGCCTTCTTGCACAGTACTAATCATTTTTCATCTTCGACATACTTAACGCAAATCAAATTTCTCAATTTGATTATAGATGAGTGACTGGAGGTAAGAGAACAAAGAAAAAAAAGAAAAGTAAGAGTAGGAAAGAAATGAAAATAATTTGTACAAACTGGATTCCTTAACCCTTAAAGGAACCGGGAATTTGTTTCTTTTTTCCTTGTTCTAGGAGTCTTTTTTTTTCTTTTCTGTTGAACCAAAATTCAAAAGAAAAATCAAATTTTCGTTAGTTGATGTTCAGTAATTTTAGAGTTAAAAATTACCTTTGTCCGTTTTAAGTTATTTCAGTGACCATTGTGGGCTTTTCTTACTTTACCAGAAGGGAACTAACAATTTTGTCCACTCATGAACATATTATCTCCATGTTATACTTACCCAAATTGTGATGCACAATCTAGTATAAATGAAGTCCAAGTTTGGATAATATGCGATTGTGGACGAACATCAGAATCCAAGGTGTACCATGTGCTGAGATCTCTTTCGGACACTCCTCCACATGTGCGCAAAGACCCCTAGCTATTTTTAACAGCCCCCTAATAAAAAAATAAAAAAAATCACGCCCATGCATCCTGCCAGTATTTTTTTTTTAACTGCATCTTGCCCTATATATTTTTTTCGCAGTGCTTAAAAAAAAAAAAAAAATTGCATATGGCTATGTAAAAAAACAACCAAACCACTGCAGCACTGCTGTAATAAAGTATAGAAATGTTCTTGTGGATCGCTAATGGTATAGATCGCTACTGCTGGGTATAATACGCAGCTCACAGAACGTACAGAGAAGAGTTGAATAAAAGTGGAAAAATTAAGAAAAAAACCACAAAAAACCCTGAAACAAGTCATTAGTAACGCTCCATTAGGTACAACACAATATACGTCCTTTACTTCTTGTTGGCGCATTGATCTGTGCTGCTCTCAAACTACAGAAATGTATCAGAGACGAGGGTGTCTGGAGAGGAACGATCCGGTCTGCGGGCGCTGTACACAACCAGACAGAGATCTCCAGGACATTACTATAGGAAGCCTCGTACCGCGGGCAGACACTGCACCTGCACACGAGGACTCACTCAGCTTCCACAAACTGCTCTACCAAGTTTAGCCATGTATTGTGTATGACTGTAGACACATGGAAAGGCCTGCTGCCTCCTGTCATGGGGCATTCGTTCCGGTTACTCCCGCACCCAACATGGCTACTGCAGTGGCAAAGGGGGTGCAGTGGTACATCTGACCTACACCTTCCCCCAATGGCCGGCACAGACGGAAGAGGGCCCCTGTGCAAGATATTAGAGACAGTATATGGGACCTTCTTTGCACCTTCTTGCTGATTTGAAGGTGGTAGTGGACCCCTTTACCTCTTGGGCCCCTGTGCCGCTGCACATGGTGCACCAATGATATATCCGCCCCTGCCTTTCCTGTGCTGTGGGGGCCTGATTCACATTTATCGCTGCCCCCAACACCACTGCGGAGGAAAACTTGGATTCAAGACGATTGGAAAGCGGGTCTCAGCGGAAGAGGCAAATGGAGGGCACCAGGCAAGGTGATTCTACCTTACAAACGCATGGCCATATTGCAGTGCCTGGGTGGGGTTGTCACTTTAAGAGTTAGAATTCATTGCAAGACTTCCTAATAACTATCATAAATTTGAGAATTGTACTCAACAAGCAGCTTGATAAACCTAATCCATTAGTTACTGAAATGGGAGGAAGATGTGGCAAGAGACGTGCACCATCATTTTATACGAGTTGGTGCCATCCCTAATAAGCTGGTTATATCAAATCCAATTTCACCAGTGGAATAGATGACAGTGATGGGCGAGCACATGCAACACTGCTCCATCCATTGTCCATGGGACTGTCAGAGATAGAGTGCTGTTCTTGGCCGCCGACTAATCTAGAAGGATTTTTATGACCCCATTCTTGGGATCGGTGGAGATCCCAACGGTGGACTGTGCATAAGTGATAACTTGCCAAGATAGGAATAACCATTTATATTCTCCACTAAAAGACGTGTACCTCAACGAATGTCACATCAGAACATCTACTAAAAGTTATATCACCGTGATTGCAGTGTCCACAGGAGAAGTCCATTTCATCGACAGAAGAAAACTACAGTCTGACGCCTACCCTGATCCCAAGTCCAACAAAGTCTCTGCATCAATAGTCGCGGGTCTGAAGGAAGTGTAAAGAGTAGGTACAGCGCCTGCAAGTATCTATGCTTACATAAAACTCCTATGATGAGCACTATATTGTATTTATTTACTGCCTAAGTGAACTTGAAAGGACCTCTACATTTTACACTGCTCCTCACACCGGTTATTAGGAATTATTATGGTGATTCATTAAGGTTGCTCCAGTCACAAGCGCTTCCCCATCTATTTTGAAGGTGCTTGGAAGAGCTCTTTAGCCACCTTAATGTTGCTTATTCTGCCAAAGAACATCCTTAATAACACATCCCTGTTGACTCGGATGCTCTATATGTGATCTAAAAGCTTTCTGTGCTGCCAACGCATTTTATCTTCTCCCGCTCTAATGCCAAGAAGCGCCTTAAAGTTGTACATTGCTTTGTCCCACATCACTTAGCAATATATATCTGTTCAGACCAAGATGTCAAATTCCGACCATGCCCTGCTCAGCCACCTTCATGCCAACGCACATATTTAACATTGTATCTCCGTTGCTTCTCCTGTTGTCTTGTGTAATTCTGATAAATAAATTACGACAAGCTCTTGGAGACGCCGTAACTCACACTCTCCAGGTGCCAGCCGTAAAAAAGATGGACAGCGGCACTTCAGCAACCTTCAATAACCGTCAGAGAGCGGGAAAAAGGCTGCGTTAACCACTTCCCAGTGCTGGAGTCAGGAGGACGTAATGCAATTACCAATATGCTGCCTTACACTAATGTGCCCCAATATCATAAAATGAAGGCGTCAGAAGAGTGGCCAAACTAAATACAGGACAGGTAAATTATATATGCCATTAGATAATTATAAATGTTCCTACCTGGGGAAAAGCAGAGACGGACCGAAACCCCGAGAACAGCTATTACAGGCTGTCAAGGCTCGTGTCTGGCTCTTTGCTACTTCCGAAGAAATGATGAGCTAAATGCTGATCATTATGGCTTATAACAGAGAGATGTAAAGCACAGGAAGACTGGAAATTGGACTTCACTAAATGGATAGCATTAGCGGCTTTAAAATAACCAAGTATTACAGATGAAGAGAGACCTCTGCGCAAAAATATGCATTTCTTCCAACAGGAGACATTATGGCATGTTCAGACTATCAGTGTATTAAAAATTATCCTAAAAGGCATCGATATGGACACCATCAGCAAGCCCAAATTTGTGTGGATGACTCCAACTAAAGGTTTTCCATTGTTTGCACTAGCAAATCTACTTGATTTTTCATACGCCCATGCGTTCTTCTGCTGGGAGCTTTGCAAAGGGTTCATTAAGTGACATGACACTTTCTCAAGTCTGCAGAAGGACCCACAGCAGATCACACTGCAATTCACAGAAAACAATAAGAGTCAGACTTGAAATTTTGCACTGGATTTCCCTGCAAAATCCACTTAGTGAACATACCTGGATAGTCTGCAGTCATGCAGCACCAGACCCCTCAGATCATAGAGAGAACTTTTTGCAGATGTACAGTTCTTCCTCCTCCCTAAGACACAGCAGCCGAAGCACCGTGAAAAAACTAAACACAATCCATTGCTGCACAGTTCTTCCTCTCCCAGTCCAACAAGAATCTGTATGATCAATGCAGGGCAGGGACCGAAGCTAAACTAGGTGTGCAACTTCCTGATGGTTCTTGTCGCTGGAGGCAAGTAAACCACCAGTCTCAGACAGTGTCAATGTTTGAACCGTGTATTCTAACACTTTGTAGGCAACTACTAATAGGGTGTCAGTAATATCGAAAGTAACTAGGCCCAAGAGTTCAAACTAACTTCATCCTCATGGGAATTCTGTGTTCACTTCACTGCGTCACAGTTCAAAAGCAAGTTCACCAGCTGATCCAACATTTGTTCAGCAACGTGGACCTCTTTTGTTCGAAATTTTGTCTAAGACCATACAGTTTCAGGTCTCGATAAAACCACATATGGCTAACTAGACCTATTTAACTTTTTGGAGGATCAACACATCCCCCTAAGCCTCAAATGTTCAAATGAGCATCTCCTCAAACATGATTTTTTTCTTCTCAACCAATTACTGTATAGCCTCACTTCTACACTAGGCCACCATGGAATGGTATATTAAAGAAGTTGTCCACTACTTTTTACAATGGCCCTGAAAAAAATACTTATTTACGTATATTTCTATAGAGGACTTTTTATTAGATGTGATCGATCAAATAATATATCACAATATTCTTAAGAAAAAATATGTAGCGGTTTATTCTTGGATTGTCCGTTAAAAAGAACAATTACAGCAGTTACATAAAATGGGTTAAATAGTTACAAAGTGATTGTCCATAATTAGCTTAATAGTTGAGATTCACCCATCTTTTCTGGGATCCTGACTGGTAGGTTGCATCTGTCTGTGTCCAGCACGTGTGTCAGGATGACACCATGTGTCCGCTTGGGCCTACATCGGCAGCTGTTTCCTCAGCCAGCATAGATCCTAAGACTGAGCGGTGTAATGTAGAATGGAAAGAGCCACGAGCCCCCCTTCACGTATGGGTTATATAGGCCGGTCATACCAGCTGTTCTTTTACTTCTGGTAATAACTTACATAGCAAGAGGCTAATGCAATTTTATGCAATGTACAGAATTCAGAATTAAAATAAAAATGAACATCCATAATTAATATTTAATAGGCCCCCATGCATTTACCCTTTGCCGATAAATGTTTTTTTCAAATACCTTTAGCTGTCCTTCTTGCCTGTGAGCGGCGCTATAGCTGGCTGCTCACAGGCATTACGTGACACCCGGCTGCAGCCGGCTCTTCCTTCCGCTGATGTGACATCAGGGACGCGGTCCCCACGGTGGATGCTGGGCTGTGGGCTGGGTTCCCCGCGTGTCACACCTAGCATCCACCGCGAGCTTTCCCAATGAATTTTGGATGTAAGAATATGGATACCACCTGGGTGTCTACCCAACATGCGCGGTTAATAAAGATGAATTTTGATATACCATAAGGTTTGGACATTGTGTTTTTCATGTATGTTGCTGCTTGGAATTTTCAGATATCTAATTAAAAGAAGATGGGCCCAGAAATGGGCTGTCTCCAGACATAATGTAGGCAAGGGACAAAATGACAAAACAAGTCTATTTATTTTTTATTTTTTTGCACCCAATTCATTATTCTTTTTTTTTCTATTTGTGCCTTTTTTTGTTAGCACCCAAGTTATTATGTTATTTGCGCCTTTTTCCAAGTCTGTTTTATTTGTTCTCGCCTGTTTTTTTTCCACCCACTTTGTGTCTAGCAATTTCAGGTGCATTAGTTGAAGTCATCAACTGAGACTTTTTAAAGACGCAAAATTTGGCGCAACTCCACTCCCCCCTCCCCCCGGTGTTTTTTTGAGTACATTAGAATTTTGCCAACATTTTTGTGACTTTGGGAGCCAAATTCATGAATTGCATGTGCCATTTTCATATATACCTGAAAAACTGCAGAACATTTGTATTATGCAAGCTGAAAGATAAGACTTTTCTAAGGACTTATAACTGCAGATAATTTTCTCTCTCATTTTCGGAGAAATTGCTCTCAGACACATTATGCCCACATCATGCATTGTCTCCTGTTTCTTGAAGTGAGCACTTTCTGGCCAAACTAGAAGCTCGCTCGTCACACCGTGATGTTCAACTACCTTGCAGCTACAGAACATTTGCTGAAAACAGATGCGATGATCTTTTTTTAATAGCCCCAATTGCAATTATCGGCTTAATGTTCTGGGCTGCATGAAAAACCAGCAGCCTAGCAATTATCAGCACACGCCACTCGTATGGATTTTTCTACATATATAAAATAGGTACGGTGTGAGCGCAGTGGGATTTTGATCTTTGGGTAATGAACCATGATATAGGAATGATTTATTCTATTTACATGTATAGAAGGGACTGCAGAGTCGAGCCCGAGAAAGTAAAATGGAAACTAGTAAAACAATCAGGAAATTTGTTGCCGTAAAAACTTTTCGATGAAAATGTCATGCAATTACTGGCTTTCAAGTGTTTCTTTCGCAAGAGCTTACACTTCATTTCAGGCACGCCAAATATAAATAAAATGAAAACAAAAAAGAATTAGTCTAATATATTCAGATAGGAATTTTATCCTTGTGACTGCTTCAAGAATTTTTTTTAAAGAGAATCCGGCGTTGTTTTTCTTCTGTTTCTGAGCCTCTCCGTTCTTGATATATTGCCTCCTCTTCCTGTCATCTAAATCTAGTCTTGTAAGACAACAAGGCGTGGTCTGCAGGACACCGCCCACAGGGATTTTTATGACCACTCCTGCTTGTCAAGCAAGATCAAATACAGCTACAAGAAGGAAGGGGCCATATCTCAGGAATGGTGAGGGGCAAGAACAAAAGTAATACAAAGGCGGTTTCAGGGAAACAGCGGCATTTACATCAGGGTAAAAAAATACATATTTACAGAAAGTTACAGGTCCTCTTTAAGCACTTTTCTCACTGAAAGTTGCTTTTATTAGTCCATGGGTGTGACCGCTGGCTTGTCTACCCATTTATAAAACTCTGTACAATGTGATGTAAGGATGAACAGGATTTCTAGTGCTTTTGAGAAGGAAGTTTTATTGTACTTTGCTCCGCCTGTAAGAAAGATGGAAATCACCATTTCTATCATAGCACGGCGCACCCTGTCTCCACGCACGGCGCACCCTGTCTCCACGCACGGCGCACCCTGTCTCCACGCACGGCGCTGTGTTCTGCTGTAAATTTCCAACCTGCAACACTTACCCCACATGTAAATCCAGACTACGTGCCAGTTCCCGTTCACACCAAGAGAGCAGTGCAATGTTTTGGGCTTACTCCAGTTCCTTCGACCAAACCATAGTGTGCCCCATCTACGACAAAGTGTGGTTCTTACAGGCAGTGCCGTCGTCAGGTCCACAAACACTAGACAAGTAGCTCTGGCATGATTTCCATCACAGCGTAGAAAACCAAGCAAATACAAGATATTTCAAGAAATGGTGTGTACCTGTTTACACTTGCCATACAAAAGCAGAAGTCAGAAATAGTCTGTGCAAAATTTTTCTCTCCCCCCTCTCTCAGTAACATTATTGTTATATCCATGATATAACGCGCTCTGTGTCCTTGGGTGTCGGGAGCGGTGCTGATCATTAGTATGTCAGTGTGCTATATACATCACATTCATCGGCACCGGGATGACTTGTTTACTGGCAGATTCACCTACTCGCATTCAAGGAGGCACAGAATAGTCGTGCCGCGGCCCTGGATTCCTGCAGAGTATCGCAGACATATTGATAGGGGCACAACATAAATAATTAGACTTTGCAGCATCTTGGAGCATTTCTGCCGCGTACCTAATGAATATTAAAAAGTGATGTGGAAATCTGCATGCAGACTGGGTTCAGCTCAAGTAATTGCTGCTGAGCCATTTTCTATTAAAGAACTTTCGAATATCCGTAGTGGTCCGGATGCCACTTATGTTAGCTGGACTCGTGTATTGTTTAACTTGGCCAGATGGTGAATGTAAGGCCTTATTCAAACGGGCATATAGCGGCCGTACTGACCAACCATGAATCTCCAGACCCAATGTAAATGCTTATGAAGCTATTGGTTTGGGCCAAGAGACTAGTGGTCGAGCCGGGAATAGCAGCCGTAACCAATGCTGGAAAATTTAGCTGCTATAATAAGCCCTAAAAAGGGTCATTGCAATGGTAGTCTATTAATGAAACCTACGTGACAAACTAAAGCCAAAAATGGTTCTTCGGTGATGGTCTAACCTCTTTTGGATGTTAATTAAAAGGGTTGTCTTGCATTCATAATAAAATCCTCTGAAGGCTTGAGTTGCTTTTAAACACTGCTCTCTTTTTGTCACGTCTACAGAGGATGACTACTGCAGTCAATCACTGAGCTCAGCGGTCATGTCCAGGTGAGTCCAGTGACTGGTTGCAGTGGTCATGTGTGGTAAATAAGTCCACAAATACCAACAAGGAGAAGTGAGGTGGGTCATTTTTGTGCTCATTTTGCCATTTTAACCCAGACTAAGTCTTTAGAAAGCAGACAGCCCCTTTAAAGGGGTAATTCCACTTCAGCCATAGAAAATATCTATATAAATGGAAGAGTTATGTGCTTAAATAATAGGATTTTCATAAATCGATTCGTTCTTTTCTGCGAGTGAAAGAAAAACAAACCTGTTGGGGTCATACAATGGCTCCTATTAGAGCTGTCTGGTCATTTTGACATTCACAAACAGCTCAACTTCACCTAGATGGACGGTAACATTATACAGCGTGAGTTCCCGATACCGGCATGTAACGGGGTTATGGAAAGTCTGCCAGAGCAGAAACACAAGTCTGCAGACTCTGTTCTTCTGTAAATGTCAGCCGCTAGCCGGCTGTATACGCAGATATCCCTGCTGGGTACCACAACGCTGATTACTAATAAATCACCGCTTATTTCCCTGTGGCCTGTTTTGCTATAAATTAACTTTAAAGGGGCTTTCCAAACCCAGTCGGCTAAGATAGCATTTCCAGCAGACATGCAGGGCTTTACTGTGTGTTCACTTACATCGGATTGAGGTATATTTTGCCTTTTTTTTTTTCTTTATGGAATCAGGGGGCGGGGGAAGAAGAAAAGGTGAAAAGTTTAACCAGTGAAGACGAAGAAGAATGATGAATGAAGCGTGACCCCGCACTCACTGGATTACTCAGAAGATCACTCTAATTAATCAAGAGTTTTCTATGAAATATGGAGCACAAACACACAACTCATCTCCTTATATACAAGGAGTGAATAGTGCAGAGGAGACCCATAAAGCCAAACTCACAAGGAGACACCCAAATGGATTATTTTAGTCCTCATTTTTCATGGAGAAGTTTCACAAAGTAGGCTACCCATTAGAGCTGGCCATATGCCCATTCAGCTGTCAGCTATTCCTCCTGACCCTTCCCCCCCATACAGATTTGGCTCAGTATGCATGTGTTCTCAATAGGGAGAGGCAGTAAACTGCTGCCACACAACTGTTGATGGCTTATTGCCCTAAGGGGGTACTATAACGTTATTAGATTGCTTTACTTAGACTGCATAAAAATAAGGAAGTTTGCAAGCGACTTTTTTTTTTTAAATCTGCTGTCTTTCTGCAATGAGAGCTTTTCTCTTACATAGTGTACAGCTAGTTTTCAAAGAGCTCGGCCACAAAAGCATAGCTGAGCGTGCATACATTCCAGAAGAGGAGTTATCGCCTAACATCCCAGTCTCCTGTCTCCAGCCCATTAATGTCTATAAAGCAGTTAGCTGCTCACCTTCCAACAGGGCTCTCATCAGTCCTGTAGAATCACAACCCCCTCAGCCCCCAGATTCCTCAGTTTGCAGAGCAGTTCTAATCAAGGCTCTCACTCACCTAAGTCAGGTGCTTGTTCTAAAATACTGTTATCTTTATATGAAAATCTAGAGATAACCATGTAGATTCAGAACCAACACTGAGACTGTTAATGAAGGACAGAGCTCCTGAACAGAACTGTCACTTAAGGAGGAGTAGCTGTTCCCCAAGCAACCAGAAAGAAAGGAGCCTGCATAGCTCTGGGATGTTCAAGAGATGATGATAAAATAATTCCGATAACATCTGACATACTTTTTACTTAATAGGAGGGAAACTCAGGGCATCCCTACATGAATTAGGTCATTAATAGTGTTGAGCCACCCCCGTAGTGTTCGGGTTCGGTTCGGTTCGTCGAACACCGGGATGTTCGAGGAACTGTTCGTCGAACACCTTAGAACACCGTTAAAACCAATGGCAGGCAAACAAAAACACATAGAAACACATAGAAAACACCTGCAAAGGTGTCCAAAAGCTGACAAACTGCTCAGAAGACACTCTCTTTAAAAAAGCCGGCCGGCAAATTCAGCAGCGGCATACACCGGTACCCGACAATTTAGACAAGAAGGAATAGAGCATCACACATAGATTAGATAGATAGAAACATGTCAGTCACACATATAAGAAGCACAGTGACAGTGTTGGTTACTGCACTTGTCATTTAGTGTAAAGGATTTATTAAAAAAAATATTAGTGTTTTCATGCACTGTCTCTTTAAAAAAGCCGGCCGGCAATTCAGCATCTGTACCCGACAATTTAGAACAGAAAGAATAGAGCTTCACACATAGATAGAAACATGTCAGTCACATATATAATAAGTACAGTGATAGTGTTGCTTACTGTACTTGTCATTTAGTGTAAAGGATTTATTTAAAAATATAATAGTGTTTTCATGCACTGTCTCTTTAAAAAAGCCGGCCGGCAATTCAGCAGCGGTACCCGACAATTTAGAACAGAAAGATAGAGCATCACACATAGATTAGATAGATAGAAACATGTCAGTCACATATATATGAAGTACAGTGATAGTGTTGGTTACTGTACTTGTCATTTAGTATTAAAATAAAGGATTTATTATTAAAAAAATTGGCGTGGGGTTCCCCTTAATTTTATGCTCTAGCGGAGGTAAAGCAGACGGCTGGGGCAGATGTTTGAAGCCTGGGAAGGGGGTAATACCCACGGAGCTTCCCAGGCTACTAATATCAGCCCCCAGCTGAATACCTAGCCTTTACTAGCTATTAAAATGGGGGACCCCCCCAAAAAAATGACGTGGGG
This sequence comes from Phyllobates terribilis, assembly GCF_046119375.1. Classification (NCBI taxonomy): domain Eukaryota; kingdom Metazoa; phylum Chordata; class Amphibia; order Anura; family Dendrobatidae; genus Phyllobates; species Phyllobates terribilis. The sequence continues at coordinate 140,982,688 of NW_027362768.1, read as the reverse complement.
TCCCCCCTAATTTAATAGCTAGCAAAGGCTAGGCAGACAGCTGGGGGCTGATATTAATAGCCCAGGAAGGGAGCCATGAATATTGGCCCCCTCCCAGGCTAGAAACACCAGCCGTCAGCCGCCCCAGAAATGGCGCATTCATAGGATGCGCCAATTCTGGCACTTAGCCTCGCTCTTCCACGCTGCCCTGGTGCGGTGGCAGGGGGTAATAGGGTTGGGGTTGATGTCAGCTTATAATGCCAGCTGACATCAAGCCCAGGTTAGTAATGGAGAGGCGTCTATAAGACACCCCCATTACTAACCCCATAGTAAAAGTTAAAAAAAACACAAAACACCCAGAATAAAGTCCTTTAATTGAAATAAAGACACAATCCTTTATTGTTCTAAATTAAACCATACTTACCATCACACCCATTCCAGCTGAAGCCAACGATCTCCTGCAATAAAAGAAAAATAATAAAGCAACCTCATCCTTACCTTTCCATGGTTCCCACGACAGCTTCAGCTCTGCTACATCGAGATGACAGGCTGGACCGCAGCAGAACGCTGCCATCCAGCCTGTCATCCCGCAGACACTGAGAAGAGCAGGCTTGCTTGCGCTGCTCAGCGTCTCTCTGTGACGACATCCAGATGAGCCGAGTTCATGTCCAATGAACTCGGCTCACCTCATGCACGTCACTGACAGCGTGGGAAAATTCTCACGCTGAAGCGCTGATTGCAGGAGAATTTTCCCACGCTGTCAGTGACGTGCAGGAGGTGAGCTGAGTTCATTGGACATGAGCTCACCTCATGCACATCACTGACAGCGTGGGAGAATTCTCCTGCACTCAGCACTTCAGCGTGAGAATTTTCCCACGCTGTCAGTGACGTGCATGAGGTGAGCCGAGTTCATTGGACATGACCTCGGCTCATCTGGATGCCGTCACAGCGAGACAGTGAGGAGCGCAAGCATGCCTGCGCTTCTCAGTTTCTGCGGGATGACAGACTGGATGGCAGCGTTCTGCTGCGGTCCAGCCAGTCATCTCGATGTAGCAGAGCTGAAGCTGTCGTGGGAACCATGGAAAGGTAAGGATGAGGTTGGTTTATTATTTTTCTTTTATTGCAGGAGATCGTTGGCTTCAGCTGGAATGGGTGTGATGGTAAGTATGGTTTAATTTAGAACAATAAAGAATTGTGTCTTTATTTCAATTAAAGGACTTTATTCTGGGTGTTGTGTTTTTTTTAAATACTTTACTAGAAATTCATGGCGGTCATGTCTAATACTGGCGTGACCCCATGAATTTTGGGCTTGGGGCCAGCTGATAATACCAAGCTGGCCCTAACCCCTTTATTACCCAGTGAGCCACCGCACCAGGGCCCTGGATGAGTTGGGTACAGCGCCAGAAGATGGCGCTTCTATGAACGCGCCATTTTCCGGGGTGGCTGCGGACTGCAATTTGTAGCGGGGGGGGGGGCCCAGAAAGCTTGGGCCTCCCTGCGCTGCAGATTCCAGCCCCCAGCTGCCTAGTTGTACCTGGCTGGACACAAAAATAGGGCGAAGCCCCACGTACTTTTTTTTTAATTATTTCATGAAATTCATGAAATAATTAAGAAAAAAAGGCCTTCCCTATATTGTTGTGTCCGGCCAGGTACAAATAGGCAGCTGGTGGATGGGGGCAGCCCGTTCCTGCCTGCTGTACCTGGCTGGACACAAATATAGTGCGAAGCCCCACTTCAATTTTTTTTAAATTATTTCATGAATTTCCTGAAATAATTTAAAAAAATTGAAGTGGGGCTTCGCACTATATTTGTGTCCAGCCAGGTACAGCAGGCAGGAACGGGCTGCCCCCATCCACCAGCTGCCTATTTGTACCTGGCCAGACACAACAATATAGGGAAGCCCTTTTTTAAAAAAATTATTTCATGAAATAATTAAAAAAAAATTGACGTGGGGCTTCGCACTATATTTGTGTCCAGCCAGGTACAGCAGGCAGGAACGGGCTGCCCCCAACCACCAGCTGCCTATTTGTACCTGGCCGGACACAACAATATAGGGAAGCCCTTTTTTTCTTAATTATTTCATGAAATAATTTAAAGAAAATTGACGTGGGGCTTCGCCCTGTTTTTGTGTCCAGCCAGGTACAACTAAGCAGCTGGGGGCTGGAATCCGCAGCGCAGGGAGGCCCAAGCTTTCTGGGCCACCCCCGCTGCAAATTGCAGTCCGCAGCCACCCCGGAAAATGGCGCGTTCATAGAAGCGCCATCTTCTGGCGCTGTACCCAACTCATCCAGGGCCCTGATGCGGTGGCTCACTGGGTAATAAAGGGGTTAGGGCCAGCTTGGCATTATCAGCTGGCCCTAAGCCCGAAATTCATGGGGTCACGCCAATATTAGACATGACCACCATGAATTTCTAGTAAAGTATTTAAAAAAAACACAACACCCAGAAAAAAGTCCTTTAATTGAAATAAACACACAATTCTTTATTGTTCTAAATTAAACCATACTTACCATCACGCCCATTCCAGCTGAAGCCAACGATCTCCTGAAATAAAAGAAAAATAATAAAGCAACATCATCCTTACCTTTCCATGGTTCCCATGACAGCTTCAGCTCTGCTACATCGAGATGACAGGCTGGACCGCAGCAGAACGCTGCCATCCAGCCTCTCATCCCGCAGACACTGAGAAGCGCAGGCTTGCTTGCGCTCCACAGTGTCTCTCTGTGAGGGCATCCAGATGAGCCGAGTTAATGTCCAATGAACTCGGCTCACCTCATGCACGTCACTGACAGCGTGGGAAAATTCTCCTGCACTCAGCGCTTCAGCGTGGGAGAATTCTCACACTGAAGCGCTGAGTGCAGGAGAATTCTCCCACGCTGTCAGTGACGTGCAGGAGGTGAGCTGAGTTCATTGGACATGAGCTCACCTTATGCACGTCACTGACAGCGTGGGAAAATTCTCCTGCACTCAGCGCTTCAGCGTGGGAGAATTCTCACGCTGAAGCGCTGAGTGCAGGAGAATTCTCCCACGCTGTCAGTGAAGTGCAGGAGGTGAGCTGAGTTCATTGGACATGAGCTCACCTTATGCACGTCACTGACAGCGTGGGAGAATTCTCCTGCACTCACCGCTTCAGCGTGAGAATTTTCCCACGCTGTCAGTGACGTGCATGAGGTGAGCCGAGTTCATTGGACATGAACTCGGCTCATCTGGATGTCGTCACAGAGAGACGCTGAGCAGCGCAAGCAAGCCTGCGCTTCTCAGTGTCTGCGGGATGAGAGGCTGGATGGCAGCGTTCTGCTGCGGTCCAGCCTGTCATCTCGATGTAGCAGAGCTGAAGCTGTCGTGGGAACCATGGAAAGGTAAGGATGAGGTTGCTTTATTCTTTTTCTTTTATTGCAGGAGATCGTTGGCTTCAGCTGGAATGGGCGTGACAGTAAGTATGGTTTAATTTAGAACAATAAAGGATTGTGTCTTTATTTCAATTAAAGGACTTTATTCTGGGTGTTTGTGTTTTTTTTAACTTTGACTATGGGGTTAGTAATGGGGGTGTCTTATAGACGCCTCTCCATTACTAACCTGGGCTTGATGTCAGCTGGCATTATAAGCTGACATCAACCCCAACCCTATTACCCCCTGCCACCGCACCAGGGCAGCGTGGAAGAGCGAGGCTAAGTGCCAGAATTGGCGCATCCTATGAATGCGCCATTTCTGGGGCGGCTGACGGCTGGTGTTTCTAGCCTGGGAGGGGGCCAATATTCATGGCTCCCTTCCTGGGCTATTAATATCAGCCCCCAGCTGTCTGCCTAGCCTTTGCTAGCTATTAAATTAGGGGGGACCCCACGTCATTTTTTTTGGGGTGTCCCCCATTTTAATAGCTAGTAAAGGCTATGTATTCAGCTGGGGGCTGATATTAGTAGCCTGGGAAGCTCCGTGGGTATTACCCCCTTCCCAGGCTTCAAACATCTGCCCCAGCCATCTGCTTAACCTCCGCTAGAGCCTAAAATTAAGGGGAACCCCACGCCAATTTTTTTAATAATAAATCCTTTATTTTAATACTAAATGACAAGTACAGTAACCAACACTATCACTGTACTTCATATATATGTGACTGACATGTTTCTATCTATCTAATCTATGTGTGAAGCTCTATTCTGTCTGTTATAAATTGTCGGGTACCGCTGCTGAATTGCCGGCCGGCTTTTTTAAAGAGACAGTGCATGAAAACACTATTATTTTTTTTGATAAATCCTTTACGCTAAATGACAAGTACAGTAAGCAACACTGTCACTGTACTTCGTATATATGTGGCTGACATGTTTCTATCTATCTAATCTATGTGTGAAGCTCTATTCTTTCTGTTCTAAATTGTCGGGTACCGGTGTATGCCGCTGCTGAATTGCCGGCTTTTCATGTTTCACTGTTGGCACTGTTCCCATCGATTTGGGCAATCACTGTAATGCCACAACCACCATGGCTGTGGCATTAAAGTGAGTGGCAGACAATCCCTGCATGATTGGTGCTCTAAATAGCGCCAGACATGCACGACACGCTTTTGGTGCACGAACAGTTATCGAACATAACCTCGAACAGCCGAATTTTTTGCAAATCGTTCGGGTTCGTCGAACAACTCGAACACCGCCCAAAACAGCTCGAATTTGAGATTGGCGAACAGTTCTAGTCGAACACCGCTCATCTCTAGTCATTAACAGTCAAATGGGTGAGTTTGGTCAAAAGAAGGACAACCTAAAAGAACTATTTTCACTGAGGACCGCTCTAAGTTAAACTTCGACTACACAACTCTGAAGCCCTGGACTGAAAATTACTTTGGTTATTGTGCTAGAGAAGAAACCGGTCGATTTAGACAGAAAGTCAAAAAAATGCCTTCAATTACCATGTAAACCACAAGGGAACCTCTTGCCCTACTCAGAAATTCCCATTCACACGCATATAACATCCGTCCACACCTGAACGTCTCATTATTTTACCCCTTTAACCATTTTTCTTGCATGTTAAAATGGTCCTAATTCCTTAAATGGTGCCTGTGCAAGATCCCTCTCCCAGTCTACAGTTACATTAACCTTTACCTAAGCTAATTTTCGGCTTGCGGTTTCCTTATCTGGATCGCCTGGTTGATTGCAGCTCTGATATTACTTCTTTAGTACTTGTAGCAGTTGCATTGCACCCTCCCTCCCTCTTCTTCCTCCCCATCTCAATTGCCTTATCTGCAGTAATGAACTCTCTTTTCAGACAAACAGCCGGCAATTTGCTGGGCTTTATCCTAACGAGTACGAGGGCCGGAAAAGAAATTAATATGCACAGTCATATTCGCCTCTGAGAACCAACACCTTTTTTGCATTGTTTTAAGAAAAGCCTTTGGAAGCGATGGAGCCAGAAAGAAAAAAATACAATCATATAAAACAAGAGCCATTACCCAAAACTGATCTGAATTCTACACAGCGATCGGAACGGCGTTAGCACGTTTCACTATTCTCATCGCATTTGTTCCATTTGTTTAACAGAGCCTCTTTGAACCCTTCTATTGATACAAGACATTGCGGTAAGAATATACCCAAGGTCAAGGAAGAACATGACGGCAAAATAATATCTTTTTCTAGACACAATGGAATCAGTTATGCATTTACTGAGGTTCAGCAGCGAGGTGGTCTCGGACTAGGAGAATACAGCTTTCAGCGGAGGATCTTGGAGCTGCAGAAATACTGATGGATTTTCAAAGAACTTATGAAAGATTCTCATTGATTGTGCAGAACCTTATTCAGCGGCTTTAAATCTGAGCAAATCTTTCCCCGAGAGCCTCCTGCCGGCTTTATATTGCTTTCAGAAGCATTTATAATGTGATTCGGTCTTGATGTTTTGTGGTGTGCAACATAATGACTAGTAGACTGTGCCTGCGACATGGATCTGCCACCGTATACCCCAAGCCGAAGGCACATTGTCGGTACACCAGGAAGCGGAATATTATACCACATTGTTGCGGTGTTTGTGAATTAATTACATTTCTTAAAAACATAAGGGTGACAAAAAAAAATAAATTAAGGCCTTTTAGCAATTAAGTGACGGCCATCGCTAGAAAATGCGACCACTTTATGATGAGTAGTGTCTGACCGTAATTAATTGATGCAACTTTTCACGTTTTGCTTACAGTCGCCTGACTGTAAAAAAAAAAACGCAGTCAGCTTTGTGCACCTGAATAAAGCTGTGCTGCAGTTTCCCTACAGGGGGCACCGCTGTGCATGGACACGCAGAGGGAGCCACAGCTCTAAATCAGCACCAAATTCCTGTCAATCGATTGGGGTCTTAAAGGTGGTATCCCCACAGATTATATAAAGATCCCCACCGATCACTATTTCGGGGCTGCTGGATGGGAGCCCTGCGAACAGGCATCTGTCGGCATTCCCGACTCCTCTTTTGACTGGCAGGCTTGACACAAAGTCAACGTTGCAATGTGATGCACCCAAGATGTCGCGCCTGGCTGGCTAATCAAAAAAAAGAGGAGCTGGGGAGGAGTTTTTTTGGGGCTCCCATCCAGCGGCACTGCGGTGCCATCACTTACATGCATTGTGGTGCTTTAAGCTGCCTGGACGATTCACTATAGAGGCCATATAAAGGGGCAGGATATCAATAATGGAGAAGAATGGGTTAATCCTGGGCTGCCCAGATGAAGAGATCCATTAAATAGATGAAGTCAGAGACCGATGCAGATGAGATGCAGTTTGTCAACGCGTTTCGCAGTTTCACACTTCTTCAGGATAAACCACAGTCCTGTAAAAACCTAACATGCATCAATCTTTGGCTTCATCTACTTAAAGGTTCCCTTCATCAGGGCAGACCAGGATTAACCCATCCTTCTCCACTATTGATATCTTGGTATACTTGTGGGTCTTCAGCAGCACTGAGTGCATTAAGCCGTTGTGTTTTCACAACCCATGACAGGTGAGAAACTCTCCATATTTCTTGCTATTTTTTACTCGGATAAGACCCTATTGCACTATTGTCTTTCCAGTTTTTTCTCCATTGAATAAAAGGGGCAGGGCACAGTACTGTAGCCCCTTCATTCTGAGGATCACTGAGGTCTGATCATAAAGTGACAGCAAAACCTAGCGATATGTGATCACTTTATAAGATGGGAATACTACTTTAAATGATATAAATACTTTTTTTTATTAGACCAACTTCTGGAATTACAAGCATATTGAGATGTCTTACCCCATCAGGAAGAGCCCTCCAACACACGGCGCTCACAAACTCATTGGTGTCATCTTCTTTGCGATCTTTGTCCAAGACACTCTTGACGGTGTCAAACTTGAAAGTCAGAAGGGTTTTGGAGAGACCCTTATAATACAGGTAGAGGGAATTGTTTTCACTTCCTATAATATAATGAACACATATAATCAGTCTTAAACATTTGCACACAGCAAAAAAAAAAAAAAAAAACAACCCCAAAAGCATCAAAATGAGACATTGGATGATGAAGGACATATTCAATGTATAAAAAAATGTCACCTGTATGCCAGTATAGGGACAAAGGAAAAAAAACTCTTGGGCTATGCAGTCCATACTTGTATTGCACGGGGCAGTCAGCTCATAATTAATTCCCAAAGGTGACAATAAATAGCATAAAGAGGTATTCACAATCACAAATCAGGAATAATACAGACTATATTTACACACTTTTTTCTTGAAAATACAAGTTTAAAAGGTTTTGTCCCGCAAAGACAACACTTATAAAATAAATGCCGAACCAATGGTCCCACAAGTGCATCACCTCTCCATTCACGGTCTATGGGAGCACGGTACTCTGCAATCTTCGTTGACCAGAGGTTCTTAAGCTTTTACTACTTGAGCATCATAAGACCGACCAAGATGATTTTTTGGGTTTCATCATCTGGAGTGGAACTTCCAGAAAATAAAAAATACCATTTTTCTTTGTCTCCTGAACTCTATAAATTACTGCTACAGGCAATGAATGGAGCAGTGGCCCAAATGCAGGACCATGAGTACATTCTAATGGGAGACTCCAGAGCCATGTTCTCAAGATTGGTAGGGGTCAAAAAAAGTGTGAACCCCAGTAATCAGCAACCTATCACTTCTCCCGCAGGGATGTTATCACTTGTTATGGTGGGCAAAACCAGTTTGAGTAATAGAGAGGTTACTGCATAAACTACACACTTATGTATGTGTATATGTGCTGCCATAAATGTATGGGCACCTAGGTTACCTAAAACCGCATCTATGAAGACCTGCACCCTGAGTTAAAGGGAACCTGTCATCTTGAAAATGGTATCTGATCTGTAGGCAGGATGTTATAAAACAGATCGATATAAAAGTTAGTGGGAAAAGTTTCAGTAAAACTTGTACTCTATTCATTGACACCCCTGGTGTTTGTACACGAGTCCAGTCCTATTAGTGATTGACAGTCTTCCCTGTATGCCAGGTAGGAAAAAGAAAAAAGGGTGTTTTCTGCGCTGCTGGTAAGGATTCAATAGGACATTGTAAGTATCAATGTGGTTTTATTTTCAACGCGTTTTGAAGTAATGCAACTTCATCAGGAAAAAAAAAAGGATGTTGCGGTTTTTCCTGATGAAGTTTGAAACGCGTTGAAAAGAAAACCGCCTTGCTACTTACAATGTCCTATTGAATAGTTTGGATCCTTACCAGCAGAGCAGAAGACTCTTTTCTGTTTTCTAACTGGCATTATATTGGTTTCTCAACCAGTGAGGCTGCAGCAGTTGGTACTTCATGCGCAGTGTATGTTGTGCATGACAACTGAACCTGGTGAGCATTACCCTTTTTACTTTCATCACAGGTCATCAAAAAAAAAAAAAAAAACCCTATTGCCCTTTCCTGTTCCCTAGTCACTTATTGAGTCTTCCACATATGACTGTGCAGGCAGAGCAAGCTGTCAATCACTGGTAGGACCGCCCACTGGACTCCTATACATACAAACAAGTTATACTGAATCTTTTCCGACAGATATATCATTCTGCTCGGCTTCTCCTTCTCTACACCCTGATGTCCACGGATCACACTGCAAGTAGAACGGGACACGTTCCCTTTAAGTTTGTGGAAAAAAAAACAAACAACAAAATTAAAGGCAAGGTATAAGGAATACGACTGTTTGGGAAAAAAACAATTAATAAAACATACATTCAATAACTTCATCAAATCTGCACTGTGTAAATAAGATCCTTCAGAACATAATCAGATATTATTGAGATGGAAAAAGAGGCAACAATACTGACCACAGGCGATATAGTCTCCATTAGAAGCCAAGCCAACAAAATTCTTCTCATTGATGTGACCCTTGAAGGAGCGGAGGCAATGGGGTCTGGTCACGTTCCATAACTTCAGTTGGCTATCTGTTGACCTAAGGAATATATGGGAGACTGAGCAGGGAACGGCCTGAAAGTGTATGTAGATCCGCACAGACAAAGGATCGCAATTAGGAATGAATGGATCCGTGGAAGTTCGGGTTCAACCAAACTGTGATCCAAAAGTTCATTTCGGGTACCAGAACTTGAACCCAATAGAAATCAATGGGGACAAGAACATTGGAGCTGGAAAATCTCTCTCTCTTCGAACTCCCGAAGTGTAAAACAGACTTCCGGGAGAAGTCCGTGTTCAGAGTTCAGCACCGGGTATGAACCCCAAACTTTACAGTTAGGGTTCGCTCATCTCATCTCTAATCACAAGTCTCTACGAATATGCAGGGATCTCATGATGGATGTTCTTCAAGGGTCGAGAAAACGAATATCCACATAGAATAATGTATTCTGACGTAGTAGGTCCACAAATAAGACTGCTACATGGAGCGCCCATCTTTCTGGAGGACTCCGCCAGTCCAGTGATTTCTATGGGCACCATGTAATGCTTCAGGTCACCAGTGGTGCAGATTGCTTAGGGCAGGACAATAGCTCCTGGAAAGGCTGAGTGTAGCGATGTTGAATGAGTTTCACCTTTCTGGTGTCAGCATAGGACTATGTGCTGGGATTGTGAGTAGGAGTCCTAGGTAATCATGAGCTACACCGCCTCCCTGCCAGTGACTGCCATATTTCTCCCGACAGACCTGACCAACACAGGTATGGACGGCAGATATGTGGAGGAATCACTGCATCTTATTAATACACCGGACTCCTATTCCCGATCCCCAGCACAAACTACAGCACAGCCACGGACTAATGAAACTGCATTCCTCAACATAAGACTGAAATCAGATTGGACGCCAGATTTTACTAAACAAGCTACATACATTAAATGAATCTCAGACCGGTTGAAACTAGTGTCCTCACTTTGAAAACTCATGTCAAAACGGCTGCATACGGCATTTTAAAAATTTACATTTATTCTCCGCCCATCTAGACTAAATGATAGGTCTTCAGTGTGCCTCCTCCCTGCTGAGATCTCACACTGCTCAGTACAAGCCGCAGCTATAAGTCAGTCGGGCTGGGTGTTCGGAGATTGAATACACTTGGACTCATGAGTTCTCTCACTCATTACCTAGACCTCATAAAATGCTCATCTTAATAGCAGGATTATACAATCATTCTGACTTGGATTTTCAAAGCAAGTACACCGGCCTCATCAGGTCTAAGGTTTATTTATTAGTATATGCAGTTTGTATAGCAAAATTTGATGGCCGATCTGCTTTACATTCCTTCATTCAGCTTCTCTAGAGAGATTAAATAGCATCCTCAGACCAGGCATAATTTTTGGACAGAATCGAAGGTAATGTCTTACAGAATACACCATAACAACTGTAATTATTGTGTTTATGAACTAGAATAAAAATGAGTATGTGGCCTGAGGACAGGGGTTAACATCTCCTCAGACAACAAGACTACACAAGTTCTGCAGATAATTAGGAGCAACCGGACCGCAGCTTCTTGCAGCGAGGTAATCAGCAGATGCACTTCAGTGTAAAGTACAAAAACCCCTCGGAAGGTCTCCATGGAAATCTTCATCGCTCGGAAGGCCACTCAGAAGGCATTATCCCCATTAGTGAGCATTGACACAATGCACTGCGGCACCCAGTTCGGGCATTTTCAACAACTATTTATGAAAATATGTCACCTCCACGGATGCTGTCCAAGCTCCGTGGCGAAATTTGGAGACTATTTTGGAGCACTTCTCAAGTCTTGCTCCTTAGCGCAGAGGTACTTACGCGGAAACGATCTCCTCCCCATTGACAAATTTGGCATATGAGACAGCTTTGCGATGTCCTTTAAACACCATGATGGGCTGCTTAGTGTTCCGGAGGTCGTAATAGTGGACACAGTGATCTAGGGGATATGGAGAGAAATAAAAGGGGTTAAACCCGGAGTGCATTCCTAAAATATAACAGCACGGTGCTACAAGACTGATCTTCATATTAATACCAGCAGGGCGCTACCAGACTGATTTTCACCCCCTTCATATTAATACCAGCACATTTCCATAGTGTGTACATCCATTTTGTATGTGGCACTTTGTAAATTGTAACAACAAATCAAAATCAGCACATGTTGGCAACTTAAACAAATGGGTAATTTTTACTAAGGTGCGGGCTATTTAGTGGTAATTGATTGTGGCAACGAAAAGAGAGGGGTCAGGTTACTAAGAACCCAATTCCTTGGCTGTCGTCCCATGCACTCTGAAGACTGAGATCCCAGACCGGCACTCACAGCAACACAAGGAAGGCTATTCTCGGAGTAGAAGTACAATAGCATGAACGGGACTGTCTGCTCTAGTATCCATCAGATCAGGTGCCCCCCTTAAAAGGAATACATCTATTTAATCTGAAAACAGCATAATAGGGCAAGTGAGCCTGATTCCAGGGATATTACACTTATTAGGCTGTGTGTTGTAGTTTCAAAACCATCAGTGTTTTATCACCAGGAGATTATCCCTGCCTGACTAGGTCTCACGTGTACAGCAGTCAGGCTTATCTGTATAACCCCGCCCCCATCACTGATTGGTAGCTCGCTGTCGATGTTCAAAAGAAGCTGCCAATCAGGGGTGTGGGAGGGGTTATACACAGCACAGCATTCTGACCACTGCTACATCTACAGCAGATAAAACTGGGATTCTATCAAAACTGCATCAAGCAGTCCAGTAAGTGATACATCCCTGCAATCAAGCTCTCTTGTCTTACATTATGCTGCCCTCAGATTCCATAGCAAATACCTGCTGACAGATTCCCTGTAAATAAATAAAACATAAAATCACCCATATATGTAAGCCATTGATTGATTACTACAGCAACCCACACCTATTTGAGATGAAAATATTAAAAAAAAAAAATAAAGTAGTGTGCATCAAACTATTCAATAAAAGTATACCAATAAGGTGGGAAAAAGAAAAAAAAAGTTTGGCTAAAAAGTACGTCTCCCAGGCTACGAACGCATCAACATGGCCAAAATGCAGGACCATTTGGCTCCCTATTAAACAGGGCTGTGGAGTCGGTAAGCCAAACCTTAGACTCAGACTCCTCAATTTCCATGACTCCGACTCCCTCATACATGGCTCATGTTTAATTGATAAATTTACTGTAGCACAGATTCATCTCAGCTAAAAGTCTAGACCCTTAGATCAGGAATAGGCAGACATTTATAGGACATTTCATTACTTTCCCAAATTCTTATGAAAAAATATTCCCCACAAACTGCATTGAACTACTGTACCCAAGTTATTATATATTTTAGGAGTCAGAGTATTTTATACCGACTCCAAATTCGACTCCTCCAAAATGGATACAGACTCCACGACTCAGATTCCTCAGCCCTGCTATTAAAGAGGTTGTCTTGGCTAATCAAACTGATGACTTCTCTCTAGTATAGGACATCAATATCAAATTGGTGAGGGTCTTCCAACGCACACCCCCATGCTGAGCAGTTATCAACTCTATAGATGGCCAGCTGTAAGGAGTGAACAGAGACAGAACAGGACCACTGCATCACACTGCTGTAGCTTTTGAAGAGAAATGCAGCTCAGCTCCTATTCTCTTGTATCAGGATGGACAACCCCTTGAAGGGAGTAAAAACTGGACCTCCTGCAGTTCAGCTAAGCCAGACCTAAGGCCCACATATACATTACATAAGTGTCAGCTGAATCCAGCAATTTTGGAAGGAATCAGCTGACCATTAACTGCGTATAGGAGCCTCCAGATTATGTCTGGAGGATATAAAGATCAGGCCTCTTGAAATTCAAGTGTCTAATCCTTTGGATTGGTGGGAGCATAACGATTCTGGCAGTGGCTCTCTCAGAGAACACAGGAACTCATGGCCGAGCCATATACACCTATGTTTGGGGAGTTGGGGGGAGACAGCTGATGGCTAATCTAATGTGTCTGGCTAGAACAAGATCCAATAGAGTCCTAAAAGGCAGCATCATTATGGCCTTTTGAATGGCAGCCGTAAGCATTCACACATCGAGAATACAAAGATTGAGAAGTGGAGGGGAAGCTGCAAATGAGTACATACACACTACTAGGAAGTTGATCGTGAAGGGTGTCAATGGTGGACAACCTGTGAAAAATGGGACTTTACTGTTAACCCATGAATAGTGCTGTTTTATTTATCCTCAAGACAAATCGGCTTTATTTAATTATAGTAGCCCAGCTCCAGGCTGCCATATTGTAATTAATAGGGTTTGCCATTGCAGGAAGCAGGTCATTACTTAGCTCTGAGGAAGAAGGGTAGGACATTATGTCAACAGCCATACATCACTTATAGAGGCGGGGAGACCTCTCAAAGACCACAGGGCGATCACACAGGATGATGGAGATCTGCCATGGTCAGAAGTCTGCAACAACCTTCAGAAAATCCAGGCGATTCTATGCTGAAAACATGTCAGGTGAACACTCTGGATTTCACTAGTCTCATTGAAAGCCAGGGTCATGAACTGACTCAGGAATATATAAAAGAAGAATAAAATGGCTCAGGACAATAAATGATGCAAGTTAACCCCCAGGATTACTTTTTCCCCGATTTGGGTCGGAGCCTGAACTGATATTAGCCTGTGAGTCTTGCTTCCCCGTCTATACAATGTGATTGACAGCTCACCCTGTACACAATCTCATACAGGGAGAGCCGCCAATCAATCTGTGTGGGTTACTGGAGGGCAAGCGGGACAAGCGGGCTCCCTCCGGGAGCAGAGGGAAAAGCGGGACTCGCGGGCTCCCTCCGGGAGCAGAGGGAAAAGCGGGACTCGCGGGCTCCCTCCGGGAGCAGAGGGAAAAGCGGGACTCGCGGGCTCCCTCCGGGAGCAGAGGGAAAAGCGGGACTCGCGGGCTCCCTCCGGGAGCAGAGGGAAAAGCGGGACTCGCGGGCTCCCTCCGGGAGCAGAGGGAAAAGCGGGACTCGCGGGCTCACTCTGGGAGCAGAGGGAAAAGCGGGACTCGCGGGCTCACTCTGGGAGCAGAGGGAAAAGCGGGACTCGCGGGCTCACTCTGGGAGCAGAGAGAAAAGCGGGACTCGCGGGCTCACTCTGGCAGCAGAGGGAAAAGCGGGACTCGCGGGCTCACTCTGGCAGCAGAGGGGAAGTAGGATTCTCTGGCTCACTCGTGGCGCAGAGGGGAAGTAGGATTCTCTGGCTCACTCGTGGCGCAGAGGGGAAGCAGGACTCAGGGGCCCTATGTCTAGGCAGAGGAAGCAGAATTTACAAGCTCTGTATGTGTTTGAAGAAGGAGCAACAGATTTTTTTATATTTGTGCATGGAAGGATGATCAAATAATTTTACCTATGTCTGGGCAGGGGAAGCAGAACGCTGAGGCTTTCTCTGTGTGTGAGGAAGACACAGAACTCACAAACATTCCCTATGTTTGAGCATGGATAGCGGGACTTACTCAAAACATAGAAAACTATGGCCCTAATCCATCAAAAGCAGCAATTTTCAGACCTGTCTTGATGAGTTTGCATGTTGCAGTCAGACATTCCTGATTCATTAATAGGTGCATGTCTCAATTAATCATGAGCTACTAACTAGTTGTGTTCGCCTTGTCACAAATTTTACTCCAGTCAAGGACTGGAATAAGATTTCTTACATAAGGAATGCCAAAGCTTGCCGTGAATTAGATGAGCTGTGACGTCATTACTCTGCTGAGCGGCCGCCCATTTTGGCTGAGCTGGGAGAAACTCTGAATTGCGCAAAAATTTTAACTTTAAGCTAGAATTCTAGTGTAACTAGTTTAATGAATTGGGACCAAAGTCCCTTAACTTAGAAGCTTTCCCACTATTCTACCTTGTTCACGTACAGGTGATTTAAGAATCAAGCAGTTCTAGGAAAAAGAAGTCTATCCCGTATTACCATGCATTTTTGCTAGAATGCGCTATATTGCTTTGTAATTGGTTCATTGACCTAAATTAACGTTTACATTGCAGATGAGATGATGCATTAAAAACAGGCTGTAGGAGTGGAGTAAATGGGGGTCTGCTGGTTTTCCTCCGAAAATAGTGACACTTGTCCATGGGCAGTGTCTGGTATTGCAGCTCATAGATAAGCTGTATTTGTAAAAACCGCAGACCCTTTGCTCTCATCACGCTTTCGTTTATTGTACGCACGTCCCATTTACCTTGGTTTGATGTGAAGCTGCTATTTCTTTTCCCCTCTCTTTTAAATGGTGAACAAACCTCCCTGTGATGTCAATTTCATAAGATAAAATGCACATCCAAGTGACAAGATGAGCTTTCTCCGGAGCAAGACGACAAAGTGGGACCACTGATGAGTTGCCGTACCCATCGCGCTCAAGTGTGACGCTTCTAAGATCGCCCTAAACGGTTAAACTGTCCACGTCGTGACCTGCCAGAAGGCTCGCATGAACACTCGCTATTCTACACCGCAAATACATATTGATTCCTTCAATCAGAGCAAAGGAAGGACTGCAGTAAAATGGGAAGATTAAAGCCGGCAGCGGAGTCTTTCAAGAGGGGAATGATGTCTAACCTCTTACACAGACTTAGCCATTAGTAGAGATGAGAAGAATACGGGGAAGTTTAAAGGTGCTCTCCTATAATGTGTGCTCTACAGAAAGCTTTAAAATAGGACGCGGACATGAAGAACATTACAAACACTGGAAAAAATACAACACTCCAAAACCATTTTTCAGGCTTCACCTTATACTCAATAGCTTCAAATGACCGCCTCTCCTTGATACCCCCTGTGGATATGTGTAAGCAAATGAAACAAACCTCTACCTCCTGGCACCCAGCCTGGACACGATGCGCCTACACGTGCTTGCAGGGCAATCGTTCTCCATCCCTTTCGGCAACGTTCCTTGGCTAGCTAAAATTAGTTGCTTAATTATTAATTGATTGCTCTGACACAGAGTGTTCCGTGAATGAGTTTGGCTTCCTCGCCCCCTCTTTTCCCTACATGCACATCAATTCAAGCGATCTTTATGCTACATTTATTTCCCCCACCTCCCTTAAAACTACAAAAAAAAAATAAGACTGGAACGGTACTGTAAGCATTAATGGGAAATTCTACAGAACAGCTGGCCCAGCTTTAAAGAGACAGCACCGCTTTTACGCCATATGGGCCGTCAGACAAGAAGATTAAAGAAAAGGGAGAAAAATACCATCTGCGTCGAAAACAAAGTTGAAATGAAAAAAAAAAAATATTGGAAAAAAAAAAGAGGAAAATATTATGTGAAATTAATTAAGCGGGTTTCAATAGTAGTGTACATCAAAGAGCAACTTATGGATAGTGTGAGATAAGAACAAGGATGGTAAATGGTATTAACGACTGAGAATCGCTGTGCGACTTTTATCAAAGGCAACGGGGGGGAGGCTGCCGTTGTGATGAGCGGCCAACCGCGGATTGTGTGACTCACTGAACGTGCTAAGCTTGAAGTTTGTCAATTGCATAGAACTAGGTGAAGCCGACGTTGTAAATAAAATCCTCCGATTGTAAAAATAATGAGTCTGCAACACTTAATGAGTTATTTCCATCTCATAGAGCAGCAGCACGGAGCCTGAATTTGCCAGCACTTTGCCTTGCTGACAGGTTGCCTTTAAACATATTAGGAAATTGTTAGAAGTCAGAACCCCCCACTGCAAAGACCAAGTTAGTACATGAACTAGTCTCTTAACGGTTCATGTTATGTAATCTGACAGCGGCATGATGTAGGGGCAGAGACTCGGATTCTAGTGATTTATCACTTCGTTTACTGGCTGCAGCAGTTGTGATAGAATCACAGTTTTTTCTGCTGCAGATCTCGGAATGCCGAGTTGTGTATAACTCCGCCCACATCACTGATTGGCTGCTTTCTGTCAGGGGGCGTCGCTGGACCAGGAGGCAAACGACAACTAGTCCTTTAGTGATAATCTCCTGCTGATAAAACATTGAATTTTTTCTGAAACGGCCCAATAAGTGACATCACTACATAGAAAAAACCTGCTGAGAGATTCACTTTATTCTCCTCCTTTTGATCCCTTTTTGTCTATCACAATTAAAACTAATAAAATATATAAAGAAATCTCCTCTGTCCCAGAAGCTCAGCCAAGTTCCCTCATCTCCACACTGCTCTGTACCAGGCAATAAACAAATGGCTGCAGCAGGAGCCTCCCCCCCAGATCGCTAGAATGGACCCGCATAGCTAAAGCCTGCCCCGCAGTCATTCCACACCTGAACGTGTAATAGACCAGCCCGATTTTCTGCAAAACGGTTTCAGAAACAAGCAGAAAATTCTGCAAACTGACAGGGACTAGGCATAATATACTCTGGTGCTTACTTTTTATTCTTCTACGTTTAGGGTTTCTTCAAAAAAGGTTTCCAAAATGGATCCCATTATAAGTAAAGTTTAAATAGGAATGATCAGCAAGCAGATATAATTTGGCAAAAAAAAATCTTTTAAAACTCGTAATAAAAAAAAAAAAAATAGGACAACAAAACAAGCTTTACAAGAAAACAAGCTTTACAAGAAAACAAGCTTTGAAGTTCAAACAGCAAGTTTCAGCTAAAACTGAATATATTCAACAGGTGAACACTCCAGAGGGAGCTGGGAAGACCGATGCAGAAAGACTAACGCTTGGAGACTCCGCAGATGAGCTCAGGATGAAGCACAACATGAACCAAATCAAAGGAAAGGCTCCAGGGCAGCCAGAATCTCGGTGGAGTCAGACAACACCTAAGGAGATGTAGACCAGATCAACTGATGATGGCCTGACATTTCCCAAAACCAGACACACTCAGGAAAATGCGTTGTGTTTCCTGGGCCTCGAAGTATATTTGGCATATCCGTTTGACCGCTGAGAATTTGTGGACCAGAAGGGATCCGGTGTCCAACACCATAAAATAAAACTGGTTAATTAGTTTGGCTTCTGTAGTCTCACAAGGGAAGAAGTTCACAGACATTTCTACTAATGTCTTGTTGAAACAGTGGGATTAGCCAGTCCATGTCGCCCTCAAAAAGGTTAGACAAAGACCTCACCGGGATCAAAGACAATATTTTCAGTGGATCAGCTTGACAAAAATAGCTGCTGCCCTTCTAACATCTGTTTCCAAAAGCCTTGCATCGAACGGTATCAATCTATTAACAAGATGAAGGAACTACAAAAGTTCTCTTGCCATTATCGGATTCAAGATCTGATGGGCAAAAGATTTTACTTGGAGTTATATGGGGGAGAGCAGCTGTTGTACCAGAGATGTTTCCAGAGCTCGCCTACTACATGGTCCGGGCCGGAATTTTGGCTTGAGAACGCACACTACTGTCCAGTTGGGACAAACACACAGTTGGCTCTATTGTCCACTGCCACTTCCAGCATCACAGTGGTCACAGGCCAGGAGAGCCATCTGCGGCCATTATAACGACATCAGGGAGCAAAGCTCTCAACTTCAATCAGGGAATTGTTACAGGAGAAGGACTCTTCTGAGGACAATATGCTCTGCGGTACCAAAACACCGCAGCCAAATTCTGAAGATCAAAAACTTGTTGCTGTAATCAGGAGTGAAATTTTTCATGATGGTGTCACAGACTTTACTGTTTAACTGAACACAGTCATCTAAAAGGGCAAAGCAACGTTAAGTCCTCAAAATATAGCTTGAATTTTGCTCATAAGAACTTGGGCAGATGACTATTTCCAGTCCGAGCACAATCTGACAAAATATCGGATCGCACTTGGACCAATGTTATTCTATGGGGCTGTGCACATTTCCGCTTTTTTCTCGGACTGGGTCCGATATTCGGATCGCACTCGGCCATGCAAATCAATGAGTCTGAGGGAAAATATCGGACTGCAGTTGGATGACATCTGAGTGCGGTCAGATTTTCACGGACTGACAGAATGGAGGTGATGGAGACATTTTTATTTCCATCTTCTCCACATCAGAGAGAAGTGGCCCAGAGTCCGAGCCCAGAGTCCGAGCCCAGAGTCCGAGCCCAGAGTCCGAGCCCAGAGTCCGAGCCCAGAGTCCGAGCCCAGAGTCCGAGCCCAGAGTCCGAGCCCAGAGTCCGAGCCCAGAGTCCGAGCCCAGAGTCCGAGCCCAGAGTCCGAGCCCAGAGTCCGAGCCCAGAGTCCGAGCCCAGAGTCCGAGCCCAGAGTCCGAGCCCAGAGTCCGAGCCCAGAGTCCGAGCCCAGAGTCCGAGCCCAGAGTCCGAGCCCAGAGTGATTAGTATAAATCGGACCAATTTTCTCGGATGAGAGAATAAACTGTTGTGTAACCCTAGCTCAAGAGCAATAATTGCCCTGTAGAAACAAGGCAGCAATCAGCCGACTATTGTTCAAAACAATATTTGCTATCACAATGTATTGTGTAGCCTAAAAAAAAAAAAAAAAAAAAAAAAAGCATCATCATTTTAGGCAGCAAATCTCTTGTGTACACAAAGGATGTTCTTGCAAATTACAACAGATCCCTTGGAAGGCCATAATGTCGGACATTATACAATGAACTTTGAAGGGGGTCAATTATTTTGACTTAAATGCAATTGGGGTTAAAAATAATTTTTTTTTTGCAATTGGGTTCCATTAAAATTTTTGCACCCTTTGCCTCCTATGGTCACTGCATAGCTCTCTTTATGTAAAAGGACCAGTTTAGTAAAACCATTAACATTCTAACGTCTCGAAAACCAAAAGATCTTGTTTTCTAGTTATGGCATAGTGGTAAAACACAGAGAAAGTCATAACCAAGGACATTAGAGAAATGGACCATCAGCTTAAATAGATATGGGCATGTGTATAATTCAATTCTTCACTCTCCCTAATCGTACGGCACATTAGAAGCCGTTAAGTGCCTTGATACAAAGCCTTATTTTAGGTACTTTGGAAGCTTTAAGAGATGTTCAATCTAGAAGAAGGATAAAAAAAAAAGTGCCTTATGTTGTGGCTGAACAATGCAATGTGGAATATTACATGGCTGCGTGCGCTCAGCAATGGGAATTAATGCTAGTCTAAGTAGTAATTTGTTCTAAGGGTATTTAGAAGACACTGATGTTCAGAAGCGGAGCCTTGAAATACTGAAAAATAGACGAGTAATTACGCTATGGCAGTACCATGGCCGTCACTTAATGTCCTGCAAATTGGCAGTCACGAGGTCAGATGTCCTGGCCATTAGTCTGTAGAGCAGGGGCCGGGGTTTGCACACTGATGCTTGCACGCGGATGTGAGCTACCCCAGGAGCGCTGATCACGGATATGCTGCCGCTGAGCAGTGTCCTGCCCTCTACTTTACAACCTTCTATTCTGACAAGGCCCTAGCAATGGCTGGAGGTTATAGATGACATTCAGACAGCTCTGGATAATGGGCTTGACATGGAGTGCGGTGGTGGGGGGAGGGGTACATGCGCCCTTTCCCTTTTAATTGTATTGTCAAAAGCTTTTGACACAGCAGGCGATAAAGAAGTCAATGAAAGAGCAAAACATGCACAGCGCGAAAGAGGAGCTTAAAACTAGAGGACTATCCTCGGATCGTAGGGAAGGCGCATACATTCATCACCTGCTCATTTCCAACTGTTGCATCTTACACGTTCATTCATTTCTAATTATTCCTGGCTCACTGTCCAACACCTTCATTTTTCGCCTTCCTATCAAAGTTGCGACTTGTGTAAAGTGGCTTTGACATCCTGAGCCAAAAGTGAGAAAGAGCGGAGACGTTCTAGCACCATGTAATAGGGCGGCATCCTCAAATAACTAAGTTTTTGTCTTCATTATGCAAACTTTAGGCCGTGTTCAAATGTTTTCTTCTGCTACATATTTTTGTGCTGAAAATCTGCTGTCCAAGCAGAGCGGATGTGATTTAATGAAAACTCACGCCCAATGTGCGTGTACAGAGGCTGTCCAACTGTTTGGCTGCCCCCCTCCATAACCTGATAGAGATGAATGTGAAAAAATAACAAAATAGTGTTCAGAATCCCAGCATTTTTGCATTATAAAAAGCAGCAAAAAAAGTTAGTGAAAAAAAACAAACCAACAGTATGTGAGAACACAGCCCTAAAGGCCCATTCCCATAGCCTGATAATAGATAAGGAGAATTCTTATGAACATAGTTTTAACAATCATTAAACCTGCCACCGCATGTCACACACTTATGAGACTCCACATTACACTCACTTGTTGGTTTTTTGTTAGTTTTTAAATATGGTTTGGACAACCCCTTTAACATTTAGCCCCTATAGAGTCTATATAGGCCTCATGTGATAGAGCCATACACGAGCATCTATGGAATTGTATATAGTAGACATGCAATAGTTTTCTGGGGAGGCATGTGTTCGTGTAAAGCAGGGGTGGGGAACCTTTTTTGTGCCAAGGGCCTTTTGGATATTTATACCATTCTTCGGGGGCCGTACAAATTGCGCTCTAGCTCTGCCCACCAGGTACGTCCTGACGCTGGCACTGGTGTCAGGACGTAATCTTTCATTGTACGCGCCCCAGCGCTCAGTAGTGAACGCTGCATGTGCTCACAGAGCAAGGAGAAATTAAAGGGCTGGCAGAAGCCAAACAAAGCTGCCGGCCCAAGCACTATGGTCCCCGGGGGCCGGAGAAAAGGTTATCAAGGGCCCCACTCCTGGTCTAAAGGCACATTATAGCCACTACCACAGGGCAAGCCAAAAAGTAGAAAAGAAAAAAAAAAAAAAAGAGGGAAAGATTTGAATAACCAACTTCTGAATGGTTCACCCACTTTTGGTGTTGAATTAAAAATACTGCCCTGTGAACGAGCCTGAAGGACAGAAGACCTGGGTCCGACTCCTTGCTTTAGCCACTTTTAGCTGTAAATGAACACCTTTAGGCAGCGCTTAAAGGGGGTTGTCTAAATTCAATATGAAAGGGATTTTCTGGGACTTCATTAGTAGTGATAACCTATTCTTAGCATAGGTCATCAGCATTAGATCAGTGGGAGGGTGGGCATCGATGCGGGCCCCATAACTGGCAGCTCCGTACCTTGTGTAGTGGCAGAGTATAGCACTGAAGCTGAAATAAATGAGGGAGACAGAAGTGCCATCTGGATCAATCACAGGATTCTGCTTTGCAGTATGGGACAGAGCGGGGTCAATGAAGAGAAGCAGATCATACTAAACACTGATAGTACTTTTTAGTAATTTGTTAAAAGGGATGAAAAGTTTAAAAAAAAAAGTTTTGTATGGGAAATTTGTGCAAAAAAAAAAATCATCCCAATTTATGGTTATTAAATTTGCAAAGAGCACTTTTACAGTCATTGTTAGGTGGGGTTTACAGTGTAGGCACCCACTTGTCTGTGCAGTGATTACAGGGTGCCAGATTTTGTGATTGCTGCTCTGAGAAGCAATGATCTCCATGAACCGCTAAAGATGGAGAGCCGCCGCTTCTGGGAGCTGAGATTTGCTGGCTATATGTAATAACATGAGGAACGAAACCTTCTTTGTTTGCATTGGAAGAGATGTATCTACGCACTTCCCAAGTAGTGTACATTGCAGTCTAGCGACAAGTGCCACGGTGCTGAGGACTGCAGATTTGGTGGAAGCAAGTCCTGATAAATACTCCTCACCATGGGCCTCTTTATTCTGCAGTAGAAACTCTATACACAAGACGCTTCGTCCATATCTAGGAATAATATCATAATATATTCTTATTACAAAACAGATGCAATTAAAAGTGTGGACCCGACAGTTTTTGTTTTGCACCTTGATGAATAGAACATAAAGGCAGTGAAAAATAAAAAAATAAAAAACGGAAAAATGAGGAGGCAAAGACCTCGGCATAGAGGAGCCCCAGCCTCGCACCTGGAGACCGGCACAGACGCTTCAGCAGCTGGCAGGTGGAGATCAGAGGTAAAGGCGCTTATGTCGGTATTGTGCCGTCTGTAGGAAGTGCTCAGTTCATCTCGGGTCTCCATTATGAGTGAATAACCCTTTACCATTCTCCATCTTTTTTTGTTTTACTTGCAAATATTTTTTACTGAGTACAAGCGACTAAAGCAAATCCAAAGAAATGAGCCATAATATAAGTTGGCATGCATATAAATAACATCGGGTATTTAGTAAGCACAGTTTTTGTTATATATTATATAATATATATATATATATATATATATATATATATGTATATATATATATATATATAAAAAAAAAAGCATAACAGCCATCCCACTACAACAAGGTGTACCCCAATAAGGACGGTATGGCTTTTATGCTTTTTTTTTTAATCAAAAACAGTGTTCACTACCCTATACTATTTATATAGACTATTGCTTTTTACCTACATAGGGTGTTTAGTAAACACTGTTTTTAATGTAAAAAAAAAGAAAGCATAACAGCCATCCCACCACCATAAGGTGTACCCCAATCAGGACGGTATGGCTTTCATGCTTTTTTTTTTTTTTTTTTTTTTAAATCAAATCAAAAACAGTGTTTACTACCCTATGTTATTTATATGCACTATTGCTTTTAACTTACAGCAGGGTATATGCTCAGTTTGTTTCTAAGTATAAAGCAATAACACAGGGTAATAAACACTGTTTTTGATTTGATTTAAAAAAAAAAAAGCATAAAAGCTGTACTGTCCCGATTGGGTACACCTTGTTGTGGTGGGATGGCTTTCAAGCTTTTTTTGATCAAAAACTGTTTGCTAAGTATTCTATGTTATTTATATGCACCATCGCTTTTTACTTACAGCAGAGTATACGCTCATTTTGTTTCTAGCTTAGGTTTTGTCTGTAAATATATTTATGGCATGATAAAAGTCATTGTTCAGCTTTTGAAATACATGAAGCGGTCACGCTCCAGTATGGCAGCCCATGGCCAATCCGTGCATTACTGCTCAGTGCTCAGACCGATTTACTTGGACGTTTGCATAAGTCTTAAATATAAAATTAACAACTAGTGTTGAGCGATACCTTCCGATATCAGGAAATATCGTATCGGATTGGATCGGGCCGATACCCAAAAAGTATCGGATATCGCCGATTCCGATACCGGAAACCAATGCAAGTCAATGGGACACAAATATCGGAATGAAAATAAACCCTTTCTTTCCTTGTAGGTTAATTCTACATGAAGTAAAACAACTAAGAATAATGTAGAATGACATGAAAAGCCGGCAATTCATCAGCGGCATACACCGGTACCCGACAATTTACAACAGAAAGAATAGAGCTTCACACATAGATTAGATAGATAGAAACATGTCAGTCACATATATATGAAGTACAGTGACTGTGTTGCTTACTGTACTTGTCATTTAGTGTAAAGGATTTATTAAAAAAAATATTAGTGTTTTCGTGCACCGTCTCTTTAAAAAAGCCGGCCGGCAATTCAGCATCTGTACCCGACAATTTATAACAGACAGAATAGAGAATCACACATAGATTAGATAGATAGAAACATGTCAGTCACATATATATGAAGTACAGTGATAGTGTTGGTTACTGTACTTGTCATTTAGTGTAAAGGATTTATTTAAAAAAATAATAGTGTTTTCATGCACCGTCTCTTTAAGAAAGCCGGCCGGCAATTCAGCATCTGTACCCGACAATTTAGAATAGAAGGAATAGAGAATCACACATAGATTAGATAGATCGAAACATGTCAGTCACATATATATGAAGTACAGTGACAGTGTTGATTACTGTACTTGTCATGTAGTGTTAAAATAAAGGATTTATTTAAAAAAAAATTGGCGTGGGGTTCCCCTTAATTTTAGGCTCTAGCGGAGGTTAAGCAGACAGCTGGGGCAAATGTTTGAAGCCTGGGAAGGGGGTAATACCCACAGAGCTTCCCAGGCTACTAATATCAGCCCCCAGCTGAATACGTAGCCTTTACTAGCTATTAAAATGGGGGAACCCCCCCAAAAAAATAACGTGGGGTCCCCCCTAATTTAATAGCTAGCACAGGCTAGGCAGACAGCTGGGGGCTGATACTAATAGCCCAGGAAGGGTGCCATGAATATTGGCCCCCTCCCAGGCTAGAAACACCAGCCGTCAGCCGCCCCAGAAATGGCGCATCCATAGGATGCGCCAATTCTGGCACTTAGCCTCGCTCTTCCACGCTGCCCTGGTGCGGTGGCAGGGGGTAATAGGGTTGGGGTTGATGTCAGCTTATAATGCCAGCTGACATCAAGCCCAGGTTAGTAATGGAGAGGCGTCTATAAGACACCCCCATTACTAACCCCATAGTCAAAGTTAAAAGAAAACACAAACACCCAGAGTAAAGTCCTTTAATTGAAATAAAGACACAATTCTTTATTGTTCTAAATTAAACCATACTTACCATCACGCCCATTCCAGCTGAAGCCAACGATCTCCTGCAATAAAAGAAAAATAATAAAGCAACCTCATCCTTACCTTTCGATGGTTCCCAGGACAGCTCCAGCTCTGCTACATCGAGATGACAGGCTGGACCGCAGCAGAAAGCTGCCATCCAGCCTGTCATCCCGCAGACACTGAGAAGCGCAGGCATGCTTGCGCTCCTCAGTGTCTCTCTGTGACGTCATCCAGATGAGCCGAGTTCATGTCCAATGAACTCAGCTCACCTCATGCACGTCACTGACAGCGTGGGAAAATTCTCCTGCACTCAGCGCTTCAGCGTGAGAATTCTCCCACGCTGTCAGTGACATACATGAGGTGAGGTCATGTCCAATGAACTCAGCTCACCTCATGCACGTCACTGACAGCGTGGGAAAATTCTCACGCTGAAGCGCTGAGTGCAGGAGAATTTTCCCACGCTGTCAGTGACGTACATGAGGTGAGCTGAGTTCATTGGACATGACCTCGGCTCATCTGGATGCCGTCACAGCCAGACACTGAGGAGTGGAAGTATGCCTGCGCTTCTCAGTGTCTGCGGGATGACAGGATGGATGGCAGCGTTCTGCTGCGGTCCAGCCTGTCATCTCGATGTAGCAGAGCTGAAGCTGTCGTGGGAGCCATGGAAAGGTAAGGATGATGTTGCTTTATTATTTTACTTTTATTGCAGGAGATCGTTGGCTTCAGCTGGAATGGGCGTGGTGGTAAGTATGGTTTAATTTAGAACAATAAAGAATTGTGTGTTTATTTCAATTAAAGGACTTTTTTCTGGGTGTTGTGTTTTTTTAAATACTTTACTAGAAATTCATGGTGGTCATGTCTAATATTGGAGTGACCCCATGAATTTTGGGCTTAGGGCCAGCTGATAATGCCAAGCTGGCCTTAACCCCTTTATTACCCAGTGAGCCACCGCACCAGGGCCCTGGATGAGTTGGGTACAGCGCCAGAAGATGGCGCTTCTATGAACGCGCCATTTTCTGGGGCGGCTGCGGACTGCAATTTGCAGCGGGGGTGGCCCAGAAAGCTTGGGTCTCCCTGCGCTGCGGATTCCAGCTCCCAGCTGCCTAGTTGTACCTGGCTGGGCACAAAAATAGGGCGAAGCCCCACGCATTTTTTTTTTTTAATTATTTCATGAAATTCATGGAATAATTAAGAAAAAAAGGGCTTCCCTATATTGTTGTGTCCAACCAGGTACAAATAGGCAGCTGGTGGTTGGGGGCAGCCCATTCCTGCCTGCTGTACCTGGCTGGACACAAATATAGGGCGAAGCCCCACGTCAATTTTTTTTAAAATAAATCCTTTATTTTAACACTAAATGACATTTGAGGAGTTAATAAAGATGCAGTCCCTAAATTATTATTTATTTTTTAATTAATTTTTCCCAAAACTTTTGACGTGGGCTTCGCCATATTTTTGTATGCCAGCCAGGTACAGCATCCAGCCATTTTCCGGGGTGGCTGCGGACTGCAATTTTCAGCGGGGGGCAGAAAGCTTGGGCCTCCCTGCGCTGCAGATTCCATCCCCCAGCTGCCTAGTTGTACCTGGCTGGACACAAAAATAGGGAGAAGCTTCACGTATTTTTTTTTTTTTTAATTATTTCATGAAATTCATGAAATAATTAAGAAAAAAAGGGCTTCCCTATATTGTTGTGTCCGGCCAGGTACAAATAGGCAGCTGGTGGTTGGGGGCAGCCCGTTCCTGCCTGCTGTACCTGGCTGGACACAAATATAGTGCGAAGCCCCACGTCAATTTTTTTTAAATCATTTCAGGAAATTCATGAAATAATTTAAAAAAATTGATGTGGGGCTTCGCCCTATATTTGTGTCCAGTCAGGTACAGCAGGCAGGAACGGGCTGCCCCCAACCACCAGCTGCCTATTTGTACCTGGCCGGACACAACAATATAGGGAAGCCCTTTTTTTCTTAATTATTCCATGAATTTCATGAATTTAAAAAAAAAAAACGTGGAGCTTCGCCCTATTTTTGTGTCCAGCCAGGTACAACTAGGCAGCTGGGGGCTGGAATCTGCAGCGCAGGGAGGCCCAAGCTTTCTGGACCCCACCCGCTGCAAATTGCAGTCCGCAGCCGCCCCGGAAAATGGCGCATTCATAGAAGCGCCATCTTCTGGCGCTGTACCCAACTCATCCAGGGCCCTGGTGCGGTGGCTCACTGGGTAATAAAGGGGTTAAGGCCAGCTTGGCATTATCAGCTGGCCCTAAGCCCGAAATTCATGGGGTCACGCCAATATTAGACATGACCACCATGAATTTCTAGTAAAGTATTTAAAAAAAACACAAACACCCAGAAAAAAGTCCTTTAATTGAAATAAACACACAATTCTTTATTGTTCTAAATTAAACCATACTTACAGTCACGCCCATTCCAGCTGAAGCCAACGATCTCCTGCAATAAAAGAAAAATAATAAAGCAACCTCATCCTTACCTTTCCATGGCTCCCACGACGGCTCCAGCTCTGCTACATCGAGATGACAGGCTGGACCGCAGCAGAACGCTGCCATCCAGCCTGTCATCCCGCAGACACTGAGAAGCGCAGGCATACTTCCACTCCTCAGTGTCTGGCTGTGACGGCATCCAGATGAGCCGACAATGAACTCGGCTCACCTCATGTACGTCACTGACAGCGTGGGAGAATTCTCCTGCACTCAGCGCTTCAGCGTGAGAATTTTCCCACGCTGTCAGTGACGTGCATGAGGTGAGGTCATGTCCAATGAACTCGGCGCACCTCATGCACGTCACTGACAGCGTGGGAGAATTCTCACGCTGAAGCGCTGAGTGCAGGAGAATTTTCCCACGCTGTCAGTGACGTGCATGAGGTGAGCTGAGTTCATTGGACATGACCTCGGCTCATCTGGATGACGTCACAGAGAGACACTGAGGAGCGCAAGCATGCCTGCGCTTCTCAGTGTCCGCGGGATGACAGGCTGGATGGCAGCGTTCTGCTGCGGTCCAGCCTGTCATCTCGATGTAGCAGAGCTGAAGCTGTCCTGGGAACCATGGAAAGGTAAGGATGAGGTTGCTTTATTATTTTACTTTTATTGCAGGAGATCGTTTGCTTCAGCTGGAATGGGCGTGGCGGTAAGTATGGTTTAATTTAGAACAATAAAGAATTGTGTCTTTATTTCAATTAAAGGACTTTTTTCTGGGTGTTTGTGTTTTTTTTAAATACTTTACTAGAAATTCATGGCGGTCATGTCTAATATTGGCGTGACCCCATGAATTTCGGGCTTAGGGCCAGCTGATAATGCCAAGCTGGCCTTAACCCCTTTATTACCCAGTGAGCCACCGCACCAGGGCCCTGGATGAGTTGGGTACAGCGCCAGAAGATGGCGCTTCTATGAACGCGCCATTTTCCGGGGCGGCTGCGGACTGCAATTTGCAGCGGGTGGGGCCCAGAAAGCTTGGGTCTCCCTGCGCTGCAGATTCCAGCCCCCAGCTGCCTAGTTGTACCTGGCTGGACACAAAAATAGGGCGAAGCGCCACACATTTTTTTTTTTAATTATTTCATGAATTTCCTGAAATAATTAAAAAAAAATTGACGTGGGGCTTCACACTATATTTGTGTCCAGCCAGGTACAGCAGGCAGGAACGGGCTGCCCCCAACCACCAGCTGCCTATTTGTACCTAGCCGGACACAACAATATAGGGAAGCCCTTTTTTTCTTAATTATTCCATGAATTTCATGAAATAATTAAAAAAAAAAAAACGTGGAGCTTCTCCCTATTTTTGTGTCCAGCCAGGTATAACTAGGCAGCTGGGGGATGGAATCTGCAGCGCAGGGAGGCCCAAGCTTTCTGCCCCCCCCCCCCCCCCGCTGAAAATTGCAGTCCGCGGCCGCCCCGGAAAATGGCGTGTTCATAGAAGCTGGATGCTGTACCTGGCTGGCATACAAAAATATGGCGAAGCCCACGTCAAAAGTTTTGGGAAAAATTTATTAAAAAATAAATAATAATTTAGGGACTGCATCTTTATTAAGTCCTCAAATGTCATTTAGTGTTAAAATAAAGGATTTATTTTAAAAAAAAATGGCGTGGGATCCCCCATAATTTTAGTCTCTAGCGGAGGTTAAGCAGACAGCTGGGGCAGATGTTTGAAGCCTGGGAAGGGGGTAATACCCACGGAGCTTCCCAGGCTACTAATATCAGCCCCCAGCTGAATACCTAGCCTTTACTAGCTATTAAAATGGAGGACCCCCCCCAAAAAAATGACGTGGGGGCCCCCCTAATTTTAGTCTCTAGCGGAGGTTAAGCAGACGGCTGGGGCAGATGTTTGAAGCCTGGGAAGGGGGTAAAACCCACGGAGCTTCCCAGGCTACTAATATCAGCCCCCAGCTGAATACCTAGCCTTTACTAGCTATTAAAATGGGGGACCCCCCCAAAAAAAATGACATGGGGTCCCCCCTATTTTAATAGCTAGCAAAGGCTAGGCAGACAGCTGGGGGCTGATATTAATAGCTCAGGAAGGGTGCCATGAATATTGGCCCCCTCCCAGGCTAGAAACACCAGCTGTCAGCCGCCCCAGAAATGGCGCATCCATAGGATGCGCCAATTCTGGCACTTAGCCTCGCTCTTCCACGCTGCCCTGGTGCGGTGGCAGGGGGTAATAGTGGTGGGGTTCATGTCAGCGCCAGCTGCCATGAAGCCCAGGTTAGTAATGATGGCCGTCTATATGACACCCCCATTACTAACCTACAAAGTGTTAAAAAGAAAAAACACACTACACCCAGAAAAAAAAAATTTATTTGAAATAAAACACCATTTTATTTAATTCTTAGTTTACTAAAAAAAAAATAGTTACCTGTCCACGTTCCTGCGCTGATCTCCCATGCACAGCTGTCACATCTGGAGATGGTGACAGCTGTGCATGGCTGCTGTAAGCTCACGCTGCCGGGAACACGTCCGCTCCCGGCAGCGGGAGCCACTGACTGAGGTCACCGGAGTGCATTCAGGCAGCGCAGCTCCGGAGACCTCCTTTACGGCAGTGCTGTACCGTGGGAATTTCTCACGATACAGCAGTGCCGTAAAGGAGCTAACCGGAGCAGCGCTGCCTGAACTCCGGTGAACCCTTACGGCCCCGTCATTCTAGCGGCGGCAGCGGTTCAGAGCGGTCACATTCTATGTGGCTGCTCTGAACTGGAGATCTTCGTGGGACACTCGTGGACTGCTACGGAGGGGTAAGGATAAGGTTGTGGTTTATTATTTTATATTTTATTACAGGAGATCGATGGCTTCGGGGAATTAGGTGTCTAGGTGAGTATAGGTGTAGTTTTTTATTTTTTACTTTATTTTAGGTGGCGATCGGCGGGGACAGGTAATGTATGAACTAATTTCTTTTAGGTAACCACTGGCCACCAATGACATGTATTTAAAATTTATTGGGGACACAGTAGGGCAATTTATATAGCAGGATCAGGCTGATGGGAACTACTGCTCCCATCGAGCTGATCCTGCTGGCAGGAGTGGACGGGGGACAGACATAGGCCGATGGGAGTAGTAGTGTCACATCGGCCTATGTCTGCCTGCACGCACAGACACCCGCACACACACACCCCGCACACACACACACACCCCGCACACACACACACACCCCGCACACACACACACACCCCGCACACACACACACACCCCGCACACACACACACACCCCGCACACACACACACACCCCGCACACACACACACACCCCGCACACACACACACACCCCGCACACACACACACACCCCGCACACACACACACACCCCGCACACACACACACACCCCGCACACACACACACACCCCGCACACACACACACACCCCGCACACACACACACACCCCGCACACACACACACACCCCGCACACACTAATCATGACGGGTTTGGGAGGAGTGGCTGACCTGTGCGGCCGTGGGAAAGTTGATGTGAGTTCATGCAGTCAAGCATGAACTCACATGAACCCTCTGAGGGCACCGCGGCTACTTCAAATTAACAGCTGATCGGCATCACCTGATACCTCAGCTGTTCATTTGAAATAACCGGCGGGAAAGCGCAGCACAGAACGGGAAAGCCGGCGGTGAAGTCTTTTCACTGCCGGCTTCCCCGCCCGGGTCCTTCGCTCCTTGGTGCTGCACTCCCCGCCCGGTCCTAATTTACGATTGGGATTGGAGGTGGCGAGGGGAGCGGAGGATCGGGGTGGGAGGCTGCGGGGAAGCAGTATGGGGCTGCGTGATTGTTTAAAAGCCGGCGGCTTTTTACCGCGCGCCGGCTTTTAAACAGTCAGGAGAATTCTCCCACGCTGGGATGGCATTCTGATGACAAGCTGGATCGCAGCTGAGCGCTGCCATCCAGCTTGTCATCCTTCACAGACACTGCAGAGCGCAGGCATTATGGGAACTTCCGATTCCGGTATTCGATATTATAAAAGTATCGGAATTAAGTATCGGAATTCCGATACAGTGAATATCGGCCGATACCCGATATTTCAGTATCGGAATGCTCAACACTATTAACAACTTAATGCCGCTGAATTCTTTTAGAGCCGTGTAATGCATTATTTGCCCAGCGGTGGTGCTGCTGTGTAATCAGAGATTTCGCTGACAGTGGGGTTTAAAGCCTGTGATGAGCTGCTGTATCCTTCAAGCTAAAAGGAAGTATTTTATGGGAAATAAATTATTTAGGCTGCTTTTTCTATATGTTGTTCTGTAGTCCGGCCCAAAATGCATTTTAGGAGGCAGAATCCTACTAGACATTAAGTATATAAGAGCCTTACCTGCACAGCCGAACGCCAGGTGGTATCGGGAAGAGGGGCTGAATTTCACACAGCATACATTAGCTTTGGCTTCAATACTAGCGACAGAGTTATCCAGGTTGGTCGACCACAGCTTTACTACAGGAGAGGAAAAAGCAAACAAAAAGCCCCAATAAATATCACACCTGATGAGACGAGATGAAGAGGTGTTCTCTGATTGATCTAGGCTAAATGGTTTAAAATCCTTACTGAAACATGGGATGACTGTAATAAAAACAGTGTTGGAAAACTCCAGTCCTCCAGCTGTAGAATTTTTTTTTTTTTTTAAACAAAGCAATTCTTTACTCACCCTCCCCAGGTCCAGCGCAGAGTCTCCACCACTCTTGTCTGTTATTAACTACAGCACTGACTTCACATCAGCCAATCAGCAAGCGCTGCCTGAGTTGACTGCACAAGCCTGATTGGCTGCCACACTATTGACATGATGACATCAGAAGACACCTGTGGGGACTCAGCGCTGGACCTGGGTAGGGCGAGTAAAAGATTTTTTTTTTAAACCAAAAATTGAAGCCTGGGGAAAAGGGTTTTCTGAAACCGCTTTAATGTATACATTGGGAGCTTTCAGAAGGATGGAAAAAATGCAATATGATGACTGTCCTATTTGTTGGCTTCTTTTTAATATATGCAGTTAGAAAAATAAAATGCTGCTACCTGGAAACCATAAACAAGTAGGTCATCATTGATTGACAAAATATCATAAGTGGTATTGTCTAGTATGAAACTGCTGGGACGTTGGTATGTCTTTTTAGCTTTTTTCATGAACAGAATAGAAAACTGAAAAACATTCGCTGCTTTTTGAAAACCTAGAAAGTTGCTGCTCCTCATTGTCCGGTTGTTATTATGAGATCACTGAACGTGCTGCTGTGAATGGGCTTTTTGGCTCATTATTTCCTTTATAGGGCACTGATATGGAAATCAGACGATTATGGATTCATGTGTAAGTCACAATAAGTATTTAATAAGGAGGGGGTTTAGCTTAGTCCTGACTTCAAGCCTGGCATTCACTTACTCAACTACAAATATCACGCAGTCTTAAAGAGCTTTAAAGGGGTTTTCCCCATCTCCAAGATTTTATCCCCATATGTAGTAGGTGTAATAATATTATTAGCAAATTCCTCCAATTAGAAATGTAGTATAGTTCTTCTGATTAACTATGTCATTTACCCCATGTGCAGGGCATTGTAGCTTAGATACGCATGGTTACAACCACTCATGTAATGAGTTAGTTGTTCGTGGTCGTAACCATGGATACCTAAGCTGTTGTAATGCACTGCAAGTGGGGTAAACGACATAGCAATTCAGAAGAACTATACTACATTTACAATTTGAGGTATTAACATATTATACCTACTACATATTGGGATAGGATCTTGGAAATGGGAATACCCCTTTAAGTACATGATGGTATTAAGGGTTCGTGCTAGAGTCGAGGGAGTACCCTTTGCAGTCCGATCCCTGTTCTTTCTACAGAATAAGACTGGAGTAAAAGTTATTTTATTTGATGAAGGCCCATGGACATCTGTAAGAATGATTGTCCGGAGAAGAACGGGTGAGCGCTACCATGAGTCCTGTGTCATGCCAACAGTAAAGCCTCCTGAGACCATTCATGTGTGGGGGCTTCTCATCCATGGAGGGGGCTCACTCACAATTGTGCCTAAGACCACTGCCATGAATGAAGAATGGGATTTAAACATCCTCCAAGAGCAACTTCTCCCAACGATCCAGGAGCACTTTAGTGATGAGAAATGCTTTTCCCTGCATGACGGAGACCAGGTCACAAGGGAAAAGTGATAAGCCGGCCATACAGGAGATGACTATCAAACGATGAAAGATCATTCGTCAATTGTACGAAGCTATATATTTCCGATGAATAGCTTACAAAAACGTTCGTTAATCAGGGGGCTGGAGCTAATGAAAAAAAAGTACTCTTAATGTTCAGTACATAGACATTATGCCATGCACGATAGTCATGGAAAAATATCAGACATGGCCGATCGATCCATTGGACAACTACGATAGCTTGTTGCCCAAAAGTTGATCACTTGGCAACTAAACACGGACAACAAAAGAACAAATTTGGTCAAAATCGTCTATTTAGCACAACTTTGGTCTACTGTGTACGGTGACCCATTGTGGCTCGGTGAACAAAATACGTAAAAATTTTGGGTCCATGGCCAGGAAACTTTCCCAGACCTTAATCCCAGTGAAAACTTGGGTTCAATTCTCAAAAAGCAGATGGAGAAAAACAGAAGTTGTAAAACTCCTAGCACGGATTAGACACTTGCCATTAGTCAAAATTTGGACCAGAAGCCGATATCCAGCTGCCGAGCGAAGGGCAGAAATCTTGAAAAATAAAAGGTCAACGCTGTAAATAGAGTCTTTTTATAAGATTAAAAACTTATGAAATTCTTATTTTACTGCAGTAACCAAAGAAACATCTGACTAAAAGATCTAAAAACACTGAAGTAGCAGACTTTGTGAAAACCAAAATTTGTGTAATGGCCAAAACTTTGGCCTATGACTGTGTACACACCGAAATGTCTGTCACCAGCTGGCCACCACAAAAACCTGAGGTCCTGTCTAGGGGCCAGGGTTGCCAACCTCACCAAAAGCCTGAGGTCCTGTCTAGGGGCCAGGGTTGCCAACCTCACCAAAAACCTGAGGTCCTGTCTAGGGGCCAGGGTTGCCAACCTCACCAAAAACCTGAGGTCCTGTCTAGGGGCCAGGGTTGCCAACCTCACCAAAAACCTGAGGTCCTGTCTAGGGGCCAGGGTTGCCAACCTCACCAAAAACCTGAGGTCTTGTCTAGGGATCAGGGTTGCCAACCTCACCAAAAACCTGAGGTCTTGTCTAGGGATCAGGGTTGCCAACCTCACCAAAAACCTGAGGTCTTGTCTAGGGACCAGGGTTGCCAACCTCACCAAAAACCTGAGGTCTTGTCTAGGGACCAGGGTTGCCAACTTGACTCTTTATTTTTTCTGAACAGCTTATCAAAACATCACACAGTCAAAATTCTTTACAGACACATTGTAAAACCATAGTAAATCAATGAGATTAGTAATTCATGTCTACAGATATGAATAAATCAGCTGCATTCACTGTAAAATAATAAATTACAGTGAAAAAATTTCTATAAGTTTCTTCAGCCTCAAAAAAAAAAAAAAAATCACACAAGCATCAATTTATTTTTTTTTTACAGACAGGGAAAAAAGTGCCCAATTTTACAGACTGTCCAGAAATTTCAGGACACTTAGCAACACTGCTTGGGACAAATTTAGTATCATAGTTTTATTTAATCCTAGGGTGTTTCTACAAAAGCTCGTAAATAGCAATGTAAATACAGTGCACCATTCCTAAAATCAGAGAACAACTTCTGGGCCACAGGCAGGGTTTTCGGAGCTCGGTGTGAACGGTCAGTATTGATTGTTAGCGGGTCAGTGTAAATTCAATTGTTCATGCCTGGAAGTGTGTCCGTCTAATAATTCCTGTTTCTTTTATTGGAGAGCCTCGTGAAATATCCTGCTTCCGAAGCATTTCTGTTTCTTCAGAGAGGCCGAGGAGAATCGACTTTCCTCTCTATACCTCATTGCTGCCAACACATTTGCTTCATCATCACCATTGGTTCGCCGTTACTAACTTATCACCAGACTCTGATTTTAAGTCCTGCAGAAACTTGAGTGGAAATGACCATTTCATTCACACAGTGATACAATAGATTAATAAGGAAGCAGAGACGTCGGGTCACTCAACAGTCAACATCTCCAAATGTCAGGACGGTAGTGACAAGCGCAAGTTCTCGCTAGTTAAGTTTGCTGAGGGTGCTTGGGGATTCAAAGAGTATTGCAGGTGCTCGAATGACATGTTCGAGCCCCCACGGCCGCAAATTTTGCGTCCGTTAGTCACAAAACATATGGGAATTGCCCGTGTTTGTCAGGCAATCTCCACATGTTTTGTGGCTAGCAGCCGCGAAACAAGAGACCACGGGGACGCAAACAGGTCACTTGAGCACTCGCGATACTCGGTGCATCCCCAAGCACCCTTGGCAAACTCGAGTAACGAGCACTTGCACTCATCAGTAAAGGACGGTGCTCAACATTCAGGCGGCATGTGCGGCCCTCCACCACACAGGCGGCATGAGCGGCCCTCCACCACACAGGCGGCATGCGCTGCCCTCCACCACACAGGCGTAATAGACACCGAGGATTTTTACAGACCACATGGGAAATTTCACATCTCAGCAAATAATGGACTTCAAACAGTTTCATATATCTCTCCACTAAGAGCCAAAATATTTATTGGGTCCATTCAAAGATGCAATTTTTTTTATTTTTTAATTGGAGATATGCTGCAACAAAAGATTTAATGGGATATAGCCCCTAGGTGACAATATCTCCATAATATGGAGCTAAATGGAGGCACCATACAGAACAGAGTCTACAGCTCTAATATCGACCCAGGAGACCACCCTATAGAATGATGCCTTACTGTTATAACATTTCTACCCATGTTTAGGCACTTCAGCGGCACAGTCACTGTCATTGGTGGCCAATTCCCCTTAAATATAGGGGGGACTGCATTGAAACCTATTTTCGTACATATACAAAAATAAAAAACAGCAGTTCTTTAAATTTAAAAAAGTTTTAGTTTTACATTATTTTTTTTTTCGGTTATATTAAAAATACACTGCTCAAAAAAATAAAGGGAACACTCAAATAACACATCCTAGATCTGAATGAATGAAATATTCTCATTGAATACTTTGTTCTGTACAAAGTTGAATGTGCTGACAACAAAATCACACAAAAATCATCAATGGAAATCACATTTATTAACCAATGGAGGCCTGGATTTGGAGTCACCCCCAAAATTAAAGTGGAAAAACACACTACAGGCTGATCCAACTTTGATGTAATGTCCCTAAAACAAGTCAAAATGAGGCTCAGTATTGTGTGTGGTCTCCACGTGCCTGTATGACCTCCCTACAATGCCTGGGCATGCTCCTGATGAGGTTGTGGATGGTCTCCTGTGAGATCTCCTCCCAGACCTGGACTAAAGCATCCGCCAACTCCTGGACAGTCTATGGTGCAAGGTGACGTTGGTGGATGGAACGAGACATGATGTCCCAGATGTGCTCAATCGGATTCAGGACTGGGGAACGGGCGGGCCAGTCCATAGCTTCAATGCCTCCATCTTGCAAGAACTGCTGACACACTCCAGCCACATGAGGTCTGGAATTGTCCTGCATTAGGAGGAACCCGGGGCCAACCGCAGCAGCATATGGTCTCACAAGGGGTCTGAGGATCTCATCTCGGTACCTAATGGCAGTCAGGCTACCACTGGCGAGCACATGGAGGGCTGTGTGGCCCTCCAAAGAAATGCCAACCCACACCATTACTGACCCACTGCCAAACCGGTCATGCTGAAGGATGTTGCAGACAGCAGATCGCTCTCCACAGCGTCTCCAGACTCTGTCACATCTGTCACATGTGCTCAGTGTGAACCTGCTTTCATCTGTGAAGAGCACAGGGTGCCAGTGGCGACTTTGCCAATCCCGGTGTTCTGTGGCAAATGCCAAGCGTCCTGCACGGTGTTGGGCTGTGAGCACAACCCCCATCCGTGGACGTCGGGCCCTCATACCACCCTCATGGAGTCGGTTTCTAACAGTTTGTGCAGACACATGCACATTTGTGGCCTGCTGGAGGTCATTTTGCAGGGCTCTGGCAGTGCTCCTCCTGTTATTCCTTGCACAAAGGCGGAGGTAGCGGTCCTGCTGCTGGGTTGTTGCCCTCCTACGGCCCCCTGCACGTCTCCTGGTGTACTGGCCTGTCTCCTGGTAGCGCCTCCAGCCTCTAGACACTACGCTGACAGACGCAGCAAACCTTCTTGCCACAGCTCGCATTGATGTGCCATCCTGGATGAGCTGCACTACCTGAGCAACTTCTGTGGGTTGTAGAGTCCGTCTCATGCTACCACGAGTGTGAAAGCACAACCAACATTCAAAAGTGACCAAAACATCAGCCAGAAAGCATTGGTACTGAGATGTGGTCTGTAGTCCCCACCTGCAGAACCACTCCTTTATTGAGGGTGTCTTGATAATTGCCAATAATTTCCATCTATCGTCTATTCCATTTGCACAACAGCATATGAAATTGATTGTCAATCAGTGTTGCTTCCTAAGTGGACAGTTTGATTTCACAGAAGTTTGATTTACTTGGAGTTATATTCTGTTTAAGCGCTCCCTTTATTTTTTTGAGCAGTGTATATTGAAGTATACGGAGAAAAAAAAAAGCCATAAAGGTGCCATCCAGACTACCGTCCCTTTGGAGGAAGGACGTCACTGACCACCTTATGTTCTACACACATGTGGATACTGTGAACGCTACCATCCGAACACCACAGTATAAAATTATGCTTTGCTTATATAGCGCCATCATATTCCATAGCGCTGCACAGATTATGCTCGCTCACTTAGAGATATTCCGACTCTTACGTGGATTTAGATATATTGGATCTTCGCAATGGACATTGCCTCGGACACCAATACTTATGCTTGGTGCCGTCCAAGCAGGTCTGCTCCAAAATCCACCTGAAAAATCGCTAACAAAACGCTCAAAAGAACGGACATATGCAGGTTCATGTAAAAACGGCTTGTTCATATATTCAAGTGTTTTTCGATGTTTTCAAGAAGAAAAGCAGATAAAATAAGTAACCCGACCATTCTTCAGGCGGCGCCTGCTCCGAGGACGCTCTATACTTTACAAGTTAATAGAAAGACTCAAGAGACACCAGTCGTCTTTTTGAGGGTTTCATCAGGTTCTTTGCTTTTAAAAACCACTAACAGTTTCTTCATTGTTAAATGGCGTTAAAAGAAAACATCCGGATAATGCCAATACAAAATATCTCCAAAACCTGCTGAAAAAACCCTATGGCTATGTTCACAAATGTTGTGTTTTTCAGCGTTTTTTGGTGCAGATTTTTATGCAAATTTTCAGCTGCGTTTTGCAGTACCAGCAAAGTCTATGAGAAACCAGAATTCTCTGTTCACACATTGTGTTTTTTTGCTGCATATTTTGGGCCTTGGTTGTGTTCTTGGAAAATAGAGCATGTCACTTCTTTCAGTGTTTTTTCACCCATAGGAAGTAATGGGTGGTGAAAAAAACACTGAAAAAAGCATCAAAAACGCACCAAGATTTGCATCAGCGTTTTTGATGGCAAAATAGAATGTTTTTTTTTTTTTCACAGAACTTTATGGACATACAGTGCCTTGTGAAAGTATTTGGCCCCCTTGAACATTTCTACCATTTGCCACATTTCTGGCTTCAAACAAAGATATAAAATTCTAATTTTTTCGGGAAGAATCAACAAGTGGGACACAATCGTGAAGTGGAACGAAATTTATTGGATATTTTAAACTTTTTAAAAAAAATTAAAAACTGAAAAGTGGGGTGTGTAATATTATTCAGCCCCCTTGAGTTAATACTTTGTAGCGTCACCTTTTGCTGTGATTACAGCTGCAAGTTGCTTGGGGTAGGTCTATCAGTTTTGCACATCGAGAGGCTGAAATTCTTGCCCATTCTTCCTTGCAAAACAGTTCGAGCTCATTGAGGTTGGATGGAGGGCGTTTGTGAACAGCAGTTTTCAGCTCTTTCCACAGATTCTCGATTGGATCCAGGTCTGGACTTTGACTTGGCCATTCTAACACCTGGATACGTTTATTTTTGAACCATTCCATTGTAGATTTTGCTTTATGTTTGGGATCATTGTCTTGTTGGAAGATAAATCTCCGTCCCAGTCTCAGTTTTTTTGCAGACTCCAACAGGTTTGCTTCCAGAATGGTCCTGTATTTGGCTCCGTCCATCTTCCCATCAATTTCAACCATCTTCCCTGTCCCTGCTGAAGAAAAGCAGGCAAAACCATGAAGCTGCCACCACCATGTTTGACAGTGGGGATGGTGTTTTGAGGGTGAAGAGCTGTGTTGCTTTTACACCAAACATATCATTTTGCATTGTGGCCAAAAAGTTCGATT
Source organism: Phyllobates terribilis (assembly GCF_046119375.1). Lineage (NCBI taxonomy): Eukaryota > Metazoa > Chordata > Amphibia > Anura > Dendrobatidae > Phyllobates > Phyllobates terribilis. Next base: position 140,942,179 of record NW_027362768.1, on the reverse strand, counting down.
TTGGTTTCATCTGACCAGAGCACCTTATTCCACATGTTTGGTGTGTCTCCCAGGTGGCTTGTGGCAAACTTCAAACGAGACTTTTTATGGATATCTTTGAGAAATGGCTTTCTTCTTGCCATTCTTCCATAAAGGCCAGATTAGTGCAGTGTACGACTGATTGTTGTCCTATGGACAGACTCTCCCACCTCAGCTGTAGATCTCCGCAGTTCATCCAGAGTGATCATGGGCCTTTTGGCTGCATCTCTGATCAGTCTTCTCCTGGTTCGAGATGAAAGTTTAGAGGGACGGCCGGATCTTAGTAGATTTGCAGTGGTCTGATACTCCTTCCATTTCAATATGATCGCTTGCACAGTGCACCTTGAGATGTTTAAAACTTGTGAAATCTTTTTGCATCAAAATACGTCTTTAAACTTCACCACAACAGTATCTCGGACCTGCCTGGTGTGTTCCTTGGTCTTCATGATGCTCTCTGCACTTGAAACAGAACCCTGAGACTATCACAGAGCAGGTGCATTTATACGGAGACTTGATTACACACAGGTGGATTCTACTTATCATTACCAGTCATTTAGGACAACATTGGATCATTCAGAGATCCTCACTGAACTTCTGGAGTGAGTTTGCTGCACTGAAAGTAAAGTATTTAATTTGTTACAGTTTAAAATATCCAATAAATTTCGTTCCACTTCACGATTGTGTCCCACTTGTTGTTGATTCTTACCCGAAAAAATTAGAATTTTATATCTTTATGTTTGAAGCCAGAAATGTGGCAAAAGGTAGAAAAGTTCAAGGGGGCCAAACACTTTCACAAGGTACTGTACATAGAGACAGAAGGACAGTGAAAAAAAAAACGCATAAAAAAAGCAGTAAAACCTGGATTTTTTTGACGCAGCTGATTTCCTACCAGAGATTAGGTATTGCTGCAGATTTGTGACGCTGGAAAAAAACCAACATGTGTGAACATAGCCTAAAAAACTGGCTGTCAAAAACACTGAAAAAAAACTTGAAAAAAAAAATAGACAAAAACAGTCAAATTCAGGTTTACAAAACGCCAGACATAAAAGTGCATCTCCTGGAGAGTCTCCCGCATAAAAAAGACTTCGTGTACACATACCTGAAGGGTGGGTGCACTGTGAAATTTCCACAGCACAAAAACTGCATGAAAAGTTAAGATTGGGTAAATGCCTCCCTACAGGGTTTGCAAATAAAAAAGTTGCAGGTTTCCTGCTGATTTCATCCTTTACATTGTAAAAGGTGAAATGCGCTGTGCTCTCCGCAGATGGGGATTTCCAATTTGCAAAACCGGTTAATTTACATAGAGGATTTTAAGCACTGAAATCTGCAGTGGAATACCTGCTCCAAACCAGCCTGAAAAAAATCGATGTATGAATATACCCTTAAAGGACAATTTAGCAGTTTTCTAAGAGCGCCCAGCATTCGTTTCCAGTGTCCTGTGCACTGGGTAAATTGATATGGCCAGCATGTCCCCTATACCCAAGTTTAACCTGACCATATTTAACAACCTCGCTTTCCACACAAGAAAAGTAATTCAGAATTTATAGTTCTCCCGAGAGAGGAGATTTGCAGTTGAAGGCATCGAGTTCGCACAAAGCTTTCAGATGTGCCCAGGAAGCCGAGGCAGAGAGGTCCTCAGAGGCAGAAGTGGAGCGCTGGTTTGTTCAGTAACTTACATATTGCTTTGTCCGCGGTGAGATACAGGGAAGGAGCCGGCTGCCGGGCAGTAATTACAGAAAACTCAGCAATTGAGCACTCAGGTCCTCCTCCTCAGGGACTCTTTAATAGAAGTATAGCTGACAGTCTGATGCTTATAGGGGCTTGAAACTTTGGTAAAGTCTCAGTCCACCTTACTACGGATGGCAATGCCCTAACACCTGCTGCCAAAATATGGCACCACAGGTTATCAAGGAGCACTGCCGCAAAGAGATGCTCAGCGCTGGACTCGGGGAGGATGAGTAAAGCACAGTTTGTTTTTTTTTATAACAAAGTGCAACCGGGGACCAAGATTATCTGAAAGGGGACAACCTCTTTAATGCATAGTGAACTTTTACCTTAAAGGGAATCAGTCACCAGGTTTTTGCAACCTAATCAAAGAGCAGCACAAGGTAGAGATAGACACACAGATTCCAGGTATGTGTCACTTACTGGATTGCTTGCTGTGGTTTTGAGTAAAAATCAGTTTTATCAACAGGAGATTTTCACTAGAGGACTAGTAAACCTGCTGCCATGTAGTCCCACCATGCCACCTAGCACTGATTGATGGCTTTTGTATACACTGTGAAGGAAGCCACCAATCAGTGGTGTGGGCGGGGTTATACAGAGCTCAACATTCAGAGAACTGCTAGATCGGCAGCAGAGAAAGCAGTAATTTAATCAAAACTGCAGCCCAGTAAGTGATATATCGATGGAATCAGGATCTCTGCCTCTACATCAGGCTGCTCTCAGATGGAGTAGCAAAAACTGGTAACAGATTCCCTTTACGGGAGATAGGGCAGAGGGGCGAGACATTGGCAGTAGCCACTTATCTCACTTAAACTCAAGACAGCGGGGATATGGATAAGTTTCTGAAATACATAGCAAGGATTTTCTACAGGTGCATCTCACTAAATTAGAATATCAAAAAGTTAATTTATTTCAATTCTTCAATACAAAAAAGTAAGCCTCCTATATTATATAGAGTCATTGCAAACAGAGTGATCTATTTCAAGTGTTTATTTCTGTTAATGTTGATGATTATGGCTTACAGCCAATGAAAACACAAAAGTCATTATCTCAGTAAATTAGAATAATTAACATAAAACACCTGCAAAGGTTTCCTAAGCATTTAAAAAGTTCCCTTAGTCTGTTTCGGTACGCTCCACAATCATGGGAAAGACTGCTGACTTGACAGATGTCCAGAAGGCAGTCATTGACACTAAGTAAATGCAAAGTAAATTTTGCATTTCATTTGGAAATCAAGGTCCCAGAGTCTGGAGGAAGAGTGGAGAGGCCACAATCCAAGCTGCTTGAGGTCTAGTGTGAAGTTTCCACAATCAGTGATGGTTTGGGGAGCCATGTCATTTGCTGGTGAAGGTCCACTGTGTTTTATCAAGACCAAAGTCAGCGCAGAAGTCTACCAGGACATTTTAGAGCACTTCATGCTTCCCTCTACCGACAAGCTTTTTGGAGATGGAAATGTCATTCTCCAGCAGGACTTGGCCCCTGTCCACACTGCCAAAAGTACCAATACCTGGTTTACACACAACAGTATCACTGTGCGTGATTGGCAGCAAACTCGCCTGACCTTAACCCCATAGAGAATCTATTATAGAGAATATATGGGGTATTGTCAAGAGGAAGATGAGACACCAGACCCAACAATGCAGACGAGCTGAAGGCTGCTATCAAAGCAACCTGGGCTTCCATAACACCTCAGCGGTGCCACAGGCTGATCACCTCCATGCCACGCCGCATTGATGCAGCAGCATTAAGCAGAAACAGGTACGTGACATCGCTGGCCTCTCCTCATCTTGTCCATAGAGAAAATTGTGCTTCCATTTACTAGAAGGTGTAAACTGCTACCCATGTGGCAATAGTCTGAAGTTATGGCGACATCTGTTAACCATTATTTTATCGTGTCAGAGGCAAATATTGGCACTGGCATTTTATAAAAAATTATCTCTGACAGTGACAACACACTCTACTCAATGACACATACATGAATGACAAGAATGCCAGTTTAGGGAAAAGATTTTTGTCCTCATTTCCCAAAACAAGATCTGCTTTGGGTGCACATGCCAGTTTAAAATGTACATGAACAGTCCCAATTCTCAAACTCCATTTATTTTTTTCTATTTTTAAATGGACGGTCCTCTTCATCACCATTCTGCCAGCACTATAGGTGCTGGAACTTCCATTTCCTCACCTCACCTCACCGCATACATTAAACCTGATCTGGTCCAATGTCTTGTCTACGCTAATCGGATAGCTTGCCTTTCTTTTATAAATATATACAATTTAACAGACAGAAGGGTTGAAACAGATAGGAAATACAGGCGGGCCTTTGTCTATAATCCATCGGCATCTCTGCTGCTAGAAATGGATTATATTGGACAACAGGCAGGGGGTGGCAAGTAACAGAAAAGAGATGACTAGTGGATGGCAATATGGACAATCAGCAAATCACTTTATTAAAAAAACTTGCCATCTTATTTCAGTTATTGTATATCATGAAAGATTTGATTGTCACTGTACTGTTACAGAATTGGCGCTGTAATACCTTTACCTACCAATAGGTGGCACTACAGAGGTCCTTTCCTTACAGTTTATAACAAGGCCCAATGGGATTGGAAGATAATCCTTACATCTATGCCCAAAAGTTTTACCCCAAACATGTATCCCTTGCTTTAGCTAAGTCTGTACTCACCGTGGGGCTGTCCATCAACTTGCCAATGTTCACTTTCCCATTAAAAAGTCATGAATGCAAAATGTAGCACGCCGCGCCAAGTGTATTATGTGAAAACAAAGCCGGGAATATTTCAACTACAACAAAAAAGTCATTATCGCAATAAAAATAAAAATTGGTTACGACGACGCAGAGCTGTGGATTTGATTAAATCTCCCTAAATCAGCCGGACTCCTCGTTTTATAATATTTATGCTCTGCGTGAAGCGCGGGACGTTGTGATTATGAAGCACGTATAATTATTCCTCCGAGGACAGCATACTTTTTCCCGCGCGTTTGTTTGCTCAAAAAAAATATAAAATCGATTTAAATATATGGGAATAATAAATGTGAATGGACGTGATTTACACATTACGAGACTTCCGGATGTATCTTCGGGGCTGAAGATGGGACATTGAGATGAGGCAGCGACAAAAGACGTTTTACTGCCCCGTCCGTCATTAAAAAAGCATTATTAAAAAAATAATATAAAAAAAATCCTATATTTGTGCATTCATTCTCTGGATTAAAGACTAAGAGAGCGATAATTAATCAGCAAATTATTTTCAGCAGGATTACATCCAAGATTTCGGAGGCTAAATTAGCCGGAATAGCTGGGCAACCCGTTTCATTGCTGCTTGTAAATGTGATTCAGTACATGGCATTAATTTGCTTCTCCCACCTAGATGTCATGGAATCTCTCAGAAAGATAACTGTGCAGTACGGCTGTAACTCCTGCCGCCATGCTGGATCTGCAATGCGGCCAGAATTAATCTCTGCCATAATGGGGTTGGTTGATAGCCAGTAAGTGGAAAATGGTGCGCCTTCCTTACACGCAGCATATTAGTAAGTTACGGAAAAAACTGACCTCTAACTATACTTTTTATACAACCTGATCATCAGATTTCAGAATATACAATTGATACACCTTATTACATAAATCTCTTTGACCTGAGGAGGCCGTTGTACTTACTTTAAAAAAAATCTGTGTCGTACTGGCTGTCAGATACTGATATTAAAATGAGCATTTTCTGATTGAAGCTATTGAATGAGATAAAATACACCTGGACCTGTAAGCCATCTCTGCCCACCCAGCCTGATTGACAGCTGTGGCTTGCACTGAGCAGTGTGAGATCTCAGCAGGGAGGAGGGTCACTGAAGTGCTGTCAATCAGGCCAGGTGGGCGCAGACCGGAGTCAATTTTTCATAATGGATTTTACAGCCTTTCTGAAATTGATTTCCAAAGTAAATAGAAAAATATTAAAATTTGAGAGTCCTCAGTGGTTGATACCTTTTAATGGCTAACTGAAAAGATGGTAACAGATTGCAAGCTTTCGAGACTACTCAGGTCTCTTCATCAGGCTAGCATCCTACTATCAGCTAGTATCCTACTAGCCTGATGGAGACCTGAGTAGTCTCGAAAGCTTGCAATCTGTTACCATCTTTTTTAGTTAGCCATTAAAAAAGGTATCAACCACTGAGGACTCTCAAATTTTAATATTTTTCTATCTACTACCTAACACGGTGCAAAGATGTATTTTTCCTGTATCAAAGTAAATACAGCATCCTTATCTGGTCTAAGAGATTTATTTTCTAAAACATGCAAATTCTTTTGTGAAATCTGGGGGCAGATCTGACTTAAAAAAGTAGGGTCAATCCAAAAGTGGTTAATCATAAACCATCCTTCAACAAGGATATACTTCTGCTGTGTCACCAGCATCCAATGAAATAACCTTGTTAGGATGTCTGTAAAATACATTCAATTTCCTCTAGCTGCCGTCCTCTGTATTAGGATAGCGAGTCCCTCATATTCAGACAAGGTTTTGCTGCATGAGTCTGAAATGCCGCCCATCGTGATGCCCAAATTCTGCATTCACTTGGTTTCTAAATCGTATGGCCATGGGGCATTATGGTGGGTGGCGTTTCAGACACATGCAGCAATACGTAGTATCTGCAAATCACCCTGAGGATGGCTAAAAGGAACAAATCATCTCCTTGCTGTGTTTCAAACTGCGACTATTCTCAAGATTTATCATCTGGAGCACATCGCTCCCCAAGGCACATGTCTTCCTGCTTTTCTGGGAAAAGTTCGCTTCACTATGAGCTTTGCCTCCGCATAAATTTGCATATGAAAAAAATCACGTTCTCTGTGAGCGCTGCCAGTGAGGAGGAGGTCAGAGGTGGGGTGGATAAAAACAAGGTATTTATTCAAACAACGCGTTTCGCAGAGGATTTGGCTCCATCAGGTACCCTTGCCTCTGCAGCATGCAAATAGCGCAAGGGGACTGAGGCTGGTCAGATCCAGCCAGCTTCACTGCGGCAAGACCAGGCTTTAATGCATAGCCTGCTCCTTGCTTAGGTTACTGGCCACTCTCAGACTACAAGGTGGTCGGTAATCTAGGCAACGACAGACACACTATTAAAATAAAAATCTCTCCATTCTTAAAGGCAGGAAGGATTTTTATATAAGGGGTATGTTCCAATGTTGCCTGTTTTTACCCATTTCTGAACTTGAGAGAGCCCCTTTTTTAGGTTCGGTACCATTTGGCTCCTTCTAGTTCTCCCCACCATAACCTTGCTATCTGACTCGGATTAAGATCTGCAAGTTCTACCTGCATAGAGCTGTAGCTGCCATACCTTGCAATGATGCAAGAATAGCTGTACGCTATATACCATCGGGTAGAAGGTCTTAGATGATGGCGACACCGGTGTTGAACGTGCAAAAGGAGCTGCCGAAGAGACTGAATGACAACGGCATTTGCAGCACTTAGACCCTTCAGAAAAAACCTGCTACGAGTCTTCTAAGGGAAAGACAAAACCATCATCACTTTGGCTCCAGTTTATGGGAAGTAGAGTAAAATTATATAGTAACTTTTACAGCCTTTCCTGATCAAATGCGATGAATAACTCATTATGTGCTTAATGTTTTATAGGGTCGCTTAAACATCACATCTAGTATTTTGGCGTGTGAATGAGGATGTTGCGTGTGGCCCCTGGAGGTACGTGACTCTTCACATACTCGTTTTGTACTGCTGAAATGATGCATTATTCTACGCTGGAGAGCAGAGGAGATTCACAAGTAGATTTATAGCTCCTCACTTTAGCTATAAGAAGATAACCTACTAAAGCTTCATATAATAATCCCATAAAGCAGAACATGTGCATCATCATTGGCAGATATGGAAACACAAGTTAGCAGATTCTCCTTTCACTACAATGTTGGTGGACTGTATGTACAGTATGGCGACTCCAGGAACCGGCGGTGGATGCCACGTTAGTATTGCCACCTCACACAGTGGCACCTCCGTCTCTGGATCATCTATCTCTGAGAATACTGTGTCCATCTTCCTTAATCTCTTCCCTGAGCAGTCTGTACACTGATGAAGGTCTTGAGGACCGAAACATCTGCTTTGTTTGTACTAAATATTGGACTGCCATTAAAATGACAGAAATTCATATCCATCTGAATGGCAAGTTTTTTTTGCTATATGTATGTACAGTATCACCTTTCTGTTGAAAATAGGTCCCCGTTCTCCAAGGAGGTCCAAAAAAAAAAAAAATCAAAGATCCAGTGACTTAACATCTATGGCGCATCACAGCAATATGGCATGACTGTTTAAAGGTTTTTTGTTTTTTTTTACTGAAGCATAGGGATTTAAGGGGTTAACGTTTCTCCTTGTGGAGAGTGACAAGCCAAGCCTAGCATGTCAGAGTGAGGAGACTAATAAGCCATGCATGCTCCTCTGGGAAATTAAATATGCAAATTGTCTCTTCAGAGAGGAAGAGGACTAGAACTCTAGCGCCATCTATTGAAAGTAGAAATCCTAAAAGTCAATATTAACCCTTTAACGAGTCGTGCAATATGACTTGGGATAAAAGCCAAACCAGAATCTCAATTTGTAGGCAATGTTTCCCCTCACCAGTGCAAAGTATGAAATCTGATTTGGCTGGGTGAGAGGCCCTTTACTGGGGTCTAAGGAGAGCTCTAGTCCTTTTGGTCTCTGAAGAGACAATTTGCATATTTGATATCCCAGAGGAACATGCATGGCTTATAAGTCTCCTCACTCTAGCATACCAGGCTTTGCTTGTCACTCCACAAGGAGAAATATTACCCCTTAAACCCTAGTCCAGATCCGCTCACCTAGCCAAATCAGATCTTATACTTCGCACTGATGAGGGGCAACACCCTGAAACACCGTGTCTGCAAATTGAGATTCTAGCTTTATTTTTATCGTAACTCATATTGCAAGGCTCGTTAAAGAGTCAATATTGATTTTTAGGGTCACTGCTTCCAATAGGCAGTAGAGCTCTAGTCCTCTTCCGCTCTAGAGAGACAATATGCATATTTACTGAGGCATAAAAAGGCATGGAAAAAAGAACAGGAAGGCATGCTTACCCCCAGTATCTACCGATTCAACTGTCTCTGCCGTACTGGAAGAGACAGCATCACGACCAGCAGTCAATCAGTGGCCTCAGTATTCAGGTCACCAGTGGTCGTGACATCAACTCTTCTGGACGGGTGAAACCTGTCAGAGTGCCAGCATTGGAGATGAGGGCAGATTTTAAGAGTAAATAGGTCTTGAACCTTATAACAGCTTCCCTTCCCACTGCAGACTTTTCTAAAAGACTGGAAAATTCCCTTTTTTCATGATTCCCACATAACAGAAACCGGTGAGAGTCAGGTACTTACGCAGTCGCTGTACATTAAGAAAACTTGAACCCATTTGATAATGTTATAGATGGTTATCTGCTAACCAGTAAAAAATTGGGTCATCTTACCTAGTGGCCAGGATTTTGGAGGGATATTTATTGTATGGGTGTCATCCTTCCGTATAATTTGCTAAACCCTGCCTGTTGTCAGTCTCTAACCGCTGAAATACCAAGACATTACCAGAGGTGGGCACAGGCCTTTTTCCCACCGTTTTTTCTATCTGTAAATCTCCTTAGGGATAACAGAAAGGTGGGCTTAAGTCCAAGGCAGGCAAGGGACAGAAAAGTAGTTCCAGAACCTATAATGCTGAAAAGAATCCAGCCACTTAGGAGATTGCAAATTACAAAGCAAGAGAATCTGAACAGTTCCTGGACATATGAGACAGGTGTGTGGGTGATGAGCCCAGCAGGACTGAGATTTTACTCAGATTTTTGGCCCCCTAACAAAGGCTGTGCCGAAACGCGCGTCGGGGTGGACACGCATCCATTCAGTAGCCCCTGCATGTTATTTTATACAAGTTGCAGGTAACTTATGTGATCCACTACTGTGATATACTTAAAATTCATTTATACGGTTCATTCTGGGAGTGCCAGTTATCTAGTTGTGGAGATCTGGGCTGTGCCACTGTGCATTACTGCATGTATAATTATTATTGTGGTGTCTGACAATTGCATACTTTTGGCACGTGTGTCCCTGCTTTATGTGTGTGTGTATCCATCCCCCTACCCCACTCCTGGGTTTTCTCTAATAAACTTTTTACATTTTGATTATCACTGGGGACATTTGATCGTCGTTTTTTTCCTCTTTTATGTACCATTTTACTATGACATTGACAAACGCATAAAAAAAAGGAATAAAGTTACCTTACACAAGTTTGAAGGGGAGGTTTTACCACAATGAAATGCTATGCACACACTCTTTAAATTTGTCTTACAGAGCAGTATCCAAAATCTAGACATTACTACAGGGAAGCAAGAAAAGCAAGCACGCCGCGCTGGGTATTATATACAATGTACAGTAAGCAGATGAAAAAAATAGGAGGCCAGGAGACGAGGGGAGAACTCGGCAGGCTGCCAGCTGCTCACCACTGGGTCTCAAGTTCCAGCGCGCACGTAGTTTACCCCCTGCAGGAAGGATTTATAAATATAGATTGCTATAGATAGGTAGGCGCAATCTATAGCATATATAACGCCACTATTAGCAAGTAGAAGTTCTTTCTAGTAAGAATTGACAAATGCAAGTCAAGAATAAGCTGTAAAAATAATAAATGATAAAAAAAAAAAATATTAATAGAAAATAATAAAGATCATTTAATATTAAATTAATAGAAATAATAAAGATCATAATAATAATGATAATACAGATAAGATAAATCTAAATGATAATAAAGGTAAAAATATTAATAAAGCTAATAATAAAGCTAAGCATAATAACACATATCAATAATTTTGAAACATAATTGTCAAATTGTTTTTTTGCTCTATAAGGGTTAGTGCAGACGACCGTATTTTCGGTCTGAGTGCAATCCGACAAAACATCGGATCGCACCTGAACCAATGTTATCGGATGTGTGTACGGCCCCATTGAACTGTTTTCCTCGGACAGAGAGAAAGATGCAGGATTTGCATCTGATATATGGATCGCACTCGGTAAATGATATCGAAGTGCAGTCAGATTTTCACAGGCTGACAGGAGAAGATGGAGACATTTTTCTTTTTTCCATCTTCTCCTCATTCCAGAAAATCGCACCACACTGTGATCAGAGTGTGATTAGCATAATTGACCCTATTTGCTCAGATGAGGGAAAAATACGGTGGTTTGACTCTATCCTAAGAGTATTTAATAAAAGACGACATGTCATGAGCGCTAATTAGTGTTGAGCATTCCGATACTGAAATATCGGGTATCGGCCGATATTCGCGGTATCGGAATTCCGATACTTAATTCCGATACTTTTACAATATCGAATACCGGAATCGGAAGTTCCCATAATGCCTGCGCTCTGCAGTGTCTCTGAAGGATGACAAGCTGGATGGCAGCGCTCAGCTGAGATCCAGCCGGTCATCAGAATGCCATCCCAGCGTGGGAGAATTCTCCTGATCGTTTAAAAGCCGGCGAGAGGTAAAAAGCCGCCGGCTTTTAAACAATCACACAACCCCATACTGCTTCCCCGCAGCCTCCCACCCCGATCCTCCGCTCTCCTCGCCACCTCCCATCCCGATCGTAAGTTAGGACCGGGCGGGGAGCGCAGCACCAAGGAGCGGGGAGCGAAGGACCCGGGCGGGGAAGCCGGCAGTGAAAAGACTTCACCGCCGGCTTTCCCGCCGGTTATTTCAAATGAACAGCTGAGGTATCAGGTGATGCTGATCAGCTGTTCATTTGAAGTCGCCGCGGTGCCCTCAGAGGGTTCACGTGAGTTCATGCTTGACTGCATGAACTCACATGAACTTTCCCACGGCCGCACAGGTCAGCCTCACCTCCCAGACGATCAGCCCGTCATGATTGGTGTGTGTGGGTGTCTGTGCGCGGTGTCTGCGAGTGTGTGCGGGGTGTCTGTGCGTGTGTCTGCGAGTGTCTGCGGTATCTGTGCAATGTCTGCGGGTGTGTGTGTGCAGGCAGACATAGGCCGATGTGACACTACTACTCCCATCGGCCTATGTCTGTCCCCCGTTCACTCGTGCCAGCAGGATCAGCTTGATGGGAGCAGTAGTTCCCATCAGCCTGATCCTGCTATTTAAATTGCCCTACTGTGTCCCCAATAAATTTTAAATACATGTCATTGGTGGCCAGTGGTTACCTAAAATAAATTAGTTTATACATAACCTGTCCCCGCCGATCGCCACCTAAAATAAAGTAAAAAATAAAAAACTACACCTATACTCACCTAGACACCTAATTCCCCGAAGCCATCGATCTCCTGTAATAAAATATAAAATAATAAACCACAACCTTATCCTTACCCCTCCGTAGTAGTCCACGAGTGTCCCACGATGATCTCCAGTTTAGAGCAGCCACATAGAATGTGACCACTCTGAACCGCTGCCGCCGCTAGAATGATGGGGTCGTAAAGCAGCCCCGTCACTGCATAAGCGAGTTCACCGGAGTTCAGGCAGCGCTGCTCCGGTTAGCTCCTTTACGGCCCTGCTGTATCGTGAGAAATTCCCATGGTACAGCAGTGCCGTAAAGGAGGTCTCCGGAGCTGCGCTGCCTGAATGCACTCCGGTGACCTCAGTCAGGGGCTCCCGCTGCCGGGAGCGGACGTGTTCCCGGCAGCGTGAGCTTACAGCAGCCATGCACAGCTGTCACCATCTCCAGATGTGACAGCTGTGCATGGGAGATCAGCGCAGGAACGTGGACAGGTAACTATTTTTTTTTAGTAAACTAAGAATTAAATAAAATTGTGTGTTTTATTTCAAATAAATTATTTTTTTCTGGGTGTAGTGTGTTTTTTCTTTTTAACACTTTGTAGGTTAGTAATGGGGGTGTCATATAGACGCCCATCATTACTAACCTGGGCTTCATGGCAGCTGGCGCTGACATGAACCCCACCACTATTACCCCCTGCCACCACACCAGGGCAGCGTGGAAGAGCGAGGCTAAGTGCCAGAGTTGGCGCATCCTATGGATGCGCCATTTCTGGGGCGGCTGACGGCTGGTGTTTCTAGCCTGGGAGGGGGCCAATATTCATGGCACCCTTCCTGGGCTATTAATATCAGCCCCCAGCTGTCTGCCTAGCCTTTGCTAGCTATTAAATAGGGGGTACCCCACGTCATTTTTTGGGGGGGTCCCCCATTTTAATAGCTATTAAAGGCTAGGTATTCAGCTGGGGGCTGATATTAGTAGCCTGGGAAGCTCCGTGGGTATTACCCACTTCCCAGGCTTCAAACATCTGACCCAGCCGTCTGCTTAACCTCCGCTAGAGCCTAAAATTATGGGGGATCCCACGCCAATTTTTTTTTAAATAAATCCTTTATTTTAACACTAAATGACATTTGAGGAGTTAATAAAGATGCAGTCCCTAAATTATTATTTATTTTTTAATTAATTTTTCCCAAAAATTTTGACGTGGGCTTTGCCATATTTTTGTATGCCAGCCAGGTACAGCATCCAGCTTCTATGAACGCGCCATTTTCCGGGGTGGCTGCGGACTGCAATTTGCACCGGGGGGGGGGGGCAGAAAGCTTGGGCCTCCCTGTGCTGCAGATTCCAGCCCCCAGCTGCCTAGTTGTACCTGGCTGGACACACAAATAGGGAGAAGCCCCACGTATTTTTTTTTTTTTAATTATTTCATGAAATTCATGAAATACTTTTTTAAAAAAAGGGCTTCCCTATATTGTTGTGTCCGGCCAGGTACAAATAGGCAGCTGGTGGTTGGGGGCAGCCCGTTCCTGCCTGCTGTACCTGGCTGGACACAAATATAGTGCAAAGCCCCACGTCAATTTTTTTTTTAATTATTTCAGGAAATTCATGAAATAATTAAAAAAAAAATACGTGGGGCTTCGCCCTATTTTTGTGTCCAGCCAGGTACAACTAGGCAGATGGGGGCTGGAATCCGCAGCGCAGGGAGGCCCAAACTTTCTGGGCCCCACCCGCTGCAAATTGCAGTCCGCAGCCACCCCGGAAAATGGCGCGTTCATGGAAGCGCCATCTTCTGGCGCTGTACCCAACTCATCCAGGGCCCTGGTGCGGTGGCTCACTGGGTAATAAAGGGGTTAAGGCCAGCTTGGCATTATCAGCTGGCCCTAAGCCCGAAATTCATGGGGTCACGCCAATATTAGACATGACCACCATGAATTTCTAGTAAAGTATTTAAAAAAAACACAACACCCAGAATAAAATCCTTTAATTGAAATAAACACACAATTCTTTATTGCTCTAAATTAAACTCTACTTACCATCACGCCCATTCCAGCTGAAGCCAACGATCTCCTGCAATAAAAGAAAAATAATAAAGCAACATCATCCTTACCTTTCCATGGTTCCCACGACAGCTTCAGCTCTGCTACATCGAGATGACAGGCTGGACCGCAGCAGAAAGCTGCCATCCAGCCTGTCATCCCGCAGACACTGAGAAGCGCAGGCATGCTTGCGCTTCTCAGTGTCTCTCTGTGACGGCATAAAGATGAGCCGAGGTCATGTCCAATGAACTCAGCTCACCTCATGCACATCACTGACAGCGTGGGAGAATTCTCCTGCACTCAGCGCTTCAGCGTGAGAATTTTCCCACGCTGTCAGTGACGTGAATGAGGTGAGGTCATGTCCAATGAACTCAGCTCACCTCATGCACGTCACTGACAGCGTGGGAAAATTCTCACACTGAAGCGCTGAGTGCAGGAGAATTCTCCCACGCTGTCAGTGACGTGCATGAGGTGAGCTGAGTTCATTGGACATGAACTCGGCTCATCTGGATGCCGTCACAGAGAGACACTGAGGAGCGCAAGCATGCCTGCGCTTCTCAGTGTCTGCGGGATGACAGGCTGGATGGCAGCGTTCTGTTGCGGTCCAGCCTGTCATCTCGATGTAGCAGAGCTGGAGCTGTCCTGGGAACCATGGAAAGGTAAGGATGAGGTTGCTTTATTATTTTTCTTTTATTACAGGAGATCGTTGGCTTCAGCTGGAATGGGCGTGATGGTAAGTAGAGTTTAATTTAGAACAATAAAGAATTGTGTGTTTATTTCAATTAAAGGACTTTATTCTGGGTGTTTGTGTTTTATTTTTAACTTTGACTATGGGGATAGTAATGGGGGTGTCTTATAGACGCCTCTCCATTACTAACCTGGGCTTGATGTCAGCTGGCATTATAAGCTGACATCAACCCTAGCCCTATTACCCCACTGCCACCGCTACAGGGCAGTGGGAAGAGCGAGGCTAAGTGCCAGAATTGGCGCATCCTATGGATGCGCCATTTCTGGGGCGGCTGACGGCTGGTGTTTCTAGCCTGGGAGGGGGTCAATATTCATGGCACCCTTTCTGGGCTATTAATGTCAGCCCCCAGCTGTCTGCCTAGCCTTTGCTAGCTATTAAATTAGGGGGGACCCCACGTCATTTTTTTGAGGGGGTCCCCCATTTTAATAGCTAGTAAAGGCTAGGTATTCAGCTGGGGGCTCATATTAGTAGCCTGAGAAGCTCCATGGGTATTACCCCCTTCCCAGGCTTCAAACATCTGCCCCAGCCGTCTGCTTAACCTCCGCTAGAGACTAAAATGAAGGGGAACCCCACGCCAATTTTTTTTTAAATAAATCCTTTATTTTAACACTAAATGACAAGTACAGTAAGCAACACTGTCACTGTACTTCTTATATATGTGACTGACATGTTTCTATCTAATCTATGTGTGAAGCTCTATTCTGTCTGTTATAAATTGTCGGGTACAGATGCTGAATTGCCGGCCGGCTTTTTTAAAGAGACAGTGCATGAAAACACAATTATTTTTTTAAATAAATCCTTTACACTAAATGACAAGTACAGTAAGCAACACTGTCACTGTACTTCATATATATGTGACTGACATGTTTCTATCTATCTAATCTATGTGTGAAGCTCTATTCTTTCTGTTCTAAATTGTCGGGTACCGGTGTATGCCGCTGATGAATTGCCGGCTTTTCATGTAATACATTCTACATTATTCTTAGTTGTTTTACTTCATGTAGAATTAACCTACAAGGAAAGAAAGGGTTTATTTTCATTCCGATATTTGTGTCCCATTGACTTGCATTGGTTTCCGGTATCGGAATCGGCGATATCCGATACTGTTTGGGTATCGGTCCGATCCAATCCGATACGATACTTCCTGATATCGGAAGGTATCGCTCAACACTAGCGCTAATGGGTGTTCTGGATCTCAGGACGTCTGTAATTAAGGGTGCCCCCCATATGGCTCCATCTTGGAACAGTCAGGAAGGAGAAACATAAAAAGGAGGACAAGACACATCCCTGTATTATACAGAAAGCTACGCACTTTCATTGACTGAAACCAGGACCCTCCTAACCCTGGATCCCAGAAACGCTTGCTCGTTAGTGACCAAGACTAACCAATAAAGGGTTGTGTGAATTAGACGCCCCCATTAAATGTCCGACGCTTAGCTCCATCCTGCATAGATCTCCGGGACTTGTTATTAGCAGCTCTGATATTTTTCATTTGGGCGTCCATTAATAACCAGGTAACTCGTTAGCGGTTCTGACGATCCGACCTCTGTGATTTCTTACAGCGGTCGCCAGCTCTTTCCAAAACACTTCACAAAACATGTCAACCAGAGCCGGAAAAGAAGACAACCTGTCAGGGCAGCGAGAGCTGATGTTGATGCGAGAGGAAAGGCTGCCATGGAGATGTAATTGCGACCAATACAGTTGTGTCTCACCAATCAGACCCGATTAGGCAGACGAGGCGGGCTGGCAGATGTGGGCAGGAGAGATGCCCCTCGCCGAGAGCGCTAACAGTTGTAATGTGCACCACCGGCTCTAATCACGTCTCACTCCTCATGCAAATAGAACAGCGGGACCAAAAATTAAGTCCACGAGACGGAGCAGGTCAGAGAGTCGCCGGCTCAGCAAACGCGGGGATGTTTATTATTTAAACCAGTAGACAAAAGGTCTGAGAGAAGCAATTAAAAAGAAGCTACTTTCCGCGACAAGCAAACACTGCGCAAATGGCCCAGAACATAAAGGCGGCTCATTTATTTATTTTAAAGAAACTTTCTGACTCGTAGGCACTTCAGAAATTTAGAAGTAAAAAATCAAAGTTTTAATAGATCAAATGTATGATAGATAAACGATTGATAGATAATTGATCATAATAGATCAAACGCATAATAAAACAAATGCTTCCGAAACTAGGGAAATCATCGGCCTATATCTCGGCACTAGGGCTATGTTCACATGTTGCGTTTATTGCTGTGTGTTTTTTTTCTATGCAAAATTTTAAGCTGCATTTTACAAGCTATGAGATTTCAGAAATCTCATGCACACACATTGGTTTTTTTTCTGATTGAATTGGATAACTGCTGTGTTTTTGATAACTGTGGCATGTCAATTCTTTCAGCGTTTTTTCACCTATAGAAAGCAATGAGTAAGTGCGAAAATGCAGCAAAAACTGCAGGTATCCGGTTTTGCTGCGTTTTTGGTGCTGAAAACTCAAAGTTGCATCATGTTTTTTTGGGGGGCACTAAACTTTATCAGCATGCACAAGAGACAAATGTACCCGAAAATTAAACAGACAGAGAAAGTCAAGTATACACATTTGAAACAAACGGCGTCCAAATACAATGTGCACTAAGACCGTGCTAAAATAGTCCAGTGGACCAAATCTATACGTGCAGGGAATGGACGCCATCTGGTTCAAATGCTCAAGTAAGCAAGGGAAATAATGTACACTAAGGAGAAACCAGAACCAGGGCTCAGACTGTAACAAGGCAACTGATTGCAAGACAAATCAGGGCATTAGAGCGCCACCTATACAGTGTAGAACAACCAGCATGCGGTGAACAAGCCCCAACGCGCGTTTCGCGTCGGCTTCCTCGGGGGGTCTGTCAACACAGCAAAAACACAACGTGTTAACATAGCCACTACAAGACTGGTTTTGATGGGGTAAATGAACACAGGACTGATCGGCTTTGCATTGATCCACACTGGTCAGTCCTCGAGAGACTGATTCGCAGAAAAAAAAAAAGTAAAAATCGGCTGACACAAAAAACTCTGCAGATTACTTTGATGAAATACAAAGCACATAGCGACAGTCTGTAGATGTCCAATCTGCAGCGGAAAAGCTGTGCATTAGTTCGGTATTGACAAACAGCAGTACTCGGCAGCCGCCACTATATGTGGGAGGTGCCATGTTCTGCTCGGTATACTGAAGACACCGAGACGTTGCCGAAGCAAATATCAGTGGATCAGAGGAGGAAAAGGGTGCTGGACCGCCATCATTTTTTATATTGATGGATACAGCATCAATTCCAAAGCTTCAAGCAACTCCTTACAAAGGGTTTTCTAAAATGGACAAAGTGACAAATGAAGCAGCGGTAAAGCCCGCGCCCCTGAGGCTATACTCATTCTCAATGGGTCTGGCTGGAACAGGCGAGCATTGTCCTCGGCCTTCTCAGTCAGTCCCATAGACTTTCTATGGAGCAGCACCTGACAATTTGAAATCCACTTCACTGTGATGGTACAGGGAGAAGTGTGTGGGGGGACCCCAAAATTCAGAATTCGTCACCTATCTTATGATATATGTCTAATAAGTAAAAATAATTGGTGTACTTGACATGGTGTCAAAGTTTTTTCTCCACGGGAACTTTTTGGAGAAGTAATTTAAAAGACTAAAAGGGTATTGTCAGGTTATCTCCTATTCATGGGACAGGGGATAACTTACTGACCGCTGGGACCCCCGCTGATCCAGAAAATCGGGGTTCAATGGCGCGGTGGGCGACCATGTGCTCTACCACTTTACTGATTCTTATGGGAGTGCAGCGTTTTAGCTCCAGCAATCCCATAGAGAATGAATGGAGCGGAGGCCCAGATAATTGATCACCGCTCCATTCAAACGAACCCCGGTTGTCAAGATCCATGGGGGTCCCAATAGTCAGACCCCCAGTGTTCAGGAAGTTATCCCTTCTCCCATGAATAGGGGATAGTTTCAAAACTTGAGAAAACCCCCATTTAAAGCAACCCCCTTCCGTAAGAGCAAAGTACCAAAAGGTATTTATGGGCCAGAGCAGATGTTTAGGAGATATATATTAAGATACATAAGAATTTGGAATTCCCCAAAGAAGGTCCTCATAAGTGAACTCTAACCCCCAGGGATCAGCTGTCATTTGTTGCTGTCAGCCTCATTAACTGCAGGCTTGTTAAACTCTACCATGGGACGCTTCCCTCATTGACGAGGAAGCCAACAGACCGCTGGCCCATCAGTATTGGAAATAAAGATTTTCTAAGCACTGCCCCATTACTACATGCCAAGCTGCAGATTAAATAGACCATCCATTAAAAAAAAAAAAGGGAAACAAAAATCCCACTTATCTGCCTCTACGATGGCGTGCAGCAAATGACCCCATTGATGGAATTGGCATTTCTGTATTGAATCCAGCATGAAAAATGATCCCGTTTATCACAGTCATATTATGCAGAAATGCTAATGTTTGCAGTTCTTTATATTTCCCCTTATCTCAGCACATAGTAATACGAGGGGGGGGGGGGGGGGCGACACTTTGTGGTAAAATGTAGTTTTTTTTTTAAAAGTGGGCGACATTTTAGTAAGAGGAGGTGGGGCGTCTGCAGATTTACAGAATGAGTAGAATTTATGCCAGAAATTGGAGTAAATTAGGAGCAAATATGCATCCACATAACAGGGGTAAATTTTCATTTCCGATGCAAGAAAAGGTAAAGACGCCCCAAATGTCCCAGGAAGAGTCGGGCTCTTATCAAGATTTCACTCCAGCGTCCTGTGGGTTTAGACAGCTAGAAGAAAAGACAGTTTTTGTATATTTTCCAGCTGTGCATATTGTGAATATAAATCCTAGAATTAGAGAAGCCAAATCACAAATTTACACCCAAGTTGTCATGCAGCCTAAAACTACGGCTGAGTGCAGCTGTGGGCGACATCCTCATGTGTGAGGTGATTTCAGATTAAAAGGAATATATGTAATCACAACATGATCTACTGCTCAAAACAGGGTTTTTTTGGTTAAATGTATTAAATATTATATATACAGTTATATGAAAAGGTTTGGGCACCCCTATTAATCTTAATGTTTTATAAAAATTGGTGTTTTTGCAACAGCTATTTCAGTTTGATATATGTAATAACTGTTGGACACAGTAATGTTTCTGCCTTGAAATGAGGTTTATTGTACCAACAGAAAATGTGCAATCTGCATTCAAACAAAATTTGACAGGTGCATAAGTATGGGCACCCTTATCATTTTCTTGTTTTAAATACTCCTACCTACTTTTTACTGACTTACTAAAGCACTTTTTTTGGTTTTGTAACCTCATTGAGCTTTGAACTTCATAGCCAGGTGTATGCAATCATGAGAAAAGCTACTTAAAGTGGCCACTTGCAAGTTGTTCTCCTGTTTGAATCTCCTCTGAAGAGTGGCATCATGGGCTCCTCCAAACAACTGTTAAATGATCAGAAAACAAAGATTATTCAACATAGTTGTTCAGGGGAAGGATACAAAAAGCTGTCTCAGAGATTTAACCTGTCAGTTTCCACTGTGAGGAACATAGTAAGGAAATGGAAGAACACAGGGACAGTTCTTGTTAAGGCTAGAAGTGGCAGGCCAAGAAAAACATCAGAAAGGCAGAGAAGAAGAATGGTGAGATCAGTCAAGGACAATCCTCAGACCACCTCCAGAGAGCTGCAGCATCAACTTGCTGCAGATGGTGTCACTGTGCATCGGTCAACTATACAACGCACTTTGCACAAGGAGAAGCTGTATGGGAGAGTGATGCGAAAGAAGCCGTTTCTGCCAGCACACCACAAACAGAGTCGGCTGAGGTATGCAAAAGCACATTTGGAGAAGCCAATTTCTTTTTGGAAGAAGGTCCTGTGGACTGATGAAACCAAGATTGAGTTGTTTGGTCATACAAAAAGGCGTTATGCATGGCGGCAAAAAAACACAGCATTCCAAGAAAAACACTTGCTACCCACAGTAAAATTTGGTGGAGGTTCCATCATGCTTTGGGGCTGTGTGGCCAATGCCGGCACCGGGAATCTTGTTAAAGTTCAGGGACGCATGGATTCCACTCAGTATCAGCAGATTCTTGACAATAATGTTCAAGAATCAGTGACAAAGTTGAAGTTACGCAGGGGATGGATCTTTCAGCAAGACAATGATCCAAAACACTGCTCCAAATCTACTCAGGCATTCATGCAGAGGAACAATTACAATGTTCTGGAATGGCCATCCCAGTCCCCAGACCGGAATATCATTGAACATCTGTGGGATCATTTGAAGAGGGCTGTCCATGCTCGGCGACCATCAAACTTAACTGAACTGGAATTGTTTTGTAAAGAGGAATGGTCAAAAATACCTTCATCCAGGATCCAGGAACTCATTAAAAGCCACAGGAAGCGACTAGAGGCTGTTATTTTTGCAAAAGGAGGATCTACTAAATATTAATGTCACTTTTCTGGTGAGGTGCCCATACTTATGCACCTGTCAAATTTTGTTTGAATGCAGATTGCACATTTTCTGTTAGTACAATAAACCTCATTTCAAGGCAGAAACATTACTGTGTCCAACAGTTATTACATATATCAAACTGAAATAGCTGTTGCAAAAACACCAATTTTTATAAAACATTAAGCTTAAGATTAATAGGGGTGCCCAAACTTTTTCATATAACTGTATACATATATACACACACATATATATATATATATATATATATATATTTATATATACACATATATATTTATATATACACATATATATTTATTTCATTATTTTTCATATCACTATCTACATAAAAAAAAAATAACTTGCAATTTTGACACTGGCCACTAGGCCTAATTTAGGACTTCTACTTCCTGTTGGACACATGGACATTAGAAGTGACCATTATGTATTGCGAATAATTGATTTTGTGTTATCTACTGTATATAGAGGTGTTAGTCATTGTAATCAAGTCTGTGATAATAAAATTGCTGAAACAATCTGTCCATAACAAAAAGTGGATGGGCCATGTTCTCCGATCTCGAATGTTTAATAGCAAAACCAGTGACTCACCTTTGGCATCATCGGATCCGGACGCTAGAAGTTTGGGGTCCATGAGGTTGAAATCCACACTCCAACACCTCTTTTCATGTTCCTAATTTTTTTTTTTTTTTTCAAGATGGGACACAAAGAAGCATAGTTGTAAAAGATGCCGGACAATGAGCAAAACAAAAAGCTTCTATAAGGGAAGATACTGGGAGACTAATGTATGTACTGTGAATAGTTTCAAGGGGCTTTCCTAACAAAACAGGGAGGGCCAAGGAGGCCAAAGCCATGTTTAAACTCTGCAGATTAAATGAATTAACACATGTGGAATTATATACTTAACAAAAAAGTGTGAAACAACTGAAAATATGTCTTATATTCTAGGTTCTTCAAAGTAGCCACCTTTTGCTTTGATGACTACTTTGCACACTCTTGGCATTCTCTTGATGAGCTTCAAGAGGTAGTCACCGGAAATGGTTTTCACTTCACAGGTGTGCCCTGTCAGGTTTTATAAGTGGGATTTCTTGCCTTATAAATGGGGTTGGGACCATCAGTTGTGTTGTGCAGAAGTCAGGTGGATACACAGCTGATAGTCCTACTGAATAAACTGTTAGAATTTGTATTATGGCAAGAAAAAAGCAGCTAAGTAAAGAAAAACGAGTGTCTATCATTACTTTAAGAAATGAAGGTCAATCAGTCCGAAAAATTGGGCAAACTTTGAAAGTGTCCCCAAGTGCTGTTGCAAAAACCATCAAGAGCTACAAATTGACTGGCTCACATGAGGACCGCCCCAGGAAAGGAAGACCAAGAGTCACCTCTGCTTCTGAGGATAAGTTTATCCAAGTCACCAGCCTCAGAAATCGCAGGTTAACAGCAGCTCAGATTAGAGACCAGGTCAATGCCACAGAGTTCTAGCAGCAGACACATCTCTACAACAACTGTTAAGAGGAGACTTTGTGCAGCAGGCCTTCATGGTAAAATAGCTGCTAGAAAACCACTACTATGGACAGGCAACAACCAGAAGAGACTTGTTTGGGCTAAAGAACACAAGGAATGGACATTAGACCAGTGGAAATCTGTGCTTTGGTCTGATGAGTCCAAATTTGAGATCTTTGGTTCCAACCACCGTGTCTTTGTGCGACGCAGAAAAGGTGAACGGATGGACTCTACATGCCTGGTTCCCACCGTGAAGCATGGAGGAGGAGGTGTGATGGTGTGGGGGTGCTTTGCTGGTGACACTGTTGGGGATTTATTCAAAATTGAAGACATACTGAACCAGCATGGCTACCACAGAATCTTGCAGCGGCATGCTATTCCATCCGGTTTGCGTTTAGTTGGACCATCACTTATTTTTCAACAGGACAATGACCCCAAACACACCTCCAGGCTGTGTAAGGGCTATTTGACCAAGAGGGGGAGTGATGGGGTGCTACGCCAGATGACCTGGCCTCCACAGTCACCAGACCTGAACCCAATCGAGATGGTTTGGGGTGAGCTGGACCGCAGAGTGAAGGCAAAAAGTCCAACAAGTGCTAAGCATCTCTGGGAACTCCTTCAAGATTGTTGGAAGACCATTTCTGGTGACAACCTCTTGAAGCTCATCAAGAGAATGCCAAGAGTGTGCAAAGCAGTCATCAAAGCAAAAGGTGGCTACTTTGAAGAACCTAGAATATAAGACATATTTTCAGTTGTTTCACACTTTTTTGTTAAGTATATAATTCCACATGTGTTAATTCATAGTTTTGATGCCTTCAGTGTGAATGTACAATTTTCATAGTCATGAAAACACAGAAAAATCTTTAAAGGGGTTTTCCCATCTCAAGGATCCTATTTGAATATGTAGTATGTGTCAAATTATTAATATTACTAATTACCTTCAATTATATGTTCTTTATAGTTTTTTTTCCTCTCTGCTTCCCCCATATCCTCTGTATCACAGGTACTCCCGTTTCCTTGGTTACAGCCACTATAGCGTTCCTGGCCGCGCTTGAGCAGATCATAGGAGTTTCTCCCCATCAGTGGCCGGGTTCTCGGGAGCGCGCATATTTTAGAGCCTGCGCAGTAGCTCCCTGCCCGGCCACTTCATTGCGGCAGTACGGAACTCCTGTGGCGGTTGCGTAGGAGTGGTTCAGCGTTATCAATGGCCGGGCTCTTGGGAGGGGGCATAGTTAGAGCATGCGCAGCAACTCCCAGCCCGGCCACCTCACTCCTGCACTAATAGTACAGTATGCTGTAGCGCAATCACCGGGTTCTCAGGAGCGCGCATAAAGACTGCGCAGTAGCTCCCTGCCCGGCCATCTCACTCCAGCATAGTGGAACGCATGCACAATGACTGTTTAGCCGTCCTGACTGGAAGAGACCTCTGTAGTAACGCAGGAGCAGCAGTGACACAAAGCAATTTTGTTACATACACACAACCCTCCACTTATGCCTATAACGGAGTAACCCTGCGCACACATTACACAGAGCACTCATTATGTATGGGGCAGTGTTTTCAAGTGGGATAATGTGGGTTTACAAACAGTAAACCAGCCTCACCATAGTGCTGCTGTGTCAGTGTAAATTACTTTCACTTTCGATGCTTCAGGGACAAGCTATGAGGAATTTACAACTTGGCAAATCGTAGCATCAGGAGCGAGCATAAAAATCAAAGAGAGCAACGTCCTGGCGTTCTCCCAGCATTCTCCCAGCCTCACAGCATTCTCCCAGCCTCACAGCATTCTCCCAGCCTCACAGCATTCTCCCAGCATTCTCCCAGCATTCTCCCAGCATTCTCCCAGCATTCTCCCAGCATTCTCCCAGCATTCTCCCAGCATTCTCCCAGCATTCTCTCAGCATTCTCTCAGCATTCTCCCAGCCTCACAGCATTCTCCCAGCATTCTCCCAGCATTCTCCCAGCATTCTCCCAGCATTCTCCCAGCATTCTCCCAGCATTCTCCCAGCATTCTCCCAGCATTCTCCCAGCATTCTCCCAGCATTCTCTCAGCCTCATAGCCTCTGTGGCCGGTCGCATTACACATTCAAGAAGTGGAGACAGGCGGAGCACACAGGGACTCTGAAATGGCAGAAACCAAGGTAGAAAAGTACCCTTCCTGCTATTTCTACTCATTATTTGTAATACACAGTTGATGGCCAGAAAAAGGTCAGATGGGAATACCCCTTTAAATGAGGTGTGTCCAAACTTTTGGTCTGTACTGTGTATATATATGTATGTATCAGTCCACCATAAATGGACCAAGGCTCGGACTGGCCCTCGGTGGAACCGGAGAATTCTCCGGTAGGCCGCCCCTGTGAAGAACTGCTGATGAGCATTGCTATTACACTTGATTTACAATTTGCTGAAAAATGTATAATCTAATCATTCATTTAGACAAGCTAGCCAAGATAATATTACATAGAAGCAAAAGCAAATTTGTGTACTAGGGTCAGGTTAATTTTGCATGTAGCTGAACAGTGAGCACCAAGAGTCAGTTAATTGTGGGCCTTTCCCAACCCAGTCCGACACTGAATGGACCCATCTGCATTGTGTCTGAAAAGCAAACTCCAAATGTGTCCCGCAGTCTTCGGAGGCCGAGACGCCACTTGTGTTATTATGGACGGTCACAGTTTAGAATTAGTTTTCTCCAGATACTTTCCTCATACATCTGTGTTGTAATATATCTAACGCGCAGCAGAAGGACCGACGTCCGTCACATGAAACAGTCATTTATTAGTGAATGAGACGGCGGAGCAGAAGTCAACATTCGGCAATTACGTTCAGAGATTTTGTAATTTCCTGCTGACATCGGCAAGTGCGGTCACATTGCTTGTCGCTTTTTATATTATTTTCTCGGGGAAAAAAAATGGCAAAACTAACACTTGGATATTGATCATTTGTTTTCGAGACGTCAATTTAAAAAAACAAAAAAACAACCAATATGGCCGCACGTCTTGTTGTCACTTTTACAAAAATGGATGCAAATGACTAGTAAGCCTCTAAATTCTGCTGTGTTAGTATATTTTTAAAAGTAGGAAATCTTTTATAGGAAGAGTACAAACGATAACCGGCACTCACATCTTCTTAAAAGAATTGCTTCATTTCTTTTTCAGGCAGATTCGGCCTGGATCCTGCCTAAAAAAAGAACTCAAACAGTAAAAAGAGAATGAACATATGCACCGCAGGGTCAAAAAGACTTGCTGTGCACATGGTCCGTCTTGTAACTTTTCACCGTTTCAGGCTTTGAAAACAGTCCAGCAACTAAAAAGTAGTGACCGGACCATTGTTTAGGCTGCTTCTGCTTACAAGCCATTTGATATGAAAAATTAACAAAAAAAAAAAAAGCTTGAAAATACTTGGAGAGAATTCAGGCAGAGAATAGACGAAGACAAGTCTGTGCTCGGCAGTTTCCCCAGGTCCCATAATAGTGACCAGAATGAGCAGTGCATATGTGCATCCATCTCTTTATCTATCCTCTACTTGGATGTGTTGGCCACCACCTCACCAGAAGTGACGAGGGATGTTCTTGAAACAGGTGGCACTAGCAAACAGAGATTTATACTGCGATCAATAGATATGTCGTACATGTAATTCAATTTACTGAAGAGTGGTGGAAATGAATCCGTCATAATGGTCTGATCGCACATTGTATATCTGTTCCAAAATCTGCGGTAGAACCTTAGGTTTCTGATGTGTATTTGTTGAGGGTCTGCTCAGGGATTCGTCTACATTTAATGGAGCTAATCCACATGGTGCTACCAGTAGCGATTTATGGATAGGATAAACCCGGTAAAAGTGCTAAAAAAAAACAAAAAAACAAAAACGGCCCTATACAAATCAACATTTATAAGTTGTCTGATTGAAAAATGCATTTCACAAGTTTTTTCACCTAGATTTAAGTTCAAAATTTGTGCAGACAACATACCCTAAAAATGCGGCCAATCACAGTGCACATTTCATGTCCTACACTGTCATGGAGAAGTTGAAAGCTGCTCTGTGATTGGTTGCTCTCACACCGCTTTGATTAATGAGGCCTGGGGAGTTTTCCCAAATGACAAGCTCGCCTCTGCTAGATCTGCTTAGATAACACTGGCGGCACACAGCTACATTTTCAGTGTATGTAAAGGGTCCGTCTGTATATTTTGTAGAATTAAATCCCATTAGTGGGAAGTCGGAAAATAATAAACTTTCTGTTCTGCCGGCATAGAGTTCTTTACCACCGGTGGTTCTGACTTTGCATTTCTTTTATGTTAGGATACAAAGAACGGAAAGAAAAATAATAAGGAGAGCAAATACGCAGGTTAAGACAAAAAAAAACAAATACCACAGCATGCATTTTAGCACAGATAGGTTTCTCCTCCCGGGGGTCTAAATAACAGAATAAAGAGGCAGTATGGTTGTGTCATGACAATTTCCTATGGTAAGCGGAGCAGACGCTGCCACCACTACAGAGGAAAGCAGCCACTGACATCTGTCGACAGCCGGCGCAGTAAACCTTACCTGGTATACTTTGGATCTTTGCCCTGTAAAGCCGTCCCAGAGAATCACCGTCCCCTCATAATCGCTGCTGGCCAGTAGGTTTTTGTGATAACTGCTCCAGCTTATGCAGCTGCAAAAGATAAAAAATGTATTAAAGCAAAAGAATAAGCCAAAGGCGAGGATTGAGCCGGCGCGGCAGCGTCATGTCCGCTGCGTGCCTGCGGACTCCACTCCTGGCTCGTTCAGCACACGATGGGCCATTTCAGCGTGGGACCGACCCACACGCCAGAGCTGTAAAGGATTCCTAAGCTGAAGACTATCATGGAGGTTTCACTCAACGGAAAACAATTGGTTTCTTAAGAGGATAAAGGTGGAGGAGGGGGTCCGGCGGGGGGACTGCCACTGTCCCTACTGACTTGTGTCTGCTCGTACTGGATGCATTAGACGACAACGCGTTTCTCTCTTTGGGGGTGAAGAATATTACAAGAGAAAAATCTTTTAATACCGATTATTATATCAGCCGCATCACACACCTGATTAAAGGATGACGATACAGATCTGGGCAATGAAATGGTTTGTATATGTATAAAAAAAAAACTAAGAGGAAATTAAAAGACAATTTGCCAGAATAACATATCTGGGACCCCCACTGATTCAGAGAAAAGGGTCCAAAATGTCCTGTATGGATGGAGTGGTGGTCACACAGGCTCACCAATGCTCCATTCATTTGTATGGAGTAGCTGTATATAGAAGTGGATGGAGTGGTGGTCACACAGGCTCACCACTGCTCCATTTATTTCTATGGAGTAGCTGTATATAGAAGTGGATGGAGTGGTGGTCACACAGGCTCACCACTGCTCCATTCATTTGTATGGAGAAGCTATATATAGAAGTGGATGGAGCAGTGGTCACACATGCCCACCACTGCTCCATTCATTTCTATGGAGAAGCTGTATACAGAAGTGGATGGAGTGGTGGTCACACAGGCTCACCACTGCTCCATTCATTTCTATGGAGTAGCTGTATATAGAAATGGATGGAGTGGTGGTCACACATGCTCACCACTGCTCCATTCATTTCTATGGAGTAGCTGTATATAGAAGTGGATGGAGTGGTGGTCACACAGGCTCACCACTGCTCCATTCATTTGTATGGAGAAGCTGTATATAGAAGTGGATGGAGCGGTGGTCACACAGGCTCACCACTGCTCCATTCATTTCTATGGAGAAGCTGTATATAGAAGTGGATGGAGTGGTGGTCACGCATGCTCACCACTGCTCCATTCATTTCTATGGAGTAGCTGTATAGAGAAGTGGATGGAGTGGTGGTCACACAGGCTCACCACTGCTCCATTCATTTGTATGGAGAAGCTGCTTATAGAAGTGGATGGAGTGGTGGTCACAAACGGAGCAGCTGCTCCATTTACACCAGAGACTTTGGATCCACTGGAGTTAGAGAAAAGAAAAAAAAAAAAAAAGATTAGCAGGACCCTGGTCCAGCAGCCATGTCAGTAGTCAATGGCCTCCAGACCAACCAGAGCATTGCGAATCTCCTCCTCCGGCCGACATCACCAGCGCCTCTTCTGATTAGTGGGCCGGGTGCCATGTCATCATTGCAGAGTAACGCACATGTGATTGTGTCGGGCCTACACAAATTATAAGAAATTCTGGGACTGCTGTCAGGAAGGAGGGATCTGGCGAGGAAGTCAACAGACTAACAGGGTGGCTGCTGGATCAGGATCCTGTGAACCTTTTAGATCAGATCTATGGATCATTGTTCTTTGAATGAACGGAGGGTCCAGAATTCAGACCACCATCGATCATCCACTGAGAAATGATCGCTTGAAGTTACAGACCCAAAGTTCATGTACAATCAGGTACTAAAGAACATATTTCAATAAGAGGAATTGTAACATCAAGTTGTCAATGAATGCATTCAATTCCAGGAGGAGTAACAGAGGAATAGCAACAGTGTTAAAGCAGGGAAAAGCAGCACACTGCTGAATGCACGTTACCTGATGAGCTTGGGCCATCTCACCTACAGTCTTATATGAGATCCAAATAAAAGTCCAAGACTGAACCCCCTCACATAATCCGACATGAAGCAGCGCTTCCTTTATTCCAACATGCAATGTTACAGCTATGAACATGAAGGAGGCTTCTATCAAGTGGAAACGTCAAACGCTGGATTGAAGGATATACTGCGCACATCTGAAGCCATGAATGGGGTCTGACGAAGACCTTGCTTGGGATCCGACAATACTTGGACAGAACTGTTATGAGGTTTTTAGTAAAAATAAATAAATAATAATAATGTTAAAAGCAAAGTTGAAAGTAAACCTGGATACTAGAAGTCTGGATTACATAGAGCTCAATCTTTAACCCTGAAACGGCTGGCTTTACGTGCTGCCGTAACACGTAGGATTTGGCTCCTGATCTTGAAGCAAGTTATTACGGCGAGTCCTCAATGTAGCGATCTGCGCTCAAGAAGGTTTTTTTAATGTTGATTAATTAAACGCAATCCACAGACAAAATGCCGGTGACGTTTCGGCCGTTAGACCTTCATCAGACCTTTTGTTTGCAATAGAAAAGAAAATTCAAGGAGGGATCAGGGGAAAACTGTTGTAAAGCGGTAAATACCGATACTTGGAAGCGAAGACTCCTCCACTACAGCAGTGCCCTCTATACATCGGAGAAGGGGGCTGGCTCAGCTTTTGACATCACCTGTAAACCTGCACCCCTCACTCACTACTCCAGTAACGTGGACATACGGGAAGCTGAAGTGTTGAGCACAGGACCAGAAATGAGACGGCCAGTAGCCAAAAGATAGCAGATGATGGACAATGAGAACACCTGGGATAATGGGACTATATTACAATGCTGTACAACTTGCCATGTAAAGGTTTCATTTAGCAACATTTTGTGTTTGTATAAATAGGTAAAAATGTAGAAAGTGCTTGTAAAAACTAATTTACCCCTTATTAAAAATCCTCATCATTCTCAAGAACAGAGGGATTTTTAATTTTTTTTTAGGGTGTAGCTGGTTGCCCAGGTCACCGGCCACCCTATAATGCCAGCCTGGTCAGCCAAACCAAACTAAGCGTTACAGCCCGCTCGTGGCACTCTGAAGCTGAGGGGGTCGCCCCCAGAGATGCGTCTGTTGTAAGCGGCCTGGAAGAGAGGATGCTCGTGCCGCTGGTCTGAACTGTCAATCTTCAAAGCAGGTAGTCAGAGGAGGCGTGCGCTCCTGAAGACACAAGTTCTCTTAAAGAGAACCTGCCATCACGATTTAACCTGTTAAAGTAAAGGTATGGCCATAATGGCCCCATTATACTGACCTAATGGATATTTGGAGTGAAAAAAATCCATTGCTTGGTTCTTGCTTAATTCCCTTAGAAGTTTTGGTGAAATAGGCTCTCCGTGCACAGGGGCAGGGTAGGGTCTTCGGCTCTGCCGTGGCCCCTCCGCATTTCTATGAGCCTCCTATTTTAAATTTTGCGCTATCGCTGCTCCAGCACATTCATATCCTGGCGTTCTCTAGCAAAATGGTGCTGGAGGCGGCACATGCTCAGATTAACCTCCGACAGTCTCCAGCAAAATGGCGCCGGCGGCTGCACATGCGTCATTCAACTGACATCTCGATCACCGCATGTGCCACCAGCGGCACCATTTTGCTGGAGGCTGTAAGGTTAATATGAACATGCGCAAAGTAGGTGGGGGGGTGCATTTAATTGTTTGTCCACACCATAGATGCAGACGCTCCCTTTAAATTCCTCAAATGTGGTCAATAGAGATTTCTTCTTGTGGTTAGAAAGTTTTCTTTTTTTTTTTTACTTTTTAAGGAAAAAAAAAAGTTCTTTGAAACGTTGCAATAAGGAATCCAGCTTCACATAATGCACATCCTTACTCTCAAGGGTACAAAAAAAAAAAGTCTTTGGTTTTCAGAAAACAGCAGCAATTTACCGAATCCCAAAACATTCCATTAAGAATGAAAAATTAAGTGACATCCACTGGAGGCGACGGGCGCGACGTGCGGAAAGACAAAACCAGTTTTGATTAAAGTGGCGGGATTAATGTTTTATGGTTGGAATCAGTAATAATGATGGCGGTACTATGATTCAATGCCATCCGACGACCCTTGATATGTGGTCTAACGTCTTTGAAAGTCGGAAATCTCGGCACAAAGTACTCAGACGTCTCACTCCAGGCGCTGCTTTATAACCAGCCAAGTACAAAGTCAAGGAAACTGCCACTGTGGAAAGGAACATTTCCGAATCTCAGTTTCTAAAACAGACAAATGAGTTATCAGTGGCTCGCATTGTGTACAGCGTTACGCTTCCACGCATCAATCCTCCATTCTTTTGTCAGCGAGAGGCACCCAGCTGAATGCTGCACGCTCTCCCTGCCCAAGATGCGAGACAGAAAAAAGGAGATTTGGAGGAAAATAAAAAAGAAGATTCTTCTGTGAAATGTTTGCGAGAGGTCAAACTTTTAATGTAAAAGTAAATTTCAAGCAGCAGCGGCTCTGGGTGATTGGACATTTTCTCTTTTCTGAACGTTAGTTAGAATAAGTCGCTTACACCAAAGGCATTTTGGAACCGCAGCCAAGAAAATCCCACCAGGACATCACCCAATTCCATAATGATGTCCACAAGCGGGATTCAGGCTCCTGCTGTAAAGGGTGTATCAAGTGTGACAGACAGTCGCTCAGGATCCAGCTGTAGAAGGTCGCTACGCTTGGCATTGCAGATGCCTTCTTCATCTCTCATCTCTGTAGTGTAGTGATATCCTTCTCCTTTTAGGACCCAACAGCGACCTCCACCTTCTGCTGCTATTTGACACACCCTTGCTTGGTAGTTAAAGTAGTTAAAAACTCTGTTTCCAGAGAGTCACCGGTGATAGTTTATGCTCCTCTGTCCATGCCTGGAGCACTAGCAGTCGGCTAGTTTCTTCTTGCAGCTCCCTTGGAGAATAGCTGGCGTAATCTCTCTGGTGTCTTCTCAAGCCAAGTGTATCCCATTTGTTTGTTTACCTTGTTGTCTTTAGATACAGTGGGGCCTGACTAGTGTTCACCCCGTCCCCTCCCTAACTAGTGCCTAGCTCTAGGGACATTCAGGGCTTATGTTTCCTGCTCGGTGATAGGCGCATAACCTGTATAGAGACGGTAGGGTAGACAAGGTGATATTAGATCTGCCTAGGGGTCTCCACTCCCCCTTTCCCTAGTTGTTGGGCTCCCTTCCCCCTCTTCCCACTGTCGTACACCATTTCCTTCTCTCACCTTGCTTGACACCTGCCCTATTTTCAGGTGTTCCCCAGAGAGCGGGTGCTGATGCAAAGGCACCAACAGGTTCCGTCAACGAAATCTAAGAGTACACCTTCATCTCAATGCCTCAAGTCACACAGAAGAGTAAAGATTTTTCCAGGGCTTCACTTTCGATGACCAAATCATTGGATTGATCATCAATATAAGGCCTCATTCAGATGTCTGATTTTCACATGTGTGCTAGCCGCCGTGAATTTCACGGATAACACTCGTACCTGTGATAGTCTATGGAGACATTGACATGTCTGATTTTTCTCAGACCAAGCGGTAGGTGGAAAATCATGGAGACATGTCCAATTTTGATCTGAGGGTCAGATAAAAATTGGCAATGCAAATCAATGGGCCTATGAAAAAAATTGGACCGCACTCAGATGACATCAGAGTATGCTTTCATAGGCTGTCAGAACACAGACTTTTTATTATTATTATTATTTGTCCACGTATGTGAAAAACAGATGACCCTCCTGATAAAAATAATCCACCACTCTGATATCCTAACAATAGGTTATCAGTATTAAATTCACAGAAAACCCATTTAACCCTCACAACTGGCATCAGCTTTCCATTTGCTCATATAACTTACTAGGATAACTGTACAAGGATCTATTTGCAGACTGTTACCATGTAATCTGAGAGCAGCATGATGTAGAGACAGAGACCCTGATTCCAGTAATGTATCACTTAGCTTACTGGGTGAAGCAGTTGTAACACAATCATTGTCTTCTCTGCTGCAGATCTCTGAATGCAGAGCCCTGTATAACCCCGCCCACACCACTGATTGTATATAGTGTACACAGAAAGCAGCCAGACAGCAAGCTACAAATCAGTGGTGGGGGCGTGGCTGGACCAGGAGGCAAGAGACACCTAGTCCTGGTATTGATAATCTCCTGCTGACAAAACAGCAAAACACAGACCAGTAAAGTGACATCACTGGAATCAGGGTCTCGGCCCCTACATTATGCTGCTTTATGATTACATAGAAAAAACTCTTTAAAAAGAGTCCATCTGTCCAAACTGAAAGTACAGAAAATAGCCCAGATTTATCAGTCTTTGCATTTTTTTTTCCAGGATTAAATACGAGTCTAATAGTGCCTTACGTTTGATCCTTTTTTATTATTTTAATCGCACATTTCTTTTAAGTTAATTTTACCTGTTTTTGTCCGTTTTTAGAAAGGGCCAATTCGGGATTTAATAACCGCAGCCAGTAGGAGACTCGATTGCCCACAAAATCTGATGTGCAAAGAGGGTTTCCAGCAAACACAAAATGTTCCTAAATGATCTTTACGTTGTAAGTTATCCAGATGTTTTAGGCTAGTTCATTATTTGCAACTTTTCTAAATCTTGCAAAACGTTTCCGCAACTGTATTCCAGTACTCTAGTGGAGAACAAAGTATGTCTACATTTTTATTTTTTGTGCAGATGATGAGTAACATGCAATATTTTTTTAAAAGGACCATATGACTTTTTGCTCTAAAAAAGGAGGGGGAAAAAAAAGAGCATCTTTGATTTCATACCATTGGGAATTGGGCCAAACATCTTAATAATGATAACTACACTAGGTGACAAACAAGTATTAGATTATCAATGCATTGGCTTATTACAGTGCATAGACATCATAGAAAGAAGTCCCCTGTTAGGGATTCCCTATTAGATAGGACCAAGTGGCACCCACTCTGGAGGACCGAGGGTGACTAACTTTACAAACAGCCGTGTACGTTTTTAAATAGGCACCTTGCAATACCACATTTCGCCTATAGTGGCCAGTGCAGGAAATGTAAACTGTGGCCATCTGTTGTTGATCATCAGGACCTACAATGATCATCAGTGATTCCTGATTTAGGAAAATAGATCACACAATTGCTTTCATGATGGGTCTAATGCAACAAAGTGACAAGTGCAGATTCTGCGCAGTCCATATGTGCTAAAGACAAACATTTCTTGTTTAAGTTCCCAGGTGGGGTCATAACACACTGCTCAGGTCCAAATGGACCCAATGGAATCTAAGGCAGGACAAGATCCAAGTACAACAAAGGCAGAGCCTTTTTTTTGCTTTATTTTAAAGGGTCACTTTAAAAAAATATATACAGTTATATGAAAAAGTTTGGACACCCCTATTAATCTTAAGCTTAATGTTTTATAAAAATTGGTGTTTTTGCAACAGCTATTTCAGTTTGATATATGTAATAACTGTTGGACACAGTAATGTTTCTGCCTTGAAATGAGGTTTATTGTACTAACAGAAAATGTGCAATCTGCATTCAAACAAAATTTGACAGGTGCATAAGTATGGGCACCCTTATCATTTTCTTGTTTTAAATACTCCTACCTACTTTTTACTGACTTACTAAAGCACTTTTTTTGGTTTTGTAACCTCATTGAGCTTTGAACTTCATAGCCAGGTATATGCAATCATGAGAAAAGCTACTTAAACTGGCCTCTTGCAAGTTGTTCTCCTGTTTGAATCTCCTCTGAAGAGTGGCATCATGGGCTCCTCAAAACAACTGTCAAATGATCTGAAAACAAAGATTATTCAACATAGTTGTTCAGGGGAAGGATACAAAAAGCTGTCTCAGAGATTTAACCTGTCAGTTTCCACTGTGAGGAACATAGTAAGGAAATGGAAGAACACAGGGACAGTTCTTGTTAAGGCTAGAAGTGGCAGGCCAAGAAAAACATCAGAAAGGCAGAGAAGAAGAATGGTGAGATCAGTCAAGGACAATCCTCAGACCACCTCCAGAGAGCTGCAGCATCAACTTGCTGCAGATGGTGTCACTGTGCATCGGTCAACTATACAGCGCACTTTGCACAAGGAGAAGCTGTATGGGAGAGTGATGCGAAAGAAGCCATTTCTGCAAGCACGCCACAAACAGAGTCGGCTGAGGTATGCAAAAGCACATTTGGAGAAGCCAATTTCTTTTTGGAAGAAGGTCCTGTGGACTGATGAAACCAAGATTGAGTTGTTTGGTCATACAAAAAGGCGTTATGCATGGCGGCAAAAAAACACAGCATTCCAAGAAAAACACTTGCTACCCACAGTAAAATTTGGTGGAGGTTCCATCATGCTTTGGGGCTGTGTGGCCAATGCTGGCACCGGGAATCTTGTTAAAGTTGAGGGACACATGGATTCCACTCAGTATTAGCAGATTCTTGACAATAATGTTCAAGAATCAGTGATAAAGTTGAAGTTACGCAGGGGAAGGATCTTTCAGCAAGATAATGATCCAAAACACCGCTCCAAATCTACTCAGGCATTCATGCAGAGGAACAATTACAATGTTCTGGAATGGCCATCCCAGTCCCCAGACCTGATTATCATTGAACATCTGTGGGATCATTTGAAGAGGGCTGTCCATGCTCGGCGACCATCAAACTTAACTGAACTGGAATTGTTTTGTAAAGAGGAATGGTCAAAAATACCTTCATCCAGGATCCAGGAACTCATTAAAATCTACAGGAAGCGACTAGAGGCTGTTATTTTTGCAAAAGGAGGATCTACTAAATATTAATATCACTTTTCTGGTGAGGTGCCCATAGTTATGCACCTGTCAAATTTTGTTTGAATGCAGATTGCACATTTTCTGTTAGTACAATAAACCTCATTTCAAGGCAGAAACATTACTGTGTCCAACAGTTATTACATATATCAAACTGAAATAGCTGGTGCAAAAACACCAATGTTTATAAAACAATAAGCTTAAGATTAATAGGGGTGCCCAAACTTTTTCATATGACTGTATGTATACACTGTATATAATGACAAATCACATGGACTGAAAAATGGCCAATAAAGGAGGTGATGGCAGAAAAGTGACTACAGTCAATAAAAAAGCTCAGACATGTGCAGTCAAGAGCGTAATTATGATTATAAAAAGGAAAAAAAAAAAGGAACACCGGGCAAAATACATGAGACGGCAGACGAGGGGATAAGTACATCCCTGAAGTGTTTGTCCACCCACACGTAGTCCCATAATTACACCTGTGTGCACAGAGGCACCGGCAGAAGAAAATCATTGACGAGAGTCAAAAGGGAACAGCAACAATAATATCTACAATATAATGTTCTGCTATTAAATAAAAAACAATCCTGACATATCGAGCTCAAAAAGTATTAGTGCTTCCTTATAACTTTAGAGAAAAAAAAAAGATTTTTCATCTCTCCAATTCACTTAATTTCATTGAAAGATGAATATACTGTCAAACTGTATAAGAAATTAAAAGAGCACCCATCGCCTCCCGGGAAAGTTTGTGATAATGAGGTCAAACACAGCTCCTGCTGGATGTAGTGTGTGTGTGTGTGTGTGTGTGTGTGTGTGTGTGTGTGTGTGTGTGTGTGTGTGTGAGAGAGAGAGAGTGTGTGTGTGTGTGTGTGTGTGTGTGAGTGTGTGAGTGTGTGAGTGTGTGAGTGTGTGAGTGTGTGTGTGTGTGTGTGTGTGTGTGTGTGTGTGTGTGTGTGTGTGTGTGAGTGTGTGAGTGTGTGTGTGTGTGTGTGTGTGTGTGTGTGTGTGTGTGTGTGTGAGTGTGAGTGTGAGTGTGTGTGTCTACAATTGACTCTTTACAAGTAGCCATTTCATTTTCGAGTAGATTAGAGGGGTGGTCCAAAGGCAAAGCATTTTCCTCCCATCTCCCTGCCTTATTTAGTCTCATAATTTTAGGTGATTTTCAAATATACTTGCTTTAAAAACTCCCTACAGTTACTCCAGCCCCTAAATATGGTAGGTTACCGCATGCACCCCTGTGGCAGATCGGTGCACAAGTAGGGTCCAACCCCAGAGCAATAAGACGACAAACCAGGCACTCAAGATGACTCAATGAATTTTGAGAATTTAATAGTAGAAAAAGAAGCAGAAAAACGTTTCGGTCATGTAAGACCTTCCTCAGTGTACAGAAATTTCAGTAGTGGACATAAATGAGAGGTGAGGTCCAGCTTCTATATAAACCACTGTGTGGTATCTTACAACAAGCGTTTCTGTACACTGAGGAAGGTCTTACATGACTGAAACGTTTGTTATTTACTACTTTTTCTGCTATTAAATTCTCAAAATTTATTGAGTCATCTAGAGTGCCATGTTTTTCGTCTTATTGTGACAGCCCATGTTTCCTCCTTGAAACGAAGCGCCATCAGTGACACTTGTTTCAAACGATACATTATCAGGCAGGAAATAGGAAACGGTATGGAATTTTTAAGGTATATTAGAAAATAGCTTAGATTATGTGACTAAAATGATAGGAAGTTAGGAAAAAAATGTTTTGCCTTCGGACCCTTCCCCCCCTTTAACCTTTAAGCAGCAGCTATGTCCTCTTTTTGCAGATTAACCCTTTACAAGCGGCTATATCCTCCCTTCCTGTACCGGAGCTGTGTAATAAACAGGGACATCTTATTACATGGCTGATAAATAACATTCTGTACGATGTAAAGTATAGGCTCTTGGTGGGAGAAATGGAAAACTTTTGTCACATTTGCATTTCGCTTTAACATATTTGTACTTCACTTATATTTTTGCACCCCCCACCCCCCCAAAACAATAAAATATATAGAATCAGCTCCCCCATGACCGCTGCCATCTCCCAGAGAAGAAAATCTCACCGGATTTTGTACAAATTCTGGTAAAATGAGATTAAAACCGGATACTGAACGAAATCTTGTGATTTACAAACACAGTATATTTGAGAAATATTGAAATTTCATCTTCTGTCACTTTTTGTGATAGGTCCTCTAAGTATCAACCTATCATATGCCTACAGGTGTTTAAGGGTAGTCAGTAGGCTGGTTGTCGGTGTCCTAATAGAGATGTATTACTATCCCTTGTGTTCACAAAAGCAAATCATCCTACAAGAAGGAGGCACATGAAATCCAAAAAAAAAAAAAAAAGAGAGCACCATATTTTGGTTCATTTTGTAAAAATAGACATTATACCTAGACGCAGAAAAATGAGAAGGTGGCTGTTACGAGGCCATCGCTGGGATAACACTGTCAATGAACGACCTCTCGGAGTTTGCACAGCACATTTGTTGGTCACTTTCCAGCATTTTAATAAGGAATCAGCAGCATCTGTCCTGTCTCCAAGTGAACTGATGGATTTGATGAACTGGAGGAATAATGGAGATCCTCTCTCAATATTCACAGTGGACACCTACACGCTGACCTCGAATTATATCAGACAAGGTTAAGAGATGCAATATGTTAACGCCGTTAGAGAGAGACCTGCCAACCGGTCATAAGACAACAGTGAGCTTCATCTGTAGACCCCAAATTCATTTAAAGGGGACCTATCACTTGCCATAAATATGCATTTCTTAACCTGGTGTAAATGCCGCTGATCTCCTGAATCCGGCGATGATTGTCTATTGTTCCTGCTCCTCTCCATTCCTGAGATATGGTCTCCTCTTCCTTGTAAATAATTCTAGCCAAATGGGTGCGGTCTTTAACTATTCAGTGGGCAACTTCATGAAGACTAGGGTTAGTTGGCTAAATAAGACTATATTTAGAATAAAGGGGGCCATATCTTATGAATGGAGAAGAGCAGGAACAAAAGAAAAAAAAAAGCGCCGGGTTCAGGAGAACAGCGGCATTTCCACCAGGTTAAAAGAATTACACATTTATGGCGAGTGACAGGTCCTCTTTAAAGGGGTTGTCTGGTCTTAGGCTAAAAGTCTGCAGTCCTTCTATGCGCACTGTAAGGATTCTCATTTACCAGCGTCGGACGTGTGACCACAAGTATGAGATTTGGATACATGTGGTCACATGCCGACTAGGTGGGAGGGCCTCACTTAATGCAGTCTAGTCTAGTAGGAATGTGGCTGGAAGTATGCAAATCGCATATTTGCAGTCACATGACCACCCGCTCCTGGTGTTGCAAAATCCTCACAGTGAGCGGTGTGAGGATTCACAAGTCTGTAATCACAGACTAACAACAGACTTCTAGATTAAGGCTGGCCAACCCCTTTAAAGGGGTTGTCCACTAATAGGACAACCCCTTCTAAACTAAATGTTCGGCCCCGGTAAAATAAAAAAAAAAAACACCTATACTCCCCTCCCGTGCCGACTCCGTTCCAGCGGTGTCTGTACTCGCGGTCCCGCGGCTGTGATGTGGTGGAATGACATGTGATGCCCGGCACCCAATCAGCGCTGGCGTCACTGTTCCCGCCTTCGTACAAACTGATCATGAAGATTAAGCCAGGGCTGCAGCTGATCCCAGTTTTCCTCTTCATGTTCAGTTTGTCTGAAGGCGGTGACAGCGACACCAGCGCTGATTGGGCGCATTCTTGTACAAAAGTCGTTGATTTCACCCTTTACAAAGCAGCTAAATCTGCAACAAAATATACCGTAAAACACATGTGAATAGTGCTGCACACTGGCTGCAAAACCCACAGTCACATCAAGACCAATCCTTAACTGTGACTCTGAACTTTATTTTGACCTAGTGATGGAAATTAAATCACCAACAACTTTGATGACAACCTTGTACCCTCCGTGCCATAGGAACTTTTATTTTCATAGAAATGAACTCTGAATCACGCTTCTGTAGGACGGAGCAGAGAACAAGGGGTCCCGTGGGGCGCAGGAGAACGCGAGTGAAGCGCTCGGCTGTTTCCGACAGTCCCATTTGTTGTGATGGATAAATGGGGATTCACTCTGAGCAGAGGGGAAAGTTAAAAGTACAAGCTGCCGGTTATCATTTGGCCATTTTATGACCTATTAAATGGGTTCTCAGGGATTGAAATTATTTTAGTAATATTTAGTGTCGCTGATCTTAGTGATTGGCTGCAGCAGTCAAGTGCGCAGCAGTTGTGGCTTCACCGCCGCAGCCGGACAACAAAAATTGTTGCATCAGAGGAGAGGCTGCACTGGACCTGGGAAGAGGAGGAATAACAGAGTGACAGCACGAGCAGAAATCATATACAAGTAATAACTAAGATGGCAGGAGCGCTCGCTGACCGCTCCTCCGAGCAGTAACAGGAGCCCTCTTACTACAACCACCCAGCATTTATATTCTTTCTAGGTCCGTTGTGTAGGACTCAATTGCAGTCAGATGTCAGGTCCCGCTTGGACTAAGGCTTTTCCAGGGACTGTACAGTGCATTGCTGCAAGCACCCACCTTGCTCGCCCATACGTACGGACGTGCGTTTTTATACTAAATGTCTCTATGCTCTGCTGGAGGAATCCACACAAAATGAGAATGAAGTGTATTTCCCTGGGGACCTTGCTGTGAATAAGAGATTGGAAAAAGAGACAGGGGATAAATCTGTTCAGGAAGCAGGTGAAGAGAATGGGTGATGCAGCTGGTGTGTGGCGCTGCTCCAAGTACACTGCTGGTACACAGGAGGCAGTCAGGGCTCGGGGGACAGCTGGCACGCCGCAGATTAGTGACGGGAGCAGATCTGTATCACACACTGATCTGATAAGCAGATGGGGGAATTGTGATCGGAGCTCACTCTCAATGCGCAACTCAAGGAGCAGGAGATACCGGCACCAACCCTCAGCTCATGCTGGGGTAAGACGGATGATTGCGACCTTCTTCAGGTCTGTCATGGTAGTTTCACGGAA
Organism: Phyllobates terribilis; assembly: GCF_046119375.1. Taxonomy (NCBI): domain Eukaryota; kingdom Metazoa; phylum Chordata; class Amphibia; order Anura; family Dendrobatidae; genus Phyllobates; species Phyllobates terribilis. Next base: position 140,901,008 of record NW_027362768.1, on the reverse strand, counting down.
GAACACGACATTGACGATTAGTCACAGGTCGCCTGACTACTGTCAAGCCCCTCTACGGGACCCAGACCGGTCACCAGAACGCTGGTCTCGAGCCTCCGTTCCTTCTCAAGTTTGGATGGAGCGGCATGGCCGCCAGGGCTGTGGAGTCGGTATAAAATGGACCGACTCCTAAACTATATAATAAATTGGGTACAGTAGTTCAATGCAGTTTGTGTGGAATATTTTTTCATAAGAATTTGGGAAAGAAATGAAATGTCTTATGAATGTCGGTCCTATTCCTGATCTAAGGTTCTAGACTTTTAGCGGAGATGAATCTGTGCTACAGTAAATTTATCACAAACATCAGCCATGTATGAGGGAGTTGGAGGTTTGGCTTACTGACGCCACAGCCCTGTGCTGTACACCCGACATCCTCCTGTAACAGCAGGGCACAGAGCGCTCTTCCATGGCTTGTCACCAACAAGTGGCACTTAAATAGCAAAATCAGTAGTGAGTGCACAACTTCCATGGGCCCCCCGCAACGCAATTGCGGGAGTCTGATGGGCTGTCACGGCGGCACCGGAATCCTGCTATAGATCTCTATGGCTGTCATCTTTGTCCCAGACTGGGTGTGGGCTTCATAGGAGAACTTTATTTTTTGAGTATAAAATGCAACACAGTTGCATTGTTGTGTATAGAAGAGGCAGGTTGAAGTCCCCCAAGTGGACTGGAAAATGAAGGAATAAAAAAAAAAAAAAAAAAATTATGAAGAAAAAAACCCACATTTGAATCATGACCCTGTTCTCCTTTAATAAGAAAAAAAACCTCAAACATTTGGTATAAAAATTAACACTTACAGCAAACATTGAAAAGATAAAAATAAAAATACAACACCCCAATAAGAGCCAAAATTGTGTTTTTTTATTTACCGCTGCACCACCCTAAAAAACAATCAAAACTTTGTAGATTTACCAAAACGGTATCAATAAAATAATCAGCTTTCCACGCACAAAACAAGCCCTCACAAAGCTGAACAACAACGACAAAAGTAAAGTTAGGGGTCTCACAATTGTATTTATTTTAACAAATTTCTGACATTTTTTTTTTTTTTTTTTACAACTTGTTTCCAGTGCATTGCATAATAAAATGAATGGTGTCATTCAAAACCACAGCTCATCCCTTGAAACACAACCCACATACTTCTATGTCGACGAAAAAAATAAAAAAAGGAGGGAAAAAAAAACAAAACGCACGGTCGGGATGAAGTTAATGACCTTTCCTAAGAATAGGTCATTAATACCATATACCCGGTTATCCCTTGCAATGAAAACTGTCTAAAAGAGAGACTACTGAGCTGCTATATAACAACTACATTTTTCTTTAATATATTTTCACATCTCCTCCATTGAATCTGATGGCAGCGTGCATGCACGGCCATGCCACTCCATTCAAACTCCAACTACAGTAATAACAAAAAGGAGATCAAGACCCACATTTAGTGACCTGTGGGGGTCCCAGCGATCACACACTCATGATCTATCCTGTGGATAGGCGTTAGATGTCATAGGACACCACAGTCACTCAACAACAGGCAGCGCAGGTACAGTCACCCTCTAAGAGCATAATAATGAAAGGACTTGCCTGATTTTAGAATTACAGGTCATTTCGTTCTCAGGGTAATGGATGTCCACGGCATCCTGAATGACTGTGCCATACTCATACACCTTGATCTTCTTGGTCACACCGGCAATGGCAAAGTAGTCACAGTCTCTGTCAAACTCTATGCTGTGAAAACAAGAGGAAATGCATATTAAAAACATAAATCAAAACGCAAAAAAAAAAAAAAAAAAAAAGAATTAAGGAGAACATGTTTCCATGCAGAGAGTGAATTATTGCAACAGACCGCTGATACATTAGTGACACCTATAAAATGCTGCCCTAATTAAAATGGTTCTCTCACAAAGACTAGCTAATTCCATAGTTTGGAGAGAAGACTATAAAAAAAAATAAAAAAAGCGCAATGAGACACTCATTGGAAAGGCAGCCATAAAATGTGATATTTGGCCTCTCCAGAGGCAATAAAAGGCTGCCTGCAACTTGCCTCCGTGACAACATGAGGTGTTTCAGATCAGTTGATTGTCAAAAAAATTAAAATCAATAAAATGGTTGTTTTGGACCGTGACTTGTCCACACTTTCCTCGGGTCTCCTGACTCATCCATCACTTGTCCACACTATCCTCGGGTCTCCTGACCCAACCGTCACTTGTCCACACTATCCTCGAACTTCCTGACCCAACCGTCACTTGTCCACACTATCCTCGAATTTCCTGACCCAACCGTCACTTGTCCACACTATCCTCGGGTTTCCTGACCCAACCGTCACTTGTCCACACTAGCCTCGGGTTTCCTGACCCAACCGTCACTTGTCTACACTATTCTCGGGTTTCCTGACCCAAAAGCAAGTCTCATAAGTGTCCTTGAAGCTGTTGAGTTCTGTTGATTTCAGATCAGGAGACCCATGGCCATCAGAAGAGACAGGTCAAAAACTAGCCTTAACAAGAGGAATTCACAAAGACAGATCTGCAGCACTGTATATCGAGTGTCCTCGTTTCCATCTGTCCCTGATACTTCTTTGAAGCTAATAAACATCAACTAGGTTGTTATTGGAAAGCCAAGCAGGCAGGGAGGACCGCTAGGCGAGTGGAATCGCTAATTACTCTACATCGCTATTTTATTCACGGGCCGGACAGCCCCTTCAATGACCACCTCTACCCAATGCCTCGTTAATTCTTACACCCAATGCCCCCTATACATATAGATCTGTGGAATCTGCATTCTGCCCACACATATTAACCTCGTTTCACGCTTGTTACTTTGTTGACCAAAATTCTTAATATAAAAGTTAATTGCTGCTAAATGAGGACTGTAATTACATTTCCAACATCAGCACCTTGACTCGTAATGATATATGAGACTGTCACTAGTTATGTGACGAAGACGGAAAAGACGAGAGCACCTGGAGGTTGACAGAAACCTCGAGAAAGACCTTGATGGTGGCGCGCGCAGGTCCGTGGCCAGAATTCCCACACTTCTAAATTGCAGCACTGGTAATTGCAGATTTGTGCATGGAGCCAACTCAATCTCAGCTCTGACAGTCTTTGGTCACATCCCTGAAGGTCAGTGCTACACAATATAATTGTCTGTTCGCCATCTTACGCACGCTTTATTTTTATGTAACACGTCCCCTCCTCCAGTGCCCTGGCTGCAATGCTCCATTAGCTTCCCATGACACATCATTGCAGCCAGGCTGATTTAGTACCGGCTCAGGGTGTGAGGAAGAATAATGACAATACCGGAGGGAGCGGAGGACTGGACAGGCTTAAAAGGAGCTCCAATTCCCTCCGAAGGCAACATGCCTGGCCGGTGAGGGAGGCACAGTAATTCTTCCCCCTTGTCCACAGCAATTCCTTCCTAGCAGGGTGGTGGAGCCATCAGTTATAGTGATGGAGGGAGAGCAGACGGCCGGTTGGCAACTAATGGGGCTGCAGTGTGGAAGGCGCCCGGATCATAACGAGAGTCAATGTGAGGTATTACTGCGGAGGACGAAGGACGAAGATTTGGTGAAATGCCAAAACAGTAATAAAGCCTACAATACATTATCCATCCCATCATGTAATGTAATAGTGCACCGGTGTCATTTACAGATACCGTCAACATATGCACAAAGACCACAATTAACTGATGTTTAGTCGGCGGTCGTCTTCATCACGACGACCCCCTGAAGAAGCGGATCGCCACAGATCAGCCACTAAAAAAAAAAAAAAAAAAAAAAAGGAACAAACCCTATTTGTATAAAATTAAGAAACTGATGTCCGGGTTATTCCATGATGTAGGTTTAGGCTCCACAAAATGAAGTGACCTCTCAATGCATTGACCCACTTGCAAATGGACAAACGAGTCACAAATGATGCATGTGGACAGACAATACAGTCTAAGGGAGCAGCAATTATAGCTTTGGAAATTAGGGCAACTGATCGCAAGTAAATATGCTGCTTAGCGTGATTCCAGGCACTAAAGAGAAGGTAGCGGTGCGCTCTGCCAGGATAGTTTCAGTGCACTTTTCTTGGAATAGTTTGGGTGTAAACTTCATCGTGGCTCCTCCTGTAAATAATAAATCATTTCACGCGGCTCATTAATAAGGTGCGTTCTTCTAATGTGTTACCACGTCTAATAGGTGCGGGCAGTGCCAGACAAGGGACAGCAAAAAGGAGCTGACTACTATTCTGTCTGTGAGGAGTTCTAAATGATGATATAATGTCGGGATTGCACCGGTTGTAAAATGGCCGCCTATCAGTGATAAATGAGCTGGTGATTGTTAACTAACAAAAAAAAAAAAAAAAATCAATTATTAGGCACAAAATGATCATTAATACCTGCATAGATGAACATTAAACATCTCCCTGGTAATAAGTGCCAAGCAGTCCGGTGGAGAATTGCTGTGAACCCGTTTACCCAGCCCATCAAAGGTAGAGAGGCTAGGTTGGTACTCACCAATAAGACCCTGACCACAAGAGGGCGATGTATATAACTCATTTCTGCAGAGATGCAGAGCTGTAAGGACTCAATTATTTAGGATCCTAATAAACTAATGCAGATGGTGCAGATCCTGTAAACCTGGTGACAGGTTCCCTTTAAACCAGGGCTGTGGAGTCGGTACGCCAAACCTCCGACTTTGACTCCAACTCCTCAATTTCCATGACACCGACTCAGACTCCCTCATACACGGCTCATGTTTAATTGATAAATTTACTGTAGCACAGATTCATCTCAGCTAAAAGTCTAGACCCTTAGATCAGGAATAGGACAGACATTTATAGGACATTTCATAACTTTCCCAAATTCTTATGAAAAAATATTCCCCACAAACTGCATTGAACTACTGTACCCAATTTATTATATATTTTAGGAGTTGGAGTCGGTTTATTTTATATCGACTCCGATTCAGACTCCACAGCCCTGCTTTAAACGGTTAGTCCCTCAATAGAAGTCAAGTTATCCCATAGCTATAGGAAACAGTTAACTTGCTGATTTCTGGGTGAGACCCCCCCCCCCACAGCAATCCAGAGATTGGGGATATAGAACCCCAACAATGGGGCATTCAGAAATGCGCATGTTTGACAGCGCTCCATCTATAGTCTACGAGACTGCTGAGTAGAGCACTCTGCTATTTTCGGCAGTCTCATAAGTCAATTAATGGAGGCGTCGCTTGTGCACTTCTGCTCTGTTCCTGATGAACTGGGATAAGTTGGATTTTTTGGGGAATAACCCTTTAACTCACTGGATCAGTAGGGGTCCAAGAGAAGAGATCACATGGAATTATCAGCAAAATCTAGCAATATGCCATCACTCTGAGAATTCTAGAATGAAACTAAATTTAACTCATCAGGTACCAATATCTGCGCAATGGAAAGGTGAAATAAAGGGGAAAAAAAAGTTTTATTCTGCTGTTCAGCCATTATTACATCGTGTGTCCACTTCAACATGAAAAAATTCGGTTAAAAGTCCTCTAAGTCAAGTTCGTTATTTTCCTTCACATGTCATTGAGGGCAAAAGTACAGTATATAGAGTGGATTTTCCATCTAGATATTTCACAAGGATAATTGGCGGCACGTGCGCACTGGCAGTGAGATTTCCAAAAAACTCATTTCACACAAATGCGGGAAAATCGGCACAATAAATAAAAAAATGCCAATTTACACTGCTGATGCGATGGCAAAGGCTGAATTGTGCAGGAAACACTATGGAAAATGCCCTAGTATAGTGACCTAAGAGCCCCAATAAAGAAGCCTTCCCTGATTATTAGCTTTACATTAATCATGTAGCACCCGATGTATACAGCACATACACCTCAATAATACATGAGCATTCATATAGGACAACGTGAGAATTTGACCTAAGGATCTCTACGATGTATTCATGAATTCCCTTTGTGTGCCGCTATTCACACCAGACTTGATGTATAGATCATTGCTCGTCTTAGGACGTCAGCCAGAAGATGTAAAGGACACGAGAAGGAATTTACTACGCGTCTCTAAATCATTCATGCACTTTAAAGATTCTCTCATATGTTGCCGCACCTCGGTCTCAGGAAACCATTATCCGAGCACTGATGGAAAAGCAGAACAGCTCAGCACATTTTCAGGGGAGACTATTTACATCCAGAAAGTAGAGACAACGGAGACTATAAACCCACTGATCATAGAAGAGACGTCACCTAGCAAACACTGGTCCTGGTGGCACGTCCAGTAACCGGTCCCAAATCACCTGCACCAGATGGACATTACTCACAGGGCACCTGTCATTTTACCCAAAACCAAGGTAGATGCTTTGCTGCCTCCCACCAAATGAACCCTCTTTTAATGCATATAACAGTCTATTATGTCCAGAACTGCCTGAATTATCATGCTCTGTGACTTTACATCCACTTTTTCATAATGGGCAGGTCTTTGTCATTCTGGCAGCACTATAAGAGCTGTACCTTGCCTTTCTTCACATCCCAGTAGGCATTGCTCCTGCCATTTTCCAATGGCTTGCCTGCCCTGTACTGTAAAGCCTGACATTCTGTTGAGCCTCTATGCATCTTGACAGGCAGGGGAATAGACACAAAAGACCCCACTTGCTGTAGAGATAAAAACCCGCCCCCATTTCCTGTAGAAGGGCAAAGACCTATCACCCCCCCCACACACACACTAGTTGTACACAGACCCAGCCCCCACTTCCTGTAGAGATAAAAATCTGCCTCTGCATCTCTTCTATTCGAGATGGATTGCACTTGACAGCAGGCAGAATGGACACACCTAGAACTGCACGTCAGTCATTTTTAGTCATGAAAATGTTATTTTAGGAAAATAAACTACTTTGAAATGTTGTTACTCACTGCACTGACCATCAGAGGAAATGATTGATATATTGAAATTATATCGATCATTTAAATACAATGCACTAAATTACTACCATGTGTAGTCATTCTGTAGCCAACGTCGCTTCATACAACACTGAATTACTGCAAAAAAAAAATAAAAAATACGCCCTCATCCTACATTACTGTCCGATAGAGACCCAGTAGTTCACACTGTAGAGACATAGGCATTGTAAGTACCACCATATGGTGCCCCTGTATTGCACTTAATTATCCAGGCATTCTGCCCTAGAAGCAATGGTTTCATAGGGCAAAATTACCAAAATACATTATTACATAAAACATGGCATAATGTCCTATAGTTGGAAATGTGTAAAGCTACAGTAAAGTCCCATGGCTCAGTCTGGGTGCAGGATCGGAGCTCTGTACAGCTACGAGGTTGGACATGGCCATAATGCACCACTGTTCCCGAGGGCTTGTTCTGGACACTAGGTATTTAGAGGTTTCCAGCACCATCTGCTGGATAATGGAAGAAGCACTATGGATACTTATAGGATGCAGTGATGCAACAGTAGCAGCCAAAACAAGCGCTTCTCAAAAAAACATCATGGGATGAAAACCTGCAGTATGACGTACGATGGTCAATCATGTGAACCTGTGATCGAATCTTGCATGGTTCTCATTAAAATCATTATTGATAATTTGTTTAAACCCACTAGAAAGAAAAAAGGACTCTAAATATTAACATAATAATGTGGTCACCTCAAGCCAATTTATTAATCTTCATCGAAATTATACTTGGACAAACAAAGCAGAACTTCTCGGTGAGATACAACTGCTAGAGCAGGAAGCCTCGCTACATACATGTTTTCTGGTGTGGTTGTTGAGTGTCATGTCCCAATCACATATACAGTGGGGAAAATAAGTATTTGATACACTGCCAATTTTGCAAGTTTTCCACCTAGAAAGAATGGAGAGGTGTGTAATTTTTATACTAGATAGCTACAATTGCTTCATCATCTTACTGAAAAGGGGAATTCAAGTTGTAGTAAGTTTACAAATAACTGAGGTCATGTGATTACAGCAGCCTCAGCACGGTTTTAAAAGCAATCAGTCAGCAAGATTTCACCCCTAAGTCATTTATATTCACATGTAGCTCTTCCAAAAGACAAGTCCAGCCATACGTTTACATGACCAGCCCGTTCCTCTGTTACTGAGAAATCAGAAACTATTTGTAGATCTGAAGCCTCTGTCACTCCAGCTCTATTCCCCACCCTGCGCCACCTCCTCCTGCTGTACTGACAGCCTCTATGCTGTGCGACTTCAGGCTAAGGAGCCCTGCGACAGGCAGAAGGAGGCAGCACTGGGCGGGGAACAGAGCCGGAGTGACAGAGGATTCAGATCTACAAATAGTTCCTCAGGCTCATTTGCATATCAATTCAAACATGGATATCTTAGCAATGGAGGAAAGGACTGGCCATGGAAAGGTGTTGCTGGACTTGTCTTTGAAAGAGCTACATGCGCATATAAATACTTTGGTGTATGACATCCTGCTGACGGATTCAGGGAGTGGAAGGTCTAATGTGGACTGGCAGGCTTTCAGAGGAAGCGATTGTGATGCCACTGCAGCTCCGCTATAGGGGTAACATTGGTAGCATCCTGTTCATTAGGAAGAACAAGAGGTCTGGAGCACAAATGCCTGAACTTTGAAGGGAAAGGCTTCACAAAAGACACTAAGATCCCAGTGCATTGTGAAGAGCTTGTTTTTCACTGAAGGTGCTCTTTGATGTAATGCAATCATTCCCTACAGCCCACTCCCAGCCGGCGTCACCGTGTTGCTTGGTGGGCAATGTGTAGTCAATAACTAAAGCCAAAGTAGATACTCAACTTTACTTCTTTCCCAAATTCTAGTGAGATCTTCACCTTGTAATAGGAATATCCTACATGCCAAAATACACTAATTAGAAGTCTAAGGCTATATTCACACATTGCGTTTTTGCGGTTTTTTTATGCAAATTTTCTGCTGCGTTTTACAGTGTCAGTAAAGTCTATGAGATTTCAGAAATCTCATGCACACATCTTGTTTGTTTTTCTTATCAGGATTTTGTGCTTTGCATGGTTTTTTGCAAAATAAAGCACGTCACTTCTTTCAGCGTTTTTTCACCCACTGAAAGTAATGGGTGGTGAAAAAAACGCACCAAAAACGCAGGTGTCAGGTTTTTCAGCATTTTTTTTTTTGTGCCAAAACCAGAATGAGATTTTTTTGATTTTTTTTTCACTGAACTTTATGTACATGCATAAAGAAACAAAAAGAACAGTGAAAAAAAAACGCAGCAAAAAAACAAGCAAAAAAGCAAGAAAAATCCTGAACAAACCTCCTGGCAAGAGATCAGGTTTTGCTGCAGAAAAAAACGCAGCAAAAACGCAATATGTGAACATAGCCTAATACTAAAAGAGGTTGTGTAAAAAAATAAATAAAAAAATAAAAAAAGACCACAGACTTTACTTACCCTATCCTACTATACATCTATATTCTGCATATATAAAGAAATAAGAATAGTATTCTTTTGTGTTTTTCTTGTTAGAATTTTTTTTTCCTTTGCAGGTTTCTGGTTATTTTAAGACGTATTATATCATTTTATAATCTTCCCATTGAGCAGAAATGATGCAATAGATTAGTGTTGGCTAATTGGAATAACGAGGATCCTGCGGCTCCGATTAGGAGGGCATATGTTGAGGGCATCTCCGCAGCTTGTGCTTCTATCTATATGAAGATCCCTTTCCTTACACATCTGATGTGAGAGCTGAAGCACAGATTACTTGTGGAAATCGTAAAAACGCAGAAACGCTTTCTGGCTGATAAATATCTAAACCTGAGAGTTTTCTCCTACTGAAAATCCCTCTAGTCCTATCCAGAAGTGAAGGCTGGTGACCCGGTGCACATGACGGTGGGGACATAGCCTTGAGAGGTGACCCAGCACATATGTGATTAATACAGCTGTTCCCCAAGGCAGCTCCGTCCTAAAGAAGGCAAATTAGAGGTCGCCCCCCCTGCGGAGAGCCGCTGTCTGCGACCTTGCCCTTACTGCCAGTGACTCTTGGATATAAAAGAAAGGACATAAAAGAGCGGGAGCTGAATGTCCTCTACTGGGAGCTGCTGAAAGGGATCCGTCCACCCGAGTCTTGGGCTTTTTACCGTCCACCGGTGCTTTGTGCTCCTCTAACTTTGGTGGAATACATTTACATAATCATTTCTTTCAACATCCCTCATAGTTCAGACTGATATGTAAATTCTCAGTTACACAATTCCGTGGCTGAACCTTTTATAAACGAATAATTATTTATAGCTTCAAAACGTAACTATTTCACTAGAATGATACGAAGCAATGCGCCGAGACCGGTCCAGAATAATAAAAATCTGTCTCAATAAGTGGCTCCACTGTCAATGTGTGACCCCGCAGAGCGTTATTCACAGTATCTGTAGGATGTGCCGTCCCTTTGTGATCAGTGAGGATGACATTTGTGACCCCCATTGATCCTTCTAATGAAAGGGCTAACGGATCCTTTTTTCCATAGACTTCTATGTTAAAAAACACATTCAGTTGAAATCATTTTTAATTTTTTTACTGGAGAAAAAAAAGTTGTGTCTGCACAACATTTATGGTCAACGGATTGCTGCTGGATCCGTTCTTACAGATGATTACTGGACATGTGAACATAGCCTTAAACTGAAAGATTATTGTGAAAAGAGAGTGTTGCTAGGAATACTCATTCACGTTAAGGGTGCAGTGTAAATGCACCTTAAAGGCCCCCAATTCATGAAGACCAGCGTTGAGGGGGTGCGGTGGAGTGCAAGGTGCCAGATTAAGAGGTGCACGCCTCTTAATGAGTCAGGCGAGGTGCAAAGTGTCATGTGCGCCCTACCACAAATCTTACTCCAGGGTAGGACTGGAGTAAGATTTGTGGTGTAAGGAAAACCATTGTTCATCATGAACTTCAACAGCGGGAGTTGTCGCGCCTCTGTCCCGCCCCAGCTTCACCCAGTGTGTCGGATGAAAATGGCAGCCTTGTGTTGCGCAAAAAATGTGTTGACTTTTCAAAGGTTTTCATGACAGTTTTATTGGATGAAAGCTTTAAGGCGCTGATACACAATAGATTAATGTCCGGGTGGCTTCAGATCAGCGCTTACAAGCTCTAGAGATAAAGAGCTTGTTGGCGCTGTGCTCCTGGCCTAGGAAACAGGCCACTTCTGATAAACTGAAGAGGTGGCTGGCAACCTAGGTAACAGGCAGTAAACTATAGAATTAAAAATTCCTCAGTTCTTGAAAACGGAAAGGATATTTAATAGGAGGTAAATTGCGAAGTTGCCTGTTTTTGCAAGCACTTTTAACCCATGAAATCATTAAAACGTCAAGGGGTTTTCCACTACGATGATATTGCTAACTCGTCCTTAGAGTAGGCGATCAATATCATATCGGTGTGACAGGGCGGTGGTATTCCGCTCCGATCGGTGCAGGTCCAATAATGCAGGCGTTGGCTGTCTTAGAAGTAGGACGCCCGCTAATCTTGAGTAAAGGGAACCTCGCGCCGGACCCCAGGCATGGTAGCATTAATAAAAAAAGGATGATGGGGCGTTAATAACAAATACTAGTACATTTGAAAGTCAAAAAAATGTCAAAGTACAGTAAGTGAATAAAAGTAGCCGAGACGGAATAATTATATATTCTCGGAAGGCGAAGAGGAGGTAGAAAACAAGCAGATGTACACTAATGAGGAAGGAACCTGAAGGCAAATTTACTCCACACGACTGGACAATTACTAAAGCGAGCCGCAGACAGATATTTCTGATCAGTAAGCAGGAGGAAATAAGACATTAAAAATGATTTGCCGGCGATCAGCCCACAGTTTATCCCTTTAAGCAAGATGTAACTTGTTATCTCACTAAGCAGAGAGAAGCACCGGTGCCCGTACACATACCAATTATCCCATTCTCTCTCTGGCTATGCAAAAAAAAAAAAAAAAAGAAATAATAAAAAAAAACTATTGCTCGGAAGCTACAAGAGATCATCATTAGCTATGCTGTAAAAAGACCGGGTACATTACTGCAGCTTTTATAAAAAAAATTCATTGGTAACATCCTGTTCTCAAAATCTTACAAACATGTTATTAAAAGTACATTCAGCCATGAAATGTGTGTGTGCGGAGCAGCTCCGGGGTCACGTCCAGCAAAAATAGCTAACAAAGGAATGTCTGCAAATGTCTCTGCAGAAATTGTACTCAAACTCATCAGGATGATTGGCTATTATCTCCCTTGTTACGGCTAACGGTGCAGATGCCACCAGAGAGACACGTTGTGGGTGGCTCTATACCAAGGCTCATGTTGGGTGGTGGGAAGGGGTCTGCACCTACAATTAGAACCCAAATGTAGAATTTTAAAGAGATTGTGTATAAGAATCTATATAACGAAGAAGAATACCACAATATCATATTTTGTAATATATTTATATTCCCACAATTTCTCCCAAATGCTACTCTCCCTGCGGTCACGTCCCTTGCGTCTTTGGTTTCTGCATATCCTCGTTGGCGCGTGTGCGGTCCATACTCGCCGACGCGCGTGCGGTCCATCCTGGTCGGCACACATTTGCTGAATGTGAGAAAAGCGCTCGCCTGGTCTTATCTAACAGAATAAAATGGCATGAGCAGCTCAGTAAGAAAAGTATAGGGGGTGGAAAGAGATAACATAAAAAGCTGAATACCCAGGGGCCGTCATACCATTGGTGCAACCTGTGCAGCCGAACAGGGGCCCAAGTGGTAAAGGGGCTCATTTTCCACCTCCAAAGCAGGTGCAATTTTGCATTATGATGAGCTATTGGACTGCAAAAGGCTCATATACGGTTCTTTCAAAGCACCCCTCTTCGGTCTGTGTCCATCAGTGTGAAAACCACAAGGGAGACTAGGAACCGCAATTCCGGCTGACATGCACACCACTGTGGCACACAGCGGAAAACAAACATTTTTTACTCACTGAAGAGGGTAAGTAGATGCCAATTACCAATTCGTCATAGTAAATGTTAATTTACTTTTGAAAACTTTTTTTTTTTTTTTTTGTAGTGCTATGACAATTGCAACCAACTTTATATTTCTCCATGACTTAGGCAGAGTCTTGCTTCAACATATTCAACCGTTTTGGGTCTACAGTTCTCATGCAAATCTTTGTCTCCATGGTAACAGACTACAAACAAACCAAGTGAAGTCAGATCCTGTTGCATTTCCTTCCACAACTTGGCCCATGCTTCTGGCTAAAGCATTAATCATTTATATTAAATTATTATTATTTTCATTTATTTATTTTATTTACAACACGCATTAATTTGGGAATACAGTGTGGTAGATCGCTCACTCAGCTGCACACGAAGGTAGAGACAGGTACGCTGTCTCTTTAAACTTGTGGTTGGTTTATTACAATGTACCATAACTAATAGAGCCAATAAAAGAAAACACGGCCCTTTGGGCAAAACAGGGAAACCAAAATGGTGACACAAAAAACACAGTCTTTGTGGTAGCAGGAGTCTACCCGCTCAGAGTCCAGCAAACACATGGTTCAGATTAGCACAGAACACGCATCTCCTGTCTGGAGTATGCCTCTCCAGATACACTGAACAACTAATGCCTCAGCAGACCACACCCTGAGGTGGAGATATGGAGAACAACCTCTCGCCTGCTCTATGGTTCTTCTCATAAAAACACGCCCTTTTAAAAATGGTGTCTTAACCCCTCTCCGCAAATAACATGCTGGAGGAAACTTAATGGTTTTAATTCACTGAAGCTAATAGCCTCAGGGAAACATATCTCCCCTCCATCACTTTACCAGTGACTTTGTCAAAACGGGTTACGGTTTGCTTGGTTGCGGAGCTTTATTTCTCTTATTTTTTGAGTAGCCATTCTGTATTTTAAAAGCTAAAAGTTTTTAACTTTTTTTTTGTTGACATTAAAGTGTCCATTGGAGGGCTGGGGTCAGTCGAGAGAACCCCACCGATTGTTTAAGTTACCCTCCAGCATGAGCAGAGTGGTGTTCGGACCCCATAGACTTTCTTTTGAGCCCCCATGGCTCTGTTCTCACCTGAGAACAACTGCCCTACGCTTTGAGTGATCGTGGGCAATCGCAGGATCTGAACCCTCACCAATCGGTGCTATGTATTAATAAAACAAAAGTTGATCCCTCTAATTAACCCTTTTAGCTTAACCTTTCTATATATAACTCATGACATCACTAACTACAGAGACAAACAGCACTAATACCGTGACAGTAGTCACAATCAGGACTATGCATGGCAACAGCAGTGCCGTGTGCAGCACAACAGGCCATGATATAATCTGCGCTCCGCAATCAGGAAAGACAGACTATTTATGTATGCTCGCTGAGCGCCATTTACCGGCATTTCATTCATGAAGACCATGATAATTGCCCTTCCAGATACAAGGAGTTCATTTGCAAGAAGCAGTATCACTGCAATCTTGGATTTCTTCTTTGTTCGACAAGGATGTGAATCGGTTCAGAAGGTCTTCATTTCCATCCGTCTGCTCGCTATCATACATAAAACAAGACGTACACGTATATATATATCCTTTACTGTACTAACAAGACGTGAAAGCGAGTGTTCACAGGACGGCAATGACAGATGGGAACTTATTAGCGGAATAAAACATCTCGGAGTGCCGGTCTTACACCGGGAGACAATTCTTGTTAAGATGCAACATTGATTCCTTTTCTTGCAAATAAATCTCTGCTCGTCACTTCAGCAACTTCAGTGCTGACCCTCCACTTTTAGCGGGAGATCAAGGTTGGATACATCAAAGGCTCCTGACACAAGACTCGAGCGCCAGGAAGCTTTCTGCCGGCTACTGACAAACTGACTTATTTTAGATGCGCTGACTTTTAACCATTGAGGCCTGTTTACTCCGGCAATGGTTTCTACAATGAGATCGTGCTGAAAAAAGAAAAAAAGTAATTTACTGCACATGAAAAACCCGGAAATGAACTGCACAAAGCCTTCCAGTGACAATCTAGAGGACGACCCTGCTGCGTAGTCGCTCGTGGGCTCCAATTATAGGAAAGCAAAGAGCGGCAGATTGAGCAAACAGTCGAAGTATACGGTCCTAATGACTTGGGGAAATCGCCATGGTCCTAGAGATACAAGTCCAATTATCCAGCATGCTTACTACCTCTAATGCCCCAGACCAGCTGATATTCTCGTATACTGTCAGCCATGGGGGTCGTCTCGGCTTAAGTCTTCGGACCCAGCACCTGAGGAAGCCCAAACTGCTAAACTGTCGGTACATAAACAAATGAAGAACATCCGACCCTCCGGCGCAGAATCTTTCACAACAGATTCTCTTCAAAGAGGAAACTGTCAGTATTATTGTAGCGACTAAACCACCAGCGTAACGTCAAGACCCATTTAGACATGCTATTAGCTTGTATTAACTTGCCGCCAGCACCTGAAGGAGAAAACCGCTTGTAGTCATTAAAATCATTGTTCTCGGCAGCACATTGCCCTGTAGAAACCGGTGATATGCTGCCGAGAACGATGATGTTTTAATGTGCGCAGAAATCTGGTCGGCCTGTCTAAACGGGCCATTAAGTGCCCGGCGATCGGCTTGCAGATAATAATATTTATTGCACCAACATATTCCGCAGCGCTTTACAATTTTAGAATAGCAATCAGTAATTGTTTAACCGCCGTGGTAAGCAGGTGTAAATGCATCTTTACATCCCCCATCTCAAGATCTGGTGCAAGTGCGGATCAGGTGTATGGAGCAGGCTCAGCGGTTGAGCCTCCACCAAACACAGCAGATGATGGCTGTGCTAATTAGGCAGCCTTTAAAAGCAGTGAGCTGAGCTCTGCCAGCTGCTGTTAATGTCACATGCTGCTGTCAATATCTGACAGCAGCATTTAAAGCAAAGAAACCAAGAAAGAGCACGCTATATCAGGGTGCTGATGGCTTGACATGGCAGCGAAAGGTCGGCTCGAGACCTCTGACTGACATGATGCTGCCCCTGTGAAGGTCAGCTTGTGGCTGGCATTCAGAGTCCATGATTTTCCCCTTTATATTGCGATACAGTTGTATTGCAGTATATAGTATAGGCGATCAGATGTTCACAGGACAAGTCTCATAAAAAAATAATAATATCATCAACTTATTACATAAGGCTACATCCATAATAGTCCGGTCAATCAAAATATAAAATTAACCTGATAGGTAAAATGATAAAAAAAAAAATAAAAAAATTATTTTTTTTCCGTTGTCGGAACCTCAGAAAAAAAAATATTTTGGTGGAACGATGATAATTTTTTTCATCAAATTTCTACAATTTTTTTTTTTTTTTTTTTTAGACTAAAAAAAGAAAGAAGTGGAAGAGGATAAGATTTAGTATTACCATAATATGCTGAAGGGGTAAAATCATGATACCAGGTCATTTTTGATGACATCATGAACCCACACATCTTGGATAAATTGCCAGTTCCTATATCTCTCTGGACTCGGCTCAGCCAAGCATTCATGTGTTATCTATGGGGGGAGCGGAGTAAGCGGCTGACAAACTCCTTCTGCATTGGCCCATCAGCCCAGGCGAACCCCAATCGGATGGGGAATTTAATGTGGCCTAATCCTTCTTTCCCGGACATCAGCCGTCTACGCATACACATTAGATGGGCTGCAGATCCTGTTCTGGTGTGTATGGGGGCCTATGGTCTGACATGGTCAGCGCTTGGTTCGGCATGCCTGGCACCTTCCCCCTACTGCCCCATCATTATTGCGCAGCATACAAAACCCACATAATATAATCTGGTCTCCTGTACATTCTTTACATAAATGTAAAATACAATGAGAGGAGTGTTTTTTGTATTTCCGTCAAGAGAAATACACAAAGCGAAGATGAAAGACAACAGCATAAGCAGCCGACAGATGATTTCCCCCAATTCTCCTTTCACTACAGGTCCGGCCAGTCACGATAATTATAAGGCCGGGATACTCCTTTATGCTTTCTTCATGTACTGCCTGACCGTAAAGGTCACCGCCGCGCTGTGCGGACATCAATCATGGTGAGGAGACAAGATCAGATGGCAGGCACAGGAATAGTCGGCCAAAGTGTCTGCAGCGACAAAGTCTCCATTCACTGGCATTAGACGACAATACGGCGCCCCCAATATGTACGGCCATCAGTGACGAATCCTGCTCACATTAAAGAGGTGCATGCCTCTTAATGAGTCAGGCGAGGTGCAAAGTGGCATGTGCGCCCTACCACAAATCTTACTCCAGTGTAGGACTGGAGTAAGATTTGTGGTGTAAGGAACACCAGAAATCAATCACAATGGGTATGACTGGTCATATCGCAGACGACGCAATACAGTCGCGTATTGCAGACCCCCATACAGTCGGGTAACGAAGCTCGTGGGCCCAATGCAAAATCTCTAACAGGGCCCTCAACAAACACGAGTCTGTAATAGTAAAACTTTTCATATGGGCCAAAAGGGACCTTTAAGGTCCCCTAGGCCCCGAGGTCTGGGTGTGATTGTAACCCCTGCATCTTACTATAGTGACTCCATGCAGTGGTTTACACGGGTACAGACCAACCATCTGATGTGTATGGAGTCCTCCTGCCTCTCCTCCGGAAGATTAGGTCTGAAGATATAAGGATCGGGAAGTTGAAGCGTTAACGATGTTATTTCTAGGGAGTTTGAAGCATGGATACACGAAATATATGAAACTAGAGTTGCATTATTGCTCTAGAAAATAGGAAAAAAATGAAGATACTTTGCTGTGAACCTAATCTAATGTGATTCCTCTCCTGGGTTGATAGGATCCTACTGTGATTAAAACCGCCATAGGCTGATGGTTGGAGTGTCGGTCAGAGAGCAAATGTATACAAATATCAAAGACTGTCACTTTCAAACAGAGAATAGATGCCATCTCCATATAGAAGTAACAAATAAAGCTGCACTCAGTAACGCTACAGCATGCAAACATGAAATATATGAAACTAGAAATGCATTATTGCTCTAGAAAAAAAGGAAAAGACAAAGATACTTAGCGCATAAATTGGCAATTCATGTGTGCCGTATAGATAGGATCTCTGAGTGAACACTCCACCCATCAGCCTCTGGCGGTTTTAATCACAGCCCGATCCTATCTACCCATATAATTGCAGGCTATCAGGCAAGGAGAGGTATTCTATTAGGTTAGGCTCCCAACAAAGTGTCGCCTTGTCATGGCTGCTAAGCATTTCTTTCTATTTTCTAGAGCAGAAATGCAGTTTCAATTTCATATTTGCATGCTATAGCGTTACAGAGTGCAGGTTTATTTCTTATTTTCCGGGAGTTGTCAGGGCACATTGTCAGCCCTCCTTGATGGTCAGCCCTCCATGTAATGCCCATTAGGGTGCGGTTAAAGTTGTAGATTACTACATGCGGGGATCCAGGCTTCTTTGGATAATTAGTATGTTTCTACTCATCTGCCTCCATTTCCAGCACCCAACATTGCCATCCGTGTGACCTTGTTATCGCAGGCAGTGTTGGACATTGTGTTTGTCACGTTGTGTGTCTTTACGTTAGTCGCCATGTATGTAATCATGTTGTCAGCACTTGTTTACTGTCGCTCTTGGGATATTTTGCACTTATTCTCTTCTGTCAGGTTTCCATTGATGGCCACAATAGCTCCACAAGCTGCTCACAAAACATAAGGAGCCATTATAAGCTGTAATATACAGAGCATTAATGCACTTGAAAAATGCAGAAAAGACCTGCAAACTTATTGTGACGGTATATATTCTATATAAAAATGTTGGGTGTGTGTCAGGAATACGCCGAGCTAAGCACCAAGTGTAGCAGTAGGGAATAATTGGACCAGATGGAAATAAAAAAAATAAATAAAAAAAAACTCAGTGGTTCGTATTGGGATAGCTTTGTCTCCCTACTCTATGTAGTAGTTTAGTGATGTGGGTGTTGTGTTATGTGACCCCTGCAGCCAATCAGCAGCCACCGACTGGCTGCAGCCTTTACTATTTTGGCAGAGTAGATGCCCAATCTGATGGAATAATGATTATCTGCAGCTGATCAACGACTGCTGATTGCCTGCAGGGGTAGCATGATAATACCCCCCTGGAAAAACAATGATGCGGGAGGGGAGTAGCCATTATTTTATTTCCTACCGGGCCACAAGTTGATTTAGTAGGGGTTGTGCAGTAGTAGACAATGGCGGATATAAAAGTAGGGTTTCCTTTGGAACACTGGAATAGCTGGCTGAAGTCATACGTGCCCAATACATGATATAGAGATCGAGATTATTATATAGAGCTATATAGATAGATATAATACAGCTCTGGCAAAAATTAAGATACCACTGCACAGTTCTCTCTATGTCTGACAGCCATTCCATTCCAGTGTCCGTTGAATTCCAACCAAAGTCCACCTCATTCTACTTAATGTGCTTCTGATTAGGTGATCACCTGAACCAAATCTTATGTAACGAGGGAAAGTATAAAAAACACTGCTGTGGTCTTCACAATCCTCTTGCAATAGGACAAGCTGGATGGCAAAAC
This sequence comes from Phyllobates terribilis, assembly GCF_046119375.1. Taxonomy (NCBI): domain Eukaryota; kingdom Metazoa; phylum Chordata; class Amphibia; order Anura; family Dendrobatidae; genus Phyllobates; species Phyllobates terribilis. The sequence continues at coordinate 140,881,512 of NW_027362768.1, read as the reverse complement.
AAGTGCTAGGAATAGCCCAAAAGTAATTTGAATGAAAAAATAACTTTTAACCATGCCAAAGGAGTTGAAAAGTCTTGAGTGAGGAAAAGAGGGGCTCAATTCTGGCTTTACTAGCAGAGGGATACAGTGAGCGTCATGTTGCCTCCATCCTTAAAATTTTGAAGCCGGCAGTCCATTACAACAAGGTCAAGCAGCAGACATTGGGGACAACAAAGCTACAGACCGGCAGAAGGCGAGAGCGACTCTCCACTGACTGGGATGACCATCGTCTTATTCCAATGTCACTCAGCAACCGCAGGATGACATCAAGTGACCTACAAAAGGAATGGCAAATGGCAGCTGGGGTGAAGTACAAGGTAAGAACAGTTGGTAACAGGCTCCAAGAGGCCTCAAGTCATGTAAAGCTAGAAAAAAAGCCTTTCATCAATGAGAAGCAAAGGAGAGCCAGGCTGAAGTTTGCCAAAGACCATAAGAATTGGACCATAGAGGACTGGAGTAAGGTAATCTTCTCTGATGAGTCTAATTTTCAGCTTTGCCCAACACCTGGTCGTCTAATGGTTAGACGGAGACCTGGAGAGGCATAAAAGCCACAGTGTCTGCACCCACTGTGAAATTTGGTGGAGGATAGGTGATGATCTGGGGATGCTTCAGGCTGGAATTGGGCAGGTTAATCTTTGCGAAGGACATATGAATCAAGCCACATACAAGGTTATCCTTGAAAAACACTTGCTTCCTTCTCCACAGGCAATGGTCCCCAACTCTGAGGACTGATTTTTTCCAGCAGGACAATGCCCCATGCCACACAGCTAGGTCCATCAATGTGTGGATGAAGGAGCAGCACATCAAGACCCTGTCATGGCCAGCCCAATCTCCAGACCTGAACCCCATTGAAAACCTCTGGAATGTAATCAAGAGGAAGATGGATAGTCACAAGCCATCAAACAAAGAAGAACTGCTTACATTATTGTGCCAGGAGTGGCATAAGGTCACCCAAAAGCAGTGTGAAAGACTGGTGGAAAGCAGCCAAGACGCATGAAAGCTGGGATTAAAAATCATGGTTATTCCACCAAATATTGATTTCTGAACTCTCCGTTTACAACTAGTGTTGAGCGATACCTTCCGATATCAGGAAATATCGTATCGGATTGGATCGGGCCGATACCCAAAAAGTATCGGATATCGCCGATTCCGATACCGGAAACCAATGCAAGTCAATGGGACACAAATATCGGAATGAAAATAAACCCTTTCTTTCCTTGTAGGTTAATTCTACATGAAGTAAAACAACTAAGAATAATGTAGAATGACATGAAAAGCCGGCAATTCATCAGCGGCATACACCGGTACCCGACAATTTACAACAGAAAGAATAGAGCTTCACACATAGATTAGATAGATAGAAACATGTCAGTCACATATATATGAAGTACAGTGACTGTGTTGCTTACTGTACTTGTCATTTAGTGTAAAGGATTTATTAAAAAAAATATTAGTGTTTTCGTGCACCGTCTCTTTAAAAAAGCCGGCCGGCAATTCAGCATCTGTACCCGACAATTTATAACAGACAGAATAGAGAATCACACATAGATTAGATAGATAGAAACATGTCAGTCACATATATATGAAGTACAGTGACAGTGTTGCTTACTGTACTTGTCATTTAGTGTAAAGGATTTATTAAAAAAAAATATTAGTGTTTTCGTGCACCGTCTCTTTAAAAAAGCCGGCCGGCAATTCAGCAGCGGTACCCGACAATTTATAACAGAAAGAATAGAGCTTCACACATAGATTAGATAGATAGAAACATGTCAGTCACATATATATGAAGTACAGTGACAGTGTTGCTTACTGTACTTGTCATTTAGTGTAAAGGATTTATTTAAAAAAATAATAGTGTTTTCATGCACCGTCTCTTTAAGAAAGCCGGCCGGCAATTCAGCATCTGTACCCGACAATTTAGAATAGAAGGAATAGAGAATCACACATAGATTAGATAGATCGAAACATGTCAGTCACATATATATGAAGTACAGTGACAGTGTTGATTACTGTACTTGTCATGTAGTGTTAAAATAAAGGATTTATTTAAAAAAAAATTGGCGTGGGGTTCCCCTTAATTTTAGGCTCTAGCGGAGGTTAAGCAGACAGCTGGGGCAAATGTTTGAAGCCTGGGAAGGGGGTAATACCCACGGAGCTTCCCAGGCTACTAATATCAGCCCCCAGCTGAATACCTAGCCTTTACTAGCTATTAAAATGGGGGAACCCCCCCAAAAAAATAACGTGGGGTCCCCCCTAATTTAATAGCTAGCACAGGCTAGGCAGACAGCTGGGGGCTGATATTAATAGCCCAGGAAGGGTGCCATGAATATTGGCCCCCTCCCAGGCTAGAAACACCAGCCGTCAGCCGCCCCAGAAATGGCGCATCCATAGGATGCGCCAATTCTGGCACTTAGCCTCGCTCTTCCACGCTGCCCTGGTGCGGTGGCAGGGGGTAATAGGGTTGGGGTTGATGTCAGCTTATAATGCCAGCTGACATCAAGCCCAGGTTAGTAATGGAGAGGCGTCTATAAGACACCCCCATTACTAACCCCATAGTCAAAGTTAAAAGAAAACACAAACACCCAGAGTAAAGTCCTTTAATTGAAATAAAGACACAATTCTTTATTGTTCTAAATTAAACCATACTTACCATCACGCCCATTCCAGCTGAAGCCAACGATCTCCTGCAATAAAAGAAAAATAATAAAGCAACCTCATCCTTACCTTTCGATGGTTCCCAGGACAGCTCCAGCTCTGCTACATCGAGATGACAGGCTGGACCGCAGCAGAAAGCTGCCATCCAGCCTGTCATCCCGCAGACACTGAGAAGCGCAGGCATGCTTGCGCTCCTCAGTGTCTCTCTGTGACGTCATCCAGATGAGCCGAGTTCATGTCCAATGAACTCAGCTCACCTCATGCACGTCACTGACAGCGTGGGAAAATTCTCCTGCACTCAGCGCTTCAGCGTGAGAATTCTCCCACGCTGTCAGTGACATACATGAGGTGAGGTCATGTCCAATGAACTCAGCTCACCTCATGCACGTCACTGACAGCGTGGGAAAATTCTCACGCTGAAGCGCTGAGTGCAGGAGAATTTTCCCACGCTGTCAGTGACGTACATGAGGTGAGCTGAGTTCATTGGACATGACCTCGGCTCATCTGGATGCCGTCACAGCCAGACACTGAGGAGTGGAAGTATGCCTGCGCTTCTCAGTGTCTGCGGGATGACAGGATGGATGGCAGCGTTCTGCTGCGGTCCAGCCTGTCATCTCGATGTAGCAGAGCTGAAGCTGTCGTGGGAGCCATGGAAAGGTAAGGATGATGTTGCTTTATTATTTTACTTTTATTGCAGGAGATCGTTGGCTTCAGCTGGAATGGGCGTGGTGGTAAGTATGGTTTAATTTAGAACAATAAAGAATTGTGTGTTTATTTCAATTAAAGGACTTTTTTCTGGGTGTTGTGTTTTTTTAAATACTTTACTAGAAATTCATGGTGGTCATGTCTAATATTGGCGTGACCCCATGAATTTTGGGCTTAGGGCCAGCTGATAATGCCAAGCTGGCCTTAACCCCTTTATTACCCAGTGAGCCACCGCACCAGGGCCCTGGATGAGTTGGGTACAGCGCCAGAAGATGGCGCTTCTATGAACGCGCCATTTTCTGGGGCGGCTGCGGACTGCAATTTGCAGCGGGGGTGGCCCAGAAAGCTTGGGTCTCCCTGCGCTGCGGATTCCAGCTCCCAGCTGCCTAGTTGTACCTGGCTGGGCACAAAAATAGGGCGAAGCCCCACGCATTTTTTTTTTTTAATTATTTCATGCAATTCATGGAATAATTAAGAAAAAAAGGGCTTCCCTATATTGTTGTGTCCAACCAGGTACAAATAGGCAGCTGGTGGTTGGGGGCAGCCCATTCCTGCCTGCTGTACCTGGCTGGACACAAATATAGGGCGAAGCCCCACGTCAATTTTTTTTAAAATAAATCCTTTATTTTAACACTAAATGACATTTGAGGAGTTAATAAAGATGCAGTCCCTAAATTATTATTTATTTTTTAATTAATTTTTCCCAAAACTTTTGACGTGGGCTTCGCCATATTTTTGTATGCCAGCCAGGTACAGCATCCAGCCATTTTCCGGGGTGGCTGCGGACTGCAATTTTCAGCGGGGGGCAGAAAGCTTGGGCCTCCCTGCGCTGCAGATTCCATCCCCCAGCTGCCTAGTTGTACCTGGCTGGACACAAAAATAGGGAGAAGCTTCACGTATTTTTTTTTTTTTTAATTATTTCATGAAATTCATGAAATAATTAAGAAAAAAAGGGCTTCCCTATATTGTTGTGTCCAACCAGGTACAAATAGGCAGCTGGTGGTTGGGGGCAGCCCGTTCCTGCCTGCTGTACCTGGCTGGACACAAATATAGTGCGAAGCCCCACGTCAATTTTTTTTAAATCATTTCAGGAAATTCATGAAATAATTTAAAAAAATTGATGTGGGGCTTCGCCCTATATTTGTGTCCAGTCAGGTACAGCAGGCAGGAACGGGCTGCCCCCAACCACCAGCTGCCTATTTGTACCTGGCCGGACACAACAATATAGGGAAGCCCTTTTTTTCTTAATTATTCCATGAATTTCATGAATTTAAAAAAAAAAAAACGTGGAGCTTCGCCCTATTTTTGTGTCCAGCCAGGTACAACTAGGCAGCTGGGGGCTGGAATCTGCAGCGCAGGGAGGCCCAAGCTTTCTGGACCCCACCCGCTGCAAATTGCAGTCCGCAGCCGCCCCGGAAAATGGCGCATTCATAGAAGCGCCATCTTCTGGCGCTGTACCCAACTCATCCAGGGCCCTGGTGCGGTGGCTCACTGGGTAATAAAGGGGTTAAGGCCAGCTTGGCATTATCAGCTGGCCCTAAGCCCGAAATTCATGGGGTCACGCCAATATTAGACATGACCACCATGAATTTCTAGTAAAGTATTTAAAAAAAACACAAACACCCAGAAAAAAGTCCTTTAATTGAAATAAACACACAATTCTTTATTGTTCTAAATTAAACCATACTTACCATCACGCCCATTCCAGCTGAAGCCAACGATCTCCTGCAATAAAAGAAAAATAATAAAGCAACATCATCCTTACCTTTCCATGGCTCCCACGACGGCTCCAGCTCTGCTACATCGAGATGACAGGCTGGACCGCAGCAGAACGCTGTCATCCAGCCTGTCATCCCGCAGACACTGAGAAGCGCAGGCATACTTCCACTCCTCAGTGTCTGGCTGTGACGGCATCCAGATGAGCCGACAATGAACTCGGCTCACCTCATGTACGTCACTGACAGCGTGGGAGAATTCTCCTGCACTCAGCGCTTCAGCGTGAGAATTTTCCCACGCTGTCAGTGACGTGCATGAGGTGAGGTCATGTCCAATGAACTCGGCGCACCTCATGCACGTCACTGACAGCGTGGGAGAATTCTCACGCTGAAGCGCTGAGTGCAGGAGAATTTTCCCACGCTGTCAGTGACGTGCATGAGGTGAGCTGAGTTCATTGGACATGACCTCGGCTCATCTGGATGACGTCACAGAGAGACACTGAGGAGCGCAAGCATGCCTGCGCTTCTCAGTGTCCGCGGGATGACAGGCTGGATGGCAGCGTTCTGCTGCGGTCCAGCCTGTCATCTCGATGTAGCAGAGCTGAAGCTGTCCTGGGAACCATGGAAAGGTAAGGATGAGGTTGCTTTATTATTTTACTTTTATTGCAGGAGATCGTTTGCTTCAGCTGGAATGGGCGTGGCGGTAAGTATGGTTTAATTTAGAACAATAAAGAATTGTGTCTTTATTTCAATTAAAGGACTTTTTTCTGGGTGTTTGTGTTATTTTTAAATACTTTACTAGAAATTCATGGCGGTCATGTCTAATATTGGCGTGACCCCATGAATTTCGGGCTTAGGGCCAGCTGATAATGCCAAGCTGGCCTTAACCCCTTTATTACCCAGTGAGCCACCGCACCAGGGCCCTGGATGAGTTGGGTACAGCGCCAGAAGATGGCGCTTCTATGAACGCGCCATTTTCCGGGGCGGCTGCGGACTGCAATTTGCAGCGGGTGGGGCCCAGAAAGCTTGGGTCTCCCTGCGCTGCAGATTCCAGCCCCCAGCTGCCTAGTTGTACCTGGCTGGACACAAAAATAGGGCGAAGCGCCACACATTTTTTTTTTTAATTATTTCATGAATTTCCTGAAATAATTAAAAAAAAATTGACGTGGGGCTTCACACTATATTTGTGTCCAGCCAGGTACAGCAGGCAGGAACGGGCTGCCCCCAACCACCAGCTGCCTATTTGTACCTAGCCGGACACAACAATATAGGGAAGCCCTTTTTTTCTTAATTATTCCATGAATTTCATGAAATAATTAAAAAAAAAAAAAACGTGGAGCTTCTCCCTATTTTTGTGTCCAGCCAGGTATAACTAGGCAGCTGGGGGATGGAATCTGCAGCGCAGGGAGGCCCAAGCTTTCTGCCCCCCCCCCCCCGCTGAAAATTGCAGTCCGCGGCCGCCCCGGAAAATGGCGTGTTCATAGAAGCTGGATGCTGTACCTGGCTGGCATACAAAAATATGGCGAAGCCCACGTCAAAAGTTTTGGGAAAAATTTATTAAAAAATAAATAATAATTTAGGGACTGCATCTTTATTAAGTCCTCAAATGTCATTTAGTGTTAAAATAAAGGATTTATTTTAAAAAAAAATGGCGTGGGATCCCCCATAATTTTAGTCTCTAGCGGAGGTTAAGCAGACAGCTGGGGCAGATGTTTGAAGCCTGGGAAGGGGGTAATACCCACGGAGCTTCCCAGGCTACTAATATCAGCCCCCAGCTGAATACCTAGCCTTTACTAGCTATTAAAATGGAGGACCCCCCCCAAAAAAATGACGTGGGGGCCCCCCTAATTTTAGTCTCTAGCGGAGGTTAAGCAGACGGCTGGGGCAGATGTTTGAAGCCTGGGAAGGGGGTAAAACCCACGGAGCTTCCCAGGCTACTAATATCAGCCCCCAGCTGAATACCTAGCCTTTACTAGCTATTAAAATGGGGGACCCCCCCAAAAAAAATGACATGGGGTCCCCCCTATTTTAATAGCTAGCAAAGGCTAGGCAGACAGCTGGGGGCTGATATTAATAGCTCAGGAAGGGTGCCATGAATATTGGCCCCCTCCCAGGCTAGAAACACCAGCCGTCAGCCGCCCCAGAAATGGCGCATCCATAGGATGCGCCAATTCTGGCACTTAGCCTCGCTCTTCCACGCTGCCCTGGTGCGGTGGCAGGGGGTAATAGTGGTGGGGTTCATGTCAGCGCCAGCTGCCATGAAGCCCAGGTTAGTAATGATGGCCGTCTATATGACACCCCCATTACTAACCTACAAAGTGTTAAAAAGAAAAAACACACTACACCCAGAAAAAAAAAAATTATTTGAAATAAAACACCATTTTATTTAATTCTTAGTTTACTAAAAAAAAAATAGTTACCTGTCCACGTTCCTGCGCTCATCTCCCATGCACAGCTGTCACATCTGGAGATGGTGACAGCTGTGCATGGCTGCTGTAAGCTCACGCTGCCGGGAACACGTCCGCTCCCGGCAGCGGGAGCCACTGACTGAGGTCACCGGAGTGCATTCAGGCAGCGCAGCTCCGGAGACCTCCTTTACGGCAGTGCTGTACCGTGGGAATTTCTCACGATACAGCAGTGCCGTAAAGGAGCTAACCGGAGCAGCGCTGCCTGAACTCCGGTGAACCCTTACGGCCCCGTCATTCTAGCGGCGGCAGCGGTTCAGAGCGGTCACATTCTATGTGGCTGCTCTGAACTGGAGATCTTCGTGGGACACTCGTGGACTGCTACGGAGGGGTAAGGATAAGGTTGTGGTTTATTATTTTATATTTTATTACAGGAGATCGATGGCTTCGGGGAATTAGGTGTCTAGGTGAGTATAGGTGTAGTTTTTTATTTTTTACTTTATTTTAGGTGGCGATCGGCGGGGACAGGTAATGTATGAACTAATTTCTTTTAGGTAACCACTGGCCACCAATGACATGTATTTAAAATTTATTGGGGACACAGTAGGGCAATTTAAATAGCAGGATCAGGCTGATGGGAACTACTGCTCCCATCGAGCTGATCCTGCTGGCAGGAGTGGACGGGGGACAGACATAGGCCGATGGGAGTAGTAGTGTCACATCGGCCTATGTCTGCCTGCACGCACAGACACCCCGCACACACACCCACACACACACACCCCGCACACACACACACACCCCGCACACACACACACACCCCGCACACACACACACACCCCGCACACACACACACACCCCGCACACACACACACACCCCGCACACACACACACACACCCCGCACACACACACACACCCCGCACACACACACCCCGCACACACACACACACCCCGCACACACACACACACCCCGCACACACACACACACCCCGCACACACACACACACCCCGCACACACACACACACACCCCGCACACACACACACACCCCGCACACACACACACACCCCGCACACACACACACACCCCGCACACACACACACACCCCGCACACACTAATCATGACGGGTTTGGGAGGAGTGGCTGACCTGTGCGGCCGTGGGAAAGTTGATGTGAGTTCATGCAGTCAAGCATGAACTCACATGAACCCTCTGAGGGCACCGCGGCTACTTCAAATTAACAGCTGATCGGCATCACCTGATACCTCAGCTGTTCATTTGAAATAACCGGCGGGAAAGCGCAGCACAGAACGGGAAAGCCGGCGGTGAAGTCTTTTCACTGCCGGCTTCCCCGCCCGGGTCCTTCGCTCCTTGGTGCTGCACTCCCCGCCCGGTCCTAATTTACGATTGGGATTGGAGGTGGCGAGGGGAGCGGAGGATCGGGGTGGGAGGCTGCGGGGAAGCAGTATGGGGCTGCGTGATTGTTTAAAAGCCGGCGGCTTTTTACCGCGCGCCGGCTTTTAAACAGTCAGGAGAATTCTCCCACGCTGGGATGGCATTCTGATGACAAGCTGGATCGCAGCTGAGCGCTGCCATCCAGCTTGTCATCCTTCACAGACACTGCAGAGCGCAGGCATTATGGGAACTTCCGATTCCGGTATTCGATATTATAAAAGTATCGGAATTAAGTATCGGAATTCCGATACAGTGAATATCGGCCGATACCCGATATTTCAGTATCGGAATGCTCAACACTATTTACAACCCAAGGTGGTTTGCACGTTAATGACCAGGCCAATTTTTACAATTCTGACCACTGTCACGTTATGAGGTAATTACTCTGGAACGCTTCAACGGATCCACCTGATTCTGAGATTGTTTTTTCGTGACATATTGTACTTCATGATTGTGGTAAAATTTCTTCGATATCACTTGCGTTTATTTGTGAAAAAAACGGAAATTTGGCAAAAATTTTGAAAATTTTGCAATTTCCAAAATTTGAATTTTCATGCCCTTAAATCAGAGAGATATGTCACACAAAAGAGTTAATAAATAACATTTCCCACATGTCTACTTTACATCAGCACAATTTTGTAACCAAAATTTTTTTTTGTTAGGGAGCTATAAGGGTTAAAAGTTGACCAGCGATTTCTCATTTTTCCAACAAAATTTACAAAACCATTTTTTTTAGGGACCACATCACATTTAAAGTCACTTTGAGAGGTCTTTATGACAGAAAATACCCAAAAGTGACACCATTCTAAAAACTGCACCCCTCAAGGTGCTCAAAACCACATTCAAGAACTTTATTAACCCTTCAGGTTTTCACAGGAATTTTTTGAATGTGGAAGAAAAAAAATTAACATTTAACTTTTTTTCACAAAAATGTTACTTTAGACCCAATTTTTTTTATTTTCTCAGGGGTAACAGGAAAAAATGGACCCCAAAATTTGTTCTGCAATTTCCCCTGGGCACGCAGATACCCCATATGTGGGGAGAAAACACTGTTTGGGTGCACAGCAGGGTTCGAAAGGGAAGGAGCGCCATATGAATTTTTGAATGTAAAATTTGCTTGAATAATTAGCGGACGCCATGTTGCATTTGGGGAGCCCCTGATGTGCCTAAATAGTGGAAACCCCCCACAAGGGACACCATTTTGGAAACTAGACCCCTCAGGGAACTTATCTAGATGTGTGGTCTAAAAAAAAAAATCAAACTTTTTCCACAAAAATGAAGTTTTAGCCCCAATTTTTTTTTTTATTTTCACAAGGGTAAGAGGAGAAAATGGACCCCAAAAACTTTTGTGCAGTTTCTCCTGAGTACGCCAATACCCCATATGTGGGGAAAATACAGTGTTTGGGCGCACGGCAGAGTTCAGAAGGGAAGGAGCACTGTGTGACTTTTTGAACGCAAAATAGGCTGGAATCGAGAGCGGACACCATGTCGCGTTTGATGAGCCCCTGATGTGCCTAAATAGTGGAAACCCCCCACAAGTGACCCCATTTTGGATACTACACTCCTCAAAGATTTTATCAAGGGGTATAGTTAACATTTTGAGCCCAGAGGTACGACACAGAATTTGATAACATTAGGTCATCATATTGAATAAGTTGTCATTAGTTTTGAGCGCAAGTGCTCGCTACTTGAGTTTGCATCGGGTACTCAGGTATGCACCATGTATCACGGGTGCTCAAGTGAAACGCTCGAGTCCCCGCCCGCATGTTTCACAGTTATTAGACATCCCCAAAAAAACATGTGGGGATCCCTCATCGCTCGTGCATGGCAGGCAATCCCCGCAAGGTTTTTTTTTAGCCGCGAAGGACACACCTTCTCATTTAAAGATTTTTCTGTATTTTTTTGACTATGAAAATTGTACATTCACACTGAAGACATCAAAACTATGAATTAACACATGTGGAATTATATACTTAACAAAAAAGTGTGAAACAACTGAAAATATGTCTTATATTCCAGGTTCTTCAAAGTAGCCACCTTTTGCTTTGATGACTGCTTTGCACACTCTTGGCATTCTCTTGATGAGCTTCAAGAGGTAGTCACCGGAAATGGTCTTCCAACAATCTTGAAGGAGTTCCCAGAGATGCTTAGCACTTGTTGGCCCTTTTGCCTTCACTCTGCGGTCCAGTTCAACCCAAACCATCTCGATTGGGTTCAGGTCTGGTGACTGTGGAGGCCAGGTCATCTGGCGTAGCACCCCATCACTCTCCTTCTTGGTCAAATAGCCCTTACACAGCCTGGAGATGTGTTTGGGGTCATTGCCCTGTTGAAAAATAAATGATGGTGCAACTAAACGCAAACCGGATGGAATAGCATGCCGCTGCAAGATGCTGTGGTAGCCATGCTGGTTCAGTATGCCTTCAATTTTGAATAAATCCCCAACAGTGTCACCAGCAAAGCACCCCCACACCATCACACCTCCTCCTCCATGCTTCACGGTGGGAACCAGGCATGTAGAGTCCATCCATTCACCTTTTCTGCGTCGCACAAAGACACGGTGGTTGGAACCAAAGATCTCAAATTTGGAATCATCAGACCAAAGCACAGATTTCCACTGGTCTAATGTTCATTCCTTGTGTTCTTTAGCCCAAACAAGTCTCTTCTGCTTGTTGCCTGTCCTTAGCAGTGGTTTCCTAGCAGCTATTTTACCATGAAGGCCTGCTGCACATAGTCTCCTCTTAACAGTTGTTGTAGAGATGTGTCTGCTGCTAGAACTCTGTGTGGCATTGACCTGGTCTCTAATCTGAGCTGCTGTTAACCTGCGATTTCTGAGGCTGGTGACTCGGATAAACATCCTCAGAAGCAGAGGTGACTCTTGGTCTTCCTTTCCTGGGGCGGTCCTCATGTGAGCCAGTTTCTTTGTAGCGCTTGATGGTTTTTGCAACTGCATTTGGGGACACTTTCAAAGTTTGCCCAATTTTTCGGACTGACTGACCTTCATTTCTTAAAGTAATGATGGCCACTCGTTTTTCTTTACTTAGAATTTGTATTATGGCAAGAAAAAAGCAGCTAACAGTCTATTCAGTAGGACTATCAGCTGTGTATCCACCAGACTTCTGCACAACACAACTGATGGTCCCAACCCCATTTATAAGGCAAGAAATCCCACTTATTAAACCTGACAGGGCACACCTGTGAAGTGAAGACCATTTCCGGTGACTACCTCTTGAAGCTCATCAAGAGAATGCCAAGAGTGTGCAAAGCAGTCATCAAAGCAAAAGGTGGCTACTTTGAAGATCCTAGAATATAAGACATATTTTCAGTTGTTTCACACTTTTTTGTTAAGTATATAATTCCACATGTGTTAATTCATAGTTTTGATGCCTTCAGTGTGAATGTACAATTTTCATAGTCATGAAAACACAGAAAAATCTTTAAATGAGAAGGTGTGTCCAAACTTTTGGTCTGTACTGTATATATATCTCTCTCATCTCTATCTCTCTCTGCAGTAGATTAGAAATCCAAGGGGTTTTTTTTATTTTGTGTAATTATTGCTTATGCAGCAGACATTCAGAGAGGATTTCACCTTTGTCAAAGCATAGATAGGGGAGGTCTGAATCAAAATGTGTGGCTCCTCTGCATGTAAAGCGGATCTTGTATTGGATTCTAATGCAGATTTGGAGCGTAAAATTTCTATACATGAACAAAATCTTAAGGGTATATAAAAAAAAAACATTAAAAAAGTCACAATGCAATGAAATAAACACTTAAAAAAAAAAAAAAAAAGAAAAAGGAGCAAATAAATCACACATCAGATATCGTCAAATGAGAGATTCAAGGTGAAATTGTGAACTTTGTTGAGAAAGGTAAATGGAAAACGACAAAATCAACCGTCTGAGGGCAGGATTGTAAACCACCCAAAAAATCAAAATAACTGAAATTACCAGTGGATCCCAGTTGTGTAAATTTCATGAAGCAACTGATGTGACTGTGTAATGTGCATGGTCCCCGCGCTCCGGTGTGCACTCCCATCCCGATGAGATGGCAGCTGGTGCCCTGGAGTATTATATATATCCGGGACCTAGATCCAGGAATCAGCGAGATCATGGAAAGTCAGCTGTGCTACTTGGTGGCGAGTGAGAGTGTCCCCTCGTTTTTTTTGAGCAGTGTATACACACACGCGTATATAATATACACACACACTCACCTGTATCATCACTAGACATTTCTAAACTGACGGCTTCTTCTGCCAAGCAGGACAGAAAGATGTGCCAAGAGCGCCACCAAGTGTCACCAGCTGGAATGGCAGTCAGTCCTGCCTTCTGAAGGCAGATATATACATCACAAGAGAAAAATTTCTAGGCTGCAATAAATCAGTAAATAAAATCCACTGGCAGCTAAACAGCGATAAATCTGTCATTCTGCCGAAGCATTGCTGCGAGCGGGTGACAAATCACAGCGTGGCTCTCACTTAAGGCATAAAAAGTGCAGGTAAATGGGATTCTGCGGATTATGTAATTGCAAATTGGCTGGAAGCAGCAGAGAAATTTAACCCATTCGCAGCCACAGAGATAATCTGCACATCACACAGTCCACATTGACGTGGCGGGCTTACCTGGATACAATGCTGGAGCCATTATACAGGTCGCTGGCATAGGAGAGGGTGGCGAGGGGGCGCACAGAGTTATAGCGGGTAAATTTGGATAAACACTCTTGAAACTCATCCAACTGACTCACTGTCCGACTGTCATCTGTCCGGGAAGAGAGAAAGGAGACGAAAAGGTGAAAACAAACCACAAAGCAAAAAACTTACACACTACAGAAGTCCTAGGTGCCACGTACATCGCGGACGGTTAATGAGGACGAGCAGGGAAAGTTTACTGTAAGCCATAAAAACATATCTGGGGAATCTGAGTTTTATCCGGTTATATAAATCGTTATATGGCCGTTAGATGCTCTGAAAATGTGTAAAGGTGCAGAAAGTAACCCACAGACATCAGACGTTGTATACGTGTCCAAAACCTGCTTGCTGAGAGATCTGTGGCCATGATCACGCACATAAATCATGGAGACGATTACTGCAAATCTGCCTGAAATTCAAAGGCCGCCGTGTATTTAATAGACGGCATGGGCCCAGATGTGCGGCCGGCGGCGGCTTCGTAAGATCTCGATTCAGCTGAGCGAGCGGGAGAAATTGGAAACAGTGAAATGGCTGGGAATGGGTGCAGAGGGGCACCTGCTGGACGGGAGGTACAAAGCATCTGCATCCGGATCCCATTACCCCCTCACAGGGGCCGAATCAGACAGGTGGGGTCCACTGAGTCCTTACATCGGGCAACAACTTCCAGCAGCGGAGAAAGTGAACGCAAATCCAGAGGCTATAGATAAGTGGATGACAATCAGAAAAGCTGATTTGTCTGGGATCCAGAGTTTTGTATGTGGAATAATACATTTCTGCCATCTACCAGGAGAGGGCACTGTTCAGCTGACTACTTACCTAAAGAAACACTGACCCCTGCAGGCGGCTTGGAAAAATGGCCTAAAGCAAGAAGGGGCTTCCTTTACTGAAATCCCCCCACAAGGGACACTTTTGACACATGACAAGTTTAGATTGCTGGAGTTCTGGATGCAGAGACCCTACAGATGGCTAGAAAGAAAAAGGCAGAAGTGCCTCCTATGAGCTGTGCTCATCTCTATGGGCAGGACACTGCTGACCCAGGCCAATTAAAGGGATATTCCAATGATAGCATCTTATCAGGAGTGAATTATTCTCCTGATGATTGACAGTTCGGATCCAAGTCATGGCTGAGCCGCTGGCCCCAACTGTGCGCTCTCCGTGCTGAGAGTACAGGCGGCTTTGTGAATGCAGCCTAGAGGGACTGAAGGCTTGTCGAATCCTGCAAACCAGCCAGCTTCAGAGCAGCGCTCACAAGCTCTATAGCAAAAAGTCTTTAAGTGCTGTGCTTTGTGGCAAGGAAACTGGCTACTACTGAAAAACTGCAGAGGTGGCTGGTAACTTAAAGGGATATTCCTTTCTCCAAGATCCTATCCCAATATGTAGTAGGTGTAATAATAATAATAATATTAGCAAATACCTCCAATTAGAAATGTTGTATAGTTCTTCTGATTTGCTATGTTGCTTACCTCATGTGCAGGGCAGTAGCTTAGGTATCCATGGTTACTACTACCAAGAGCTAACTGTCACTACATGAGTGGCCGTAACCATAAGCTACTGCAATGCCCTGCACATGGGGTAGGCGACATAGCTAATCAGAAAAACTATACTATATTTCTAATTGGAGGTATTTGCTAATATTATTATTATACCTACTACATATTGGGATAGGATCTTCGAGCTGTGAATACCCCCTTTGAGCAACGATCAATAACATTTTAAAAATTCTCTCGACTCTTGAAAATTGATGGGATATTTAATAAGAGGTAAATGGCAAAGTTGTGTTTTTTTTTTTTTTTACAAAACACTTTGCAATTTTACCCATGATGCACTAAGAAATGACTGTGGCCCTTTAAGAAGGTGCCTATCAACATTCACATTGGGGTCACGAGTGGCCACTATGGGGTCCTAAAGTGTGCGGTCTACCTCCAAGACTCTGAAGCCATTAACTAGCAATTTGAAGGCCACACTAATTAGATTTGTGGTAATACCATATGCTGGAGCAATTCTTGAAAAAAAAAAAAAAAAGTTTAATTTTTGGCGGTAATGGTGGTATAGCGAGTCAGACTGGAAGGGGGGTCCTTCTGCCCTAAACTGAACCCCCTTCATAGGGATACAAGTTGAGTTTGGTCAGGAGACCTGTAGCCGGTCTTGGACTGTGAATGTCGGCCTTATACAAATCCCCAGTTTTAGAGGAGAGTTCACACCCAGGCGGGACACCGGCGCTCTTACCGGACACACGAGCCATTCGGGTAGAAAAGTAGCACTGCTCCAAGTCTTCAAAGTGTGCTGTAAGGCGTTTCCGGCGGGATGCCAGCGTGCTGTTGTACCACGGCTGCTTTTTTGTCTGTGTGTAAGAAGGAGAAAGATTAGGAGATCGGCACGTAGCCTCGGAAAAGGTGGAAGACACCCATACAAAATCTGTATTAATGCTAAAGGCTCCGCGTTCTTAGTTTGGTCTGACCCGAGAAGCCCATTATATACAAAAAAAGAATTATAAAACAAGACATTTATATAGAAATAATGAGCTGTTTTGCGGCATTTTGAGGCTACGCAGCCACACTGATGGCAGAACCTGAAGATGGCAGGGTGACATTCCATCTTAGGATTATTTTTTTGCTGGGATGCTCTGGGGTCGTCTTGCCCGTATAAGCTTTCTACATAAAATATATAATGAGACAGTAAAGCTGGCCATATTTATGAGACAGCCGGCAATCGACTGCTCGTTCTGCACACAGCCATTTCTTCTGACTTCCCTACATACACGATTCTATGGCTGAGCATTCATGTGTGTGTCTTTAAAGGGGTATTACCATCTCCAAGATCCTATCCCAATATGTACTGGGTGTAATATTATTATTAATAATAATAGCAAATACCTCCAATTAGAAATGTTCTTCTGATTAGCCATGTCACTTTCCCAATGTGCAGGGCATTGCAGTTGCTTAGGTATCCATGGTTACGACCACTCAGTGATCAACCATTGATACCCAAGCTACTGCAATGCCCTGCACATGGGGTAAGAGACATAGCAAATAACAACTATACTACATTTTTAATTGGAGTGATTTGCCATTATTATGCCTACTATAAATTGGGATAGGATGTTGGAATACCCCTTTAAAGCCCTATCAGGTACGGCTAACAGGGCACAATAATTATGTCACTGGCAAAACAATGCCCCTGACTTGTCCATTTTCATTTAGTATCATTCCACATGCATTTACAACTCTGGAGCCTCTTTTTCCTAGAATGCGGTTCCTCTGCTACACCTCCTGGAAATGTAATGTGTTACCATCTCTCTATTAAATAGCGTGTCTACATACAGAAAAGGTGCGATCAGTGATGACAGTGGAAGAGTTTAGGACACACCCTAATGTCAAGGGGTAACACCCAGTTGTTCATTTAATAGTACTAGGTCCAATAACAGAGGAAGGACACAAAGCAAACTATCAAGAGAAGAAGATTTAGATTGTAGAATACAAGAATTTACTAAACCAGACAAGTCGGGAGAGATGCCAGGTCGGCTACACCTAGGGGCACTGATTATCTATTTGGCAAGTGGGCGTTACTCTGAACACCCAAAGACCCTGCATGGAACCCACAATACATCAGTAGTTATAAAGCGACAGGCGCTGCGGAACGCACTGCAAAAATAGTCAAATCTATGAAGTCCCTGGTGTCACAGCATCTTATAATGTCTGATCTCACCAGAAACGTCCGGTGACACCCGGACCCGTATTTATCACACTGACCAGACCCTCATAGGTGCCATTCTTAATTCTATGGAGCACATAGAAAATATTTCCATAAAAAGCAAAAAGCACCACCTGCAGGCCATTAATGGTAATAACAGATGAGACGGCTTTGGTTATTGTGATCTCAGATCACTAAAAAGTGAACGCTTGTAGTTTGTGCATGGAAAAAAATGAGAATGCAAGAAAAGAATTGATCTGTTACATCGGATAATACTTCTGATAAGGCAAAAACACAACTTACTTGGGAATTCCCACTGAATCCAGGCGGTTCACTGTATTCTGTGGAGTCGATTATGCTACTGCAAGGAAGAGGATGCAAAATATAATATAACCTAATCATTGTGCAATAAAGACAATAATATATATATTTTTTGCGCACCCATAGACTTGTATAGACGAGTCTCATCTGAATTACAGAAGAGAATAGCGCATGATGAGATTTTTTGCACACACATACTCGTCATCTGAACAGCCCTATTGAATAACATTGGATTGTGTGCTAGCGGATTGTCACGCAGACGGCACACGGCCGTATCATACACTCATCTGAACGAGCCCCGATTCTAATTTGCATTAGTGGGAGAGTGGAGAAACCTTCTGCGATCAGTTCTTGAAAGGGTGGATGCAAACTACACAGTTCCTTTATCAAAGATATCACTTTGCATTTGTAGAAGCTGACGGCCAATATGATCCTTAAGTTATGGGTTTTTTAAATGCACCATCACCAGGTTTGCTGGCTGCACCACAGAAGAGGGAGCAGTACATTACACCTGTTAGCAGATTTTGCAAGCACAAAAGACAGATTTGCCCTTCTTTCACTTAAATTCGCCAAAATTACATGTAAAAGTTTGGAAAATGGATTTATCCATAAAGTAAAACACTTCTCAAACCCCTCTCATCTGTAAGCTCACTGGCTTGAGGCACAGGAGAGTCTCCAATATCCAGATGGTTAAAGGCTCATTCAGACGTCAGTGCAGATCAGTCTGGGATCGTCCGGCTAATGCACGGACTAGCCGCGTGTTCCTGAACTGAGCCCGACAGCTTCATGTATTTCTATGAGGCTGTCCTGGTAGGGTCGGGAGAGCCATGGCCAGTCGGATCTGTGGAGAGAGTTGCACGGACATCTGAATGAGCCTTAATACAGGGCATACAGAGGTGTTTGTCCTACATTAGACAGATGAAGCATTTTCCTGGTATATATATTACATTAGCTCAAGGTCTGAATTGTTCTCAGGTTCCAGAACAATTTGCTTTCCTCCGTCTCTCTCGGCGGTTCTCTTCCATGCTGTCCTGAGACATCAGATCCTCGCAGCACCAGCAGTAATGTGCTGCTGACATACTCGTGAGAAGGAAATTCACTCCAGATTAAAACAAGCATATACCAAACTGCCTGCGACAAGGAAAGCGATCACTTATTTCACTCAGTAAGAACTGGAGAAAATAGAAATCAGAATATTACCTGTGTGATGGGGAAGGGGCCTCAAACTGCGGCACAGTGCTGTCTTCACTGCGGGGGGAATATAAGCCGCTCATCTCCTGCAAAACAACAGAGAAAACATTTCACGGCACAGAAAAGTTACTGGAAACCGAATAGTAACATCCTGACTGCGCCAAAACCACGAGATCTACGCTGATCTGCACCGCTCCTGGCGGCTACGGGAAGCGCGAGGCCCAATCACACTTCCATTTTTCACATGCATTATAGTCTAGGGCACTTTTTACATTTCTGTTTTTTTGCAGAATAATGGCCTAAAAAAAAATAATAAATAAATAAAAGTAGGTAAAGATGTGAGAGTTTGGACTGATTTACTGATTTCCAAACCAAATGTGAACGTCTAAGTCAGGGATTTCAAACAAACACACAGAGGGCCAAAATGAAAAACTTGGATAAAGTCGAGGGCCAACAAGTATCGTCGGGGTCTCAGGTGAGAGTCACACACATATGGTGCTCTCCGCTGAGCACTACGTTGGGGTCTCAGGTGAGAGACACACATACGGCGCTCTACGCTGAGCACTACGTTGGGGTCTCAGGTGAGGGTCACACACGTACGGCGTTCTCCGCTGAGCACTACGTTGGGGTCTCAGGTGAGGGTCACACACATACGGTATTCTCTGCTGAGCACTACGTTGGGGTCTCAGGTGAGAGTCACACACATACGGTGTTCTCCGCTGAGCACTACGTTGGGGTCTCAGGTGAGGGTCACACACATACGGTGTTCTCCGCTGAGCACTACGTTGGGGTCTCAGGTGAGGGTCACACACATACGGTGTTCTCCGCTGCGCACTACGTTGGGGTCTCAGGTGAGGGTCACACACATACGGTGCTCTCCGCTGAGCACGTCGTCGGGGTCTCAGGTGAGGGTCACACACATACGGTGTTCTCCGCTGAGCACTACGTTGGGGTCTCAGGTGAGGGTCACACACATACGGTGTTCTCCGCTGAGCACTACGTTGAGGTCTCAGGTGAGGGTCACACACATACGGTGCTCTCCGCTGAGCACTACGTCGGGGTCTCAGGTGAGAGTCACACACATACGGTGTTCTCCGCTGAGCACTACGCTGGGGTCTCAGGTGAGAGCCACACAAATACGGCGCTCTACGCTGAGCACTACGTTGGGGTCTCAGGTGAGAGCCACACAAATACGGCGCTCTACGCTGAGCACTACGTTGGGGTCTCAGGTGAGAGACACAAATACGGCGCTCTACGCTGAGCACTACGTTGGGGTCTCAGGTGAGAGACACACATACGGCGCTCTACGCTGAGCACTACGTTGGGGTCTCAGGTGAGAGCCACACAAATACGGCGCTCTACGCTGAGCACTACGTTGGGGTCTCAGGTGAGGATCACACACACAAGGCGCTCTACGCTGAGCGCTACGTCGGGGTCTCAGGTGAGAGTCACACACATGCAGTGCTCTCCGCTGAGCACTACGTCAGGGTCTCAGGTGAGAGCCACACATGTACGGCGCTCTTTGCTGAGCACTACGTTGGGGTCTCAGGTGAGGATCACACACAAAGTGCTCTCCGCTGAGCACTACGTCGGGGTCTCAGGTGAGGGTCACACACATACGGTGTTCTCCGCTGAGCACTACGTCGGGGTCTCAGGTGAGAGTCACACACATACGGTACTCTCTGCTGAGCACTACGTTGGGGTCTCAGGTGAGAGTCATACACGTACGGCGCTCTTTGCTGAGCACTACTTCGGGGTCTCAGGTGAGGGTCACACACATACAGTGCTCTCCGCTAAGCACTACGTCGGGGTCTCAGGTGAGGGTCACACACATACGGTGTTCTCCGCTGAGCACTACGTTGGGGTCTCACACATACGGTGCTCTCTGCTGAGCACTACGTCGGGGTCTCAGGTGAGAGGCACACACGTACGGCGCTCTTTGCTGAGCACTACGTCGGGGTCTCAGGTGAGGGTCACACACGTACGGCGTTCTCCGCTGAGCACTACGTTGGGGTCTCAGGTGAGGGTCACACACATACGGTATTCTCTGCTGAGCACTACGTTGGGGTCTCAGGTGAGAGTCACACACATACGGTGTTCTCCGCTGAGCACTACGTTGGGGTCTCAGGTGAGGGTCACACACATACGGTGTTCTCCGCTGCGCACTACGTTGGGGTCTCAGGTGAGGGTCACACACATACGGTGCTCTCCGCTGAGCACGTCGTCGGGGTCTCAGGTGAGGGTCACACACATACGGTGTTCTCCGCTGAGCACGTCGTCGGGGTCTCAGGTGAGGGTCACACACATACGGTGCTCTCCGCTGAGCACTACGTCGGGGTCTCAGGTGAGAGTCACACACATACGGTGTTCTCCGCTGAGCACTACGCTGGGGTCTCAGGTGAGGGTCACACACATACGGTGTTCTCCGCTGCGCACTACGTTGGGGTCTCAGGTGAGGGTCACACACATACGGTGCTCTCCGCTGAGCACTACGTCGGGGTCTCAGGTGAGGGTCACACACATACGGTGTTCTCCGCTGAGCACTACGTCGGGTCTCAGGTGAGAGGCACACACGTACGGCGCTCTTTGCTGAGCACTACTTCGGGGTCTCAGGTGAGGGTCACACACATACGGTGTTCTCCGCTGAACACTACGTTGGGGATTGTTGGAATCAATCTGGACCCTCTCTGGCCTCTATCCTGGCATTAGTCATCTTTTTCAATCATGCACAAAACTGCAGCAAACCGCTCATAATAAAGTAAGCGCACTGCGTGCTTTGCATCAGAAGTACAGATCTACACTTGCTATGGGCTTGCGAACATTTGCTCTACAGCTATAGTAAATTTGTCAGGCCGCACACCCTCCCGCTAAGCTTCAGACACTTTTTAAAAAGGGGAGAAAGTGGCAAAGAGAATTTAAAAAGTTAAAAAGGGCGTGTGCCATCATTAGCAACTTTTTTTTTTTTTTTTTACTCCAGTGTCTGGTGCAGTCACATTATTAAATGTCCCCCTATATTTTGATGCTATGTGCTTGTCTTTACACACAAAAAAAATAGTTATAAAGTACTAAAGAACAATAAACAAAAAAAACACAACACTGTGGGATCTCTCGTCATGTAAAGCCATCAAAGCTTTGGAGCCAGATGTTATTGGAGTGTTTGCCAAGAGCATCCAGCGGCAGGCAACTTTAATCAAGTCTCTCACCTCTACGCGCTTTATGTCTTCCTCCACCACACTCAGCTCCTTCTGGATCTGCTCCAATTGCTGCGAGGTCAGGAACGGAGAAGGAGACAAGAAATAAACACTTTACAGCTTCGCTTCTCATCATCTACACATTTACAGGTTACATGAAGCCAGAGTCCTGTATGGCGGGCAGCCGCAGAGCGTGCAATCTACTGGTAATGATGCCTACTGCAAGACGACGACTTTTACAGCAGAAGCAAAATGGATGAGATTTTGGCAAATCGAAATGGACCTGCAATGCAGATTTTAAACCAGTCACATGTCTATTTATGCTGCAGATTTTTACAGCATATTTCACCCCTGCATAAAGTGAAATATGCTGTACAAATCTGCAACAAACGTGTAGTAAATGCAAGCAGATTGAGATATGCACCTGTGAAAAAAAAATCATGTCTTGTGTCCACTGAGGAGGATGGTGATTTTTTTTTTTTTTTTTTTTTTTTTATCATTAACATATACAGCATGACAACACTTGCTCGAGACGGAAAGCAAAATCGCTCAATAACGAAACCAAAAGCTTCTGGGGACAATAGGTCCCTTGTGATTTCTGGAAGGTTCACTCCAACTAAAGAGACACTTTCTGGGCCACATTACTTCCCAAAGTAAAACTTTGTAGAAGGGAAAAAAAGGGTTACAGATCCTGCCCCCAGAACAAGCTCACTGAGAGAGTCACTGGTATCTCCATTTTCAGCCATCACTGGTATCTCCTTTTTCAGCCACCTATGTACAGTAATCCACAGAAGCTGTAGAAGAAAATTACTTTTAATGAATAATACACGCATTTAAATGGGTTGTCTAGTGGGGGAAAAGAAAAAAAAGTTATCACCTATCTACAGGACAGGTGATAAGTTACTGATTGTGTGGGTGCTACCGCTTTGACATGCACCGGAAGATAAGACGGCCGACCCCTGCTCCATTCCTTCTCTATAGGGCTGCCGGAAAAAAATCAGAGCGCAGCCCCATAAGGGAGTGAATGGAGCAGCCGCTGAGCACGAGAACTGCAGCTCTATTCTGCCGCAGGTCCCAGTGGTCAACAAGTTATCCCTATTTGGAGGATCGATGATAAAGGGGTCAAGACAAATTTAAAAATTCCATGATGAACAATCCATTAAAAAAAAAAAAAAAAATTATATCGCCCCCGCCAATGCAAGAAAAAAAATAATCGCACAGCACACGAATCACGCTTGTGTTGCCTGATTTTTGCGCACACACCTGAAATTTAATCAGCCAAGTACAATATATTCACAGCCCGAACAGTCAGAATAGAGATAGAATAGATTAAATAGCTACGGGATATCTAGCTATGCTATGTCACAAGCCTCCTACATATAATAAACTTGCACCCTCTAGTGCCTTTCACGTGGCGTAAAGGGTGTTTATGCCATATTAAATCTATTAAATAAGTAATAAATGACGTGGGGTCCCCCTATTTTTGATAACCAGCTAAGGTAAAGCAGACAGCTGCAGGCTTATATCATCAGGCTGGGAAGTTCCCTAACTATTGGGCCCTTCCCAGCCTAAAAACACCAGCCCGCCGCCGCCCAAGAATTGGTGCATCACATGAGATGTTCCAATTCTGGCGCTTTGCCCGGCTCTTCTTGATTGACTTGGTGCTGTGGCAATCGGGGTAATGGTAGTTGGGGTTGATGATAACAGATTTGTCAAAAATCACAGCTGCCATCAACCTCTGGGGTGAGTAACGGAGAGGTGTCTATCAGACATCCCCATTACTAACCCAGTAATAAAAACACACACATAGAAATAAAAACTCTTTATTTGAATAAAAGACTCGCCCCACATTATTCCTCATTCACCAAATTTTTTTGGGGGGAAAAAAAAAAAAACATGCAGGTCCAATGAATCTGAAGTAGTCCAGAAAAGGATACCTGAAAAACAGAAAATGACAAATAAAATTGAGAGAGTCCTTCGTTCACTAATTTATTACCCAAAATGTTCCCACGAAGCTCCGCCGTAGTCCACGTTGTCCGATGTCTCAGGCGACTGTGGATAGCAGTAAAGTGACTGCTATTCACAGGCACTGGGTAGTGATGAAAACGTTCATCAGAGCCGCCAGTGACGCTGATAAGAGTGGTCTTCAGTACCTGGCGCCTATGAATAGCAGTCACTTTACTGCTATTCACAGTCTCGGAGACAGATTTGGGGAAAGTGGACTACGGCGGTGCTTCGTGATAACATTTTGGGTAATAAATTGGTGAATGAAGGACCGTCTCTTGTTTTCTGTCTTTTTCTGTTTTTCAGGTATTCTTTTCTGGATTCGTTGGATTATGGCAGACATGCATGAGATTTTTTTTTTCTTTATACAAATAAAGTGTTTGTTTTTGTGTGTTTTTTTTTATTTTTGATTACTGGTAAGTAACGGGGATGTCTGATAGACACCCCTCCATTACTAACCCCGAAGGCTGATGGCAGCTGCGATTTTTGACAAATCACAGCAGACATCAACCCCAATACCATTACCCTGATTTCCACCACACATCGGCAATTGGGAAAGCGCCAGAATTGGTGCATCTAATGTGATGCGCTAATTCTGGGGCTGCAGCGCGCTTGCATTTTTAGGCTGGGAAGGGACCAATAGCCATGGAACTTCCCAGCCTGATAATATAAGCCTGCAGCTGTCTGCTTTACCTTGGCTGGTTATCATTTCTTCATTTATTAGGTTAATCCATGTTCAGTAAACTACAAGCACGAAACTAATTATATATCTCACAAATATATATGTATATCTGTTTATAAGATTGCTTTATTAAGTTTGTAAACTAGTTTCAAATTAGATAGAGAATTACAGTGTGTAAAATATGATGCTAAACACGCATTGCATGTGGATGTCAGGTGAGAAATTTGTATGACAGTCGTCCTACTTTTCTGGATCAACATCAGAGTGATTTTTTTTATACGATCGTGTGACTCCAGCCTAATTGTAAGACCAGTTTGTGAATCGCACTGCAGACTATGCTGATCAGTACGTATCTTTCTTTCTCCATTTACCTGACATCTATATTGTGACCCCCTCGTCAGCGCTTCTACCCCAGTCCAGTTTACAACAAAATCATTAATATGTAAGAAAACAAATGCGTTGATTGAAAGTAGATGACGTACGATAACTAAGTGCAAAAAAAAAAAAAAAACGGCAAACGCGAGCTGACGTGATTATTTGTCAAGTAATTACTGAGCTCCGTAGAGAATTGCTGGGGATGTTTATTCTCTGTGACCCCCCAGGATCCATTCACCTCACTTGTGACTCAGACGTGGATAGGAATTCTGGGCCGTGACGCGTCCAATACGGCCAAAACATATCATACGCACGATCTGGGCTTCTTGGCCGAATTAAACCAATAGAGGTCTATGGGTTAAGTGACAAATCCTGGAACAAGTCCTATCTTTCTAGAAAGGAATAAGCATCCTAAATGCCAAAACTAGAAACCCAAACAGACACAAAACGGTTTCCTAAAGAAAAAAAAAGACGTATAAAATAAATAAAAGCAAGGAGCTCGGTCTGCGGAGGTTACATAGTCAGCGCAATGTTTATCGACAGGGGTGTACAGGGAGTTTCTTTAGGGGATTTTCCTGCCAATATAAATATCATTTCAGCTTGGTCATTTGTTTTTCATTATTCTTCACCAAAACATAGGAAATATATGAAGCTGAAAAAGGGGGATGGTGGGACAGAAGAAACTTGGGAAGGAGGCGCTATGTTGTGCAATCAGTAATTCTGATAGATGAGAGACACCAAGCATCTGTTCAGCATCAACTGACCCAATCAGAAAAAGATCCCGCAAACTTCGTCAATGAAACCACTGGACCGACTGAACGCCATCGACACTGGAGGTCCTGACATAACGGGAACGTGGTCAGACCTCATAGTAAGGATCCAAATAAACAAGATCAATATGTGAACCCGTACTGGTATGTCGACACGAGAGGATGCAGGTTGACTGTTCTGTCCTTGTCAAAATACATAATGGTCATCACAGAACAGGTGTCTACAGGCCGGTATCATCCAATCATGAAGTAAATGCCCCCTGTACCCATTAGATAAACAGTTCAAGCAAAGTGAATCTGATTTAATGAAAACTATGGGGCTGGTTCGTAAGGACTAGCGACGCGCCAGGTCTTAAGGAAGGGCTCGCGAAAGTACGATGCGCTGAATTCATTGAGAGGCGCGACGCAAGGAGCTCGGGGCATCGACGCAAGGAGCTTGGGGCATCGCCAGAAATGTTACTTCAGTCTAACTGGAATAGCATTTGTAGTGTAAAAAACACAAACTATTATTTGCCAAATATCAAGTTGACAAAGTCACAAAACTGTTGGGCAACTCCACGTTGCACAAAATTTTTGCAGCGTTTGTTGGGGGTAACTTTTAGGTGGGGTCAATCAGCTGTACAGTGGGTACAGAAAGTATGCAGACCCCTTTAAATTTTTCACTCTTTGTTTCATTGCAGCCATTTGGTAAATTCTAAAAAGTTCACTTTCTCATTAAAGTACACTCTGCACCCCATTCTTGACTGAAAAAAAAACAGAAATGTAGTAATTTTTGCAAAGAAAAACTGAAATATCACATGGTCATAAGTATTCAGACCCTTTGCTCAGTATTGAGTAGATGCACCCTTTTGAGCTAGTACAGCCATGAGTCTTCTTGGGAATGATGCAACAAGTTTTTCACACCTGGATTTGGGGATCCTCTGCAGGTCCTTCAGGTTGGATGGTGAACGTTGGGGGATAGCCATTTTCAGGTCTCTCCAGAGATGCTCAATTGGGTTTAAACTGATAGGACTTGATTTGGAAAGGCACACACCTGTCTATATAAGACCTCACAGCTCACAGTGCATGTCAGACCAAATGAGAATCATGCGCTCAAAGAAATTGCCCAAGGAGCTCAGAGACAGAATTGTGGCAAGGCACAGATCTTGCCAAGGTTACAAAAGAATTTCGGCATTACTCAAGGTTCCTAAGAGCACAGTGGCTTCAATAATCCTTAAATGGAAGAAGTTTGGGACCACCAGAAGTCTTCCTAGACCTGGCCATCCAGCCAAACCGAGCAATCGTGGGAGAAGAGCCTTGCTGAGAGAGGTAAAGAAGAACCCCAAGATCACTGTGGCTGAGCTCCAGAGATGCAGTAGGGAGATGGGAGAATGTTCCACAAAGTCAACTATCACTGCAGCCCTCCACCAGTCGGGCCTTTATGGCAGAGTGGACCGACAGAAGCCTCTCCTCAGTGCAAGATATATGAAAGCCCGCATAGAGTT
Source organism: Phyllobates terribilis (assembly GCF_046119375.1). Lineage (NCBI taxonomy): Eukaryota > Metazoa > Chordata > Amphibia > Anura > Dendrobatidae > Phyllobates > Phyllobates terribilis. Next base: position 140,854,153 of record NW_027362768.1, on the reverse strand, counting down.
TGCTCAAAAACACATGAAGGACTCCCAGACTATGAGAAATAAGATTCTCTTGTCTGATGAGACGAAGATAGAACTTTTTGGTGATAATTCTAAGTGGTATGTGTGGAGAAAACCAGGCACTGCTCATCACCTACCCAATACAATCCCAACAGTGAAACATGGTGGTGTTTTTCAGATGCAGGGACAGGACAACTGGTTGCAATTGAAGGAAACATGAACGCGGCCAAGTACAGAGGTATCCTGGATGAAAACTTCTTCCAGAGTGCTCTGGACCTCAGACTTGGCCAAAGGTTCACCTTCCAACAAGACAATGACCCTAAGCACACAACTAAAATAACAAAGGATTGGCTTCAGAACAACTCTGACCATTCTTGACTGGCCCTGCCAGAGCCCTGACCTAAACCCAATTGAGCATCTCTGGAGAGACCTGAAAATGGCTGTCCACCAACGTTCACCATCCATCCTGATGGAACTGGAGAGGATCTGCAAGGAAGAATGGCAGAGGATCCCCAAATCCAGGTGTGAAAAACTTGTTGCATCATTCCCAAGAAGACTCATGACTGTACAAGCTCAAAAGGGTGCATCTACTCAATACTGAGCAAAGGGTCTGAATACTTATGACCATGTCATATTTCCGTTTGTTTTTTTTTGCTTTTTTTAATACATTTGCAAAAATTTCTACATTTCTGTTTTTTTTCAGTCAGGATGGGGTGCAGAGTGTACTTTAATGAGAAAAAAAATGAACTTTTTAGAATTTACCAAATGGCTGCAGTGAAAAAAGGAGTGAAAAATTTAAAGGGGTCTGAATACTTTCCGTACCCACTGTACTATGTGGAGTAACCAACTGTACAATTCCTCTACGGCGCCATCACAAGAAAAATGAAGTATTACACAACAGCTTTCCAAATTAATGAACTGTCCACCCAGTGCCCAGATCTCCATGGTCCTCTGGAGCGGGAGAAGCTCTTTGTTCCCTGATTTGACTAAAAGAAGTCTTGAATTGTTCAATTGTGAACCCTCGGCTAGTAAGTTGGATTCCTCTAAAAGGGTATTTTAAAATGGGTTTGCTAAATCATACACCCTTTTAAAACTTTAGCATTGGCAGAAACATGTGTCTACAGCAGAGGGACAAGCTACACGTGTGTTCAGGTTATTCCCACTGTGTAGAAACAGGGGTCACATCACCTATGGCCCCGACTCAAAGACCACTGTTCATGTGTAAAACTCAACACAGTGGGGCAAACTTATCAATTCGTATAATTGTTACGACAGCGCAAACTTACACAATACAGTCTTAAAATGCACCAGATTGACCAAAGCAGTTAAAGGGGTTTTCCAGCCTTGAGGCACAAGTCTGCAGTCACTTTTGTGAAATCCTCACAACGTGTGCGGTCAGGATTCTACAGTGCTGGGAGTGTGCGATAGCGTGATCATAAGCAGACGATTTGTATAAATGCGGTCACATGCCGACTAGACGCGAGTTGCCTCATGGAATAGAAGTGTATTGAGAGGGCTGGATACAGTCTAGTTGGAATGTGGCCAGGAGCATGCAAATCACAAAACATTCACATGACCGCTTGCTCCCGACGCCGGCACATCTTGAAAACAGTGATGATTCACAAGTCTGAAGCCACAAAGTGACTTGAGCCTCAAGAAGACCGTTTTTGGGAGCCAGAATGCTGCCATTAGCTGGATAATTATGTTCCATCCCAATTATGTTTTTAATTTGTGAAAATTTTCTCAGGACTAGGAGCGAATGCGACAAAAACTACACTTTCCATTGGTTAAGCAGTGTGAATATCTCGCTTTTCCTGGAGGTTAGGTTTCACTTAAAAGCAAAAGGTCGGTCTTAACTTATCCGTGGAGGATACGGGACAACAAGGGGGTGAACACAAGAATTTTCAACTACATGAAGGTCTAATATCAAACTACTGGTTCTGTCTCTAAGATTTAGGGTAAAACCCAACATCCTACCAGCCTAGACTGTCCTAGTGCGTCGTGTACTCCGCAACTCACATGCAGCTACATGTCATTATTTCAGATGATAGATCTATAATCTGTACATGCCAAACTGTCCTGGGACAAAATACAGTCCCTGTGACCACAGCGACACCGCAGCCGCCAGGCATAGTCTGTGGCGAATCCAGACTTGGCCCATCCATTTAAGAACCTATGGGGCCATGTTACCACGCAGCAAAAACCCTGCATTTTTTTTTTTATTTTAGCTGAATTTCTTTCTGCAGGAATTCTGCTACATTTACGGGTATGTGCCCACGATCTGGAGCCGCCTGCGGCCCCGACACTGCATGGCAGCCACACGGCTTCCCCCCTCATTATGCAAATGAGCGGCTGCGATTTTTTGTTTTTCACATGCGGACTTTCCTCATTGATGTTAGTCTATGGGGACAGTCCACATGTGAACCCACAAGAGAAATTGACATGCTGCGGGTCTGAGAAAACATTTTTTTTCTTGTACTATTAACAGTAGTATACAAGTTCACTGTAGCTTGCAGCAGCAGCCACGGGAGTACATTATTTTCCAAACACAGACATCATACTGGTGGGGCTATGTTTGCAATGTTTTAGTGTTTTTTTTTTTTTTTACTATAGGCAACACTAATATGAGCTTTTTAGAGATTGAGCAGAATTTTGCAAAATCCTTTTAATATCTAAATAGACTATCCACTATTGCTGGCTCCGATTCATATAGGACAGGGTTTTTAATGTTTATCTGGGGTTGCCCTTTAAGTTCCATGTGCCGAGGAGAGCTCAGTGAAATCTCGGTGGTGTCAGTGTTTTATAACACACTTTGCACAGTGGAGATCTGTGCTTCTCAGGGCTGAAGGGAGCTTTAAAATCCACCAGGAATCCTCAGTGGAAATGGAGCCTATTTCAGAACGCCTGCATTTAACATTAAGCTCGTATTACCTCTCTCTTATTCCGTCGAGCCACTTTCAGGAATTCCATCAGGATCTGAACTTGAGCTGCGTGCGATTCCTGCGGAGATGGAAAATTACAATTTTTAACCTATATAAGAGTGTCGGGAACTGCTGCAGCTATATCACAGCTAAAAACACATACAAAACTGGAAAAAAACACAGCAAAAAACAGAACTGAAAGGTATACCAGAAAGCCATGATAAATGTAAAAAAAACATGTACAAGGAGAGCTTAAAGGGGTATTCCCATCTCCAAGATCCTATCCCAATATGTAGTGCCGGTAGGTGTAAAAATATTGGCAAATACCTTCAATTAGAAATGTAATATACTTCTTCTTATTCGCTATGACACTTACCCCATGTGCAGGGCATTGCAGTAGCTTAGGTATCCATAGTTACGACCACTAAACACGTGGTCATAACCTTGGATACCTAAGCTACTGCCATGCCCTGAACATGGGGTAAGTGACATAGCGAATCAGAAGAACTATACAACATTTCTAATTGGAGGTATTTGCTAATATTTTTACACTACTACATATCGGGATAAGATGTTGGAGATAGGAATACCCCCGTTTTAATGGAGCAGTAGTGAGAATGTATGACCATGGCTCCTGTAGACTGTGAATGCAGCACTGATTGCACATGCTAATCCCAATCACACTGGGGACTTTCTACCCCAATTTTTGTAACGAGTGCAGGTCCCAGCGATCACACAATCATCCCCTGTGGCTAGGTGAGATATGGGGTTGACCGTACAACCCCTTTAAAAAGGGATTCTGAGGATATATAAAATATTTGGCCACAGAAAAATATGTTTTGAAAGATCGCAATAGACGAAACAAGAAAATGTAAGAGTCGGAACGAACAGCTACAGATCCTGTCCTTCTAAAACTTGCATACAGGGATAAAATTTTGGCAAGTTAGATATATTCATATATACTAATAACGGGAACAACTTTCAATTCCATTTCGGATACGCGGTGGAAATGATGCTCTCAAAATCATATACCTTCCATATGAAAAACGTCCGCCTTTAGGCACCATCGTGGTTTTGTTTAAGTAGGTTACTTTTTAGCAGCTGGTGTTCCACCATCCCCACCTCACCCAATACATAGCTCCAAAATCCAGGTAAAAATATGGATTCTGGCTACCTGAGCGTAGATCGGCTCAGAGATGATGCTCACAAAAGTCAGAACTGGTGTGACAATGTGGTTAGGCTGCGATTGAAAAGCTCAAAAAAAGGTACAGTACAGACCAAAAGTTTGGACACACCTCATTTAAAGAAATTTCTGTATTTTCATGACTATGAAAATTGTACATTCACACTGAAGGCATCAAAACTGAATTAACACATGTGGAATTATATACTTAACAAAAAAGTGTGAAACAACTGAAAATATGTCTTATATTCTAGGTTCTTCAAAGCAGCCACCTTTTGCTTTGATGACTGCTTTGCACACTCTTGGCATTCGCTTGATGAGCTTCAAGAGGTAGTCACCGGAAATGGTCTTCCAACAATCTTGAAGGAGTTCCCAGAGATGCTTAGCACTTGTTGGCCCTTTTGCCTTCACTCTGCGGTCCAGCTCACCCCAAACCATCTCGATTGGGTTCAGGTCTGGTGACTGTGGAGGCCAGGTCATCTGGCGTAGCACCCCATCACTCTCCTTCTTGGTCAAATAACCCTTACACAGCCTGGAGGTGTGTTTGGGGTCAGTGTCCTGTTGAAAAATAAATGATGGTCCAACTAAACGCAAACCGGATGGAATAGCATGCCGCTGCAAGATGCTGTGGTAGCCGTGCTGGTTCAGTATGCCTTCAATTTTGAATAATTCCCCAACAGTGTCACCAGCAAAGCACCCCCACACCATCACACCTCCTCCTCCATGCTTCACGGTGGGAACCAGGCATGTAGAGTCCATCCGTTCACCTTTTCTGCGTCGCATAAAGACACGGTGGTTGGAACCAAAGATCTCAAATTTGGACTCATCAGACCAAAGCAAATTTCCACTGGTCTAATGTCCATTCCTTGTGTTCTTTAGCCCAAACAAGTCTCTTCTGCTTGTTGCCTGTCCTTAGCAGTGGTTTCCTAGCAGCTATTTTACCATGAAGGCCTGCTGCACAAAGTCTCCTCTTAACCGGTTCCCGACCGCCCACTGTAGATAAACGTCGGCGCTTGCCGGGCTCTGTGCAGTGCCGACGTTTAAAAACGGTGGGTGGTCTCGCAGTGCTCAGGACCCCCAGGGTCCTGCAAGCACTGCGATTCCGGTGCAGAGCGTTAGCTCTGACAGGGTACATCATCGGGACCTGATTAGATCAGGTCCCAGTGATGTTAACCCTTTGCTGTCTTCTATATGCTGTGATCTTTAGTGATCGCGGCATATAGGAGACAGCAGGAAGAGAGGGGGTCGTCCACTTACCTCCGAAGACCTCCGTTTCGTTTGAGGACCTGGGGTTGCTATGGCAGCTGGAGGTCACATGACCGCCTCCAGCTCTGCCATATATGGTGTCCTTCCTGTCTGACTTCAGCCTGTATGTAGCTGAAGTCAGACAGGAGACTCTGACTGAAACAGTCAGTGAAGATCTCATATAATGTAATATATGTGTATTACATTACATGAGATCAGTGATCAGAAAAATAAAAATTAATGTCCCATACAGGGACTAAGTAAAAATGTAAAAAAAAGTAAAAAAAAAGTTTTTAAACTATTAAAAAAAAAAAAAAAATCACAAAATAAATAAAAATAAATAAATAAAATATTAAACCAATAAATCCGTAAATTATTACAAAACCAAAATAAGTACACATATTTGGTATCGCCGCGTCCGAAACAACCCGAGCTATAAAACTGTCACACTAATTAACTCCTTCTGTGCACACCGTAATAAAAATAAATAAAAAACGGAGCAAAAAAATATGCTTTTTCATCATATCGCCAAACAAAAAGTGGAAAAAAATGCGATCAAAAAGCAGAATAGAAATAAAAATGGTACCACTGAAAACGTCATCTTGTTCCGCAAAAAAAAGCCGCCATACAGCTCCATCAGCCAAAAAATAAAAAAGTTATAGCGCTCAGAATAAAGCAATGCAAAAAAAATATATTTTTTTCTATAAAATTGTTTTATTGTGTAAAAGCGCCAAAACATAAAAAAAATACAGTAAGTGTAGTATCGCTGTAAACGTACTGACCCGAAGAATAATGCTGCCTGATCACTTTTACCACACGCAGAACGGCATAAAAAAAAACTCAAAAAACAATTCCTGAAGTGTTTGTTTTTGTTAACTTTACCTCCCAAAAAACGGAATAGAAAGCGATCAAAAAATGTCACGTGCCCAAAAATGGTTCCAATAAAAATTTCAACTCGTCCCGCAAAAAACAAGCCGTCACATGACTGTCAGCCTAAATATGGAAAAATTATAGCTCTCAAAATATGGTGATGCAAAAACTAGATTTTGCAAAAAAAGCGTATTTTAGTGTGTGACAGCTGTCAGTCATAAAAACCCGATATAAATCTGGTATCTCTGTAATCGCACCGACCCGAAGAATAAAGTAATCTAATCAGTTATATCACACTAGGAACGGCATAAAAAATAAATAAAACAAATATTATTCACCTGCTACTGATTTGTTTATTATGTCTCCCAAAGATCGCAGTAAGGCTCTGCCAACATTTATCCTGTGCTCTGCGCTGAGCACTTACACCAGAGTTTCCGTGTAAATCTCTGAAATACGTGATTCAGCCAGAACCCATGATGGAAGATTCCCTGTAATGAGGCAGATATAAGCCACTGTGGATGCCGTCTAGCCTGGGATCCCACGGTGTCATTTGTTTTAGGCGTGCATAAAAGTGCGGTTGGCCACAGTTTTGTGCACTTCTGAAAAAAAGGACACCACTAAACAGAGGCCAGACGGAGTCCAGAGTAACTCTGCTGCCTCATTACAGTGAATGGATCCCGCAGGGGTTTCATCTGAATTACATCACTTGGAAAATTAGATGGAAACCCCGATGTAAGTGCTCAGCCTAGAGCGCCGGATAAATGTTACGTAAAATGTTCCCAATAAAAGCTTCAACTCAGTCCTCAAAAAAAGCTAGTCCCCACTCAGGTCCATCATCTGTTAAAAATATAAGGGACTTCCAAGTTACTGGTAGCATAAAGGCTCTGGAAAAGCAAAATGGTCCTTGCCCCCCAAAAGAAATTCAGAAAATTTTGTGCTCCCAAATCCAAATGCCTATTCTACAATAATTTGTTCTCCAATTGTCAAATAGCGCTCCTTCCCCCTCAAATCTCACCGTATGGCTAAGTGGTACGATACAGCCACATATGGGGTATTGACACTTTTAGAAGAAATTGTGTGACACATTTCGGCACCATTTTTACCCATTGCCCTGTGTGAAAATGTAAAATCTGAGGGTAAAACATTTTTTTGTGGTAAAAATATAATTATGCTTTTTTCACTGCCCAATGGTATAAATTTAAAAATTAAAAAATGCTCACTACTTCCCTAGATGAATTCCTTGAGAGGTGTAGTTTACAAAATGGGGTCACTTGTGGGGGTTTCTGCTGTTTCGGCATGTCAGCGACTCTTCAAATGTGACATGGTGTCTGCTGCCTATCCCAGCCAACATAGCGCTTCTTTCTCTTCCGAACCCTGCCGTACACCAAACCAGTGGTTTTCCCCCACATATGGGGTATCGGCGTACTCAGGAGAAATTGCACAACAAATTTCATGGTGCAATTTATCCTGTTACCCTTATGATAATGCAAAATTAGGGAATGAAAAACATTTTTTATGGGAAAAATGTGAAAATTTTATTTTTACGGCTCAATATTATAAACTTCTGTGAAGCAGCTGGGGGTGCAAGGTGCTCACCACACATCTAGATAAGTTCCCTAAGGGGTCTAGTTTCCAAAATGGTGTCACTTGTGGGGGGTTTCCACTGTTTAGGCACATCAGGAGCTCTCCAAACGCAACATGGCGTCCGCTAATTATTCAGACAAATTTTACATTCAAAAAGTCTAATGGCGCTCCTTCCCTTCCGAACCCTGCCGTGCACCCAAACAGTGGTTTTCCCTCACATATGGGGTATCAGCACGCTCAAGAGAAATTGCACAAAAAAATTTGGGGTCCATTTTTTCATGTTACCCCTGTGAAAATAAAAAAATTGGGTCTAAAGTAACATTTTTGTGAAAAAAGTTAAATGTTAATTTTTTTCTTCCACATTCCAAAAATTCCTGTGAAGCACCTGAAGGGTTAATAAAGTTCTTGAATGTGGTTTTGAGCACCTTGAGGGGTGCAGTTTTTAGAATGGTGTCACTTTTGGGTATTTTCTGTCATAAAGACCCCTCAAAGTGACTTCAAATATGATGTGGTCCCTAAAAAAATGTTTTTGTAAATTTTGTTGGAAAAATGAGAAATCGCTGGTCAACTTTTAACCCTTATAGCTCCCTAACAAAAAAAAATTTGGGTTCCAAAATTGTGCTGATGTAAAGTAGACATGTGGGAAATGTTATTTATTAACTATTTTGTGTGACATATCTCTCTGATTTAAGGGCATGAAAATTCAAAGTTTGAAAATTGCAAAATTTTCGCCAAATTTCCGATTTTTTCACAAATAAACGCAAGTGATATCGAAGAAATTTTACCACTATCATGAAGTACAATATGTCACGAAAAAACAATCTCAGAATCAGGGGAATACGTTGAAGCGTTCCAGGGTAATTACTTCATAAACTGGCAGTGGTCAGAATTGAAAAAATTGGCCTGGTCACGAAGGCAAAAACAGGCTCTGGCGCGAAGTGGTTAACAGTTGTTGTAGAGATGTGTCTGCTGCTAGAACTCTGTGTGGCATTGACCTGGTCTCTAATCTGAGCTGCTGTTAGCCTGCGATTTCTGAGGCTGGTGACTCGGATAAACTTATCCTCAGAAGCAGAGGTGACTCTTGGTCTTCCTTTCCTGGGGCGGTCCTCATGTGAGCCAGTTTCTTTGTAGCACTTGATGGTTTTTGTAACTGCACTTGGGGACACTTTCAAAGGTTTCCCAATTTTTCGCACTGACTGACCTTCATTTCTTAAAGTAATGATGGGCACTCATTTTTCTTTACTTAGCTGCTTTTTTCTTGCCATAATATAAATTCTGACAGTCTATTCAGTAGGACTATCAGCTGTGTATCCACCAGACTTCTGCACAACACAACTGATGGTCCAACCCCATTTATAAGGCACGAAATCCCACTTATTAAACCTGACAGGGCACACCTGTGAAGTGAAGACTATTTCCAGTGACTACCTCTTGAAGCTCATCAAGAGAATGCCAAGAGTGTGCAAAGCAGTCATCAAAGCAAAAGGTGGCTATTTTGAAGAACCTAGAATATTAGACATATTTTCAGTTGTTTCACACTTTTTTGTTACGTATATAATTCCACATGTGTTAATTCATAGTTTTGATGCCTTCAATGTGAATGTACAATTTTCATAGTCATGAAATGGTCTGTACTGTATATATAGTAGACTTTAAAAAAAAGATTTGCATGACCCTTCTCTAGAGGCCACTTCAGTGGTCCATGGCTGTCCGTCCTGCGGCATCTCTTCTGATTAGTAGGCCTGGCACTGGCGCGATGCCATAGAGCTACGATGACAGAGCTTGGCCTACTAATTAGAAGAGGTAGCGGGGAAGGTGGCCCATCGAAATGGAGTGGTGGCCACCTCCCCGTCGTTTATTCTACATAGGACTGATGAAGATGTGGACAGATAATGACTTAAATTATGAAAATATCCTTTTAAAGACTGCTCATGGCGGGACTACAGTCAAGGTAGGGACACCATGCCGGGAAATCAAGCCTAATCCCAGCCAATATGGTTTTACCGACGTCTCTAAGGACCGGGGTGTCAATCAAGTCATTCTGCCTCGATTACAGCACAACCATTTGGACTTCTCGGGCTCGTTGTCTCCACTTCCGTGACTGCAGTCGGTTATTGTCCAAATTGCAAGTTTTGGACCCGAAAATAAAAATGACCTGACGGCAAAGTTAGATATTTACTTTAACCCCTTAATGGCCTAGGGCATGTTAGTACGCCCCAGGCCATCACCCCCGGTTCAGCAGGGGCTCTGGCGCTGAGCCCATGCTGAACCGGGCACATGTCAGCTGATTTATACAGCTGACATGTGCCCGCAACAGCCGCGAGTTGAATCGCGATCCACCTGCGGCTGTTAACTAGTTAAATGCCGCTGTCAATCTCTGACAGCGGCATTTAACAGCGCCGCACTGGAATCGCAGCATTAGCCCCGCCCATTGGTGACCCCATCACATGATCGCGGGTCACCGATCCATGGGCATGACAACCCGGGGTCTGCAGCAGACGCCTGTGGTTGTCATGTCTCGCCTGCTATAAGCGCCACTCAGTGGTCGGCGCTCATAGCGAGTGAGCATTTCTGCTACACAGAGGCGATCTACTCATCACCTCTATGTAACAGAAACGATCAGATAACTGCAGCTTCTAGTCTCCTATGGAGACCATTGAAGCATGCAGAAAGTGGAAAAAAATAGTTTTTAAAAATATAAAAAAGTTTAAAATCACCCCTTTTTTTGCCCCATTCAAAAGGCTATGGCTCTGGGAAGAAGGGAAGCAAAAAATAAAGATGCAAAAACAGAAAATGCTCTGGTCATTAAGGGGTTAAGAACAAAAGATTTAGAGTAAATTGCTTCCTAAAATCCCAGTCACAGCGTTACTAGAAGTGGTCCCCCCGTCAAGTTTCTCGAGACCGGCTCAACTGACTGTCGAAATGTCAACCGTCAATAAGTGACTGGTTACGGAGTAGGTGTCAAAAAAACTGATTTGCCATTTATCAGGTCAAAGGACCGTGGGCCATTCCTCTTATAAACACTTTCACCCACAACATAAAAACCATATTTAGATGTAAGAGTATTGTGAAAAAAAAACAATTAAGGGGAGATAATGTGATGATCCTTCAAAATCACAATATTTTAATAAATAAATAGAACAAAAGTAAAAAATAAGAAAAAAAACTGCACGCGCTGGGGCTGCCAGTAAATGACGATTATCAGGGCTGTTTATCAGTTTTGGCCAAAGGTTACAACACAGACTTTGCTTAGCCGAGTGTGCGTAGAAGTTACCACTGATCGCCTAACTTCGTGTGTATCCCCCATTTTACCCTCCTGGTGCAGACTCCTGTTTCAGGCTCTAATAGACAGAATGTAAGGGCTGCCGTCAACCTCGTATTTTTATTTTTTTTTAAAAGCTAAATTTAATCTGAAGATTATATTATTTTTCCCTCTTGCTGCTGTGATATTTGGCCAAAATATTTTTACGGCCGTCCTGGCAGAGGAGCTGAACAATATGTGCTGTGGAGGGAGGCTCTGTTACTGGCACGGCACGCAAGCGGGACAGAGAGCTTCTTTATCAATTCCACAAGACAATCTTCGTTAGGCTGAAGGGGATTGCCAAGAGACAAACGGGGGCACCGCCACCTTCTTTGGAAATACAACCAGTGAAGAAAAACAATGATCAGTACGATTTTTTGCATGGCGCTAAAAAGTTTTTAGCAAGCTCAAAAATCTTCAGGAGCGCACCCTTCCTTTGCCTCCTGGCTTCCTGCTTGCTGGGGTGAACGTGCGGTCAATGCTTGGGCCAGTGGCATTTTTTTCAAACTGCGGTCCCCCTAATTCTGTTAACAGAAAGATTTGTCTCTAGAAGTTTGTAGGCCTGTAGGGGCAAAACTGGCCGGATGTAGTCGCTTGACGTCCTCAGGAAGAAGCATGCGAGGCGAAACGCGCGTCGGGATAGAGGGTTACATTAGCCTGCTACACTTGGCACAGATCCACATTGGCAGTTAAACCCCAGAGTTTACGTAACCTTTTTACCCATATTGAAGTAGATGCTATGGGGGACCTAGCAATTTATGGATCACTACGGCAGTTTGGAGACCAGGGCAAACCTCAATAATGTATGTAGAATGGCTGGGATAGATAGATATGCACTAGCATGGTGTAACAGTGTACATCTACAGGGATGTAGCCCCCTTTTTTGGTTTATGCAGTTGTTATCATATGCAGGTTTTTGTTTTTCCTGTAGAGGCACTTTAAAGTTTTTATCATTTCATAGATCTCTTCCTTTTTATCTGGGATCACAGTTTTTTTATTTATATAAATTTATCATATCGATACAACCTCTTTAATATTGATAAAAAAAAAATTCCAAAATGGCACACACAAAAAAGGGGGAGATATTTAGCCATTTCTGATCTGCAAATTCAGTGAGGTTTTTCTTAGAATCAGATGACATACATAAAAGCTAAACCACCGGCCATATCGGTGAGGCCCCTGGCTTTATGGAGAGATTACACGAGCAGGACTATGGGTTTTTAGGTAATCTGCGATTGAAAGATCACTCAAGATATTTGGAACTGTACCATGGGCTGAGAGCCAGGCAAGACAAAAACCTGGACACTTGACCGACAAACTCATAACTCACAAACTGTTATCGTATGTCAGATCGACATGACCTAGAAGTGTTTTTCTGGAAAACCCACTTAAAAACAAAAATTCCGCTCTACTGTCGGGAATACACCTGCACCATTATGGCACCTGGAGAACATTACGAAAGATCCGCAGTCACCCAAGTGTCATCAGTCCACAAAACCAGTCCTCCAGGTGCTCCCTACAGCAGAGAACAAAGGGTCGCCCGGTCTTACAAAATGCAGACAGCACATAACACTACTAAAGACAGCTTCCTCTCCGTTAGTTTCATATACCATAATCCTGCATACAGAAGGCCTCAAAATCCAGTAAAATACTCTAAAATGCAGTTATTATTCTGCCATTCACATTACCGAAAGATGTGTTCTAGATTCACATTACGAAACGGTGAAAGAACGATGGCGCTTCCTATTCTCTGTAGATCATTTATCAGTTTTGCTGTTTAGAATGGGACAGAATGAACAGAGTCATCTCCAATCCAACACTTCTTGAAGACAGTCTTTTGTTAAACAGGTTATCCACTTTAGCTTTTGGGGGACTTGTTTTTTTCTTAAATGCATTTATTTGGGGCTTAAAATGATTTTTGCAATTGGGTTTAATTTAAAAAAAAAATTCTGCACAGTTCAGCTTTTACAAGCAGTTTTCATATACAATCAACTTTGATGTGGTCTTTGGTAATCAGCTGAGATGAGCTCAGACAAAAAAAAAGAAGAGCTAAAAACTATTACAAACTCCCTGTCAGGGAAGAGCTCACTGACTGATTCCTAGTTAAATCATTTTGTAAGTCAACAATAGACAGTGAAACACAGAGGCTATAGAAGGCAAACTGTGCAAAATGCTTAATGAATCCCAATTTCACAAAGGATTTTTAGCCCAAATGCATGCACTTCATTAATAAATGTAAAGTTAATCAACTTTATAATTTTGCGGCTGTAGAGTGGCCTGGAAAAATGTTACAAATCAGTTATCGCTCCTGCTCCTGAGAAGGCAGCAGGGAAAGGATTGCATACAAATTTCAACAGCATAAAGAGGGAATAAAGTATCAGGGAGGGCAGAGAAAACAGCACATTAAAAATCAAATAAGTCCAGGATAGAAGCTGTGCTGATACATGAAAGCAAGTGAGGACAGCAGCACCCTGGATACATACAGAGCTCACATCCAGCCTATATTACAGGGATAGACACTCCTACAAAAATCGGAACTTTGGATCAGGCTACAAACTGCTCATCAGGGGCTTTGAAAAGGAATACAGGACTGAAGATGGCAGATTAAAAAAAAAAAGTCAAGCTCACCTCACCAATCCCCTGCTGCGAGTTCACCAAGGGCCTTTAGTTCCTGGTCTCTCTTGACACACTGATTGGCTGAGTGGTCGCATTTCCTGCGTTGAGAGATACCAAGATGTAGAGACCGGTTGAGGACCCAATAGTCATTGGAACAGGAGCAGTGGAGGAGTTGGTGAAGAGGATCGTGCCTTCTTTTATATTTGTAAGTCCTTCTGATAAGACTGGGGTAAAAAGATTTCCAGGATCCTGGTCCATCAGCCATGTTGGTAGCTCATGGCTGACGGACCAGAGCACTTTGAACCTTCCATTACCCTCAGCATCCCAAGCACCTCTTTAGATTAGGAAGCCCCGCGATTACTTGCGACACAACCCATGGTACCGGTGTGGCCGCTAGTTCAGGGTCCTGTAAATCCTTTCGCTGAACTCAAATAATTTTGACCCTTTTATAAATAAAATGTACCCGCCAAACAACCCCTTTAATTAAAAGGAGAGGAAAAGGGCTACTTCCTATTTATACTTACTGCTTCAAGTTGCCTCTTCCTCTGCACCAAAAGTTGAAGCATCAGGTTTACATTGGGCAGATCCAGATTATCTTGGTCGGTTACGAGAAGGTCTTGAAAGATCTGCCATCGGTGACCGTTCTGGGACAGTAAAGAGAAAAGGTTGGACCGGATGAAACCTCCTTCTTTGCTAACAGATCTATATTAACCTAATCTGCAACTTCCAACACAAAAAGCATGAGAATTCATAGAAAACGTTATTAGTAACGTTACAGGACAATCCGACCTTTAATTCGCATCTGTTGTGTAGATGCATTTTCCTGGCAGGTGACCGGATGCGTCTACAACAACAGGACACCTTCACATTTTGCAGAATGGCAGCCGGCTCCTCGGCTAACACAGCAAATGTCAGGCCGTGCTCCCTATGTTGATCTGCGGTAGGCACGTTTTTTTGTTTGTTTTGGAGCTCTCCAACCCCATTCAATCCTGAAATCTGAACGCTGCAAGGACAAGTTCAACAATTCCTGGTAGAAAAATGACGAAGGTTCATTACGGCCAGTGTAAAGAAGAAGGCCGATGCGAATAATGGATCGTGTATTAGTGGAGCCAAATGCAACTTTTAATTACAGTCTCAGCTACTTGGCATTTCTATTAAAGGGAACCAGTCATCTGATTCATACTGCCTGAACCACAAGCAGCTGAGTAATTGCAGCCCTATATGTTATACTCTGAAATGCTGCGTCTCCTGTGTGTGCAAAGGGGAAAAAAGCCCGTCACCCAAGGGGCTCTGGAGGGGAGAAAGCACCATGGACCGGCCTTTGCCTAATCATCCGAGATGCTTAGTCCTCTGATGGCTTCTCCCAAGTAGATTTCATCAATTTTTTTTTTACCATGTGTAATTCTCTGCCATAGCGTCATTTCCATGTGAAAATATATTGACTAACAAAGAGATTAAAGGGGTATTCCCATCTCCAAAAATCATATCCAAATATGTAGGAGGTGTAATAATAATAATAATATTTGCAAATACCTCCAATTAGAAATGCAGTATAGTTCTTCTGATTTGCTAGGTTGCTTTCCCTATGTGTCGGGCAGTGTAGTAGCTTAGGTATCCATGGTTACGACCAATAACAACTAACTCATTACATGAGTGGTTGTAACCATGGATACCTAAGCTACTGCAATGCCATGGACAAGGGGTAAGCGACATAGCTAATCAGAAGAACTATAGTACATTTCTAATTAGAGGTATTTGCTATTATTATTATTACTACACCTACTACATATTGGGATAGGATCTTGGAGATGGGAACACCCCTTTAATGGCAAGAGCACAATGAGCAACTGGCCACTCAGCCAAAACTCCAGCATATTGTTTTAAAATCACACAGTCACTTGCCATCCAGCTAGCCTCACCATATGGTCTCACCGTACAATCCACTGACTGGTAAAGTCAGTAACATTAGTTATCTTGATATAATGGGGTATACTAGGCAGCAAGGAAACAGTTCTTGACGATGTGTTGGAAGCAGGGAAAATAGACAAACGGGTTTGAGTGACTTCAACAAATTGTAATGAAAGCGCATTTCAAAATCGGCAGATCTTGTGGGGTGGTGATGTTAGACAGTGGATACTAACTACCAACAATCGTCTAAGGATGGAACAGCGGTCATCGGGCCAAAGGCATTCAAGGATCATTAACTTGTGAGGGGAGCGAAGGTCAGAGGCCCATCTGATAAGATCCCACACAAAAACCACGGTAGCACATCTGCTGAAATAAAGTTAAAGTCGTGGCCAGTCTTTTGGTAAAAGTGTTTAGTCACTACGCGGCTATAGACTTCAGAATCCGAAAGGTCAGGATTCACAGGTATTGCCGATTAGAGAGGGTAGTCACATTCCCGCAGTTATGCGATTTGCATACAAGCAGTCACGTGCCGACTAGATGTCCTATCTCAATACAAGTGTATTGAGACACCGATCAAGTCTAGTCAGTATGTGACTGTAGTCACACAACTGTCCACTCTCATCGACAATACCGTTGAATCCTGACGCACGCTGTCAGCACTCAGAAATCACATGCAGTGACTGCACACTTGTATCAGAAGACTGGCTAACACCTTTAATGGTGGACACCTTCAAAAGGTAGCCCATGACTCGTGAGGTTTTAGTCACATGAATGAGACCTACCTAATATTAGGTGCTTGACTGTAAAGGAGTTTACTGATGCCATGGGGTACTCACACCTGACTCCTGGGGCCAAACAACAACTAAGGTTATAATATGCAGCTAATAGTTGTCTGGACGGACTGCAGCAAGGAATCTGTTAATAGTCGGGAACTGGCAAGTATTCCTCTTTTTTTTGTTATTATATTCAATTGTCAGCTGCTAAAGAAATAAAAGATATTCAATAATGTTGTGACTGATCCCCAATGAGCAGTTAGGGCGACTTAAGCCCCCTGGATGGAAACCCGATTGTTTCTATTCACTGAAAGCAAACAAGTATGTTCTGCTACTTCTGAACAATCG
Source organism: Phyllobates terribilis (assembly GCF_046119375.1). Taxonomy (NCBI): domain Eukaryota; kingdom Metazoa; phylum Chordata; class Amphibia; order Anura; family Dendrobatidae; genus Phyllobates; species Phyllobates terribilis. The sequence continues at coordinate 140,837,407 of NW_027362768.1, read as the reverse complement.
TTTATATTTTTTTTTTGCATGAAATCCTTTTAATGAAAATCTCAGCCGATGAGGCCATGTCTATTCTGTCATCCCCGTCATCTTCCTCGGAGCATTGATATTACATTTTCAGAACGGAAGCGACAAATCAACGAAATAGTATTCTGCTGGCCGCATTATAAAACTTTAGGTAATTTCTTCTGCCTTAGAACTATTACTTCTTGGAGTAAAGTTAGGCCGGCACACGGCGCCTATCAGAGGAGCGCGACCCGTGTGATTGCTTTTAGATAACCTGTGTCACTTCCATTTAGAGAGGCGTTATTCACATCTTACCGATGGGTCCAGCTTTAACCGCTTGTCATCAAATCTCTGCTTCTGTTTGAGAATAAGTTCATTTACTGAAAGAAACACAAACACGAGGTGACTCACGGAGAGAAGCCGAGGCATTGTATCTAAGGTACTAAAGGCCCCGTCACACTTAGAGACGCTACAGCGATCCCGACAACGATACGACCTGGCAGGGATCGTTGCTGCGTCGCAATGTGGTCGCTGGTGAGATGTCAAAGAGTCAGATCTTCCCAATGACGCAGCAACGATACGGCGACCCGTAGCGACTTGTATAACGATGCAAGGCCAATGCACGCCTATGTGTCTCAGTTCTGAGTCGCCAACAACGTCGTTGGTAAGGTGTCAAACGCACCGATACATGCTACCCAGCGGGACCTCAACGATCAAAAAATGGTCCAGGCCATTTCGACACGACCAGCGATCTCACAGCAGGGGCCTGGTCGCTGCTACGTGTCAAACGTAGCGAGATCGCTGTTGAGGTCGCTGTTGCGTCACAAAACTTGTGACTCAGCAGCGATCTCGCTAGCGATCTCGCTTAGTGTGACGGGGGCTTTAAACGTGATTATCTAACAGACTTGTTCTACAAAAAAGCCTCTTATTGCAGCACAGATCCAGCTGACAATCATCGAAAAATAAAAACAAAATTATATATGGCGCCCCCGCTCGTCGGTGGCTGTCCCTAACTCTAGAGGGTTACGTTATCCCATGGGATAAAGGCGTGTTTATGTAAAGTGGATTTGATATGGGGGTGGTGGGATTACTGGGGTTGTACAATAAAATCATGTCTCACCCATTCACAAAATGACATATGTATAATTGCTGAAGGTATCGCTGCTAAAAATCCCACTAATCTAGAGAATAGGGGGTCTAATTTTCCCTATGTGAATGTAACTGTAGTAAGCATAAATATTCACAACTTCAATATTGGTCCCAGCTATTGGACCCTTGATTATCTATCTTGTTTATGGGACAACCCCTTTAGGTGGATTTGGCTTGGAGATATTAAAGATGTTTTCCACCAAAAATAAGTTATCGCCTATCCAGTGGATTGGAGGGAGTCCGACCGCTGGGACCCGCACCGATCAGCAGAATGGAGCGGCAGTGTGCATGATCCACCTGTCCTCCCATTCATTCCTTATGGTGCCGATGTACTTGCCGTTTTTTGACAGCCCCATAGAAAATGAATGGAACAACATTTTGTAACCGACATTAAGAATTCCCGTTCTGCCGATAGGTGCGGGTCCCAGTAGTCGGACACCCTCAGATCAGCAAGGTGTCACCTACCTTGTTAGAGATAACTTTAAAATCAGTGGTCTGCCAATAAAGAAAAAAATAACGCCTAAAACAGCAAAAGAAAACGAACAGAAGAGACGAGGACGAAACTCACCCAGGAAGTTTGGGTAGAGATGATCAATGTTGTCCACCACATAGTTACACTTTGGGCAGCGGTTATTGTCCTCCAGGCTTTGATGGATGCATTTGTAGCTGTAAGGAGACACAAGATACTCAATTTGTCAAATGCTAAAAATATATCAAGTAACTACGTTTCTTTACAGTCGATACCAAAAAAGGTGTAAAGCGTGCGCCATGTGGCGGTGCACCAGCAGGACGGCAGCCGATGACATAAGTTTAGCAAATTTTTACCTGCATTTTACAGTACCAGCAAAGTCTATGTGACTTCAGCTTATTTTTCTTTTGTCCCCAGTAGTTTGTGAAATGCCTTGGTTTTTTGCAAAAATGCAGCATGTCATTTCTTTTAGCGTTTTTCACACATTGAAAACAATGGGTGGTGGAAAAAGCGCAGGTATCAGGTTTTGCTGCGTTTTTGGTGCCAAAACATGCTGCAGTTGAATTAGGTTATTTTTTTTCCGCACTAAACTTTATCACCATGCACAAGAAACAAATGAACACTGACGAAAAGGCAGTGTAAAAAAAACAAAAAAACAAACACCAAACGACGCAGCTAAAACTCAGGAAAACCTGCTTTTTTGGAGGCAGGTTGACTGCCAAGAGGAGGATTTGCTGCAGAAAAAAAAACGCAACATGTGCACATAGCCTTAAAGTGATAAAGATTGTAACGTGTGAACGTGAAATCTCTCTAAAGCCAGAGCATGACATCTCGGTGTGGAGAAAATTAGGATACTTGCAAAGAGTACATACATATGAATCCAACTGTACCTATATGTACAGCGCTGAACGAAAGGGTCCAAATCCAACTGTCCCTTCTGTACAGCGCTGAGCGAAAGGGTCCAAATCCAACTGTCCCTTCTGTACAGCACTGAGCGAAAGGGTCCAAATCCAACTGTCCCTTCTGTACAGCGCTGAGCGAAAGGGTCCAAATCCAACTGTCCCTTCTGTACAGCGCTGAGCGAAAGGGTCCAAATCCAACTGTCCCTTCTGTACAGCGCTGAGCGAAAGGGTCCAAATCCAACTGTCCCTTCTGTACAGCGCTGAGCGAAAGGGTCCAAATCCAACTGTCCCTTCTGTACAGCGCTGAACGAAAGGGTCCAAATCCAACTGTCCCTTCTGTACAGCGCTGAGCGAAAGGGTCCAAATCCAACTGTCCCTTCTGTACAGCGCTGAGCGAAAGGGTCCAAATCCAACTGTCCCTTCTGTACAGCGCTGAGCGAAAGGGTCCAAATCCAACTGTCCCTTCTGTACAGCGCTGAGCGAAAGGGTCCAAATCCACGACGGGCAGAACACAAAAAGTTGATGAAATAAAGTGTGTGATCCAGAGGTCATACGCGAGAGACAGATGCACAGGAAACAAGCCCCTACTTGCACCAAGATGTATATATACGTCCTACATTGGAGCCAGCTGTGCTATACAGCCAGCACATGGCTCTAACAGCAGCGACCTAATCTAGCTCAGATTGCTGCTTAACCATTTAGATGCCACTTACAATCGCAAAGGCAGCACTGAAATGTTTGCCGAGTGGCTGTGCATGAAGGAACACAGGATGCAGACGGCGACTTCTGAAGACATCACTACCATCTTGTTACACCTGTGAAGTCCAGCCAAAGGCTAGGGAATCATCGGTCAGTATTTTGACTGTAGACTGCAATACTAAAATATTACAGTACATAGAACAAGCGATCAAACGACTGCAAGTTTTCCCATCCAAAAGACAAAACACATTTGGTGCCGCTGCATCAAGATATGAAGGTAATTAACCCATGGGAATAAAACAAAACAAAACAAAACCAAAAAAAAAAAACTTTACAATTGGCTGCCACCGATAAAATAAACATTGTATGTACCCCAAAATAGTACCTACAAAAACGAGCCCTTGCGCAGCTCCATCAACGGAAATATAAACCAGTTATTGGACTGAGAAGATGGCGACATAGAACTTTTTTTTTTAACCAAAAGGAAAAGAAAAAGTTCTTTATTTTTTTTAACCACTAAAGACATAAAACTATACAAGTCTGGTATTGCCGTAATTGTACTGATCTGAGGAATCAGATCAGGTTATTTTTACCATACAGCATACTGAACGCTGAAAAAACTAAACCCAAAAGACAATAGTGGAATTGCGTTTTTGTTTTATTCCTACCACTTGGAATTTATTGCCCATTTTTCAGGACATTACATGGTAAAGTATTTGGTTTCATTCAAAACCACAACTTGACCTGCAAACAAGTCCTCATCCGGCAATGTGGATGCAAAAATGTAAAAGTTATGGCTCTTGGAAGAAGGTGAAGGAGAAACAAATGCGCAAAATGGAAAAAAAAAAGGCAGCGTCCTTAAAAGGGGTATTCCCATCTCCAAGATCCCATCCCAATATGTAGTAGATGTAATAATAATAATAAAAACAACAATAATAATAGCAGATACCTCCAATTAGAAATCTAGCATAGTTTTTCTGATTCGCTATGTTTCTTTCCCCATGTGCAGGCATTGCAGGACCTTAGGTATCCATGGTTACGACCACTGATATAGTGACAGCTGGTTGCTAGTGGTTGTAACCATGGATACCCAACGACCTGCAATGCCAGCACATGAGGAAAGAGACATAGCTAATCAGAAGAACTATACTACATTTCTAATTGATGATATTTGCTAATATTATTATTATTATTACACCTACAACATACTGGGATAGGATCTTGGAGATGGGAATAACCCTTTAAGGGGAATGTCTCATAATGAACAGGTCTATGGAACAAATAGTAGTTCTTGCTGATCCTGGCCCATCCATGTAACACGTTTGACCACTTATGTATGATCAGATGGGGTTTGAACCAAATATAAAAACTGATCGCCAGATGTCAGACCGCTTTGGGGCTGATTCATTAAGACTGGTGGCCCAATATGAAGCCTCCAATCTAAGAGGGAAGGGTTAGATATTTATACTCTTTCTTGACTCCAGACGTTGAGTTTCAATATGCCCGATCTTTGGATCTCGCAGAAGATAAGCTGGTGTCGTTTCCCTCTCCCTACTGAGAACACATGTATGCCCGGCTGAGACAAGAGTGCCTATGCTTTGGAGGAGAGAGGCAAAAAAGGCTGACCATTACCAAACATGTATGGTCTCTAACACACCCTCAGCCATTCTCCTCGGTAGCCACAGTGTGAACAACCCTATCAGTGCAGATCAGAGGCTTAAAATAAATGTACTGACCAAGATCTCCCTCTAAACTGCACACAACGGTCATAAAGCAGAAAAGTTACGCGGGGAAGAGGTAAAACTTCATACAGAGACTGCTGCTACTTTAATCAAAGTCCCCGGCGCAACGCAGCCGACAACAGAGTCCCATTCAGCTGTGAACAATGAACAGTGTTTGGAAGTGCAGAGTGGAGTAAGCAGAGCCGGATCAGAGGTCCTCTCCGTGTACCGGCAGCGGGGCCAACACTACATTACTCCACAACACCAAGAGGCCCCGCTAGTAACAAAGGGCTTAAGATGAGCCGCGGAAAAACAAAAACATCTTTCCCCCTCTGTATTCTCACAGAACATGGACTCGGTCCAGGGATAAAACTTCTCCAATGTCAGGGAGGCAGCTGCTATTAGTTTTACAAAAAAGGTCTTTAAAGTAAAAAAAAAAAAAAAGTATCAGAGATATGCATCCAGACTGACACCTGGATGTGATTTCACTCAGTTCGCTTTTAGATGATTTTTGTTGTTTTTTTTTTTTTTTTTGCAGAAACTTGGGAATCATATGTATGTTTAGCACAGGAGCGTTAAGTTAAAAGCGGGAAATGGATTTTAAGTTAACCCTCCATGTGGGAAAGATGCTGGAGACTATTACAACTCAAATATTGCAGAAATAAAGCGGAGTATTGGTAATTAAAAGGGAAACTGCCAAAAGCCATTGTAAGGCACATTGATAAGTAAACCTGTACACAGGATAGGTCATTATCAGATTGGTGTGGGTCCGACACCCAGCTCCCCTAATGATCAGCTGTTTGCAGGTCCTAAAGTGGCCGGGCGTACGCTGTGTGCAGCTGTTATATGTGTAGTGACCGCTGCCGGGTACTGAAGATCAGCTTTAAGAAGAGAATATGAGCTGATCTGCATTGCTCTACACCAGCCACTACACAGGGAATAGAGCTGCACCGTATAGCGGTGTTCAGTGCTTGCACCCCGTTGTCTACTAGATCTAATGACAGCTGATTGTTGGGGTCTGACGACGCTACCATCAGTCTGACCTAAGGATTGGTGATGTAAGGTGTTTGGGCAGGTGCACAGCGAATGGTAGGCGGTGACCACTCAGAATCTGGTCATAGAACCCCCATTCAACAGAAGCCCCCTAAAGCTTGCGCTGCTTGCAGACAGCAGTCATATTTTGATCTATCCACTCTGAAGATCTAATATACAGAAAGGGATATAGTCATGAATATTAGTACCAGCCATATAGGAGGTACGTGCTGCATACATCACTGAAGCCATGTTGTATCACCAAATACAGTGCAGTTACTGAGCGATGCCCTATGTTTAAACTGGATTGTGCCCCGTAGTGCTCAACTATAAGCCAAGTATATCAAAAGGAGAGATAGAAAAAAAAAAAATGAAAATCATACGCAAAAGGCTTCGATATCAGGACACCCACTTGTCTAACGAGTAACTTGCAATAAACGCCTGTGACAAGTCCAAAGAGAAACCCGGTGGTCGCTCCAGTGAAGAGAAAAGACCCCACTTTTCACCACTATATTTACAACAGTCCTCTTAGAAGAAATTACCTACAATCCTTCCTAGTTAGAAAGGTCTTTTGACAATAAATGGATCTCAAAGCATCACCCTACCAAGACTCTTAGCGACCAGCAGCTATCTGATATCGCATATCCACAGGAACCTGTCACGGGTGTATCAGATGTAACAGACAGTCGCTCTGCAGATGGTTTCAGAAGATCACTTCGTTTGTCATTGCAGACGTCTTCTTAAATCTGTCTTACTTTAGGATCCAGTGGGTACCTCCCTCCTGCTCCGATTGACACCCTGCCCTGGGTGTTTAAATACTTTCAGTTTGCTGCAGGGAGGCGTCGGTGATATTCACACATTCCTTTGTGAAGGCTTGTATCTATTGCAGTCGGCTTACTTCCTCTCTGGTGCTTGGAGGACATTTGGTGTAATCTCTCTGAAGTCGGCTCCAGCTAAGTTTCTTCTCCCTGTGTTTGTCTCCCTTGTAGTCTTCAGTTTGTTAGTGGGGACTGACCAGTGCTCACCCCCCCCCATTCCCTATCCAAGACCTAGCTCTAAGGATATACAGGGCTTAGGTTTCCTGTTCGGCGATTGGTAAGGAACCAATATAGGGACGGTAGGGGTGACAGGGTGATATTAGATCAGCCTAGGGTCTCCACTCCCCTTTCCCCTCATCCCTTCGTGTTGCACTTTGTCTTAGCTACACTGTGCGTGACAGAACCTCAATGATTGCCAGAATGGGGGGGTTCAATCTATATAGGTCTGTATTTTGTTCATTTTCCATGGGACTACTGGAGATTGCAGAGGAGCCACAGCACACATCCACGACTGTGGTTCCTCTCAGGGGGCACAGGTCCAGCATTATAGCAATCCACGCGGGTCTTATGGGTCAGACCCTCACTCATCTACTAGTACCAATAGTAATAAACTTGCTTAACAAAATGCCCATTCAAACTAACAAGCTGACGGCACAGGTCCTCCGTGTGAGACACACTTGTTAAAGGGGCTTTCCAGTCTTCACCTTCACCAATGGGCACACTGTCAGGATTCCCCTGTACCGCCAGCTTGATCAGTGGTCAAATGATCGATCATATACAATTTGCATGCTGGTGATCACGTGCCGACTCAACTTTTCCTGATTCTCTCAAGGATGACAGCAATGGTGCAACGTTCATACTGCTTGATATGAGAAGAGAAAAATCTTGACACCCTGGCCCAAAAATTAGGATTTTGAACAAAGCCTCTCACCCCTCTCTTTCCATTTAACTTAGAATTTCTGACTAAGATACATGGACATGGGTTTTAGAAACTGGTCAACCCCATTAAACAGTCTTGGTTGTGACTGCACAGTTTGGTAAGGTAAGCTTCCTTTTGCTTCCATTTCAGCATACATGGGGTTAAACAAACAGGCTTGAGGATTTTTATTTCTGATAGAGGCTATAGGATTGAGGGTCCTCACTGCACATCAGTAAGAGCCATGGCACAATACTGACTTGATTATCAATGCAGCTTTCTTTGCAGTCAACACTAAGAAAAAAATAAAAAGGTTTTACATTTCTGGAGCTCCGAAGTCTGCAGTACATCTCGGTGGGATCTCACAGTTCATCTAAGGATAAAAAATTGCTTTTAGGAAGGGTGGGCTCCGTTGTACGAAACAGAGAAGGAAACCGAAAAAAAAAGGGTTGTGAAACCAGGAATTGAATGTTCCAGTTTAATGCAAACAATCATGTGCACTCCGTCAACATTAATACACTGACTCGGCTCGGGGAACGGCGTCTATACTCAAAAGTCCATTGTCCTAGGACAATCCGCTAATTGTCGGCTTCCAAAAAGCTCCAGATACTTAGTGGTGATGTCAAGTATCAATTTACATAGTTTACACGTCTCCAACCAAAGAAAAAGACAAAGGGGAAACAAGAAAAAAAGGAAATCCTGGGAGAGGAACACAACGAAGAGAACTATAAAAAATAAGAAGATTATTCCGGACGCCATGGCTTGTAATTCCCAATAACGGTCAATAGAAGACCTTCTCATACAGTGCATTTCTGGCCGGCACATCAATAGAGAGAAATGGTATCATTATAGAATTATTGGAAAATGGTCTAGACATCCACCCCCATTGAACCCAAAACAAAAAGACCACGGACGTGACCACAAGATGTATGGGGGATCCAACATCTGCAAAATGAGATCTTGCAGCTGATTCCTGCCCTCACCACAGGCTCAGAACATATATGCCCCACAGACAATCCATCAATGACCTGGTCGTGGGTCTGTGAAGTGACCGCACCACCCATACAGTGCGCTCCTCGGCACTGAACAAACATCTTTAGCCCCCAAAATAACATTGTCCTACAGTTATTCATCCCTATAGGCCGCTGTTGGTGCCACAAAACTTTGCAAATTGCTCAAAATTTTCACTTTTTTCACACTGACTTCAAAAGTTTAAAAAGAGCGTGGCGCACCAGGAGGGGACGCAGTCAACATATTATAGACAGTGAGGTCTTAAGGGGTTGTTCCCTTTTAAATATATTTCGAAGTGACGTCAGCGCCGGAGCCAATGCCAGACACCGGGAACAGCAGCGGTGGATCCAGGGAAGGCGAGTACAGGACAATTTCTACATTTTTAATAAAGATTGTAATATGGATATAAAAACACTGGCAAAAAAATATTTAAGAATAGAAAAACCTGATATAAATCAAAATCATTGTCTGATCATAAATTAATTTCTCTTTAGGCCAGAAAAAGGCACAAAATCTGAAGTCCTACCTATGGGAAGTTTTACTACTGAAACTAATGGCAAGGCTGCATAGGTCCTAGTACAACATTTATATTATATTTACTTTTTGTAGTAAGAGTAGAGATATTCCAGCACTGGGAAATCACATTATTGGAAGCCACATGCAAACTAGCCTAGAGGTGCACAGTGCGTATCCATGTACTCCGTATACTGACAAACCCATAATGGACTTTTAGGCTCACTGCATGTGGCGTCATAGCGTGATCTCTCAGGACTGGTACATCTGATTACGGCTGGTTAGAGTAGATATGAGTGAATAAATTCCCCGGACCCTGGTCCAGCCAGGTCAGTATTCTGAGGTCACTGGACGGATGCCTCGCGTGCCGCCTCCTACCTTCCAGCATCCCTGGCTCCTGTTTTTATTAATCAGCCAGCTAATACAGAAGTCAGAGATGCCAGTAGGTAGGAGGCGGTTCGCAGGGCTTCTGTGGAGGGGCAACAAAATACTGACTTGGCCGGACCAGGGCTCTGCAGATTTATTCACTTACTGATAAATCTAAATCAGAAACTCAATGCTACTCGATAAATGTAAGAATCACTTAAAAATCCTGTAGTAAAAAAAGTACTGAGAAAGTCTGATCCATAGAACCTGGAATGCAATGTAGAGAAAAAGGGGTATTGCAGGCAAGAAATGCAACTTAAGTTTATCACTAGGGTTATGGATCGTTTTTTTTAAAAGGATTGTCTAGGACTTAATTTACCTATCCATAGGATGGGTCATTAATATGAGATCGTGGGGGGGGGGGGGGTGTCTGACAGCCTGTACCCCTCCCCCAACAATCAGCTAATGTGGACTTCAGCAGAAGCCGGATATGCGCAGAGGCTTTGTACTATGCTTGGTGGCCGCTGCCGAGTATTCAAGTGAATAGGAGATAAAGCACAGCACCGGCCGTGGCAATGTACAGGGGTTGCTATATTCTATAATGGCTTAGTAACAGCCCGATCACAGGGGGAGGGGGGGGTATCGGACCCTCACCATTCTCATATTCTCCTTGACAGTCCCTTTTTAGAGAAATACAAAATTAAAAGAGTAAAGTCTTCTTACCAGAAGCTGTGGCCACATTTTGTCATGTAGGCTTCCTCAATCATATCAAAGCATATAGGGCTGAAAGAAAAAGAAGAAAAGTAGCGTGAAAAAGGCAGGATACAAAAGCATCAATGGCAGGAAGTGTAACGTCTTCTAGTTTTATATCGTCACACACATCATTAATACAATTAAAGCAATGGGGATTTCAGGACCCTAGATACAAGGAAGTATCCTGTCCACAAATATTTCAGTTGGAGCCATGGGAGGTCTCTGAAGCCCGTCACCCCCTGCTCCTGTGCCCAGAGGATCGTGGACAACTACTGACGCGCCAATGTCCACCAGCGAAAGGGTGTTCTGGGAGCATAGGACTAGGACAGGCAGGTGACGGTACTCAGATATGTGCAGTGCATCTACGACTGAGGGGCTGCAGCGGCAAAGAAAGAAAAGATCCTCTGTCATTCAGCTTTTTGGTGCAGAATTTGCAGAAAGAAAAGAAGTGAGCTACTAATTTTTACTGCACTACAGAATACAAACCCCAGCAGAAATTTTTCATTGCAAGGGCTACATAAAGTTATTGGTTTTGATGTGGATTTCAGGGCAAAAATCAACGTCAATCTAACATGTGAAAAGTTTTTTGTAAAACCGATCGGTGATCCTTCTGACTGCCTTTGTCATCTTCGTTAAGTCCACACACTTCTTACAACCATTTTTTAAAAGGAGCACCCCACTCCCCGTATTCAGTCACTGATTACCCATAGAAATGGGCAACCATAAGATACAAAGGTGGTCCTCCAGAGCAGGCACTTCTCTTCTCTGGTTAAGAGAGTCAACAGGAGGTGCCAGAAGTTTTGCTGGTTGATTGAGTGCGACTAAATTCTGCCGCCAGTTTTACGTTGCCCCATCTAAGCGCATCATAATGTAGGGACAGAGACCCTGATTCCAGCAGGATGTCACTTATTGGGTTTCTTGATTATCTGCTGCAGCTCTTCTTGTTCACTCAGTGATGGCCTCCTGCCATGCAATCCTCCATATTCATGAGCTCAGTATAACGCTGCCTCCACCACTGAATAGCATCTTTCTGCCTATGCACAGTGTACACAGAAAGCAGAGTAGCAGAGCTGCAGCAGACAAAACAGATCATCAAAACTACAGCAGTGACAGGTATCGGTCCATATTATAAACTAGTAAGCATTAACCTGGTGACAGATACCCGTTAATTGTGAATCCATTTAATTGAAGGTTTATTTGGGAAGCAAAAATGGTAACTCCCAAATAAAATAACTATTGCAGTGCTGGTTTGCTCCTATACCAAGATGCGGGAAGGTTCACATCCCAAGCTGCCACTCTATAGATCCGTCAACAGCCAGGCAGCCTGGCTAAGGGCAATGGTTGGGTAATACTCTGCAGCTACAAGAGGACATTAATACTAAATTGTCATTTAGAGTTTAAGCAGCTGAATAAGGGAAAATGAGCCTATTGTGGGACATAACAGGGTAAGCGAGTCGCTAATAATGCTGAACTAATGACAGACAAGTGATCCTGCAGAGAGCGCAGCTCCTGGGCCTCCCCATAGTAAATTGCTCAACTGAATGAAGTCTTTCAAACATCGGGTCCCAATAGAAAAACTTTATCAACACTAATAATTGCATGAAATCTGGAACTAGAACAATAAAATGTGGATTTATTCTGATTTCTTGTGTTACTTAACTCCTTAAATGCTAGTATGCCAGGAATTGTTCATCTGGATCAGGACATAGTTGTCGCTGGGTAGCCAAGAAGTAAACAGGATATTGCTCATTAATGGAAACACTCCGACCCAGTACGTTATAAACACGCTGGTCTCATGGCTTTCAGAGGGAGATGGCAGGTTTTTATTAATGGACAGAATGAACTGTGAAAAAAATCTGATTTGGGAGATGGGAAATTTGGTTCAGACAAGCAAACTAAGACCCTATTAGTCAGCTAGTGTATGGGACGCAATTCCTGACCCGACAGCAGGTCTAAGGATCTGAAATGACAGCTTCTTTGATGTCTATGAAGATGTCAGTGAGGTTCTTTACAGTGGTTGACCATCCCTTTATTTTAAAACCTGGCCCAACAGGGTATAAAACTAAAAATATATTCAAATCACCAGCCTTTTCCCCAGTTCACAAAAGGAGAAATCTATGAAAATAAAATGGTTTAATGACTAAAAGGTAAACGTTGCCAAAAAAAACCTGGCAATATTTCTCAGCTGCCGTGCTTGCGTCAAAAACTGCAATAAAAAGCAAACAAAATATCTTATGTACCCCAAAGTGGAACAAACAAAAAAGTACAGCTAGACATGCAAAAAAAGTAAATAAATAAAAAACATGCACTGACCCATCCCCATTGCTCAGACATCAATAGAACCCAAAAGTAAGGTGGCTACAGGACTACGTGCTCTATGCCGCCGCGATCAGGTCCTTGTCGAGTGATGCCAAGTAGATGAAGTCAGACTCAGCGAAGCAGACACAGTCATCCCCCTTACAGGTGATTTTGGGAAAGGAAGGATTGGGCGTGCTGTTCCCTCTGCCAAGGGCTCACTCCCCATTTAGAAAGGAGATGGTTGTCTTGATATATCTGGCTACTATTAAAAGGTTCTCCAGGCATAAGATATTGATCCTCACCGATCTCATTAACCTAACACCTTGCACCATCCACCGATCACCAATCAGGGGCTGCCCTTTTTATTTAATAAGAGCGGACAGTCCCAGTTTGTTGTTTTTTCAAAATATATAGCAAAAAAAAAAAAAATGCTCGGAAGTGCCCTACTGTTCCCGGAATGTCCCGACTTCTCAGCCAAAGTCAGGCCCGAGCTTCCAGGTTGTTGGGGGGCAGTCACACAACCCTCCATGAACGCTCTCACAGTGATAGAACGAGATCTCGCTCTTTGCACTAATCCAGCGCTGCCACGTACTTTACTACGCGGTAATATAACGGCAACCGCTGTAATGATGTGGTAACAGCTCAGCAAAGTACATCGCAGCACTGGGTTAGTGCAAAGACTCGACAAATCCGACTTTTGCAAGAAAGTTGGGACCTTTCGGGGTTGATTAGGCCACTTCTAAATATTTATGTTACCAAGTGATATATAGAATAGGGCAAGCCACTCTTACTAAATGACAAGGGCAGCCCCAGATTGGTGGTGAGCAGCTCTGTCACGTGTGAGCCGCCGCTGTCGGGTTCTGCTGACCCCCCCGATCTCCTGCACAGGGGCTGATCAGCAGCAGCTACTAGTGCCCCATCACCAGAGGTGTCGGACCCCCACTGATTCGATATAGATTTCATATAATACGCCCGGACGACCCCTTTCAGCAACTACTTTCAACTCCCTTGAAAGAAGACGTTCACGTCCTGCAGACACGGAGGATTAGATGACACCAGAGTATTACAGAAGCAGCAGGTGGGTGAGGTGTGCACATCGTCAACTTTTTAATAAAAACACAGATTTTTTTTATAGCGGATCCTGGGAAAAATCTGCAATTATTTTTTTCTTCTGTGTGAACCAATCAGATCAGAGATAAGAGGCGCCTGTTGCTGCTCATCTCCCGGGAAACCAGCAAACCTGGAGGTGCAGTGGCATCAGCAGCAATCATCAGGGGACCCTGCAGTGAGGGCATCAGTTGTGTAAATCAGTAGTTATGGAACTACAACTCCCAGCAGAGGCTCCTGCACAGATACAGCAGGCAGCTCTCACTGCAGGCAGCAGGGCATGCTGGGACTTGTAGTTCCACAGAGGGCAGGACTGGACCATCTCACGATAGAAGGGGGGGGAATCAGCCTACAGCTCTCACCACACAAAGTCGTTGCTCTTGTCCTCGTAGGAGTTGATGAGGCCGTTGCACAGTGGGGTGGGCAGAGGCCTCTTCCTGGGGCCAGAACTCACAGCCCTTCCGGTCAGCGCCGAGCCGTTACCCGTCACCCCGAGCCTGGACATACTAGAAGCCACCGGTCTCAGGGGCCCCGCCGAGGATGAGGAGCTAGACGGGGCGGGGGATGAAGAAGACGAGGATGGGCCCGTCCCTCCTCCCGGTCCGGGGAGCTGCTGAGACTGCCGGCCCGAGGACATCTTGCTGGTTGCTAGGCGGCACCGTCCCGGCTCAGGCCCGCCGCATTCCGCTGTTCACCACCTGGGAACAATAAAGTGTCAACAAGGAGCCAGTTCCAGCCCGACACCGGAAGCGTCCGGCCACAGACGGGGCGCCAGACGACAGCCACGCCCACCCTGCGCGACGTCACATCTGGAACTACGGCGAAGGAGAGAGGCCAAAACACTGCGGATAGCGAAGCATCAATGTGGAATTTACATATTTCTGCTGAGCCTTGTGGTTCCACAGACATAACCCCGTCTAGTTAGAAAGCATAGTCACTCATATTCATGGAAGCGCCATAAATAAGCGGCAATGTAGACATTGCCGCCTTCAAGCAGTATGCAGACAGAGGGTTTGTTTTAAGCGTTTTTTCTTATTGTCACAAAAATATGGTGCATGTTATTTCTCAGCAGCAGCTCCTGATGGAAAACACTCCAAACCAGGCACCGTACAAGCAGAAGGCTGCAAAACCTCTTAGGTCGTGTTCACACTATTTGCAGCAGTTTTTTTCTGCAGCAAAAAAAAAAAAACAGCGCTAGCAGGAAATCCGCAGCGTAAAATAATAATAATCATTTTTATTTTTATAGCGCCAACATATTCCACAGCACATTACAACTTTAGGGGGGGGGGCTTGAACAGACAAAAAGACATTACCAAATAAGCATAACTCAGATATTAAGTGAGGGCCCTGCTCACAAGCTTACAGTCTATGAGGAAATAGGGGGGACACAAAAGGTAAAATGTACAAATATTGTATAATACCGCCATAATATGCTAAATAGGGTAAGTACATAGCACTACATGAACTGGTCGCCAGCCAGTATGTGTACAGTACAGGCAGAGGCTAATCAGTGCATTGATGGGATGAACATGATTTTGAAAAAAAAATTGTCCTGGGTAGTGCATTCCAAAGAATTGGCGCAGCACATGAGAAATCTTGAAGACGGGAGTGGGAGGTTCAGATTAAAGAAGTTGTACATGACTTTATATTACCACCCCCCCCCCCCCCCCAATGTATCCCCCCGGGGCCCCTAAGGCTTTTTGTAATTACCTTACGTTGCAGATAATTCCGTGAGCGGCGCTATCGGTGGCCGCACACAGGCATCACGTGACCCCGCTCTGGCATCACGACAAGTGAGGCGTGACTCAGCGCTGGGGTCCCCGTGGTGGCTGCTGGGTTGTGGGCGGGGTTACCCCCCGCGTCACACCCGGCATCCACCACGCACTTTCCCAATGAATGGGGAGAGGCAGAGCGAGTGGCGGATGCCGGGTGTGACGCGGGGGGGGGGTAACCCCGCCCACAGCCTGGCATCCACCTGGAACGCGGAAGATAGAGACCCCCGGCTGCTGCCAGCACTTGTCGTGACATCAGCAGATGTCAGAGCCGGTTGCAGCCGGGGGTCACGTGATGCCTGTGAGTGGGCAGTTATAGCGCCACTCACAGGCAGTATCTGCAACGTAAGGTAATTACAAAAATCCTTAGGGGCCCCGGGGGGATACATTGGGAGGGGGGCGTAATATTAAGTACTGGACAACCCCTTTAAGGAGGATTTTAGTTTTAAGTCATTAGCAGAACAGATGGCACGGGTAGGGTGGTAGACTGAGAAGAGGGAGGAGATGTATGGCGGGGCTGAATCGTGGAGAGCTTTGTGGGTAAGAGTGATAAGTTTATATTGAACTCTATTGGATGGGCAACCAGTGCAATGACTGGCACAGGGAAGAGGCATCGGTTTATTAGTTGGAGAGGAATATGATCCTGGCTGCTGCGTTAAGGACAGATTGGAGAGGGGAGAGTTTAGAAAGAGGGAGACCGATTAGTAAAGAGTTGCAATAGTCCAGACGAGAATGAATAAGAGCTACAGTAAGAGTTTTTGCCGAGTCAAAGGTGAGAAAAGTCCTGATTCTTGAGATGTTTTTGAGGTGTAGATGACATGAACGAGCGAGTGATTTGATGTGAGGAGTGAAGGAAAGATCTGAATTGAGTATGACCCCAAGACAGCGGGCTTGTTGCTGGGGAGTAATGGTGGAGCCACACATGGGAATGTCAATATCGGGCACGGGTATTTTAGTGGAGGGAGGAAATACGAGTAGTTCAGTTTTTAACAGATTCAGTTTTAGATAGAGGGAGGACATAATGTTAGACACAGCAGAAAGACAATCACTGGTATTTTGTAATAATGCAGGGGTGATGTGTATAATTGGGTGTCATCAGCATAGAGATGGTACTGAAAACCGAATCTGCTGATTGTCCAATAGGAGCGGTGTATAAGGAGAAAAGAAGGGGGCCTAGGACTGATTCTTGAGGGACCCCGACAATAAGGGGAAGGGGAGAGGAGCCGACAAAAGACAGAGAAGGAGCGGTCAGAAAGGTAGGAGGAGAACCCGGAGAGAACAGTGTCCTTGAGGCCAATAGAGCAGAGCATAGTGAGCAGAAGCTGGTGATCTACTGTGTCGAATGCTGCAGAGAGATCCAGGAGAATCACCAGGAAATAGTGACCATTAGATTTAGCTGTTAGTAGATCATTAGAGACTTTAGTGAGGGCAGTTTCAGTAGAATGTGAAGAGCGGAAACCAGATTGTAAAGGGTCAAGAAGAGAGTTGTCTGAGAGATAGCGGATGAGACGGGAGTGGACCAGACGTTCCAGGAGTTTAGAGATAAAGGGAAGATTGGAAACTGTCTGTAGTTGGCCGCACAGTTCTGGTCGAGGGATGTTTTTTTAACTAATGGTTGTATGCTGGAGTGTTTTAAAGAGAAGAGAAAGATACCAGATGAGAGGGAGAGGTTGAATATTTTAGTTAGGTGAGTGGTGACAGCTGGAGAAAGGGACTGAAGGAGATGTGAGTGAATAGGGTCACTGATGCAGGTGGTAGGGCGAGAGAGGAAGCAAGGAGCCTGATCACTTCATCTTCCATGACTGGTTCGAAGTCAGAAAGTGAGCAAGATACAATGTGGGAGGGAGGAGCATGTATAACATTTGGGGATTGGGAGAAAATTTCCTGTCTCATATGGTCAATTTTTTCTTTGAAATAATTGGCTAGATTGTCAGCGCTGAGGTCGGTGGTCGGGGCCTTTGCTGTTTAAGGAGAGAGTGAAACGTGTTAAAGAGGCTTTTAGGGTTATTGGAAAGTGAGATGATGAGGTGGTTAAAGTAGGTTTGTTTGGAGAGGTGAAGGGCAGAGTTCTAGATTTTAAGCATAAATTTATAATGGGGGAAATTTTCGGCCACATTAGATTTTCTCCACAGCCTTTCAGCGCACCTGGAGCACCGCTGGAGAAAACGTGTTTGAAGCGTGTGCCAGGGTTGTCGCCGTCTTTGCCGACTTGTTCTCTGTGTAAAATATTGTAAAATATTTTGATGCATTTTTTTTCCCCCCATTTATTTGCACGGGTGATAAACGCTGAGAGGATTAATACAATGCAGATTTGAAAAAATTGCTTTAATGGTTGAAATCTGCAAGGAAAAAATAAGCCGCAGTAAAAAAGGGCAGCAAAAACTCAACGTGTGTACAAGCCCTTAGGCTTCGCGTACACAAGCGGAAACTGATCCTAGAAGGAATATATATGTTTCTACGTAAAACGACTCGCGGTGCTCGTGTTCAGGCTTTCAAATGTCTTTTAACCCCTTCAGCTTTCTAAAAACGCAAAGGGGTTAAAAGAAGTGACTCGACCGATCTGACGTTTCCCGCTCACAATATTAGTCAATGGGAAAGCTCAGAAGACGACCCGACGTCTTTTGGAGCATTTTATCGTTTTTGCTTTAAGAAAAAGCATTTTTTTCATTATTTAATGGATTGAAGAAAACAATAATTATAATAATAATTTTTATTTATATAGCACCAACATTATTCCGCAGCACTTTACAATTAAGCGGGGACATGTACAGACAATAAATTCAATACAAGGTAAGACAGTTTAAACAGTTACATTAGGAGTGAGGTTCCTGCTCGCTGCTTACAATCTACAAGGAAATGGGGGGACACAATAGGTGAAAAGTGCTTGTTATTTCAGGTCTGGCAATTATAATAAATGGGGAGTTTCATATAAAGCTTCATGATCCGGTCATCAGCCAGTATGTTTAAGTGCAATAATCAAGTACCGAGTGCAGTTATCGTGTGCATGGAGGGTGTGGAGACAGATGAATAGTAGGGTGCAGATTCTGAATAATATTTAGAAGGAGGGAACAGGGAAAGTTAGTTTACTGAGTAGTTGAGGTGGTAAGCTTGTTTGAAGAGATGGGTTTTTAAAGCACGCTTGAAGACATGGGGGCTAGGCATCAGTTGGATCATCTGGGGTAGAGCATTCCAGAGAACTGGCGCAGCATGAGAGAAGTCTTGGAGACGGAGGTGCAAGTTTCAGATTATGGGGGATGTTAGTCTTAGGTCATTTGTAGAACGGAGGAGACGTGTAGGGCGATAGAGATGAGAGAGGAGATATAAGGCGGTGGAGAGCTTTGTGGGTGAGAGCGATGAGTTTATATTGGACTCTGTAGCGAATGGGTAACCAGTGTAATGACTGGCACAAGATGGAGGCTTAAGCATCTGGACAGAAATACGACCCTGGCTGCCGCATTCAGGATGGATTGGAGAGGAGAAAGTTTGGTAAGAGGGAGACCGATCAGAAGAGAGTTGCAGTAGTCCAGACGAGAGTGAATAAGAGCGACAGTAAGAGTTTTAGCAGTTTCAAAGGTGAGAAAAGGTCGGATTCTGGAGATGTTTTTAAGATGCAGGTGGCAAAAAAAGACATCACAAAAATCGTAGAAAAAAACATCTAAAAAAAGCGACGACAGCTACAATTACGCTCAGGAAACAACACAGATGCGCACACAGACAAGTTTTTGGAGCAGAAACTGAGCAAAACCTCGCAAGTTTTTGCAAAGTTTTCAGATTTGGAGGAGGATATGGAGACAAAGCTCCTTCAGGAAAAGCCGGCGTCTTTTTTTTTTTTTCTGAAGCGGCTTTGATGGGGGTTTTGCTGTCTGCAGAGCCCCGTTCTCAGGATCGGTGTGGTTCCACTGGTCAGACCCCAACAATCAGCAGATTATCACCCATCCCACTGATTCTAAAGATGTGAAATACCCTTTTAGGTAATATATACACCCTAGGCCACGTTCACACGTTACAGTATTTGGTCAGTATTTTACATCAGTATTTGTAAGCCAGAATGAGGAGTGGGTGATAAATACAGAAGTGGTGACGTGTTTCTATTATACTTTTCCTCTGATTTTTCCAGTCCTGATTTTGGCTTACAAATACTGATGTAAAATACTAAACGCGTGAACTTGGCCTTAGGCTTTATTCACACATCTGTATTTGCCTTAGGCTTTATTCACACATCTGTATTTTTGATCAGTATTTGATCAGTATTTCTATGCAAAAACCAGGAGTGTCTCCAAAACACAGAACAGGTGTCAATCTTTCAATTATACTTTTCCTCTGATTGTTCCACTCCTGGCTTTGACTTAAATACTGATGGAAAATACTGACCAAATACTGACGTGTGAATGAGCCCGTATGTGTATTTTATTTGTTCTTCTAAAAGCCTCACATGTCCGTGTTGGATCCATTTTTTTTATGGATACAACACATACCCATTATAACCTGTGGTGTTTTTTACATGTCCGGGCTTTTTCACAGACCGTGTGTCAGTGCGAAACTCACAGAGACATGTCCATTTTTTCCGGTATTATGGATGAAAAGGTCCAATCCAAGTCTATGGGTCTGTGGAAAACACATACAGAACACGGATGGCATCAGTGTACAATCCGAGTGCTGTCCATATTTAACATTGCAAAAGGGTAGGGGAACCTCTGAGAAGAATCGTTTGTTTTTTGTTGTTTTTTTGTATTAGAGAACAGCAATAGAGCATTATTACAAGATTGGCCCAGGAGCTATACCATGATGGGGGACATATATTACTAGAAGAGGTCAGGATAGGAATATGACACTATGATGGGGGATATTATTACTGGAAGAGGCCAGGATGGGAATATTACACCAGAATGGGGGACATATATTACTGGAAGGGGCCAAGATGGGAATATGACACCAGAATGGGGGACATTATTACTGGAAGGGGCCAGGATGGTAATATTACACCAGAATGGGGGACATTATTATTACTGGGAGGGGACAGGATGGTAATATTACACCAGAATGGGGGACATTACTATTGGAAGGGGCCAGGATGGTACTATTACACCAGAATGGGGGACATTATTACTGGAAGGGGCACAGGATGAGGGACATTATACCAGGAAGGGTCCCAGTACCAGTATGGGTGACAGTACAAGATGGGGTACATTATTACATTATGGAGGGGGGAACAAGCATGTCGTTATAGGATTTAGAACACTACAGGGGCTAATACATCTGACCAACATGTAGGTGGGGACCTAAGTCCAAATTTAGCTCCTGGGCCCATCAGACTTTAGTTATGCCACTGACCCTACCCATTACTTTGGCAACTATTCTGGAAAACTATACTACACAGTATAAAAATGAGCCAAATTTATTACAGCGGCCCATGACGGATGATACGTTTGAGTAAATTTAGTGTCTAAAGATGAGACAATCTTTTGTTTGCTGCATGTTGTTGCATTTACACTATGCCCCCCTTTAGGCTAAACCAGACCCAGGTGCAAACAGTGTTTTCAGCTGAGGTTACATGGCGACTTTATAAGTCACAAGTTTGCAGAGCTAAAGATTGTTCTGTGCCGCTGCTACATCCCAGTGCAATGCAGGTGAATGGGGTCGCATTGCAACCCGTAGGGTACCGCAGATATGAAAAGCAAATCACAAAGAATCCAATTGGTTCTGACTTTTGCAACTTGCTTGTAGCGGCTGCAGTACCCTGCAGGTCATAATGCGACCCTATTCACCTGCATTATGCAGCAATGTAGAAAGCGATCTTTGCTGCCCAACCTGTGTCGTACTTGTGCTGTAATCTCAGCCTTAAACACATAATAACTAGGTCTAAAATGAGATGCAAAAATTGCACCAAATTTTCACCATAATTTGGCACATTTCCACCAACGTGAATGCTCGCTCACAGAAGCAAATCTGCCAAAGTGTTTGCGCGAACCCACAACCTTCGTGAGACGTCGCTTTTTTAAATGGAAGCCAGTGGATCACTTCGGGTGCAGTTTTTTCAGCTGTTACCCCAAGGGGAGACATTTTCTCTACAGTGTAAAGGAATGGCGTTCCTGGTTAACCCCAGATTAGAGCCTACTGTTGTATCGTCCACTAGGGAGATAAAGGGAACGTTTATCTTTTGGATCCTGTTCTGCTTTTGTCTATATCACCCTTCAGGTTTATGTCATTTTTCTGCTTAATGTTAATGCCCTTTGTTGCTTATTAATTAAAATGAAATTTCCTCTGATTCTTTTTCCGCCCGACGTCTCTTCCTTATCTTCATTATTGGATCGCCTTCGTGATTTATTGCACCTGGTGGAGATTAAACTTGCCCCGGCTTACACCCATACGCAGATGATTTCCCTGCATATTTTTTCACCCGTTTCCCTTATCTATATTAATCTGGTTGAATTAAAGACGCCTTTATCACCTTTTCTGTCTTGATTAATTTCCATCACTTCTTTCCAGCTTGTGATTTGATCTAACCTCATATCCTCTATTTTACTCTTTTTCGTGCCTAATCCTTTTTTTTTGCAGCCAAAGATATCCATTCTCCAGGACTGCGCTTTACCTCCTGCACGGATACTGATCAGGGAGGATCCAAGCATCGGCCACAGCTGCACTTCGCAATCCATAGTGATAAAGCTCAGTGCCATCGATGTGTCGCCACACGCCAGTGCTTCCAAGTGCAATCATGACATCAGTATAGAAGAACTGTTTGGGTTGGATGTTTATAGGATATATACATTTTGGAACAGATTTTTTTTTTTTATTGTTCATTTGTTTCCTAAATTCAAAGTTAAAGGGGTTGTCCACTATTCGGATATCCCCTTCTGAATCCCTATGTTTCCCCCATTAAAATAATAACACTTAGGGCACAGACAGACGGCCGTATTACTCGTGCGAGGATCGCATCGCAATCCTTGGACTGGCCGTTGGCTCTCCTGACCTCAGCATGACAGCTCCATAGAAATACGTGCTGTCACGCTCAGGTCAAGTGAGCCAACGACCAGTCCGAGGATTGCGATGCGATCCTCGCACAAGTAATACGGCTGTCTGACTGAGCCCTTATACTCACCTCCTGTGCCAACGACTTTCCCCCGGTGTCAGCACTGGTTCTCCTGGGGTTCATGTCATGTGTGACATTATGTCAGCGCTGGCTTCACTCTCTCCTCCTTCCGACAAATCAAGACATTTGGAGGAAGTGAGAGTGCAGCAGCAGCCCGCACTTCTTCTGGATATCAATTACGTTCGTAGGAGAGGAGAATGAAGCCAGCTCTGATTTGCCTCAGGGATGGCGTGACGTAATAATGTCACACAAACCCTGGGAGAGCCAGTGCCAACACCTCTGTGACGCTGTCGACAGCAGAGGTGAATATAAGTGTTATGATTTTACTAGGGGGGAAAGAAGGATTCAGAAAGGATTGTCTGAGTAGTGGACAACCCCTTTAAGTAACTTTCGAAATAGCTTTAAACTGTTCTACCATTTTGCTGCTGCAGACTGCTAGTAACTTAGTAAGTCCTTTATGTAGCTGACTGATCTGTGACAATGGTACATATCCTTCAGAGCTGTATTCTGAAAATCTTTCTATGCTCCCCTCCCTTCTCTCAGTGTTAGTAACCAGCATGGAGAGGTAGGGTTTATACACAGATCTCCACATTACACACAGATGGAAAAATATATCAGGGATGGAAAATAATACAGTCTATAGAAAAGAAGGAAACGTGAAGATAATGTTGCAGGATAGAAGCTGTGCTGATATATTAGCTATTGAAAACCTCAGCACCTTGGATACACACAGACCTCACATCCAGCCTATATTACAGAAAGAGACACTCCCATAAGAGAAAAACTGAAATTTGGATCAGGCTACAAAATGCATATCAGGGGGTTTGAAGATGAAGATGAAGATTGCAGATTAAACCATAATGTGGTGTAATTAAAGGAGCTGACCTGAAACCAAAAGTGCAATGCACGATCACCTCTCAATTTCAGACATGGCACATGTGTGCCAAACCCTTCCCCCTAATATATTAGGTAAATACATAGGGTTAATATCAGAATTCCTGCTTTGTAAAGTTGCTATAATGACAATGTGCAGGATACAGGACAGCCTAAAACTTCACATTCCTTTCCATTAACCTGCAGAGTACGCTTCCCATTACCTTCCGGACCTTTTTGCATTAAAGTGATACTATTCAGCGGTGAGTGCATGCATTGAAGCTGGATCCGATCTGTCATTGTTTGGAATCGTTCTTATATCTCGCTGAATCTTTACATTCTGTAGAAAAGGAAACCTGACTCCACTCTGAAGCTTTCCGTGCATGAGCAATCTTCTGAAGTCGGCTCATTGAGTCGGTGACTACTGTATCATGCGCAATAATTGAAATTAGCTGAAAGATAACGTGGCTTTTCTGGCTCAAGTATTCTGAGAACCTTCCACACAACTGGTGCCCATGCAATTGCTTTTTTGTAAGTATGAGAGGATAAGTATCTTCCTATATACAGTGCGTCCTCTCTATTCCCCCCAGTCCATTTTCAACAAATTAGACTTTAACTCAATGAAGGAACGAAAGAAAATGATAGGGGTCCTAAAGCTCGTATAGACAATATATGTCTTAATATAAATGGTGCACATTGTCTTTAGTGGGGTCTGCCAAGGATCTATTGTATATCAGGATGACAGACCCCCTTATTTTGGTTTAACACATGTAATTGAGAAATAAAAATGGGTGTAAAAGTTCATAGAGTGTTTATGTTACTCATCTCTCCCTGGATCCAGCACAGGACGCTGCACCCTCCTCCTGCTGTCACCGGGTTTCTTGGCTCTTCAGCAATGCACTTCTGAGTTGTGACTGTCTTAGGCCATATAGTGCAGCTTAGGCTGCCTGAGTATTCAGGTAGTTGGTGTATATGCCATTACCTAGGACCTTCTCCATGTTAAAGTACCAACGCTGCTAACAAACTTTTGCTATACAGTTGTGCAAGTTCTGAAGTACTGGACTTTGATGCAAATTCAACTTTGCTATGTCAGCTCTGCTATAGGTTTGATTAGTTGCTGTTTTTCCATTTCTGCCATATCTACCATCTGGATCTCTCTGCAGCACCAATGTGATCTGTCAGTGCTGCCTAACAACTGATCATCAGAACCAAAGGCTTCAAGGATCCACTTCATCAGTGGAAACACAACAGTTTAGTGTACATTTACGTGGGGCCTATACAAAGCAGTAATCTATTATAATAACCTTTAGGATTTGAAATTGTCACATCATGTTTTATATTTACAGGGAACCTGTTGGGAGCATAAAATGGGTGACTGGCCTTAGGGTCACTCCATGTGACTTCAGACTTGTAAATCCTCACAGCACGCTCACTGCATGCTGTGAGGATTTTCCGGTGTCACGTTGCTGGGAGTGCGTGATCATGTAAACTGTAAGGATTCTATTTGCATACTTCCAGCCACATTCCGACTAGACATGCTCAATTCTCTTGCATTGATGAGGCTGGACATGTCTAGTCAAAATGTGGCCCAGAAGTGTGCAAATTGCATACTTGCAGTCAGATGACTGCCCACTCCCAACACTGGAGTGTCAAAGTGAGGAAAGAAACCATAGAACCTGGAGGAAACCCACACAAATGTGGGAAGAATATTCAAACTCCTTCCAGATGTTGTCCTTGATGGAATCTAAACCCAGGACCCCAGCACTGCAAGGCCACTGTACTAGCCACTGAGCCACCGTGCTGCTGAGCTCAGCTCCTACCATCTCCAGAATTGACCAGATGTAAACCTTGAACTGTGCAGTTCTGCTCAAAGTGCAGCGGCTGCTGCTTGCTACTGCAAATCAGCTCTTATTCTCCTGAATAGGAGCTGTTCTGCATTCAGTAATTGGTAGCATCTGCTGCACAATGATCAGACCTGCGCAGTGCAGCTACATTTAGCATTGATATCTATTCGCCTCCGGAGCTGCACTGCGTAGTTCTGCTCAATGTGGCAGTTTCTGCAGATCAGCTTCTTTCATGAATAGAAA
Organism: Phyllobates terribilis; assembly: GCF_046119375.1. Taxonomy (NCBI): domain Eukaryota; kingdom Metazoa; phylum Chordata; class Amphibia; order Anura; family Dendrobatidae; genus Phyllobates; species Phyllobates terribilis. The sequence continues at coordinate 140,811,837 of NW_027362768.1, read as the reverse complement.
TTGCTCTACAGCACTCGGCAGCAGCTGCTACACAATTTTCCATGTTTACATTAGAGCTGATTAGTGGGGATGCAAAATGTTGGACGCCCACTGATCTTATATTGATTACCTAGCAAAAAATACAATATTATATGCCCGGAGAACTACTTAACGAGTCTCATAAAATTCTTCATTTTCCAAGTAACTAAGATTTCCTGGCGCAATATAGGGGTGTAAGTTGATAGTATTTGAGAACTGAATTACAGTATTATATGGGTTATCTAGAGGGGTATTATATGGAGGTTACACATTATTTGACCACTTTGTAACGGTATTGTATAGGCTGTGTATGGCAGTGTGATCTTGGCACTCTATGGCAGTATTATACAGGCTACAATTATGAGAAACTTTAAAAAATTGCTGTATTTTGTGGGGCGCACTGCTTTGTTCGTTGATCAGCGCCCAATTCGTAAATCTAGCTGATCTCATGTTAAAAAAGTTGACTGCGATGAGCCTTTTAAGGATGAAGGTCACATCTGTATCCAGATTAATGCTGGATGCGGCTCCATAAGATATCGCAGAGATGCTGTTACTGGTGTCTCTCTACTTATCAAGAAGATTTTATACAAGACTCCTGGGAATCTCATAGCAGCTTCTGAAACGTAAGCCCCTCCAGATCTAAGATGTCAACTTCAAAACTCGCATTTATGCTAAAAAAAAGATTTATTATAATAGTAAAGCTTTCAGATTGTTACCAGTGAGACATAGGAGGAGAATCACACAATAACCTGATGATTATCACAGTGCAATCTACATAAATGCTTATTTACTTTACAGTACAAAACCGGCTCCTTTTATTACGGTTCTAAAGTAAAAATTGTTTGATACTTACATAAATGTCTTATACTGACGTAAGGAACCTGAGGCTAATATTCCACTGGTGATTACAATACTCACTTTTCCTTACTCTTTCCATCTCCATTATGGTCTATATGCGGATAAACAATGATAACGTGCACTTTTAAAGGGGTTCTCCAGGCATATGATAATAAGGACCTTTCCTTGGAATAAGTCATCAATATGTGAACAGTGGAGGTCCAATATCTGGTGTTACACACCTGTCCCTGGTATCCCGGGATCCGCTTCCTTCCCCTGGGTCCGCTGCCCTTTGTTGTGCTCCACGTAGGGTTTTACAAGTTGCTTGTTGTGGATCAATGACATCATCTCTCTAGACCTATTTAAAAGCCCATCGACATACCTGTGCCTTGGGATTGAGTTTCTAAGACTCATAGTCCTATGTTAGATGAGTGCCACCATTTGTGCTGTTGGGCAAGTGTCCCTACTTGCATTCATATCTACTGGGTTCAACTGCAACCACCCTGATGATCTTGGATTCCTTGTGATCCTTTACGATCTTCGCTCCCACGTGCCTTCCTGCTCTCTATATCCACACCTGGGGTTCATGTGCCCACCCGTACATGAGGCTTAGAGGATCCATCTCAACTGGTGAGCCTTGACATCCGGCACCTCCAATGATCAGCTGTTGTAAGTTCCATTGAATTTAGCTGTACTACGTAGCGCCATGCAATGTGTAGCACCACCTGCCGGGCACTGCAGGTCAGCTCCTGTTTCTCAGTGCAGCATCACTGAATGTTTACGTTGGACCACCAGCTGACCAATGTTTGGGTTGATCAGTAGAAGTGTTACGTGTCCTAAGACCCTCGTCTGAATGGAGCAGAGGTCAATCATGCTCATTGCCTCTCCATTCATTCTATTAGAAGCACCGAAGATCAGCTTAGTGCTGTGCTTGGCAATCTCTGGCGCTCCCATTAAGAATGAATGGAGCAATAGTCTGCATGATCGACCTCCGCTCCATTCAACTGGAGTTTTCTGGATCGGTAGGAACCACAGAGGTCGGACTCCTGGCAATCGTAAATTGTCCCCTATCCATACCTTTTAAACTTTAAATGAACCTTTCATGTGAAAAGAAACACTATTAACCTGCAGATATGGAGTTAATCTGCAGGTTAATAGTGTTCTGGTGCCGGCACAGTTTTAGTCACCGTTCTGAATATAGAGAGCGGCGGCTCTAACCGCGCCCCCGGCACGGACTGACAGCGGCTCAGCATTAGGTCTGGCTGTCAGTCAGTGCCAGGGTCACAGTAACAGCCACAGTGCCATGTCTGAACCCACCGGGGCTCCCCCTATTACTGGAAGCCAAATGCTGCGGGGAGGAAAAAAGTTAATTTCCTCCTAGCAGCGGGGCTCTAAGTGCCGGCGCCGGGCATGTTCAAAACGCTATTAACCCCATATCTGCTGGTTAATAGCATTTTTTCACGTGTCAGGTTCCCTTTAAGAACACCCCTTTAAAAAGCAACATATGTAAAATAAGATGTACAAACTGTGTACACAATGAGGGAATGTATACATAACAATGCAGATATGCATGCACCAGGATGTATGCTTGGCTGACAGCAGCATCTTTGATACAACAGTAACACCAGCACGGTGGCTCAGTGGTTAGCACTGTATGGTGGCTCAGTGGTTAGCACTGTATGGTAGCTCAGTGGTTAGCACTGTATGGTAGCTTAGTGGTTAGCACTGTGTAGTGGCTCAGTTGTTAGCACTGTGTGGTGGCTAAGTAGTTAGCAATGTTGCTTTGCAGTGCTGGGGTCCTGGGTTCAAATCCCACCAAGGACAACATCTGTAAGCAGTTTGTATGTTCTCCCTGTGTTTGTGTGGGTTTTTTCTGGGTTCTCTGGTTTCCTCCCACACTGCAAAGAATCTAGATTGTGAGCCCCAATGGGGACAGTGATGATGATGATGTCTGTAAAGTGCTGTGGAATATGAGGGTGATGTTTAAATAAATAAATACATTTGTGTAACTACTGTATTTATCACTTGAAAAAGCAAAATGTAGGAGCACAATCACATTGTGGTCATTTCACAGACAAAACCCAAGAAAAAAATAAAATAGCAAAAATGAGCATATGCCCAACAGCAAATAAATAAGTAATAATACATGTAAATATAATAGAGTACTTAGTTATAATTAAAATAATAATCATTTTTTTTTATATAGTACTAACATATTCTGCAGCACATCACTGTCCCTGTTGGGGCTCACAATCTAAATTCCCTATCAGTATGTCTTTGGAGTGTGGGAGGAAACCAGAGAACCTGGGGGAAGCCTACACAAACACCAGGAGAACTTACAAACTCCTTGCAGATTTTGTCCTTGGTGGGATTTTAACCAAGGACCCCAGCACTGCAAGGCTGCAGAGCTAACCACTGAGCCACCATGCTGCCCCAAAATAGTTATCACTATTTTGATCAAAAAAGCATACATCCCACCGCAACAAGGTGAACCCATTGGCACGGTCCTATCCTGTCTCTAATATTAAAACCTCACCATGGGTCAAAAGACGTCAATGTGAATAAGGGCAGAGCAGGACAGAGGCAGACTGAGACAGCCATCCATGGGAAGCTATACAGATGGAATACTGTAATTGTACAATGTAACCTATAACAAACCCTTTTGCTATTTCCAGTGCATATTGCTGCAGACATTTGCCCGCTGTCCAGCTCTATGCAGTGTGGGCACTGGCAATTCTACATGCTTCTTTGAATATCCTACGTCATATAAAGCTTTGGTCACCAGAGGGCGAGCTAAGATCGACCCATACTGAGCAACAGATTAGTTTAAGCACTAATTACAGCACACAGCACGCGGCGGCCAGGGCGTTCGGAAGCTGACATAAGTAATCTTTTCTAGCTTCTTGAGGTAGTAATGCCACTAACTCGCTCAAGTCTGAGCAATTGGATTACAGCGGAATAACACACTGAGCAATAACCGATTTGTATTCTGCACGACGCGCGGCTCGTGGCAGCAGCGTGTGGGCACCATTCAGCGGCGCGGTCTTCCTCCAGGAGAAAGGACAGCTTGTTGTTGATAATAGGAGATCACAACACATAGAGAAGTGGAAATGGTAACGACTTGGGACATTGCATTTCTCCCCAAAACTAATCTCATATTAACACTTTATCGCTCGGCAAACTAGTAGACTATAAAAAGAAAGCTATAGAAACAAGATATGTGCTATAAGGTAACACATGCAATACTTCAGAGGATCTCGCACCAGGATCTCATTCGATTTTATTATAATTAGTGTAATTGCTAATGATAGTGCTAATATATGGCAGCCTCCCTCAAAGTCACCATATTATATTATTGCCACAATTTTCTAAAAAAAAAAAAAAAAAAGCGATATCACTACAAAGTGTGAATATATACTGAGACTATTGAGCATATGCAAGCAGGGGTGGTTATATCATGAATGCATCTGTACAAAGGTCACAAAAACCTAATAACAACAAAGCTTTAAGAACAAGGTGAATAATGATCTTCCCTATATAAAGCATATATAAAACTGATTTTTTTTTATTTTTCATCCAGACTAACTTTTTAATTGATGAAGTTCCAAATGGAATTTTTCTCATTCTTCTGAACTCTGAACACTCATCTGCCTGCACTGCTAACAGGAAGAAAATCAGTGGCTGGACATGCTCATGGTGTAACTTTAAAGAGATTATCCAGGTTTTGTACAACAGACTACAGTCACTCTATGAATCCTCATGGTGCATGCTGTCAGGATTCTCCGGCGCTGGGAACGGACGGTCATGTATGCAATATGTATACTTCCGGCCACATGTCAACTAGACTTACTGTTATGTTCTGCAACTTAGAACTAAGGAATAGGAGGGAAAAGCTGTCCCTGCACTGAGACTCAGCTTAACCCTACGCTGGGGTGGGTGCCCTATTTCTTATGAATAGCCCAACCGAAACTCCTACACTGAACTCAAACGAAGACCTGTAGGAAAGGGAAAAGGGTCTCTAAAAGATCTAAGGACTGGGAGCAAAAGCAGGAGACCTCCTAGCAGAAAAGTTAGTTGCAGAAACGAAAATTAAAGGAAACAAGACTGGTGGAACAAGAAGTCCCAGGATAACAATAGTCCAAAGCAAGAAGAACTAAACAAGGCTACTTAGCCAGAGCACGAGCGTTACAACACTGATGTCCAGCGGAGAATGGGAGCCAGGTGCTGAGTAATAAAGAGTGCAGAGATCACGTGACCAAGAAACCCAGCACCAGAGGAAAAGACTAGAAGCCAGCAAACCACAACAAGATGGCCGATAGTAAAACAACATAGATTCTAACACTTACGCAGCCTGACTCAATTTGCTTGTGTTAAGTGAGGCCGTGCACGTCTAGTCAGAATGTGGCTGGAGATATGCATATCTCAAACTTGCGGCCACATGGCAAGGAGGATGAGTTATTTTCTTGCGGCGATGCTTTGTGGTAGAAGGAACATAAATTCCAAAGTGATTTAAAAAAATACTACTTTATTAGTAGACAAATGTATGAATTGTGTCCACTCACTGTACAATATTATAAGGTGAAAGGAACACCTCACTGTATATTTAACATATTTCTTTGATCTCCTCTTACTGCACTTAGGCTGTGTGCCCATGATGCGTTTTTTAAGCGTTTCTGCAGCGGCAAAAACGCTGCAGAAACGCTTAAAAAACGCATGGTAGAAGGCCTGCCATGTTCCCCAATGATAATCCGCATGAGCTGTGCACATGCTGTGGAAATTTCCGCTGCGGATTATCATTGGGGAAAAAAACGCAGCACTACCAATTATTTTGCAGAAGAGCTGCGTTTTCACCGCCATTGACTTGCATTGGAACGCATGTAATCTGCATCACTGGATCTGTACATGCGCATTCCATGCGTTCCAATGTGCGGAGGGTACCCGGGTGTGGAAGACAGGAGACTCTCCTCCGGACCTGGGTACCATAGAAAACTGTAAAAAAAAGAATAAAATAAAAAATATATGTTATATTTACCTTCAGGCGGCCCCCGCTGAGCTCGTCCTCCCATGCCGGCAGATCGAGATGGACTGAAGGACCTGCGCTGACGTCATAGTCATGTGACGGGTCACGCGATGCTGACGTCGGCTGGTCCTTCAGTGTACCGCGATCTGCCGGCAGCCAGGACGGAGTGAAGCAAGACTCCGGGGGCCATTGGAAGGTAAGTATATATTTTTTTTTTTAGTTTTAACCATTCTTTGGGGGTCACACTATATAAATCCATGCCTTTTGCATGGATTTATATAGTGTGACCAAGTTGACAAGCACTTTCCAAGTGATGCTAAAATCGCTTGGAAAGCGCTTGTCAACCTGCATGCGGAAATTCATGTGAAGAACACTTCACATCCGAATGTCCCTGGCAGGAAAAACCCATGTACAATCCGCATGCGTTTTTTCTGCCAGGGAGATGCAGAAATGCTCAGGAAAAATCCGGAGCATTTCTGCATCGTGGGCACATAGCCTCAGTGCCTTTTCTCCTGCAGCATTGTGCTTTGGTGCACATTTCCAATTTATTCTCTCCTGTGAGTTTCTCTCCCAGTAATATAGGCTGGCTGTGAGCTCCATGTGGATCCAAGCTGCTGCTACCTTTACTTGCTTTCATGTACCAGCTCAGCTTCAATACTATAATTTCCTCTCCTTGTACTTCTCTCCTTCTCCTGCTTTCTGTGCCAGCTGAGAACCTTGCATCTCTCAGCACTACAGATCTGTGTGCAACCCTTTCCCTCCTGCTACCAATAACACTAAGAGAAGGGAAGAGGAGAGCAACTAGAAATCAGGAACAGCTCTGAAGGATTTGTAACATTTCTGAAAAACCCTCAACTAGATAAAGGACTTCAGGATACTCTGCAGCATTAACATTTTTAATGAAAACTTTAAAAAGTTGCTTAACTTTGCAATAAGGTATCAAATAAGACACCACAAAAAACATGCAAAGGTGTACATAGCCTTTAGGTCAGGCTGACTAGTTTGACATTTAGGTTACTAGGTACAACCTTCATTCCAGCAAGAGATAGTATCACCATCAGGGATATATTCTCAGTTGAGTTCAAAAAGAGGTTTAATGTCTCCCATGGCCAGCACAGTCCACAAAGTGTGGAGTTGTGGCAAGCACTAGAAACATGACAGAGAAGAAGATTCCCTCCAGCATCATCACTCAAGGAACTGGAAGCCGTCCTGCTGGAACAATCCGAGCATTCCTCTCACAAAGCTCAGGATTTATTTTAGTCTGCTTTTAGGACTCCCTTGTGTCCTGGCTTTATATTTGATTTTGCTCTGTTATTCACAAGTATAAAGAATGGTCTGATAGTGGCAATGATGGGGGTCCTAGCGGAGAGACTCTCAGCAATTCAACAGTCATTTCTTAATTTAAATCTATGGAAAAACAGCCAATGTAAATCACCAAAATGTGGTCATGGGAACCCTGTTCTCTTGATAGCTACAAATCCTGTGTATATGCCATTAAAGAAAACCCGTTGTTAGATTCATGCCGCCCAAACTAAGGGCAGCATGAACCATGGCCTGTCTGGGCGATTGTACAATGTAAGTATTACTCTGAAATGCAGCAGTGTTTCAAATAAAACATAGTCTATGATTATAATATGGATGATCTTTCTTTTATTTCCCTTTATCCCTCTTTCCCTATTTATTTTTCCCTATCCCCTCTTTTTTGTTCACCTCTTCCTTTCCCCATCCTTTCCCCTTTTCCATTCCCCTTTTTTCCTTCCCTTTCCTCCTTCCCCTCCGAATCTTTCCCTGTTCTGTTCTTTGTTTCTTCTAAGTTACAAGTTTGTTTTCTGGAGATTGATGTAACAGTATATTACATTTTATTTTCCCTTTGTATTGTATATATTATTTCAAATAAAACATAGTGTAAAAATCTGACCTGGGACTATAGGAAAAGACCTCACGAGTCCGAAGACGTCTCCAGCTGGCTTCTCCCAACACCATTCTAGTTGATTGGCGGGGGGACGAAAGTCAACTGGGGACGTCATCGGACTCATCCGGTATCTCCCTATAGTCCTTGGTTGGCTTTTCAAATGGTGTCTTCTCTTTTTTCAGAGGTTGCAATCACCCAGCCAGGCTGTGATTCACGCTGCCTGTAGTTTGGGCAGCATGAATTTAATGACATGTTCTCCTTAATATGTAAAGCTGTCCCAATTTAGCAAATTATCACCTATCCAAAGTGCACAAGATAACTTGTTACTCTCGGTGATTGCCACCGCTAGACTGTTCTCTGCTATCTCCAGCAGTCCCACAATGAATGGACCCGTGGCACACATACGCGGCCATTGCACGAGTCAAATTGGGTACATCAAAGTTCTGTTCTTGGGAACGGTGTAGGTCCCAACAGTGAGATCTCGAAAAATCATCAATTTATCTTCTATTCTATGAATTGAGACAACATTTTTGAAGGAAATCCCTCTTTAAATTAATTGTCTCTTTTGGACAAACTCTTTCCATATACACTATAAGATAGCTCCAAGGGTTCTCTGAATCACAGAAAAACCATCTGATTTTTCGGGTGCCAGAATTGCCTAAACTATTTTGCTTTGGGCTTTTAAAGGGACATTGTCACCAGGTCTGCGCTGTTCTGTCTAAGGGAAGTATAAAGTAGTCACAGAGACCTGGACTGCAGGTCTGCATTACTTATTTTCTAAGCTATTTTTCAGCTGGACTGAAAGCTTAAAGGGGTTATCCAGGACTAGGGCCGAAATACTACCTGCTAACTACTTGCCTATTCTACCCTGTGCTGGCACAGAGCGTTCATTGACTGCTCCTGCTGGCGATTCAGCTGCTCCATATCAACAGAGCAGCTCTTCCTCTTCCGGGCTGCTCTGTTGATGGGATGTGACTGCTGAAATCATGCCGATTGACAACCGGCTCCCCGCAGTTAGGCAGCGGGTAGCCAGCTGTCAATCAGCATGACATCAGCAGTCACGCCCTGTCAACAGAGCAGAGCAGAAGAGAAGCCACTGCTCTGTCAACCTGATATCAGCTGAAGCCGCTGAATTACCGGTAGGAGTGGTCAGTGACTGCTCTGTGCCGGCAGAGATCGTCACCGGGCACAACAGGGAAGTAGGTACAAACAGTGTGACATGCAGAAGTAGTGCTGTTGCAGAGTGTGACATGCAGAAGCAGTGCCGTTGCTTTAAAAGCATTCAGAAACTATTAGCAGTAACTCAAGCACAAGAGACAGGAAGTGTTGTGCTCCAGAAGCATCCAGCAACTAGAGGGGTTAACACAGTCACAGGAGACAGGGAGGGCTTTAGCAGAGCCTCAGGGGGATTGTGGGGAAGTTGATTACTGACTGGCTGGAGCTGAAGAGAAAGGTGGTGTGTGTGTTCTGTATCTCACAGAAGCGCCCCTGCAAGTGAAAAGGATTCAAGTCAGGAGTGAAGCTAGCACAGGTCAGGTAGAGTTCCTGAACTAGCAGTGCAGAGTATTGTCAAGCAGAAAGATAAGGACTGTAAGAAATTGTGTCACAGGGATCATCTCCCTCAGCAAACCCTCCCCCCCTCCTCCATCTCACTGTGCTGTAAGGAATGCTGTGTTCATTAATGTGCCTTTGCATTAGAGCTGTGCTGTCCTGTACTACTGGAAAGACTGTGAACTGCTGTGCTGCTAAGGAAACTGTACTGTTTGTCACTGGAGCCTGTTGCTCATAAGACTTAACTTGCACTGGCTGTGCGGCTTCTTATTAAATGCTACTGTTCTACCGTTTATGAGGACTCTTGTCAAGTGTGTCTGGTCAGCAAGTGAAACCACCTACGTGTCTGTGCCTGAGGGTCAATACCCCTGTGTGCCTGAGAGAAGCTGCAGCACATGGTCTATGGTCGCCCTGAGTAACGGTTCCCCCAGGATTCCAAAGAATTCATGAACTTGTCTCGCCCCTGTCACACTGTCACAGAATACTGGAGGTAGGGGGCCTAAGCTGACCCTAAGCTGGGGCCCTGACTAATCCCTCATCCTGGAGGTACTGTTAAAGGTACAGAGGTCCAGGCCGCCAGCGTAACCCCTACCTTCTGAGGATCCCTGCACCTAAGTAATCTAGTCCTGAGAAGGACCCCGATCACAACAATAGGGAACCAGAAATAATATGCCCACACACAGTATTTAGACGAACGAGACAGTACAAGGGAAAAACCAAAACCACCTTGCATACAACTTCTAAACAACTACAACAGAGGGAACACCAACGGGAAAGGAGATAAATGATAAAGCGAGGAAAGGGAAAACACACTTCCAAATACACTTATCTCAGCAACTCCAAACACCACGATCCGCTCTGTAAGTCAGAATGAAAAGCTTTCACCGACACCTCCCAAACAGACCTGCAGGAATATAAAGGAGTCTCACTAAAGAAGCATTGATTGCAGCTGGGCGAGGCTGGACCTCAGCTAGCCCAGAGAGAGAGAGAATTAACTCCTACACTGCCGAGAAAACACAAAGCACCAACAAGTCAGCTGCGAGAAGTCAGGCTGTGTGCTCGTGACGATCTTCGTGGCAACACACCCGTGACAGTACCCCCCCTTCTACGAGGGGCCTCTGGACCCTCAGGGCCAGGTTTATCCGGGTGAGTCGTGTGGAAGGCCCGAACTAATCGGTCTGCGTTAATATCCGACGCAGGAACCCACATCCTCTCCTCAGGACCATACCCCTTCCAATGAACCAAGTACTGAAGGGACCGGCGATTAAAGCGTGAATCAATGACCCTCGATACCTGGAACTCCAAGTTACCATTGACAACCACAGGAGGGGGAGGTAAAGGTGACGGTACCACCGGCGCCACATACCTCTTAAGCAATGATCTGTGAAACACGTTGTGAATTTTAAACGTAGGGGGGAGGTCAAGACGGAATGCCACCGGATTAATAACAGAACTGATTCTGTACGGCCCGATGAACCTGGGACCCAGTTTCCAGGAGGGAACCTTAAGTTTAATATTCCTGGTAGACAACCATACCTGATCGTTCACACTTAGGTCCGGACCAGACACTCTCCTCCTATCAGCCATACGTTTGTATCGGTTCCCCATAGTATTCAGATTCTTCAGCACCCCTCTCCATACTGAAGCGAGAGATGAGGAAAATCGTTCCTCCTCCGGAACCCCCGAAGAGCCCCCCCTACTGAAAGTACAAAACTGGGGGTGAAAACCATATGCCCCAAAAAACGGGGACTTACCAGTGGACTCGCTCCGCCTATTATTGAGAGCAAACTCTGCCAGAGGTAGGAAAGAAGCCCAGTCCTCCTGGTTCTCTGACACAAAACACCGAAGATATGTCTCCAAGCTCTGGTTCATACGTTCCGTCTGACCATTGGTCTGAGGATGAAAAGCCGACGAGAATGACAAATGCATCCCCCGCCGTGCACAAAACGCCTTCCAGAACTTGGACACAAACTGAGACCCCCGATCAGACACCACCTCGGAGGGTACCCCGTGAAGCCTCACAATCTCCCCAATGAACACCTGCGCAAGAGTTTTAGCATTAGGGAGAGCCGGAAGAGCGATAAAATGTGCCATCTTGCTGAATCTGTCCACTACAACGAGTATGACCGTTTTACCCGAAGACGGAGGGAGGTCAGTAATAAAGTCCATAGACAGATGAGTCCAAGGACGCTCCGGGATCTTCAAAGGTAAGAGGGCCCCAGACGGACGGGTATGTGAGGTCTTAGAGCGCGCACAAACCCCACAGGACGCGACAAAAGTTACCACCTCTTTATGCAAGTTAGGCCACCAAAACCGACGCGAGAGGAGATCCACAGTTGCTTTACTCCCCGGGTGTCCTGCAAAAACTGAGTTATGGTGTGCCTCGATCACCTTTTGTCGCAACTGATCTGGAACGAACAGTCTCCCCGGAGGTCCAACAGGGGCGTCTCCCTGAGCCTCCAATATCTCCTCCTCCAGCTCAGAGCATACTGCCGAAACCACCACCCCCTCCTGAAGAATAGGAATCGGTTCGTCCGTATTCCCGGCCCCAGGGAAACTACGAGATAAGGCATCCGCCTTTACATTTTTAGACCCAGGACGATATGTAACGACGAAATTAAACCTGGTAAAAAACAATGACCACCTAGCTTGTCTGGGATTCAGACGTTTAGCGGACTCCAGATATAGCAGGTTCTTGTGATCGGTGATGACGGTGACCGGATGAACTGCCCCCTCCAAAAAATGGCGCCACTCCTCAAAAGCTAACTTAATGGCCAAGAGTTCCCTATTGCCGACATCGTAATTCCTCTCAGCGGACGACAATTTTTTAGAGAAAAAGGCGCACGGATGCCACTTACCAGGGGACGAACCCTGTGACAATACTGCTCCCACCCCTACCTCGGAAGCGTCTACCTCTACAAAGAATGGCTGAGACGCATCAGGTTGAATGAGTATGGGTGCCGAGGCAAAACATTTTTTCAAGGAGGAGAATGCTTGACAAGCCTTGTCAGACCACCTAGAAAAATCCGTCCCCTTTTTAGTCATGTCTGTGAGAGGCTTAACCATGGACGAGAAATTACGAATGAACTTCCGGTAATAGTTAGCAAACCCCAGGAAACGTTGTAGTGCCTTAAGATTCTCCGGCCGATCCCACTCAAGAACTGCCCGCACTCTCCCAGGGTCCATACGAAAACCGGACGCTGAAACCAGGAAGCCTAAAAACTGGAGTTCCTGTACGGCGAACACACACTTTTCCCATTTGGCATACAGTTTATTATCCCGCAAGATCTGTAACACCTGCCTAACGTGCTCCTGATGAGACACCAGATCCGGCGAGTAAATTAAGATATCATCCAGATATATGACAACAAACTGTCCCACCAGGTGGCGAAAAATATCATTAACAAAGTGTTGAAACACCGCCGGGGCATTAGTCAGACCGAATGGCATGACAAGGTTCTCATAATGCCCCTCCGGAGTGTTAAAAGCCGTCTTCCACTCATCCCCCTCCTTCATCCTAATCAGATTGTACGCCCCCCTGAGATCCAACTTAGAGAACCATTTGGCGCCCACGATCTGATTAAAGAGATCGGGAATAAGTGGGAGCGGATACGGATCTCGGACCGTAATCCGATTAAGTTCACGGAAATCCAGGCAAGGGCGTAGGCCTCCATCTTTCTTCTTAACAAAGAAGAACCCCGCGGCCACCGGAGAAGATGAAGGTCTAATATGCCCCTTAGCCAGACTTTCAGAAATATAATCCTTCATGGCCTGCCTCTCAGGACCAGAAAGGTTATACAACCTAGCTTTAGGTAACTTGGCCTCAGGGAGCAGTTTTACAGAACAGTCATACACGCGATGAGGAGGTAGTTCCTGACACCCATTCTCCGAGAATACATCCTCAAAGTCCGCCAGAAATGGAGGTAAGACCCAAGGAGTAACCGCACCGATGACCGCGTTCATGCAGTTTTTATTACAGAATTTACTCCATTGGCTTATCTCTCTGGTTTGCCAATTAATAACCGGGTTATGCTTAGCTAACCAAGGAAGGCCCAACACTATAGGAGTGGGAAGACCCTCCAACACGTAGCAAGACAACAGTTCTTTATGTATTGCCCCCACTTGAAGTTTTACGCCATGCACAGCTTGCAAAAAACTTCCCTGACCGAGAGGTCTGGCATCGATTGAGAATATGGGGATGGGTTTAGCCAACTCACTCAATCGCATACCTTGAACCCGGGCAAACCGAGCATCAACCAGATTAGCCCCGGCCCCACTATCCAGAAGAACAGATATCCTCTCAGTTCTCGTACCCACCACCACCTCCGCCGGTACGAGAAACTGAGACGAACCTAGGGACGAAATACCTACTCCCAGATTGCCGTCCACAACACAACCTGGGATCAACAGTTTTTTCGACGACTCTTTACTCTGCAAGGGACGGGATGGACACCCCCCAATAAAATGTCCTTTTTTCCCACAGAGAAAACACCTTCCTGTCTTATGGCGCACCACCGGTCCCCTTCCCCGAAATGATGTCCCTCCTAATTGCATAGGCTCCTCCGGACTGACCAGGGGAACCACCATATGAGGGGACCTTGTAGGAGGTGGAGACATTACAGGGGGTAGAGTTATCCCGCACCTCTCCCGAAGCCGTCTGTCAACGCGAATAGCAAGGGCCATAGCGGCTTCCAGTGACGCGGGAGAGTCATACTGTGCCAACACATCCTGTAATTTGTCGGATAAACCATGACAAAACTGGCTCCTAAGAGCCGGGTCATTCCACTGGGTGTCCGTGGCCCACCTACGGAACTCCGAACAGAATTCCTCCGCCGGACGATCTCCCTGCTGAATCCTACGTAACTTAGACTCAGCAAGGGAGATCCGATCTGGGTCATCATATACGAGTCCCAGAGCAGCGAAAAACCTATCCACTGACTGGAGAACCGGGGAGCTTGGGGGAAGAGAGAACGCCCAAGATTGTGGGTCCCCTTGTAGGAGCGAGATGACAATTCCCACCCTTTGTTCTTCACTGCCCGATGACCGAGGCCGCAGCCGAAAGTACAATTTGCATGCCTCCCGGAAAACAAAAAACTTGTCCCGCCCCCCAGTGAACCTGTCAGGGAGAGGTACTTTAGGTTCTGGTCCGGCTTGCTCCAGAGGATGCAAAACCTTGGACCTAACGTCCGCCAGCCCCATGGACAAACTCTGCAACTGCCGAGCTAGACCGGCTACTGGATCCATGGTAGCTGGAGAAAAACTAAGATGGTCGGTGAAAATGTCACACTGTCACAGAATACTGGAGGTAGGGGGCCTAAGCTGACCCTAAGCTGGGGCCCTGACTAATCCCTCATCCTGGAGGTACTGTTAAAGGTACAGAGGTCCAGGCCGCCAGCGTAACCCCTACCTTCTGAGGATCCCTGCACCTAAGTAATCTAGTCCTGAGAAGGACCCCGATCACAACAATAGGGAACCAGAAATAATATGCCCACACACAGTATTTAGACGAACGAGACAGTACAAGGGAAAAACCAAAACCACCTTGCATACAACTTCTAAACAACTACAACAGAGGGAACACCAACGGGAAAGGAGATAAATGATAAAGCGAGGAAAGGGAAAACACACTTCCAAATACACTTATCTCAGCAACTCCAAACACCACGATCCGCTCTGTAAGTCAGAATGAAAAGCTTTCACCGACACCTCCCAAACAGACCTGCAGGAATATAAAGGAGTCTCACTAAAGAAGCATTGATTGCAGCTGGGCGAGGCTGGACCTCAGCTAGCCCAGAGAGAGAGAGAATTAACTCCTACACTGCCGAGAAAACACAAAGCACCAACAAGTCAGCTGCGAGAAGTCAGGCTGTGTGCTCGTGACGATCTTCGTGGCAACACACCCGTGACAGCCCCTATCTGAACCTAGCGGCGTGCGTGTAACAACTACCTGCTTGTTAGTTTTTATGCCGTAGTAAAAAAAAGATAAAGAGTCCCGGATAATCCCTTTAACACTGTGCGCTAGTATTTTGCTGATTGGCAGTAGCTTTGTTTCTATTTCTGTGCATAGGAAGATAGTTGTCAAGATAGACTCTTGGAATCAGGGTCTTTGTCACTACTTTATAGAACAATCAGATCAGGTTGTTTGGGGACAATTTTTTTTACTTAAATGCATATATTTGGGCTAAAAATCATTTTTTTGCAATTGGGTTTCATGAAACATTTTGTACCATTTTGCTTTTACAGGCTCTTTGTAAATTCAACTTTGATGTGGTCTTAAATCGTAACTTGGAAAAAAAGACAGATAAAACCATTACAAAATCCAAGTGTGGCCATCATTGTGGGCTGACTGATGGATTCTCAGTTAACTCAGTGAAGGTAGTGCAGGGGGTTGGACACAATGACCCTGGAGGTCCCTTCCAACTCTAACATTCTATGATTGTATGAACTCATTCTGCAGCCAACAATAGACAGCATGACATAAAGGCTACAGAAAACAAACAGAGCAAAGTTTTTGATGAAACCCTATTGCAAAAATGTTTTTTAAGTCCCAAACATATGAATTTAGGTAAGGGGAAAAAAAATTGTCATCAAGAGTGGACAACCCCTTTTGGAGGGTCTTATTGTAGTTTGCCATTTTTTTCTTTGAAAAAAAAAAAAAGAAAACCAAATCTACAAAGAGTAACTTTTTATTTTTTATGTTTCTGCCTCTAAAAGTAAATGCTCCTAATAGATTGCAGTGTACTTGGCCTTTTTATGAAGAGTATAAAAAGAAACTTTGCAAAAATACATATATAGTAAATGTGAGTTCAGTCAGGAGGTATGCGGGATTTCCTTTAGGCCTCTCAAAATTCGACATTCCAAGGCTATTACTCACCAGTTGTCTTAGAAACAGGTCCCTAAAGGTGTACGCTGGAGACGGCCAGCAAAATGCTTCATATCTGAGCTGTACTCTGCCCAGCTGCCCATAATAAGCCAGGCAAAGGCACAGACGTTAGACCGTCGGATCCGTGCCCCATCTGTTATGTTCTGCTACCAGAGCTAAGGAAAGAGAGGAGATCTGTCCCTACAATAGAACTCAGCTTGATCCCTACGATGTAACAGGGGACCTGATCCTGCGATCAGACCTGCTAAAGTCCTCAGCTAGTCTGTACGGAGACCTATAAATGTGGGGAAGGAATCCCTACAAGTACTAGGGACTGGAAGCAAAATGGACACCTCCTAACAGAAATAGTAGCAGACAGACGAACAAACAAAATATATAGAACACAGAGGTCCGAAGACCAAGCAAACTAACAGAGTAAGATACTGAGCTCCGGCTAGCTAAAGAGTAGTAATACAATGAAGTCCAGCAAAGCCAGAAGGGCGGAGCAGGACTAAATAGGCCAACAAGGTCATGTGACCAGCAATAGAAAAAACCTAACAGCAAGGTTCTAACAGTACCCCCCCTTCTAAGAGGATCCTCCGGATCCCCTAGGACCAGGCTTATCAGGAAATCTCCTGTGAAACGCTCTGATAAGTCTGGACG
Source organism: Phyllobates terribilis (assembly GCF_046119375.1). NCBI lineage: Eukaryota > Metazoa > Chordata > Amphibia > Anura > Dendrobatidae > Phyllobates > Phyllobates terribilis. The sequence goes on along the minus strand of NW_027362768.1, from coordinate 140,794,974 downwards.
CGGAAACATCATCCGACCTCACCCATGAGTTATCCTCGGGTCCGAAACCTTTCCAGGCCACGAGATACTGCAAACTACCTCTATACCGTCTAGAATTAAGGATGCGAGAAATTTCATATTCCCCGTCCTCCACCACCGGAGGAACAGAGGCAGAGGCGTCACAATCCGACACAACAGCTTTTTTCAACAGAGAGACATGAAACACCGGATTAATTCTCCAGGAGGTAGGAACCTCCAACCTAACAGCAGATTGGTTGACAACCTGAAGCATCTTAAAGGGCCCTACAAACTTGGGACCCAGTTTCTTAGAAGGAATCCTCAACCGCAGATTCCTAGAGGACAACCAAACCATGTCACCAACAGCGAACAAAACCTCCTGTCGTTTCCTATCAAAGTAGTCTTTAGATTTTCTGTTAGCCTCCTGAAGATTACCACGCACATCCGTCCAAACTCTCTCCAAATCGCCGGAAAAATTCTCCTCCTCAGGCACGGCAGATACCAACTTGGAGAACGACCCAAACGACGGATGTCTCCCAGAACAACAAAAAAAAGGCGAACAACCAGCAGAAGAAGATGTATGATTGTTCAAAGCAAATTCAGCAAGTGGCAGAAACTCAGACCACCCCTCTTGATTGTCTGCCACAAAACAACGCAAGAACTGCTCAACATCCTGGTTTTTCCTTTCTGTCTGGCCATTAGATTCAGGATGATATCCGGATGAGAACGACAAATGAACTCCCAACCTGTCACAAAAGGCGCGCCAAAAACGAGCCACGAACTGAGGTCCCCTATCAGAAACAATGTCAGTAGGAACGCCATGAAGTCTGACAATTTCCTTGACAAAGGCCTTAGCGAGAGTCTTAGCGCAGGGCAGTTTGACGAAGGGAACCAAGTGACACATCTTGCTAAAACGGTCCACGGCCACCCAGATGACAGTAAAACCCTCAGAGGGGGGAAGGTCAGTTATAAAGTCCATAGCCAAATGTGTCCAAGGAGCAATGGGAACCTCCAGAGGGCAAAGCAACCCCGCAGCAGGAGTATGTGAGGACTTAGATCTAGCACATATAGTACATTGACGCACCCACTTAATGACTTCCTTCTGCCATCCAGGCCACCAAAAACTGCGACCCACCAGTCTCTTGGTCTCAGAGATTCCGGGATGACCTGCCAACCGAGATTCGTGACACTAAACAAACAAATCTCTCCTAAAGGTCCCAGGCACAAACAACCTCCCATGGGGAGTGTTAGATGGGGCATTCTCCTGTGCTTTAAGAATCTCATCTTCCAAAACGGAGTCCAAAGCAGCAATCACAACACCTTCTTGTAAAATGTTCTCCTCTTTCTCAGCACCGACTATGGGAGAAAAACTGCGAGACAAGGCATCCGCCTTAACATTCTTAAATACCTGGGATGTAAGTAACGGAAAAATTAAAGCGCGAGAAAAACAATGCCCACCTAGCCTGACGGGCATTCAGGCGCTTGGCAGCATCAAGATATATCAGATTTTTATGATCCGTAAAAACCTGAACGGGAAATTCAGCACCTTCCAAGAGATGGCGCCAGTGTTCAAATGCGAGTTTAATAGCCAATAATTCCCGATTACCAATATCGTAATTCAGTTCAGTCTCCGAAAATTTTTTTGAAAAAAAGGCACAGGGATGTACTCCATCCCCGTTATCCTGAGACAATACTGCGCCAACCCCCACAGAGGAAGCATCAACCTCAACCAAAAACGGCTTAGTCACATCAGGCTGCATAAGGATGGGAGCAGAGGTGAACCTCTCCTTTAAAAACACAAAAGCTTCAATGGCCTCAGAAGTCCACTGAACCGCATTAGCACCTTTCCTGGTGAGATCGGTCAGCGGTTTGACAATAATAGAAAAATTTTTAATGAATTTTCTATAATAATTGGCGAAACCCAAAAACCTCTGTATCGATTTCAAACCAATAGGCCTAGGCCATTCCTGCACAGCTTGAACTTTCACCGGGTCCATCTCAAAACCTTCGCTGGAGATAATGTAGCCCAAAAAACTAATTCTCTGTACAGCGAACTCACATTTCTCCAGCTTAGCAAAAAGCGAATTGTCCATTAATAACTGTAATACCTCACGCACGCTCCGCCAATGAGATTCCAGATCCGGCGAATAAATCAAAATGTCATCCAAATACACAACCACATTTTTGCCGATCAAAGGTCTCAGGATGTCATTAATAAGATTCTGAAAAAATGCAGGAGCATTAGTAAGACCAAAAGGCATAACCAAATTCTCAAAATGACCCACAGGAGTGTTAAAAGCAGTCTTCCATTCGTCACCCTCCTTCATGCGCAACAGATTGTATGCCCCCCGGAGATCAATTTTAGAGAACCACTTGGCCCCCACTAACTGGTTAAACAGATCAGGAATCAATGGCAGTGGGTAAGGATTGCGTACAGTAATTTTGTTAATCTCACGAAAATCCAGACAAGGACGTAAACCGCCGTCCTTCTTTTTTACAAAAAAAAATCCAACCGCCACAGGAGACTTAGAAGGCCTAATGTGACCAGCGGCCAAACTTGTCTGTATGTATTCCTCCAAAGCCTTTCTCTCAGGAATAGTAAGGTTAAATAAATGAGTTTTAGGAAGAGTCGCTCCAGGGACAAATTCAATAGTACAATCATAGTCTCTATGGGGAGGCAAAACCTGCGATTCCTTCTCAGAAAAAAACTCTCCAAAAATCCTGAATAGGAACAGGCAATTCCCCCCTATCCACAGCTGCAATACGCCCGTTACAACACTTGTCATAACATTTATGGCTCCAGGATTTAATTTCATTGGTAGACCAATCCAGTACAGGATTGTGCAATTTTAACCAAGGCAATCCCAACACCACCGGAGAAGGCAAGTTATTCAAAACTACCAAATCCAATTTCTCATGGTGAACACCATTAATAGTGAGGGGAAATTCACAGACCTTGAGAGTAACATTCTTCAAAGGGGAGCCATCCACAGAAACCACAGCAATGGGGGATGACAAAGGTTCGGGTTTTAAATTGAGTTTTTCCAAGAATCCCCCATCAATTACATTCAGAGTAGACCCACAATCGACAAACACCCAAAATTCCATTAATTTTTCCTGAGCAATAGTGGAAGCAGCTAAAAATACACCCTTGGAATTTAAACAGGCAATACGGGCATGACTGACCATTTTTTTTTCTTTCTTCATACGAAGCACACAGCTTTTAATGAAATGACCAGAATTTCCGCAATAGAAACACAAACCTTCAGAAAATCTGCGGTCTTTTTCTTGAGAGCGAGGTGCCATCGCTCCAATCTCCATCGGCTCTCCACTGTTAGTACACACATTCATATGACCAGAAACTGACATAGCAGAGGATTTGCTCTCATTAACCCTTGCACGCAGTCTCCTATCCACCCGTATAGCTAATTGCATAGCCTGTTGCAAATCTTCAGGTGTGGGATAAGCAATTAGCAGGTCTTTAACCCTTTCACTAAGCCCTGCCAGAAACAGACTCTTCAGAGCAGAATCGTTCCACCCTATTTGAGTAGACCACCGACGGAAATGAGTACAATATTTTTCCACATTACCTGATCCCTGTCTCAAACGTCTCAACTCAGTCTCAGCAGATGAGACACGATCAGGATCATCATATAATAGCCCCAAAGCAGAAAAAAAACTATCCACTGATCTAAGGCATGTATCACTAGGTAGCAAAGAAAAGGCCCACTCCTGAGGTTCTTTGCGCAAAAGTGACATTATGAACCCTAGGCGCTGGGATTCATCCCCAGAGGACCTGGGTCTCAAACGAAAATACAATAAGCAAGCATTTTTAAATGAAAAAAATTCTTGGTGTTCACCAAAAAATAAATCAGGCAAACGTACCTTAGGCTCCAAGAAATGTGCTCCAGAACAGTTACTCACGTGCTGATGGAGCTCGGCCACCTCCAGAGAGAGTCCCTGCAGGCGTTTAGCCAAATCCTGAACCGACACCATGATGGAACAGAAAAATCTTTCCTTAGAGAATTTGCGGGCTGGACTTACTGTTATGTTCTGCTACCAGAGCTAAGGAAAGAGAGGAGATCTGTCCCTACAATAGAACTCAGCTTGATCCCTACGATGTAACAGGGGACCTGATCCTGCGATCAGACCTGCTAAAGTCCTCAGCTAGTCTGTACGGAGACCTATAGATGTGGGGAAGGAATCCCTACAAGTACTAGGGACTAGTGTTGAGCATTCCGATACTGAAATATCGGGTATCGGCCGATATTCACTGTATCGGAATTCCGATACTTAATTCCGATACTTTTATAATATCGAATACCGGAATCGGAAGTTCCCATAATGCCTGCGCTCTGCAGTGTCTGTGAAGGATGACAAGCTGGATGGCAGCGCTCAGCTGCGATCCAGCTTGTCATCAGAATGCCATCCCAGCGTGGGAGAATTCTCCTGACTGTTTAAAAGCCGGCGCGCGGTAAAAAGCCGCCGGCTTTTAAACAATCACGCAGCCCCATACTGCTTCCCCGCAGCCTCCCACCCCGATCCTCCGCTCCCCTCGCCACCTCCAATCCCAATCGTAAATTAGGACCGGGCGGGGAGTGCAGCACCAAGGAGCGAAGGACCCGGGCGGGGAAGCCGGCAGTGAAAAGACTTCACCGCCGGCTTTCCCGTTCTGTGCTGCGCTTTCCCGTCGGTTATTTCAAATGAACAGCTGAGGTATCAGGTGATGCCGATCAGCTGTTAATTTGAAGTAGCCGCGGTGCCCTCAGAGGGTTCATGTGAGTTCATGCTTGACTGCATGAACTCACATCAACTTTCCCACGGCCGCACAGGTCAGCCACTCCTCCCAAACCCGTCATGATTAGTGTGTGCGGGGTGTGTGTGCGGGGTGTGTGTGTGTGTGCGGGGTGTGTGTGTGTGTGCGGGGTGTGTGTGTGTGTGCGGGGTGTGTGTGTGTGCGGGGTGTGTGTGTGCGGGTGTGTGTGCGGGGTGTCTGTGCGTGCAGGCAGACATAGGCCGATGTGACACTACTACTCCCATCGGCCTATGTCTGTCCCCCGTCCACTCCTGCCAGCAGGATCAGCTCGATGGGAGCAGTAGTTCCCATCAGCCTGATCCTGCTATTTAAATTGCCCTACTGTGTCCCCAATAAATTTTAAATACATGTCATTGGTGGCCAGTGGTTACCTAAAAGAAATTAGTTCATACATTACCTGTCCCCGCCGATCGCCACCTAAAATAAAGTAAAAAATAAAAAACTACACCTATACTCACCTAGACACCTAATTCCCCGAAGCCATCGATCTCCTGTAATAAAATATAAAATAATAAACCACAACCTTATCCTTACCCCTCCGTAGCAGTCCACGAGTGTCCCACGAAGATCTCCAGTTCAGAGCAGCCACATAGAATGTGACCGCTCTGAACCGCTGCCGCCGCTAGAATGACGGGGCCGTAAGGGTTCACCGGAGTTCAGGCAGCGCTGCTCCGGTTAGCTCCTTTACGGCACTGCTGTATCGTGAGAAATTCCCACGGTACAGCACTGCCGTAAAGGAGGTCTCCGGAGCTGCGCTGCCTGAATGCACTCCGGTGACCTCAGTCAGTGGCTCCCGCTGCCGGGAGCGGACGTGTTCCCGGCAGCGTGAGCTTACAGCAGCCATGCACAGCTGTCACCATCTCCAGATGTGACAGCTGTGCATGGGAGATGAGCGCAGGAACGTGGACAGGTAACTATTTTTTTTTTAGTAAACTAAGAATTAAATAAAATGGTGTTTTATTTCAAATAAATTTTTTTTTTCTGGGTGTAGTGTGTTTTTTCTTTTTAACACTTTGTAGGTTAGTAATGGGGGTGTCATATAGACGGCCATCATTACTAACCTGGGCTTCATGGCAGCTGGCGCTGACATGAACCCCACCACTATTACCCCCTGCCACCGCACCAGGGCAGCGTGGAAGAGCGAGGCTAAGTGCCAGAATTGGCGCATCCTATGGATGCGCCATTTCTGGGGCGGCTGACGGCTGGTGTTTCTAGCCTGGGAGGGGGCCAATATTCATGGCACCCTTCCTGAGCTATTAATATCAGCCCCCAGCTGTCTGCCTAGCCTTTGCTAGCTATTAAAATAGGGGGGACCCCATGTCATTTTTTTTGGGGGGGTCCCCCATTTTAATAGCTAGTAAAGGCTAGGTATTCAGCTGGGGGCTGATATTAGTAGCCTGGGAAGCTCCGTGGGTTTTACCCCCTTCCCAGGCTTCAAACATCTGCCCCAGCCGTCTGCTTAACCTCCGCTAGAGACTAAAATTAGGGGGGCCCCCACGTCATTTTTTTGGGGGGGGTCCTCCATTTTAATAGCTAGTAAAGGCTAGGTATTCAGCTGGGGGCTGATATTAGTAGCCTGGGAAGCTCCGTGGGTATTACCCCCTTCCCAGGCTTCAAACATCTGCCCCAGCTGTCTGCTTAACCTCCGCTAGAGACTAAAATTATGGGGGATCCCACGCCATTTTTTTTTAAAATAAATCCTTTATTTTAACACTAAATGACATTTGAGGACTTAATAAAGATGCAGTCCCTAAATTATTATTTATTTTTTAATAAATTTTTCCCAAAACTTTTGACGTGGGCTTCGCCATATTTTTGTATGCCAGCCAGGTACAGCATCCAGCTTCTATGAACACGCCATTTTCCGGGGCGGCCGCGGACTGCAATTTTCAGCGGGGGGGGGGGGGCAGAAAGCTTGGGCCTCCCTGCGCTGCAGATTCCATCCCCCAGCTGCCTAGTTATACCTGGCTGGACACAAAAATAGGGAGAAGCTCCACGTTTTTTTTTTTTTAATTATTTCATGAAATTCATGGAATAATTAAGAAAAAAAGGGCTTCCCTATATTGTTGTGTCCGGCTAGGTACAAATAGGCAGCTGGTGGTTGGGGGCAGCCCGTTCCTGCCTGCTGTACCTGGCTGGACACAAATATAGTGTGAAGCCCCACGTCAATTTTTTTTTAATTATTTCAGGAAATTCATGAAATAATTAAAAAAAAAAATGTGTGGCGCTTCGCCCTATTTTTGTGTCCAGCCAGGTACAACTAGGCAGCTGGGGGCTGGAATCTGCAGCGCAGGGAGACCCAAGCTTTCTGGGCCCCACCCGCTGCAAATTGCAGTCCGCAGCCGCCCCGGAAAATGGCGCGTTCATAGAAGCGCCATCTTCTGGCGCTGTACCCAACTCATCCAGGGCCCTGGTGCGGTGGCTCACTGGGTAATAAAGGGGTTAAGGCCAGCTTGGCATTATCAGCTGGCCCTAAGCCCGAAATTCATGGGGTCACGCCAATATTAGACATGACCGCCATGAATTTCTAGTAAAGTATTTAAAAAAAACACAAACACCCAGAAAAAAGTCCTTTAATTGAAATAAAGACACAATTCTTTATTGTTCTAAATTAAACCATACTTACCGCCACGCCCATTCCAGCTGAAGCAAACGATCTCCTGCAATAAAAGTAAAATAATAAAGCAACCTCATCCTTACCTTTCCATGGTTCCCAGGACAGCTTCAGCTCTGCTACATCGAGATGACAGGCTGGACTGCAGCAGAACGCTGCCATCCAGCCTGTCATCCCGCGGACACTGAGAAGCGCAGGCATGCTTGCGCTCCTCAGTGTCTCTCTGTGACGTCATCCAGATGAGCCGAGGTCATGTCCAATGAACTCAGCTCACCTCATGCACGTCACTGACAGCGTGGGAAAATTCTCCTGCACTCAGCGCTTCAGCGTGAGAATTCTCCCACGCTGTCAGTGACGTGCATGAGGTGCGCCGAGTTCATTGGACATGACCTCACCTCATGCACGTCACTGACAGCGTGGGAAAATTCTCACGCTGAAGCGCTGAGTGCAGGAGAATTCTCCCACGCTGTCAGTGACGTACATGAGGTGAGCCGAGTTCATTGTCGGCTCATCTGGATGCCGTCACAGCCAGACACTGAGGAGTGGAAGTATGCCTGCGCTTCTCAGTGTCTGCGGGATGACAGGCTGGATGGCAGCGTTCTGCTGCGGTCCAGCCTGTCATCTCGATGTAGCAGAGCTGGAGCCGTCGTGGGAGCCATGGAAAGGTAAGGATGAGGTTGCTTTATTATTTTTCTTTTATTGCAGGAGATCGTTGGCTTCAGCTGGAATGGGCGTGACTGTAAGTATGGTTTAATTTAGAACAATAAAGAATTGTGTGTTTATTTCAATTAAAGGACTTTTTTCTGGGTGTTTGTGTTTTTTTTAAATACTTTACTAGAAATTCATGGTGGTCATGTCTAATATTGGCGTGACCCCATGAATTTCGGGCTTAGGGCCAGCTGATAATGCCAAGCTGGCCTTAACCCCTTTATTACCCAGTGAGCCACCGCACCAGGGCCCTGGATGAGTTGGGTACAGCGCCAGAAGATGGCGCTTCTATGAATGCGCCATTTTCCGGGGCGGCTGCGGACTGCAATTTGCAGCGGGTGGGGTCCAGAAAGCTTGGGCCTCCCTGCGCTGCAGATTCCAGCCCCCAGCTGCCTAGTTGTACCTGGCTGGACACAAAAATAGGGCGAAGCTCCACGTTTTTTTTTTTTAAATTCATGAAATTCATGGAATAATTAAGAAAAAAAGGGCTTCCCTATATTGTTGTGTCCGGCCAGGTACAAATAGGCAGCTGGTGGTTGGGGGCAGCCCGTTCCTGCCTGCTGTACCTGACTGGACACAAATATAGGGCGAAGCCCCACATCAATTTTTTTAAATTATTTCATGAATTTCCTGAAATGATTTAAAAAAAATTGACGTGGGGCTTCGCACTATATTTGTGTCCAGCCAGGTACAGCAGGCAGGAACGGGCTGCCCCCAACCACCAGCTGCCTATTTGTACCTGGTTGGACACAACAATATAGGGAAGCCCTTTTTTTCTTAATTATTTCATGAATTTCATGAAATAATTAAAAAAAAAAAAAATACGTGAAGCTTCTCCCTATTTTTGTGTCCAGCCAGGTACAACTAGGCAGCTGGGGGATGGAATCTGCAGCGCAGGGAGGCCCAAGCTTTCTGCCCCCCGCTGAAAATTGCAGTCCGCAGCCACCCCGGAAAATGGCTGGATGCTGTACCTGGCTGGCATACAAAAATATGGCGAAGCCCACGTCAAAAGTTTTGGGAAAAATTAATTAAAAAATAAATAATAATTTAGGGACTGCATCTTTATTAACTCCTCAAATGTCATTTAGTGTTAAAATAAAGGATTTATTTTAAAAAAAATTGACGTGGGGCTTCGCCCTATATTTGTGTCCAGCCAGGTACAGCAGGCAGGAACGGGCTGCCCCCAACCACCAGCTGCCTATTTGTACCTGGTTGGACACAACAATATAGGGAAGCCCTTTTTTTCTTAATTATTCCATGAATTGCATGAAATAATTAAAAAAAAAAAATGCGTGGGGCTTCGCCCTATTTTTGTGCCCAGCCAGGTACAACTAGGCAGCTGGGAGCTGGAATCCGCAGCGCAGGGAGACCCAAGCTTTCTGGGCCACCCCCGCTGCAAATTGCAGTCCGCAGCCGCCCCAGAAAATGGCGCGTTCATAGAAGCGCCATCTTCTGGCGCTGTACCCAACTCATCCAGGGCCCTGGTGCGGTGGCTCACTGGGTAATAAAGGGGTTAAGGCCAGCTTGGCATTATCAGCTGGCCCTAAGCCCAAAATTCATGGGGTCACGCCAATATTAGACATGACCACCATGAATTTCTAGTAAAGTATTTAAAAAAACACAACACCCAGAAAAAAGTCCTTTAATTGAAATAAACACACAATTCTTTATTGTTCTAAATTAAACCATACTTACCACCACGCCCATTCCAGCTGAAGCCAACGATCTCCTGCAATAAAAGTAAAATAATAAAGCAACATCATCCTTACCTTTCCATGGCTCCCACGACAGCTTCAGCTCTGCTACATCGAGATGACAGGCTGGACCGCAGCAGAACGCTGCCATCCATCCTGTCATCCCGCAGACACTGAGAAGCGCAGGCATACTTCCACTCCTCAGTGTCTGGCTGTGACGGCATCCAGATGAGCCGAGGTCATGTCCAATGAACTCAGCTCACCTCATGTACGTCACTGACAGCGTGGGAAAATTCTCCTGCACTCAGCGCTTCAGCGTGAGAATTTTCCCACGCTGTCAGTGACGTGCATGAGGTGAGCTGAGTTCATTGGACATGACCTCACCTCATGTATGTCACTGACAGCGTGGGAGAATTCTCACGCTGAAGCGCTGAGTGCAGGAGAATTTTCCCACGCTGTCAGTGACGTGCATGAGGTGAGCTGAGTTCATTGGACATGAACTCGGCTCATCTGGATGACGTCACAGAGAGACACTGAGGAGCGCAAGCATGCCTGCGCTTCTCAGTGTCTGCGGGATGACAGGCTGGATGGCAGCTTTCTGCTGCGGTCCAGCCTGTCATCTCGATGTAGCAGAGCTGGAGCTGTCCTGGGAACCATCGAAAGGTAAGGATGAGGTTGCTTTATTATTTTTCTTTTATTGCAGGAGATCGTTGGCTTCAGCTGGAATGGGCGTGATGGTAAGTATGGTTTAATTTAGAACAATAAAGAATTGTGTCTTTATTTCAATTAAAGGACTTTACTCTGGGTGTTTGTGTTTTCTTTTAACTTTGACTATGGGGTTAGTAATGGGGGTGTCTTATAGACGCCTCTCCATTACTAACCTGGGCTTGATGTCAGCTGGCATTATAAGCTGACATCAACCCCAACCCTATTACCCCCTGCCACCGCACCAGGGCAGCGTGGAAGAGCGAGGCTAAGTGCCAGAATTGGCGCATCCTATGGATGCGCCATTTCTGGGGCGGCTGACGGCTGGTGTTTCTAGCCTGGGAGGGGGCCAATATTCATGGCACCCTTCCTGGGCTATTAATATCAGCCCCCAGCTGTCTGCCTAGCCTGTGCTAGCTATTAAATTAGGGGGGACCCCACGTTATTTTTTTGGGGGGGTTCCCCCATTTTAATAGCTAGTAAAGGCTAGGTATTCAGCTGGGGGCTGATATTAGTAGCCTGGGAAGCTCCGTGGGTATTACCCCCTTCCCAGGCTTCAAACATTTGCCCCAGCTGTCTGCTTAACCTCCGCTAGAGCCTAAAATTAAGGGGAACCCCACGCCAATTTTTTTTTAAATAAATCCTTTATTTTAACACTACATGACAAGTACAGTAATCAACACTGTCACTGTACTTCATATATATGTGACTGACATGTTTCGATCTATCTAATCTATGTGTGATTCTCTATTCCTTCTATTCTAAATTGTCGGGTACAGATGCTGAATTGCCGGCCGGCTTTCTTAAAGAGACGGTGCATGAAAACACTATTATTTTTTTAAATAAATCCTTTACACTAAATGACAAGTACAGTAAGCAACACTGTCACTGTACTTCATATATATGTGACTGACATGTTTCTATCTATCTAATCTATGTGTGAAGCTCTATTCTTTCTGTTATAAATTGTCGGGTACCGCTGCTGAATTGCCGGCCGGCTTTTTTAAAGAGACGGTGCACGAAAACACTAATATTTTTTTTTAATAAATCCTTTACACTAAATGACAAGTACAGTAAGCAACACTGTCACTGTACTTCATATATATGTGACTGACATGTTTCTATCTATCTAATCTATGTGTGATTCTCTATTCTGTCTGTTATAAATTGTCGGGTACAGATGCTGAATTGCCGGCCGGCTTTTTTAAAGAGACGGTGCACGAAAACACTAATATTTTTTTTAATAAATCCTTTACACTAAATGACAAGTACAGTAAGCAACACAGTCACTGTACTTCATATATATGTGACTGACATGTTTCTATCTATCTAATCTATGTGTGAAGCTCTATTCTTTCTGTTGTAAATTGTCGGGTACCGGTGTATGCCGCTGATGAATTGCCGGCTTTTCATGTCATTCTACATTATTCTTAGTTGTTTTACTTCATGTAGAATTAACCTACAAGGAAAGAAAGGGTTTATTTTCATTCCGATATTTGTGTCCCATTGACTTGCATTGGTTTCCGGTATCGGAATCGGCGATATCCGATACTTTTTGGGTATCGGCCCGATCCAATCCGATACGATATTTCCTGATATCGGAAGGTATCGCTCAACACTACTAGGGACTGGAAGCAAAATGGACACCTCCTAACAGAAATAGTAGCAGACAGACGAACAAACAAAATATATAGAACACAGAGGTCCGAAGACCAAGCAAACTAACAGAGTAAGATACTGAGCACCGGCTAGCTAAAGAGTAGTAATACAATGAAGTCCAGCAAAGCCAGAAGGGCGGAGCAGGACTAAATAGGCCAACAAGGTCATGTGACCAGCAATAGAAAAAACCTAAGAGCAAGGTTCTAACACCATCATGGCAAAGCCACTCAGGCTGCAACTTACCAACAAACTACATAAGCCATAAGCTAGGGATATGTTATGTATCTTGCCAAACACACATCACCCAGGAACATACCCGCTATGTTCAAGTAAACCATGTGGCTGGGGCCATGCTGCTCTAAATATAGTGAATATGAGATGCTAATGATTTCACAATACAAACTGCATATATTATTAAACAGATCCCTTAGACCTGATGAGACGGGTGTACTTACTTAGAAAATGCACGTCTGGATATTAACACAAGCATTTTAGAAGTCAAAATAGCTCTTTAACTGAACTCATTCTACGCAGAATAACATTTGATTGCTAAAATTGCACTATCCTGTTAACCCCTTAAAGGGATCATACGAGCATAGGAATATGATTTCCTATCTACAGGATAGGTCATAAAAGAAGCCCTCCTCCCATCAAACTTGTTATCTTCTTAATATATTACAGTCATTATATTATACAGCACTGTGTACTTACAACTGCTCATTTTGCCTTTCTACCCAATTAATTCTTCTCTTTTCCATTAGGTCTATGACATCACGTGATTATGCAAATTGTATCTTCAGAGAGGAAGAGGATTAGAACTCTAGCGCCACCTATTGGAAGTAGCGATCCTAAATGCCAATATCGACCCTTTACCGAGCCTTGACACATGACAGGATAAATTAAAAACTGACTAGCTGATTCCTTGTAAGCTCTATGTAGAAACAGGAGGTACATTTTTCAAGTCACTGCAAAAGTCCTTGGCAGTGGGAGGAGGGATCAGCTGGGTCAGGAGTTGAAGAGGGGGAATAATTCATGCGCGGAAAAGAGACTTCCTGCTTCTACAAAGAGTTTAGAAGAATTCATCTAGTCTGTTTTTAATCACGATATCATAGACCTAATGGAAAAGAGGCAAATGATCTGGGTAGAAAGGCAAAATGAGCAATTGTATTTACACAGTGCTATATAATATGATGACTGCACTATATTACGAGAATAAAAACTTTCATGGGCTAGCTTTTTTAATAGCGGATCTGTAAGGGTCTGACACTCGGCGCCCCCACCATTCAGCTGTTTTTTTCTCTGGTGGCCAGATGTGAATACTTTGAACCAAACTTCATTCAAAGTGTAGCAGTCACTGCCGGATACTTAAGAATATCTTTTATGCAAAAGAATAGAGGCTGTGCTACAGTAGCCAGCAGCAGCCTACATATGGAGTATGTATGGAGCCTACAGAGCAAAAAAACGCTGATCAGTGGGGGTGCCTGGTGTCAGACCTCTACAGATCTGGTATCCTGCAGATAGGTAATCAATTACTTATGCCTGGACAACCCCTTTAACCCCTTTACCTCCGAGGGTGGTTTGCACGTTAATGACCAGGGAAATTTTTACAATTCTGACCACTGTCACTTTATGAGGTAATAACTCTGGAACGCTTCAACGGATCCCCCTGATTCTGAGACTGTTTTTTTTATGACATATTGTACTTCATGATAGTGGTACAATTTATTTGATATGGCTTGCATTTATTTGTGAAAAAAAATCGGAAATTTGGCAAAAATTTTGCTATTTTCAAAATTTGAATTTTCATGCCCTTAAATCAGAGAGAGATGTCGCACAAAATAGTTAATAAATAACATTTCCCACATGTCTACTTTACATCAGCACAATTTTGGAACCAATTTTTTTTTTTGTTAGGGAGCTATAAGGGTTAAAAGTTGACCAGCGATTTCTCATTTTTACATCAAGATTTAAAAAACCATTTTTTAGGGACCACATCACATTTGAAGTGACTTTGAGGGGTCTTTATGACTGAAAATACCCAAAAGTGACACCATTCTAAAAACTGCACCCCTCAAGGTGCTCAAAACCACATTCAAGAAATTTATTAACCCTTCACGTGCTTCACAGCAATTAATCAAACATGAAAGGAAAAAATGAACATTTAACTTTTTTCACTAAAATTTTACTTTAGACCCCATTTTTTTTATTTTCACGAGGGTAACAGGAGAAATTGAACCCCAAAAGTTGTTGCGCAATTTCTCCTGAGTACGCTGATACCCCATATGTGGGGGAAAGCCATTGTTTGGGCGCACGGCAGGGCTCAGAAGGGAAGGAGCACCCGTTGACTTTTTCAGCTAAAAAATCGCTGGAATTGACTGCGGACGCCATGTCGCGTTTGGATAGCCCCTGATGTACCTAAACAGTGGAAACCCCAACAAGTGACCCCGTTTTGGAAACTAGACCCCTTAAAGAACTTATTTAGATGTGTGGTGAGCACTTTGAACCCCATAGTGTTTCGAAAAAATAATTTTTTTTCCTCAAAAATTTAACTGGGGCTCAGAAAGGAAGGAGTGACACTTTGGAATGCAGACTTTGATGGAATGGGCTGCGGGCGTCATGTCACGTTCTCAGAGCCCCTGATGTGCCTAAACAGTGGAAATGCCCAACAATGCCCCCTTTTGGAAACTAGACCCCCAATGAATTTCTCTAGATGTGTGGTGAGCACCTAACCCCCAGGTGCTTCACCGAAAATTATAATGTTGACTTGTGAAAATAAAAAAAACACATTTTTTCCACAAAAATGTAAAAAAAAATATTTTCACAAGGGTAACAGGAGAAAGTGGACCTCGGAAACTATTGTCCAATTTCTCCTGAGTACGCTGATACCCCATGTGTTGGAGAAAACTACTGTTTGGGCGCATGTCAGGGCTTGGAAGGGAAGGAGTGACTCTTTGGAATGCAGACTTTGATGCAATGGTCTGCGGGCGTCATGTCACGTTTTCAGAGCCCCTGATGTGCCTAACAGTGGAAATGCCCAACAAGTGCCCCCTTTTTGGAACTGATACCTGATTTGTGAATTATATAATGTAGTGTCATACGTCAGTTGTGTAGGACAATCTGACGAACACTACACAACTGACATATGATAACCTGACGAACACTACGTCAGCTGTGTAGTGTTCGTCAGGTTGTCATACGTCAGGAATTAATTTAGTAGTGCATAGAAGTATTGTACCTTTAGAAGCATTCTTTCATGCACAGGCCAGATTTGTTGGGGCAGGTGTCACATTGATAAATGGTGTCCTTGCGTATTCACCTTTTATAACACACTCGGCACTTCTTTTGTGACTTACCTTTTTTTCTGCTGTGAGGAATCTCCCCTGGGAAATGCTGGCCTGGTACAATTCGAGGTCCTTCAGTTCCGGAAGTACTGGGGCCCTCTCCGTCACCACTGCCAAATATCAGGGCCTTGATCACTACCTCCTGGAAGTGAAGGTACGACGTAGAAGTTTGGGCTGCACATCGTGATAGAAGTAAAGCGTTGTGCATTACCATCTGTACGATGTGCACGGCCAGCTTCTTATACCATACCTTGGCCTTTCTCAAAGCACTGTATGGCTGGAGGACTTAATCAGAGAGACCAACTCCCCCAATGTACTTGTTTTACCCCACTATACAGTCTGGTTTGACGACCTGTGTAGTGGAACCTTGTACAGTGCTGAGGGTGCTGCCATCACCATGTATGGTGGTCAAGAGAAGAACATCCCTCTTGTCCTTGTATTTGACCCAACAGGTGGTCACTACATTGGGTTCTTCTTTCACCCCTTCTGAGCAGCTGCCCAATTAGCGTCTTTGGGAGGCCTCTCTGATTTTTGTGGACAGTACCTTAGACTGCGGTACCTCACGCAGAGAGGGACTTGAAGAGCGAGACACTGGTATAAAAGTTATCTACGTAGAGGTGATAACCTTTATCCAGCAGTGGGTGCACCAAATCCCACACAATTTTCCCACTCACTCCCAGAACAGGGGGGCATTCAGGGGGTTCAGTCCGGGAGTCCTTCCCTTCGTAAACTCTAAACTTGTGAGTGTGACGCGCCCCCAGAGCCATGGGGTACTCGGCAGCCGGGCCTCTATGGATGCCGGTGAGGGATATCACGGTGGCTGGCCCGGTCCGTGGCCCAGGGCGGTCAACAAAAAGGGGAATTATTTATAGGGGATTTGTAAAGTGTTCGCGATGCCACCTGTGGAATGCGGCTAAAGGGAGCCGCCGCTGCGGAGCAGTCCTCTGAGGCAGATGTTAGGGCAGCTTATGATGGAACGGCTCCCCACAGGTGGAGCTGGCCTCAGGGCAGTGTGACACCTCTCGCCCTCCCTGGGAAATGGGGTTACTCGGAGCCGGGTTGGTGTAGGTATTACGGGGGATGCAGTCATAGCCTGGACCCGTTCCGTGCCCAGGGCAGTTACATAAAAGATGTAATGGGCTTTCAAGTAAGAGTGGAATTTCGACTACGCCACCTGCGGTCTCCGGTGATGAACACCAGTGCTACTTCAGTCCACTGAGGCCGGTGTTACGGGCAGCTGAGATGGGACGGCTCCCCGCAGGCGGAGCAGGCCTCAGGGCAGTGTGTGGAGAGATGGTGGGTGCAGTGCCGCGCAGGAAATAACGAGCTGAGGCGGTATATGAAGTTATCTGGGTCTTTACTCACTTGGGATGAACTTTCAGCTGCAAAGCTTCTCTCTGCTACTCACGGTGTACTGCGGCCACCAGGAAGGGGGTTCAGCACTTTCCAGGTAGATCAGGAGCACCTGTCGAGACCCCGCTGGTGTGTGTTCCTCTCCTTGGTAGGTTCTCCCACTAAGTCTTCTCCTGACTGTGTGTGGTACGAACGTGTTGTGAGGCCGGGTCCCACTGGATAAACGCAGTGTAAGACATACAGATGGCGTAGGCCGCTCCGTCCGTATCCCTCTGGGATCCACTAAGCCTCCGGGCTTTTCTGACTGAGACGTGAAGTAACAAAGTCAGATATCGGGGGCCGGTCACCCCTCTTGCAGCAGGAATCCCTCTGACTAAGCCAGAGTAAAGAATACAGGTGGCGACGCCGCTCCGTCCGTATCCCCCTGGGATCCTTTTGCCTGTGGAGCCTATCTCCTCCGCTCCCCTCCAGGCCTTCTTAGGTCAGGACCTTGACCGGGTAGAGACAGTGGTTAACTCTGACCCACTCCTCGTCTCAAGGCCAGAGTACGAGGACCGTGTATCTTCGGTCAGCTGCAGCCTTTTGCTGGACTCTGGCAGAAGACCACAATGCAAGGCGAGGACCACAATCAATGACGAAGATCACAATCAAAGACCTTGAACGTAAGATGGCCGTAGATTAAATATTAAAGAATAAGGGTTTCCTAAAAGTGTGTCCTCAACCCTCACCCACTACATGGTTCCCCCTATCTTTGGTTCCCCCCCATCTCCTCTATCCCGGGCTGGGGCAGCACCCTGGTGCATTTAGGCCCCCTTCAGGACAGGAGTGTTGAATGGTGAAGTGGTGTCCTGAGAGATGCTCCATCCTTACCTGGAAGAGGAGATACCACACCTCTACTGAGGTGCAGTACCCCTGTGGCGGCTGAACCCTCAGGGGCGCCACAGCAGCGTGGAAATAGATGGTGGTAAGGGTGAGAGACGGCCAGGACGGTTCAGGGAGAAATGACAGACACTCACACGGGGGTTCGCTTCGGTACCTTTACTGGTGGAGATGCAGGTATGGTCCAGGGTACTCGGTACGCAGGGTGCACTTCTAGACTCTCCCCAGTGAGCGGGTATAGGGCCTCCTGTTCCGTTGCTTCCACTTGCTAAGCTTCTGACCTGCCTGGAGCTAGGCCTGGCTTAATTACTGTCTCTCTCTCTTGCACCTGCTGACCTAGTGGTAGGGCCTTCTTTTGGAGATCACTCTCCTTGGACGCTGGGGCCTCCGTGACTCCTAGCCCTGGTACGGTAGTCAGCGTTGGTCTACCTGGGACTTGTAGTCTTCCAGGTATCCGGTGGTCCCTACTGGGTATAAAGGGTCCCAGTAGGCGCGGACCCGGTGTCCGGTGTATAGTTCGAGGTGAGCCTGGTACGCTCCTCTGCCCCCTCGACTTCTCTCTTCTTTCTTCCTTGCCGTCGGCCACACTCAGGGCCCTCACTAGGCTTCAACTCGTGCTGTAGGCCTTGGCTCGCCTAAGCACAGCAGCCAGCGTGCTGCCTCTTCACTGATCTAAGTGCCAGCACACTCTCAGACTAAACACTAAACTCTGACTAAAAACTGAGCTGCCTGGCTCCACCCTCCATATATATATCCCTAACGGGTTCCCTCTGCTGTTCTGAGGTGGTAGGGTGGAGGTGTGTGAATGTAATGAGGGCCTCTTGTGGAGAAGTCCATCCATGCACCCTACTGGGTTCTGTGGCACCTATGCGTAGCAGGGCACCACAAGTGTACCCTGAGGTACTCTCAAACAGTTTATACAGCTTGATTCCGTACCTGGCCCTCTTATTGGGCAGGTACTGCCGAAAGCCAAGCCGCCCCATAAAATGGATTAAGGACTCATCCACGCAGATGTCCCTTTGGGGCACATACACTTCAGCAAACTTGTTGATGAAGTGCTCGATGACCGGCCAAACTTTGAAAAGACTATCAAAGTTCGGGTCATCTTGTACAGAACACCTTGCATTATCTTTGTAATGCAAGAACTTGTGGATGGCCTCAAAAAGTGTCCGGATCATGACCATGCGGAACACTGGAGTGTTATACAAAATATCAACACTCCAGTATTGCCGAACTTCTGGCTTCTTCAGAATTCCCATATGAAGGACCAGGCCCCAAATTTTCAATTTCTACTGCGTCTACAGGAGACCAGTTAGAAAATGATGAAGAGGGGATTTGTTCCAAAAATTGATGAACATGCAAATTAGTTTGGCCCACCATCAGGTTTACAAAATCCTCAGAGAGCATGACTTTGAAAAAGTCTATTTCTGTGAAGCTGGTGGTGTCAAACTAGATTCCTGATTCCGCCACAAAACTAGGAATCAGTGGCTCATAATTTTCGGGGGGGCGAGGTCCTTATGGGGCCAGTAGTTAGGGGCGCTGGTTCATTTTCTCTCCTGGGATGACTGCGTGGCGGTTCAGCAGCACCTGAGGAAGAAGAGGAGGAAAAAGAAGAGAAGGAAGAGGAGGACGACGACGAGGAGTCGGAAAAATAAAGAAAGGTGGGATCATCTCCCTCGCTCTCAGTGTCAGAGGCAAGGAAAGCATATGCCTCCTCCACTGAATAGCGAGTTTGGGATGAGCGGGACATTTTTTTTTTTTTATGTATGTGGTGCGTGTGTGTCAGTACTTTATTTAGTGTGTGTGTGTGTCAGTGTGCTTGGTGTAAACTTTTTTTTTTTCTGAAAAAAATGATAAAAAAAAGGAACAACCATAGGTGGTGCAAACAGTGAGCACAAGTGCGGATTGGTGAACTACGTCACCGATCAACGCTCAGCGGCTGCTGGATGTGCACACGGATGTGGTGCAAAGGAGGGAGGAAGTGTAAAACAGCGAGCACGAGTGTGGATCAGTGATCTGTGGTCACTGGTCAGTGCTCGGCCACTGCAGGAAGCATGAAAAAAGAACTGACAAAAGGACAAAAGTCGAGCGATCAAGTACTGATCAAGTAATGATCAGCACTTGGTGGCAGAAAGGGGGATGGGAAGGGAGTAAGGGGAGAGATTGGGATTGGGATGGATGAAGAGGGATCAAAAAATGTTACTTACAGTTGTCTTCTGTCAGATGTCTTCTGTAGCAGCAGGAGCAGTGATTGTGGTGTCACAGGCTTCTGTGGCACTGCAAGGCCCAGCATGGTGCACAATCAGACAGCGTGACTGCACTCTACAAAAGAAAAAAGGTTAGTGTGAAAAAAAGTGTAAAGTAGCGAGCGCTGATCAGTGATTTGTCTCACCGATCAACTCTCGGTGCTTGCTGGATGCATGGACGGAGGTGGTGCAAAGTGGGGTGGGGGAATGGACAGGGACAAAAAAGAATCCTGGAAACCAGTGAGCATGGACGTTGATCAGTGATGTAGTCACTGGTCAGCGCTTGGCCGCTGCAGGATGCACTAATAAAAAAAACTGACAAAAGTTGAGTGATCAAGTACTGATCAAGTAATGATCAGCACTTGGTGGCAGAAAGGAGTATGGGAAGGTGGAAAGGGGGAGAGGGATATTGGGGTGGATGAGGAGAGATCAAAAAATCCTACTTACAGTTGTCTTCTGTGAGATGTCGTCTGTAGCAGCAGCAGGAGGGCCGATTGTGGTGTCACTGCAAGGCCCAGCACGGCGTACAATCGAACAGCGTGGCCGACCCCAAGAAAAGAAAAAAGGTTAGTAGAAAATAAGTGTAAAGTAGCAAGCGCGAGTGGGTGAGGGGGGATAGGGAATTGGGGTGGGGAGGGCAGGGGGGTAAGAAGAGGGGTGGATGAGAAGATCAGCGTTAGAACCCTCCTGTTAGTTTTTGCTATCTTGTGTTTTGCGGTCACGTGACCAGCTGCCTATATATTCCAGCTCCGCCCTTCTGGCTTTGCTGGACTTCAGTGTTTTTTGCCTGTCTCTCTAGCCAGGAGCTTCGGTGCCTATCTCTGTCTAGTTTGCTTGGTCCTCTGGGACCTCTAGTACTTTTTGTCAGTTTGTCTTTTTGCTCTGCAACAACTTCTGTTAGGAGGTGTCCCATTTTTGTCCCAGTCCTTAGTTCTTTTAGGGACCCCTCCCTTTATTCTATAGGTCTCCGTTCAGACTAGCCGAGGACGAAGGCGGGTCTGTTCACAAGGAACAGGCTGCCCGCTACATCGTAGGGATTCAGCTTAGTCTTATTGTAGGGACAGCTTTTCCCATTCTTTCCTTAGTTTATGTTGCAGATCATAACAGTAAGTCCAGCCCAAAAAAAAAAAAACTAAAAGGAAAGAAATTCGGGGATCAATATGGTTTCTGTCCAGGAGTTGGCTCAACGCCTGCAGGGATTGTCTCTGGAGGTGGCCGAGCTTCAGCAACACGTGAGTAGCTGTCCTGGAGCGCATTTTGTGGAACCTAAGGTAGGACTGCCTGATATTTTTTATGGTAAACAGCAAGATTTTTTTTCCTTTAAAAATGCTTGTTTGTTATATTTTTGTTTGAGACCGAGGTCCTCTGGGAATGAATCACAGCGCATTGGTTTTATTATGTCACTTTTGCGCAAAGAACCACAGGGGTGGGCCTTTTCTCTCCAACCTAATGATCCGTGTTTAAGTTCTGTTGAGGAATTTTTTTCTGCTATGGGGCTATTATATGACGATCCTGATCGAATATCATCTGCTGGATCAGAGCTTAGACGTTTGAATCAGGGGTCAGATGATGTTGAAATTTATTGCACACACTTCAGGAGATGGGCTTCAGAAGTTAAGTGGAATGATTCGGCGCTGAAATGTTTATTTCTTGCTGGTCTGAGTGAAAGGGTTAAGGATTTGCTAATTGCATTCCCTGCACCTGAGACTTTGCAGGAAGCTATGCAGTTAGCTGTTCGTGTGGACAGGAGAATAAGGTCCAGGGTCAATGATGTAAAAACTCCTGTAACTTCAGGTCCTAGTTTCCAGAAAATCTGCTCTGACAGCGGAGAACCAATGGAGGTTGGGGTGATGTCACTCCGCTCTCAAGAAAGAGATCGGAGATTCGACGAAGGTTTGTGTCTTTATTGTGGTAAAGATGATCATTTGATTAAGTATTGTGAGTTACGCCCGTATAGCTTGTTTATGCTCTGCAGGAGTGTTCCTTTCTGGGTGTACTACTCTACAGGGAGATTTGATTGAATTTCAGGTATTTGTGGATTGTGGTTCAACACTTAATGTGATTCATAAAGGGTTTTTGGAAAAACTTAAATTGAAATCCAAACCTTTGTCATCTCCTATTTCTGTGGTTGCAATTGATAACACTCCTTTGAAATGTATTACTCACAAGACTGCTGCATTTCCTCTCACTATCAATCGTGTTCACCAAGAAATTTTGGACTTGGTTGTTTTGGATAACTTGCCCTCCCCAGTTGTTCTAGGATTGCCTTGGTTAAAACTGCACAATCCTTTGTCGGACTGGTCTACTAATGTGATTAAGTCTTGGAGTCCGAAGTGCTATGATAAATGTTGTAATGGTCGCATTGCGGCTGTGGAAAAAGGGGAATTACCAGTACCTATTCAAGATTTTTGTTGGGTTTTTTCGGAGGAGGAGTCGCAAGTTTTACCTCCTCATAGGGATTATGATTGCGCCATTGAGTTTGTTCCAGGTGCTACTCTTCCCAAAAGTCGCTTGTTTAATCTGACTATCCCTGAAAGAAAGACCTTGGAGGAGTACATAGAGACTAGCCTGGCTGCTGGTCACATTAGGCCTTCTAAGTCGCCTGTGGCAGTCGGATTCTTCTTTGTTAAAAAAAAGGATGGCAGTTTACGTCCATGTCTGGATTTTCATGAAATTAATAAGATTACCATACGCAATTTCTACTCATTGCCGTTAATTCCTGACTTGTTTAACCAGTTAGCGGGGGCCAAGTGGTTCTCTAAAATTGATCTCCGAGGGGCATACAATTTGTTACGAGTGAAGGAGGGTGATGAATGGAAAACTGCTTTTAACACTCCGGTAGGTCATTTTGAGAATCTGGTGATGCCCTTCGGTCTTACCAATGCACCTGCATTTTTTCAGAACCTTATTAATGACATCCTGAGACCTTTGATTGGTAAGAATGTGGTTGTGTATTTGGATGACATTTTGATTTATTCACCAGATTTAGAGTCCCATTGGCAGAGCATACGTGAAGTTTTGCAGTTATTGAGTGATAATTCACTCTTTGCTAAGCTGGAGAAATGTGAGTTCGCTGTGCAGAAAATTAGTTTTTTGGGCTACATTGTCTCCAGCGAGGGCTTTGAGATGGACCCTGTGAAGGTTCAGGCTGTTCAGGAATGGCCTAGGCCTATTGGTTTGAAATCTATACAGAGGTTTTTGGGTTTTGCCAATTATTACAGGAAATTCATTAAGAATTTTTCTGTAATTGTTAAACCTCTAACCGATCTCACCAGGAAAGGTGCGAATACGACCCAGTGGACTACTGAAGCCATTGAAGCGTTTGAGTATCTCAAAGAGAGGTTCAGTTCTGCCCCTATCCTTATACAGCCTGATGAGACCAAACCTTTTTTGGTCGAGGTCGATGCTTCATCGGTGGGGGTCGGAGCAGTTTTGTCTCAGGAGAACAAGGGTGGAGTACATCCTTGTGCCTTCTTTTCTAAAAAATTTTCGGAAACCGAAATGAATTATGATGTTGGAAATCGGGAGTTGCTGGCTATTAAACTTGCGTTTGAAAACTGGCGTCATTTTTTGGAAGGCGCTAGATTTCCTATTCAGGTTTTCACAGATCATAAGAATTTGATCTATCTGGATGCTGCCAAGCGCTTGAATGCCCGTCAAGCTAGGTGGGCACTTTTTTTCTCTGGGTTTAATTTTTCTGTTGCCTATATCCCTGGTACTAAGAATGTTAAAGCCGATGCTTTATCTCGCAGCTTCTCTCCTACGGTCGGTACCGAGGAGGAGGAGAGCATTTTGCAGAAAGGAGTTGTGGTGGCGGCATTGGACTCCGATTTGGAGAATGGAATTCTGAATGCTCAAGATGATGCTCCATCTAACACTCCCCATGGGAGGTTGTTCGTGCCTAGAGCCTTTAGGAGAGATTTGTTTGTGGAGTGTCATGAGTCTCGGTTGGCAGGTCATCCAGGAGTTTCGGAGACTAAGAGACTTGTCAGTCGCAGATTTTGGTGGCCTGGATGGCAGAAGGAAGTCATCAAGTGGGTGCGTCAGTGTACTGTGTGTGCCAGGTCAAAGGCTTCACATACTCCTGCTGCGGGGTTGCTTTGCCCTCTGGAGGTTCTTAGTGCGCCTTGGACGCATCTCTCTATGGATTTCATTACTGATCTTCCTGTGTCTGATGGTTTTACTGTCATCTGGGTGGTCGTAGACCGTTTTAGTAAGATGTGTCATTTGGTTCCATTCATTAAGTTGCCCTGCGCCAAGACACTCGCTAAGGCGTTTGTTAAGGAGATTGTCAAGCTCGATGGCGTTCAAACTGATATTGTTTCTGATAGAGGACCTCAGTTTGTGGCTCGCTTTTGGCGTGCTTTTTGTGACAGGTTGGGAGTTCACTTGTCATTTTCGTCAGGTTATCATCCTGAGTCTAATGGACAGACTGAAAGAAAGAACCAGGATGTAGAACAGTTTTTGCGTTGTTTTCTGGCGGACAATCAAGAGGTGTAGTCTGAGTTTCTGCCTCTCACAGCATTTGCTCTTAACAATCATACATCCTCCTCTGCTGGGTGTTCTCCTTTTTTTTGTTGCACTGGGAGACATCCGTCTTTTGATTCGTTCTCCAAATTGGGGTCGGCGGTGCCGGAGGAGGAGAATTTTTCCGGTGATTTGGAGAGAGTTTGGACTAATGTACGTTGTAACCTGCAAGAGGCGAACAAGAAGTCCAAGAAGTATTTTGACAGGAAACGTAAAGAGGTTTTGTTTACTGTGGGTGACATGGTTTGGTTGTCCTCGACGAACTTGCGGTTGAGGATTCCCTCTAAAAAACTTGGTCCTAAGTTTGTGGGTCCATTTAAAGTGCTTCAGGTTGTTAACCCATCTGCTGTCAGGTTGGATGTCCCTACTTCCTGGAAGATTAATTCTGTTTTTCATGTTTCCTTGTTGAAAAAGGCTGACGTTTCTAATAGGGACGCCACTGTCACAGTTCCTCCTGTGGTGTAAGACGGTGAATATGAAATTTCTCGTATTTTGAATTCAAGATGGCATAGAGGGATATTACAGTATCTTGTCTCCTGGAAGGGTTTCGGTCCCGAAGACAACTCCTGGGTAAAGACGAATGATGTCTCTGCTCCTAGGCTTGTTAAAGCTTTCCACAGGAGGTTTCCTGATAGGCCTGGGCCTGGAGGATCTGGAGGATCCTCATAGAAGAGGGGGTACTGTTAGAACCCTCCTGTTAGTTTTTGCTATCATGTGTTTTGCGGTCACGTGACCAGCTGCCTATATATTCCAGCTCCGCCCTTCTGGCTTTGCTGGACTTCAGTGTTTTTTGCCTGTCTCTCTAGCCAGGTGCTTCGGTGCCTATCTCTGTCTAGTTTGCTTGGTCCTCTGGGACCTCTAGTACTTTTTGTCAGTTTGTCTTTTTGCTCTGCAACAACTTCTGTTAGGAGGTGTCCCATTTTTGTCCCAGTCCTTAGTTCTTTTAGGGACCCCTCCCTTTATTCTATAGGTCTCCGTTCAGACTGGCCGAGGACAAAGGCGGGTCTGTTCACAAGGAACAGGCTGCTGGCTACATCGTAGGGATTCAGCTTAGTCTTATTGTAGGGACAGCTTTTCCCATTCTTTCCTTAGTTTATCTTGCAGATCATAACAATCAGAGGTAGACTTACCATAGTCTTTTCTGTTCTTTCAGCAGCAGGATTAGCAGCAGGAGCAGGCTCCGGAGCAGGATCAGCAGCAGAAGCAGGCTCTGGAGCAGGATCAGCAGCAGGAGCAGGCTCTGGAGCAGGATCAGCAGCAGGAGCAGGCTCTGGAGCAGGATCAGCAGCAGGAGCAGGCTCTGGAGCAGGATCAGCAGCAGGAGCAGGCTCTGGAGCAGGATCAGCAGCAGGAGCAGCTTACAGCAGGAGCCCAGCAGCAGCAGGAAGCCAGAGCAGGCGACCAGTGATCAGACCAGCAGACCCAGCAGGAGCAGTGACCGGAGCAGGTAAGAGAAGGTCTTGTGGTGTCACAGAGGTTTCTGTGGCACCACAAGGCCCAACACAGTGCAGATCTGAAGGGTGACCACCCTGTACAAATCCTCACCAACTGTGAGGAGATGCAGGGTGGTCACGGGGGGTGATAGGGTGGTGACAGCCAGGTCACAGGCCGGTCACCACCTGGTCACCTCTCGGTCAGGCACTCTGATTGGTGTGATCGATGTCATCATCGATCGTTCCAATCAGAGCTGGCTGGGGCCTGGGCAGACATCACTGGGGGTCATGGAGCGGTGACAGGCAGGTCACAAGCTGGTCACCGCCCCGTGACCACGCGGTCACCTGGTGGTCACGTTCTGATTGGTGCAATCAATGTAATCGGTGATTGCACCAATCAGAGCGGGTTGGGGAGAGGGCTGGCGTTGCTAGGCAACAGCCTAAGATCGGTGCTCTTAGGAGCACCGATCCTAGGCTGCACATCACTGTTTCAGGCAATCTGATTGCCCGAAACAGTGAGAAATGCTGTGATTGGTTGTTCAGAATTGAACAGCCAATCATAGCAATTGTGGTTGCGTGGGGGGGGGGCACTGCCCCCGGGATGACGATGCCATCTACCCTAAGGTAAGATGGCATTGGAAATTTAATGCGATCACCACGACCGAAATCGCGGTGCCGGATTAAAGCTAGTGTGTACTAATACGTATCTAGTCCAATAGGCCCAGGGTGCAGATGCGTATTAGTACGGCCCATGTGAGAAAGGGGTTAAGGATGCAGCCAATTTACATTTTTGAGCTGGTGCTTTTTCCTCTCTTCCCAAGAGCCATAACTTTTTTATTTTTCTGTCTACATAGCTAAAGGTATTTTTGCAATACTATAGGGAAAAGGGTGTTGATTCAAACTTTTATTTTTAATATATTTAAACATTTTATTACTTTTCCCTTTTATTTCTTACTCCCCCTAGGTGACTTGAATCTGTGATTGTTGGATCTCTTGTACCATATACTGCAATAATTTCGTATACAGCTGCATTCAAATTTATTTAACTGGAAATTCGGTTTATTAGCAAAATTTACAAACTTTGCAATAAACAAATCAAACAAAAACAATTTAAATAGCTCAAGACAACTAATGTAAAGTGATTTCTCGAAATTCAGCATTAAATGCTACTTTTACTGATTACTTTAGTCTCAAAATCATTTAACACCTTATATAGAATCCTTTGTAAGAGCGCACATTGGCAAATCAGCTACCGTCTAAGGGTTTATTTAGACTTCAAGTTTTTTTTAATACAAGTTCTATCCATGTTTTGCATGGATAGAACTGCACCTATTATAGCCTACGGGGCTGTTCACATATCCATGTATTTATGGTCCGCAGAAAATAAGCGCGCCTGCAGACGAGCGTATCAATTGGACTTGTGCTATCTGATTTTACAGCAGGTCATAACAGCCAAAGGGGGTCTAATAAACACGCTGGTCATGAAGGGGTGAATAATTCTGACAGCAGTAGTATGTTAATTTGGCGCTTTGTGCTGAATTTGGAAAAAAACTTGCTATATTAGTCTTGGTGAGCTATTCAGATTGTTTTTGTATAATTGGTTTATTGCAAACAGAAAGTTTGTAAATTCTGCTAATTAACCGAATTCTAAAGAGGGTTGTGAATAATTTTGATTGCAGCTGTGCTGCAAATAATGATCTCCTATGGCTAGACTTCAAAGGAGCACCAAAAATGGCAGAGAGATTGGCCTTTAGCAGGCTCCTGGCTGCCATAACAAGCAATCACCTCCTGCAATCTCATCACAAGGCTGATTGGTGTCAAAATAAAATGACCCAGTTGGATCATAACTCTTAAATGCCACTGCCTGAGATTGACAATGGCATGTAAGTGGTTAAGCAGCAGCGACTGGAGTTAGCTCTTATTGCTGCTGTTAAAGGCAGGTGATGGTTGTATATCACAGCTGTCACCTGTCTTGTATAGAGCAGGTTCAGCTTCTGAGCCTGCTCCATATACCTGCACCCTCTCCAAGGCATAAAAGTACATCATGGAGCAGAAAGGGGTTAAGATGGTTGACCCGTAGTTGTTCATAAGATAGCTGATATATGATTGGTTGAAGTCCCACAAATGGGATCACCACTGTTCCTGGGACTGTGGAAATAGATCAGTAGTGTGCATGTGATCAATGCACGATTTATGGGAGCAGAGGCCATGCAGGCACATTACCGCTCCCATAGACCCATAGAAGTTATAGGAGCACTGATCACACATTTGTCCACAGACCCTTAGAAGTGATTGAAACAGTTGTCACACATGCGCCATATTTCTCTATTCACATATGGAACATGGGACCCTGGCTCTGAGGTTTAGTAGTGGTCTCAGTTGTTAGACACCCACCTAACATTCATCACCTAAGACTATATGCGCAGAGTTTTTCAAGTAGTTTTTGGAGCAGAAACTGAGCAGAAACTCTCCAAATCTCAAAACACTGTAGGGGTTTACGCTCTCTGGTAGCAGCAGGGTTTTATATCAAAACTAGAGATGAGCGCAAATGCTTGTTACTCGAGTTTGCTTAGGGTGCTCGGGTATGCAAAAAGTATCGCGGTTCCTCGAGTGAGATGTTCAAGTCCCTGTTAGACAGCCACAAAACATGCGGGGATTACCTGTCTTTGACAGGCAATCCCCGCATGTTTTGTGGCTGTCTATGTTATGATCTGCAACAAGTACTAAGGAAAGAGAGGGGAAAGCTATCCCTACAGTAAGACTAAGCTGAATCCCTACGATGTAGCGGGCTGCCTGTTCCTAGTGAATAGACCTGCCTTAGTCCTAGGCTAGTCTGAACGAAGAGGTCCCAGAAGGATCAATCGAACTGACAGAGAAGACACAGAAGCACCTGGCTAGCAAAACAGTCAAACAACACTGAAGTCCAGTAAAGCCAAAAGGGTGGAGCTGGAATATAAAGGCAGATGGTCACGTGACCGTAAAACACAAGATGGAAAAAACAAACAGAAGGGTTCTAACAGTACCCCCTCTTTTATGAGGATCCTCCGGATCCTCCGGATCCTCCAGGCCCGGGCCTATCAGGAAACCTCTTGTGGAAAGCTCTAACAAGCCAAGGAGCAAAGACATCATCCGCCCTTACCCAGGAGTTATCTTCGGGACCGAAACCCTTCCAGGAGACGAGATACTGTAATCTCCCTCTATGCCATCTAGAATTCAAGATACGAGAAATTTCATATTCACCGTCTTCCACCACAGGAGGTACTGTGACAGTGGCATCCCTATCAGATATATCAGCTTTTTTCAACAAGGAAACATGAAACACAGAATTAATTTTCCAGGAAGTAGGGACATCCAACCTACCCGCAGACTGGTTAATAACCTGAAGCACTTTAAATGGACCCACAAACTTAGGACCCAGTTTTTTAGAGGGAATCCTCAACCGCAAGTTCCTTGAGGATAACCAAACCATGTCACCCATAGTAAACAAAACCTCCTTACGTTTCTTGTCAAAATACTTCTTGGACTTCTTGTTAGCCTCTTGAAGGTTGCAACGTACGTTAATCCAAACTCTCTCCAATTCACTGGAATAATTCTCCTCCTCCGGCACCGCCGACCCCAATTTGGAGAACGAACTTAAAGACGGATGTCTCCCAGTACAACAAAAAGAAGGAGAACACCCAGCAGAGGAGGATGTATGATTGTTAAGAGCAAATTCTGTGAGAGGCAGAAACTCAGACCACACCTCTTGATTGTCTGCCACAAAACAACGCAAAAACTGTTCTACATCCTGGTTCTTTCTTTCAGTCTGTCCTTTAGACTCAGGATGATCCCCAGACGAAAATGACAAATGGACTCCCAACCTGTCACAAAAAGCACGCCAAAAGCGAGCCACAAACTGAGGTCCTCTATCAGAAACAATATCCGTGGGAACGCCATGAAGCTTGACAATCTCCTTAACAAACGCCTTAGCGAGAGTCTTGGCGCAGGGCAACTTAATGAATGGAACCAAATGACACATCTTGCTAAAACGGTCCACGACCACCCAGATGACAGTAAAACCCTCGGACACAGGCATATCAGTAATAAAATCCATTGTGAGATGCGTCCAAGGTGCACTAGGAACCTCCAGAGGGCAAAGCAACCCCGCAGCCGGAGTATGTGAAGCCTTTGACCTAGCACACACAGTACATTGACGCACCTACTTGATGACTTCTTTCTGCCATCCAGGCCACCAAAAACTATGACTGATAAGTCTCTTAGTCTCAGAAATTCCTAGATGACCTGCCAACCGAGACTCAGGACACTCCACAAACAAATCTCATCTAAAGGTTTTAGGCACGAACAACCTCCCATGGGGAGTGTTAGATGGAGCATCATCTTGAGCATTCAGAATTCCATTCTCCAAATCGGAGTCCAATGCCGCCACCACAACTCCTTTCTGCAAAATGCTCTCCTCCTCCTCGGTACCGACCGTAGGAGAAAAGCTGCGAGATAAAGCATCGGCTTTAACATTCTTAGTACCAGGGATATAGGCAACAGAAAAATGAAACCGAGAAAAAAAAAGTGCCCACCTAGCTTGACGGGCATTCAAGCGCTTGGCAGCATCCAGATAGATCAAATTATTATAATCTGTGAAAACCTGAATAGGAAATCTAGCGCCTTCCAAAAAATGACGCCAATGTTCAAACGCAAGTCTAATAGCCAGCAACTCCCAATTTCCAACATCATAATTCAGTTTGGTTTCCAAAATTTTTTTCGAAAAGAAGGCACTAGGATGTACTCCATCCCTGTTTTCCTGAGACAAAACTGCTCCGACCCCCACTGATGAAGCATCGAACTCAGCCAAAAAAGGCTTTGTCTCATCAGGCTGCATAAGGATAGGCGCAGAACTGAACCTCTCTTTGAGATACTTAAATGCTTCAATGGCCTCAGTAGTCCACTGGACTGTATTCGCACCTTTCCTGGTGAGATCAGTTAGAGGCTTAACAATTACAGAAAAATTCTTAATGAATTTCCTGTAATAATTGGCAAAACCCAAAAATCTCTGTATAGATTTCAAATCAATAGGCCTAGGCCATTCCTGAACAGCCTGAACCTTCACCGGGTCCATCTCAAAGCCTTTGCTGGAGACAATGTAGCCCAAAAAACAAATTTTCTGCACAGCGAACTCACATTTCTCCAGCTTAGCAAAGAGTGAATTATCACTCAATAACTGCAAAACTTCACGTACACTCTGCCAATGGGACTCTAGATCTGGTGAATAAATCAAAATGTCATCCAAATACACAACCACATTCTTACCAATCAAAGGTCTCAGGATGTCGTTAATAAGGTTCTGAAAAAATGCAGGTGCATTGGTAAGACCGAAGGGCATCACCAGATTCTCAAAATGACCTACCGGAGTGTTAAAAGCAGTTTTCCATTCATCACCCTCCTTCACTCGTAACAAATTGTATGCCCCCTGGAGATCAATCTTAGAGAACTACTAGGCCTCCACTAACTGGTTAAACAAGTCAGGAATTAACGGCAATGGGTAGGAATTGTGTACGGTAATCTTATTAATTTCACGAAAATCCAGACATGGACGTAAACCCCCGTACTTTTTTTTAACAAAGAAAAATCCAACTGCCACAGGCGACTTAGAAGGTCTAATGTGACCAGCAGCCAGGCTAGTCTGTATGTACTCCTCCAAGGCCTTTCTTTCAGGGATAGTCAGATTAAACAAGCGACTCTTGGGAAGAGTAGCTCCCTGATCAAACTCAATGGCGCAATCATAATCCCTATGAGGAGGTAAAACTTGCGACTCCTCCTCCGAAAAAACCCTCCAAAAATCTTGAATAGGTACAGGTAATTCCCCTTTTTCCACAGCCACAATGCGACCATTAAAACATTTATCATAGCACTTCGGACTCCAAGACTTTATCATATTAGTAGACCAGTCCAGCAAAGGATTGTGCAGTTTTAACCAAGGCAATCCTAGAACGATCGGAGAGGGTCAATTATTTAATACAACCAAGTCCAAAATTTCTTGGTGAAGCCCATTGATAGTGAGAGGAAATGCAGCAACCTTGTGAGTAATACATTTCAAGGGAGTGTTATCAATTGCAATCACAGAAATAGGTGATGACAAAGGTCTGGATTTCAATTTAAGTTTTTCCAAAAACCCTTTATCAATCACATTAAGTGTTGAACCACAATCCACAAATACCTGAAATTCAATCAAATTTTCCTGCAAAGTAGTACTCCCTGAAAGAAATACTCCTGTAAAACGTAAACAAGCTATACGGGCGTACCTGACCTTTTTTTTTCTTTACTTAAACGAAGCTCACAATACTTAATGAAATGGTCAGCTTTACCACAATAAAGACATAATCCCTCGGCGAACCTCCGGTCTCTTTCCTGAGAGGGGAGCGACTTTTCCCCAACTTCCATTGGTTCTCCGCCGTCTGAGCAGATTTTCTGGGGACTAGGACCTGGCATTACAGGAGTCTTTACCTCATTCTGCTTAAATCTCAGCCTCCTATACACACGAACAGCTAATTGCATGGCATCCTGCAGAGTCTCAGGTGCGGGGAATGCAATTAGCAAATCCTTAACCCTTTCACTCAGACCAGCAAGAAATAAACATTTCAGAGCAGGATCATTCCATTTGACTTCTGAAGCCCATCTTCTAAAGTGTGTGCAATAATTTTCAACATCACCTGACCCCTGATTCAAATGCCTGAGTTCTGCCTCAGCAGATGAGATTCGATCAGGATTGTCATATAATAGACTCATAGCAGAAGAAAATTCTTCTACAGACCTTACGCATGGATCATTAGGTTGGAGAGAAAAGGCCCACCCCTGTGGTTCTTTGCGCAAAAGTGACATAATAAAACCAATGCGCTGTGATTCATTCCCAGAGGACCTTGGTCTCAAACGAAAATATAACAAACAAGCATTTTTAAAGGAAAAAAAATCTTGCTGTTTACATTAAAAAACATCAGGCAGTCCTACCTTGGGTTCCACAAAATGCGCTCCAGAACAGCTACTCACGTGTTGCTGGAGCTCGGCCACCTCCAGAGACAATCCCTGCAAGTGTTGAGCCAAAACATGGATGGAAGCCATACTGATCCCTGAATTTCTTTCCTTTAGTTTTTTTGGGCTGGACTTACTGTTATGATCTGCAACAAGTACTAAGGAAAGAGAGGGGAAAGCTATCCCTACAGTAAGACTAAGCTGAATCCCTACGATGTAGCGGGCTGCCTGTTCCTAGCGAACAGACCTGCCTTAGTCCTAGGCTAGTCTGAATGAAGACCTATAGCATAAGGGGAGGGGTCCCTAAAAGAACTAAGGACTGGAACAAAAATGGGACACCTCCTAAACAGAGAAGTTGTTGCAGAAAACAAAAAGATAAACTGACAAAAAGGTACTAGAGGTCCCAGAAGGACCAAGCGAACTGACAGAAAAGGCACAGAAGCACCTGGCTAGCAAAACAGTCAAACAACACTGAAGTCTAGTAAAGCCAAAAGGGCGGAGCTGGAATATAAAGGCAGATGGTCACGTGACCGCAAAACACAAGATGGAAAAAACAAACAGGAGGGTTCTAACAGTCTAACAGCCTCATAATAAGTGGCTGCAGGGATTTGAATATGTCACTCGAGCACCCACGATACTCAGTGCATACCCGAGCACCCTAGCCAAACTCGAGTAATGAGCACTTGCACTCATCACTAATCAAAACAGCATATAGTTTATTGTCCATCATAAACTTTACAGCTCCAAAACAAAAACATCCTTTCTTCAGTATCAAAGGATAACATAAACAGTCCTTTACTTCAGGCAGATTGAAACAACATAAATGTAGCAGCCTCACCAACCTCGGTATTCCCAGCAGCAGCTCACACTTGTGTTAAATGTGTTCACTGAACCAACACCTCTTTTGGCAGAGCAGAATAACCAGCAGCTCTGCCTTTCTCCAGTCTCAACACACTCCACACTGCTCAGCTAACCCAGCTATTGTTAATAGGCTTTGTGAGGCAGTGACCGGAATCGTATACGAGGGACGTTATATATCCCCCAGAATGTGTACAGAGACATATTAAATCCATTGGAGTGCATTGCACTCACAGACACAGCTGCGGCTACAATGCAGGAATGAAGGTGAGCAATCACCTGGTCAGACTACCTGGCTAAGGCAGCTTAAGTAAATCCCTGCAGGGCCTTCATTCCTTGGAGGAGGTCACAGGAGGCAGTGGGGCGGCCTCCTCCCTCCAACTTGGGTTTTCCAGTGGCTCTTGCCACAGGTCCTTTAAAATCTCTGCACTAAGGATTAGTGTTGTTCTATGTTGCAACCTGCTAGGAGCACAGCAGGAAACCTCAGCAGTATTGAGGGTGGCTGAACCACTGCCTGGGAAGGCCCTGCACCTGTCAGGCTCTGAGCGGCCCGGTGTGGCCGTTGTCCCCACCAACCATTGTGTATGGGCTTTCTGTTAACCCGGCTGCGAACCGGAGGACTTTCTGTTAACCCGTGAGTTGCTGAAATAAAAGCTGTTTATGTTGGACTTGCTTGGGTCACTGCCTCAGTTACTGCACGGTGTGAACACCGCCGCCTTACAGCTTGTAAACCACGGATTGGATCGTAGGATCGATTTTCCCTGCCAGATTATTTTGGTAGCTCCAAAATCCAGTAACATTAAACTCTCTCAGTAACCTAGTGTTACTGATACAGCTTACATTACCGACACTTATCTACCATCCAGAATCTTACCTCCTGCTTTTCTACAACACTTTAAAACTTGGAGTTTCTGCTCAGTTTCTGCTTAGAAAACTCAGCAAAAAAGACTGAGTGCACATAGCCAACGGGTCCCATCGCAGAAAACCACTTTACACTACAGAATACCAAGTATCGAGACTCCAGCTGCACAGGTGAGTTTACCATCAAGTTGTGTTCTTCCTCTGGGACCAAGAGCATTTCTCTGCCCTTTTGCATCTGTGCCCCATAATAGTCAACCTGAGCCCATACATAAGTATCATAACATTTCCTCTCCAGTCTGTATTTTTTACTGATGTTCACAAATATACAGTACCATTCTTTTTTTCTTCAAGTTTTTAGAACGCCAAAAGTCTAGTGGTGTTTGGTTTCTTCAAAGTAGTGCTATTAGTGTAGCTCTTCACCAGACTTTCCTTCTTTATCCCTTATGCCATCTATCCGTACTTCCGCACACGCTGCTTCTTAATTATCCAGAGTTGTATTTCACGCACGCCCTGACTTCCTATTATTTCAGTCTTGCTCTTTGATGCCCGTCTTAAGCTGTCCTGCATGTGTCTCTTACGTCACCCTGTGTTTTATGTCTTCCTGACGGCCCAGCATCGTTCATCTTTGCGATTCCTGCTATTAGCCCGTCTTCATCTATGGCTTTTACACTCTTTGTCCTCATATGCCCACTCCCATTATAATAACTCCTACCCACCGACTCAATAGTGTTCATAAAATGAGGGAGAAATCGATGAAACACACTTGGTCACTTTACTTTGATGATGGAATGAATATTTTATTATAATCATTAAAAGGCAGATTACAGTATGTAATTGTCTCTGTATATAAATGAATATTATTAATTTACAAACCGCCTTACATTGATTTTTACTTTTATTTCTGTCCTCATCCGCTGTGGATGACCCCATTTTAACTCTTGCATAGATCTACGTTATCATTGTTACAAAACCTGTTTAATGAGGATTACTAAAATGCTGTCTCCTTGCCAAAAGGAAAACTAGTTAAAGGGATTGGCACACAAACAACATTTATCACCTATTTACAGGATAGGTAATAAATGTAAGATCGATCGGGGTCCCATTGCTGAGACCCGAACTGCTCATGAGAATATGTGCCCCCTCTTGAGTGGTGGTCATGCATGTGCACAACTTCTCCACTCAATGTCCATACGACTGGTCAAGTACATGGCTATATACAGTATGTCAATCCTAGAGCCTTTAAATGAAGCCAAAGTGTACATGCTCTTCATTTAAAAAATAAACAAGGAACCTACATTCTTGTGATCGGTAGGGGTCCCAGACACATCAATCATACATATATCAGCTATCCTGAGGATAGTTGAAAAAAAGTTCTTGGCACTTGATCCTATTTTGTCTATTATTACAGTTAAAGCCAAGAAATATATCAAGAAATCTTCTCTACGTGTTCTATGAGCTTAGAGACGATGTCCATTCTTATTCTCATTGTTTTATGTCTGACTGTAAGACAACAGTCTTCTGCGGGAGCCTCTCTGTTACACTTTTCCCAGGTATCCCAGGCTTGGCTCCCTTCACCTCGGTCCACTGCCCTCTGTTGTGCTCCACATTGAGTTTTGCAGGTTTACTGGTGTGGCTTAGTGATATCATCCCCATGATCCAATTTAAGGCATATTAAAAAACACACCTGTGTCTTCGGATTGTGATTCAAGATTCTAGTTTTGTGAGTTTTGTGTACTTCATCTTCTGTGCACACCATGCTTAACCTTCTTCTATTCCTACTGACTTCACTTCATCCGTCCTGCTACTCCCAAAACTACTGAGTGTGCCACCTCCTCGCTCCCCACATGCCATCCTGCCAGCTGCACCAATGCCCAAAGTCCGTGTACCCACCCGGACCCGAAGCTTAAGGGATCCACTTCACAAGGTTAGCCTAACACTCTCCTTCTGCCCTGTCTGCAGTAGAACAAAATAATATTAAACCCTGCCCCTTTCAATAAGCCCTTTTCCTCGCTAGTATGGTCTCCAGACAAATATTAAAATGATTGGAAACCAGGAGATTAACCCTGTGTTCTTGCCATAATATCTGCAAGACTTAAGGCCCTCATACAAATCAGACTAATGTTGGCCATGAACTCGCTGATATGGAAGTTTTTGGCCGACAATCTAATATGTATGGGAGCCCCAGTCAACTGATTGTCGGGGAGAATACTGATCGGGCATGTCAATTTTTGGACTGCTGATTATGACACATGTAAACGTCACTTCTCAAGGACAAGCCGTGAGGCGGGGAGGTCATGGGTTCTGGGGTAAAATGCCAGGTAAGTACGTAAGAGACTAAGGGATAAGACAAACGAGTAGTCAAACGCAAGGTCTGAGATCAGGTAACGAAGGTCAGAGTACATCAAAGGCAAAACGGACAATACTGGTCAAATAGGCAAAATCTGAGGTCAGGCAACGAAGATCAGAATAACAGAACACAGAGCTCAAAGTGTGGCGCCCCTGAGGGTTCGACCGCCACAGGGATGCTGCACTTCTGTAATGGAGTGTAGTGTTCCTCCTCTGAGGTAAGAACAGTGTGTTGGTCAGGACCCAACCTCCACATCCAACACCACACTTCCCCCACCAGAGGGGGCTAGAAGGCACTAGGTGCTGCCCCTACTGGAAGCTGGGAGACTGGGGAACCAAGAGTTAGGGGGAACCAATTAGTGGGTGAGGGTGGAGGACTCACATTTTAGTGACACTTAATATTTCATATTTAATACACAGCCATCTTGGCTCTGGGTTCTTTGACTGTTCTCTGAGCATGACCTTCCTCCCTGAGCGTGGACCCTGTGTGGACCTGCAGAGGATGGAGGCACGGCCCTCGAACCCCGGCCTTGAGTCGAGGGGCAGGTTGCAAATAATGTATGTCTCAACCCGGTCAAGGACCATGACCAAGAAGGCCCGGAGCTTAGGAGTGTAGCTCCACCGCAAATGGATCCCAGGGAGGATGCAGACAGAGCGGTATATGCCACCTGTCCTCGCCAACCTGATCTATTCAGAGGGATTCCGGCTGCAAGATGGGTACCGGCCCTCGATACCCGACCTTGCTACTCCACGTCCTGGTCAGGGAAGCCCGACAGGCCCTGAGGAACCCACCGGGTAACGGAAGGAGCGGAGCTGCCACCCTTTTTCTGAGTGAAGTTCAGAGGGAGACCCGGCCTATCTACACACACACAGACAGGAAAGGACCCGGTCTGAAGTCTAGGAACACTCCGGTGCAGGGTCCTGATTGAACACTTGACTTACTCGGAGGTTGTCGGACCCCCCTTCCTGGTGACCGCAGAACTCCGGGAGGAGCAGGGAGAAACCTTGCAGCTGTACTCTACACTGTGAGTAAAAACCCTGGAAGTTAACCCCTATGGCCTCCGGACTCTTTATTCTGCATTACACCGCACTACGCAGCACCAGACCTCCTACACTACGACTCCCTCCATCTTTGTCTCTGCCCTGAGGCCCTGCTCCACCTGTGGGGAGTAGTATCAACGACGGCTGCTACAACATCCCACCTCAGAGGACTGCAGCAGCGCTGGTGGCCTTCACCAGGTACCACAGGTGGCGTAGTCGATAGCAACCACTCAACCCTGATAGCCCATTACATCCTTTTTAATGTGACGACCCTGGGCACGGAGCGGGTCCGGGCCATGGCAGCACCCCATCTACCATACAGGACCCGGCTCCGAGTACCCCATCTCCCAGGGAGGGCTGTGAGCGTCACAAAAGCACACACCACTGAGCAAAGCTACGACTGACAATGTTCTGACCATTGTCAGCCAGCTAAATAGCCAGGCAACCACCCTGAAAGGGTGACACCTGGAAGCAACCCAGCAGGCCTGGCCTAATTGAGCTGCTGTCCAATCCTATAACAATACTGACAGCCTGGCACACCTCTGCTATCCATAGGGCGGCGGTGATGTTACTCAATGTGTCCCTAGGATACAGTGAGTGGTGGGATCCTGACAATGATTGCTTTGTTCTCCTGGAAATAAGCAGGTGGCTATCTAATAGAGAACACAGGAGATCTCGGCCAAACAAGTGGTCTTGTGTATAGTAGAGACTGCCGAGATGGCTGCCGGATGAATGATCGGCCGAAGCATTATTTGGCTGACAGTCACCTAATATGTATGGCCGACTTTGATGATCCAGGAATTTGCGAAAAATCCAGCAAACTCACAAGTAAACAAATAACAATAGAGCCGGATTATCTCCAGGTTTTTTCATGATTTATTTATAAATTTGCTGTTGCTCTAGTCCTGTAAATTGTGACGTTCAGCCCCTATGGATTGGACTTGGTTTTCCAACACATCCTACAGATTGATTGAGTTCTGAAGAGTTTGTAGGCGAGGGTCACCACCTTGATCTCTATGTCATGTTTCTCACACCAGCCAAGAGCATAATACTGCCGGAGCTGGTTTGTCTTCTTCTCATATTGCATTCTGTTGCCATCTACTATGCTGGTAAGTGAAGCACACGAACCCTGTAATCTACACAATGTATAAGAAAATATGATTCATCAGACCAGGCTGTTATGCACCTCTTCTGGATACTGGCTTTGCTCTTCTCTCCCTCGTCCACTGAACTTTGTTGTGCTCCATGTTGAACTTTGCAGATGGCCCAGAGTGATCCAATGTAATCATCTGCCTGGGCCTGTATAAGGCCTGCCAAGACACACACCTGTGTTCTGGTATTAAGACTTCTAAGTGGTCCGGAGTTCTGTGTGCCCTCAACTTCCAGTACCTCTGCTACCTGTTCCCGGTCTCCTCTCCACCAGCAGTCCCCAAGTCCTCTGCTACCTGTCTGTAGTCTCCAGGATCTCTGCTACCTGTTCCCAGTCTCCTGTCCGCCTGCATTCCCCAGGACCTCTGCTACCTGCCTGCAGTTTCCAGGACCTCTGCTACTTATGTGTAGTTTTCAGGATCTCTGCTACCTGTACCCGGTCTCCTGTCCACTTGCGTCCCCAATACCTCTGATACTGTACTTGTTTCTTGCTTGCCTCATCTGCCTGCTGCACCAATGCTCGTGGCCCATGTGCCCATCCAGACCTTGGGTTTTAAGGATCCACCTCACCAGGCGAGCCTAACACAGGACACTTATTTCCATGGGCCCATGGTTCAGTCTTGATGCTCATGTGCCCAGTATCGACACTTTCGATGGTGAACAAGAGTTAGCAAGGTCACTCCAACAGGTCTGTAGTGAACAGAGAAGTAGCTATTCATTCACTTCAATGGGAGTTCCGAAAATGGTAATACCTTGTCAATATGCCATAACTCCATGAGATTGAAAAAAAACTTCAAAAAGTTTAATACTTCATTCTGATTCAATATCTGCAGTCACTGTAGATGACAATCTGTCCAAAAACAATTAAACAACTGAATCTGTGCCCTTTACTCTTTCTGCGTCTCCTGTAGGGTGCACACTTAATATTTAGGACCTGCAAGGGTACCAGTGGGTGGGATAAAACACTTATGACATTTCCATTTGAAGGAATAAAATTCAGAATTTTGTGAGAATATCCCTTTAATGACTGAATGCAGTAGTCCATTATCACCCATTTCTTCATACAGTTTTATGGTGCTGCTGGATCTGTTGTCCACAGCCTGGGATATTAATAAAGCGTGCTGCATTTTTTTCGCCAGCGGTATCATAATATATATTTATCATGATTGTCCTGGAGCTCAGTAACAACAAGGCTTTTACTTGGCTGAAAACAGCGCTGCAGGATTGAGTGTAAGTGGATCAGGTCCTACGATGGGATGCTGTCTCCGGCCAGGTACACCTCCCCGCTGCCAGCTCCTCTGGCCAATCACAATAAATATTGTGGTACAGGCGCATACTTCTATTCCAAGTGGTTCCAAGCTCACTACAATTAAATAGGTTTGCACAATAAAGCAACAAATATTACAAAATGTTATTACCCTGTGAAACATGGATTTGCAACCTTCA
The DNA here is from genome assembly GCF_046119375.1 of Phyllobates terribilis. Classification (NCBI taxonomy): domain Eukaryota; kingdom Metazoa; phylum Chordata; class Amphibia; order Anura; family Dendrobatidae; genus Phyllobates; species Phyllobates terribilis. The sequence goes on along the minus strand of NW_027362768.1, from coordinate 140,754,284 downwards.
GGCAGTATCATTATTTTGTATGCTTGACCTGAATTAAGCTATTGGAATAGATCGTAGCTCATAGCTCTATTAAAGAAAAGCACCATTAAGAAAAAAAAATGTCTGGGTCCATTGCTGCCATCTTCTAGGACTTGAAATTTGCATTTCACTGCTAATCACCAGACCCCTTACACAGGCAAGTTTAAAGGGGTTATCTGACAACATTACCACTAATGTACAAGACTGGTGACATAATTACAACCATTTAGCCGAAAGAATGAGGCATCTTACTTTTGTAATGTATAATCACTGGGGTCTAACCGCTGGGATCCCCATGCCAGGACCTCAAATCAATGTCCTCCATGAGAATATAGTAATGAGCATCAGTGGCGACTGCTCAATTCGGTCTCTAAAATAAGGATCTTCACAGACTTTCACAGACCCATAGAAGTGAATGGAGTGATAATCAAGCATGTGCAATAGGCACAAGGAGGCACAAAACCCTGAATCTTTTGTTTGTTAGGGTTCCTAGTGGTCACATGCCCAGCGATTACACATTTATGACCAATGGCATAACCAGAGTCCGATGGGCCTCAATGCAAAATGTGGACCTTGGCACCTACTTGCATGTTGGTCAGATGTATCTTATAGCCTCCTAAATCCTATAAAGACATACATGCCCCCCCCCATAATGTAATAATGTCCCCATCCTGTACTTATGTCCTCCATCCTGGGCCCTTTCTTAGTAAAATGTCCTCCATCCTGTGCCCCTTCCAGAAATAATGTCCTCCATCTTGTGCCCCTTCCAGTAATGATGTCCTCTATCCTGTGCCCCTTCCAGTAATAATGTCCTCCATTCTGTGCCCCTTCCAGTAATAATGTCCTCCATCCTGGGCCCCTTCTTAGTAAAATGTCCTCCATCCTGTGCCCCTTCCAGTAATAATGTCCTCTATCCTGTGCCCCTTCCAGTAATAATGTCCTCCATCCTGTGCCCTTTCCAGTAATAATGTCCTCCATCCCGTGCCCCTTCCAGTAATAATGTCCTCCATCCTGTGCCCCTTTCAGTAATAATGTCCTCCATCCTGTGCCCCTTCCAGTAATAATGTCCTCCATCCTGTGCCCCTTTCAGTAATAATGTCCTCCATCCTGTGCCCCTTCCAGTAATAATGTCCTCCATCCTGTGCCCCTTTCAGTAATAATGTCCTCTATCCTGTGCCCCTTTCAGTAATAATATCCTCCATCCTGTGCCCCTTCCAGTAATAATGTCCTCCATCCTGTGCCCCTTCCAGTAATAATGTCCTCCATCCTGTGCCCTTTCCAGTAAGAATGTCCCCCCCGCCTGGGCCCATCCAGTAATAATGTTCCAAGTTCTGCCCTTGTTCTCTAACATTAAAAAACAAAATAAACATTATTCTCACCTTCCTCTGCTCCCTCTTCTGTAGCTGGCGCAGGAGCCGGCAGATGACTTCGGCGTACCTGCAATAGGCAATGCATGACATCACTGCTATGTGTCTCCTGTGACTGTCACGCTGACATCAGGTGCCAGTCTCTGATTGGCTGGTGGCATGTATAGGGAGTTTCTACGCCGCAATATCTTTCAGCTGAATGTGCGTCCTCAGCACATTTCAGCTGAAATAGGCTCTGGCGTCGGCAAGCCACCCTCCTGCATAGGCCATGTCTCGGTCGCACCCTCTGCGACCACAATCCTTGCTCTCCTGTTTATGACCCATTTTGTGGATAGATAACCCATTTAAAATTCATGTGTCTTAGAATACTAAGGTTAGATTAAAGGGCTTGTCCATGCAGTGAATTTTACCATTTGTAATGACAAGGCTTAGTTCTGCCACAAGATAAAAATAAATAATAAGGCTCTGTTCACACCTGCATTTGAGCTCACAGATTCCACCATTTTTTACCAGAAGCATGCTACGCTATTTTTCACCCGGTAAAATGACAGACACCATTTTAATGCAGAAGTGAATAAAAGCCAACTTTTCTACATGCTAGTCTAGTCTAAAAACTAGAGTTTCAAGGCGATAGAGTTATCTGCTGCAGCTTCAATATTTTCCCATTATCCAAAAAAAAGAAATATTAATATGATCGTCCTGTCACTTACTGAGCTCAGCGCAGGTCAGGGGCCCGCTCACTACAGCGAGTCATTCTCCTCTGCTCCTCAGTGTGTGCGGTCATCTCAAGCCAGGAGAGTATAATGATTTTTTTATTTTATTCTTATTTTTACAGGTTTTGGAGACATCGGGAGGTGAATACTATCCTGAACATTGTCCCTTGCTAGTGCTGATCACAGAACAGGGGACAATGATGACAGATGCCTTCAGCACCCGGCGCTTGGGAACAGCACAAACTGTACCGCTGATTCCCAGGCGATGGTACGTGTGATCCTGATGCGGCACAAGCGTGGCACACAGTTGCCACACAGATGCACATGGACATGGATATCTCCAGTACTGTTTTCTCCGAACGGTTGTGTGAGGACCTGGTAACTTTCTAAATACTTTTCCAGCACTGAGCACCCCTTTTCGTCAATCTTAATTTTGTGTTTTGTTAGTAATTTGCTTGCTGTGTTTTGTTAGTGATTTGTTTGCTCATCAATTCAACCTCAGGTATCTATTCCATTCAGTGACCATATCTCCGAGACCTTGGGCCATTGTTCTCTCCGTCACCACAGGTAGTCTCACATGCAAACCCAGGGGATGGGTTCCACCTGAGAAAATATCTCCACTAAGGCACAATTAGCTGGGGGATGGAGGGGTGAGCTCTTCTGCCGATTCAGGGGGCTGATACCTGTGCAGGAGAAAGAGAAGATTCATTGCTAGTCGGACTGAGAGCTGGATGGTATCACGGGCTGCGGTCGTGATATCCATCATCCGAAGGAGCATATGCTGTCACTGCCAATATACCGGCGGGAGATACAAAAAGCTGTGGGCCAACCAAAAGATGGGGGACAGTGGGTATCACCTGGTGCGGGGCAGTGGAACTACTGATCCCAGGTTGGAAACTCACGGACTAAGAGAATTGCCTATTGGACATTTACCTGGAATTGCTGTTCACCGTGGTCGGAAGGAATAAAACTAATTGCATCGATAACATGCCTAGGTGATTATTAAAATCCACAACCGCACATCTTTACAAGTGGTGGCAGCGGTGGGATCACCTATCTCTGGATAGCATACCAGGGAAAGTTACTGAGCGGTGACTTGGCAGAAGAGATGGCAGACTCTATCTACAAGAGGCTCAAAAAGGAGGAGCTGAGAGCTCTTTGCTCTGGGAGAGAACTAGAGTGGTTGCCAGAGGATAACCGTGCGACCCTAATACAACGCTTGGACGATTGGGACCGTGAACAGCCACAGGAGGAGGTCAGTTCAGACGTGGAGGAAGGCGTCTCCCTGGAGGGACCACAGCACAGGACTGTCATCCAGATGGCAGAGGATCAACCAACTGAGTTGAGGCGGCTGCTGGACGCGCTAGGAGAGAGGTCCACGGAGATGGAGCGTGCGGCAGTGCTAAGCAAATATCTGGGTGTGCATGTAGCGATACCCCCACCCTCCCCCAGTGCAGAGGACAATGGATAACAGGAGAGAGGGGCCTACATCTGTAAGGTACCGAGATATACCACAGTTTAATGAGGACACCTCAGATATTGATGAACATCTCCGGTTATTTGAGAACCTCTGCCTGCTGCATGAGGTGTCAGTCCGTGACTGGCCCAGATTTTTGAGCGTTGGCCTGACTGGAAAAGCAAGAGAAGCTTTTAATAACTTGTCTTCGGTGGATCAGAGATGTTACTCTACCATTCGCAGTGCATTGCTAGAGAGGTATGCCGTCACGCCGGAAACCTACTGGAGGAAGTTTCGGGAGACTGACAAGCCCTCTGCACACACACATCGGGAGTTTGCCAACACGCTACGGACGGCATGCACTCGGTGGATAGAAGGACTGGGGGCTCAGGAAGCAGAACATGTAATGGACATAATCATGCTGGAACAATTTATGTCAAAGCTCCCGGGTAATTTAAAAGAATGGGTGGCAGATAGAAAACCACTCAGCCTGGATGAGGCTGCCAGATTGGCTGATGATTGGTCTGCCAATCGACCCGGGCAACGTGGAAGTACAGCCCCAGTGAGTCGGGAACCAGGGCTTACACGGAGGCCAGTGAGACCCATGGACCACCGAGAGGAGGCACTGCAGGGATTTTGTACTTCACAAAGAGGGGGAGGTTTCCCAAGCCCCCAAGTACGGCCCACGTCAGGGCGACGAGGGTTAAGTTGCCATAACTGTGGACGCATGGGACACTTTGCCAGGGAATGCCGGGAATGTTCTAACTCACATCATCCACGTCTCCAACAAGTGAACACTGTACAGCAATGGGGCTGGAATACTGAGGGAGAGAGGATTCCACTACCCTGACCAGAAGAGGAAGAGGCATATGTGGTACAAGAACAAGTGTCTCGGACTAGATGGGACAGCTCAGCATCCTTGAACCAGCATCTGCAGCCGGTCTGGGTAGAGGGCGTGGAGGCTGTGGGGCTCTGTGACTCCGGAGCCTCAGTCACATTGATCAAAGACCACCTAATACCGGACCAATGTATTGTTCCCGCCAGCCAGATGTTAGTCCATGTAGCTGGGGGAGAATCTCTGAACATTCGAAGGGCCCAACTACATTTAGACTGGGGTCACAGTCATGGAATAGTGGATGTGGGAGTAGTTCGGCACCTACCAGTAGATGTGTTGCTGGGAAACAACCTAGGAGCAGGTTTGGTTTGCCACTGGGCCAATGTTGCAACCCGAAGTCAATACAAAATACAATGCCTGTTATTATGACAGAATGTGACCTGGGGGAGGTAAATGACATCAGGGAGGAGTTACAGGGAGATCTATTCCTCGCTGGATTGAGGCATGCAGCGGCTGCCGAAGGGTCTGAAGAAGAGGGGGTCCGCATTATATAGGAAATAGGGTTGATGAATCGGGTGACACGAGACACAGCGGGGCGAGATAACAAGCAGTTGGTGGTGCCGGAGAAATACAGAAGGGAGATTCTGTCCTTAGCCCACGAAGGTCCATTAAGGGGACACTTGGGAGTGAGGGTTATGAGCAGGTTCTTCTGGCCCAGGGTGACCCTTGAAGTAAAAAAATTTGTAAGCTCCTGTGAGACTTGTCAAAGAGTGGGAGGCCCCCTGCGCAGAGCTCCTTTACAACCCATGCCATTAATAGCAGAACCTTTTCAACAGGTAGGGGTAAATTTGATAGGTCCCCTGCCTCGACCCAGTCACTCAGGGAAGAGATATATATTAACGATTGTAGATTATGCCACCCGATACACTGAGGCGGTAGCTCTCCGAAGAATAGATGCAAAAAGGGTGGCCCACGCATTAGTTGAAATATTTAGCAGGGTGGGTTTCCCGAAGGAGGTTGTTTCGGATCAGGGAACCCAATTCACAGGTGAGGTATTGCGTATGTAGCACCCTGAGGATTCGGCTGCTACAGGGGTATTGCACCTCAACCCAGAGGTGTGATATTCCACTCCCGGGTAAGGATGGAGTGTGGAACTGAGCTCAGTAGGCTGCATACACTACATACATCCCATTTCCGGGGGACAGATCGACGGTACTCCCACCAGTTTATGTGCAGGTACGATAGTGTCTGTCCCTGGCTGGAGTGGGAGGGGGGTGGAACATCCCAGTAGTGTAGGGGCAGATAGGGGGAGCAGTCTGGGTAAAGCTAGGAGCTCATTGGGTGCTGGTCACCTGAGCTCACACATAGAGGGAGTATATAAGGTGGGAACCATCTTAGATCAGGGTCAGTCTGTCAGAGTTTAGTCAGAGGAGCAGAGCAGAGAAGCTCAGCCAGAAGGGCTGACAGGGAGTTGTGGTTCCGGCTGGGCCCAGCTCCAAGGCCAAGAGAGAGAGAGGAGTCAGAAGGACCCAGAGAAAACAAGAGGGAACTCCAAGAACCCAACATTAGATCAGAGGGTGAAGAGTTGGCACCTAGGGTACCGGATCCCAAGCTGGCAGAGAGAAAAGCACACCTTAGCCAGAGACCGGAGGTCGTGGGCAGGATCTGCCACGACCCTCACCAAATCCACCAGGAAGGCAGACCAAGTATAGGGTCAGGGAACCCAGAGGAGGTGTACCCACCAAGAGACCCGAGGGAGCCGGACATAGGTGGATCCCTGGTGAGAACGGCCAGAAGAGAGGGAAAGTCAGACAGGAGCTCAGGACCACGCTCCAGAACTGCCTGGGGGTTAGCCGAGTCCAGGACCTGGTGGACGCAGCACGGCTCGGGTGGTCGCTTCAGGCCAGAGTGACCATAAGAACACCCGTAAGTAAAAACCCCTGAACTGCACAGCCCGACTCTGAGTCTTCTTGCTGATTCATCCTGCACCTTCACAACCACCATCCTCTACACCTGACCCCCTGAGGCTATACCCCTCCCGTTGGGGGTTATACTACCAAAGCTGCACACATACCAACAGCCTCAGCGGACCCTGCTGCAGCGGCGGCCTTTTGACCGCAAATCAACGGGTGGCGTAGTCGACACAAAGAACTCTAATAACATCTGTAGGACTGCCACACACTGAGTTTGACACCCTGGGCACGGACCGGGTCACAGCCACTCGGAGACTACAACCCCCATCTGATCCGGCTCCGGGTATCCCTAACAACATGGCCCAGGGGGCGCGTCAACTTTGGCGTAGTCGGCAGGATAACGTGCCCGCAACAACCGGGTACTGCGTGCCTGAAGAAAAGTTCACCGTTACCTCAAAAAGAAGTCTCCCACCGGTTCCGGAGGGTCCCCGCCAACGGACCCCATCACAGGTCGTTTCCCGCCGGTTGTCCGCCATTTGCAGCTTTTTCCCGCCATCCATGGAGTTTCCCGCCACTGGGAGACGATTCCCGCCATTTCCAAGGATTTCCCACCTTGGGGGAGCGGACGCCATTATGGGCGTGCCAGAGGGTGGCAAAAGGCCACCTCCCATCGTGGGTCAGGTCGAAGAATGGCGCCAAAAGCGGAAACCGCGCCCACCAACAGAGACTGTGATGCTGGAAGTGTCCATCAGCGTGAGAGAACTGCCCCTGGAACTGACAATCACAAAGTTGCCCCGGGACCACCCTAAAGGTGGGCGGAGACAGAACAAGAGAACGAAGATGGGTGCAGCCTGGAGGAGTCTGGAGAGAGCGCACCCGGAGACAAGACGTCTGGAAGAGAGTCCAGAGAGAGCGTACCCGGAGATGGAGGGAGAGACAGGCAGCACCGACCCAGTGGTCAGGAGCCTGCTGCAAGCAACAACCCCACTAGGCTTAGTGGAGATCCTGCCACAGCTCCCCCGAGACCGGGAGTGTGCACAGACCGCGCTGGAGAGCCTCGCACGGAGGATGGCCCAGGTGCAGCGAGAGACGTTGGCGGAGTGGAGCCGAGAGATGGCCCAGCAGACCGGCACCCGTCAGCGGAGCACGCCACCCAAGACGAGGAGACAGACCGCCTCTGAGGATGGTGCAGGAGGACTGAAGGCCGGAGACGGCGCCGAGAAGGGAGCCGAACGGACGGAGGCAGGTAAAGGGGACGTCTCTACCCCGAGCCGGGAAACCGTGTACCTGCCCCAGCTCCCCGTCGCAGAGCCCGAAATTCCCCCTGCCGTGCCCGTCGCTGCATCGTCACCGCCGCAGACTAGGCCTCAACCAGAAACCGCGGCCGCGACCCCTGTGACGTCACACGCCTCGACCTCGAGCGTGGCCAAGCAGGAAATACCATCAGCCTGGTCGCAAGGCCTAGTACCCCTGGGCGCCGCTATTCCAACAGCGCCCCCTACCTCCGCGGAGCCACCGGCCTGGTCGCAGGGCCGAGTAACCCAGGGCGCCGCCGTTCTTACGGTGCCCTTTGCCTTTAGGGTGCCCCAAGCCTGGTCGCAAGGCCTGGTCAACCCGGGCGCCGCTACCATCAACGCGCCCTCAACATCTAGAGTGCCGCACCTGGGTGAAAATCTATTTGCCCAGCATACGTGCCCGGATGGGCAGCCCTTTGTATGGCCCCAGGAGTACATTCAGCTGGAACTCCAGAGAGCAAGGCCCATGTGCGAGCCCCTGATTCCGGCTCCGAAGCCCGTAAAGAGGACCTCGCCCCCGCTGGAGGAGGCACAGTGCGAGTGGGACCCCACTGGAGAAGACCTCATGGGGTTCACTCAGGAGACTCGGGCGGCCGCAGCGGAGCGTGCAGAGTGCTGCTGCCAGCAGCTCGAAGTCTTCGAGAGGGAGCGGAGAGAGAGGCGGGTCCGGGAACAGCAGATGCAGATAAGAAGCGCGGAGCAGAAGAGCCGGACCAGGAGGAAACCCCGTGCAGCTCATGGTCCCCTTGCCACCGGGACTGTGATAAAATTCAATATGCAGCACGGATGGGGCTTTATCAGAGACCATCAGACCCCCGGCGACGTCTTTGTAACTCGCAGAGACGTAGAAAGCCATCTGCCGGAGGGACACAGAGGTCGTGACCTGTATGTAGGGGACGAGGTCACGTTCACCCGGCACAAATGTGCCAAAGGACCCTACGCCCTCCATGTGCATCGCCTGACGGAGGAGGAGCTGCGGTGTGAGGAGGAGCAAGAGGACCCGGACGGGTCTGAAGAATCTAAAGAAGGAGCAGGAGGACGCCGTCGTTGAAGTACGGTAGAGAGAGACTGTACATAGTTACCCGTCAGGGTATAAGAACTGTTCTAGTTAAAATATAGTCCCCGTTGGGACAAGTGTGAACTGTTCCAGTGTGTCCCATCTCCCCACGGGCTGAGGACTGTGAGCAGCCATCCCTTTTCCCCATTGGTCGAGGACTGAGAGCGGCCATATTTCATTTGTATATAGTTGCGCTTCCTAAGGCGCCCTCTACCGGTTTTATAGGAAACTGTTTTCTTCCAAGAGAGACTGTCGCACTTTACCCGGTCACAAGTTGCACCGTGGCCGGAGGAACAAGAATGTTTCTAATGAGGAGTTTTATATGAAAAGTTTTATGATATATATATATTGTTTTATATGTTTATGATGTTTATGAAAAAAAATTGTATGTTTGGATGTTTTGTATCTTACAGCCCGAGGACGTGCTGTGATTTACCAGGGGGGAATGTAGCACCCTGAGGATTCGGCTGCTACAGGGGTATTGCACCTCAACCCAGAGGTGTGATATTCCACTCCCGGGTAAGGATGGAGTGTGGAACTGAGCTCAGTAGGCTGCATACACTACATACATCCCATTTCCGGGGGACAGATCGACGGTACTCCCACCAGTTTATGTGCAGGTACGATAGTGTCTGTCCCTGGCTGGAGTGGGAGGGGGGTGGAACATCCCAGTAGTGTAGGGGCAGATAGGGGGAGCAGTCTGGGTAAAGCTAGGAGCTCATTGGGTGCTGGTCACCTGAGCTCACACATAGAGGGAGTATATAAGGTGGGAACCATCTTAGATCAGGGTCAGTCTGTCAGAGTTTAGTCAGAGGAGCAGAGCAGAGAAGCTCAGCCAGAAGGGCTGACAGGGAGTTGTGGTTCCGGCTGGGCCCAGCTCCAAGGCCAAGAGAGAGAGAGGAGTCAGAAGGACCCAGAGAAAACAAGAGGGAACTCCAAGAACCCAACATTAGATCAGAGGGTGAAGAGTTGGCACCTAGGGTACCGGATCCCAAGCTGGCAGAGAGAAAAGCACACCTTAGCCAGAGACCGGAGGTCGTGGGCAGGATCTGCCACGACCCTCACCAAATCCACCAGGAAGGCAGACCAAGTATAGGGTCAGGGAACCCAGAGGAGGTGTACCCACCAAGAGACCCGAGGGAGCCGGACATAGGTGGATCCCTGGTGAGAACGGCCAGAAGAGAGGGAAAGTCAGACAGGAGCTCAGGACCACGCTCCAGAACTGCCTGGGGGTTAGCCGAGTCCAGGACCTGGTGGACGCAGCACGGCTCGGGTGGTCGCTTCAGGCCAGAGTGACCATAAGAACACCCGTAAGTAAAAACCCCTGAACTGCACAGCCCGACTCTGAGTCTTCTTGCTGATTCATCCTGCACCTTCACAACCACCATCCTCTACACCTGACCCCCTGAGGCTATACCCCTCCCGTTGGGGGTTATACTACCAAAGCTGCACACATACCAACAGCCTCAGCGGACCCTGCTGCAGCGGCGGCCTTTTGACCGCAAATCAACGGGTGGCGTAGTCGACACAAAGAACTCTAATAACATCTGTAGGACTGCCACACACTGAGTTTGACACCCTGGGCACGGACCGGGTCACAGCCACTCGGAGACTACAACCCCCATCTGATCCGGCTCCGGGTATCCCTAACAACATGGCCCAGGGAACGCGTCACGTACCCTGTGGAGTCGGTTCGGGGTCCGACCAGTATTCACCTCTGCATACCACCCACAAACAAATGGACTCTGTGAGCGGTTCAATGGAACCCTGAAACGGTTGATCTGCGTATACTTAGAGGCAGAGGGGGGGGACTGGGAAGAAGCTCTGCCCCAGCTCCTGTTTGCCTACAGAGAGGTGCCACAGGCTTCTACCGGTTTTTGACCATTCAAAATCTTATATGGCAGGCAGCCTCGGGGCCCGCTAGACTTGGTGCGAGAACACTGGGAAGACCGATCCGATTCTGGGGGGTGCCAGTGCTCCACTATGTGAGGCAGTTGCGAGAGAGGATGCAACACCTTGGGCGTCTTGCACGGGTACATCTAGGGGAGGTATAAGGGCAACAGAAAACCTACTATGATAGGGGCACCCAGCTCCGAGAATTCACAGTAGGCCAGCAAGTGCTGGTACTATCTCCCGTCCGCCATGACAAGTTACAGGCCAACTGGGAGGGTCCTTATACCATAGTCGACAAAAAGGGTGCAGTCACTATCGGGTAGCATTCGACACACACCACACCCAAACCAAGGTTATTCATGTTAACTGATTAAAAGCGTACCAGGCCAGAGATACATGTGCAATAGCTATATGCTGTCCCCCTCCAGACGCCTCAGAACCTGATCCCCTGCTGGACTTATTACAGCACACCAAAGAAAAGGGAGGGGTGGAGCAAGTCACCTTAGGGGATCATCTCTCCCCTGTCCAATCCAGCCAACTATGGGACTTATTAGACCAGTATTGTGGGCTCTTCTCTAACCAGCCTGGCCGGACCACTCTGACTGAGCATCGAGTGAACACTGGGACAGCAAGGCCGATTCGACTGCCGCTGTACCGAGTGGCATCCGAGGTTCAGCAGATGATTCGGAGGGAAGTGGAAGAAATGTTAGAGTTGGGAGTGGTGGTTCCCTCGTGCAGTCCCTGGGTGGCCAGCGCAGTCCTTGCTCCGAAAAAGGACCAGAGAACAAGGTTCTGAGTAGACTACAGGAGGCTGAACGAGATAACCATCAGTGATACCTACCCCATGCCCCGAATAGATGATCTGTTAGATCAAATGGGGGGAGCGACATTTGTGTCCACCTTAGATCTCAGTAAAGGATACTGGCAGATCCCTTTGTCACCAGACGCTCAGGAGGTGTTCAGCTTTCCCCACTCCCTTTGGTCTGTTCCAATTTACGGTCATGCCATTTGGGATGAAGAATGCACCAGCTACCTTTCAATGAATGGTGGATGTCATGCATGCAGGCTGTCAGGAGTTCTCCCAGGCTTATCTGGATGATATTGCCATATTCAGTAAGGCCTGGGAGGAGCACCTGCAGCATGTGAGGGAGATACTCCAGTGCATTCAGCAGGCTGGGTTAACATTCCGGGCAGACAAGTGCCAAATGGGGATGGCTGAGGTCCAGTACCTAGGACATCGAGTAGGTGGTGGTATGATAAAGCCTGACCCAGCCAAAGTGGAAGCAATAACTCAGTGGCCCTGACCACGAAACCAAAAGCAAGTGCAAGCCTTCTTGGGTACCACCGGGTATTACCGAAAATTCATTGCGGGCTACAGTACTATAGCAAAGCCTCTGACTGACCTGACGACAAAGAAATTCCGAAGACAGAATAGACTGAACCATGTGAACAGGCTTTTGTGCAGCTTAAACAAGCCCTGGCGGGGGTCCCCGTGCTGGCTGCAGCTGATTACACCAAGATATTCCTGGTGCAGGCTGATGCCTCAGACAGTGGGTTGGGCGCTGTCCTTAGTCAGGTGGATGGCACAGGGCAGGAACACCCAGTGGTATACCCTTCAAGGAAACTGTTAGACCGAGAGAAAGCGTATGCCACCATAGAAAAGGAATGCTTGGCTATTGTCTGGGCACTGAAAAAACTATTACCCTATGTGTATGGGAGGGAATTTACCATAGTAACAGATCACAATCCACTGACCTGGCTGCACCGGGTGGTGGGGGAGAATGGGCGATTATTACGATGGAGCCTGGCATTGCAACCGTTTAACTTTACCATTTCTCACAAAAAGGGGAGAGACCATGGCAACGCTGATGGCCTATAGAGACAAACCGAGGAAGCTCTGAACCCCGGTATTTGCCGCCAGAGGAAGGTGGATAGTCATTCCCAGGAAATGGAAACCAGCGCTGGCCGTCCTGGAAAAGTGGGGGAGGAATGTGAGGACCTGGCCACTTACTAAATACTTTTCCAGCACTGAGCACCCCTTTTCGTCAATCTTAATTTTGTTTTTGTTAGTAATTTGCTTGCTGTGTTTTGTTAGTGATTTGTTTGCTCATCAGTTCAACCTCAGGTATCTATTCCATTCAGTGACCATATCTCCGAGACCTTGGGCCATTGTTCTCTCTGTCACCACACGTAGTCTCACATGCAAACCCAGGGGATGGGTTCCACCTGAGAAAATATCTCCACTAAGGCACAATTAGCTGGGGGATGGAGGGGTGAGCTCTTCTGCCGATTCAGGGGGCTGAACCCTGTGCAGGAGAAAGGGAAGATTCATTGCTAGTCGGACTGAGAGCTGGGTGGTATCACGGGCTGCGGTCGTGATATCCATCATCCGAAGGAGCATATGCTGTGACTGCCAATATACCGGCGGGAGATACAAAAAGCTGTGGGCCAATCAAAAGATGGGGGACAGTGGCTATCACCTGGTACGGGGCAGTGGAACTACTGATCCCAGGTTGGAACTCAAGGACTAAGAGAATTGCCTGTTGGACATTTACCTGGAATTGCTGTTCATCGTGGTCGGAAGGAATAAAACTAATTGCATCGATAACCTGCCTAGGTGATTATTAAAATCCACAACTGCACATCTTTACAGGGTGAGAGATAAGACTATATTCTCTCCAGACAACATCATGAATTATTTTTGCACCTGCTGTGGGTAACATAGTAAAACAGGCTGAAATCGTTATATACAGTTAGTATATATAGTTGTACCTTTGCTCCACAGGATGTCCATGAAATAATCCAGCTTTGGTGCAGTGGTTCTATTTTGTGATTTAAGCTGGTCATTCACTAGAGCCGTGTTCCCCAACTCCGGTCCTCAAGAGCCACTAACAGGTCATGTTTGCAGGATTTCCTTAGTATTGTACAGGTGATGAAATTCTTGCCTGTCCAGGTGATGCAATTATCACCTGTACAATACTAAGGAAATCCTGAAAATATGACCTGTTGGTGGCTCCTGAGGACCAGAATTGGGGAATACTGCACCAGACAGTGGCTGCCTGAAAGCTTTTACTTCTAACCCCCAGAAATGAATTCTCCATGGGAATATGGCAGTAAGCCTCTGCCAGAAACCTCTGGTGGTAGCTTATTTGGCATAACAACAAAATAACTGGTCATGCTGAATTCCCCTCAGCCCCATCCTACGTTTCCCCAAAATCTGTCTTCAGGGGAAAATCTAGTGGCTCCCCCGTACACTTTGTCTACCAGTCCCATCAAAATCAGTGGGTTCAGCCAAAATTCATCTATGGGCAGGTGCAGACAAGCGTATTTTTGGTCCAAGTGCGATCCAAAAAACATAGGTTCACACTCAGACCACTGTTATTTTAAGGGGTTGTGCACGTCTGATTTTTTACTTGGATAGAGTCGGTCCAAGGAAAAAATCGCAGCATGTCCAAGTTTGTTCCGATATTCGGCTCACACTCGGCCATGAAAATCAATGAGTGGGAAACATCAGACAGTGCTCAGATAACATCTGACTGCAGTCCGATTTCCACGGACTGACAGCATTTATGGTCTCATTGTAATAGGGCTGTCCACAGATTTCTAGATCGTTAATATTTACTATGGGTACTTCCGGCTGGCCATAAATATCTACAGCAGTAGTATTACATGCCGTCCATTCAAACAATATTATGGGCTCTTTGGTTAGAAGAAAGGGGTCTTGAGCGTGCAGGAGCCACTCATGAATGTCCATATGTCCTTATTGTGGAATTTACTAACAATTGACTGTGTTTCCTTGGATTGATTTTTACCATAAACCATTTTCCCATCATTGCACAATATTTTACCACTTATTTGACTTTCAACACAATGATTCTGTAACATACCTGGCGGCGTCCTTGCATAGTGGTCCATCTCCCACTGTGCAAGAGCGCGCACTTGATCTCCAGTCCAGGGTGTCTCTCTGGCTTCCCTCCATGCTGTCTGTTTGCTTCTGTGTCTGCTGCTTATGGGCGGCGCCCGATCACTTCCTGCTTTTTGTACCTGCTGCAGGCACACCCTTTGTGCGTCCTCAGCCTATTGCTGTCTGTCACCTGGTATTTAAACCAGCTGCCCAATTAACCCATGCCTGAGCATCTTGCCCTGTCAGTTGGCTTTTGTCTCTGACATGCCAGGTCCTGTCTATGTTACCTGTCTTGCAGTATCTGTTCCCATGTCTGTACTGTGTCCTATCTGTGTACCTTAACCTGCAGTCTGTACTCGTTCCTTGCCTGTTCGTTCTGCCTTCCTGGAGGCTGTATTTCCAGGCCAGTCTGAACACGCTCCTTGCCTGTTCGTCCCGCCTCTCTGGGGGCCGTATTCCCAGACCCGCTCCTGTATCCCGCTGCAGTGTCGGTCTCCTCCGTACACTCAGTTCCAGTCTGAACTCTCTCCTATCTTTTACCTGTTTTTTCTCTATGTCCGTTCCTTTCCTTTTTCTGCAGAGTCTGAACTCGTACCTACTCCTGCTCGTTGTCACTGTACTTCCGTTTGTGAGTTTGTGGTCCACTCGCTACTTCTCTGCAAGTACCCTGTGGGTATCTGGTTCTGCCTTTCCCTTCTAGTCTGTTCCGTGTGAACAGAGCCCTGTTCCTTCCGCGTCTGCGGTTTTCGCTTTGCTCTGCTCTGTCCACCGCGTCTGCGGTTTTCGCTTTGCTCAGCTCTGTCCACCGCGTCTGCGGTTTTCGCTTTGCTCAGCTCTGTCCACCGCGTCTGCGGTTTTCGCTTTGCTCAGCTCTGTCCACCGCGTCTGCGGTTTTCGCTTTGCTCAGCTCTGTCCACCGCGTCTGCGGTTTTCGCTTTGCTCAGCTCTGTCCACCGCGTCTGCGGTTTTCGCTTTGCTCAGCTCTGTCTACCGCGTCTGCGGTTTCGAATTTGTCTCCCAGTCTGTACTGGACCCTACCCAGCTTGTGCTCTAGTCTGCCTGTTCCTGTATTCCCCGGTGTGGGTCAACAGCCGTGTCCGGAGTCTGACCTGGAGTAGACCCTGGTTCCTCTGCTCGGTTCCTCCCTGGTGCACTGGCGTCGTATGCCGTCGTGCGATCTTGGTCGGATCGGGCAGATACTTAGTTACGCCCCTCCAGGCACTCTCCGGTTCATGGCACAGTGGAATCACTACATAAACACGCACACGCCAGTCAGTCCGGGCGTGTGCATTACAGCATGCTCAGGCCATGGTTCCCGTTGAGCCCCACGGCCTTCGCTCTCTGAGAAGTTTTCCAGCGAATACATGCATTAAAATAAATAAATACATTTTTTTTTTCCCTTTAGCTGAGTTCCAGGCGAATGACGCACCCGTCCAGATGGATCTATCTGCTCTCGTTCCTGCGGATCCGCTACGTTATCATGGGGATCCAAGACAAAGTCGTGCATTTGTGGAGCAATGCATGCTACACTTCAAGTTCTACCCTCTATGTTTTCCCACCGATCGGGTTAAGGTGGCATTCATTATGTCTTACCTGGCGGGTGATGCCTTGGAATGGATCAACCCCCTATATGAAACACAGGATCCGATCCTCCTGGACCTAATGGCCTTCCTGGTGGCCTTTCTAATGGTCTTCGATGATCCTAACCCGGAGGCTCCTGCTGAAGCTTCACTTCCCAATATCCCGGAGCAGCCCCAATGGGTAATGTGTGTGGGTAGCGCAATAGTCCTCCAGCCCAATGAGACTACTGCCCACCCAGAATCCTCACAGGGTGACTACGCTTTCCGGAATACTTCTCCCAACCTCAAGAGGCAGTCCAGACGTGCTAGGCGTAGAGGCAAGCCGTCACGCCAGGGTCTGTCCTCCCTGAGACCTCCTGACCCCAACCTTGAAGTCCCTACTGAAGCTTCATCTCCCTGTATCCCGGAGAAGCCCCAACGGGTAATGTGCGTGGGTAGTGCACCAGTTCTCCTGCCCGAAGAGACTTCTGCCCATCCAGACTCCACACAGGAGAACTTCCTGCACCCGGCATCAGATGCTTCACCCACTTTAACCGGTGTGCATGTCCAAGGATGCTCCAAAGCTGTGGTTACCTCAGAGTCTGTGCACCTCTACTACCTGGCAGAGGACCCCCTGTTGCCTCCTGAATCCTCCGGGATACCACTCGATGACAAATGGAGAGAGACTTCTCTACACCCGGTACTCGATACTTTGTCCGCTTCGTCCTGTGAGCCTGACAATGGGTACCCCAAAGTGGTAGTTACCTCCGAGTCTCTACACCCCTCCGACCAGGCGGAGGACCTCCAGTTGTCTCCAGAACCCTTCGGGGTGCTACCTGGTAGCGAAAGGACAGAGACTCTCCTATACTCTGTACCTGATACCTCGCTCGCTTCGTCCAGTGAGTCCAACCTAGTGTACTCCGAAGCAGAGGTTACTCCCGAGTCTCTACACCCCTCCGACCAGGCGGAGGACCTCCAGTTGTCTCCAGAACCCTTCGGGGTGCCACCTGGTGGTGAATTGATAGAGACTTTCCTATATCCTGGATCTGATACCTTGCTTGCTTCGTCCAGTGAGTCCGACCTAGTGTACTCTGAAGCAGAGGTTACCCCTGAGTCTCTACACCCCTCCGATCAGGCGGAGGATCTCCAGTTGTCTCCTGAACCCTTCCGGGTGCTACCTGGTAGCGAATGGACAGAGACTTTCCTATACTCGGTACCTGATATCTCGGCTGCTTCATCCAGTGAGTCCAACCTAGTGTACTCTGAAGCAGAGGTTACCCATGAGTCTCTTCACCCCTCCGACCTGGCGGAGGACCTCCAGTTGTCTCCTGAGCCCTTCGGGGTGCTACCTGGTAGCGAAAGGACAGAGACTCTCCTATACTCTGTACCTGATACCTTGCTCGCTTCGTCCAGTGAGTCCCACCTAGTGTACTCCGAAGCAGAGGTTACTCCCGAGTCTCTACATCCCTCCGACCAGGCGGAGGACCTCCAGTTGTCTCTAGAACCCTTCGGGGTGCCACCTGGTGGTGAATGGACAGAGACTTTCCTATATCCTGGATCTGATACCTCGCTTGCTTCGTCCAGTGAGTCCGACCTAGTGTACTCTGAAGCAGAGGTTACCCCCGAGTCTCTGCACTCCTTCAACCCGGCGGAGGACTTCCAGTTGTCTCCTGAACCCTCTGGGGTGCTACCTGATAATAAGTGGAGAGAGACTTCCCTGTGTGCTGTTCCTGGTACTCCACCTGTTTCGTCTGTTGCTGAGGATGGCTGGATAGGAGGTAGCATCCTAGCTACCCAGATGAGACCAGTTTCTCCAGTGGACAGTGGAAGTGATCTCCTTGAAGTAAAGGATTGGCCCTCGAATTCCCTGCGGAACATTCTGGCAGGCCTGAAGAAGAGGGGGCGTAAGGGGGGGGTACTGTAACATACCTGGCGGCATCCTTGCATAGTGGTCCATCTCCCACTGTGCAAGAGCGCGCACTTGATCTCCAGTCCAGGGTGTCTCTCTGGCTTCCCTCCATGCTGTCTGTTTGCTTCTGTGTCTGCTGCTTATGGGTGGCGCCTGATCACTTCCTGCTTTTTGTACCTGCTGCAGGCACACCCTTTGTGCGTCCTCAGCCTATTGCTGTCTGTCACCTGGTATTTAAACCAGCTGCCCCATTAACCCATGCCTGAGCATCTTGCCCTGTCAGTTGGCTTTTGTCTCTGACATGCCAGGTCCTGTCTATGTTACCTGTCTTGCAGTATCTGTTCCCATGTCTGTACTGTGTCCTATCTGTGTACCTTAACCAGCAGTCTGTACTCGTTCCTTGCCTGTTCGTTCTGCCTTCCTGGAGGCTGTATTTCCAGGCCAGTCTGAACACGCTCCTTGCCTGTTCGTCCCGCCTCTCTGGGGGCCGTATTCCCAGACCCGCTCCTGTATCCCGCTGCAGTGTCGGTCTCCTCCGTACACTCAGTTCCAGTCTGAACTCTCTCCTATCTTTTACCTGTTTATTCTCTATGTCCGTTCCTTTCCTTTTTCTGCAGAGTCTGAACTCGTACCTACTCCTGCTCGTTGTCACTGTACTTCCGTTTGTGAGTTTGTGGTCCACTCGCTACTTCTCTGCAAGTACCCTGTGGGTATCTGGTTCTGCCTTTCCCTTCTAGTCTGTTCCGTGTGAACAGAGCCCTGTTCCTTCCGCGTCTGCGGTTTTCGCTTTGCTCTGCTCTGTCCACCGCGTCTGCGGTTTTCGCTTTGCTCAGCTCTATCCGCCGCGTCTGCGGTTTTCGCTTTGCTCAGCTCTGTCCGCCGCGTCTGCGGTTTTCGCCTTGCTCAGCTCTGTCCGCCGCGTTTGCGGTTTTCGCTTTGCTCAGCTCTGTCCGCCGCGTCTGCGGTTTTCGCTTTGCTCAGCTCTGTCCGCCGCGTCTGCGGTTTTCGCTTTGCTCAGCTCTGTCCGCCGCGTCTGCGGTTTTCGCTTTGCTCAGCTCTGTCCGCCGCGTCTGCGGTTTTCGCTTTGCTCAGCTCTGTCCGCCGCGTCTGCGGTTTTCGCTTTGCTCAGCTCTGTCCGCCGCGTCTGCGGTTTTCGCTTTGCTCAGCTCTGTCCGCCGCGTCTGCGGTTTTCGCTTTGCTCAGCTCTGTCCACCGCGTCTGCGGTTTTCGCTTTGCTCAGCTCTGTCCACCGCGTCTGCGGTTTTCGCTTTGCTCAGCTCTGTCCACCGCGTCTGCGGTTTTCACTTTGCTCAGCTCTGTCCACCGCGTCTGCGGTTTTCGCTTTGCTCAGCTCTGTCCACCGCGTCTGCGGTTTTCGCTTTGCTCAGCTCTGTCCACCGCGTCTGCGGTTTTCGCTTTGCTCAGCTCTGTCCACCGCGTCTGCGGTTTTCGCTTTGCTCAGCTCTGTCTACCGCGTCTGCGGTTTCGAATTTGTCTCCCAGTCTGTACTGGACCCTACCCAGCTTGTGCTCTAGTCTGCCTGTTCCTGTATTCCCCGGTGTGGGTCAACAGCCGTGTCCGGAGTCTGACCTGGAGTAGACCCTGGTTCCTCTGCTCGGTTCCTCCCTGGTGCACTGGCGTCGTATGCCGTCGTGCGACCTTGGTCGGATCGGGCAGATACTTAGTTACGCCCCTCCAGGCACTCTCCGGTTCATGGCACAGTGGAATCACTACATAAACACGCACACGCCAGTCAGTCCGGGCGTGTGCATTACAGATTCAAATAATGGCAAACGTTGTAGTCCAAATCTA
Organism: Phyllobates terribilis; assembly: GCF_046119375.1. Classification (NCBI taxonomy): domain Eukaryota; kingdom Metazoa; phylum Chordata; class Amphibia; order Anura; family Dendrobatidae; genus Phyllobates; species Phyllobates terribilis. Next base: position 140,734,553 of record NW_027362768.1, on the reverse strand, counting down.
TGAGCCTATGGCCACCTAAAGCCAAAAATGCATTACATAGGAGCTATTATTTAAGACAAAAGTTACTAAGCCAGAAGTTTTTCCAAACTTTTTTTTTTTTCTAAAATCCATCTTTTAACTGATCTTGCAAAATATCTTGGTATTTCTTTTAATTTTTCCACCGCATGAATGACTTTCTGAAAATTCAATTTTATTAAGCAAACATCAACTATTAAAATTAAGTTATTAAATTCCAGCGATAAAATCCCATTTTCAAACCAAAAAAAAAAAATCATCTAATCTATAAATCATTTCCATAAATCCAGGATAGCTCCAAGCACTCTCAAATCTAGTAAGCACAGGAATCTTCCCAGTGACATAAATTAGATTATTATTGAGGATCATAGTGTAAGTGGAAACAGTTAGAAGTCTGAACAGGGGACGTGATTGACAAAGAAGGGGATGACATGTTGGCTTTTAAATCCTGGAGAAATAAAATTGGTTGCAGTTTATGTGACACCATTAACTGGACTAATCGTATAGATGTTAAAAAAAAGAGGCTTTATGGAACCTTACTGGCATAAGGTGCACTGAGTTAGAAAATAAGAAGGAAATGACTAAAGTCAAAAGAGTGATATATTCCGCTAAATACCTCAATAGATAAAGCAACAAAGTACATGATTGGGCAGTAAGACAAGCTACAAATTCTCCGAGCTCGGAAGGATTTTGTCAGGTGGTTGAGAAACGATGGCCACAGGCAAGGAAAAAGCCGTATGACAGTGTATATGTCGATGAACACATGCTTTATATTGTCATATTTTCTAAGATTTGTTATCCTTTGAAGTTTCAGGATCTGTAATGTCACCACTAGTTACAAAGTTACAGCCCGTGCGGTGACAGATTTGCAGAATTTGCCATAATTTAGCATCAATGGAGAACACGGTTCAGAATCATTAGGGATGACCCTGAACTACTCTTCACACCAGAGGTGAGATGCTGTTAATTTTTACAGGAATCAGATCTATTCATCAAAGTCGGAGAGGAAATGGAAAAAAATGTGACAATAATTCCAGATGGATACACTTTTTATGTAAAAGTGCCATGTTATGCTGTCGACTATTCCCCATAGCAGTACCGGTATTTTTAGGAAGGTTTTCAACCCGGAGGTGGGGGAGGTCGTTGTTAGGATTATTCATTTCTCTTGAGTATGTCTTCCTCTTCGGGAATAGCCGACAGAAGTATTAGGTTGCTTCTCAGAATGATGTGTCAGGTTAAGTAGTAAAGTAGTAAGGTCAAGAACAGATGGAAAGATTTTGCAGGCAGCAATCATTCTCTCTTGACTGCTTTTTGGTTATTGAAAAGACATTGTGTTCTTTTTATTTTATTCCTCTGTCAATATGACATATTATATAAGTGAAATCAGGTCCAAGATAAGTACATCGCTTAATGGGCTACTTGGTCATGTACCCACGGGTCTACCTGGATCGTAGAACCGCACGTGGCCCAAATCTCTGGAATAAATCTGTTTTTTTTTTATGACTTCATTTAAATAAACACCATATGTTCTGCGCAGTGAATATACATTTATTGTCTGAGCAAAAGTAGATGAGGCCAATAATAATAATAGAAAAGAACATATGTTACATAGTAAAGGAAGATTGCTAGATTCAGCTCTAACCGTGGACTACAGAGATGGATGATCACTGTGCGGATACAGAAGACAGGACCTGATGAGCAGGAGGAAGCGACTAAGTTATGTCTTCATCTCCATCCATAGAAGCATCATGGTCAGAAAAGGTAATGATGATCAGAGAGAGATGAGCAGATCAATCTGATGAAACTGAGACAGATGACATAGGGGATTTCTCATGTCATAGACCTCCCTGCCTCATTATACAGAGGTGCTAGCGTTCGAAAATGGTTAAGAAGTTAGACCTTAGACTCTGTATAGCTAAAAGCGGTTGTCCATTGAAAACAAGTTATCCATTAGATAGGTAATAATAGCTTGTTGATCAACGGGGGTCCGACTGCTGGGACTCGCACAGATTGGCAGAACGGGGAGCTATTATCTCAGTTAGTGATAGATTATGCAGGCTCACTCGCTGAGGTGAATTCTCTAAGCCCAATGTATGGGTGGGCACATGGGCCATGGGTGTCGGTGCAGCAAGGGGTGAGGCACACAGGACACCGATAGCAGACAGGAAATAGTTAACAGAGGTACTAAGGGCTGCAGACAGAAAACTCAGGGACTGGAAGCCACAGACAGACAGGTGATGTACTGAAGACTGTAGACAGTTAGTAGTGGTACTGAAAGCCGCCGGCATATGGCAGAGTTACTAAAGACCGCAGGCAGATAGCAGAGTTACTGAAGACCTCAGGCAGATTGCAGAGTTACTGAAGACCTCAGGCAGATTGCAGAGTCACTGAAGACTGCAGGCAGATTGCAGAATTATTGAAGACTGCAGGCAGATTGCAGAATTATTGAAGACTGCAGGCAGATTGCAGAGTCACTGAAGACCTCAGGCAGATTGCAGAATTATTGAAGACTGCAGGCAGATTGCAGAATTATTGAAGACTGCAGGCATATTGCAGAATTACTGAAGACTGCAGGCAGATTGCAGAGTCACTGAAGACTGCAGGCAGATTGCAGAATTATTGAAGACTGCAGGCAGATTGCTGAATTATTGAAGACTGCAGGCATATTGCAGAGTCACTGAAGACCGCAGGCAGATTGCACAATTACTGAAGTCTTCAGGCAGATTGCAGAATTACTGAAGACGGCAGGCAGATGGCAGAGTCACTGAAGACTGCAGGTAGATGGCAAAGTCACTGAAGACTGCAGGCATATTGCAGAGCCACTGAAGAATGCAGGCAGATTGCAGAATTACTGAAGACTGCAGGCAGATTTTAGAGTCACTGAAGACTACAGGCAGATTGCAGAGTCACTGGAGACTGCAGGCAGATTGCAGAATTATTGAAGACTGCAGGCAGATTTTAGAGTCACTGAAGACCGCAGGCAGATTGCACAATTACTGAAGTCTTCAGGCAGATGGCAGAGTCACTGAAGACTGCAGGCAGATGGCAGAGTCACTGAAGACTGCAGGCAGATGGCAGAGTCACTGGAGACTGCAGGCAGATTGCAGAATTATTGAAGACTGCAGGCAGATTTTAGAGTCACTGAAAACCGCAGGCAGATTGCACAATTACTGAAGTCTTCAGGCAGATGGCAGAGTCACTGAAGACTGCAGGCAGATGGCAGAGTCACTGAAGACTGCAGGCAGATGGCAGAGTCACTGAAGACTGCAGGCATATTGCAGAGTCACTAAAGAATGCAGGCAGATTGCAGAATTACTGAAGACTGCAGGCAGATTTTAGAGTCACTGAAGATCGCAGGCAGATTGCGGAGTCACTGAAGACTGCGTGCAGATTGCACAATTACTGAAGACTTCAGGCAGATTGCAGAATTACTGAAGACTACAGGCAGATGGCAGAGTCACTAAAGACTGCAGGCAGATGGCAGAGTCACTGAAGACTGCAGGCAGATGGCAGAGTCACTGAAGACTGCAGGCAGATGGCAGAGTCACTGAAGACTGCAGGCAGATGGCAGAGTCACTGAAGACTGCAGGCAGATGGTAGAGTCACTGAAGACTACAGGTAGATGGCAGAGTCACTGAAGACTGCAGGCAGATGGCAGAGTCACTGAAGACTACAGGTAGATGGCAGAGTTACTGAAGACTGCAGGCAGATGGCAGAGTCCCTGAAGACCGCAATCAGATTAGAGTCACTGAAGGTCTCAGGCAGATTGCAGAGTCACTGAAGACCGCAGACAGACTGCAGAGTTACTGAAGGCCTCAGGCAGATTGCAGAGTTACTAGAAACTGCAGGAACATTGCAGAGTTACTGAAGACCGCAGGCAGACTGAAGACTCAAGGACTGGAAGTTGCAGACACGAGGCATCATGGAGACTACAGACAGGTAGCAGAGAAAACTCCTGAGTAACGAGAAAGTTCAAATAACATGGAAGCCGCAGTTGGCTAGGAGATGTCCAGGAAACCACTGGACATGCAGCAGAGGTCCTAAAAGACTGGGACCAGGTAGCAGACAGAATTCCGGAGTAACTAGAAAGTCTGAAAACCATCGTCCGGGAGAATCAAGTGAGTTAGCAGTGGTATGTAACTCAGGGAATGGAAACCACAGGCATCTTGAAGACTGTGGACAGGAACTGTGCACAAACAGACTAAAAGTCATACTAGAAAGTCTTAATACCAAGGTATGTGTATTGGGAGGCCTTATGTAGGCCTAGTAAATAAACACATGGGAGCATGCCATGCTACTTGCAAACCCCTACGTGGAGCACAAGATAGTCTATCAGACCGCCCCCCACTCATCAGTAAATTATCACCTCTTCTGGGAGGACGACCACCGAACAGCTACATGTAAGCCACTCAGCAGTAATTTATTACCCTGTTTTTGCAGGTCGACCTCGCTTTTAGGCTGCATGCCCACTATGCGTTTTTCAAGCATTTTTGCCGCCGAATTTCCGCAGCGAAAACGCTTAAAAAACGCTTGGTGATACGTGCCCCATGGTCCCCAATGATAATCCGCATGTGCTGTGCACATGATGCGGATATTTCATTATTGCGGAAAAATATGCAGCATGTCCATTAATTTTGCAGACACGCAGCGTAATTGCCGCCATTGACTTGCATTGAAACGCATAATATCCGTGTCAGTACATTTGTACACACGGATATTATGCGTTTCTATTTGCGGATGGTACCCAGGTTTGGAGAAGATGAGACTCTCCTCCAGACCCAGGTACCATAGTACCTGTTAAAAAAGAATTGAAAATAAACAATAAAGCTTATACTTACCTTCCGATGTCCTCCCGGTGTTTTCTCCCCTCCGTCTGGTCTGCTCTATGGGTCGCGGTGTTGTGAAGGACCTGCCATGACGTCATTGAGTCATGTGACCTGACAAATGACTCAATGACGTCACTGCAGGTCCTTCACAACACCGCGAGCAGTGCAAGAGACTGGACGCGGCGGAGAAAACAGCGGGAGGACATCGGAAGGTAAGTATAATCTTTATTTTTCATTTTTTACCATTCTTATCATTTTTTTTAACTAACTTGGTCACACTATATAAATCCATGCCGTTCGCATGGATTTATATAGTGTGACCAAGTTGTCAAGCACTTTTCCAAGTGATGCTAAAATTGTTTGGAAAAGCGCTTGATAACCCGCATGCAGAAATGCATGTGTGACACCCCAGGGGTCTGGTTGCCACAGTGATAGAGATATTACGTCTGAGAGCAGGTGGGAGGTCTCTTGGTCAGGGATCCTATGCATGCCACACCTCCTGCCCAGTCCTGGGAGGGGAAGAACTTCCCCTAGATAAACCTAGGGCTGAGGCAGGGTTAGGGTGTAGAGAAGAAGAAGAGACAGAGAAGAGAAGCAGATATAGGAAAAGAACATCAGGAGCTCTGTGGGAGCAGTGCTATAAGGAGTCAGGGGCTGGCAGCTGCAGAGCTCGCCCTGACTGAGAAGCTATCACCGGACCCGGAGTCCGAGGCTGTGGGGACTAATCTTTACCCAGCAGCAGAAACCGCCCGGCAGGGGTTTCAGGTCCTCTGGCCAAGAAACCCGAAGGCACGGTCACACGCGTGGGACCAGCACCGCCGTCGTGGAGCGGACGCCACTAGAAGGCCCCGAGTCACCGGCCATACGGGTGAGCACCACACGGTAGACTCAGGGACGTGGGCTACTTATACCCGCCTCTAGCAAGGTAGCCAGAAGAGTACAGTGAGTTTGGGAGGCCTACAACTCCGCCTGGCCAGGGGAGATCCCATCTGCTCAAGGACTGACCAGGCCCCGATCGCTAGCCAGTACTCCGGGAGGGTCTATCTTTATCACCAGTAAAGACCCTGAACTACACCGCATCGTCTCTGAGTGATTCCTGCTACCCCCTTCATCCACGTCGGCTGCCCTGAGGCCATACCCCTCCCGTTGGGGGTGATACTATCACGCTGCACAATCCTACCACCGGCCTCAGCGGTCTGCCCTGCAGCGGCAGCTCCTTCGCTGCATTCAACGGGTGGCGTAGTCGTCCAACATCTACTGCTAATACAACGCCACTTAGTCTGACTCCCTGGGCACGGACCGGGTCACCGCCACGAGACTACAACCCTCAACAGATCCGGCTCCGGGTAAGCTCCTGCATGCGCAACGCTGTGCGACACAGGCCCAGGGGTGCGTCACATGCAAAAACGCTTGACAAACACTTCTACCTGGCAGGAAAAACACATGTAAAATCCGCATGCGTTTTTCCTGCCAGGGAGAAGCGGAAAAAATATGCAGCATTTCTGCATCGTGGGCACATAGCCTTAAGCACATAGAATATTAAAAAATACAATCGTTCTGTGCAAGAAGAATATCATTATTTTCGGTAGCACATGCACTGTTTACACAGGAGAATGTGATGCCCAGAATGAGACGTTTAAGCAAACTAAAAAAATAATTTCATCTGATGAACGAGCATTTTGCTAATTTGTTGTGTGTTTGGCAGCCTGTTTAGACTTTCTTTAGATGACCGTTAGCCCCTTTACCCCCGAGGGTGGTTTGCACGTTAATGACCAGGCCAATTTTTACAATTCTGACCACTGTCACTTTATGAGGTAATTACTCTGGAACGCTTCAATGGATCCCACTGATTCTGAGATTGTTTTTTCGTGACGTATTGTACTTCATGATAGTGGTAAAATTTCTTCGATATCACTTGCGTTTATTTGTGAAAAAATGGAAATTTTGCAAAAATTTAGAAAATTTAGCAATTTTCAAAATTTTAATTTTTATGCCCTTAAATCAGAGAGAAATGTCACACAAAATAGTTAATAAATAACATTTCCCACATGTCTACTTTATATCAGCACAATTTTGGAACCAAATTTTTTTTTTTATTAGGTAGCTATAAGGGTTAAAAGATGACCAGCGATTTCTCATTTTTCAACAAAATTTACAAAACTATTTTTTTAGGGACCACATCACATTTGAAGTCACTTTGAGGGGTGTTTATGACAGAAAATAACCAAGAGTGACACCATTCTAAAAACTGCACCCCTCAAGGTGCTCAAAGCCACATTCAAGAACTTTATTAACCCTTCAGGTGTTTCACAGGAATTTTTGGAATGTGGAAGAAAAAAATTAACATTTAACTTTCTTTCACAAAAATGTTACTTTAGACCCAATTTTTTTATTTTCGCAGGGGTAACAGGAAAAAATGGACCCCAAAATTTATTGTGCAATTTCCCCTGAGCACGCAGATACCCCATACTTTGGGAAAAACCACTGTTTGGGCACACGGCAGAGCTCGGAAGAGAAGGAGCGCCATTTGACTTTTTGAATGTAAAATTTGCTTATCTAGATGTGTAGTGAGCACCTTGAAACTCCCAACAAAAATGTTTTTCAGCCTCCAATTTTGCATTTTCATGAGGGTAACAGGAGAAATTGCACCATGCAGTTTGTTGTGCAATTTCTCCCGAGTAAGCAGATACCCCATATGTGGGGGAAAACCACTGTTTGGCCACACGGCAGGGTTCGGAAGGGAAGGAGCGCCATTTGACTTTTTGAATGTAAAATTTACTGGAATACTTAGCGGATGTGCCCCTGATGTGCCTAAACAGTGGAAAAACCCCACAAGTGACACCATTTTGGAAACTAGACCCCTCAGGGAACTTATCTAGATGTGTGGTGAGCACCCTGAACCCCCAGGTGCTTCACAGAAGTTTATAATATTGAGCTGTAAAAATACAATTTTCACATTTTTCCCACAAAAACGTTTTTCATCCCTTAATTTTGCATTATCATAAGGGTAACAGGATAAATTGCACCATGAAATTTGTTGTGCAATTTCTTCTGAGCAAAATTGGCTGGAATTGACAGCGGACGCCATGTTGCGTTTGGAGAGCCCCTGATGTGCTTAAACAGTGGAAACCCCCCCACAAGTGACCCCATTTTGGAAACTACACCCCACAAGGATTTTATCAAGGGGTATAGTGAACATTTTGAACCCAGAGGTACGACACAGAATTTGATAACATTAGGTCATCATATTGAATAAGTTGTCATTAGTCTTGAGCACAAGTGCTCGCTACTTGAGTTTGCATCAGGTACACGGGTATGCACCAAGTATTACGGGTGCTCGAGTGACATGCTCGAGTCCCCGCTCGCATGTTTCATGGTTATTAGACACCCAAAAAAAAACATGCGGGGATCGCTCGTGCATGGCAGGCAATGCCCGTGAGGTTTTTTTGGCCACGAAGCATATGGGGCGGAGACTCGAGCATGTCACTTGAGCACCCATGATACTCAGTGCATACCCGAGCACCCAATGCAAACTGAAGTAGCGAGCACTTGCGCTCAACGCTAGTCGCCATATCGGCATCTTTTTTTTTTTTTTACTTTTGAAAAAAATCTCTAGCCCATCCCTAACCCTAACACAACCCTAAGCCTAGCACAACCCTAACCCTAACCCGAGAGTTTATTTTTTACTCCGTTCCTCGTGCAGTATAAGTGATTAGACGACTTTATTCTTCGGGTCAGTGCGATTACAGTGATACCAGAATCATATCGGGTTTTTATGATTGACAGCACTGTTTACACAGGAGAATGTGATGCCCAGAATGAGACGTTTAAGCAAACTAAAAAAAAAATTTCATCTGATGAACGAGCATTTTGCTAATTTGTTGTGTGTTTGGCAACCTGTTTAGACTTTCTTTATATGTCTGTTAGGGTATATGTCTACGGTCAGGCTAGTGCAGCCCTTGGATGCAGCGTATTTTCGCTGCTTCCAAAGCGCTGCGTCCAATCCCGCAGGTAAATCCGCATGTGTTCATGGAATACATGCGGAGTTACTGCATCCTATCCATTCAATGGGTGAAATTTCTGTTGCGGAGACTAGCTTCTCCGCAACAGAAATTCACATGCTGCGGCTCCTAAAGCCGCGCTGCTGGTGAGTTTACGCGGCAGCTAATAGAAGCACAATGGGCATGGGATTTCTATAAATCCCATCCACTTTGCTTCTACTGTACAATGCAGCGCAGAGCAGGTGAGCTGCATCCAAACCGCTGCTGGAACAGAACATGGACACTGTAAATGCACCCTTACACACAGATTCTGCTGCAAATGTGTAGAAGATATGCTGGCAGATCAGCACAAGGTTTAACCCCATTGTCATTTAATGCATCTAATCTACGGCTTTTTCTTGCTCATTGGATGCAGATTGTTAGCAGATGTGATGAGGATCTAGGAACAGAATCCATGCTTAAATTCTCATGAAATACTGAATATGTAAACCGGAAGGTGAACATACTCACTCCATCAACCAGCAATTACCTCTTCCAACTCTTCCATACACATGAATATTGGGCTTGGTGGAGTACGCCTGTGTTTTCAAGAGCGAAAAAGGAGAAATTTTCTGCCAGACACCTCTAGTGACTGCTTATATCCAGGGAAAACTACACCAGCTGTTATGATTCCAACTCTGCTACACCAGCAGATGTGATTCCAACTCTGCTACACCTGCAGATGTGATTCCAACTCTGCTACACCGGCAAATGTGATTCCAACTCTGCTACACCAGCAGATGTGATTCCAACTCTGCTACACCGGCAGATGTGATTCCAACTCTGCTACACCAACAGAAGTGATTCCAACTCTGCTACACCAACAGATGTGATTCCAACTCTGCTACACCAGCAGATGTGATTCCAACTCTGCTACACCGGCAGATGTGATTCCAACTCTGCTACACCAGCAGATATGATTTCAACTTTGCTACACCAGCAGATGTGATTCCAACTCTGCTACACTAGCTGTCATGAATCCAACTCTGCTACACCAGCTGTCGTGATTCCAACTCTGCTACACCAGCAGATGTGATTCCAACTCTGCTACACCAGCAGATGTGACTCCAACTCTGCTGCACTAGCAGCCATGATTCCATCTCTGCTACACCAGCTACCGTGATTCCATCTCTGCTACACCAGCTGATGTGTTTTCAACTCTACTACACCAGTTGCCATGATTCCATCTCTGCTCCACCAGCTGATGTGATGCCAACTCTGCTACGCCAGCTGATGTGATTCCAACTCTAGTACACCAGATGCCGTGATTCAATCTCTGCTACACCAGCTGCCGTGATTCAATCTCTGCTACACCAGCTGATGTGATTCCATCTCTACTACACCAGCTGATGTGATTCCGTTTCTGCTACACCAGCAGCCATGATTTCATCTCTGCTCCACCAGCTGATGTGATTCCATCTCTGTTCCACCAGCTGATGTGATTCTGGTACACCGGCTGCCGTGACTACAACAACTCAGCTACACCAGCAGATGTGATTCCAACTCTGCTACACCAGCAGATGTGACTCCAACTCTGCTGCACTAGCTGCCATGATTCCATCTCTGCTACACCAGCTACCGTGATTCCATCTCTGCTACACCAGCTGATGTGTTTTCAACTCTACTACACCAGGTGCCATGATTCCATCTCTGCTCCACCAGCTGATGTGATGCCAACTCTGCTACGCAAGCTGATGTCATTCCAACTCTAGTACACCAGCTGCCGTGATTCAATCTCTGCTACACCAGCTGCCGTGATTCAATCTCTGCTACACCAGTTGATGTGATTCCATTTCTACTACACCAGCTGATGTGATTCCTTTTCCGCTACACCAGCTGCCATGATTCCATCTCTGCTCCACCAGCTGATGTGATTCCATCTCTGTTCCACCAGCTGATGTGATTCTGGTACACCAGCTGCCGTGACTACAACAACTCAGCTACACCAGCAGATGTGATTCCAACTCTGCTACACCAGCAGATGTGACTCCAACTCTGCTGCACTAGCTGCCATGATTCCATCTCTGCTACACCAGCTACCGTGATTCCATCTCTGCTACACCAGCTGATGTGTTTTCAACTCTACTACACCCGCTGCCATGATTCCATCTCTGCTCCACCAGCTGATGTGTTGCCAACTCTGCTACGCCAGCTGATGTGATTCCAACTCTAGTACACCAGCTGCCGTGATTCAATCTCTGCTACACCAGCTGCCGTGATTCAATCTCTGCTACACCAGCTGATATTATAATGTAGCGCCTCGAGGGTTCGGTCGCTACAGAGGTATTACATCTCACCCAGAGGTGTGATATCTCACTTCCAGGTAAGGATGGAGTGTGGCTCAGGACCCTAACACCCACATGAACTACACCACATTTCCGGGGGACAGGGCGACAATGCTCCTGGGTGTCAGCACAACTGCCCCTGTCCCTGGCTGGAGTGGGGAGAGGGAACACCTAGGAAGGGGGAACCCGGTAGTGTGTGGGTGGGGAGAGTAGATCCCGGGTGCACTGTATAGAGGAGTATATATGGTGGGCACCATCTTAGAGTCAGGGAGTAGAGAAAGTGGGAGAGAGCAGAGAGAGAAGGAGGCTGGGAGCAGGGGCTCTGCATGGGCTCTGCTCCGCAGGCAGGCCAAGTCTTAAGGCCGGGGCCTGGAGGAGAAGGAAGGGAGAGGAATGGAGAAGGCTCCAGGAGTGGAGTGAAGGGACCCCAGGGGTGCGGACCGGCCAGCCGTCACTGCACGCCCGCCGCTACCAGAGTAGGGGGGTCAGGCCAAGAAAGGGAACCGGATCCCTCATCTAGTGGAGGAGAGCAACTACCCTCAGCTAGTAACCGGAGGCCGTGGCATTGTACGTGCACGGCCCCTCACTACACATGTTAGGAAGGCACCATATAGGACCCAGGGAAACGGAACATACATTTGCCCGGCAAGGCCCGAGGCAGCTGGACACAAACGTGGTCAATTGTGGGGTACGACAGGCCAGAGAAAGGACACACGAAGGGGGTCCTGAAAAGCATTCCAAAGGTACCTGGGAGTTGGCCGAGCCCCTCACCTGGTGAGCACAGCACAACGTGGGCAGCGATTACCTGCAGAAGTGGCTTGGAGTGTAAAACTGTGAGTAAAGACCCTGGACTGCATCACTGGACTCTGAGTCATTACTGTTGCTCCCATGCACCATCACCCCCACCATCTGCACTCACTGCCCTGAGGCTATACTCCTCCCATGGGGAGTTATACTACCCTCTGTTGCGCACACAACATCAGCCTCAGCAGTCTGCCCCGCAGCGGCGGCTCTCAGTGACCGCAATCCACGGGTGGCGTAGTCGGACATTTAAACATTACAAAACCAAATAAACAGATCCGCCACTGGTTTGACCACCCTGAGCCATGGGACCGGGTCGCCACCACGGAGACTACCAACCCCCACACAGAGACCCGGCCCCGGGTATTCCCCACACACGGCCCAGGGGGCGTGTCAACTTTGGCGTAGTCGGCAGGATCGAAACCAACCCGTTCTCATTGGATATTGTGTGCCTAGAGACTGTTTCACTGTATTGAATGTGGCGCCCGCCCCAGAAGAACAGACGCCATTATGTGCACACCAAAAGACAACAAGAAGCCACCTCCCATCGTTGGCCAGGTCCCAGAATGGCACCAAAGACGGAGCCCACCCCCAACAGCCATGAGTGCGGCTGTAGAGATGTCCATCAACGTGGAGGTGCTGCCCCTGAGAGTGATTGTCAGCAGATTGCCCCGGGACCACCCCCAACAGGGGTGGAAGGGAAACAAAACCGAAGGGCAGGGTGTGGTTTGGATTAGTCTTGGTGGACCACACCCGGAGATGGCGGTGAGCGCCAGCCCCGGTACCCTCACGAGTGGCCTGCTGCAGGCCGAAGCGGCTCCGTGCAGCCTCACGGAGCTGATGGCCCAGCTCCCCGGACAGGACCCTGAATTCCTCCGGGCTGGACTGGAGGATTTGGACCGGAGGATGGTCCAGGCGCAACGGGAGGCCATCGTGGGGTGGAAAGAAGTGATGGGCCGGCGGATCGCGGCCCGGTAGCAAGTGGCGCTGCAAGCACCCGACAGCGTGCCTGCCCCTGAGGACAGAGGTGGACCACCGGAGGCTTAGAGCAGCGCTGCAAAGGGAGCAGGTAAGGGGGACGCCCCTGATACCAGCCCAGATGCCACTAACCTGCCCCTGGACCCCGTCGCGGAGCCGATCGCCCCGGAAGTCGCTGCACCTCCTCCGCTCCCGCTGCCTGCACCTAGGCCCAAAGCCCCAAGCGCAGCTGCCGGACCACGTCCCACGCCGTGCCCCTTGATCCCGGGTGCGGCCGGAAGCGGCCCGCTCCAGGCCCGGTCACAAGGCCTGATGCCCCCAGGCGCCTTCCAACAACGAGCGCCCCCGGTCCCAACACTACCACCCCTGGGGACCGACTTATACAGTCAACTTGCTGGTCCTGAGGGAGAGCTGGTCCCCCTGCCATGCGGATGGGTTCACCCTTGCCACCGGAGGGACCTGTCCGCAGGGGCCAAAGCCTCACTTCCTCCGTTCCTGCCGGCTCCGCAGCCAGTCACCATCCCCCTGCTCCCAGATGAAGAGGTCCAAATAGAGTGGGACCAGACCGGGGAGGACTTGATGGGGTTCTCGCAAGAGACGCAAGCGGACGCAGCTCGCAGGGGGGAATTCTGCCGACGGGAGATTGCACAGTTGGAGAAGGAGAAGCAGGCATGGCGCCAGAGACAAGAACAGCTGCAGGCCCGGAGCGCAGAGGAAAAGACACGGACCCGCCGAGACCCCCAGGCTGCACGCGGTCCCAAGGTTACTGGGATCGTGGTCAGGTTCCACCAGGAGAAGCGGTGGGGGTTCATTCGGGACCCGACGACCGACACAGACCTCTTTGTCAATCGGAGGGATGTGGAGAGTCGTCTGCCCGAGGGTCACCCGAAACGGGATCTGTTCCCGGGGGATCAGGTGTCATACACCCGACACCGAGGCCTGCGGGGGTGGTGCGCCCTCAACATTCAGCGAGTAGAGGAACAGCACTACCCTGGACCCTGCTACAGAGAGGACCCGGACTTGTCTAAAGAGTATGAGAAGCAGGAACGTCCACGAGGGGGACACCGCCACTAGAGGGAGACCGCTACTGAAGAACTGTTAGAACTCTCCTGTTAGTTTTTTTTTAGTTTGCTGGTCACATGACCATTTTTGCCTATTTAATGTGGCTCCGCCCTCCTGGTCTTGCTGGACTTCATTGTATTTACTACTCTTGAGCTAGCTTGGTGCTCTGTTGCCGTTCTCTGTTAGTTTTGCTAGGTCTTCTGACCTCTATGCTTTTTGTTGTGTGTTTTTCTTTGACTGCTACTATTTCTGCTAGGAGGTGTCCAACTTATCCCAGTCCCTAGTTCTTGTAGGGATCCCTCCCTCACATCTATAGGTCTTCGTTCAGACTAGCCGAGGACTTTAGCGGGTCTGATCGCAGGATCAGGTTCCTCGTTACATCGCAGGGATCTAGTTTAGTTCTATTGTAGGGACAGTTCTCCTGTCTTTCCTTAGTCCCTGTAGCAGATCATAACAGTAAGTCCAGCCCTAAAAGAAAAAAAAAAAAAAATTTCTCTAAGGAAAGACCTCCAGTTTTCCATCATGGTCTCGGTTCAAGATTTGGCTCAACGCTTGCAGGGACTCTCTCTGGAGGTGGCCGAGCTCCAACAACACGTGAGTAGCTGTTCTGGAGCACATTTTGTGGAACCAAAGGTACGTCTGCCTGATTTATTTTTTGGCGAACAACAAGATTTTTTTTCTTTTAAAAATGCTTGTTTATTGTATTTTCGTTTGAGACCCGGATCCTCTGGTGATGAATCACAGCGCATAGGGTTCATAATGTCACTTTTGCGCAAAGATCCTCAGGGATGGGCCTTCTCTCTCCAACCTAGTGATCCGTGCTTTAGATCAGTGGATAGTTTTTTTTCTGCTTTGGGTTTGTTGTATGATGATCCTGATCGTGTCTCATCTGCTGAGTCTGAATTGAGACGTTTGAGGCAGGGATCAGGTAATGTGGAAAAATATTGTTCTCACTTACGTCGGTGGTCTGCCCAGGTGGGGTGGAACGATTCAGCTTTGAAAAGCTTGTTTCTTGCAGGGCTAGGTGAAAGGGTTAAGGATTTACTGATTGCTTATCCCACACCTGGAAACTTGCAGGAGGCAATGCAATTAGCTATACGGGTGGACAGGAGACTGCGTGCAAGGGTTAATGAGAGCAAATCCTCTGCTATGTCAGCTCCGAGTCTTGAGAGGGTCTGTGCTGACAATGGAGAGCCGATGGAGATTGGGGCGATGGCACCCCGCTCTCAGGAAAAAGATCGCAGGCTTTCTGAAGGCTTGTGCTTCTATTGCGGAAATTCTGGTCATTTTATTACGAACTGTGTGCTTCGTTTGAAGAAAGAAAAAAAAATGGTCAGTTATGCCCGTATTGCCTGTTTAAATTCTAAGGGAGTATTCCTATCTGCCACTACTGCTGCTCAGGATGAATTAATTGAATTTCGGGTATTTGTGGATTGTGGTTCTACTCTGAATGTGATTGATGGGGGATTCTTGGAAAAACTTAGATTAGAACCTAAAACTTTGTCATCCCCTATTGCTGTGGTTTCTGTTGATGGCTCTCTCTTGAAGATTGTTACTCATAAGGTCTGTGAATTTCCCCTCACTATTAATGGTATTCACCAAGAAAATTTGGATTTGGTGGTATTGGATAATTTGCCTTCTCCAGTAATATTGGGGTTACCCTGGTTAAAATTGCACAATCCTGTACTGGATTGGTCTACCAATGAAATTAAGTCCTGGAGCCCTAAATGTTATGACAAGTGTTGTAACGGACGTATTGCTGCTGTGGATAAAGGGGAATTACCTGTACCTATTCAGGATTTTTGGAGAGTTTTTTCTGAGGAGGAGTCACAAATTTTGCCTCCCCATAGAGACTATGATTGTACCATTGAGTTTGTCCCTGGAGCGACTCTTCCTAAAAGTCGTTTATTTAATCTTACCATTCCTGAGAGAAAGGCTTTGGAGGAATACATACAGACAAGCTTGGCCGCCGGTCACATTAGGCCTTCCAAGTCTCCTGTGGCTGTTGGATTTTGTTTTGTAAAAAAAAAGATGGCGGTTTACGTCCTTGTCTGGACTTTCGTGAGATTAATAAAATTACTGTACGCAATCCTTACCCACTGCCATTGATTCCTGATTTATTTAACCAGTTAGTGGGGGCCAAGTGGTTCTCTAAAATTGATCTCCGGGGGGCTTACAATTTGTTGCGCATGAAGGAGGGTGATGAATGGAAGACTGCTTTTAACACTCCTGTGGGTCATTTTGAGAATCTGGTTATGCCTTTTGGTCTTACCAATTCTCCAGCATTTTTTCAGAATCTTATTAATGACATCCTTAGACCTTTAATCGGCAAAAATGTGGTTGTGTATTTGGATGACATTCTGATTTATTCGCCTGATCTGGAGTCTCATTGGCGGAGCGTACGTGAGGTATTACAGTTATTAATGGACAATTCGCTTTTTGCTAAGCTGGAGAAATGTGAGTTCGCTGTACAGAGAATTAGTTTTTTGGGCTACATTATCTCCAGTGAAGGTTTTGAGATGGACCAGGTTAAAGTTCAAGCTGTGCAGGAATGGCATAGGCCTATTGGTTTGAAATCGATACAGAGGTTTTTGGGTTTCGCCAATTATTACAGAAAATTCATAAAAAATTTTTCTATTATTGTCAAACCGCTGACCGATCTCACCAGGAAAGGTGCTAATGCTGTTCAGTGGACTTCTGAGGCCATTGAAGCTTTTGTGTTTCTAAAGGAGAGGTTCACCTCTGCTCCCATCCTTATGCAGCCTGATGTGACTAAGCCGTTTTTGGTTGAGGTTGATGCTTCCTCGGTGGGGGTCGGTGCGGTGTTGTCTCAGGAAAACAAGGATGGAGTACATCCCTGTGCCTTTTTTTCAAAAAAATTTTCTGAGACTGAACTTAATTACGATATTGGTAATCGGGAATTGCTGGCGATTAAACTCGCATTTGAACACTGCGTCACCTCTTGGAAGGTGCTGAATTTCCCATTCAGGTTTTCACTGATCATAAAAATCTGATCTATCTTGATGCTGCCAAGCGCTTGAATGCCCGTCAGGCTAGGTGGGCACTTTTTTTCTCGCGGTTTAATTTTTCCGTTACTTACATCCCGGGCACCAAGAATGTTAAAGCGGATGCTTTGTCTCGCAGCTTTTCTCCCATGGTCGGTGTTGAGGAGGAAGAGGAGAGCATTTTACAAGAAGGTGTTGTGATTGCTGCTTTGGACTCCGTTTTGGAGGATGAGATTCTTAAAGCTCAGGAGAATGCCCCATCTAACACTCCCCATGGGAGGTTGTTTGTGCCTAGGACCTTTAGGAGAGATTTGTTTGTTGAGTGTCATGAGTCTCGGTTGGCAGGTCATCCAGGAATTTCTGAGACCAAGAGACTTGTGGGTCGCAGTTTTTGGTGGCCTGGATGGCAGAAGGAAGTCATTAAGTGGGTGCGCCAATGTACTGTGTGTGCTAGATCCAAGTCTTCGCATGCTCCTGCTGCGGGGTTGCTTTGCCCTCTGGAGGTTCCTAGTGCACCTTGGACACATCTGGCTATGGACTTTATTACTGACCTTCCCCCCTCTGAAGGTTTCACGGTCATCTGGGTGGTCGTGGACCGTTTTAGCAAGATGTGTCACTTGGTTCCCTTCATCAAACTGCCTTGCGCTAAGACACTCGCTAAGGCCTTTGTCAAGGAAATTGTCAGACTACATGGTGTTCCTACTGACATTGTTTCTGATAGGGGACCTCAGTTCGTGGCTCGTTTTTGGCGTGCCTTTTGTGACAGGTTGGGAGTTCATTTGTCGTTTTCATCTGGATATCATCCTGAATCTAATGGCCAGACAGAAAGGAAGAACCAGGATGTTGAGCAGTTCTTGCGTTGTTTTGTGGCAGACAATCAAGAGGGGTGGTCTGAGTTTCTGCCACTTGCTGAATTTGCTCTTAACAACCATACATCCTCTTCTGCTGGGTGTTCGCCTTTTTTTTGTTGTTCTGGGAGATATCCGTCTTTTGGGTCATTCTCCAAATTGGTTTCGGCTGTGCCTGAGGAGAAGAGTTTTTCCGGTGATTTGGAGAGAGTTTGGACGGATGTGCGTGGTAATCTTCAGGAGGCTAACAAAAAATCTAAGAGGTACTTTGACAGGAAACGCCAAGAGGTTTTGTTTGCTGTTGGTGACATGGTTTGGTTGTCCTCTAAGAATCTGCGATTGAGGATTCCGTCTAAAAAATTGGGTCCCAAGTTCGTAGGGCCCTTTAAGGTGCTTCAGATAGTTAACCAATCTGCTGTTAGGTTGGAGGTTCCTACGTCCTGGAAGATTAACCCGGTGTTTCATGTTTCTCTGTTGAAAAAAGCTGATGTGTCTGATGGTGACGCCTCTGCCACTGTTCCTCCGGTGGTGGAGGACGGGGAATATGAAATTTCCCGCATCCTAAATTCTAGACGGTATAGAGGGAGTTTGCAGTATCTCGTCGCTTGGAAGGGTTTCGGACCTGAGGATAACTCATGGGTGAGGGCGGATGATGTTTCTGCTTCCAGACTTGTCAGAGCGTTTCACAGGAGGTTTCCTGGTAAGCCTGGGCCTAGGGGATCCGGAGGATCCTCTTAGAAGAGGGGGTACTGTTAGAACTCTCCTGTTAGTTTTTTTTTAGTTTGCTGGTCACATGACCATTTTTGCCTATTTAATCCGGCTCCGCCCTCCTGGTCTTGCTGGACTTCATTGTATTTACTACTCTTGAGCTAGCTTGGTGCTCTGTTGCCGTTCTCTGTTAGTTTTGCTAGGTCTTCTGACCTCTATGCTTTTAGTTGTGTCTTTGTCTTTGACTGCTACTATTTCTGCTAGGAGGTGTCCAACTTATCCCAGTCCCTAGTTCTTGTAGGGATCCCTCCCTCACATCTATAGGTCTTCGTTCAGACTAGCCGAGGACTTTAGCGGGTCTGATCGCAGGATCAGGTTCCTCGTTACATCGTAGGGATCTAGTTTAGTTCTATTGTAGGGACAGTTCTCCTGTCTTTCCTTAGTCCCTGTAGCAGATCATAACAAGAACAACAGCAGGAACTGTACATAGTTACCCGTCAGGGTGAAAGAGTTTCAAGTCACGCCCGTTTGAGGATTATAAAAAGTTTGTTAAAGTTACCCGAAAAGGGTCAGTGAACTATCCGGCTGAGGACTGGGAGCAGCCAACCCTTTTCTATCCGGCTGATGACTGGGAGCAGCCAACCCTTTTCTATCCGGCTGAGGACTGGGAGCAGCCAAATTTTGTAAATAGTTGCACTTCTTAAAGTGCCCCCTATTGGTTTTATAAACACCTACCTCAAAAGATACCTGAAGGTGTTTGTTGCACTTAGTAAAATTGCACCTTGTTGGGTGACATGGACACCTGGCCGCGGCAAGGACTATGGCCTATTAAAGAGACTTTGCCGTTGAACTGTTGCTGATAATGTTTTATATTTCCTACTTAAAAGAATGTTGATGGAGAAAAATGTTTTATATGTGACACATGTGTTTATGCAAGTGAAAAGAATTTTATAATGTCTTATGTATATGAAGAAAGTGTTATAATATTTTTGAAAAGAGAAAAAGTTTTATGACAAGTAACGTTTAAAAAAAAAAACAAAAAAAACCCTTTAATTCTGCATGTCTTGAAATCAATTGTCCTTTGCTCTGTTCCAGCCCGCGGACGTGCTGTGATTTACCAGGGGGGAATGTAGCGCCCCGAGGGTTCGGTCGCTACAGAGGTATTGCATCTCACCCAGAGGTGTGATATCTCACTTCCAAGTAAGGATGGAGTGTGGCTTAGGACCATAACACCCACATGCACTACATCACATTTCCGGGGGACAGGGCGCCAATGCTCCCGGGTGTGAGCACAACTGCCTCTGTCCCTGGCTGGAGTGGGGGGAGGGAACACCTAGGAAGGGGGAATCCGGTAGTGTGTGTGACGTGCCCCCTGGGCCGCGCATGCGTGGGGATACCCGGAACCGGACCCGTTGCGGATGCTGGGGGTTGTAGTCCTCATGTGGCGGGGACCCGGTCCCGTGGCTCAGGGTGATCAACTCAAATGGCAGTCTATTTATAGGATTTTATGATATTAAAATGTCCGACTACGCCACCCGTGGATTTCGGTCAGGATGAACCGCTGGTGCAGGGCAGACCGCTGAGGCTGGTGTTGTGGGTGCAGCAGAGTGTAGTACAACTCCCCACGGGAGGAGTGTAGCCTCAGGGCAGTGTATGCAGAGGATGGGGGTGATGGTGCAGGAGTAGCAGTGAAGACACAGAGTCAGTGATGCAGTCCAGGGTCTTTACTCACAGTTCTTATTATCCAGACCACTTCTGCAGGTAACGGCTGCCCACGTCGTACTGTGCTCACCAGGTGAGGGGCTCGGCCGACTCCCAGGTATCTCCGGAGTGTTTCACAGGACCCCATTTGTGTGTCCTTTCTCTGGCCTGTCATACCCCGCCAGTGACCACGCTTCTGTCCGGCTGCCTCGGGCCTTCTCTTGGCGAACTTGGCGCCAGTTTCCCTGACCCTATATGGTGCCTTCCTAGCGGGTGTATCGAGGGGCTGCGCCACATGAAATGTCACAGCCTCCGGTTTCTAGCGGAGGGTAGTTGCCTGCCTCCACTAGTTTCGGGGACCAGTCTCCCCCTTTGGCCTGACCCTTCTACGCAGGTAGATTCGGGCGTGCCGTGGCGACTTGCCGTTCCACACCCCTGGGGTCCCTTCGTTCCTTGTTCCTGGAGCCTTCTCCTTCCTTCTGCTTCCTCCAGGCTCCGGCCTCTCTCTTAAGCCTGCCTGCGGAGCAGAGCCCATGCTGAGCCTCTGCTCCCACCTCCTGCTCCCTCTTCTTCTCTGTCTGAACTGAACTGAACTCTTATCTGAACTAAGATGGTGCCCACCTTTTATTCCTCCCTCTAGGTGCACCCAGAAACTGCTTCCTCCCTGCTCCTGCACTACAGGGTTCCCCCTTCCTCGGTGTTCCCTCCCCCCACTCCAGCCAGGGATAGGGACTGTCGTGCTCTACTTGGAGCATATCGGTCGCCCTGCCCCCCGGAAATGTGGTGTAATGCATGCAGGTGTCGGGGTCCTGATCTAGACTCCATCCTTACCTGAGAGTGAGATATCGCACATCTGGATGAGATGCAATACCTCTGTAGCAACCGAGCCCTCGGGGTGCTACATGTGGGTGCGGAGAGTAGATTCCGGGTGCACTGTATAGAGGAGTATATATGGTGGGCACCATCTTAGAGTCAGGGAGTAGAGAAAGTGGGAGAGAGCAGAGAGAGAAGGAGGCTGGGAGCAGGGGCTCTGCATGGGCTCTGCTCCGCAGGCAGGCCAAGTCTTAAGGCCTGGGCCTGGAGGAGAAGGAAGGAAGGGAGAGGAATGGAGGAGGCTCCAGGAGTGGAGTGAAGGGACTCCAGGGGTGCGGACCGGCCAGCCGCCACTGCACGCCCGCCGCTACCAGAGTAGGGGGGTCAGGCCAGGAAAGGGAACCGGATCCCTCATCTAGTGGAGGAGAGCAACTACCCTCAGCTAGTAACCAGAAGCCATGGCATTGTACGTGCACGACCTCTCACTACACCCGTTAGGAAGGCACCATATAGGACCCAGGGAAACGGAACATAATTTTGCCCGCCAAGGCCCGAGGCAGCTGGACAGAAATGTGGTCAATTGTGGGGTACGACACGCCAGAGAAAGGACACACGAAGGGGGTCCTGAAAAGCATTCCAAAGGTACCTGGGAGTTGACCGAGCCCCTCACCTGGTGAGCACAGCACGACGTGGGCAGCCATTACCTGCAGAAGTGGCTTGGATTGTAAAACTGTGAGTAAAGACCCTGGACTGCATCACTGGACTCTGAGTCATTACTGTTGCTCCCGTGCACCATCACCCCCACCATCTGCACTCACTACTCTGAGGCTATACTCCTCCCATGGGGAGTTATACTACCCTCTACTGCGCACACAACATCAGCCTCAGCGGTCTGCCCCGCAGCGGCGGTTCTCAGTGACCGCAATCCACGGGTGGCATAGTCGGACATTTAAACATTACAAAACCAAATAAACAGATCCGCCACTGGTTTGACCACCCTGAGCCACGGGAACGGGTCGCCGCCACAGAGACTACAAACCCCCACACAGAGACCCGGCCCCAGGTATTCCCCCACACACGGCCCAGGGGGCGTGTCAATTCCATCTCTACTACACCAGCTGATGTGATTCCATTTCTGCTCCACCAGCTGATGTGATTCCATCTCTGTTCCACCAGCTGATGTGATTCTGGTACACCGGCTGCCGTGACTACAACAACTCAGCTACACCAGCAGATGTGATTCCATCTCTGCTACACCAGCTCCATGCTGCAGAAGAACTGCTCACTTGAACCATGGTCTTCGAGGATCCACCTCTCAAGGTGAGACATAACACAGACTGAATCACACTTATGATAACAGTTTTGATAAGACATATCCCAAGCTCTCAGTCTCAGATCATGCACAGGGTCAATCAGTACCATATAATACGTGTTTCATGATTCTTTTGTCATGAGGATTAGGATGTTCTTTCCTCGTAAGTAAACCCTGCTAATCTTGAGACTTCCAATAGAGACAATGCAAGTTGTTATTATGGTGTTCTTCTTTTTGGACTATGGAGTCATAATAATTGAATGTGTTAAGAGGAAGAAAACACATTTCTACTTTTCAGTGACTGAGTGTAAATCATTGACAATGCCATCTACAGACAGCGATCTGTGACTCTGCCGTACAAATGAATGCCGACATCCTTCCTGATTGCCAATAGACACAACTGTAGTCTGATAAACAAGGTCTTGAGCAGCTATTACTCAAGAAGACATCTAGTGCAAACTTCACTGGAAGCCATCAACAATTCTTCACTTTACAGATGACATCCCATCTACAGGGCTGGCAATAGTGTTTACTTATCTATAGGAGGAATCCTAAATATATGTATTGCAGGACTAGGAATCCTTCTTCGCATGACAAATGAAATCAAAGCTCCCCTGCTTCTTTGTAATCATAATGCTGCTTTGCAAGGAGTCTCTTATGTTCGGTTGACAACTTTTTGACTTTTAATCACCCTTATTGAGAAAATGTCATTATAGGGTGGCTATTAGTGATAAGCAAGCATGCTCGTTACTCGAGATTTACGAGCATGCTCGGATATTTTCCTAGTATCTTCAGCGTGCTCGGGTGTTATGTTTCAGTCACTCCATGCACATGATTTGCGACTGTTTGACAGCTTTAATACATGTGAGGAATGCCTGTTTCTTAGGCATTCCTCGCATGTATTAAAGCTGTCAAACAGTCGCAAATCATGCACATGGAGTGTCTCAAATATAACACCCGAGCACACTGAAGCTACTCGGTGAGCACCCGAGCATGCTCGCCGAAAGGGTCAACAGAACATACTCTCTCATCACTAGTGGCTATGTATTATTAGACTCTTTTTTTCTCATGGGGGATCCATATTTTTATGACAACAAAGAAGACCATTATCCAAGGAGTCTATAAAAGATCAGTCAAAGATGTGAGTGCACAACCCCATAAAACACCTGATAGCTACACCAGCAGTATTAGAAGAACTGAACACTGAAAAGAAGAAAAGGTGTGAACATCCAACAGGTAAGATAATAATAGTTTTATTAAAAAACAAAAAGCATCAGGGTGTAAAAAAAAACAAAACTGAACAAGCTCCCAGAAAGGGATAAAAGCATTTAAAGGGAAACTGTCATGTAAAATAACGCTATTAACCTATAGATAATGGGGTTAATCTGCAGGTTAATAGCGTTCTGACACTGTGCGGCTCCCCCACTGAGAGCCCCGCTGTCGGGAGGAAATAAACTTTATTCTTCCCGGCAGCGTTTGTCTTCCAGTCATAGGGGTGGCGTCGGTGCAGCTTCAGTCACCGCTCAATGTATAGAGAGGGGTGGCTATAACCGCGCCCCTAACACTGACTGACAGCCATCCCTAATGCTAACCCTGCTGTCAGTCAGTGCCAGGGGCGTGTTTAGTCACCGCTCCCTATGCACAGAGCAGTTTCTTAAACTGTGCCGGTACCACCCCTATGACTGAAAGTCGAAAGCTGCAGGAGGAATAAAGTTAATTACCATCCAGCAGCGGGGCTTTCAGTACTGGCGCCGCACGGTGTCAGAACGCTAGTAACCTGCAGATTAATCCCATGTCTGCAGGTTAATAGCATTATTTTATATGACAGGTTGCTTTTAAACCTACACAAAAAAAACACTCTATTCATATACAGATAATGTGAACTGGACCCATAGTCCAAAACACTTCATCAATATTTACAAGAAAAGAAACCATGGAGTAACCATAAACCACCAATATACAGTAGAATAAAAACAATACATTTTATTTAGTAGAAATGCATAAAAATAATATGCATTACATGTTTAGATGAGGTCTCATACAGGAGGAAAAAGAGGGAACACCTGTTCCATAATGTATATCCCATGAAAAACAAAGACCGATAGGTATAAACAGGATTGGTGAAGTTACAAGCATGAATTCAATTGTTTAGTTTGCTAGAAAATAGCCACCAACCATGTTACTATAGAAAAACCGATGGTGTCTAAATATGGCCAGTCAAACCACTGAAATGCCCACCAAATACGTTCAATATATCCCAAAATGGAAGGAGGAAAGGATACAAGTGGAGGTCTATTGAAACTTACCCATGCTACCATGCTACCCCGATGCGCGTTTTTCCAAAGCTTTCCACTGCTCAGTGGGCAGTGTTTTATACCATGGGTATGGATATTTTGTGTGGTTTTAAATGCTTTTATCCTTTTGTAGGAACTATTTCTGTGTTTTTGTCCATTTTGGAGCTCAAAGATGAGTTGAGAGCAGAATTCACCCCTTTCTCTGAGAAATAATGCAAGCTGGTTATCGTCCAGTGATCGTCTGTCATTGGAGGTCTCACTTCATGCACTGATGGAGAGCCATAGTTCCTAGTCTATACGAGCCTGAATGTCCACAGCTTAGTTTCCTCTTGCAGAGCCTGCAGACTGCCAAAGAATCTTCTGGCAACAATATGCAAAAGAACTCCCACACACAAGATGCCCGCATGTATGACTTGCCACCACTGTGACTAGACCTCTCCAGTGCTGTTGAACCTCCTTCACCACAAGCATGTGTGGCATCACCTGCCTCGGGGCTGACCGTCGAACAAGCAAATTTTCCCCAGAAGTTCTTTTAGCTGCATGTCGATTGCGCCATGTACTTCAAAGCCAACAAAGTCCTCCTCAGATGACATTGCCTCCTTCGGCTTCCCTGTATGTGTTCAGGTCTTGTCCACCACAGAATTATCATCATTGTAATCTCTGGTTCTGATGACAGCTGCCTCTCTGAGCTCCTTAACCCTTTGCCTGATTCCCACCTTGAAATTTGCCCTGGTTCAAAGTACTACTAGCACTGCCAGTGTCCCTACTAACATAGCTTGCAGAGCCAGCAACATATACGGGTCTAATATTGGACTATTACAACAACGAAAGGTGCAAAAAGTATATGTCTTTTTATAATACACTCCCTTTGTGACGCAGACAGTTGTGTTTATATTTATAAATAATGGAAATTTTTATTTTGTGTTTAAAAAAAATAAAATAATGGCTTGCCTGTAATCACAGTTCAAGAAGTACACTTGATGTGACATGCAAGCCTCGGTTTCAGGATTTTGATTTATTAGCAAAATTAGGACAGAAGGATATTAATCTGCTCTCCGTGTTTGTAGTGTGTTAAGAATGAAAAAGCTGTTATTAAGGTGTTACTGCTTTATATCACTGATCAATCAATTCACACTCAGGGCTCATGCACATGACCGTTTTCTCTACATCCGAGAAAAACGGTCCGATTTTTCTGATCAGAGTTTGATCAAAGTGAGATCAGTTTTTCTGAGAAAAAAAAAGTTTCTCCACCTCTATTATGTTAGTCTGTGAAAATCGGACAGCACTCTGATGTCGTCCGAGTGCGGTCTAATATTTTCCACAGACCCATATACTTGCATTGACGATTTTGATCCGACACTCGGATCAAAATCAGGCATGCCATCTATTTTTCTCTCGAACCGCTCGATTTGAGGAAAAAAAATCGGATATGTGCACAGCCCCACAGAATAAGACGGGTACATGTGCTATCCGTGAAAACCACGAATAGCACTCCGACACAATCAGTTGTGTGTATGAGCCCTTACACTGACTCTGAAGGTCCAGCACTTCCCTATCACTGTAATCTTTGTATTAGTTTTCACAGGCTGAGACTACCACTCCCAGTTTCCACTGAAATAGTACACCACAATCAGATAAGCTCTTTTTCTATCCCTAAGTGGAATGAACTGTGCGCTCTGACCTCCTATCCCTACATTGTACAAGCATAAAAAGGTGCTGCTTGCTGTCCCTTGCCTTTTATACTGGCTGTGATAGCCCCACTAATTGGCTGCACTAGACAATGTGATATGATAGGTGCAGGGCACTATGGGAAGCATGCACAGTCACGCCTGCAATGTGTCAAATGCCCCCAGGCTTTTATTTTTGCAATCCTTGCTAATTGAATCAAAAAGTGCTCAAATTTGCTAGGAATTACATGTGAATATAAGGAGATTTGACTCTAAGTCGATCTGCTCATCTCTAAATATCAGAGAAAAATATTTCAAATGTCAATTCTGCAATATTTGTAATCATTAGCTTAATTTTATTACTGCACTTTTGTTTTACTAAGCTTACAAGTATGTTTTTTCCTGGGGGAAATTCCAAGGTCATAAATCCTTGTATGCAATTATTTTGGGAATGGGAAACTTATGACATCACACCTATACTTGTTCTTTGCACTATGCAAGTGAATGATAAAGTAGTTCATTTAAGTGGCTGCAATAAAGAGTCCATTAACTCTAACCATTCTTTTTATTTAGGCTATGTTTATGTTGAATTGTCATGATGTCAATAAACAGCAGCACACACATCAACAGCACCATTTGCGAAACTCGTGTTTGTCCAGATCTTTTGTGGAAAGTCATGTTTTATCAGTGAAGACATCGCTTGTTTATTTTTTGCTTTCATCACGATACTGTTCTTTAATGTTTAGATTCAGACTTTGCACAATGTTCAGCTATGAATATAACCGTCTGGATCACATTAATAATAATATAATAATAATCATTTTTATTTCTATAGCGCCATCATATTCCGCAGCACTTTCGATTTTTAGAGGGGACTTGTACAGACAATAGAGACATTACAGACCATCACATAAATTAACAGATACCAAAAGGAATGAGGGCCCTGCTGCTTGTAAGCTTACAATTTATGAAGAAATAGGGGAGACACTAAAAATAAATGGTAAAAAGTGCTTGTATTGTATGATCAACCATCAATGTAATAAATAAGGTATTCACATAATGCTGAGTGAACCAGTCTCCAGCTAGTATATATACAGACACAGAGGACTATTAACCACTTTGCGCCAGAGCCTGTTTTCGCCTTCGTGACCAGGCAAATTTTTTCAGTTCTGACCACTGTCACTTTATGAGGTAATTACTCTGGAACGCTTCAACGGATCCCCCTGATTCTGAGATTGTTTTTTTGTGACATATTGTACTTCATGATAGTGGTAAAATTTCTTCGATATCACTTGCGTTTATTTGTGAAAAAAATCAAAAATTTGGCGAAAATTTTGAAAATTTTGCAATTTTCAAACTTTGAATTTTCATGCCCTTAAATCAGAGAGATATGTCACACAAAATAGTTAATAAATAACATTTCCCACATGTCTACTTTACATCAGCACAATTTTGGAACCAACATTTTTTTTTGTCAGGAAGTTCTTAGGGTTAAAAGTTGACCAGCGATTTCTCATTTTTCCAACAAAATTTACAAAAACATTTTTTTAGGGACCACGTCTTATTTGAAGTGACTTTGAGAGGTCTTTATGACAGAAAATACCCAAAGGTGACACCATTCTAAAAGCTACACCCCTCAAGGTGCTCAAAACCACATTCAAGAAGTTTATTAACCCTTCAGGTGCTTCACTGGAATTTTTGGAATGTGGAAGAAAACAATGAACATTTAACTTTTTTTCACAAAAATGTTACTTTAGACCCAATTTTTTTATTTTCACAAGGGTAACAGGAAAAAATGTACTACACAATTTGTAGTGAAATTTCTCCTGAGCACGCTGATACCCCATATGTGAGGGAAAACCACTGTTTGGGCGCACTGCAGGGTTCGGAAGGGAAGGAGCGCCATTAGACTTTTTGAATGTAAAATTTTTTTGAATAATTAGCGGGCGCCTTGTTGCATTTGGGGAGCTCCTGATGTGCCTAAATAGTGGAAACCCCCCACAAGGGACACCATTTTGGAAACTAGACCCCTTGGGGAACTTATCTAGATGTGTGGTGAGCACCTTGAACCCCCAGGTGCTTCACAGAAGTTTATAATATTGAGCTGTAAAAATACAATTTTCACATTTTTCCCACAAAAACGTTTTTCATCCCTTAATTTTGCATTATCATAAGGGTAACAGGAGAAATTGCACCATGAAATTTGTTGTGCAATTTCTCCTGAACACGCTGATACCCCATATGTGGCGGAAAACCACTGTTTGGGCGCACGGCAGGGTTCGGAAGGGAAGGAGCGCCATTTAACTTTTTGAATGTAAAATTTGCTTGAATAATTAGCAGACGCCATATTGCGTTTGGAGAGCCCCTGATGTGCCTAAACAGTGGAAACCCCCCACAAGTGACAACATTTTGGAAACTAGACCCCTTAGGGAACTTATCTAGATGTGTGGTGAGCACCTTGCACCCACAGGTGCTTCACAGAAGTTTATAATATTGAGCCGTAAAAATAAAATTTTCAAATTTTTCCCACAAAAAATGTTTTTCATCCCCTAATTTTGCATTATCATAAGGATAACAGGAGAAATTGCACCATGAAATTTGTCTTAAGTCTTAAGCCTCTCACCTAGCCAAATCAGTTTTCATACTTTGCACTGATGAGGGGCAATAACCCGAAACACTATGTCTGCAAATTGAGATTCTGCATTGGCTTTTATCCTAAGTCATATGGCAAGGCTTTTAAAGGATCGATATTGACTTTTAGGATTGCTACTTCCAATAGGTGGCACTAGAGTGGTACTGAAGAGCCAATTTACATATTTAATTTCCCAGAGGAGCATGCATGGCATTTAAATCTCCTCACTCTAATCTCACTATCCACAAGGAGAAGCGCTACCATTTAGATCCCAAAAGTAAGAAAAACACATTGAAAACAATCCATTATTTCTTGCATCTCTTGCGTAGAGTATAAATATCCCTGTTTTTCTAGGGTCACTTATCTCCCATATAAGCTATTAGCAATGTCGTGACTCATTTTGTAAGAGCTTCATGCACCTATAACGATGAATTAAAACTGGCAGTAGAAGAAGAAAAAACTGTGTAGAAGAAGAAAACAAGGATTCTATGTAGCTGATGATGCCATCTCTGATTCTTATGGCTTTTCGATAGTTGTATTGTATTTTCAAGGCTCTACTTTATGTACGGATCCAGTTTTTATGCGTGAAACATATGCAAACAAATTCAAAAATTACCGATGTTTCTTCTTAGTTGAAGAGGTGCTGTTTAAGGGAATCTGTCAGCTCAAACTAACAGTATAAACCAATCACAGCAGGGGATTAAGACCCTATAAAAATCACATCTTTAGTGATCTAATTGCTACCCCCCTTTTAGTGTTCCTCCACCAACCTGCCCCAAAACTCCACCAAATAAAGACAGAGATTTGGATTAATTTAGCCAAAACAGCCTTTATTATAAACAAACACAACAATGAAATCATGTTAGGTTCTCAAAGCTCCAAAAGCCTGGCTTTATACAAAATGTAAATTTCCCAGCATATCCCCCTGCTGCGACACCAGAATCAGGGGCACCTATACAGCCAGAAACCCATTGCCATAGCACTGACTCCCATTGACTCCACCCTGAAGAATCCCAAAACCCCACCAGGAGACTATCAAATTCCACATACAATCCATGTGTACCATCTACCTGATGAAAAACACCCCCACAACAATTTTGCCACAAACTCCAAGAAACCCTTCACAACCGCTGAAGCCATAATGACCCTAAAATTATCTCCCCCCCATAATATAAAAAAAATAAAAATAAATTGTATCTCACATATTATTGGGTAACTAGAAGGAATATAGAGCGCACATAAGGTCTTATCTGAGATAAAAGGAATATTCGTGAGAGATAATTCAAATTCACTCACCTATTAGGGTTGTGTGAGACAACCACTGTACTTAGCATTGGCAGTTGCTGCAAACCCCGAAGAATGATCCTTTGTTGGGTGAAGAGAATGGGGCATCAGACTGCGCTGCTCGCCTGTCACAATAATGTAGATGTAACAGAGAAATAGACTTTATTTCTATGTGTTTCATGGTGATCACACCACTTCTTCAGGACAGTCTATACAAATACTGGGTCTTTTGTTTATAGTGAATAAAGGCACATGGAGATGCCTCCCTTCAAAAAAACTTCCTCACCCAGTAGGCGGGGAATCAGACTAAATGCATGTATACACCATAAAGCACACACGAAACAATCATAAAGCATGATGGAGTAGATCACTTAAAAACATTACTCATACATTTAAAAATATAAATGCAGAATTTTTTTTTTTTTTAAATATATTAAAAAATATATTAAAGAAGTAGTTAAATTAATAAATAAATTTTACAATCTGGGGGAGTGCTTGAACCTATGATGTTGACCCATTCATTCTTTGTCAGCATCCTGCTGCTGCTGTTTTAAACCATTGAGCCGTGGGTGAATTTGATTTGATCTCTTTATTTGGTGATAGTTTCACAAGAATCTATGAGATCAAAAAAATAAAATGAATAATAATAATAATGGATAAAAGAAGCTCCAAAGCTCTTGGACTAGTTTAAAAGAAGGAATGTTCAATATTATGAGAAATTGCAGTTAGGTGATCCCTACTGTATAAAAATCACATAGCAATTGATGGGTCAAAACTAATGGAAAAATCGGGGTTAGAAAAAAGGAAGCAAAGACAAACCATAATGAAGAGATAAAACCCCTTCATAGGAAGAGCGGATGTTTGTCAGTAACATTCATCATTACAAAATACAGAGAAAAAGGAGGTGGGTTGTACAGAGGAACAAAGCAGAATCCAAAGATATATCTCAATTAATTGAACAAATCAGTTATTTCATTCAGTCCATGTGGATTTATAGTGTTCAACTTATAAATCCAGAAGATCTCTTTCCTGTTAAGAGTCTGGATTCGGTTGGGTTGGAGGTCTCATGGGGGCATGGTCAATAGGGATCACCCTAAACGAGATCCTTTTATTGTGATATATCGCATAATGCCTAGAAAGGCCATGTTGTAAAAATCCTTCTTTTATATTATACCTGTGCGAGTTTATTCTTTTATGTAGCTGTTGCGTTGTCCTTCCCACATATAATTTCTTACGTTCGCATATAATGACATAGATGACGAAACTAGATTGGCAAGTCAAATGATATTTGATTTGGAACTCATGGGGATTTTCACTGTCTGATGGAAAAGTTTTTGCATTATGAATGATGCTGGAGCAACATAGGCATCTCGGGATGCCACATCTATAGGAGCCTTGTCTGGGCTCATAATTCGAAAACTTTTCCATCAGACAGCCGGAGGGGCAAGATGCACTGCTGCGCTGCTGAGCCCTGTCCCTGGATGGAGTGGGGGGAACCAAGAGAGGGGGAACCATGTAGTGGGTGTGGGTGGAGGAAAAAGGTCAGGGGAGAACTTGAGAAGGAGGATATAAAAAGGGGAAGCCATCTTGGGATTGTGAGAACAGTCTGAGGGAACAGCGAGGAGAAAGTGTGTGGAGCAGGAGCTCTGGAGGAGCTCTGCTCAGGAGGAGGGCCTAGTGAGAGAGGCCCAGGACAGACTGAAGAGAGGAGAGGAGCAGGAAGGAAGGTTCCAGAACAGAAAGGATCCCAGGGGCACGGGCAGTGCGGATGCCACCCGTGCGCCAGAACCCACCAGGAGTGGAAGGATCAGGCCGCAGAGAGGGGACTGGCCCCTAAACTAGCAGAGTTCTTCAAGTCTCAACTAGATAACTGGAGGGTGCAGCATTTCAGGTGCTGCAGCCAACAGCCACATCTAATCGCCAAAAAGGAGGCCATAGAGGACCCAGGGGACAGAGAAGACGTCGCCCGACAAGGTCCGTGGTCACTGGCTTGGGACACTGGGTGTGAGGTGCAGGCCAGGAGGGTGAGAGCCAGCGCAGGAAGTTGACCAGAAAAGGCACACAGAACGGGGTCCCGCTAAGTGCTCTTGAATTACCTGAGGGTATGCTGAACCCCTCCCTGAGTAGACACAGGACTACGTGGGAGGTTATACACCTGTAACTGTAACCTGGAATCTTGGCAAACTGTGAGTAAAACCCTGAAGACTGCACCATTCTGTCTCTGTGAATAATTGCTACACCATCACCTGCCTGCGCTACACAGCACCCGTCACATCTACCTCATACAACATCTACACTGCCCTGGAGCTAAGCTCTACCTGTGGAGAGCTGAACCAACTCTGCTGCGTCACCATCAGCTCCAGAGGATCGGCACCGCAGCGGCGGCGGCCCCATATAGCCGCATACCACAGGTGGCGTCACGAACATCAAAACTATAATCCTTTTCTCTAAAACCCCTTTTAATTGACCGCCCTGGGTCACGGACCGGGTCACCGCCACTGTGACATCTCCCCTAGCAACGACCGGCCCGGCTGCCGAGTACCCCATGGCCCAGGGGACGCGTCACACGCCTTCCGGTCTTCTTTCTGACAATCTTCTGGCAATATAGACTAGGATTTCCTGGCGCTTCCAGGCTTCAGAAGTCACTGCGTGTCCTAAGGTTACGACATTGTGACTTGAAGCCTTTCGCCATGGCCTAATGATGCCCAATGACTTCTGAATCCTGGACACGGCCATAAGTCCTGGCCTGCATTGAAGAGCCTGGAGATGCCGCGGAAAGAAGAAGACCAGATGGCAGGCATCGAGGTGGCAGGAGAGCTAAGAGATGAGGCGAGTATTGATAAAAAATAAATAAAAATCAATAACTAATACTCACTTTTCCAGCCATCAACGTCGTAACCTTATGATGCGCAATAACTTTCTGGGCATTGACACGGCTTGAAGACCTGGCCTATAGTTAAGCGGGCAGGGATGCAGCACGCTACGATGGAAAGAAGCGAACCAGACAGGTTGGCTTGAGAGGTCAGCGATGATTAGTTTTTTTTGTTGTTTTTTACTGGCCTGGTTCCAACTTGCATACAAATTTGCGTTACGGACAAAGCTACCCCCTATCCAATTCGTAACCCGGAAATTGCTGGTAGACTTGTTTTCATGTTCTCTATTGAGTTTTGTGCAATCCTTTTCGTGAGACAACCCCTGTAACACTGTTACTGTTAGTGAACCAAGTCAATATATTTATGAATGAAACCAAACAAAACTGAATGGGATGTGCACATCAATCATATTGAGCAGAATGTTTTCAGATGGTGATTAAAAGCTTCAATGATATTGGCAGCAACATGTTTCTTCCAGAATACAAGAAGGATTTTTTTTTCCTTCGCACACACATCCCATATTCACTTGTAAAATGACTATATCAGATGGAGAATGGTTCCTTTCTTCCACTATCTCATCCTATGTATCACATTCTTTCTCTTATTTTGGAGAAATGCAACAGATCTTTGGATATTTCCTGGTAAAATAGTTTGGTCTCCTAGGCAAGGTACCAAAATGAGCCCTACCCAATCAGTTGCCAAATGGACAATCATTCTTCTAATTGTCTCCAAGTGAAGTTCTCATCGTCTTTCATAACATACCCCTCCATCAGAAGCCACAGTACAACATCTATTGAGTTTTGCAACTTTTCACCTTTGTGGCCCCTAAATTACAAACCTCCTTAGGGTATGTGCACAGAACGTCTTTAAAACTCAGACAAACCTGCCGAGTTTTTCAAGCTGAAGACGCTTCAGGAAACGCTATCATTTATTTTCCTGAAGCATCTTCAGTGATGTTTTTTCCGGTCTTTTCCTGATCATTTTTTTGATGATTTTGACCCTCAGCGGTTTTTTGAAGAGTTTTCCCATATTTTTTGTGATGCTTTTTTTTTACAGTCGTTTTTTTCATTCCATTGAATAATGAAGAAACAGCTAGAGTTTTTTAAGCAAAAACTATGGCAAAATGCTCCTCCAAAAGATGTCACAGTGTTTTCTGGGCATATTTTCTATTGAATTATATTATAAAGTACAGAGTGCCTTCCGAGTAGAAAATGCCAGAAGAATGGACTCGTCACTTCTTTCAACCCCTTGGTATTTTTAGAATCCCAAAGAAGTTAAAAGATGTTAAAAAGCCTGAACAGCAAGACATTTTTACATAGCAATGCAAATTTCCATTCTTTTGAGTGTCTTCTGCAGGACACTGTGTGCACACACTCTAAAGGTGCAGTTGCACTCCCCAATCACTGTGAACAAGCGTTTCCCGATAAACATGCATTGTAAACAGGCTGCTGATCACCCGACAAATGCACTAAATGCTCGTTCTTCGAGTGCTACTATTATTTTTTGGCTTACCTAAAAGATCATCATTATCGGCAGTGCATCGTTCTGTGTAAACAAGACCTGTGCTGCCGAGAACTATTGCAGCCTATGTGCACAAAACTTTCTATTACTGATCATTCTATGCACATATTAAATGCGGTCTGCCTGTCTAAACAGGTTATTTAAGGGAACATGTCACCTGAAAAAATCATGTTAATCTGCAGGTTAATAGTGTTGTGAACCTGCCCGGTGCTGGCACTTAGAGTCCCGCTGCCAGGAGGAAATTAACTTTACTCCCCCCCATTAGCATCCTGGTTTCAGTCATAGGGTGGCGCCGGCGCGGGTTCAGTCACCACTCTGTGAAGAGACCACCCCCACCGGCACTGACTGACAGCAGATTCTCATGCTGAGCTGTTGTCAGTCAGTGCTGGGGTGATTACAGAGAGGTGACTGAACCCGTGCCGGCGCCACCCCATGACTGAAACCCAAATGCTGCCAGGAGGAATAAAGTTAATTTCCTTCTAATGGCATGGGTATAAGTGCCGGCGCCGGGCAGGTTCACAATAACCTGCAGATTAACCCTATATCAGCATTAAATATAGACTAAATCAATGGGGTCAAAACAGAGCCCCCTAATTTCAGTAATACACTAGTTCCCCTACTATGTTAAGAGTGTAAAATAACAAAGGCATCTAGTACTCACCCTACTCTGGTCCAGCGCCGGCTCTCCACCGCTGCTCTGGTCTCTGTGTTTTGGCTCCAGCAGTGGTGTCATGGCGACAGCTCACATAATCACTGCAGATAATCACTTACTTAGCTTCGCGGCTCATGTGGTGTAGATGGCATGAGTGCTGAGCTTAGTGATTAGCTGCAGCAGTGATGTGCGCTATTGACGTGACATCACCACTGCAGCCAATCATTGAGCTTAGTGGCTCTGCGGAAGTAAACAGCACAAGCCGTTGAGCTCAGTGATTGACAGCAGCGTTAACATCACAACTGCAACCAAAATACCGAGACAGGGAGCCGACAATAGATCGGGGAAGGGTGAGTACTATTTGATTTTGCTATTTTACATTATAGAAATCACTTGGGATCTACTTTTCTAAAAGTGGAAGACCAGAGTTGCCAGCTCCCAAAATTCCAGGACAATCTATAAAAATAGGGCCCTTTTTTGCCCTGTCCGTGAAAAAATTTAAGGCGTCCGTGATTTTTTTGAAGCTGAAGAAACTTATACAGATTATTTTTATTGTAATTATCATCATTTTACAGATTACAGTGGATGCAGCTGATGTCTTCATATCAGAATTAGGGGCTGGAGACATATATAATTTGTTATCCTAATGATTTTTTATTGTGTCAGTAAAAAATATTGTCTATCTGTGATTTTTTGATAATTTGTCCAGGAAAAATAAAAAAGTCAAGTTGGAAACTCTGTGGAAAACGTCTTTAATGAACTACAATAATGCAAACTTCAGCATGACATAGAGACATAGCAAGCGTTCCTGAAATCTTTTTAAATCTAATCCTTTGTCTTCTGATGATGATCCAGAGAAAGGCAAAAATGTCCATGCGGCATAAGCCAATGGACCTTGTCTTAATGAAAATATTCCTCCCTGACTCAAAGTACAGCAATCAGAATAAATCCCTAGATCAATGACCCATCTCCATAACCTGGTAGAACTTCTGGCAGAGAGTTTTTGTATCATGCTATGAATGATAAAACTATATAGAGGCATCTATCGGAAAGTCACAAGGAAAGTTATCACCTCTGAATTTTTTAATACAAGAAGTGATGCAAGCATCCCAACATCTAAGTGCTCCCCCCTCAGCCTCCGGACCCTCTACCGCTACGGTGACGACCATGCATACTCAGTGCCCTATTTAGGCATTATGTGGTTCCATTTCATTGGCTTTTAGGAACCTGTTAGTAACCTGCAGCTGAAGAATCATGGGTTTTTATGGTCCGATCTGTAGTATGCGCTAAGACTGAGCTCATCCATGCAGCTGACCTCTAACTATTATGTAATATGTTTCAAGAAAGGGTAGACAAATGGGATTTAAAGCACTCTGCACTTCAGACCCCAGCGGTAGATGGAATATTTTAGTGTTTCACTTTATTGTTTTATCCAAACCAAAGAGTTATATAAGCTGCCCCATGTGGATGCGGCTCCTACCCAGAGAATGAGTACTGAGTGGAGTCAGGCACGTTCTAAATCTGCTTTATAAAAGCTCCTTTCTCCATCAATTAATTCTTCAGGGTTCTGTATAAAGATATTTCTTCCTCTTAAGTGTTCCGGAAACCTTTAATGGAAACTGCTAACTGCACAGTTTAATGTTAACTCTTGGATGGTTGGTCATGTCATGATGAAATCAAGGTCTTTAGTCACATAAGATCCTTAATTTTCGATTTAGCCCGTTTCTGTTTTTTTTTATTAATATTCATAGTAATGTATCTATGAGCAACGCTCATCAATTATGTGAATTCTCCATAGCATTATGGTGGTAGGGAAAGAGTTTACAGAGTCTAATGCCTTCTTCATTAAGTCTGGTAAAACATTTGATTAAAAAGTACGAGCTTTGAAGGCATTTGTCAAACTATCAGAATGGGTTTTGGCTCTTAAGTGACATTGAAAATGTCACTTTGAATTTCTTCCGCGTGCCCTTTCTTCTCCCTGTTTAATGTGTCTTTCAGCTAATGGTATTGAAGGTTCTATGTTCTGTGAAGGAACGAGACAAATTAGGGGAACGATTACATCACTCACATTAAGGAGAACATTTATCAAAGTTTCCAGCCTGCCAAATCAGACCAAAGAGATACTGTTGAATCAAGCATTTGTCCTTTTTTGTCAAATCTGCCTCATATTTTGCTTTAATACATACCAATAAGCCCAGTAATAATTGTCCTTTTCATTACTAGTCAACTTTACGGGGAAATATTTTCAAGAAGCAGCTAAATTATTGATGCATGCTTTCGTTAAATGGGAATTCCGGTTACAATATTAAGATTTATGAAATTTGATGATGACCATTGTCATAACTCAGTGGAATATTAATGCTTTATCCTTATGTGGCAATAAAACCGGGAGAAGACTGAGTATTCATGGATCTTCTGGTGGGCCCAGGTCACTGGCACAATAATGAGTCCCAAGGGGTCCAGCAAAAGACAACCCTGTTGGGAGCAGATCACACTAGCCACTTAATTCTCCTATACACGTTAGATAACCGTTGGGCGAATTATGGTTTCTTCAATTGTTTGGCCTACAGCTACCTTGGCCATCTCTCTCCTCTAGTGGCGACTTATCTTATAGAGAAAAAAAAGATTGGCAGCCTGAAATCGGACATGCTGAATCCTTAATCATCTGTCGGGGTCTCCCATACAAAATATTGTTGGAGGAACCTGTCGATACTGGTTGGTTGGCAGTCTGAAATTGGACATGCTGGTTCCTTAATCATCTGTCGAGGTCCCTCATACATAATATTGTTGGATGAAATTGTTGATACTGGTTGGTTGGCAGCCTGAAATCGGACATGCCATATCCTTAATCATCTTTCGGGGTCCCTCATACACAATATTGTTAGATAAACCCATTGATACCGGTGGTTTGGCAGCCTGAAATCGGACATGTCATATCCTTAATCATCTTTCGGGGTTCCCCATACACAATATTGTTGGATGAACCCATCAGTTCCGGTGGGTTGGCAGCCTGAAATCGGACATGCCGTATCCTTAATCATCTGTCGGGGTCTCCCATACACAATATTGTTGGATGAAACTGTCAATACTGGTGGATTGTCAGCATAAAATCAGACATGCCGGATCCTTAATCATCTGTTAGGATCACTCATACACAATATTGTTGGATGAACCCATCGATACCGGTGGCTTGGCAGCCTGAAATCAGACATGCCGTATCCTTAATCATCTGTCGGGGTCCCCCATACACAATATTGTTGGATGAACCCGTTGATACCGGTGGTTTGCCAGCCTGAAATCGGACATGCCGGATCCTTAATCATTTGACGGAGTCTTCCATACACAATATTGTTGGCTGACCCCTTCAACGCTGATGGGTTCCGCCGGCGATAGTCTAATATATAAGGATATTTCTTATGAGTGATTGGTAGCTTACCTGAACTTGTCTTTAAATAAAAAATTGACCAGCACCTCAGATCAGAATAATGCAAGTATGAACAGGTACAAGCTGCTATGACTGCAGAATAAACAGACAAAAGAATACAGCAGCACTCTGTAAGCGTAAAGATGTATGCAAACATTGAATATATGAAATTTGGATTGAATCACTGCTATATAGAATATACTTCTAAAATGAAGGTACTTATCGCATTAATTGACCAATTCATTACAGCCCATTAGCCCCGACAAGTCGTACCTTTCTTTGATGGGACCCTAAACCTAATATTTATCAAGCATGCCTCTATGGGACTAAAAGTCTACATAGGCTTCTATTTTTTTGGGCAGTGTGAGTCTTGTTTATGAAGGATGATGCATTGCTGAGAACTATGACCCCAAAACACCATTATATGATGAACATATTAAAGCCTGAGGTCATTGTGACATGAGGAACCGCTGTAGTAAAATTAGTAGGAATTAGTAGGACAATATGTGATGTTCAGAAAGCTTATAGTCAATGATAAGTATGGCAGTGATTATGAATGTCAGGTCTGGCACTGGACGGTGCATGGGCAGTTATCTCACTCTGTACTATGGCCTAGCTTATATATTTATATGCTCTATTCCTGTTGAACTATTCAGATCTATGTGTTGTATACAGCACAATTAAGTCTTGGGGGGGTGGGGATATTAGTAAATGTACAAGCCTAGGACAGAGATTTACAGCCTACAAAAAACTACACACCACTTCAGAGAGGTCCACTGTCCATGGTACTGAACAGCAGAGATCACAGCAGTGACCTATGTGCAAGACATTTTTAAGGAATGAAATCCTATATCACTTACCCCAAAACATAGACAAAACTGGAAAAAGTAGTAAGGCATCTACAGGTGTATGAATAAGACCCGAAACAGTGAGGATGCTGCCCATATCACCTGTGCGTTTGTGCGCTCTTCACTTCTTATTACTGATAAAAACAATGACATTGTAGCAATTCCTCAATAGGTACCTTTTCTTTTTACCTATGTATCTGTTCAAACAGTAAAGACAGAAATCTAGGACTGAATGTCATAAAATCTTGAAAGGCATTATTATATATCCAACAACGTACTAGGACAGGGACAAAGGATACATCATCTGACGCGTTTCGGATCGCAAGTGATCTTTAATCGTAGACATCTGGTGCTGGATTTCTGTTTTTGCTATTTGGATTCATTACTCTGTGTTCTGTGCACCCTTGAATGGTGAGTTAGCTGGACTTTGGTTCTTTTATACTATGTTTGCTTTTAAAAACCACATGTTAGAAGGATAGGAGTCCCATGATTCATAGAATCATAAAATGTTAGAGTTGGAAGGGACCTCCAGGGTCATCGTGTCCAACCCCCTGCTCAATGCAGGAGTCACTAAACCATCTCAGACAGATGTCTGTCCAGCCTCTGTTTGAAGACTTCCATTGAAGGAGAACTCACCACCTCTCGTGGCCGCCTGTTCCACTCATTGATCACCATCACTGTCAATAAGTTATTTCTAATATCTAATCTATATCTTCTCCCATTCAGTTTCATTCCATTGCTTCTCGTGTTTTCATGTGCAAATAAGAATAAGGATGATCCCTCTAGACTGTGACAGCCCTTGAAATATTTATAGACTCCCATTTCATCAGGTGAGGTAGACACATCCAGCAGAAGATATGCATGGGTTCAGTTAAAGATTTAAAGAGGATCTGTTGCCATTTCCAAATTGGCCAGTTTTTGCCGCCATTTTTTCCGCTACTCTATTGAGTGTTTTTTTTTTGTTAAAAAATCCGCCATATGTTTCAAGAAATATGAACCTATTTACTTATTGCTAATATTTATGGCCTTTACAAGGGGTATGACTCACAGATCCTCTGGGGCGTGTCTTTAGGCTGCTTTGTATTATTATTCTATGAGCCCCACCCTCTTGGTAACGACTATAAAAGGTAGCACTAAGTAAAAAAGCTCCATATTTCTAGAACTGTATGGCGGATTAAAAAACAGACAAAAAAAAACCAAGAACAAACCTGGAATTTTTTGAGGAGCAGACGGAATAAAATATGGGCAACAACTGAACACATTTGATTTTGTGACAGGTCCTCTTTAAGCCCATTGGACAAAACAATTACAAGGATCTGGCATTATTTAACTGTATTAAACAGTCCACTTATACCATATATGACCAAGGTCAAAATCTTGTTTCTATGCTCATGCCAGTGTTCGTGTGGGTTTCCTCGGAGTACACTTCAGTTTTGTGAGCCCCACCGAGGACAGTAAATATTAATGATGCCTGTAAAGCACTGCGGAATATGTTGGTGCTATGTAAGTAATAGAAATAAATAATACATGAACATATAATATGAGAAACCAAGATTGTAATAATAATAATAATAATAATAATGGATTCAAGTCTTGTAGAAAAAAAACGCTTGGTCCAGCTTTTCTGAACCCCAGAAATCAGCTGCTAATTAATTTTCACATATACGCATTGGAATATGCGTGGTTCCTAGGCAGATCCAAAAAAGTATTAGCAGACAGATACTGCATGGTTGAATTTGTCATCTGTCTTTTGCACATTGTAATAACTAAATGATGTATGTATGCCCTATCAGAACATATAGGAAAGGGTTGTCCTAAATGAACAATCCTTTCAAAAGTGATCATAAATCCAAAAAGTTGATAAACTTCTAGCACCTGTTGTAAAAATGTCATTCTTTTGTTCGACCTTAAAGGGAATCTGTCAGTAGGATCAACCCTCCTAAGTAGTCTGTATTAGCATGCAGGTCATAGATAACTGAAATAAGTCATACCTTGATATCTGCAATCCGATGTTTTATTCCAGCTACTTAATATGTAAATGAGCTGTTAAGATCTATGGGCCGGACATAGATCTCACTGAGAATCGGCCTTCAGAGATTATTTTAAATGAAAGGGGACATTAGCAGTGTGATACATGTAGATCAGAAGAGCAGACTGTCAGTCATTACATGTCTCACACTGCAAGGTGACTATGCATTAGAGATTTTTGATGGACAAAAAGACTAATTTAGACCATTTTCAGCACCTTTTAGTGTAGCAGATGTTACACGACGGCAGATATCTCACGGAAAGTGGATCTCCCATGTTGGATTTTTTTCGGTTGTAGTTGTAAAGTCGTTCAAGCCCTATGACCGAAATCTGCATCCTATTAATTGAAGCACAGACAAGGCCAACAATAATGGCCTTCATCGATTAGTCTTTTATCTAAATTGTCGTTTTAAATGACGGCATTGCTAAACCTTCACAGACCATTTAGATTATGAACAACAAGAATTTCGGGAAACACCCATCTGAAATCCCCACTGAATGTCCGGCTTAAAGAGAGAACAATTGCTGAATATACCACTGAAGCAATATGATATTTCCTTTATGTGAGGCAGAGGGATACACAGCTCTTAGAAAATGACCCTAATATTTGACTCTGTTAGTCTTGGCTCCGGCTGTCGTAGTATCATAAAGAAACAAACCGTAGTAATTTTGTGGTTTTCAATTTACATTCTGAGGATATTTGGGGCGGACGGAGCTGATGTGCTCTGAGGTTACGTCGAGTTCGGACGGAGTAGCTTGGATTTCGTGCTATGATATTAACGTAAGGAGTGCACAGGTGAAAGCACAAACGTTAATGTGGGTGCAATAACAGTAGCTGTCCAGGGTGCTAAAAAGTCCACCCATTGTCATCAGCAGTCAGCGAGACGTAGGAAAGAATTGGATTGGATTTTATCAAGGTATCTAAACAACATTCTAGTTCAGGCATGAAAAAGTTAAGCTCAGTCATCTCTTCCGCCCCCACATTCTCCCCAGAACGTTAACCTTGAATTCTTGATTATAACATTTGTGCCAAACCTTTGTTTTCTTTCTCCCGCACTCTTGTATTCTCTCTCTATTCTTTCTGTCTTGAGTTTATCCTGCAGGATATTGCCAAATCTGTGCCATATTTCATTTCATATTTGTTTTCTGCCTTCAGCTCCTTCTCTGGTCTAATGCCATAAGAAAAATCACCAGTCCTGCCAAGCAACATTGTTCTCTGCAAAAAAAAACCTGGCTACAACGACACCTCTCAGTTTACTACCAATCCCGTGTTCTTTATTTGCTCTAAGATGTTTTTGTGTTATATTTTTCAGCTTGTTAGTATTTTTTTTTATATCAACTCTTCATTGCCAGTTTTGAGCACATCTAATAGACGAGAATTTTATGTGCTTGCAGAGGAAATCTGTTTTATAATGGACTATAGTTTTATCTATTCTGTTCAAATTCGTAAAAAAAAAAAAAAAAAATTTGAGAGTCCTCAGTGGTTGATACCTTTTAATGGCTAACTGAAAAGATGGTAACAGATTGCAAGCTTTCGAGATTTTCAAATTGGTGAAATTATAGGGAACCTATCACCTTCCCCAGGTCCCCCAAAACACCACCGTGTCTTTATTAAACCCTTTTTGTACTTCTTAACAAGTCCTTTTTTGTGGCTTATTGATTTTCACATTTTTACATTTTAGCTAGCTCTCATTCATACATTTCCTGAAGGAATAGTAGAGCAATGTCCCAATATTGAATTCTAAGTAAAGTACAGTTCTAAGTAAAATTAAATATACAGAACAGACCAAAAGTTTGGATACACCTTCTAATTTAAAGATTTTTCTGTATTTTCATGACTTTGAAAATTGTACATTCACACTGTAGGCATCAAAACTATGAATTAACACATGTGGAATTATATACTTAACAAAAAAGTGTGAAACAACTGAAAATATGTCTTATATTCTAGGATCTTCAAAGTAGCCACCTTTTGCTTTGATTACTGCTTTGCACACTCTTGGCATTCTCTTGATGAGCTTCAAGAGGTAGTCACCGGAAATGGTTTTCACTTCACAGGTGTGCCCTGTCAGGTTTAATAAGTGGGATTTCTTGCCTTATAAATGGGGTTGGCACCATCAGTTGTGTTGTGCAGAAGTCTGGTGGATACACAGCTGATAGTCCTACTGAATAGACTGTTAGAATTTGTATTATGGCAAGAAAAAAGCAGCTAAGTAAAGAAAAACGAGTGGCCATCATTACTTTAAGAAATGAAGGTCAGTCAGTGCGAAAAATTGGGAAAACTTTGAAAGTGTCCCCATGTGCAGTTGCAAAAACCATCAAGCGCTACAAAGAAACTGGCTCACATGAGGACCATCCCAGGAAAGGAAGACCAAGAGTCACCTCTGCTTCTGAGGATAAGTTTATCCGAGTCACCAGCATCAGAAATCGCAGGTTAACAGCAGCTCAGATTAGAGACCAGGTCAAGGCCACACAGAGTTCTAGCAGCAGACACATCTCTACAACAACTGTTAAGAGGAGACTTTGTGCAGCAGGCCTTCATGGTAAAATAGTTGCTGGGAAACCACTGCTAAGGACAGGCAACAAGCAGAAGAGACTTGTTTGGGCTAAAGAACACAATGAATGGATATTAGACCAGTGGAAATCTGTGCTTTGGTCTGATGAGTCCAAATTTGAGATCTTTGGTTCCAAACACCGTGTCTTTGTGCGACGCAGAAAAGGTGAACGGATGGACTCTACATGGCTGGTTCCCACCGTGAAGCATGGAGGAGGAGGTGTGATGGTGTGGGGGTGCTTTGCTGGTGACACTGTTGGGGATTTATTAAAAATTGAAGGCATACTGAACCAGCATGGCTACCACAGCATCTTGCAGCGGCATGCTATTCCATCCGGTTTGCGTTTAGTTGGACCATCATTTATTTTTCAACAGGACAATGACCCCTAACACACCTTCAGGCTGTGTAAGGGCT
This sequence comes from Phyllobates terribilis, assembly GCF_046119375.1. NCBI lineage: Eukaryota > Metazoa > Chordata > Amphibia > Anura > Dendrobatidae > Phyllobates > Phyllobates terribilis. Next base: position 140,689,967 of record NW_027362768.1, on the reverse strand, counting down.
ATTTGACCAAGAAGGAGAGTGATGGGGTGCCACACCAGATGACCTGGCCTCCACAGTCACCAGACCAGAACCCAATCGAGATCGTTTGGGGTGAACTGGACCGCAGAGTGAAGGCAAAAGGGCCAACAAGTGCTAAGCATCTCTGGGAACTCCTTCAAGATTGTTGGAAGACCATTTCCGGTGACTACCTCTTGAAGCTCATCAAGAGAATGCCAAGAGTGTGCAAAGCAGTCATCAAAGCAAAAGGTGGCTACTTTGAAGAACCTAGAATATAAGACATATTTTCAGTTGTTTCACACTTTTTTGTTAAGTATATAATTCCACATGTGTTAATTCATAGTTTTGATGCCTTCAGTGTGAATGTACAAAGTCATGAAAATACAGAAAAATCTTTAAATGAGAAGGTGTGTCCAAACTTTTGGTCTGTACTGTAGTTCTAAAGTAAAGACTTCTAAAAGTTCTAAGTTGTCTCATGAATAATAAAATTTACTATAACAGATATTTTAGAAGAAGTGACAACTCCATCAAATTTTCAGTGACTCACAGGACTTGTACAGTTAAGTCCATATATATTTGGACAGAGACAAAATTTTTCAAATTTTGGTTCTAGACATTACCACAATGAATTTTAAACAAAACAATTCAGATGCAGTTGAAGATCAGACTTTCAGCTTTCATTTGAGGGTATCCACATTAAAATTGGATGAAGGGTTTAGGAGTTTCAGCTCCTTAACATGTGCCACTCTGTTTATAAAGGGACCAAAAGTAATTGGACAATTGACTCAAAGGCTATTTCATGGACAGGTGTGGGCAATCCCTTCATTATGTCATTCTCAATTAAGCAGATAAAAGGCCTGGAGTTGATTTGAGGTGTGGTGCTTGCATTTGGAAGGTTTTGCTGTGAAGTAAACATGCGGTGAAAGGAGCTCTCCATGGAGGTGAAACAAGCCATCCTTAAGCTGCAAAAACAGAAAAAACCCATCCGAGAAATTGCTACAATATTAGGAGTGGAAAAATCTACAGTTTGGTACATCCTGAGAAAGAAAGAAAGCAAAGGTGAACTCATCAATGCAAAAAGACCTGGGCGCCCACGGAAGACAACAGTGGTGGATGATTGCAGAATAATCTCCATGGTGAAGAGAAACCCCTTCACAACTGCCAACCAAGTGAACAACACTCTCCAGGATGTAGGCGTATCAATATCCAAATCTACCATAAAGAGAAGACTGCATGAAAGTACATACAGAGGGTTCACTGCACGGTGCAGCCCCTGATAAGTAGAGATGAGCGTTGTTCTACTCGAACTGTTTGCCAATCTCAAATTCGAGCTGTTTTGGGCGGTGTTCGAGCCGTTCGGCGAACACGAACAATTTGAGAAAAATTCGGCTGTTCGAGGTTATGTTCGATAACTGTTCGTGCACCAAAATCATAACTGGATTTTTTCTCAGTAATGATGAAAATTAATGTTAATACGCAGTTTGAGTGTACAGCGGGGTGGGGGGAGGGGCAGGGGATGGATCTCTGCAGGAACAATGAAGATCTCCATTTTTTTTCCTCTTTCCCGCATTTACAGTGGGGAGGTGCAATCTGTCAGCCTATCAGCAGCGCACACACGGAGCGAAGTGCTTTTTTTCACACAAGCAAGGGCATGTGTCATTGGCAGTGTATGTCACATGTCCTTGCCCTATAAGACCAAGCCATTTTCCCCGTCGCCACCATTTTCTCACTGCTGCAGCTGTGTGTTAGACGGCACCGCTGTTGCTGTGTGCGCTATACCTTGTTAATTTCAAGCCAATTTTCGCACAAATCTACAGATAGCTTGGGAGTAGGGAATAGTTGTGATTGCAGCCCTTTTAAGGACTAGGTTACAGCATTTCCTACGACTTTTATCAGGCAGGTCTGTGCTCTTAAATAGATAGATTGTGGGAGTAAAGACTAATTGTAATTGGAGTCCTTTTCAGGACTAGGTTACATCAGTTCCTATCAGTTTTTGCCAGGCAGGTCTGTGCCAGTGCTGTGCAAGTTTTTTTCACAGCATTTGGCTGAATCTAGCAAAGCTAATCCTTTTTGGCCTATTGCAGAGTGTGTTAGTCAGTGGAGTAGACTATCTGTGTTGCAAGATATACCACCTGTGTATAGAATACCAATTTTTTTACTGCACCTAGTGAAGTAAAATCTTTTGGGCATAGCATCATTCTATTAGTCCATCTATACTGACCTCCATCAGGTTGCAAATTGAATATAATTTTTTTCTGCATCTAGCTCTGAAAAAATATTGGGCTTCTAGCTGTGTGTGGGACTTGTTCTATTAATCCATCTATACAGACCTCCATCAGGTTGCAAACTGAATATATTTTTTTCTGCATCTACCTCTGAAAAAATATTGGGCTTCTAGCTGTGTGTGGGACTTGTTCTATTAATCCATCTATACAGACCTCCATCAGGTTGCAAACTGAATATATTTTTTTCTGCATCTACCTCTGAAAAAATATTGGGCTTCTAGCTGTGTGTGGGACTTGTTGTATTAGTCCATCTATACTGACATCCATCAGGTTGCAAACTGAATATATTTTTTTCTGCATCTACCTCTGAAAAAATATTGGGCTTCTAGCTGTGTGTGGGACTTGTTCTATTAATCCATCTATACAGACCTCCATCAGGTTGCAAACTGAATATATTTTTTTCTGCATCTACCTCTGAAAAAATATTGGGCTTCTAGCTGTGTGTGGGACTTGTTCTATTAATCCATCTATACAGACCTCCATCAGGTTGCAAACTGAATATATTTTTTTCTGCATCTACCTCTGAAAAAATATTGGGCTTCTAGCTGTGTGTGGGATTTGTTCTATTAATCCATCTATACAGACCTCCATCAGGTTGCAAACTGAATATATTTTTTTCTGCATCTACCTCTGAAAAAATATTGGGCTTCTAGCTGTGTGTGGGACTTGTTGTATTAGTCCATCTATACTGACCTCCATCAGGTTGCAAACTGAATATATTTTTTTCTGCATCTACCTCTGAAAAAATATTGGGCTTCTAGCTGTGTGTGGGACTTGTTCTATTAATCCATCTATACAGACCTCCATCAGGTTGCAAACTGAATATATTTTTTTCTGCATCTACCTCTGAAAAAATATTGGGCTTCTAGCTGTGTGTGGGACTTGTTCTATTAATCCATCTATACAGACCTCCATCAGGTTGCAAACTGAATATATTTTTTTCTGCATCTACCTCTGAAAAAATATTGGGCTTCTAGCTGTGTGTGGGACTTGTTCTATTAATCCATCTATACAGACCTCCATCAGGTTGCAAACTGAATATATTTTTTTCTGCATCTACCTCTGAAAAAATATTGGGCTTCTAGCTGTGTGTGGGACTTGTTCTATTAATCCATCTATACAGACCTCCATCAGGTTGCAAACTGAATATATTTTTTTCTGCATCTACCTCTGAAAAAATATTGGGCTTCTAGCTGTGTGTGGGACTTGTTGTATTAGTCCATCTATACTGACCTCCATCAGGTTGCAAACTGAATATATTTTTTTCTGCATCTACCTCTGAAAAAATATTGGGCTTCTAGCTGTGTGTGGGACTTGTTCTATTAATCCATCTATACAGACTACCATCAGGTTGCAAACTGAATATATTTTTTTCTGCATCTAGCTCTGAAAAAATATTTGGCCTTCTAGCAGTGTGTGGGACTTTCTCTATTAGTCCATCTATACTGACCTCCATCAGGTTGCAAATTGAATATAATTTTTTTCTGCATCTAACCCAGCCAATAGTTTTGGCCTAATACCACAGTTTGGCCACTCAACTCTGCTCGGTTCCCATCCATTGTTTTTTTGTGCAAACAACTCCAGAGTTGTTAATTAGTTAACCACCAAAATGAGTGGAAAAAGGCCTGCTGCTGGTGGAAAGGGGAATAGGCGTGTTGGGAAGGGGAAAAAAGGTTGTGTCCGTGGGGTAGGTGTTAAAGCAACAGTAACATCTGCAGAAGAAAGACCATCTTCCAGCCAAACTAAAATGTCTACTTCTTTTAGCGGACAATGTGATAAGATACCTTTCTTACGGCCACGCCAATCGCTACAAATTCCAGATGAGGCACAAAAACAGCAGGTGCTTCAACGGATATCAAGTGCTCCTTTAAGTGGGCTCTCCTCCACATCAACTTCAACATCACAAATACTCCAGTCCTCAAAGGTGTCACCCCAATCGCACTTGCTTCCTCACAGCTCCCAAATCTCCAGCTGCCCGTCTGAGTATGAGGTAGAACAGATGGTTGAGTCTGCAGAGCTGTTTACTCATACTATAGCCTGGGAATCAGAGGTCGACTCCAGCGCTTCTGTGAATCCAGACGAGGAAATGATCTGCACTGATGCCCAGAATCTTTATGAGTCGGATCCAGGACCAGACGCAGAAGGTTCTGACCATAATGTAGACCTTCATTCCCAAACTGTAACTCCTGTTGGTGGAGACAATGAGGGAGACGATGATAAGACTCAAATACCTGATTGGAGCGACAACTTTAGTTTTTTGTCAGGGCAGGAACAGGTTGGCTCTGAGGACGACGGGTGTGATAACGCACAGGGTGATGATGATGAGGTTGGAGATCCCACTTACTGTCAACCCACAGTCAGCCAAGAGATGAGGTCAGCAGAGGAGGTGGAGGAAGATGCTAGTGACGACGAGGTCAGGTTGCGCCTTCCTGGACAGAGACGTAGTACTGGAAGCACGTCAACAACTGCATCCTCAAACACAACTCTGCCTCTCACCACAAGTCGTGGTGGCTCTTCAGGTCGCATGGGTGCTAAGCCTTGCATAGCCTGGGCATTTTTTCAGATCGATAAAGATGACCCAACTCGTGTTATCTGTAACATTTGTCAGCAAAAGCTAAGTAGAGGCCAAAAAATACATAGTTTGAGTACTTCATGCATGAACCGGCACATGGACATGAAGCATAAGTTGCAGTGGGAAGCTCAGTGTGCTACAATGCGGCCTAGCCGGCCGGGCCAGCCACCGTCTGCCATATCTTGTGCATCCGCGGCCTCTTCATCCTCTGTGACTGCGGGGACAGCAGTCACACCTGTTTTGGGGCACAGACCTGCCACCTCTTTACCCGCAACAGCCAGCGTGATTGGCAGGTCATCATTTTCTTTGGAGGTGGTAACACCAGCTGGTGTTGAGCGCTGTCCGACATCGATAGCACCACCTTTGGATCAAGGCAACCTAACATGTCCGCCTGCATCTTCCTCACAGACCGGCAGTTTGCCGGGGACACCCTTATCAACCCCGTCTAAGCACAATAGCCAGCCCTCGGTCCCTCAGATGTGGACAAGTAAAAGACCATTTCCTCCTAGCCATGAGAAAGCTAAGAGGTTGAATTTCACCATCTGCAAGTTCTTGGCTACAGAAATGCTGCCTTTCCGCCTGGTGGACACAGAGGATTTTCGAGACCTTATGTCCGTCGCAGTGCCCCAGTACCAGATGCCCAGTCGGCACTACTTCTCAAAGAAAGGTGTGCCTGCGCTCCACCAGCATGTCGCACACAACATCACCGCTTCTTTGAGAAACTCTGTGTGTGACAGGGTGCATTTCACCACAGACACTTGGACGAGTAGGCATGGACAGGGGCGTTACATGTCGCTGACTGGGCACTGGGTAACTATGGTGACAGCAGGACAAGGGGCTGCTGTCCAAGTCTTGCCGTCCCCACGAGTTGTGCGTCAATCCTCTTTATGTCAAAGTTCCTCCAATGCTTCTGCCTCCTCAACCTCCTCTCGGTCTTCCACCTGCACCCAAAGCCTGTCTGGTCATGCCACAAGCTTCCTAACTGCGCAGAAGGGATCCTGCACAGTAGGGCTCAACGTCATCAGGTGGTTTTTACATTGAAATGTCTGGGAAATGTGAGTCACACAGCTGAGGAGTTGTGGTCAGCTCTGGAGAACCAATTTCATGAATGGTTGTCTCCACTGGACCTGAAACCAGGGAAGGCCGTGTGCGACAATGCTGCAAACCTGGGTGCGGCCCTTCGCCGGGGCAATGTCACACACGTGCCTTGTTTGGCTCACGTGTTGAACCTGGTTGTCCAGCAATTTTTAGCCCACTATCCCAGACTAGATGGCCTTCTGCAGAGGGCACGGTCGCTGTGTGCTCACTTTCGCCGTTCGCATCCCGCAGCTCAGCGACTTACATCTCTACAGAAGTCGTTGGGCCTGCCACTTCACCGGCTAAAATGCGATGTGCCTACCCGGTGGAATTCAACTCTGCACATGTTGCAGCGACTGTGGCAGCACCGACAAGCACTGGTGCAATACGTTCTGACGTATAGCCTGGGCCAACGAGATCCAGAGGTGGGGCGAATCACGCTGGAGGAGTGGTCTCAGATCAGGGACCTATGCACCCTTCTGCACAGTTTTGAAATGGCGACGAAGATGTTTTGTGCTGACGATGCCATTACCAGCATGACTATTCCGGTGATTTACATGCTGGAGCACATGTTAAACAGAATTCGGAGTCAGGTGGTGGCACAAGAGGAGGTGGAGGAAGTAGAGGAGGAGGAGTTGTATGCGGAAGGGCTAACATCTGCAAGGTCCAGACGGTCGGCAGCACCAAGGCGGCAGGCATGTGAGGTTGGGGGAGATGGTTTTACCAGGGCGCATGGTAGCAGCCAAACTAGTGAGGAAGGTGCAGGAGCCCAGGAAGAAGTGGAGGACGAACTGATGGAAGACTCATCAGATGAGGGAGACCTTGATCACATTTCTGTTGTGCGAGGTTGGGGGGAGAGGACAGAGGAAGGAAGCATGATTGTTACCTCGCCACCAACACAACAGGGACTTGGTGCTCCTGGATGCGCAACACACATGAGTGCCTTCTTGCTGCACTACCTGCAACATGACCCTCGAATTGTGAGAATTAGAAATAATCCTGACTACTGGGTTGCCACACTGTTAGATCCCCGGTACAAAAGTAAATTTGCAGAAATTATTCCTGCCATAAAAAGGGATGCACGCATGCAGGAGTATCAGCAGAGACTGTTGCAGAATCTTACATGTGCTTTTCCACAAAATACCAGTGGTGCACGTAGTGAATCTCACAGTTCCAAATTGCCAACCGTGGGACCGTCAAGTGTTCAGCACTCAAACCGTAACAGAACCACAATATCTGCTGGTAACATCAATTTTGCGGAATAATTTCACCACTTTTTTAGCCCATCCTTTGCAAGGCCACAGGAGACAAGAAGTCTGACACATAGTCAACGCCTAGAGACGATGGTACAGGAGTATCTCCAAGTAAACATTGAAGCCACGACTGTGTCACTGGACCCTTGCTAGCCACTTACGCCTTGGAGATCTTGTCATGCCACGCAGCCAGCGTTCTGTCTGAACGTGTGTTCAGCGCTGCTGGTGGTGTGCTGACAGATAAGCGCACGCGGCTCTCCACTGATAATGTAGACAGACTCACGTTCATAAAGATGAACAAATCATGGATCCGAAACGACTTTTCTACCCCTGTGTCATCCTGGGGAGAGTAAAAGCTTGATGATTGGTTAAAATCACCCTACCAACCATTTTAAGCTTTCAAATTACTAATCATGTTTATCTGTATCTTGGCTGGAAAATAATTTGGGCTTTGTAGCAGTGTGCAGCACTGATTCTATTAGGGCATCTATAATAAGCTCCACTAGATTTAAAATTACTAATCATGTTTATCTGTATCTTGACTGGAAAATAATTTGGGCTTTGTAGCAGTGTGCAGCACTGATCGTATTAGGCCATCTATACTAAAGCTTCACCAGATTTAAAATTAATAATAATTTTTAGCTGCATCTAGCCCGGAAAATAATTTTGGGGCTCCGAGATGCGCAAGACACATAAGTGCCTTCTTGCTGCACTACCTGCAGCATGACCCTCATATTGTGAGAATTCGAAGTAATCATGACTACTGGGTTGCCACACTCTTAGATCCTCCAAACTTTTCGATCAACCTTTTCATTTTAATAAAGACCAAAAAAATGGTCATTTTTGAAATTATAAGCATTAGCAGGTTATTAGAAACTGAAATCAAACAGTTTTCAACTCAAAACTTTATTCTAGGTGATGTTACATTTTCACATAGGACCCCTTGTTCGAAAGGAGCTTCTGAACTCTCTCGTCCATTGAATTTGTCAGGTTTTGGATGGTTTCTGCTTCAATTGTTTTGCATGAGGACAGAATACCCTCCCAGAGCTGTTGCTTAGATGTGAACTGCCTCCCGCCATCATAGACACTCCTTTTAATGATGCTCCAAAGATTCTGAATGGGGTAGAGGTCAGGGGAGCATGGGGGTCACACCATAAGTTTGTCCCCTTTTATGCCCATATCAGCCAGAGATGCAGATGTTTTATGTGCAGCATGAGATGGTGCATTATCATGCAGAAAAATGATCTTGCTGTGAAATACACGGTTCTTCTTCTTGAACCATGGCAGGAAGTGCTGTTTGAGAAAATCCACATACATTATGGAGTTCATCTTTAGCGCCTTCAGGGATCCTAAAGGGGCCGACAATCTCTCTCCCCATGATTCCAGTCCAAAACATTACTCCACCTCCTCCTTGTTGGCGCTGTAGCCGTGTTTGCGTGGGGTGTCCATCAACCAGCCATCCTCCACTCCATCCATCTGGACCATCGAGCGCTGCACGGCACTCATCCGTGAACAAAACAGTTTTGAAATCAGTCTTCATGTAATGTTTGGCCCACTGGAGCCGTTTCTGCTTGTGTGAAGTGGATAGAGGAGGTCGACAGGATGGCGTATGCACAGCTGCAAACCTCTGAAGGACCCTGCATCTTGTTGTTCGGGGGACGTTGGAGGCACAAGCAGCTTCAAAAACTTGTCTGCTGCTATGACAAGGCTTTTTTGCCGCTGCTCTTTCAACCTGACGTAATTGCCTGTAGGAAAGAGTCCTCAATTTGCCCTTATCAGCACGCACACGTGTGTACTGTGAATCAGCTACATACTTCTTGATTGCCAAGACACTTCATCCTGATCATCGCACAATGTTGATTGTAGTCATGCCTTGACCTAAACACTCCACAATTTGTTGCTTCTCAGCAGCCGACACATCCTTTTTCTTTCCCATTTTGGCAGAAAATGTAGGCTGCTTAATAATGTGAGACAGCCTTCTTAAGTAGTCTTGCCTTTCATTGGACACACCTGCCAAACTAATTAGCACAGGTGTCTGCAATTGCTTACAGTGATATAAAGAGCCCTGACACACATCACCATCAATGAGTTTAACTGACAAACAAACAAATTCTTCCCTTATCACTCCTAAACACCTTTTGCATAATAATTTGGAACACAGTGTACATGTGCTTTTCCACAAAACACCAGTGGTTCACGTAGTGAATCTTACAGTTCTAACTTGCCAACCGTGGTCTGTATGGAGTTGTTCAATAAAGGGCCCAAAATTAAGATAACATAGATGGGAGAGGTCTTTATGAATAGGAATTCCTAAGTATTTGATAACCTGTGAGGGCCAGGCAAAGGGAAAGTTGGACTGGATGGAATCCTATATGGATTTGGGGAGGGAGACATCGAGGGCCTCAGACTTCGCTGCATTGATTTTAAAATTTGACCATGTAACAAAGTGATCTTTTTCAGCCATAACAGCATGGATGGATATATGTGATTGAGTGATATATACTAGGACATCATCAGCAAATAGAGAGCACTTGTACTCGGTGCCTCCCACCTCAATCCACCTAATATTGGGGTTATGGCGAATTGATGAGAGCAGGTGCTCCGTCACTAGGATGTATAAGAGAGGGGACAGAGAACATCCCTGCCTTGTCCCATTGGTGATTGTGAAAGGTGATGAAAATGTTCTGACGCGCCCCCTGGGCCTTGGGACACCCGGAGCCGGACCCTTTTTGGTGGATGCTGGTGGTTGTAGTCTCCGTGGCGGCGACCCGGTTCCGTGGCTCAGGGCGGTCAAACCAGTGGCGGAACTATTTATGTGGTTTTGATGTTTAAATGTCCGACTACGCCACCCGTGGATTGCGGTCAGAGTGAACCGCCGCTCCAGGGCAGACCGCTGAGGCTGGTGTTGTGGGTGCAGCAGAGCGTAGCATAACTCCCCACGGGAGGAGTATAGCCTCAGGGCAGTGTATGCGGAGGATGGGGGTGATGGTGCAGGGCAGCAGCAGTAATGACACGGAGTCAGTGATGCAGTCCAGGGCCTTTACTCACAGTTCTTATTATCCAGACCACGTCTGCAGGTAACGGCTGCCCACGTCGTACTGTGCTCACCAGGTGAGGGGCTCAGACAACTCCCAGATAACTTTGGAGTGCTTCACAGGACCCCCTTTGTGTGTCCTTTGTCTGGCCTTTCTTACCAACCCTTCTGTCCGGCTGCCTCGGGCCTCCTCTTTGTAAACTTGGCGCCAGTTTCCCTGACCCTATGTCGTGCCTTCCTAGCGGGTGTAGCGAGGGGCTGCGCCACATAAAATGTCACAGCCTCCTGTTTCTAGCTGAGGGTCGTTTCCTGCCTCCACTAGTTTCGGGGACCGGTCTCCCCCTTTGGCCTGACCCCTCCACGCAGGTGGATTCGGGCGTGCGGTGGCGACTCGCCCGTCCCCACCCCTGAGATCCTTTCGTTCCTCGTTCCTGGAGCCTTCTCCGCTCCTCTTCCTTCCTTCTCCCTCTTCCAGGCCTGGGCCTCTGTTACTAGGCCCGCCTCCGGAGCAGAGCTCATGCAGAGCCCCTGCTCCCTGCCACTTCTGCTCAGACTTCTCTGCACTGAACTAAGATGGTGCCCACCTTTTATACTCCCTTCTTAATGCACCCAGGAACTGCTTCCTCCCTGCTCCTGCACTACAGGGTTCCCCTTCCTCAGTGTTCCCTCCCCCCACTCCAGCCAGGGACAGGGACTGTCGTGCCCATCTCAGGGGCATATTGGTCGCCCTGCCCCACGGCAATGTGGTGTAATGCATGCAGGTGTCGGGTCCTTATCCACACTACATCCTTACCTGAGAGTGAGATATCACACCTCTGGGTGAGGTGCAATACCTCTGTAGCAACCGAGCCCTCAGGGTGCTACAGTTCCATTTATCTTCAGCCTAGGTGACGTATTGCGATACAGGGCCGTGATTTTGGCTATAAAAGGGTCCCCTAGACCCCTACCCCAAGCTTTTTAAGAGAATCATATATGGCGTGCCAGGAGACTCTATGGAATGCTTTCTCAGCATCCAACGAGAGTATCTAATTACAAATTTTTAACTGCATCTAGCCCAGGAAATACTTTGTGCCTAGTAGCAGTGTCTGCTAGTCAGCGGATTATCCCGGCTGTTAAGCAAGCTACACCACCTGTAGTTTGGACACTTCATTTTTTCAAAGGAAATGCTTCGGGACCACGGGATACTCAGTGAAGAGCATCAGGAGGCACCCCAAGGCATAGGGGCTCGGACTGGCAGTAGGATGCCTTGCGGTGGACAGCCGAGCTCGATCCTTATAAAAGCTTTTTAACTGCAGCAGCTTTAGTGGACGCTACTGGAGCTGGAATTACGCGGCTGCTGGCATGAGACTTGCCCTCCAATAGATCCTTGTAAATGGATTTAAAGTGTATTTATTCAAATTAGAGAGACAATTTAAATTAAAAAGCTTAGAGCTGCCTCCACCACAGGGGGGCTCGCTCGACCCACCAGCGGACAGGCACCAGTATTGGGAGAGGGGGGCTGGCCGTCAGGGTTCACCGCGGCTCTGGCACAAACCCGGCGACACGGAGGTGGCACGGGCAGGAGCGGACTGAACGTGTCGGCTTCTCACTTTTTGGATTTTAGAAGGGCATGACATGCCTATATCTGTGTCTCCCCCTCCTTTTACTCCTCCACCTCTTTTCTTTTCGCATGACTATATGTACTTGTCACTTTTCCATGTGTTAGTTGTGTCTTCTGAGCAGTTTGTCAGCTTTTGGACACCTTTGAAGGTGTTTTCTATGTGTTTCTATGTGTTTTTGTTTGCCTGCCATTGGTTTTAACGGTGTTCGAAGGTGTTCGACGAACAGTTCGACGAACAGTTCGGCGAACACACGGGTGTTCGACGAACCGAACCGAACTCGAACACTACGGGGGTGGCTCAACACTACTGATAAGCATCAAGAATAAAAAGGCCAGACTGGACTTTGCTAAAAAAAACATCTAAAAAAGCCTGCACAGTTCTGGAAGAACATTCTTTGGACAGATGAAACCAAGATCAACCTCTACCAGAATGATGGAAAGAGAAAGGTATGGCGAAGGCGTGGTACAGCTCATGATCCAAAGCATACCACATCATCTGTAAAACACGGCGGAGGCAGTGTGATGGCTTGGGCATGCATGGCTGCCAGTGGCACTGGGTCACTAGTGTTTATTGATGATGTGACACAGGACAGAAGCAGCCGAATGAATTCTGATGTATTCAGAGCCATACTGTGTGCTCAGATCCAGCCAAATGCAGCCAAACTGATTGGTTGTCGTTTCATACTACAGATGGACAATGACCCAAGACATAAAGCCAAAGCAACCCAGGAGTTTATTAAAGCAAAGAAGTGGAATATTCTTGAATGGCCAAGTCAGTCACTTGATCTCAACCCAATTGAGCATGCATTTCACTTGTTAAAGACTAAACTTCAGACAGAAAGGCCCACAAACAAACAGCAACTGAAAACCACCACAGTGAAGGCTTGGCAGAGCATCAAAAAGGAGGAAACACAGCGTCTGGTGATGTCCATGAGTTCAAGACTTCAGGCAGTCATTGCCAACAAACGGTTTTCAACCAAGTACTAGAAATTAATATTTTATTAACAATTATTTAATCTGTCCAATTACTTTTGGTCCCTTTAAAAACAGGGTGGCACATGTTAAGGAGCTGAAACTCCTAAACACTTCATCCAATTTTAATGTGGATAACCTCAAATAAAAGCTGAAAGTCTGAACTTCAACTGCATCTGAATTGTTTTGTTTAAAATTCATTATGGTAATGTCTAGAACCAAAAGTAGAAAAATGTTGTCTCTGTCCAAATATATATGGATTTAACTGTATTTTCTGACTGCAGTTTTTCTCTTTCCTTTTCGTTCCTTTTCTTCTCCATCTGGCCCTGAAGGCCATGACAACTTTTTCCTGTCCACAGCAGAATCATCTTTGGTCCCCTGTAGAGATGAGCGTTGTTCGACTCGAACTGTTCGCCAATCTCAATTTCGAGCTGTTTTGGGCGGTGTTCGAGCCGTTCGACGAACACGAACGATTTGAGAAAAATTCGGCTGCTCGAGGTTATGTTCGATAACTGTTCGTGCACCAAAATCATAACTGGATTTTTTCTCAGTAATGATGAAAATTAATGTTAATACGCAGTTTGAGTGTACAGCGGGGCGGGGGGAGGGGCAGGGGATCGATTTCTGCAGGAATAATGAAGATCTCCATTTTTTTTTCTCTTTCCCGCATTTACAGTGGGGAGGTGCAATCTGTCAGCCTATCAGCAGCGCACACACGGAGCGAAGTGCTTTTTTTCACACAAGCAAGGGCATGTGTCATTGGCAGTGTATGTCACATGTCCTTGCCCTATAAGACCAAGCCATTTTCCCCGTCGCCACCATTTTCTCACTGCTGCAGCTGCGTGTTAGACGGCACCGCTGTTGCTGTGTGCGCTATACCTTCTTAATTTCAAGCCAATTTTCGCACAAATCTACAGATAGCTTGGGAGTAGGGAATAGTTGTGATTGCAGTCCTTTTAAGGACTAGGTTACAGCATTTCCTATGACTTTTATCAGGCAGGTCTGTGCTCTTAAATAGATAGGTTGTGGGAGTAAAGACTAATTGTAATTGCAGTCCTTTTCAGGACTAGGTTACATCAGTTCCTATCAGTTTTTGCCAGGCAGGCCTGTGCCAGTGCTGTGCAAGTTTTTTTCACAGCATTTGGCTGAATCTAGCAAAGCTAATCCTTTTTGGCCTATTGCAGAGTGTGTTAGTCAGTGGAGTAGCCTATCTGTGTTGCAAGATATACCACCTGTGTATAGAATACCAATTTTTTTTACTGCACCTTGTGAAGTAAAATCTTTTGAGCATAGCATCATTCTATTAGTCCATCTATACTGACCTCCATCAGGTTGCAAATTGAATATAATTTTTTTCTGCATCTAGCTCTGAAAAAATATTTGGGCTTCTAGCAGTGTGTGGGACTTGTTCTATTAGTCCATCTATACTGACCTCCATCAGGTTGCAAACTGAATAGAATTTTTTTCTGCATCTAGCTCTGAAAAAATATTTGGCCTTCTAGCAGTGTGTGGGACTTGTTCTATTAGTCCATCTATACTGACCTCCATCACGTTGCAAATTAAAAATAATTTTTTGTCTGCATCTAGCTCTGAAAAAATATTTGGACTTCTAGCAGTGTGTGGGACTTTCTCTATTAGTCCATCTATACTGACCTCCATCAGGTTGCAAACTGAATATATATTTTTTCTGCATCTACCTCTGAAAAAATATTTGGACTTCTAGCTGTGTGTGGGACTTGTTCTATTAGTCCATCTATACTGACCTCCATCAGGTTGCAAACTGAATATAATTTTTTTCTGCATCTACCTCTGAAAAAATATTTGGGCTTCTAGCTGTGTGTGGGACTTGTTCTATTAGTCCATCTATACTGACCTCCATCAGGTTGCAAATTCAAAATAATTTTTTGTCTGCATCTAGCTCTGAAAAAATATTTGGCCTTCTAGCAGTGTGTGGGACTTTCTCTATTAGTCCAGCTATACTGACCTCCATCAGGTTGCAAATTGAATATAATTTTTTTCTGCATCTAGCTCTGAAAAAATATTTGGGCTTTTAGCAGTGTGTGGGACTTTCTCTATTAGTCCATCTATACTGACCTCCATCAGGTTGCAAATTAAAAATAATTTTTATCTGCATCTACCTCTGAAAAAATATTTGGGCTTCTAGCTGTGTGTGGAACTTGTTCTATTAGTCCATCTATACTGACCTCCATCAGGTTGCAAACTGAATATAATTTTTTTTTGCATCTAGCTCTGAAAAAATATTTGGGCTTCTAGCAGTGTGTGGGACTTGTTCTATTAGTCCATCTATACTGACCTCCATCAGGTTGCAAACTGAATAGAATTTTTTTTTGCATCTAGCTCTGAAAAAATATTTGGCCTTCTAGCAGTGTGTGGGACTTGTTCTATTAGTCCATCTATACTGACCTCCATCACGTTGCAAATTAAAAATAATTTTTTGTCTGCATCTAGCTCTGAAAAAATATTTGGACTTCTAGCAGTGTGTGGGACTTTCTCTATTAGACCATCTATACTGACCTCCATCAGGTTACAAACTGAATATATATTTTTTCTGCATCTACCTCTGAAAAAATATTTGGACTTCTAGCTGTGTGGGGGACTTGTTCTATTAGTCCATCTATACTGACCTCCATCAGGTTGCAAACTGAATATAATTTTTTTCTGCATCTACCTCTGAAAAAATATTTGGGCTTCTAGCTGTGTGTGGGACTTGTTCTATTAGTCCATCTATACTGACCTCCATCAGGTTGCAAATTCAAAATAATTTTTTGTCTGCATCTAGCTCTGAAAAAATATTTGGCCTTCTAGCAGTGTGTGGGACTTTCTCTATTAGTCCAGCTATACTGACCTCCATCAGGTTGCAAATTGAATATAATTTTTTTCTGCATCTAGCTCTGAAAAAATATTTGGGCTTTTAGCAGTGTGTGGGACTTTCTCTATTAGTCCATCTATACTGACCTCCATCAGGTTGCAAATTAAAAATAATTTTTATCTGCATCTACCTCTGAAAAAATATTTGGGCTTCTAGCAGTGTGTGGGACTTGTTCTATTAGTCCATCTATACTGACCTCCATCAGGTTGCAAACTGAATAGAATTTTTTTCTGCATCTAGCTCTGAAAAAATATTTGGCCTTCTAGCAGTGTGTGGGACTTGTTCTATTAGTCCATCTATACTGACCTCCATCACGTTGCAAATTAAAAATAATTTTTTGTCTGCATCTAGCTCTGAAAAAATATTTGGACTTCTAGCAGTGTGTGGGACTTTCTCTATTAGTCCATCTATACTGACCTCCATCAGGTTGCAAACTGAATATATATTTTTTCTGCATCTACCTCTGAAAAAATATTTGGACTTCTAGCTGTGTGGGGGACTTGTTCTATTAGTCCATCTATACTGACCTCCATCAGGTTGCAAACTGAATATAATTTTTTTCTGCATCTACCTCTGAAAAAATATTTGGGCTTCTAGCTGTGTGTGGGACTTGTTCTATTAGTCCATCTATACTGACCTCCATCAGGTTGCAAATTCAAAATAATTTTTTGTCTGCATCTAGCTCTGAAAAAATATTTGGCCTTCTAGCAGTGTGTGGGACTTTCTCTATTAGTCCAGCTATACTGACCTCCATCAGGTTGCAAATTGAATATAATTTTTTTCTGCATCTAGCTCTGAAAAAATATTTGGGCTTTTAGCAGTGTGTGGGACTTTCTCTATTAGTCCATCTATACTGACCTCCATCAGGTTGCAAATTAAAAATAATTTTTATCTGCATCTACCTCTGAAAAAATAGTTGGGCTTCTAGCTGTGTGTGGAACTTGTTCTATTAGTCCATCTATACTGACCTCCATCAGGTTGCAAACTGAATATAATTTTTTTCTGCATCTAGCTCTGAAAAAATATTTGGCCTTCTAGCAGTGTGTGGGACTTTCTCTATTAGTCCATCTATACTGACCTCCATCAGGTTGCAAATTAAAAATAATTTTTATCTGCATCTAGCTCTGAAAAAATATTTGGCCTTCTAGCAGTGTGTGGGACTTTCTCTATTAGTCCATGTATACTGACCTCCATCAGGTTGCAAATTAAAAATAATTTTTATCTGCATCTAGCTCTGAAAAAATATTTGGCCTTCTAGCAGTGTGTGGGACTTTCTCTATTAGTCCATCTATACTGACCTCCATCAGGTTGCAAATTAAAAATAATTTTTGTCTGTATCTAGCTCTGAAAAAATATTTGGCCTTCTAGCAGTGTGTGGGACTTTCTCTATTAGTCCATCTATACTGACCTCCATCAGAATGCAAATTAAAAATATTTTTTTGTCTGCATCTAGCTCTGAAAAAATATTTGGCCTTCTAGCAGTGTGTGGGACTTTCTCTATTAGTCCATCTATACTGACCTCCATCAGGTTGCAAACTGAATATATATTTTTTCTGCATCTACCTCTGAAAAAATATTTGGGCTTCTAGCTGTGTGTGGGACTTGTTCTATTAGTCCATCTATACTGACCTCCATCAGGTTGCAAATTGAATATAATTTTTTTCTGCATCTAACCCAGCCAATAGTTTTGGCCTAATACCACAGTTTGGCCACTCAGCTCTGCTCGGTTCCCATCCATTGTTTTTTTGTGCAAACAACTCCAGAGTTGTGAATTAGTTAACTACCAAAATGAGTGGAAAAAGGCCTGCTGCTGGTGGAAAGGGGAATAGGCGTGTTGGGAAGGGGAAAAATGGTTGTGTCCGTGGGGTAGGTGTTAAAGCAACAGTAACATCTGCAGAAGAAAGACCATCTTCCAGCCAAACTAAAGTGTCTACTTCTTTTAGCGGACAATGTGATAAGATCCCTTTCTTACGGCCACGCCAATCGCTACAAATTCCAGATGAGGCACAAAAACAGCAGGTGCTTCAACGGATATCAAGTGCTCCTTTAAGTGGGCTCTCCTCTACATCAACTTCAACATCACAAATACTCCAGTCCTCAAAGGTGTCACCCCAATCGCACTTGCTTCCTCACAGCTCCCAAATCTCCAGCTGCCCGTCTGAGTATGAGGTAGAACAGATGGTTGAGTCTGCAGAGCTGTTTACTCATACTATAGCCTGGGAATCAGAGGTCGACTCCAGCGCTTCTGTGAATCCAGACGAGGAAATGATCTGCACTGATGCCCAGAATCTTTATGAGTCGGATCCAGGACCAGACGCAGAAGGTTCTGACCATAATGTAGACCCTCACTCCCAAACTGCAACTCCTGTTGGTGGAGACAATGAGGAAGACGATGATGAGACTCAAATACCTGATTGGAGCGACAACTTTAGTTTTTTGTCAGGGCAGGAACAGGTTGGCTCTGAGGACGACGGGTGTGATAATGCACAGGGTGATGATGATGAGGTTGGAGATCCCACTTACTGTCAACCCACAGTCAGCCAAGAGATGAGGTCAGCAGAGGAGGTGGAGGAGGATGCTAGTGACGACGAGGTCAGGTTGCGCCTTCCTGGACAGATACGTAGTACTGGAAGCACGTCAACAACTGCATCCTCAAACACAACTCTGCCTCTCACCACAAGTCGTGGTGGCTCTTCAGGTCGCATGGGTGGTAAGCCTTGCATAGCCTGGGCATTTTTTCAGATCGATAAAGATGACCCAACTCGTGTTATCTGTAACATTTGTCAGCAAAAGCTAAGTAGAGGCCAAAAAATACATAGTTTGAGTACTTCATGCATGAACTGGCACATGGACATGAAGCATAAGTTGCAGTGGGAAGCTCACTGTGCTACAATGCGGCCTAGCCGGCCGGGCCAAAAAACCATCTGCCATATCTTGTGCATCCGCAGCCTCTTCATCCTCTGTGACTGGGGGGACAGCAGTCACACCTGTTTTGGGGCGCAGACCTGCCACCTCTTTACCCGCAACAGCCAGCGTGATTGGCAGGTCATCATTTTCTTTGGAGGTGGTAACACCAGCTGGTGTTGAGCGCTGTCCGACATCGATATCACCACCTTTGGATCAAGGCAACCTAACATGTCCGCCTGCATCTTCCTCACAGACCGGCAGTTTGCCGGGGACACCCTTATCAACCCCGTCTAAGCACAATAGCCAGCCCTCGGTCCCTCAGATGTGGACAAGTAAAAGACCATTTCCTCCTAGCCATGAGAAAGCTAAGAGGTTGAATTTCACCATCTGCAAGCTCTTGGCTACAGAAATGCTGCCTTTCCGCCTGGTGGACACAGAGCTTTTTCGAGACCTTATGTCCGTCGCAGTGCCCCAGTACCAGATGCCCAGTCGGCACTACTTCTCAAAGAAAGGTGTGCCTGCGCTCCACCAGCATGTCGCACACAACATCACCGCTTCTTTGAGAAACTCTGTGACAGGGTGCATTTCACCACAGACACTTGGACGAGTAGGCATGGACAGGGGCGTTACATGTCGCTGACTGGGCACTGGGTAACTATGGTGACAGCAGGACAAGGGGCTGCTGTCCAAGTCTTGCCGTCCCCACGAGATGTGCGTCAATCCTCTTTATCTCAAAGTTCCTCCACTGCTTCTGCCTCCTCAACCTCCTCTCGGTCCTCCACCTGCACCCAAAGCCTGTCTGGTCATGCCACAAGCTTTCTAACTGCGCAGAAGGGATCCTGCACACCTCCTTACTATGCTGGCAGTAGGGCTCAACGTCATCAGGCGGTTTTTACTTTGAAATGTCTGGGAAATGTGAGTCACACAGCTGAGGAGTTGTGGTCAGCTCTGGAGAACCAATTTCATGAATGGTTGTCTCCACTGGACCTGAAACCAGGGAAGGCCGTGTGCGACAATGCTGCAAACCTGGGTGCGGCCCTTCGCCGGGGCAATGTCACACACGTGCCTTGTATGGCTCACGTGTTGAACCTGGTTGTCCAGCAATTTTTAGCCCATTATCCCGGACTAGATGGCCTTCTGCAGAGGGCACGGTCGCTGTGTGCTCACTTCCGCCGTTCGCATCCCGCAGCTCAGCGACTTACATCTCTACAGAAGTCGTTGGGCCTGCCACTTCACCGGCTTAAATGCGATGTGCCTACCCGGTGGAATTCAACTCTGCACATGTTGCAGCGACTGTGGCAGCACCGACAAGCCCTGGTGCAATACGTTCTGACGTATAGCCTAGGCCAACGAGATCCAGAGGTGGGGCAAATCACGCTGGAGGAGTGGTCTCAGATCAGGGACCTATGCACCCTTCTGCACAGTTTTGAAATGGCGACGAAGATGTTTAGTGCTGACGATGCCATTATCAGCATGACTATTCCGGTGATTTACATGCTGGAGCACATGTTAAACAGAATTCGGAGTCAGGTGGTGGCACAAGAGGAGGTGGAGGAAGTAGAGGAGGAGGAGTTGTATGCGGAAGGTCCAGACGGTCGGCAGCACCAAGGCGGCAGGCATGTGAGGGTGGGGGAGATGGTTTTACCAGGGCGCATGGTAGCAGCCAAACTAGTGAGGAAGGTGCAGGAGCCCAGGAAGAAGTGGAGGACGAACTGATGGAAGACTCATCAGATGAGGGAGACCTTGATCACATTTCTGTTGTGTGAGGTTGGGGGGAGAGGACAGAGGAAGGAAGCATGATTGTTACCTCGCCACCAACACAACAGGGACTTGGTGCTCCTGGATGCGCAACACACATGAGTGCCTTCTTGCTGCACTACCTGCAACATGACCCTCGAATTGTGAGAATTAGAAATAATCCTGACTACTGGGTTGCCACACTGTTAGATCCCCGGTACAAAAGTAAATTTGCAGAAATTATTCCTGCCATAGAAAGGGATGCACGCATGCAGGAGTATCAGTAGAGACTGTTGCAGAATCTTACATGTGCTTTTCCACAAAACACCAGTGGTGCACGTAGTGAATCTCACAGTTCCAACTTGCCAACCGTGGGACCGTCGAGTGTTCAGCACTCAAACCGTAACAGAACCACAGTATCTGCTGGTAACATCAATTTTGCGGAATCATTTCACCACTTTTTTAGCCCATCCTTTGCAAGGCCACAGGAGACAAGAAGTCTGACACATAGTCAACGCCTAGAGACGATGGTACAGGAGTATCTTCAAGTAAACATTGAAGCCATGACTGTGTCACTGGACCCTTGCTATTTTTGGGCTTCCAATCTGGATAAATGGCCGGAGCTAGCCACTTACGCCTTGGAGATCTTGTCATGCCCCGCAGCCAGCGTTCTGTCTGAACGTGTGTTCAGCGCTGCTGGTGGTGTGCTGACAGATAAGCGCACGCGGCTCTCCACTGATAATGTAGACAGACTCACGTTCATAAAGATGAACAAATCATGGATCTGAAATGACTTTTCTACCCGTATGTCATCCTAGGGAGAGTAAAAGCTTGATGATTGGTTAAAATCACCTCACCAACCGTTTTAAGCTTTCAAATTACTAATCATGTTTATCTATATCTTGGCTGGAAAATAATTTGGGCTTTGTAGCAGTGTGCAGCACTGATTCTATTAGGCCATCTGTAATAAGCTCCACCAGATTTAAAATTACTAATCATGTTTATCTGTATCTTGGCTGGAAAATAATTTGGGCTTTGTAGCAGTGTGCAGTACTGATTCTATTAGGCCATCTATACTAAGCTCCACCAGATTTAAAATTACTAATCATGTTTATCTGTACCTTGGCTGGAAAATAATTTGGGCTTTGTAGCAGTGTGCAGCACTGATTCTATTAGGCCATCTATACTAAGCTCCACCAGATTTAAAATTAATAATAATTTTTAGCTGCATCTAGCCCGGAAAATAATTTTGGGGCTCCGAGATGCGCAAGACGCATAAGTGCCTTCTTGCTGCACTACCTGCAACATGACCCTCATATTGTCAGAATTCGAAGTAATCCTGACTACTGGGTTGCCACACTCTTAGATCCCCCAAACTTTTCGATCAACCTTTTCATTTTAATAAAGACCAAAAAAATGGTCATTTTGAAATTATAAGCATTAGCAGGTTATTAGAAACTGAAATCAAACAGTTTTCAACTCAAAACTTTATTCTAGGTGATGTTACATTTTCACATAGGACCCCTTGTTCGAAAGGAGCTTCTGAACTCTCTCGTCCATTGAATTTGTCAGGTTTTGGATGGTTTCTGCTTCAATTGTTTTGCATGAGGACAGAATATCCTCCCAGAGCTGTTGCTTAGATGCGAACTGCCTCCCGCCATCATAGACACTCCTTTTGATGATGCTCCAGAGGTTCTGAATGGGGTAGAGGTCAGGGGAGCATGGGGGTCACACCATAAGTTTGTCCCCTTTTATGCCCATATCAGCCAGAGATGCATATGTTTTATGTGCAGCATGAGATGGTGCATTATCATGCATAAAAATGATCTTGCTGTGTAATACACGGTTCTTCTTCTTGAACCATGGCAGGAAGTGCTGTTTGAGAAACTCCACATACATTATGGAGTTCATCTTTACCCCTTCAGGGATCCTAAAGGGGCCAACAATCTCTCTCCCCATGATTCCAGCCCAAAACATTACTCCACCTCCTCCTTGTTGGCGCTGTAGCCGTGTTTGCGTGTGGTGTCCATCAACCAGCCATCCTCCACTCCATCCATCTGGACCATCGAGCGTTGCACGGCACTCATCCGTGAACAAAACAGTTTTGAAATCAGTCTTCATGTAATGTTTGGCCCACTGGAGCCGTTTCTGCTTGTGTGAAGTGGATAGAGGAGGTCGACAGGATGGCGTATGCACAGCTGCAAACCTCTGAAGGACCCAGCATCTTGTTGCTCGGGGGACGTTGGAGGCACCTGCAGCTTCAAAAACTTGTCTGCTGCTATGACAAGGCATTTTTGCCGCTGCTCTTTTAACCTGACGTAATTGCCTGTAGGAAAGAGTCCTCAATTTGCCCTTATCAGCACGCACACGTGTGTACTGTGAATCAGCTACATACTTCTTGATTGCCAAGACACTTCATCCTGATCATCGCACAATGTTGATTGTAGTCATGCCTTGACCTAAACACTCCACAATTTGTTGCTTCTCAGCAGCCGACACATCCTTTTTCTTTCCCATTTTGGCAGAAAATGTAGGCTGCTTAATAATGTGGGACAGCCTTCTTAAGTAGTCTTGCCTTTCATTGGACACACCTGCCAAACTAATTAGCACAGGTGTCTGCAATTGCTTACAGTGATATAAAGAGCCCTGACACACATCACCATCAATGAGTTTAACTGACAAACAAACAAATTCTTCCCTTATCACTTCTAAACACTTTTTGCATAATAATTTGGAACACAGTGTACATGTGATTTTCCACAAAACACCAGTGGTTCACGTAGTGAATCTTACAGTTCTAACTTGCCAACCGTGGTCTGTATGGAGTTGTTCAATAAAGGGCCCAAAATTAAGATAACATAGATGGGAGAGGTCTCTATGAATAGGAATTCCTAAGTATTTGATACCCTGTGAGGGCCATGCAAAGGGAAAGTTGGACTGGATGGAATCCTGTATGGATTTGGGGAGGGAGACATCGAGGGCCTCAGACTTCGCTGCATTGATTTTAAAATTTGACCATGTAACAAAGTGATCTATTTCAGCCATAACAGCATGGATGGATATATGTGATTGAGTGATATATACTAGGACATCATCAGCAAATAGAGAGCACTTGTACTCGGTGCCTCCCACCTCAATCCACCTAATATTGGGGTTATGGCGAATTGATGAGAGCAGGTGCTCCGTCACTAGGATGTATAAGAGAGGGGACAGAGGACATCCCTGCCTTGTCCCATTGGTGATTGTGAAAGGTGATGAAAATGTTCTGATGCACCCCCTGGGCCTTGGGACACCCGGAGCCGGACCCTGTTTGGTGGATGCTGGTGGTTGTAGTCTCCGTGGCGGCGACCCGGTTCGATGGCTCAGGGCGGTCAAACCAGTGGCGGAACTATTTATGTGGTTTTGATGTTTAAATGTCTGACTACGCCACCCGTGGATTGCGGTCAGAGTGAACCGCCGCTGCAGGGCAGACCGCTGAGGCTGGTGTTGTGGATGCAGCAGAGCGTAGCATAACTCCCCACGGGAGGAGTATAGCCTCAGGGCAGTGTATGCGGAGGATGGGGGTGATGGTGCAGGGCAGCAGCAGTAACGACACGGAGTCAGTGATGCAGTCCAGGGCCTTTACTCATAGTTCTTATTATCCAGACCACGTCTGCAGGTAACGGCTGCCCACGTCGTACTGTGCTCACCAGGTGAGGGGCTCAGACAACTCCCAGATAACTTTGGAGCGCTTCACAGGACCCCCTTTGTGTGTCCTTTGTCTGGCCTTTCTTACCAACCCTTCTGTCCGGCTGCCTCGGGCCTCCTCTTGGTAAACTTGGCGCCAGTTTCCCTGACCCTATGTGGTGCCTTCCTAGCGGGTGTAGCGAGGGGCTGCGCCACATAAAATGTCACAGCCTCCGGTTTCTAGCTGAGGGTCGTTTCCTGCCTCCACTAGTTTCGGGGTCCGGTCTCCCCCTTTGGCCTGACCCCTCCACGCAGGTGGATTCTGGCGTGCGGTGGCGACTCGCCCGTCCGCACCCCTGGGATCCCTTCGTTCCTCGTTCCTGGAGCCTTCTCCTCTCCTCTTCCTTCCTTCTCCCTCTTCCAGGCCTGGGCCTCTGTTACTAGGCCCGCCTCCGGAGCAGAGCTCATGCAGAGCCCCTGCTCCCTGTCACTTCTGCTCAGACTTCTCTGCACTGAACTAAGATGGTGCCCACCTTTTATACTCCCTTCTCAATGCACCCAGGAACTGCTTCCTCCCTGCTCCTGCACTACAGGGTTCCCCTTCCTCAGTGTTCCCTCCCCCCACTCCATCCAGGGACAGGGACTGTCGTGCCCATCTCAGGGGCATATTGGTCGCCCTGCCCCACGGCAATGTCGTGTAGTGCATGCAGGTGTCGGGTCCTGATCCACACTCCATCCTTACCTGAGAGTGAGATATCACACCTCTGGGTGAGGTGCAATACCTCTGTAGCAACCGAGCCCTCAGGGTGCTACAGTTCCATTTATCTTCAGCCTAGGTGACGTATTGCGATACAGGGCCGTGATTTTGGCTATAAAAGGGTCCCCTAGACCCCTACCCCAAGCTTTTTAAGAGAATCATATATGGCGTGCCAGGAGACTCTATGGAATGCTTTCTCAGCATCCAACGAGAGTATCTAATTACAAATTTTTAACTGCATCTAGCCCAGGAAATACTTTGTGCCTAGTAGCAGTGTCTGCTAGTCAGCGGATTATCCTGGCTGTTAAGCAAGCTACACCACCTGTAGTTTGGACACTTCATTTTTTCAAAGGAAATGCTTCGGGACCACGGGATACTCAGTGAAGAGCATCAGGAGGCACCCCAAGGCATAGGGGCTGGGACTGGCAGTAGGATGCCTTGCGGTGGACAGCCGAGCTCGATCCTTATAAAAGCTTTTTAACTGCAGCAGCTTTAGTGGACGCTACTGGAGCTGGAATTACGCGGCTGCTGGCATGAGACTTGCCCTCCAATAGATCCTTGTAAATGGATTTAAAGTGTATTCATTCAAATTAGAGAGACAATTTAAATTAAAAAGCTTAGAGCTGCCTCCACCACAGGGGGCTCGCTCGACTCACCAGCGGACAGGCACCAGTATTGGGAGAGGGGGGCTGGCCGTCAGGGTTCACCGCGGCTCTGGCACAAACCCGGCGACACGGAGGTGGCAGGAGCGGACTGGCCATGTCGGCTTCTCAGTTTTTGGATTTTAGAAGGGCATGACATGCCTATATCTGTGTCTCCCCCTCCTTTTACTCCTCCACCTCTTTTCTTTTCGCATGACTATATGTACTTGTCACTTTTCCATGTGTTAGTTGTGTCTTCTGAGCAGTTTGTCAGCTTTTGGACACCTTTGAAGGTGTTTTCTATGTGTTTCTATGTGTTTTTGTTTGCCTGCCATTGGTTTTAACGGTGTTCGAAGGTGTTCGACGAACAGTTCGACGAACAGTTCGGCGAACACACGGGTGTTCGACGAACCGAACCGAACTCGAACACTACGGGGGTGGCTCAACACTAGTCCCCTGCTTCTGCAGCCAACTCCACTCTCTATTACAACACAAATTCAGACCTCAAACCAGATCCCTTAAGCAATGCAGAACCCAGACAAGATACAGTGGGGAAAATATTTGATACACTGCCGACTTGGCAAGTTTTCCCACCTACAAAGAATGGAGAGGTCTGTACTTTTTATCATAGGTACACTTCAACTGTGAGAGACTGAATGTAAAAATTAAAACCAGAAAATTACATTGTATGATTTTTAAATAATTAAATTGCATTTTATTGCATGAAATAAGTATTTGATCACCTACCAACTAGCAAGAATTCTGGCTCTCACAGACCTGTTCGTTTTTCTTTAAGATGCCCTTCTACTCTGCACTCATTACCTGTATTAATTGTACCTGTTTGAACTCAT
Organism: Phyllobates terribilis; assembly: GCF_046119375.1. NCBI lineage: Eukaryota > Metazoa > Chordata > Amphibia > Anura > Dendrobatidae > Phyllobates > Phyllobates terribilis. The sequence goes on along the minus strand of NW_027362768.1, from coordinate 140,663,728 downwards.
TACCTGTATAAAAGACACCTATCCACACACTCAATCAATCACACTCCAACCTCTCCACGATTGTCAAGTCCAAAGTGCTGTCTAAGGACACCAGGGACAAAATTGTAGACCTGCACAAGGCTGGGATGGGCTACAGGAAAATAGGCAAGCAGCTTTGTGAGCAGGCAACAACTGTTGGCACAATTATTAGAAAATGGAAGAAACACAAGATGACTGTCAATCTTCCTCTGTCTGGGGCTCCATGCAAGATCTCGCCTCGTGGGGTGAGGATGATTCTGAGAAAGGTCAGGAATCTGCCCAGAACTACATGGGAGGACCTAGTCAATGACTTGCAGAGAGCTGGGGCCACAGTCTCAAACATTACCATTAGTAACACACTACATCATCATGGATTATAATCCTGCAGGGCATGCAAGGTCCCCCTGTTCACTACCGCACATGTCCAGGCACATTTGAAGTTCGCCAATAACCATCTAGATGGTCCAGAGGTGGCATGGGGGAAGGTCATGTGGTCAGATGAGACCAGAATATAACTTTTTGGTATCAACTCCACTCTCCGTGTTTGGAGGAAGATAAAGGACGTGTACAACTCCAAGAACACCATCCCAACCGTGAAGCATGGTGAAGAAACATCATACTTTGGGTGTGCTTTTCTGAAAAGGTGACAGGACGACTGCACTGTATTGAAGGGAGGATTGATGGGGTCATATATCGTGAGATTTTGTTCAACAACCTACTTCCCTCAGCAAGAGCATTGAAGAAGGGTCATGGCTGGGTCTTTCAGCATGACAATGACCTGAATCACATAGCCAGGGCAACTAAGGAGTGGCTCCGTAAGAAGCATTTCAAGGTCCTGGAGTGGCCTAGCCAGTCTTCAGACCTGAACCCAATAGAAAATCTTTGGAGGGAGCTGAAACTCAATGTTGCCCTACGACAGCCCCAAAACCGGAAAGATCTGGAGAAGATCTGTATTGAGGAGTGGGCCAAAATCCCTGCTGCAGTGCAATATAGGAAACGTCTGACCTCTGTAATTGCAAACAAGGGTTTTTGTATCAAATATTAAGTTCTCGTTTTCTATTGTATCAAATACTTGATACAATGTGATTTTCTGGATTTTTTGAAAGATTTTGTCTCTCACAGGTGAAGTGTATCCACGATAAAAATTACAGACCTCTCCATTCTTTGTAGGTGGGAAACTTGCAAAATCGGCAGTGTATCAAATACGTACTTTCCCCACTGTACTCTAGGAATGTCTATCCCCAATCTAGGGCTACCTTTTTATTTAAGAAAAGAGTGCACATCCTCATATTGGTGATTTTTCTAAATATTACCTCCTAGCAAGAGCTGGGTCTAAACCCGGCATGCAGAATGGGATTCCACAACTCTCCATGGTCCTTGTGGCTGTGAAAGAGTACGTTTTTTGCTCTTTGCACTAGACCACCGATGCCGCATGCTTTACTAAGCTGTTACCGAATGGAAACAATATTAGAGAGTTCACCGTTTGGTAACTGTATATTAAAGGATGTGGCAGCGCTGGGTTAGTGCAAAGAGCGAAATCTTGTGATAACACGTGAGATCTTGTGATTTCACACCAAGGAAGGCTGTGGGATCCCTCTCTACATGATGAGTTAACACAGTTCGCAAGTTCGGACCCAACTTTTGCTAGTAGGTTGAGTTCTTTAGGGGGCATTAGGGACACTTCTGACCACTTTGGTAATTACATGATATTTAGAAAAATCGCCAGTCTGAAACTGCCAACTCTTTTCTTAAATAAAAAAGGCAGTCAGAAACTGGAGATAGGTGATCACAAAATCCATTCAGACTCCTGACAAGATGCTTTTATTCAGACCGCAGAACAAATCCTTAAATAAATTCAGACCCAAGGCCAAACTCTTAAACAAATTCACATTCAAGGCCATACTGCGGAATTGATTGAGACCCCTGATTAGGCCTCTAAAAAAAATTCAGTTCCTAGACCTGACTTCTAAATTAAGTCCTTAAATGAGACGCCTGTGTACTTACCTTCCTCATTCCAGAGCTTATTTTCCATGACAAGCATCACCACATGTTCGTACTGTTGAAAGTGTTAGTGCTATGTGTACATCACCTGACAGTGTCAATGTAGCGCCCCGAGGGTTCGGCCGCTACAGGGGTATTGCACCTCAGACCAGAGGTGTGATATTCCACTCCCAGGTAAGGATGGAGTATGGACCAGGGCTCAGTTAGCTGCATGCAGCACACACACCCCATTTCCGAGGGACAGCTCAACGGTGCTCCCACTAGACAGAAGTGCAGGCACGACCGACCATGTCCCTGCTGGAGTGGGGAGGGAGGGGTGGAACACCCAGTGCTGTAGGGGCAGATAGGGGGCGGTTCCTGAGCGTAGGTAGGAGCCCATTGGTTGCTAGTCACCTGGGCTCATGGCTAGAGGGAGGTATAAAAGGTGGGCACCATCTTAGTTCTGGGTTCGTTCAGCCAGAGGAGAAGACAGGGAGTAGAGGCTCTGTAGGAGCTCTACTCCAGGAGGGCCTAGTGAGAGGCCGAGGAGGAGGTGAAGGGGAGCTGAGATTCTGGCTCATCTCAGCTCCAAGAGGAAGGAACAGAAAGGAACAGAACAGGAAAGAAAGAGAAGGAGAGACAGAGAAACAGAAGGGCTCAGGAACAAGAAGGTGGAAGGGACCCTAAGAACCCACGAGAATCCAGGGTGCAGGGTCAGGCAGATTAAGGGTACCGGATCCCAAGTTGGTAGAGGAGAAACAACCCTCAGCCAAAGACCGGTCGTCGTGATCATCTATTGGTGCGACACCTCATCAAACCTGCTAGGACAGCGGAGGACGGGGCCCACGTTTAACCGCACAAGTCCGCGGTAGCTGGACAAAAGTGGGTCACTGGTGAGGCAGGCCAGAGAAAGGATTAAAGGGGGTCCTGTGCCATGCTCCTGAGCTGCCTGGGAGTTGACCGAGCCCTTCACCTGGTGGACGCAGCACGGCTCGGGCGGTCACTGCTGACAGAAGTGACCCGGAACAAAATGAACTGTGAGTAAAGACCCTGGACTGTAACTTGTTGTCTGTGTGCTCCTTCGCGCCTCCAGCACTATCAGCACCGGGACTCGCACTACCATCACTCCCACCATTCACTACTCTGCCCTGGGGCCGCACTCTTCCCGTGGGGAGTCACACCATCCCAGCTGCACACGTCATCGGCCCCAGCGGACTGCCTTGCAGCGGCGGTTCCTAATAACCGCAATCCACGGGTGGCGTAGTCGGACATTATTTGAAACACGTAGCAGACTACCATTGGCCTGACCACCCTGAGCTGCGGGACCGGGCCGCCACTACTACTCCCAGCGTCTCCCTATTGCCCGGTTCCGCGTGCCCCACGGCCCAGGGGGCGAGTCATCAGGACTTACTGTAGTGTATTTGGTCCTAGAACTTAACAGGAGCCCTGCAGCAAAGAGGTATATATTATGGGTCAGTGGTAGAATCGTGACAGGAATGCAATTGATAAAGACTTAGAATAGCAAATGTCCTTGCACAAAGGCTGCAGAAAATTCTTTTTGATATTTACTGTACATTGCACTTAAGAATCTGTTCACACAGCTATTCATAGATTTTGGGGTATTTGGGGAACATTAATGACATTTTACAGGTTTCTTAATTGCCTCTAACTGTATAAATAATAAATGAATGATTGCTGGGGGGGCTGACAGTTAAAAGCGCTACCAGTGCTGAGAATGAGGTTCCTAAAATCCTGTGTGTGAATGGTATGATGTTGCCCATGCTTGACCACCATTGTTTTCACTTTTATGGAACTGAAGGAATGAATCGCCGTCAGTCCTATAGAATTGAATGAAACTGTGGTTGAGGATGTGCACCAGCGCTCTATTAACACAGCAGACTTCCTTCCATTAACACAGTGGACCATAGTTCTTAGAGTCATGGTGGTCCTAAAGTGGAGCCCAATCATACATACGTTTGTCACATATGCTATGCATAACTATTTCTTCTCTACCTTGTTTATGGCTATGATCAGTGATATGCAGCCTTTGTTCTTGTTCTAATTTTGTATCACTTTTTTAGGTATATAACTGTTAATGCAACTATTTATTATATGATGAGCATTGGAAACCAAATTGAAGAGCCTTATTGTGTTTACTGGGGCTAGCCATGCTTTACTGTGATGGCACACATCCTCATGAAGCCAAAGACTTAAACAATCTTATGTTTTTTTCTTCCTGATTTAATATGTTTAATCAAAAATATATTGTGTTTATTACAAAATACCAATTGCATTTTTATCTGGACATTTACTTTTTGTTTTGTACATGTCCTTTAATTTTTCCTTTTCTACTTAGTTTATGTATCTTTCATTGTTTGCTGATGTTTTTTCTTTGTCTGTGGCCCTGACTCTCTTTTAAATCCATGTACAATTTTTTCTCCATCACTTTTTCTACAAACCAGACTATTTTTTGTTGCTTTCCCTGGCTCCTCTCAATTATGTCTACCATTTGTTCTGCATTACTCAGAGAGCCCTAAGAGACTCGATGGCTTCTGAGGTGGAGTCTGGGGTTTGAGATGTATGGAGCTGCCATGTTTTGCTATATTTTGTCCAATGCCTGGACTAAGTACTAAGAGATCATTAACTGAAACAGTCAGCACGATCCAGCCAAATAATAACTGTCCAAACACACAGGGCTCAAATTAGATTTCGGGCAATAGTGAGGGTTTGACTGAGATTGAAATCGGCTGATAGTATTTCTTACACAACACAGACAAGGCACACATTAACATCTCATAAAAAGTTATGCTACCTCCCCACAAATGCAGACTGTTGATGCCACAGGGGGCTAAAGAAGTAAAAATAGTATTGCTAACATATAACATGCCAACATATTACATCCAAGCAAATCACTTTACAGGAGGAGCATAAAAGCTCCCAAGCACACTAGATCAAAGTGGACCAAATGCGCAAATTTGGTGGAATTGGCTGACCATCTGATGTTTATGAGGTGCTCCCAATTCTACGGGGGATAGCCTGATCAGATTGTTTAAATTCAGCAGCCAATCTATTTGTTTTACCACTAGATCAGCTCACACCTCTATCCACATGAATACCTGGACAACCTGAGCATTCAAGTGTAAGGTGGAGTCGGGGAGAAAGCGGATGGCTAAACAAGTGGACAACAGCTATCTGAAGTGTAGGTGCATCTTAAAGGGAATTTGTCATTCTACCCCCTAAACTGATTATATGTTTTGTAGGGTTCTACTCACTTGGCTGCGTCAGGAGGCAAACAGGAAGCGTTTTCATTTAAATGTCTGTGTCGGTTTATTACCTCATAAACCGTGCATAAGCAAAAAGGAAAACAAACAGCCTTTAGTGCAGGCAAAACAAAGTAAACAGTCTGTGCCTGCACCAGATGTTTAAGCAGGTCCTCCATTTTGAATGGCGTCGCTTGTTGGCTTGTGGCAGACTTCACCCAGGACATGCAGTACGTCTTGTAGCAGTCACATGTGTCTGCTGGGAATGCTGCCTGCACTTCTAACACCAATTGTAGGGTTCTACTCACTTGGGTGCATCAGGAGGCAAACAGGAAGCATTTTCATTTAAATGTCCGTGTCGGTTTATTACCTCATAAACCGTGCATAAGCAAAAAGGAAAACAAACCGCCTTTAGTGCAGGCAAAACAAAGTAAACAGTCTGTGCCTGCACCAGATGTTTAAGTAAACAGCCTTTCAGGCAAAGTCTCTGGTTAGCCAGTCCTGTGGGCACACAAGCTGGGTAACATCCAGTATGCTGGCTCAGTCTTGAGACAACCACACACGGGAAGCCTTCTCCCTCCGTACACAGACCATGTGTCAAATAAAGGACTCCATTTTAAACTTTTAATCACACACAGAGATGAGGTATGTGGGCAGCCAGATCTCTCATGGCTGCCCGTAACCTGGTCCGGGTGCACCAAACAATCCTCTTAGTGCTATGTGCACTAGAGCAACACTTCAGGATTACATCACAGATAACAGTCATCTCTATGACACATACCTCCCATCAACTATATGCGTTACATACCTTCCCCCTCTGCCTAAAGCTGTGGGGCTTGGCACCTTCTACTACTAGACAGGGGATTCTTGAGAGGGCATCAGCATTCCCATGTAGCTTCCCAGCTCTATGTTCCACATGGAAGCTGAAATCCTGTAAGGCTAAAAACCAGCGGGTGACTCTAGTATTTTCCCCCTTTTCTCCCTCATCCACCAGAGTGGGGCATGGTCTGATGCCAATTTAAACTTTTGTCCCAACAGATAGTACCCACTTTATGGCTAATCATTCCTTTTCTATGACAGCATAATTTTTCTTACACGAAAATAGCTTCCTACTAGTGTTGAGCCACCCCCGTAGTGTTCGAGTTCGGTTCGGTTCGTCGAACACCCGTGTGTTCGCAGAACTGTTCGTCGAACACCTTCGAACACCGTTAAAACCAATGGCAGGCAAACAAAAACACATAGAAACACATAGAAAACACCTTCAAAGGTGTCCAAAAGCTGACAAACTGCTCAGAAGACATAACTAACACATGGAAAAGTGACAAGTACATATAGTCATGCGAAAATAAAAGAGGTGGAGGAGTAAAAGGAGGGGGAGACACAGATATAGGCATGTCATGCCCTTCTAAAATCCAAAAAGTGAGAAGCCGACACGGCCAGTCCGCTCCTGCCCGTGCTACCTCCGTGTCGCCGGGTTTGTGCCAGAGCCACGGTGAACCCTGACGGCCAGCCCCCCTCTCCCAATACTGGTGCCTGTCCGCTGGTGGGTCGAGCGAGCCCCCCTGTGGTGGAGGCAGCTCTAAGCTTTTTAATTTAAATTGTCTCTCTAATTTGAATGAATACACTTTAAATCCATTTACAAGGATCTATTGGAGGGCAAGTCTCATGCCAGCAGCCGCGGTAATTCCAGCTCCAGTAGCGTCCACTAAAGCTGCTGCAGTTAAAAAGCTTTTATAAGGATCGAGCTCGGCTGTCCACCGCAAGGCATCCTACTGCCAGTCCCAGCCCCTATGCCTTGGGGTGCCTCCTGATGCTCTTCACTAAGTATCCCATGGTCCCGAAGCATTTCCTTTGAAAAAATTAAGTGTCTAAACTACAGGTGGTGCAGCTTGCTTAACAGCCGGGATAATCCGCTGACTAGCAGACACTGCTACTAGGCACAAAGTATTTCCTGGGCTAGATGCAGTTAAAAATTTGTAATTAGATACTCTCGTTGGATGCTGAGAAAGCATTCCATAGAGTCTCCTGGCACGCCATATATGATTCTCTTAAAAAGCTTGGGGTAGGGGTCTAGGGGACCCTTTTATAGCCAAAATCACGGCCCTGTATCGCAATACGTCACCTAGGCTGAAGATAAATGGAACTGTAGCACCCTGAGGGCTCAGTTGCTACAGACGTATTGCACCTCACCCAGAGGTGTGATATCTCACTCTCAGGTAAGGATGGAGTGTGGATCAGGACCCGACACCTGCATGCATTACACCACATTGCCGTGGGGCAGGGCGACCAATATGCCCCTGAGATGGGCACGACAGTCCCTGTCCCTGGCTGGAGTGGGGGGAGGGAACACTGAGGAAGGGGAACCCTGTAGTGCAGGAGCAGGGAGGAAGCAGTTCCTGGGTGCATTGAGAAGGGAGTATAAAAGGTGGGCACCATCTTTGTTCAGTGCAGAGAAGTCTGAGCAGAAGTGGCAGGGAGCAGGGGCTCTGCATGAGCTCTGCTCCGGAGGCGGGCCTAGTAACAGAGGCCCAGGCCTGGAAGAGGGAGAAGGAAGGAAGAGGAGCGGAGAAGGCTCCAGGAACGAGGAATGAAGGGATCCCAGGGGTGCGGACGGGCGAGTCGCCACCGCACGCCCGAATCCACCTGCGTGGAGGGGTCAGGCCAAAGGGGGAGACCGGTCCCCGAACTAGTGGAGGCAGGAAACGACCCTCAGCTAGAAACCGGAGGCTCTGACATTTTATGTGGCGCAGCCCCTCGCTACACCCGCTAGGAAGGCACCACATAGGGTCAGGGAAACTGGCGCCAAGTATACCAAGAGGAGGCCCGAGGCAGCCGGAGAGAAGTGTTGGTAAGAAAGGCCAGACAAAGGACACACAAAGGGGGTCCTGTGAAGTGCTCCAAAGTTATCTGGGAGCTGTCTGAGCCCCTCACCTGGTGAGCACAGTACGACGTGGGCAGCCGTTACCTGCAGACGTGGTCTGGATAATAAGAACTGTGAGTAAAGGCCCTGAACTGCATCACTGACTCCGTGTCGTTACTGCTGCTGCCCTGCACCATCACCCCCATCCTCCGCATACACTGCCCTGAGGCTATACTCCTCCCGTGGGGAGTTATGCTACGCTCTGCTGCACCCACAACACCAGCCTCAGCGGTCTGCCCTGTAGCGGCGGTTCACTCTGACCGCAATCCACGGGTGGCGTAGTCGGACATTTAAACATCAAAACCACATAAATAGTTCCGCCACTGGTTTGACCGCCCTGAGCCACGGAACCGGGTCGCCGCCACGAAGACTACAACCACCAGCATCCACCAAAAAGGGTCCGGCTCCGGGTGTCCCAAGGCCCAGGGGGTGCGTCAGAACATTTTCATCACCTTTCACAATCACCAATGGGACAAGGCAGTGATGTCCTCTGTCCCCTCTCTTATACATCCTAGTGACGGAGCACCTGCTCTCATCAATTCGCCATAACCCCAATATTAGGTGGATTGAGGTGCGAGGCACCGAGTACAAGTGCTCTCTATTTGCTGATGATGTCCTAGTATATATCACTCAATCACATATATCCATCCATGCTGTCATGGCTGAAATAGATCACTTTGTTACATGGTAAAATTTTAAAATCAATGCAGCGAAGTCTGAGGCCCTCGACGTCTCCCTCCCCAAATCCATATAGGATTCCATCCAGTCCAACTTTCCCTTTGCCTGGCCCTCACAGGGTATCAAATACTTAGGAATTCCTATTCATAGAGACCTCTCCCATCTATGTTATCTTAATTTTGGGCCCTTTATTGAACAACTCCATACAGACCACGGTTGGCAAGTTAGAACTGTAAGATTCACTACGTGAACCACTGGTGTTTTGTGGAAAAGCACATGTACACTGCGTTCCAAATTATTATGCAAAAAGTGTTTAGGAGTGATAAGGGAAGAATTTGTTTGTTTGTCAGTTAAACTCATTGATGGTGATGTGTGTCAGGGCTCTTTATATCACTGTAAGCAATTGCAGACACCTGTGCTAATTAGTTTGGCAGGTGTGTCCAATGAAAGGCAAGACTACTTAAGAAGGCTCTCTCACATTATTAAGCAGCCTACATTTTCTGCCAAAATGGGAAAGAAAAAGGATGTGTCGGCTGCTGAGAAGCAACAAATTGTGGAGTGTTTAGGTCAAGGCATGACTACAATCAACATTGTGCGATGATCAGGATGAAGTGTCTTGGCAATCAAGAAGTATGTAGCTGATTCACAGTACACACGTGTGCGTGCTGATAAGGGCAAATTGAGGACTCTTTCCTACAGGCAATTACGTCAGGTTGAAAGAGCAGCGGCAAAAAAGCCTTGTCATAGCAGCAGACAAGTTTTTGAAGCTGCTTGTGCCTCCAACGTCCCCCGAACAACAAGATGCAGGGTCCTTCAGAGGTTTGCAGCTGTGCATGCGCCATCCTGTCGACCTCCTCTATCCACTTCACACAAGCAGAAACGGCTCCAGTGGGCCAAACATTACATGAAGACTGATTTCAAAACTGTTTTGTTCACGGATGAGTGCCGTGCAGCGCTCGATGGTCCAGATGGATGGAGTGGAGGATGGCTGGTTGATGGACACCCCACGCAAATACGGCTACAGCGCCAACAAGGAGGAGGTGGAGTAATGTTTTGGGCTGGAATCATGGGGAGAGAGATTGTCGGCCCCTTTAGGATCCCTGAAGGCGCTAAAGATGAACTCCATAATGTATGTGGATTTTCTCAAACAGCACTTCCTGCCATGGTTCAAGAAGAAGAACCGTGTATTTCACAGCAAGATCATTTTTCTGCATGATAATGCACCATCTCATGCTGCACATAAAACATCTGCATCTCTGGCTGATATGGGCATAAAAGGGGACAAAGTTATGGTGTGACCCCCATGCTCCCCTGACCTCTACCCCATTCAGAACCTTTGGAGCATCATTAAAAGGAGTGTCTATGATGGCGGGAGGCAGTTCACATCTAAGCAACAGCTCTGGGAGGGTATTCTGTCCTCATGCAAAACAATTGAAGCAGAAACCATCCAAAACCTGACAAATTCAATGGACGAGAGAGTTCAGAAGCTCCTTTCGAACAAGGGGTCCTATGTGAAAATGTAACATCACCTAGAATAAAGTTTTGAGTTGAAAACTGTTTGATTTCAGTTTCTAACAACCTGCTAATGCTTATAATTTCAAAAATGACCATTTTTTTGGTCTTTATTAAAATGAAAAGGTTGATCAAAAAGTTTGGGGGATCTAAGAGTGTGGCAACCCAGTAGTCATGATTACTTCGAATTCTGACAATATGAGGGTCATGCTGCAGGTAGTGCAGCAAGAAGGCACTTATGTGCCTTGCGCATCTCGGAGCCCCAAAATTATTTTTCGGGCTAGATGCAGCTAAAAATTATTTTTAATTTTAAATCTGGTGAAGCTTTAGTATAGATGGCCTAATAGGATCAGTGCTGCACACTGCTACAAAGCCCAAATTATTTTCCAGTCAAGATACAGATAAACATGATTAGTAATTTGAAAGCTTAAAACGGTTGGTAGGGTGATTTTAACCAATCATCAAGCTTTTACTCTCCCCAGGATGACACAGGGGTAGAAAAGTCGTTTCGGATCCATGATTTGTTCATCTTTATGAACGTGAGTCTGTCTACATTATCAGTGGAGAGCCGCGTGCGCTTATCTGTCAGCACACCACCAGCAGCGCTGAACACACGTTCAGACAGAACGCTGGCTGCGGGGCATGACAAGATCTCCAAGGCGTAAGTGGCTAGCTCCGGCCATTTATCCAGATTGGAAGCCCAAAAAGAGCAAGGGTCCAGTGACACAGTCGTGGCTTCAATGTTTACTTGGAGATACTCCTGTACCATCGTCTCTAGGCGTTGACTATGTGTCAGACTTCTTGTCTCCTGTGGCCTTGCAAAGGATGGGCTAAAAAAGTGGTGAAATGATTCCGCAAAATTGATGTTACCAGCAGATACTGTGGTTCTGTTACGGTTTGAGTGCTGAACACTTGACGGTCCCACGGTTGGCAAGTTGGAACTGTGAGATTCACTACGTGCACCACTGGTATTTTGTGGAAAAGCACATGTAAGATTCTGCAACAGTCTCTGCTGATACTCCTGCATGCGTGCATCCCTTTCTATGGCAGGAATAATTTCTGCAAATTTACTTTTGTACCGGGGATCTAACAGTGTGGCAACCCAGTAGTCAGGATTATTTCTAATTCTCACAATTCGAGGGTCATGTTGCAGGTAGTGCAGCAAGAAGGCACTCATGTGTGTTGCGCATCCAGGAGCACCAAGTCCCTGTTGTGTTGGTGGCGAGGTAACAATCATGCTTCCTTCCTCTGTCCTCTCCCCCCAACCTCGCACAACAGAAATGTGATCAAGGTCTCCCTCATCTGATGAGTCTTCCATCAGTTCGTCCTCCACTTCTTCCTGGGCTCCTGCACCTTCCTCACTAGTTTGGCTGCTACCATGCGCCCTGGTAAAACCATCTCCCCCACCCTCACGTGCCTGCCGCCTTGGTGCTGCCGACCGTCTGGACCTTGCAGATGTTAGCCCTTCCGCATACAACTCCTCCTCCTCTACTTCCTCCACCTCCTCTTGTGCCACCACCTGACTCCGAATTCTGTTTAACATGTGCTCCAGCATGTAAATCACCGGAATAGTCATGCTGATAATGGCATCGTCAGCACTAAACATCTTCGTCGCCATTTCAAAACTGTGCAGAAGGGTGCATAGGTCCCTGATCTGAGACCACTCCTCCAGCGTGATTTGCCCCACCTCTGAATCTCGTTGGCCCAGGCTATACGTCAGAACGTATTGCACCAGGGCTTGTCGGTGCTGCCACAGTCGCTGCAACATGTGCAGAGTTGAATTCCACCGGGTAGGCACATCGCATTTTAGCCGGTGAAGTGGCAGGCCCAACGACTTCTGTAGAGATGTAAGTCGCTGAGCTGCGGGATGCGAACGGCGGAAGTGAGCACACAGCGACCGTGCCCTCTGCAGAAGGCCATCTAGTCTGGGATAGTGGGCTAAAAATTGCTGGACAACCAGGTTCAACACGTGAGCCATACAAGGCACGTGTGTGACATTGCCCCGGCGAAGGGCCGCACCCAGGTTTGCAGCATTGTCGCACACGGCCTTCCCTGGTTTCAGGTCCAGTGGAGACAACCATTCATGAAATTGGTTCTCCAGAGCTGACCACAACTCCTCAGCTGTGTGACTCACATTTCTCAGACATTTCAATGTAAAAACCGCCTGATGACGTTGAGCCCTACTGCCAGCATAGTAAGGAGGTGTGCAGGATCCCTTCTGCGCAGTTAGAAAGCTTGTGGCATGACCAGACAGGCTTTGGGTGCAGGTGGAAGACCGAGAGGAGGTTGAGGAGGCAGAAGCAGTGGAGGAACTTTGACATAAAGAGGATTGACGCACAACTCGTGGGGACGGCAAGACTTGGACAGCAGCCCCTTGTCCTGCTGTCACCATAGTTACCCAGTGCCCAGTCAGCGACATGTAACGCCCCTGTCCATGCCTACTCGTCCAAGTGTCTGTGGTGAAATGCACCCTGTCACACACAGAGTTTCTCAAAGAAGCGGTGATGTTATGTGCGACATGCTGGTGGAGCGCAGGCACACCTTTCTTTGAGAAGTAGTGCCGACTGGGCATCTGGTACTGGGGCACTGCGACGGACATAAGGTCTCGAAAATCCTCTGTGTCCAGCAGGCGGAAAGGCAGCATTTCTGTAGCCAAGAGCTTGCAGATGGTGAAATTCAACCTCTTAGCTTTCTCATGGCTAGGAGGAAATGGTCTTTTACTTGTCCACATCTGAGGGACCGAGGGCTGGCTATTGTGCTTAGACGGGGTTGATAAGGGTGTACCCGGCAAACTGCCGGTCTGTGAGGAAGATGCAGGCGGACATGTTAGGTTGCCTTGATCCAAAGGTGGTGCTATCGATGTCGGACAGCGCTCAACACCAGCTGGTGTTACCACCTCCAAAGAAAATGATGACCTGCCAATCACGCTGGCTGTTGCGGGTAAAGAGGTGGCAGGTCTGCGCCCCAAAACAGGTGTGACTGCTGTCCCCCCAGTCACAGAGGATGAAGAGGCCGCGGATGCACAAGATATGGCAGACGGTGGTTGGCCCAGCCGGCTAGGCCGCATTGTAGCACACTGAGCTTCCCACTGCAACTTATGCTTCATGTCCATGTGCCGGTTCATGCATGAAGTACTCAAACTATGTATTTTTTGGCCTCTACTTAGCTTTTGCTGACAAATGTTACAGATAACACGAGTTGGGTCATCTTTATCGATCTGAAAAAATGCCCAGGCTATGCAAGGCTTAGCACCCATGCGACCTGAAGAGCCACCACGACTTGTGGTTAGAGGCAGAGTTGTGTTTGAGGATGCAGTTGTTGACGTGCTTCCAGTACTACGTCTCTGTCCAGGAAGGCGCAACCTGACCTCGTCGTCACTAGCATCTTCCTCCACCTCCTCTGCTGACCTCATCTCTTGGCTGACTGTGGGTTGACAGTAAGTGGGATCTCCGACCTCATCATCATCACCCTGTGCGTTATCACACCCGTCGTCCTCAGAGCCAACCTGTTCCTGCCCTGACAAAAAACTAAAGTTGTCGCTCCAATCAGGTATTTGAGTCTTATCATCGTCTTCCTCATTGTCTCCACCAACAGGAGTTACAGTTTCGGAATGAGGGTCTACATTATGGTCAGAACCTTCTGCGTCTGGTCCTGGATCCGACTCATAAAGATTCTGGGCATCAGTGCAGATCATTTCCTCGTCTGGATTCACAGAAGCGCTGGAGTCGACCTCTGATTCCCAGGCTATAGTATGAGTAAACAGCTCTGCAGACTCAACCATCTGTTCTACCTCATACTCAGACGGGCAGCTGGAGATTTGGGAGCTGTGAGGAAGCAAGTGCGATTTGGGTGACACCTTTGAGGACTGGAGTATTTGTGATGTTGAAGTTGATGTGGAGGAGAGCCCACTTAAAGGAGCACTTGATATCCGTTGAAGCACCTGCTGTTTTTGTGCCTCATCTGGAATTTGTAGCGATTGGCGTGGCCGTAAGAAAGGGATCTTATCACATTGTCCGCTAAAAGAAGTAGACATTTTAGTTTGGCTGGAAGATGGTCTTTCTTCTGCAGATGTTACTGTTGCTTTAACACCTACCCCACGGACACAACCTTTTTTCCCCTTCCCAACACGCCTATTCCCCTTTCCACCAGCAGCAGGCCTTTTTCCACTCATTTTGGTGGTTAACTAATTCACAACTCTGGAGTTGTTTGCACAAAAAAACAATGGATGGTAACCGAGCAGAGCTGAGTGGCCAAACTGTGGTATTAGGCCAAAACTATTGGCTGGGTTAGATGCAGAAAAAAATTATTTTGAATTTGCAACCTGATGGAGGTCAGTATAGATGGATTAATAGAACAAGACCCACACACAGCTAGAAGCCCAATATTTTTTCAGAGGTAGATGCAGGAAAAAAATATATTCAGTTTGCAACCTGATGGAGGTCAGTATAGATGGACTAATACAACAAGTCCCACACACAGCTAGAAGCCCAAATTTTTTTTCAGAGGTACTGTAGATGCAGATAAAAATTAGTTTTAATTTGCAACCTGATGGAGGTCAGTATAGATGGACTAATAGAGAAAGTCCGACACACTACTAGAAGGCCAAATATTTTTTCAGAGCTAGATGCAGAAAAAAATTATATTCAGTTTGCAACCTGATGGAGGTCAGTATAGATGGATTAATAGAGCAAGACCCACACACAGCTAGAAGCCCAATATTTTTTCAGAGGTAGATGCAGAAAAAAATATATTCAGTTTGCAACCTGATGGAGGTCAGTATAGATGGACTAATACAACAAGTCCCACACACAGCTAGAAGCCCAATATTTTTTCAGAGGTAGATGCAGAAAAAAATATATTCAGTTTGCAACCTGATGGAGGTCAGTATAGATGGACTAATACAACAAGTCCCACACACAGCTAGAAGCCCAAATATTTTTTCAGAGGTACTGTAGATGCAGATAAAAATTAGTTTTAATTTGCAACCTGATGGAGGTCAGTATAGATGGACTAATAGAGAAAGTCCGACACACTACTAGAAGGCCAAATATTTTTTCAGAGCTAGATGCAGAAAAAAATTATATTCAGTTTGCAACCTGATGGAGGTCAGTATAGATGGACTAATAGAGAAAGTCCGACACACTACTAGGAGGCCAAATATTTTTTCAGAGCTAGATGCAGAAAAAAATTATATTCAGTTTGCAACCTGATGGAGGTCAGTATAGATGGATTAATAGAACAAGACCCACACACAGCTAGAAGCCCAATATTTTTTCAGAGGTAGATGCAGGAAAAAAATATATTCAGTTTGCAACCTGATGGAGGTCAGTATAGATGGACTAATACAACAAGTCCCACACACAGGTAGAAGCCCAAATATTTTTTCAGAGGTACTGTAGATGCAGATAAAAATTAGTTTTAATTTGCAACCTGATGGAGGTCAGTATAGATGGACTAATAGAATGATGCTATGCCCAAAAGATTTTACTTCACTAGGTGCAGTAAAAAAATTGGTATTCTATACACAGGTGGTATATCTTGCAACACAGATAGGCTACTCCACTGACTAACACACTCTGCAATAGGCCAAAAAGGATTAGCTTTGCTAGATTCAGCCAAATGCTGTGAAAAAAACTTGCACAGCACTGGCACAGACCTGCCTGGCAAAAACTGATAGGAACTGATGTAACCTAGTCCTGAAAAGGACTCCAATTACAATTAGTCTTTACTCCCACAACCTATCTATTTAAGAGCACAGACCTCCCTGATAAAAGTCGTAGGAAATGCTGTAACCTAGTTCTTAAAAGGACTGCAATCACAACTATTCCCTACTCCCAAGCTATCTGTATATTTGTGCGAAAATTGGCTTGAAATTAACAAGGTATAGCGCACACAGCAACAGCGGTGCCGTCTAACACGCAGCTGCAGCAGTAAGAAAATGGTGGCGACGGGGAAAATGGCTTGGTCTTATAGGGCAAGGACATGTGACATACACTGCCAATGACACATGCCCTTGCTTGTGTGAAAAAAAGCACTTCGCTCCGTGTGTGCGCTGCTGATAGGCTGACAGATTGCACCTCCCCACTGCAAATGCGGGAAAGAGAAAAAAAAATGGAGATCTTCATTGTTCCTGCAGAGATCCATCCCCTGCCCCTCCCCCCACCCCGCTGTACACTCAAACTGCGTATTAACATTAATTTTCATCATTACTGAGAAAAAAATCCAGTTATGATTTTGGTGCACGAACAGTTATCGAACATAACCTCGAACAGCCGAATTTTTCTCAAATTGTTCGTGTTCGCCGAACGGCTCGAACACTGCCCAAAACAGCTCGAATTTGAGATTGGCGAACAGTTCGAGTAGAACAACGCTCATCTCTACTTCCTACTCAGGTAGAGAACAGGGTGCTCCTCCCCGTGTATCTCCTGGGAAAGGACTGCTCCTAAACAGACATCTGAGGCATCTGTTTGGAATATAAATTCCCTCTTAAAGTCAGGGGGCAACCAGTACTGGCTGCTTACACAGAGCCCCTTTCATTTCTTGAAAGGCTGTTTCCACCTCTGCAGTCCATTTGGCCATTGCTGATTTTGTCCTCTTACGGGGGTCAGTCAGGGGTGCGGCCATCATGGCGAAGTTTGGGATGAACCTCCTGTAGTATCCTACGATTCCCAGAATGGCTCAAACTTGCTTCTTTCGACAGCGGTCCCGGCCAGGTTTGGATTGCCTCCACTTTACTGATTTGGGGTTTGATGTCACCTCTACTCACTACATATCCCAGATATTTGGCTTCTTCTTTCCCCATGGCACTTTTTTTTTGATTTATTGAAAACCCCGCCTTCCTTAGAGCATAAAACACTGCCTGGACCTTTTCCAGATGACTTCCCCAGTCTGGGCTGAAGATTGCAATATCGTCCAGGTATGCCGTGGCGTATTTCTTATGGGGTGCAAGGATTCTGTCCATGGCCCTCTGGAAGGTGGCCGGTGCCCCTGCAGTCCTAATGGCATCTGGGCATATTGGAAGCATCCGTCCGGCATAGAAAATGCAGTCTTCTCCTTGGCTCCCTGTGACGTGGAGATCTTCCAATATCCCTTCTTTAAATCCAAGGTGGTTATGTACCTTGCTGGCCCAAGTCTCTCGATCAGCTCATCGACACGCGGCATCAGATATACATCAAATTTGGAGACCTCATTCAACTTCCAATAGTTATTGCAGAATCTCCATTTGCCATCGGATTTTGGGACCAGTACAACTTGCTTGACCAACCGCTCTTGTATTCCTCAATGACCCCGAGTTTCAACATACAGTCCACTTCCTGGAGATCAATTCACTTCGGGCCTCAGGAACAGTGTTGAGCCACCCCCGTAGTGTTCGAGTTCGGTTCAGTTCGTCGAACACCCGTGTGTTCGCCGAACTGTTCGTCGAACTGTTCGTCGAACACCTTCGAACACCGTTAAAACCAATGGCAGGCAAACAAAAACACATAGAAACACATAGAAAACACCTTTAAAGGTGTCCAAAAGCTGACAAACTGCTCAGAAGACACAACTAACACATGGAAAAGTGACAAGTACATATAGTCATGCGAAAAGAAAAGAGGTGGAGGAGTAAAAGGAGGGGGAGACACAGATATAGGCATGTCATGCCCTTCTAAAATCCAAAAAGTGAGAAGCCGAGACGGCCAGTCCGCTCCTGCCCGTGCCACCTCCGTGTCGCCGGGTTTGTGCCAGAGCCGCGGTGAACCCTGACGGCCAGCCCCCCTCTCCCAATACTGGTGCCTGTCCGTTGGTGGGTCGAGAGAGCCCCCCTGTGGTGGAGGCAGCTCTAAGCTTTTTAATTTAAATTGTCCCTCTAATTTGAATGAATACACTTTAAATCCATTTACAAGGATCTATTGGAGGGCAAGTCTCATGCCAGCAGCCGCGTAATTCCAGCTCCAGTAGCGTCCACTAAAGCTGCTGCAGTTAAAAAGCTTTTATAAGGATCGAGCTCGGCTGTCCACCGCAAGGCATCCTAGTGCCAGTCCCAGCCCCTATGCCTTGGGGTGCCTCCTGATGCTCTTCACTAAGTATCCCGTGGTCCCGAAGCATTTCCTTTGAAAAAATTAAGTGTCCAAACTACAGGTGGTGTAGCTTGCTTAACAGCCGGGATAATCCGCTGACTAGCAGACACTGCTACTAGGCACAAAGTATTTCCTGGGCTAGATGCAGTTAAAAATTTGTAAGTAGATACTCTCGTTGGATGCTGAGAAAGCATTCCATAGAGTCTCCTGGCACGCCATATATGATTCTCTTAAAAAGCTTGGGGTAGGGGTCTAGGGGACCCTTTTATAGCCAAAATCACGGCCCTGTATCACAATACGTCACCTAGGCTGAAGATAAATGGAACTGTAGCACCGAGGGCTCGGTTGCTACAGACGTATTGCACCTCACCCAGAGGTGTGATATCTCACTCTCAGATAAGGATGGAGTGTGGATCAGGACCCGACACCTGCATGCATTACACCACATTGCGTGGGGCAGGGCGACCAATATGCCCCTGAGATGGGCACGACAGTCCCTGTCCCTGGCTGGAGTGGGGGGAGGGAACACTGAGGAAGGGGAACCCTGCAGTGCAGGAGCAGGGAGGAAGCAGTTCCTGGGTGCATTGAGAAGGGAGTATAAAAGGTGGGCACCATCTTAGTTCAGTGCAGAGAAGTCTGAGCAGAAGTGGCAGGGAGCAGGGGCTCTGCATGAGCTCTGCTCCGGAGGCGGGCCTAGTAACAGAGGCCCAGGCCTGCAAGAGGGAGAAGGAAGGAAGAGGAGCGGAGAAGGCTCCAGGAACGAGGAATGAAGGGATCCCAGGGGTGCGGACGGGCGAGTCGCCACCGCACGCCCGAATCCACCTGCGTGGAGGGGTCAGGCCAAAGGGGGAGACCGGTCCCCGAACTAGTGGAGGCAGGAAACAACCCTCAGCTAGAAACCGGAGGCTCTGACATTTTATGTGGCGCAGCCCCTTGCTCCACCCGCTAGGAAGGCACCACATAGGGTCAGGAAAACTGGCGCCAAGTTTACCAAGAGGAGGCCCGAGGCAGCCGGACAGAAGTGTTGGTAAGAAAGGCCAGACAAAGGACACACAAAGGGGGTCCTGTGAAGCGCTCCAAAGTTATCTGGGAGTTGTCTGAGCCCCTCACCTGGTGAGCACAGTACGACGTGGGCAGCCGTTACCTGCAGACGTGGTCTGGATAATAAGAACTGTGAGTAAAGGCCCTGAACTGCATCACTGACTCCGTGTCGTTACTGCTGCTGCCCTGCACCATCACCCCCATCCTCCGCATACACTGCCCTGAGGCTATACTCCTCCCGTGGGGAGTTATGCTACGCTCTGCTGCACCCACAACACCAGCCTTAGCGGTCTGCCCTGTAGCGGCGGTTCACTCTGACCGCAATCCACAGGTGGCGTAGTCGGACATTTAAACATCAAAACCACATAAATAGTTCCGCCACTGGTTTGACCGCCCTGAGCCACGGAACCGGATCGCCGCCACGAAGACTACAACCACCAGCATCCACCAAAAAGGGTCCGGCTCCGGGTGTCCCAAGGCCCAGGGGGCGCGTCAGAACATTTTCATCACCTTTCACAATCACCAATGGGACAAGGCAGGGATGTTCTCTGTCCCCTCTCTTATACATCCTAGTGACGGAGCACCTGCTCTCATCAATTCGCCATAACCCCAATATTAGGTGGATTGAGGTGGGAGGCACCGAGTACAAGTGCTCTCTATTTGCTGATGATGTCCTAGTATATATCACTCAATCACATATATCCATCCATGCTGTTATGGCTGAAATAGATCACTTTGTTACATGGTCAAATTTTAAAATCAATGCAGCGAAGTCTGAGGCCCTCGATGTCTCCCTCCCCAAATCCATATAGGATTCCATCCAGTCCAACTTTCCCTTTGCCTGGCCCTCACAGGGTATCAAATACTTAGGAATTCCTATTCATAGAGACCTCTCCCATCTATGTTATCTTAATTTTGGGCCCTTTATTGAACAACTCCATACAGACCACGGTTGGCAAGTTAGAACTGTAAGATTCACTACGTGAACCACTGGTGTTTTGTGGAAAAGCACATGTACACTGTGTTCCAAATTATTATGCAAAAAGTGTTTAGGAGTGATAAGGGAAGAATTTGTTTGTTTGTCAGTTAAACTCATTGATGGTGATGTGTGTCAGGGCTCTTTAATTGCAGACACCAGTGCTAATTAGTTTGTCAGGTGTGTCCAATGAAAGGCAAGACTACTTAAGAAGGCTCTCTCACATTATTCAGCAGCCTACATTTTCTGCCAAAATGGGAAAGAAAAAGGATGTGTCGGCTGCTGAGAAGCAACAAATTGTGGAGTGTTTAGGTCAAGGCATGACTACAATCAACATTGTGCGATGATCAGGATGAAGTGTCTTGGCAATCAAGAAGTATGTAGCTGATTCACAGTACACACGTGTGCGTGCTGATAAGGGCAAATTGAGGACTCTTTCCTACAGGCAATTACGTCAGGTTGAAAGAGCAGCGGCAAAAAAGCCTTGTCATAGCAGCAGACAAGTTTTTGAAGCTGCTTGTGCCTCCAACGTCCCCCGAACAACAAGATGCAGGGTCCTTCAGAGGTTTGCAGCTGTGCATACGCCATCCTGTCGACCTCCTCTATCCACTTCACACAAGCAGAAACGGCTCCAGTGGGTCAAACATTACATGAAGACTGATTTCAAAACTGTTTTGTTCACGGATGAGTGCCGTGCAGCGCTCGATGGTTCAGATGGATGGAGTGGAGGATGGCTGGTTGATGGACACCCCACGCAAACACGGCTACAGCGCCAACAAGGAGGAGGTGGAGTAATGTTTTGGGCTGGAATCATGGGGAGAGAGATTGTCGGCCCCTTTAGGATCCCTGAAGGCGCTAAAGATGAACTCCATAATGTATGTGGATTTTCTCAAACAGCACTTCCTGCCATGGTTCAAGAAGAAGAACCGTGTATTTCACAGCAAGATCATTTTTCTGCATGATAATGCACCATCTCATGCTGCACATAAAACATCTGCATCTCTGGCTGATATGGGCATAAAAGGGGACAAACTTATGGTGTGACCCCCATGCTCCCCTGACCTCTACCCCATTCAGAACCTTTGGAGCATCATTAAAAGGAGTGTCTATGATGGCGGGAGGCAGTTCACATCTAAGCAACAGCTCTGGGAGGGTATTCTGTCCTCATGCAAAACAATTGAAGCAGAAACCATCCAAAACCTGACAAATTCAATGGACGAGAGAGTTCAGAAGCTCCTTTCGAACAAGGGGTCCTATGTGAAAATGTAACATCACCTAGAATAAAGTTTTGAGTTGAAAACTGTTTGTTTTCAGTTTCTAACAACCTGCTAATGCTTATAATTTCAAAAATGACCATTTTTTTGGTCTTTATTAAAATGAAAAGGTTGATCGAAAAGTTTGGGGGATCTAAGAGTGTGGCAACCCAGTAGTCATGATTACTTCGAATTCTGACAATATGAGGGTCATGCTGCAGGTAGTGCAGCAAGAAGGCACTTATGTGTCTTGCGCATCTCGGAGCCCCAAAATTATTTTCCGGGCTAGATGCAGCTAAAAATTATTTTTAATTTTAAATCTGGTGGAGCTTATTATAGATGGCCTAATAGGATCAGTGCTGCACACTGCTACAAAGCCCAAATTATTTTCCAGTCAAGATACTGATAAACATGATTAGTAATTTGAAAGCTTAAAATGGTTGGTAGGGTGATTTTAAACAATCATCAAGCTTTTACTCTCCCCAGGATGACACAGGGGTAGAAAAGTCGTTTCGGATCCATGATTTGTTCATCTTTATGAACGTGAGTCTGTCTACATTATCAGTGGAGAGCCGCGTGCGCTTATCTGTCAGCACACCACCAGCAGCGCTGAACACACGTTCAGACAGAACGCTGGCTGCGGGGCATGACAAGATCTCCAAGGCGTAAGTGGCTAGCTCCGGCCATTTATCCAGATTGGAAGCCCAAAAAGAGCAAGGGTCCAGTGACACAGTCGTGGCTTCAATGTTTACTTGGAGATACTCCTGTACCATCGTCTCTAGGCGTTGACTATGTGTCAGACTTCTTGTCTCCTGTGGCCTTGCAAAGGATGGGCTAAAAAAGTGGTGAAATGATTCCGCAAAATTGATGTTACCAGCAGATACTGTGGTTCTGTTACGGTTTGAGTGCTGAACACTTGACGGTCCCACGGTTGGCAAGTTGGAACTGTGAGATTCACTACGTGCACCACTGGTATTTTGTGGAAAAGCACATGTAAGATTCTGCAACAGTCTCTGCTGATACTCCTGCATGCGTGCATCCCTTTCTATGGCAGGAATAATTTCTGCAAATTTACTTTTGTACCGGGGATCTAACAGTGTGGCAACCCAGTAGTCAGGATTATTTCTAATTCTCACAATTCGAGGGTCATGTTGCAGGTAGTGCAGCAAGAAGGCACTCATGTGTGTTGCGCATCCAGGAGCACCAAGTCCCTGTTGTGTTGGTGGCGAGGTAACAATCATGCTTCCTTCCTCTGTCCTCTCCCCCCAACCTCGCACAACAGAAATGTGATCAAGGTCTCCCTCATCTGATGAGTCTTCCATCAGTTCGTCCTCCACTTCTTCCTGGGCTCCTGCACCTTCCTCACTAGTTTGGCTGCTACCATGCGCCCTGGTAAAACCATCTCCCCCACCCTCACATGCCTGCCGCCTTGGTGCTGCCGACCGTCTGGACCTTGCAGATGTTAGCCCTTCCGCATACAACTCCTCCTCCTCTACTTCCTCCACCTCCTCTTGTGCCACCACCTGACTCCGAATTCTGTTTAACATGTGCTCCAGCATGTAAATCACCGGAATAGTCATGCTGATAATGGCATCGTCAGCACTAAACATCTTCGTCGCCATTTCAAAACTGTGCAGAAGGGTGCATAGGTCCCTGATCTGAGACCACTCCTCCAGCGTGATTTGCCCCACCTCTGAATCTCGTTGGCCCAGGCTATACGTCAGAACGTATTGCACCAGGGCTTGTCGGTGCTGCCACAGTCGCTGCAACATGTGCAGAGTTGAATTCCACCGGGTAGGCACATCGCATTTTAGCCGGTGAAGTGGCAGGCCCAACGACTTCTGTAGAGATGTAAGTCGCTGAGCTGCGGGATGCGAACGGCGGAAGTGAGCACACAGCGACCGTGCCCTCTGCAGAAGGCCATCTAGTCTGGGATAGTGGGCTAAAAATTGCTGGACAACCAGGTTCAACACGTGAGCCATACAAGGCACGTGTGTGACATTGCCCCGGCGAAGGGCCGCACCCAGGTTTGCAGCATTGTCGCACACGGCCTTCCCTGGTTTCAGGTCCAGTGGAGACAACCATTCATGAAATTGGTTCTCCAGAGCTGACCACAACTCCTCAGCTGTGTGACTCACATTTCCCAGACATTTCAATGTAAAAACCGCCTGATGACGTTGAGCCCTACTGCCAGCATAGTAAGGAGGTGTGCAGGATCCCTTCTGCGCAGTTAGAAAGCTTGTGGCATGACCAGACAGGCTTTGGGTGCAGCTGGAAGACCGAGAGGAGGTTGAGGAGGCAGAAGCAGTGGAGGAAAAATGACATAAAGAGGATTGACGCACAACTCGTGGGGACGGCAAGACTTGGACAGCAGCCCCTTGTCCTGCTGTCACCATAGTTACCCAGTGCCCAGTCAGCGACATGTAACGCCCCTGTCCATGCCTACTCGTCCAAGTGTCTGTGGTGAAATGCACCCTGTCACACACAGAGTTTCTCAAAGAAGCGGTGATGTTGTGTGCGACATGCTGGTGGAGCGCAGGCACACCTTTCTTTGAGAAGTAGTGCCGACTGGGCATCTGGTACTGGGGCACTGCGACGGACATAAGGTCTCGAAAATCCTCTGTGTCCACCAGGCGGAAAGGCAGCATTTCTGTAGCCAAGAGCTTGCAGATGGTGAAATTCAACCTCTTAGCTTTCTCATGGCTAGGAGGAAATGGTCTTTTACTTGTCCACATCTGAGGGACCGAGGGCTGGCTATTGTGCTTAGACGGGGTTGATAAGGGTGTCCCCGGCAAACTGCCGGTCTGTGAGGAAGATGCAGGCGGACATGTTAGGTTGCCTTGATCCAAAGGTGGTGCTATCGATGTCGGACAGCGCTCAAGACCAGCTGGTGTTACCACCTCCAAAGAAAATGATGACCTGCCAATCACGCTGGCTGTTGCGGGTAAAGAGGTGGCAGGTCTGCGCCCCAAAACAGGTGTGACTGCTGTCCCCCCAGTCACAGAGGATGAAGAGGCCGCGGATGCACAAGATATGGCAGACGGTGGTTGGCCCGGCCGGCTAGACCGCATTGTAGCACACTGAGCTTCCCACTGCAACTTATGCTTCATGTCCATGTGCCGGTTCATGCATGAAGTACTCAAACTATGTATTTTTTGGCCTCTACTTAGCTTTTGCTGACAAATGTTACAGATAACACGAGTTGGGTCATCTTTATCGATCTGAAAAAATGCCCAGGCTATGCAAGGCTTAGCACCCATGCGACCTGAAGAGCCACCACGACTTGTGGTGAGAGGCAGAGTTGTGTTTGAGGATGCAGTTGTTGACGTGCTTCCAGTACTACGTCTCTGTCCAGGAAGGCGCAACCTGACCTCGTCGTCACTAGCATCTTCCTCCACCTCCTCTGCTGACCTCATCTCTTGGCTGACTGTGGGTTGACAGTAAGTGGGATCTCCGACCTCATCATCATCACCCTGTGCGTTATCACACCCGTCATCCTCAGAGCCAACCTGTTCCTGCCCTGACAAAAAACTAAAGTTGTCGCTCCAATCAGGTATTTGAGTCTTATCATCGTCTTCCTCATTGTCTCCACCAACAGGAGTTACAGTTTGGGAATGAGGGTCTACATTATGGTCAGAACCTTCTGCGTCTGGTCCTGGATCCGACTCATAAAGATTCTGGGCATCAGTGCAGATCATTTCCTCGTCTGGATTCACAGAAGCGCTGGAGTCGACCTCTGATTCCCAGGCTATAGTATGAGTAAACAGCTCTGCAGACTCAACCATCTGTTCTACCTCATACTCAGACGGGCAGCTGGAGATTTGGGAGCTGTGAGGAAGCAAGTGCGATTTGGGTGACACCTTTGAGGACTGGAGTATTTGTGATGTTGAAGTTGATGTGGAGGAGAGCCCACTTAAAGGAGCACTTGATATCCGTTGAAGCACCTGCTGTTTTTGTGCCTCATCTGGAATTTGTAGCGATTGGCGTGGCCGTAAGAAAGGGATCTTATCACATTGTCCGCTAAAAGAAGTAGACATTTTAGTTTGGCTGGAAGATGGTCTTTCTTCTGCACCTACCCCACGGACACAACCTTTTTTCCCCTTCCCAACACGCCTATTCCCCTTTCCACCAGCAGCAGGCCTTTTTCCACTCATTTTGGTGGTTAACTAATTCACAACTCTGGAGTTGTTTGCACAAAAAAACAATGGATGGTAACCGAGCAGAGCTGAGTGGCCAAACTGTGGTATTAGGCCAAAACTATTGGCTGGGTTAGATGCAGAAAAAAATTATTTTTAATTTGCAACCTGATGGAGGTCAGTATAGATGGACTAATAGACCAAGTCCCACACACCGCTAGAAGCCCAAATATTTTTTCAGAGCTAGATGCAGAAAATTTATTTATTCAATTTGCAACCTGATGGAGGTCAGTATAGATGGACTAATAGACCAAGTCCCACTCACTGCTAGAAGCCCAAATATTTTTTCAGAGCTAGATGCAGAAAAAAATTATTTTTAATTTGCAACCTGATGGAGGTCAGTATAGATGGACTAATAGACCAAGTCCCACACACCGCTAGAAGCCCAAATATTTTTTCAGAGCTAGCTGCAGAAAAAAATTATTTTTAATTTGCAACCTGATGGAGGTCAGTATAGATGGACTAATAGACCAAGTCCCACACACCGCTAGAAGCCCAAATATTTTTTCAGAGCTAGATGCAGAAAAAAATTATATTCAATTTGCAACCTGCTGGAGGTCAGTATAGAAGGACTAATAGAACAAGTCCCACACACTGCTAGAAGCCCAAATATTTTTTCTGAGCTAAATGAAGAAAAATATTATTTTTAATTTGCAACCTGATGGAGGTCAGTATAGATGGACTAATAGACCAAGTCCCACACACTGCTAGAAGCCCAAATAATTTTTCAGAGCTAGATGCAGAAAAAAATTATTTTTAATTTGCAACCTGATGGAGGTCAGTATAGAAGGACTAATAGAACAAGTCCCACACACTGCTAGAAGCCCAAATATTTTTTCAGAGCTAAATGAAGAAAAAAATTATTTTTAATTTGCAACCTGATGGAGGTCAGTATAGATGGACTAATAGACCAAGTCCCACACACTGCTAGAAGCCCAAATATTTTTTCAGAGCTAGATGCAGAAAAAAATTATTTTTAATTTGCAACCTGATGGAGGTCAGTATAGATGGACTAATAGACCAAGTCCCACACACCGCTAGAAGCCCAAATATTTTTTCAGAGCTAGATGCAGAAATTTTTTTTATTCAATTTGCAACCTGATGGAGGTCAGTATAGATGGACTAATAGACCAAGTCCCACACACTGCTAGAAGCCCAAATATTTTTTCAGAGCTAGATGCAGAAAAAAATTATTTTTAATTTGCAACCTGATGGAGGTCAGTATAGATGGACTAATAGACCAAGTCCCACACACTGCTAGAAGCCCAAATATTTTTTCAGAGCTAGATGCAGAAAAAAATTATTTTTAATTTGCAACCTGATGGAGGTCAGTATAGATGGACTAATAGAACAAGTCCCACACGCTGCTAGAAGCCCAAATATTTTTTCAGAGATAAATGAAGAAAAAAATTATTTTTAATTTGCAACCTGATGGAGGTCAGTATAGATGGACTAATAGACCAAGTCCCACACACTGCTAGAAGCCCAAATATTTTTTCAGAGCTAGATGCAGAAAAAAAATATTTTTAATTTGCAACCTGATGGAGGTCAGTATAGATGGACTAATAGACCAAGTCCCACACACCGCTAGAAGCCCAAATATTTTTTCAGAGCTAGATGCAGAAAAAAATTATATCCAATTTGCAACCTGCTGGAGGTCAGTATAGAAGGACTAATAGAACAAGTCCCACACACTGCTAGAAGCCCAAATATTTTTTCAGAGCTAAATGAAGAAAAAAATTATTTTTAATTTGCAACCTGATGGAGGTCAGTATAGATGGACTAATAGACCAAGTTCCACACACTGCTAGAAGCCCAAATAATTTTTCAGAGGTAGATGCAGAAAAAAATTATTTTTAATTTGCAACCTGATGGAGGTCAGTATAGAAGGACTAATAGAACAAGTCCCACACACTGCTAGAAGCCCAAATATTTTTTCAGAGCTAAATGAAGAAAAAAAATATTTTTAATTTGCAACCTGATGGAGGTCAGTATAGATGGACTAATAGACCAAGTCCCACACACTGCTAGAAGCCCAAATATTTTTTCAGAGCTAGATGCAGAAAAAAATTATTTTTAATTTGCAACCTGATGGAGGTCAGTATAGATGGACTAATAGACCAAGTCCCACACACCGCTAGAAGCCCAAATATTTTTTCAGAGCTAGATGCAGAAATTTTTTTTATTCAATTTGCAACCTGATGGAGGTCAGTATAGATGGACTAATAGACCAAGTCCCACACACTGCTAGAAGCCCAAATATTTTTTCAGAGCTAGATGCAGAAAAAAATTATTTTTAATTTGCAACCTGATGGAGGTCAGTATAGATGGACTAATAGACCAAGTCCCACACACTGCTAGAAGCCCAAATATTTTTTCAGAGCTAGATGCAGAAAAAAATTATTTTTAATTTGCAACCTGATGGAGGTCAGTATAGATGGACTAATAGAACAAGTCCCACACGCTGCTAGAAGCCCAAATATTTTTTCAGAGATAAATGAAGAAAAAAATTATTTTTAATTTGCAACCTGATGGAGGTCAGTATAGATGGACTAATAGACCAAGTCCCACACACTGCTAGAAGCCCAAATATTTTTTCAGAGCTAGATGCAGAAAAAAAATATTTTTAATTTGCAACCTGATGGAGGTCAGTATAGATGGACTAATAGACCAAGTCCCACACACCGCTAGAAGCCCAAATATTTTTTCAGAGCTAGATGCAGAAAAAAATTGTATTCAATTTGCAACCTGCTGGAGGTCAGTATAGAAGGACTAATAGAACAAGTCCCACACACTGCTAGAAGCCCAAATATTTTTTCAGAGCTAAATGAAGAAAAAAATTATTTTTAATTTGCAACCTGATGGAGGTCAGTATAGATGGACTAATAGACCAAGTCCCACACACTGCTAGAAGCCCAAATATTTTTTCAGAGCTAGATGCAGAAAAAAATTATTTTTAATTTGCAACCTGATGGAGGTCAGTATAGATGGACTAATAGACCAAGTCCCACACACTGCTAGAAGCCCAAATATTTTTTCAGAGCTAGATGCAGAAATTTTTTTTTATTCAATTTGCAACCTGATGGAGGTCAGTATAGATGGACTAATAGACCAAGTCCCACACACTGCTAGAAGCCCAAATATTTTTTCAGAGCTAGATGCAGAAAATTTTTTTATTCAATTTGCAACCTGATGGAGGTCAGTATAGATGGACTAATAGACCAAGTCCCACACACTGCTAGAAGCCCAAATATTTTTTCAGAGCTAGATGCAGAAAAAAATTATTTTTAATTTGCAACCTGATGGAGGTCAGTATAGATGGACTAATAGACCAAGTCCCACACACCGCTAGAAGCCCAAATATTTTTTCAGAGCTAGATGCAGAAAATTTTTTTATTCAATTTGCAACCTGATGGAGGTCAGTATAGATGGACTAATAGACCAAGTCCCACACACTGCTAGAAGCCCAAATATTTTTTCAGAGCTAGATGCAGAAAAAAATTATTTTTAATTTGCAACCTGATGGAGGTCAGTATAGATGGACTAATAGACCAAGTCCCACACACTGCTAGAAGCCCAAATATTTTTTCAGAGCTAGATGCAGGAAAAAATTATTTTTAATTTGCAACCTGATGGAGGTCAGTATAGATGGACTAATAGACCAAGTCCCACACACTGCTAGAAGCCCAAATATTTTTTCAGAGCTAGATGCAGAAATTTTTTTTTATTCAATTTGCAACCTGATGGAGGTCAGTATAGATGGACTAATAGACCAAGTCCCACACACTGCTAGAAGCCCAAATATTTTTTCAGAGCTAGATGCAGAAAAAAAATATTTTTAATTTGCAACCTGATGGAGGTCAGTATAGATGGACTAATAGACCAAGTCCCACACACCGCTAGAAGCCCAAATATTTTTTCAGAGCTAGATGCAGAAAATTTTTTTATTCAATTTGCAACCTGATGGAGGTCAGTATAGATGGACTAATAGACCAAGTCCCACACACTGCTAGAAGCCCAAATATTTTTTCAGAGCTAGATGCAGAAAAAAATTATTTTTAATTTGCAACCTGATGGAGGTCAGTATAGATGGACTAATAGACCAAGTCCCACACACTGCTAGAAGCCCAAATATTTTTTCAGAGCTAGATGCAGAAAAAAATTATTTTTAATTTGCAACCTGATGGAGGTCAGTATAGATGGACTAATAGAACAAGTCCCACACGCTGCTAGAAGCCCAAATATTTTTTCAGAGATAAATGAAGAAAAAAATTATTTTTAATTTGCAACCTGATGGAGGTCAGTATAGATGGACTAATAGACCAAGTCCCACACACCGCTAGAAGCCCAAATATTTTTTCAGAGCTAGATGGAGAAAAAAATTATATTCAATTTGCAACCTGCTGGAGGTCAGTATAGAAGGACTAATAGAACAAGTCCCACACACTGCTAGAAGCCCAAATATTTTTTCAGAGCTAAATGAAGAAAAAAATTATTTTTAATTTGCAACCTGATGGAGGTCAGTATAGATGGACTAATAGACCAAGTCCCACACACTGCTAGAAGCCCAAATATTTTTTCAGAGCTAGATGCAGAAAAAAATTATTTTTAATTTGCAACCTGATGGAGGTCAGTATAGAAGGACTAATAGAACAAGTCCCACACACTGCTAGAAGCCCAAATATTTTTTCAGAGCTAAATGAAGAAAAAAATTATTTTTAATTTGCAACCTGATGGAGGTCAGTATAGATGGACTAATAGACCAAGTCCCACACACTGCTAGAAGCCCAAATATTTTTTCAGAGCTAGATGCAGAAAAAAATTATTTTTAATTTGTAACCTGATGGAGGTCAGTATAGATGGACTAATAGACCAAGTCCCACACACTGCTAGAAGCCCAAATATTTTTTCAGAGCTAGATGCAGAAATTTTTTTTATTCAATTTGCAACCTGATGGAGGTCAGTATAGATGGACTAATAGACCAAGTCCCACACACTGCTAGAAGCCCAAATATTTTTTCAGAGCTAGATGCAGAAAAAAATTATTTTTAATTTGCAACCTGATGGAGGTCAGTATAGATGGACTAATAGACCAAGTCCCACACACTGCTAGAAGCCCAAATATTTTTTCAGAGCTAGATGCAGAAAAAAATTATTTTTAATTTGCAACCTGATGGAGGTCAGTATAGATGGACTAATAGAACAAGTCCCACACGCTGCTAGAAGCCCAAATATTTTTTCAGAGATAAATGAAGAAAAAAATTATTTTTAATTTGCAACCTGATGGAGGTCAGTATAGATGGACTAATAGACCAAGTCCCACACACTGCTAGAAGCCCAAATATTTTTTCAGAGCTAGATGCAGAAAAAAATTATTTTTAATTTGCAACCTGATGGAGGTCAGTATAGATGGACTAATAGACCAAGTCCCACACACTGCTAGAAGCCCAAATATTTTTTCAGAGCTAGATGCAGAAAAAAATTATATTCAATTTGCAACCTGCTGGAGGTCAGTATAGAAGGACTAATAGAACAAGTCCCACACACTGCTAGAAGCCCAAATATTTTTTCAGAGCTAAATGAAGAAAAAAATTATTTTTAATTTGCAACCTGATGGAGGTCAGTATAGATGGACTAATAGACCAAGTCCCACACACTGCTAGAAGCCCAAATATTTTTTCAGAGCTAGATGCAGAAAAAAATTATATTCAGTTTGCAACCTGATGGAGGTCAGTATAGATGGACTAATAGAATGATGCTATGCCCAAAAGATTTTACTTCACTAGGTGCAGTAAAAAAATTGGTATTCTATACACAGGTGGTATATCTTGCGACACAGATAGGCTACTCCACTGACTAACACACTCTGCAATAGGCCAAAAAGGATTAGCTTTGCTAGATTCAGCCAAATGCTGTGAAAAAAACTTGCACAGCACTGGCACAGACCTGCCTGGCAAAAACTGATAGGAACTGATGTAACCTAGTCCTGAAAAGGACTCCAATTACAATTAGTCTTTACTCCCACAATCTATCTATTTAAGAGCACAGACCTGCCTGATAAAAGTCGTAGGAAATGCTGTAACCTAGTCCTTAAAAGGACTGCAATCACAACTATTCCCTACTCCCAAGCTATCTGTATATTTGTGCGAAAATTGGCTTGAAATTAACAAGGTATAGCGCACACAGCAACAGCGGTGCCGTCTAACACGCAGCTGCAGCAGTGAGAAAATGGTGGCGACGGGCAAAATGGCTTGGTCTTATAGGGCAAGGACATGTGACATACACTGCCAATCACACATGCCCTTGCTTGTGTGAAAAAAAGCACTTCGCTCCGTGTGTGCGCTGCTGATAGGCTGACAGATTGCACCTCCCCACTGCAAATGCGGGAAAGAGAAAAAAAAATGGAGATCTTCATTGTTCCTGCAGAGATCCATCCCCTGCCCCTCCCCCCGCCCCGCTGTACACTCAAACTGCGTATTAACATTAATTTTCATCATTACTGAGAAAAAATCCAGTTATGATTTTGGTGCACGAACAGTTATCGAACATAACCTCGAACAGCCGAATTTTTCTCAAATTGTTCGTGTTCGCCGACCGGCTCGAACACCGCCCAAAACAGCTCGAATTTGAGATTGGCGAACAGTTCGAGTAGAACAACGCTCATCTCTACTCAGGAATTCTATAGGGCTTCAAGTTCACCCGCACATGTGGATCTGGCAGAACCTCGTGTTCTATGACCTTTGTGCAGCCTGGCAATTCCAAGAACAGATCCCTGTTCTTCTGCAGCAATTCCCGACACTGCTGTTTTTGGGCCTTCGTTAGCATCTCCACTATTGCGACTCCTCCAACCTTGCTTTCTGGTTTGACCAGCAAGCACGGGGCTTCAACAGGTTCTCTGTCTTGCCATGGCTTGATGAGCTTGACGTGGTAGATCTGGTATGGCTTACGTCTTCCTGGTTGATGAATCTTATAATTCACTTCACCAAGCTGTTCCACCACCTCACACAGCCATTGCTACTTGGCCAAGAATTTACTTTCCATGGTAGGAATCAGCACAAGGACCCGGTCTCCAGGATTGAACTGCCTCACTCTGGCTGACCAGTTGTAGACCCTGGCCTGAGCCTCTTGTGCCTGAAGGAGATGTCCTTTTACAATGGGAATCACCTTCGAAATCCTCTCCTGCAGTAGTGCAATGAGCTCTATGACGCTCCTGTGTTGGGCGTGACTTCGGCTTCCCAGGTTTCCTTTGTTATATCAAGGATACCGCGTGGATGTCGGCCATACTAGAGTTCAAATGGTGAGAACCAAGTAGAGGACTGTGGAGCCTCTCAGATAGAGAACAACAGATACGGTAGGAGACAGTCTCAATCTCTAACGTCCTTTTCTATGACCTTCCTCAGCATACTCTTCAGAGTTTTATTGAACCTTTCTACGAGGCCATCTATCTGAGGATGGTATACTGATGTCCTTAGTTGGGAGATTTACAGGGCCTTACATAATTCCCTCATCACCTTACTCATAAAGTGTGTTCCCTGGTCGGTCAGGATCTCCCTTGGTTATCCTGTCCGGGAAAAAATGTGGATCAACTTGCGAGCTATACTCTTTGCCGAGGAGTTTCTCAGGGGGATCACTTCTGCATAGCGTGTGGCATAGTCCAGGATGACCAATATATATTGATGCCCACGAGCAGATTTAACCAGGGGACCGACCAAGTTCATAGCAATTCTCTTGAACGGCACTTCAATGATGGGCAATGGCACGAGGGAACTTCGAAAGTGAAAGGTGGGGGGCAGTTAACTGGCACGTAGGGCACGACTTGCAATACTTTAAGATTTGCCGGTGATGTCCGAGCCAGTAGAATGCCATGGCCTAGTAGTAGGCCATGATCCGTTCCTGTGTTTTTTCCACTTCCAGATGGCCACCCAAGACATGTGAATGGGCCATGTTCAACACCCTCCGTCTATAGGGCCCCGGCACAAATAACTTTTCCACAAGCTCTTCCCTCACTTTCATAACCCGGTACAATAACTCCCCACTCAACATAAAATAGGGAAATCTTGTGTCAGCCCCCGCCTCCTGTGCAATACCATTTATGACTGTGACATTGTTAAATACTTCCCTCAGAGTAAGGTCCTTTTTTTGGGCGGACGCAAAATTCTCGATGGTCACCCCTAACTCATGAATGTCAATCTTAGGGAACACTACCTCCTCATTCCCCACAAGGTCACAGAAGGGAAACCAGTCTGACTCTGAGTGTGGTGATACCTCTTTAGGGCTAACTGGTTTCATGTCCGAGCCACCGAACCCTGAACCCTTCCCCCACAGGTCCCAAAACAAAGAAAAAATCCCGGCCTATAATAATAGGGTGCAACAAGTCCTGGACGATGCCGACCTCTTGGGACTCAGTACCGTGGACCGTCTCAATATTCACTCTGGCCACTGGATAGTCTTTAGCATCACCATGAATGCAGCGGATGCCAACCTTCCTCCCTGGGATCAGTTGGAGGGGAAGTGTTGCCTTCACAAGGGTCACCAGACTCCCGGAGTCTAGGAGTCCAGTTACCTGCCAACCATTTATCTTCATGGGATAAGCTTGTGGCACTTCGCTGGGTGGACAGTTCACACTGCAGGCCGGATACGCACAGTATGAACAGCGGCGTCCCAGGCTGCAGTCCATTTGCTCGGGGGTCAGGGGACAACTGGCAGCTATATGGCCTGGGCAGTGGCATTTCCAGGATATGATATCACCGGTAGGGACCTTTGGCATTACCTCCCCCGTCTCTTTGGACCTTGGATAGCCAACCCCTTTTGGGCCTCCACCCCCTGTTGGGATACCCAGTATGGAGTGGTCTGCCTTCCCAAGGAACACTCAACCCCCTGATACCTCTCGACCAGTCCGATCAGTTCATCAGCATTCCGGGGATCACCCTGGGCAACCCAAGTCTGTATTGGCCTTGACAGGGAATGAACAAACCGGTCCGTCACCACTCTCTCTACCATCTGCGCAGGGGTAGAGGACTCCGGCTGCAACCATTTTTGGACCAGGTGCAGAAGGTCAAACAATTAGGAGCAAGGGGGTTTGTCACGGTAATACGCCCAACGGTGGACCCGCTGCGCCCTGACAGTCATCGTCACCCCCAAGTACGGCAGAATTTCCGTTTTCAGCTTGTCATACTCCTTGGCGTCCTGCAAGGCCAAGTCATAATAAGCCTTCTGGGGCTCCCCCATCAAGTATGGTGCCAGCACCTCTGCCCACTGCTCTGGCAAATGTTTCTCCCTCTCGGCGACCCTTTCAAACACCATCAAAAAGGCCTGTATATCATCCCCCGGGGTCATTTTCACAGGGCTCTCCTTACCGCCTTCCGGATGGAAAAGTCGTCCACTGACTTTGTCGAAGCTGTCGCTGTGCCACAAACTGCCTCCGCAAGCAAATCCTTTTGCTGCTGTTGTTGACGGAGCTGGTCCTGTTGGAGCTGCTGCTGAAGCTGGAGCTGCTGCATAAGCAGCTTACTTGTCTCCTGCTGCGCCATTTGTTGCTGCTGCTCCCTGTGCTGCTGTAACAATTGCTGGTGCTGCTGGTGCTGTGGCTCCTGTACCTGCATCAGATGTTTAAGCAGGTCCTCCATTTTGAATGGCGTTGCTTGCTGGCTTGTGGCAGACTTCACTCAGGACATGCAGTAAATCTTGTAGCAGTCACACGTGTCTACTGGGAACGCTGCCTGCACTTCTAACACCAATTGTAGGGTTCTACTCATTTGGGTGTGTCAGAAGGCAAACAGGAAGCATTTTCATTTAAATGTCAGTGTTTATTACCTTATAAACCATGCATAAGCAAAAAGGAAAACAAACAGCCTTTAGTGCAGGAAAAACAAAGTAAACAGTCCTTCAGGCAAAGTCTCTGGTTAGCCAGTCCTGTGGGCACACAGGCTGGGTAGCATCCAGTACACGGGCTCAGTCTTGAGACAACCACACACAGGAGGCCTTCTCCCCCCATACACAGACCATGTGTCAAACAAACGACTCCATTTTAAACTCTTAACCACACCCAGAGATGAGGTATGTGTGCAGCCAGACCCCCCATCTCTCATGGCTGCCCGTAACCTGGTCCCGGATGTGACGCACCCCCTGGGCCATATTCTTTAGGGGAATACCCGGAGCCGGATCAGATGGGGGTTGTAGTCTTCCGAGTGGCTGTGACCCGGTCCGTGCCCAGGGTGTCAAGCTCAGTGTGTGGCAGTCCTTACTGATGTTACTAAAGTTCTTTATGTCGACTACGCCACCCGTTGAATTGCGGTCACTACGGCCGCCGCTGCAGCAGGGTCCGCTGAGGCTGATGGTGTTTGTGCAGCTAGGTAGTATAACCCCCAACGGGAGGGGTATAGCCTCAGGGGGTCAGGTGCAGAGGATGGTGGTTGTGGAAGTGCAGGGATGATGGTAATGAGAGTCAGAGTCGGGTTGTGCAGTTCAGGGTTCTTTACTTACTGCAGATGTTCCGGTCACTCCGGCCTTGAGTGACCACCCGAGCCGTGCTGCGTCCACCAGGTCCTGGACTCGGCCAACTCCCAAGTAGTTCTGGAGCGTGGTTCTGAGCTCCCGTTCTGTCCTGTCCTCGTCTCTGGCCTTCCCCACCAGGGATCCACCTATGTCCGGCTCCCTCGGGCCTCTTGTTGGCGAACCCTTTGCCTCTGGGTCCCCTGACCCTACGCGTGGTCTGCCTTCCGGGTGGATATGGTGGGTGGCCGTGGCAGATGCTGCCCACGGCCTCCGGTCTCTGGCTGAGGTATGCTGTAGCCCCCACCAGTTTGGGATCCGGTACCCTGTTGCCAACTCTTCACCCTGTGATTATATTTGGGCTCTCAGAGTTCTTTCTTTCTCCCCCTCTGGGTCTTTCTTGCTCTCCTCTCTCACTCTTGGGCTGGGGCTGCTCTGCTCTTCTGCTCTCTTCCACTGCTCTGCAAAGACTTACTGACTGATTTCTCTCAGACTGACCCTGATCTTAGATGGTGCCCACCTTAAATACTCCCTCTATGTGTGAGCTCAGGTGACCAGCACCCAATGAGCTCCTAACTTTACCCAGGCTGCTCCCCCTATCTGCCCCTACACTACTGGGATGTACCACCCCCCTCCCACTCCAGCCAAGGACAGACTCGATCGTACCTGCACATTTCTAAGTGGGAGTACCGTTGGTCTGCCCTCCGGAAATGGGATGTGTGTAGTGCATGCAGCTGACTGAGCTCAGTTCCACACTCCATCCTTACCCGGGAGTGGAATATCACACCTCTGGGTTGAGGTGCAATACCCCTGTAGCAGCCGAATCCTCAGGGTGCTACATTCCCCCCTGGTAAATCACAGCACGTCCTCGGGCTGTAAGATATAAAACAACACCAAAACATACAATTTTTGCATAAACATAAACATATAAAACATATAAAACACCATATATATCAGCATAAACTTTTCATATAAACTTTTCATTAGAAACATTCTTGTCTTCTGGTACCTCCGGTCACGGTGCAACTTGTGACCGGGTAAAGTGCTACAGTCTCTTAAAGAAAATGGTTTCCTATAAAACCGGTAGGGGGCGCTTTAGGAAGCGCAACTATATACAAAGGGATATGGCCGCTCTCAGTCCTCGGCCAGGTATTAGGAAAGGGATGACCGCTCTCAGTCCTCGGTCAGTGGGAATGGGGACACACGGGTTAACAGTTCAGTTCTCTGGTCCCAACGGGGACTATATTTTAACTAGCAGCAGTAACAGTTCACTGTGCCCCAACGGGCAACTATATACAGCTTCTACTCTGCTGTACTCAACGACGACGTCCTCCTGCTCTTTCTTTGTGATTAACTTTAACTTCAGACCCGTCCGGGTCCTCTTGCTCCTCCTCACACCGCAGCTCCTCCTCCGTCAGGCGATGCACATGGAGGGCGTAGGGTCCTTTGGCACATTTGTGCCGGGTGAAGGTGACCTCGTCCCCTATATAAAGGTCACGACCTCTGTGTCCCTCCGGTAGGTGGGACTCAACGTCTCTTCTTGTCACGAAGACGTCGCCTGGGGTGCGGTGATCTCGGATGAAGCCCCACCCGTGCTGCATATTAAACTTGATCACAGTCCCGGTGGAAGGGGGACCATGAGCTGCACGGGGACTCCTCCTGGCCCGGCTCTTCTGCTCCGCGCTCTTTATTTGGGCTTGTTGTTCCCGGACCCGCCTCTCTCTCCGCTCCCTCTCAAAGACCTCGAGCTGCTGGCGGCAGCACTCTGCACGCTCCGCTGCGGCTGCCCGAGTCTCCTGAGTGAACCCCATGAGATCTTCTCCGGTGGGGTCCCACTCAAACTGTGCCTCCTCTAGCGGGGGCGAGGTCCTTTTTACGGGCTTTGGAACCGGAATCAGGGGTTCGTCTAGGGGTCTCTCTTTCCGGAGTCGGGGATGGTGAAACTCCGGTGGCCATATAAAGGGCTGCCCATCCGGGCACGTATGTTGGGCGAACAGATCTTCTCCCAGATGCGGCACTCTTGGTTTTATGGGCGCGGTGGTGGTGGCGCCCGGGTTGCCCAGGCCTTGCGGCCAGGCCTGGGGCACCTGGAAAGTGAAGGGCACCGTAAGGACGGCGGCGCCCTGGGCTACTTGGCCCTGCGACCAGGCCGGTGGCTCCGCGGAGGTAGGGGGCGCTGTTGGTATTGCGGCGCCCGGGGGTACTAGGCCTTGCGACCAGGCCGGTGGTACTTCCTGCTTGGTCACGCTCGGGGTCGAGGCGTGTGACGTCACAGGGGTCGCGGCTGCGGCTTCCGGTTGAGGCCTAGTCTGTGGCGGTGACGTTGCGGTTACGGGCACAGCAGGGGGTACTTCGGGCTCTGCGACGGGGAGCTGGGGCAGGCACGCGGTTTCCCGGCTCGGGGTAGTGACGTCCCCTTTACCTGCCTCCATTCGTTCGGCTCCCTTCTCAGCGCCGTCTCCGGCCTTCAGTCCTCCTGCGCCATCCTCAGAGGCGGTCTGTCTCCTCGTCTCGGGTGGCGTGCTCCGCTGACAAGTTCTTGTCTGCTGGGCCATCTCACGGCTCCATTCTGCTAACGTCTCTCGCTGCACCCGGGCCATCCTCCGTGCGAGGCCCTCCAGCGCAGTCTGCGCACACTCCCGATCTCGGGGGAGCTGTGCCAAGACCTCCACTAAGCCTAGTGGGGTCGTTGCTTCTAGCAGGCTCCTGACCAACGGGTCGGTGCTGCTCTGCTCTCTTCCCGTTGTCTCCAGCAGGCCTTCTGGAGTGGCGACCGGCAACAGGCTCCTGACCACTGGGTCGGTGCTGCCTGGAGTGGCGGCCCGCATCAGGCTCCTGACCACTGGGTCGGTGCTGCCTGGCTCTCCCTCCATCTCCGGGTAGGCTCTTTCTGGACTCTGCTCCAGGCTTCTTGTCTCCGGGTGCGCTCTCTCCAGACTGCTCCAGGCGACACCCATCTTTGCTCCCTTGTTCTCAGTCCTCCCACTTCGAGGGCGGTCCCGGGGCCACTTGGTGATTGTCAGCTCCAGGGGCAGTTCTTTCACGCTGACAGACACCTCTAGCATCACAGTCTCTGTTGGTGGGGGCGGTTTCCACTTTTGGCGCCATGTTCGGTCCTGGCCCACGATGGGAGGCGGCCTCTTACCACCCTCTGGCACGCCCATAATGGCGTCCGCTCTTCCAAGGCGGGAAACCTTTGGAAATGGCGGGAATCGTCTCCCAGTGGCGGGAAACTCTGCAGATGGCGGGAAAAAGCTGTTAATGGCGGACAACCGGCGGGAATCGATCTGTGATGGAGTCCGATGGCGGGGACCCTCCGGAACCGGCAGGAGACTTCTTTTTGAGGTAAACTTGTTCTTTTCTTCAGGCACGCAGTACCCGGGTGTTGCGGGCACGTAATCCTGCCGACTACGCCAAAGTTGACGCACCCCCTGGGCCATATTCTTTAGGGGAATACCCGGAGCCGGATCAGATGGGGGTTGTAGTCTTCCGAGTGGCTGTGACCCGGTCCGTGCCCAGGGTGTCAAGCTCAGTGTGTGGCAGTCCTTACTGATGTTACTAAAGTTCTTTATGTCGACTACGCCACCCGTTGAATTGCGGTCACTACGGCCGCCGCTGCAGCAGGGTCCGCTGAGGCTGATGGTGTTTGTGCAGCCCAGGTAGAATAACCCCCAACGGGAGGGGTATAGCCTCAGGGGGTCAGGTGCAGAGGATGGTGGTTGTGGAAGTGCAGGGATGATGGTAATGAGAGTCAGAGTCGGGTTGTGCAGTTCAGGGTTCTTTACTTACTGCAGATGTTCCGGTCACTCCGGCCTTGAGTGACCACCCGAGCCGTGCTGCGTCCACCAGGTCCTGGACTCGGCCAACTCCCAAGTAGTTCTGGAGCGTGGTTCTGAGCTCCCGTTCTGTCCTGTCCTCGTCTCTGGCCTTCCCCACCAGGGATCCACCTATGTCCGGCTCCCTCGGGCCTCTTGTTGGCGAACCCTTTGCCTCTGGGTCCCCTGACCCTACGCGTGGTCTGCCTTCCGGGTGGATATGGTGGGTGGCCGTGGCAGATGCTGCCCACGGCCTCCGGTCTCTGGCTGAGGTATGCTGTAGCCCCCACCAGTTTGGGATCCGGTACCCTGTTGCCAACTCTTCACCCTGTGATTATATTTGGGCTCTCAGAGTTCTTTCTTTCTCCCCCTCTGGGTCTTTCTTGCTCTCCTCTCTCACTCTTGGGCTGGGGCTGCTCTGCTCTTCTGCTCTCTTCCACTGCTCTGCAAAGACTTACTGACTGATTTCTCTCAGACTGACCCTGATCTTAGATGGTGCCCACCTTAAATACTCCCTCTATGTGTGAGCTCAGGTGACCAGCACCCAATGAGCTCCTAACTTTACCCAGGCTGCTCCCCCTATCTGCCCCTACACTACTGGGATGTACCACCCCCCTCCCACTCCAGCCAAGGACAGACTCGATCGTACCTGCACATTTCTAAGTGGGAGTACCGTTGGTCTGCCCTCCGGAAATGGGATGTGTGTAGTGCATGCAGCTGACTGAGCTCAGTTCCACACTCCATCCTTACCCGGGAGTGGAATATCACACCTCTGGGTTGAGGTGCAATACCCCTGTAGCAGCCGAATCCTCAGGGTGCTACAGATGCACCAAACAATTCTCTTAGTGCCATGTGCACTAGAGCAACACTCCAGGATTATATCACAGATGACAGCCATCTCTGTGACACATACCTCCCATCAACTATATATCCAGTAGTTGCCTTACAGGTTGTATAGATTATAAGAACATAAGAAAATCTTACCTTTACTGAACAAAATTGCTGTTCTTTTGCAGAGAAATCGGGGTTGGAAGTGCTCTGCGCGGGACAGAGCACTTCTGCTGCATCAGCTCTCAGCTCCATTATCAGCCTAATTCCACCTTCCATTAGGTGATTGACAACCTGTGCTAACAAACTGTCAATCACCTAGTTGAAGATTGAGTTTGACTGTGAATATAGAGCTGGGAGCTGAGGCAGCAGAAGTGCTCCTATCACATCTCCACCCAGACCTGCTTCAGCGTTGTCTGCTTCTGTCACGAGGCACCTCCATGTTCATTTTGCAGGATATATCATAGCTATGAACTCTTGGCGGACAGCTCTATCCAGCCAGAGATACTAGTGTGGCTGGAATCTGTGTTGCCACCAAGTTAGGCAGAATATGTGTGTTCAATCTAACAGCCCAGCAGTTGTTATCAGCTCTCGGTTGTGGCTAATGGGAGCAAAACCACGCCTTACTGCTAGAAATTGCCAGTTATACATTTATACTGACCCTGGTTGTTTCTCCTGTAGCTCTACTCTGATCCTGCTTGCTATATTCCTGTTACTGACACTGTACTTCATTTTCCTTTTGATTTTACCTCTGACTCCATCTTCCTGGTTCTGATCTCAGCTATCTCCTGAACTCATATCTGACTACTGAATTTGTCCTGTATCTACCTTCTCTGGTTTTGTCGGCTCTTCCCTGCCAGCTCACTCCACCGGCAAGCAACTACTCAAAGGATGTAACTCAGGGGCCTCTGTTGTAAGTGTGTCACCCTGGCCTGGATGCCACAAAATGTAATAAAACTGTGTCTGAGAGCAAGGGGGAGGTTCTCTAGTCAGGGGAACATTAGCATGCAATGCCTCCTGTCTCAGGCCAGTAGGGGGAGCAGGCTGCCCCTATAAAAGCTGGTGCTGGGGGCAGGGTTAGACAGAACCAGATGACCTGTCTCAGGACTGAGACGTGTCTCAGCAGAGCAGGGACAGACAGTTGCACTGCACCTAAGAGGACGTGTGGCAGGAGGAGAGCCACAAGCCAGAGACAAGAGGCGAAGAGAGCCTGTCTTGGCAGATAAGAGACTGACTTTACCAGACTTTGGTGTCTGAGGCTGGGAGAATTCTACATCCTCCAGCAGAGAACCAGTTCACAGGGGACTGTATATTCCTTGGCCTAAGAAGCCTGGAGGCCCTGCGACAACCGAAGGGACCAGTAAAGCCGTACAAGGCTGGGAGCAGAAAGGAACCCACGTCGCAGGCCATACAGGCGAGAATACACGGAAAGCTCGGAAACGTGGGCTGTTACCCTATAACGAGGAGATAGCCAGAAGGAGCGCAGAAAGCACGGTAGGCCTACACCCTCACCCTGACCAGGGCCAATTTCCCCGTTGCTCTCAGACATCCAGGTCCCCTCCTAGCTGGGACTGTTTATGGGTCAGTTTACCTGTTTCAGTAAAGACCCTGGACTGCAACCTATTGTCTGTGTGCTCCTTCGCGCCTCCAGCACTACCGGTACTGGGACTCTCACCACCATCACTCCCACCATCCACTACACTGCCCTGGGGCCGCACTCTTCCCGTGGGGAGTCACACCATCCCAGCTGCACATATCATCAGCCCCAGC
This sequence comes from Phyllobates terribilis, assembly GCF_046119375.1. Classification (NCBI taxonomy): domain Eukaryota; kingdom Metazoa; phylum Chordata; class Amphibia; order Anura; family Dendrobatidae; genus Phyllobates; species Phyllobates terribilis. Next base: position 140,620,930 of record NW_027362768.1, on the reverse strand, counting down.
GGTCTGCCTTGCAGCGATGGTTTCTAATGACCGCAAATCCACGGGTGGCGTAATCGGACATTATCAGCAGAACGTAGCAGACTACCATTGGCCTGACCACCCTGAGCCACGGACCGGGCAGCCACTACTACCCCCATCGTTCCCCTAATTGCCCGGATCCGAGTGCCCCAGGGGGCGAGTCAGCTTTGGCGTAGTCGGCAGGATTTCGTGCCCGCAACCACCGGGTACTGCGTGCCTGAAAAAGACTTTTGTAACTTACCTGTGGCGAAGTTTCCCACCGTCCGGAGTCGTTTCCCGCCATCCGGAGCCGATTCCCGCCATCAGACGCCATCTTGGACCGTTTCCCGCCGTCTTCTGCCGTCTTCCCGCCATCCGCAGCTGTTTCCCACCATCGGACGCCATCTTCAGGACGCCGCGCGGGATGAAGAGGGGCGTGGACGTCAAAACCGCGCGAGATCCGAAGCTCCGCCCCACGCACCGACGCTGCGCAAGGTCCTGGAAGGGAGAGAGAGCGACGCTGACGTCATCAGGACGCGACGCCAGGTCCTCGTCCATAGCAGCAGCAGCGGAGCCGCGGCCTACAGAAGAGGATCGTCGGAAGGTAGGCCACGCTTGACTGGGGGGGAAGGAAGATGTCGGACACAGAGGCCCCCACTACCACCAACGCAGCTGCAGCAGCGGTGATGCCCTTTTCCCTGCCCTACATCCCTGGAGCGGCCTGGCTGCCCAAGTACTCAGGGGAGCCCCATGCCCTAACTGACTTTAAGGAAAGGCTGTACAGTTTGTTCCAGGTTTACCCCCTGACAGAGGAACAGAAGGTCAGCATACTAGCAGGGCAGTTAACTGGCGCAGCCCAAAGGGAGGTAAAATCATGGCCCACTGAGGAGAAAAGGACTGTGAAGGGTATTCTGGCCTGGCTGCGGGGTACCTTTGACACATGTACCTCCGCTGAAATTAAAATGAGGTTCTATGGATGTAAGCAGCGGGCACAGGACAGCATCAGAGACTATGCCCTAAATCTGCAGGAAGCCCTGAGGGCTATTCAACAAACTGACCCTGGCAGTGTGCAGGAAACGGATAAGCTGCTAACAGAACAATTCATAGAAGGTCTGCTGTCTAGCGCCCACAGGGCCCAACTGCGCCTCATGTTCTTTCAGAACCCCGACCTGACCTTTGCCCAATTTAAGGACAGGGCCATAAGGGTGCTCCGTGAATCTGCAACCAGTGGCGCTATAAACCCCCGGCGCCCTGCTCTCACCAACCACCAGGAGGCGGCGCCCTCCTCTATGGATCCCGTGGGGGCTGATGCACAGGCCCTGAACCAAGCCCCGTCGAAAGACCTGCACCACCAAGTCCAAGAGCTGACCAGGAGCGTCGCGGCGTTGACCAGGACCGTCCAGGCGTTGCAAGTGGACCCGTCAAGACCCATCGAGCTGGCTTCAAGTCCGGAGGATGTCCTGTGGCGTCGACAGAGGAGGATCCCGTCGTTCCGAGGGAGGCCCACAGACCGCTACGCAGAGGATGGACAGCCCATTTGCCGTCGATGCAACCAGCCCGGACACATTTCCAGGTACTGTAATTTAAACGGGTCCAACCTGGGGCAGAGGGCCAACCCCCAGGCATAAGATCACCAGGCCCTTACAATTGGCGTAATAAGTACGTTGGAGGGCGCCCGGTTTTACCCGTGGTGCTGGACGGTATCCCCATGAGCGCCTTGCTGGATACTGGGTCACAAGTAACCACTATCCCTTATGTACTTTTTAAGCAGTATTGGACTGATGCTGATATCACACGGTATCCAGACAGTAACTTGAGCATCATCGCCAGTAATGGCTTACCCGTGCCGCAGATGGGGTTCAAGGAGATGACCATTAAAATTGGTAAAGTTGAACTGCCGGCACAGGGAGTGATTATTGTGGACATTGACCGTCGTGAAAGTCACCCTAAAATAACTGTGGGTACTAACGTAATTGAAAATTGTCTTTCAGAGGTAATTGTAATCTTACAACAGGTGGCGGTGAATGCTAGTTCCAGCCAACAGAGAGTCCTCAACAAGGAGATAAAAGCCCTGATGAGACGGCAGCAGGTAGAACTGTCTGGTGGTGAGATCGGTAGCGTAAGACTGAGTGACCCATTCCCCATTTCCATGCCTCCCAAAAGTGAAATGATGATCTGGTGTCGGACTGCAATCGGGTTGAGAGGTAGAGACTACCAAGCCATGGTAGAACCCGTGTACTCGGACAGCAGGCCAACCATTTTGACAGCCCGGGGGGTGGTTGATGTCCATCATGGGAGGGTGCCCGTCCGCATCCTCAACATTGGGGAGAGGGAAGTACACTTACCCAGGTACGCTACACTCGCCAAACTGTTTGTTGTCGAACACAAAGCTATAAGGGCCGTGGAACCCTTGCCTCCATCTCCACAGGCGGAGGGTAATGGCTCCCAGAAACAAAAGGAGGACTGGTGCCAGAAACTCCATGTGGGTGCTGACTCCACTCCCCTGCACCAAAAACAAGGAGTCTACCGGGTGGTACAGGAGTACGAGAGAGTCTTTAGTAAGCACCCGCAAGACTTCGGCAGAGTAAAGGGGATAGAACACCACATCCCCACAGGGAGCCACCCACCAATAAAAGAGAGACACAGGCCTGTACCCCCTGCACATTATCAGAACGCCAAGGGCATGCTAAGAGAAATGAAAGAAGCTGGGGTCATTAGAGACAGCTGTAGCCCCTGGGCAGCCCCCTTGGTTCTGGTGAAAAAGAAAGACGGCACCATGAGAATGTGCGTCGACTATAGACAAATCAACCGTATCACCCACAAAGACGCATATCCGCTGCCTAGAATAGAGGAGTCTTTAGCCGCACTAAAATCAGCTAACTTCTTTTCTACTTTGGAGCTTACTAGCGGGTACTGGCAGGTTCCTGTGGCAGAGGCTGACAAGGAGAAGACCGCCTTCACCACCCCGATGGGACTGAGTGAATTCAACTGTATGCCTTTCGGGCTCTGCAACGCACCAGGGACCTTCCAGCGGCTGATGGAATGCTGTCTAGGGCACCGAAACTTCGAGACGGTCCTCCTTTACCTGGACGACGTGATCGTCTATTCGAAGACCTACGAGGACCACCTAAAGCACCTGGCCGAGGTGTTCGAAGCCCTGGCAGGCTATGGCCTGAAGGTAAAACCATCGAAGTGTCACCTGCTGAAACCAAAGGTCCAGTACCTAGGGCACGTGGTAAGCGCGGAAGGAGTGGCCCCCGACCCTGACAAGGTCACGGCAATCAAGAGCTGGCCAAGCCCCTCGAACATCAAAGAGGTGAGACAGTTTCTCGGGTTGGTAGGCTACTACCGAAGGTTCATCCCCGGGTTCACCAAGATGGCAGCTCCTATGCAGGACCTCCTGATCGGACAGTCCAAGTCCAGAAGTCAAAAGCCACCCTTCAAGTGGGATAAACCGGAAGAGGAGTCCTTCCGCCAGCTAAAGATGGCCCTCACAGAGGATGAGATCCTGGCCTACCCTGATTATGGCCAGCCTTTCATTCTCCACACAGACGCCAGTAATATGGGACTGGGAGCCGTACTGTCCCAAAACCAACAGGGCAGAGAACGGGTGATCGCATACGCCAGTCGGAAGCTGAGGCCCACCGAGAGGAACCCGGAGAATTACAGCTCCTTCAAGCTAGAATTCTTGGCGGTGGTGTGGGCTGTGACGGAACGCTTCAAGCATTACCTGGCCTCCGCAAAGTTCACCGTGTACATGGACAACAACCCGTTGACACACCTGGACAATGCAAGACTGGGTGACCTGGAACAGCGGTGGATGGCCCGTCTCTCCAACTATGACTTCGTGATCAAGTACCGGGCAGGCAAAACCAATGCCAACGCAGACGCCCTGTCGAGGATGCCTCACTTACCTGAAGGTGACGAAGACCCAGAAGAGCTGGAGGAGGTAGAAGTCCCCGCGTTTCACCGGTATGGAGCCGCTCAATACTCTCACCGCGTGAAGGAGGAGGATCTAACAACTGTGATGATCAACCCCCTACCTCACTACAGCTGGGCCGAGACCCAAGATAGTGACCCTGCTGTCCGCCTGGTGAAAGATCTGCTGACCCAGGAAGATGCCCGCATAGATCCGGATGCTCCAGAGGAAGCTAGACAGCTATGGAAGGAGAAGAGCAAGCTGTTCCTCTACGAAGGCAAGTTGTGCAGAAGGATTGTCAACCACCGGACACACGAGCTGACCTGGCAAGTCGTGGTTCCAAGGTGGGATGCAGCTATGGTCCTGGGAGCTTACCATGACAGAGCGGGACACTTCAGTTGGAAGAAACTGGAGTTCCTGCTAAGAGGAAGGTTCTTTTGGGTCGGCATGAGAGGAGCTGTAGAAAAATGGTGCAGAGACTGTGGCCCTTGTCACCTAAGGAGGAAGGACCGTGCCAGCCAGAAGGCACCCTTGAGGCCCATCGTCACCACGCAGCCTCTTGAGCTGGTAGCTCTAGACCACGTCAAGTTGGCTCCAAGCCGGTCTGGATACATCTATGCCCTGACAATCGTGGACCACTATTCCCGCTTTCTAGTGGTGGTCCCGGTAAAGGACTTGACAGCCCAAACAGCGGCCAGAGCCTTCCAGCAATATTTCTGCCATCCGCACGGGTATCCGGAACAGGTCCTGACAGACCAGGGTCCAGCGTTCGAGGCTGAGATCTTCCAGGAGTTCTGCAACCTCTATGGCTGTAAGAAGATTCGTACAACGCCTTACCACCCCCAAACCAACGGGATGTGTGAGAAGATGATCAATATAGTCATTGATCTCCTGAAGACGTTGCCCCTGGAGGAACGCAGCCTGTGGCCAGAAAAACTGCCGGACCTGATAGACCTATACAACAATATCCCGGTAAATGCTACAAACTGCACCCCGGCTTACCTGATGCGAGCTAGACCAGGTAAGCTGCCCGTAGACCTGGAGATGGGAGTCCTAATACCTGAGGACACCTCCCCAGATGCGGACTGGGATACGGAAAGGCAACTGCAGTACAAGAAGGTACAGGAGAGTGTGGAGAAGAGCCTGGCCCAGGTGAGAGAGAGGCAAGAAAAACTCTTCAATCAACACGCCCCTGCTGGTCCCCTAGAACCTGGTGAGCAAGTCCTAAAGCGAAAGAGAAGGCTACATAAGTTGGATGACCAGTGGGAAAGGGAACCCTACACCGTACTGCAGTCTGATCACGACAACCCAAAGGTGTGCGTAATCACCAAGGACGGAGGAGAAACCACTAGTGTCGTCTCCAGAGACCACCTCAAAAGGTGCCCCGAGCAACTCCGTAGTGCAGAAGAGGATCAGAGTGACCTTGAACCCGCAGAGGACAAGGAAGAAATGATCAGCACCGTTCTCGGAGAGTTCCCTCAGTCCTGGACTCGCATAAATGATGCCATAGTGGTACCTGTCCTGCATTTCCTGCAACCGGCACAGCAACAACCAACACCAGAGCCGGAAGGTGAAGAGGAGCAAGCGGTTCCAGAGGCAGAAGAGCCTGTACCAGCAGCCCAGGAGAGTCAACCCTCTGCTGACAGTGAGCCTGCCATGCCTGCGGTAAGCCAAAGAACCCGCAGACAGCTGCCTGCCCTACCTGTACACCCAGTTGGTAGCTGTACCCCTAACGCTAGTGGGGAAAGCCAGGTTGGTCCACCACCAGACAGTGGGTTACGTAGGTCAACCAGGAGCACAAAGGGGCAGATACCCGCTCGCTGGAAAATATAGAGCGCACTAAAATTGTAAATAACCCTGTTGCCAAATGTTAAAATGTTTGCCAAGTTACATGCATGTTTGGTAATTCTGTGTTTCAGTTTCTTGCAGCTACCGTAAGGACTCAAAGGTTATGGACTTTTTATAACCGTTACCTTGTATGGACTGTGTTCGGAGCCTAACCCAGGAATGAACTAAGACTGTGAAGGACTTGGGGTAGGACAGAACCCCACCTGGTTAAGGCTCCCCGTTGTGTTGGTGATATGGACACCCGGTCACAGGCCACACTGTGACCTTAAGAACTCAATTTGTGCATCGTCTGTCTATTAATGTTTTATTGTTATGCATATTGTCTTTGTTTATTGTTTAGTCCCGGAGTACTAAATTTCACTAGGGGGGAATGTGTCACCCTGGCCTGGATGCCACAAAATGTAATAAAACTGTGTCTGAGAGCAAGGGGGAGGTTCTCTAGTCAGGGGAACATTAGCATGCAATGCCTCCTGTCTCAGGCCAGTAGGGGGAGCAGGCTGCCCCTATAAAAGCTGGTGCTGGGGGCAGGGTTAGACAGAACCAGATGACCTGTCTCAGGACTGAGACGTGTCTCAGCAGAGCAGGGACAGACAGTTGCACTGCACCTAAGAGGAAGTGTGGCAGGAGGAGAGCCACAAGCCAGAGACAAGAGGCGAAGAGAGCCTGTCTTGGCAGATAAGAGACTGACTTTACCAGACTTTGGTGTCTGAGGCTGGGAGGATTCTACATCCTCCAGCAGAGAACCAGTTCGCAGGGGACTGTATATTCCTTGGCCTAAGAAGCCTGGAGGCCCTGCCACAACCGAAGGGACCAGTAAAGCCGTACAAGGCTGGGAGCAGAAAGGAACCCACGTCGCAGGCCATACAGGCGAGAATACACGGAAAGCTCGGAAATGTGGGCTGTTACCCTATAACGAGGAGATAGCCAGAAGGAGCGCAGAAAGCACGGTAGGCCTACACCCTCACCCTGACCAGGGCCAATTTCCCCGTTGCTCTCAGAGATCCAGGTCCCCTCCTAGCTGGGACTGTTTATGGGTCAGTTTATCTGTTTCAGTAAAGACCCTGGACTGCAACCTATTGTCTGTGTGCTCCTTCGCGCCTCCAGCACTACCGGTACTGGGACTCTCACCACCATCACTCCCACCATCCACTACACTGCCCTGGGGCCACACTCTTCCCGTGGGGAGTCACACCATCCCAGCTGCACATATCATCAGCCCCAGCAGTCTGCCTTGCAGCGGTGGTTCCTAATGACCGCAAATCCACGGGTGGCGTAGTCGGACATTATCAGCAGAACGTAGCAGACTACCATTGGCCTGACCACCCTGAGCCACGGACCGGGCAGCCACTACTACCCCCATCGTTCCCCTAATTGCCCGGATCCGAGTGCCCCACGGCCCAGGGGGCGAGTCATAAGTCTAGAATATGGTTTAAAGGATAAAGGCCAGAATTGCTCTGAGACCTGCTAAGCAGAGTGACTTTCGCAAAGTTTGCCCATGGAAGACCTTTGTAAAGCTAACGGGCTTCAGAATACAAGTGCTCCATCCCGCCCAAAGCACTTCCAGCCTCATTTGCTTATCACATCTAAATCGGATTTCTCTGCACCAGAGCAGTGTTTTTTTAGTTAGGGTATAGATTCACTTGTATTTTTGTCATACAAACATACTGTATATAGAAAGGTAGGGGGGATAGAATAAGATGATAGATTTCATTTAAGACTCTTTCAATTGGTGTTATACAAACCACAACTATCCCTTCTGTTCATTATGCTGATGCACCCTTGGTTCAGCCGAACATGCATGTGTTTTTGATGGGTAAAATGTAATATGTTCCTCCCAGTCTCCTCTAGCAAAACAGTTTATCTACCTTGCGAACAACATTTCATTTCAATATGCTCAATCCTTTTTCTCTCCAACATTTCCAAACATAGCAAACACTTAGTGCCAAGGGTGTACAAATTCTTGAACTTCATCACAGTTTCAAACACCCTAGGACAGAGACTATATTGAGAAATTATATTAAAGGGTTTGTCTGGGACCAAGATTTTTATGACCTATCCTCAGGATAGTTGATCCAAATCCAAAAAATAGAGGTAGTAGAGGATATACAGAGTACACATTCTGACACTGGCTGCACAAGGACCAAGGGAGCAGGTTCAGGCACTGGCCACAAATAGACCAGGGGACGAGGTTCAGGCATTGGCCACACACGGACCATGGGACGAGGTTCAAGCACTGGCAACACATGGACCAGGGGACGAGGTTCAGGCACTTGCCATACATGGACCAGGGGACGAGGTTCAGGAACTTGCCACACACAGACCAGCGGACGAGGTTCAGGCACTGTCCACACATGTACCAGAGGTTCGGGTTCAGGACATAGCCACACAAGGAGCAGGGGACCACTCACGAATAGCACACTTCACTAATGACTCAATGTTGCTTAGGCACCTCCCTATTGGGGTGGGTGCCTTCTATACAAGATGCCTCCCAGCCATTGGCTGGGGGCATGTTTGCAGGAGCACGCACTGACCCTTTAAGAACAGGTGTGACATGCAGAAGTAGTGCTATTGCAGAGTGTGACATGCAGAAGTAGTGCTGTTGCTTTAAAAGCATTCAGCAACTATTAGAAGTAACACAAGCACATGAGACAGGAAGTGTTGTTCTCCAGAACCATCCAGCAACTAGAGGGGTTAACACAGTCACAGGAGAAGGGGAGTGTTTTAGCAGAGCCCCAGGGGGATTGTGGGGAACTTGTTGCTGGAGCTGAAGAGAAAGGTGGTGTGTGTGTTCTGAAAGTGAAAAGGATTCAAGTCAGGAGTGAAGCTAAGCACAGGTCAGGTAGAGTTCCTGAACTAACAGTGCTGAGTATTGTCAGGAAGAAAGATAAGGACTGGAATAAATGGTGTCACAGGGATCATCTCCCTCAGCAAACCCTCCCCCTCCTCCATCTCACTGTGCTGTAAAGAATGCTGTGTTCATTAATGTGCCTCTGCATTAGAACAATGCTGTACTGTACTACTGGGAAGACTATGAACTGCTGTGCTGCTAAGGAAACTGTACTGTTTGTCACTGGAGCCTGTTGCTCCTATGACTTAACTTTCACTGTGCGGTTTCTTATTAAATGCTACTGTTCTACCGTTTATGAGGACTCTTGTCAAGTGTGTTTGGTCAGCAAGTGAAACAACCTACGTGTCTGTGCCTGAGGGTCAATACCCCTGTGTGCCTGAGAGAAGCTGCAGCACATGGTCTATGGTCGCCTTGAGTAACGGTTCCAAAGAATTCATGATCCTGTCTCGCCCCTATCTGAACCTAGCGGCGTGCGTGTAACATTGGTGGCCTGTACGGGGAATCCTGAGCGGGAATTACGGTGTAGAGGAAGAAGAGGAAAAGCGTCTAAAAAACACAGCAGCATAGCACCCCAACTCAACTCTGCTACACCGGTTAAAGGGGACCAGACCTAAAGAAAAACTCAATAGCAGCAATGGATGTGGAAATACAAATGGACAGAATTAGTAATCCGCTTCTTCAGTCAACCTGTGAAGAATTGATAACAGTAGCAGAACATATAAAGATGTCAGTAGAACAGATTTCCAAAGCACACAACCGCAGGCAACTGTTAACTGCCATTAATGCAAAATGGATGAGCTGGGGGAGTGTTACGGGTCAGGGAGGTGGAACCTCTGTGCTACGGTGAAAGGAGGGACCCAGAGGGGAGTAACAAAGTATCAACCCGGACCGACTCTGATCGTACGGACGCTAACGACTCCGTGACCAGGGAGGGACCGAGCCGAGGGACCAGGTGCTACTCTGGGGACGACCTTGTAAGGGAGCAGGTGCCTCCCACGGTACAGATGGCACGGACTGACCGGAATAGCAGGTAGGCACAGCAGGCTGGCTGACGAGCAGGAGCCTCCAGGTAGGCTATCAGGTAGACACAGCAAGTGACGGCAGGAGTCTCTAGGTGGGCTGGCAGGTGGTCACGGCAAATGACGGCAGGAGTCTCTAGGTGGTCACGGCAAGTAATGGTAGGAGTCTCTAGGTGGTCAAGGCAAGTGACGGCAGGAGTCTCTAGGTGGGCTGGTAGGTGGTCACGGCAAGTGACGGCAGGAGCCTCCGGGTAGGCACGGCAGATAACAAGCAGGTAACAGGCAGGTCACAGGCAAGTGCTCCCAGGTGAGCGGGCTGGCAGGCACGGCAGGTAACAGGCAGGCAATAGGCAAGTGCTCCCAGGTGAGCGGACTGGCAGGCATGGCAGGTAACAGGTAGGCAACAGGCAAGTGCTCCCAGGTGAGCGGGCTGGCAGGCACGGCACGTAACATGCCTCTTGAAAAAGCACCCGCGAAATGCGCGTCGAGGCTGTCCTCTACGACAGGCACCTTCCCTCCTGTGGTCCCCTTTCTACATGTGATATTATCTTTGGGTGAGTCACCACTGTCCTGTTAATGAGATGCACTATGGCAGTTGATGAATACAACAGGACTGTGATAGGTGTGATCCCAATATATTTTGTGTTATACTGATATGTCCATGTATACCACCTTTTCCTGCCCTGGTCTTTCCTTTTTGCCCTCATTGCTTTTTGTATCCATACTTAATATTTATTGTATTCCATCCATTTAAGGAGGTTTCATGTTATTTATATATTTTTTAAATACATTTATATTGCCTTTTTCTATGGGCTAAAGATAAAATGGAGTTTTTGATCTGCGTGTCTGCACTTTACATTAGGTATTTTGTCATTTCTATATGAAATTTTATAAGAATTATTAATAAAGTTTATTTATGCCAATATACTCATTTCTTCTCCTGTTTATATAACGGCACGTAACAGGCAGGCAACAGGCAAGCGCTCCCAGGTGAGCGGATTGGCAGGTAACAGACTGGCGGGCAAGACTGGTAGTCAGGCTAGCAGCGGGACCTGAGGGCTGAACCAGAGGTCAGAAACACTGTGCAACAACTTTTGCTCGGGCACCTCCATTTTGGAGGAGGTGCCTTATATATGGGAGGACCCTTGGCTATTGGCCGGGGACTCCTTAGGACGGTGCGCGCGGCCCCTTTAAGAGGAAGGGAGCGCGCGCGCGCCCTAAGCACAGTGCCTGGGGAGCTGCGCGCGCCGGCAGCAGGAAGAGGAGCGCTGGTGAACGCAGAGCGGGGAACACGGGGAGCGAGGAGGTGAGTGGGACGGCATCTCTGCCTGGCAGGGGGCAGAGACGCCGATGCTACAGGGAGAAAGAAGCTGAAGACTTCATGGGGACATTCCTCCAGGAACTAACACAGTTTCTAACCAGGTTGAAGTTGGAGGATGGAGGGGCAGCACTAATTACCAAAAGCGGGAATCTCCTTCCACAGACTGAACTACAGGAATTGAAAGAACAATTCAAAGCCCTAACAACAACCCTGCAGGAATCGACCAAAACCTCTGAACGGGTGATAGACTCAGACAGGACCTTTAACCTGTTTGGGTTAGATAAATCAGGGAGTCAGTCCTCTCTAACACCATAAATCACCATAAGGAAAGAATTCAAGATCCTGGGAAAGATTGGATAGTGGGGACAGAAAGAGAAACTGTCTTATAGGAACTTGTTGCACCAGATCGATGCAGGCTTACAGAAAGGCTACCAGCCAGATGAGATTGTTGAGGGGGTGGTGAAAGCGATCAGCCCAGGACTGAACCTCCGTAGTATGCTAGAAATGAAGAGTCAATTGACCTTGCAACAGCTGAAGATGATTTTAAAAGGGCACTATAAAGAAGAGAGTACTTCAGAATTGTTCCACCAACTCATTAACCTTTCACAGAAAAATAATGAATCACCCTAAAATTTCTTGTTCAGAGCAATTGAACTGAAGGATAGACTGTTGTTTGCATCCAGAGATGTAGAAGCGGAAGAGAAGTTTGATGCTGGACTAGTCCAGAAGAAGTTCTTGAGATCATTGGGAACGGCATTAATCAGCAAAGATATCAAGTTGCAGCTGAAATAGTACCTAGAAGATCCTGGCATTTTGGATGAAGTCCTAATTGAAAAAAATGAACGAGGCTGCTAGTTTGGAGTAAGAGAGTGAACAGAAGTTAAAGAAAGGCTCTGCTCACCAGAAATCACCAAAATGAGTCACCTGAAGTTGGAGACCCCCCAGTGGCCAGTCCAAAGATCATCATAGAGACCCTCCAGTGCCACCTCCGAGAGGGAACCTTAAATCACCAACAAAAGATAGGCCTGCCACCTCTGACTGGGAGGAAGTAATAGGAGAACCGCGAGCCGAGTTGATTGAGGTGAAAAAGTTGATTCGTTCCAGGCCAGAACCGGTTTCCCTCAGACCCAGGAGTGGGTTCCAAAACAGAAGATACCCGGCTTCTGAAGCGTGCCGTTCATCAAATCAGAGTACGCTGTATATCCACTGTCTAAGATGTGGTGAGGAAGGACATTATGCCAAGGAATGCCAATGGTCACAGTCGTTTGGGTTAAAAGACAGGAGGGTACCAGTGCCGGGCGATTGGAAATCGCGACATGGAGGCTCCAGAAGCAAATCCAAATCTCACCAAACCCCAGAACGGCGCATGAGGTAAAACGGCTGCGTCAATACTATCCCCAAGTGTGTTCCCGTCTACAACAACTGCAAGGGAGAAAGGGGAATCAGTTACTTAATGCCCAGTGCAGAGGTCAAACGATGTACTCCTGGGAGGAGGATTCCTCAGTCAGTAAAGATAGCCTCATCAGCCTAATCGGTAAAAGGTGCCTTATACAGTGCCAGCTAGATGGACTCCTAGTAAAAGCACTGTGGGGCACAGGAGCCCAAGCGAGCCTTTTAAATGAAGAATGGAGACGGCGCTACCTGCCACGCACTTGCCTTCGGCCACTAAAAGAACTCTTGGGACCAGTGGAACTCCACGGCAAAGCCGTCAACCAGACCAAAATCCCTTTCATAGGCTGGGTGGAAGTGACTTTCCAACTAAGGGCCACGAAGACCAGCAACACCATCAAGCTTTTGGTACCTTATCTCGTGACCAGTGATCAGAATGTGGCAGAGGATCCTATCCTGGGTTATAATGTGATCTGTGAGGTCATCACAAAACACAAGATGGATGCAATCGCCACATCGCTCGCCATACCCAACGCCATGGTGGAAAACGTGATTCATAGAATAAAGAAAGCACAGAATACAATGGACCTAAAAGAAGTAAAGGTTGGTTTACGCCCAACCATCATCCCTGCAAACCAAATGGTGCGGGTGAGATGTGGAGTCTGGGTAGAACCGGGAAGAAAAGTCTAGAAAAGACTGTTCGTGCTAAAAGACTCCTCAGAACTTCTGGAAGGCCTAGTTCAAGGTGAGACTGTGCTTACAATTCCTACTGGTGGGTCTGCTCGAGTGACAGTACCGGTGATAAATACTACGAAAGACGAAATTAGACTGGATCCAAAGACTGTGTTAGGTCACATTGAAACCGTTAAAATAGTATTTCCAGCCAGTGTGAGACCAGCCCAGGGATCTACAGTGAATTCAGTCTCCCCACCAAGGAACAGGAGTTGCCCAGGGGAGGAAATTGCGCAACCCACCTTGGGGTCCTGGGATCCCCCAGTACCCTTGGAACCCTTGTGTGCTGAAGATCTAGTGGTTTCAAAACAGATGCTGAGAGAAGAGTGTCATGCGTTCTCCAAAGATGACTCTGATATAGACTGTATCCCGTCGTTGCATTTGAAAATCAATTTGAAAGACATGACCCCAGTAACCAGAAGTTACATATCTGTACCAAAACCATTATATCGTGAAGTGAAAGAATATTTACAAGAGCTCATCAACAGAGATTGGATCCAAAAGTCGAAGTCGTCTTATTCCTCTCCTATTGTCTGTGTTAGGAAGAAGGACGGTATGTTGAGACTCTGTTGTGATTACCGGGAACTAAACCAAAAGTCAGTACCTGATCGACACCCGATACCAAAGATCCAAGATATGCTGGATAGTCTATCAGGAAGCACCTGATTCTCTGTCCTCGATCAGGGTAAGGCATACCACCAAGGGTTTGTCGAAGAGTCCAGTAGAGCCTTGACAGCATTCATCACACAGTGGAGATTATATGAGTGGATCCGCATACTATTTGGGCTCAGTTCAGCTCCAGCAGAATTCCAGAGGTGCGTGGAGACATGTTTAGAAGGATTAAGGGACGATATCTGCCAGCCGTACTTGGATGATAATGTGGTACACAGCAAAACCTTCTGGGAGAATGTTGAACATGTGAGGACCGTATTACAATGGTATCAACAACACGAAGTTAAGTTGACCCCCAAAGAATTGTGAACTGTTCAAAAGACAAGTCCAATTTCTAGTCCCTGCAGGAATCGACCAAAACCTCTGAACGGGTGATCGACTCAGACAGGACCTTTAACCTGTTTGGGTTAGATAAATCAGGGAGTCAGTCCTCTCTAACACCATAAATCACCATAAGGAAAGAATTCAAGATCCTGGGAAAGATTGGATAGTGGGGACAGAAAGAGAAACTGTCTTATAGGAACTTGTTGCACCAGATCGATGCAGGCTTACAGAAAGGCTACCAGCCAGATGAGATTGTTGAGGGGGTGGTGAAAGCGATCAGCCCAGGACTGAACCTCCGTAGTATGCTAGAAATGAAGAGTCAATTGACCTTGCAACAGCTGAAGATGATTTTAAAAGGGCACTATAAAGAAGAGAGTACTTCAGAATTGTTCCACCAACTCATTAACCTTTCACAGAAAAATAATGAATCACCCTAAAATTTCTTGTTCAGAGCAATTGAACTGAAGGATAGACTGTTGTTTGCATCCAGAGATGTAGAAGCGGAAGAGAAGTTTGATGCTGGACTAGTCCAGAAGAAGTTCTTGAGATCATTGGGAACGGCATTAATCAGCAAAGATATCAAGTTGCAGCTGAAATAGTACCTAGAAGATCCAGGCATTTTGGATGAAGTCCTAATTGAAAAAAATGAATGAGGCTGCTAGTTTGGAGTAAGAGAGTGAACAGAAGTTAAAGAAAGGCTCTGCTCACCAGAAATCACCAAAATGAGTCACCTGAAGTTGGAGACCCCCCAGTAGCCAGTCCAAAGATCATCATAGAGACCCTCCAGTGCCACCTCCGAGAGGGAACCTTAAATCACCAACAAAAGATAGGCCTGCCACCTCTGACTGGGAGGAAGTAATAGGAGAACCGCGAGCCGAGTTGATTGAGGTGAAAAAGTTGATTCGTTCCAGGCCAGAACCGGTTTCCCTCAGACCCAGGAGTGGGTTCCAAAACAGAAGATACCCGGCTTCTGAAGCGTGCCGTTCATCAAATCAGAGTACGCTGTATATCCACTGTCTAAGATGTGGTGAGGAAGGACATTATGCCAAGGAATGCCAATGGTCACAGTCGTTTGGGTTAAAAGACAGGAGGGTACCAGTGCCGGGCGATTGGAAATCGCGACATGGAGGCTCCAGAAGCAAATCCAAATCTCACCAAACCCCAGAACGGCGCATGAGGTAAAACGGCTGCGTCAATACTATCCCCAAGTGTGTTCCCGTCTACAACAACTGCAAGGGAGAAAGAGGAATCAGTTACTTAATGCCCAGTGCAGAGGTCAAACGATGTACTCCTGGGAGGAGGATTCCTCAGTCAGTAAAGATAGCCTCATCAGCCTTATCGGTAAAAGGTACCTTATACAGTGCCAGCTAGATGGACTCCTAGTAAAAGCACTGTGGGGCACAGGAGCCCAAGCGAGCCTTTTAAATGAAGAATGGAGACGGCGCTACCTGCCACGCACTTGCCTTCGGCCACTAAAAGACCTCTTGGGACCAGTGGAACTCCACGGCAAAGCCGTCAACCAGACCAAAATCCCTTTCATAGGCTGGGTGGAAGTGACTTTCCAACTAAGGGCCACGAAGACCAGCAACACCATCAAGCTTTTGGTACCTTATCTCGTGACCAGTGATCAGAATGTGGCAGAGGATCCTATCCTGGGTTATAATATGATCTGTGAGGTCATCACAAAACACAAGATGGATGCAATCGCCACATCGCTCGCCATACCCAACGCCATGGTGGAAAACGTGATTCATAGAATAAAGAAAGCACAGAATACAATGGACCTAAAAGAAGTAAAGGTTGGTTTACGCCCTACCATCATCCCTGCAAACCAAATGGTGCGGGTGAGATGTGGAGTCTGGGTAGAACCGGGAAGAAAAGTCTAGAAAAGACTGTTCGTGCTAAAAGACTCCTCAGAACTTCTGGAAGGCCTAGTTCAAGGTGAGACTGTGCTTACAATTCCTACTGGTGGGTCTGCTCGAGTGACAGTACCGGTGATAAATACTACGAAAGACGAAATTAGACTGGATCCAAAGACTGTGTTAGGTCACATTGAAACCGTTAAAATAGTATTTCCAGCCAGTGTGAGACCAGCCCAGGGATCTACAGTGAATTCAGTCTCCCCACCAAGGAACAGGAGTTGCCCAGGGGAGGAAATTGCGCAACCCACCTTGGGGTCCTGGGATCCCCCAGTACCCTTGGAACCCTTGTGTGCTGAAGATCTAGTGGTTTCAAAACAGATGCTGAGAGAAGAGTGTCATGCGTTCTCCAAAGATGACTCTGATATAGACTGTATCCCGTCGTTGCATTTGAAAATCAATTTGAAAGACATGACCCCAGTAACCAGAAGTTACATATCTGTACCAAAACCATTATATCGTGAAGTGAAAGAATATTTACAAGAGCTCATCAACAGAGATTGGATCCAAAAGTCGAAGTCGTCTTATTCCTCTCCTATTGTCTGTGTTAGGAAGAAGGACGGTATGTTGAGACTCTGTTGTGATTACCGGGAACTAAACCAAAAGTCAGTACCTGATCGACACCCGATACCAAAGATCCAAGATATGCTGGATAGTCTATCAGGAAGCACCTGATTCTCTGTCCTTGATCAGGGTAAGGCATACCACCAAGGGTTTGTCGAAGAGCCCAGTAGAGCCTTGACAGCATTCATCACACAGTGGAGATTATATGAGTGGATCCGCATACTATTTGGGCTCAGTTCAGCTCCAGCAGAATTCCAGAGGTGCGTGGAGACATGTTTAGAAGGATTAAGGGACGATATCTGCCAGCCGTACTTGGATGATAATGTGGTACACAGCAAAACCTTCTGGGAGAATGTTGAACATGTGAGGACCGTATTACAATGGTATCAACAACACGAAGTTAAGTTGACCCCCAAAGAATTGTGAACTGTTCAAAAGACAAGTCCAATTTCTAGGGAAAATTGTGACTGGAGAAGGATATACCATGGACCCAGCAGAAATCGCTCCGGTACTGGCCTTAAAAAACAAGCGGCCCTCTACCGTCGGGTAGTTGAGGCAGATATTAGGATTCCTCTCCTACTATCGTACTTACGTTCGGAACTTCTCCAGGATTGCTGCCCCACTATACCTCCTCTTGGGGGAAACGACAGAGACAACAACACCCACGGAGTAAAAGAATAATGCGGGTAGGACTGGGCTTAAAAGAAACAAAGAAACAACGCCACCAGGAGGTATTGGGAGAACTAGTAGACTACCTGGTAAAACCACCCATCTTGGATATCCTGATTTCAATTTACCATTTGTTCTTCATTGTTACGCTTCTCAAGTTGGACTGTGAGCTGCCCTGTATCAGCATCAAGATGGAAAAATGAGAGTCATCGGTTCCTGGCATTGAAATGGGCTATCTGTGAACGATTTAGAGATTATCTCTACTAGAGCAAAGAGTTTGAGGTATACACTGACAACAATCCTTTGACCTATGTCCTTACTACAGTCAAACTGAATGCAATGGGTCAGAGATGGGTCACTGAACTAGTTGACTTCAATTTCAGCATCAAGTACAGGCCAGGAAAATGCAATGTGGATGCTGACGGATTGTCAAGAATGCCACTAGAGCCTGAGGAGTTCATGCAAGAATGTTCGGAGGAAGTCAGTCTGGAAGCAATTGAGAGCACCACCCAAGCAGTACAAGCTTATCAGGAGGAAGACACACCATTGTGGTGCCCATTGACGGTGGAAACCACCATAAAAGCGAGAGAACAAGACCTGTACTACTGGGAAGACTGTGAACTGTAGTGCTGCTAAGGAAACTGTACTATTTGTCACTGGAGCCTGTTGCTCATAAGACTTAACTGGCACTGCCTGTGCGGCGTCTTATTAAATGCTACTGTTCTACCGTTTATGAAGACTCTTGTCAAGTGTGTTTGGGCAGCAAGTGAAACAACCTACGTGTCTGTGCCTAAGGGTCAATACCCCTGTGTGCCTGAGAGAAGCTGCAGCAAATGGTCTATGGTCGCCCTGAGTAACGGTTCCCCTAGGATTCCAAAGAATTCATGTAACATGTCTCGCCCCTATCTGAACCTAGAGGCGTGCGTGTAACACAGGGCAGCGCATGCACTAGGCGCTCCACTGGGACACAGACACAGGAAGCAGGGAGCATGCCTGGGAGAACGTAGTGCGGCCAGAGCAGTGATTATGTCGCCATCCCTGCATGGAGGGGGGAAAGGAAACAATGCAGAGGTGCTGGAATAGGTGTTACAGTAGCGTTATAAAATCTGATTTAAACCAATGGTTAATATACAAGTGCCGGAGATGTCAAAAAGGCCACTAGATGTAAGACTTATACAATGCACAGCTGTTCCTCTTTCACAGATACCATTAGCAAAAAATGAAGGGGAGGGCACCCAAAAGTCTCATTTTACTTCTTATCTACAATGGAGAAAATAAGTATTTGATATATTGCCGATTTTGTAAGTTTTCCAACCTACAAAGATGGAGAGTTCTGTAATTTTTATTGTAGGAACACTTCACCTTTTAGAGACAGAATCTAAAAATAAAAACCAGAAAATCACTTTGCATGATTTTTAAATAAATCAATTGCATTTTATTGCATGAAATAAGTATTTGATCACCTACCAACCAGCAAGAATTCTGGCTCTCACAGACCTGTTAGTTTTTCTTTAAGAAGCCTTCCTACTCTGCACTCATTACCTGTATTAATTGCACCTGTGTGAACTCATTATTTGTATAAAAGACACCTGTCCACACACTCAATCAGTCTTCCTTGGTCTGGGGCTCCATGCAAGATCTCGCCTCGCGGGGTAAGGATGATTCTGAGAATGGTCAGGAATCAGCCTAGAGCTACACAGGAGGACTTGGTCAATGACCTGAAGAGAGCTGGGATCACAGTCTCAAACATTACCGTTAGTAACACACTACACCGGTCATGGATTAAAATCCTGCAGGGCTCGCAAGGTCCCTCTACTCACACCAGCACATGTCCAGGCCCTTTTGAAGTTCGTCAATGACCATGTGGAGGATCCAGAGGAGGCATGGGAGAAGGTCATGTGGTCAGATGAGACCAAAATAGAACTTTTTGGTATCAACTCCACTCATTGTGTTTGTAGGAAGAAGGATGAGTACAATCTCAAGAACACCATCCCAAGCATGAAGCATGGTGGGAAAACATCATACTTTGGGGGTGCTTTTCTGCAAAGGGGACAGGATGACTGCACCATATTGAAGGGAGGATGAATGGGGTCATGTATAGCGAGATTTTGGCCAACAACCTCCTTCCCTCAGTAAGAGCATTGAAGATGGGTCATGGCTGTCTTTCCAGTATGGCAATGACCAGAAACACACAGCCATGGCAACTAAGGAGTGGCTCCGTAAGAAGCATTTCAATGTCCTGGAGTGGCCAAGCCAGTCTCCAGACCTAAACCCAATACAAAATCTTTGGAGGGAGCTGAAACTCAATGTCGCCCAGCGACAGGCCCGAAACCTGAAAGATCTGTATGAAGGAGTGGATCAAAATCCCTGCTACAGTGTGAGCAAACTTGGTCAAGAACTACAGGAAACGTCTGACCTGTGTAATTGCAAACAAAGATTTCTGTACCAAATATTAATTTCTGTTTCTCTATTGTACCAAATACTTATTTCATGCAATAAAAAGGCAAATTAATTATGTAAAAATCACACAATGTGATTTTCTGTCTTTTATTTTTAGATTCTGTCTCACACAGTTGAAGTGTACCTATGATAAAAAATACAGACCTCTCCATTCTTTGTAGGTGGGAAAACTTTTAAAATCGGCAGTTTATCAAATACTTATTTTCCCCACTGTACCTGAGTTGCTTCGATCCCGATTCAGCAAAGCTTTTCTACCAGAATTTGGCTTCACTTTGATGAATCGGGGCTTATTTGATTCCAGGTCTTCTGGAACATGGTGTGGTTTTTATGTCTTTATACATATTCTGAATTAATGTACAGATTCCATTAATAGTGTTATACCATTATAATTTCTTAAATTTAAACTATTTTTGGAATCGAATCGTTTCACTGTCTTGTCCCATTTAATACCTGATATAAAGGGAATGAAATTAACAAATGTTCCTAATCTATGATCCATATTTTTCCCTCTGAATATGTGAGCGGTCTCCTCTTTCATAGCACTGGCCAGAACTCCCTCCTTGTGACCTTTTATCGAACTTCACTGATCATCCACATAACATTCAGTGAGATATTTATCAAAACAGATGCTCTTAGAAATGTGCATTTTTTGTATAGCAGATGTATAATATATTGGAATGGAAATATTAATGGGGAGTATAAAACTTGTAATTGCATCCTTATCCAATCCACCACCCATAGCATGCCAAGCACTAGTCCAACATTGAAGTTTCTCCATACGATCCTGTATTGCATTTGTATTCATATGTCTTCATGGTACAAAACACATCAAAAATACCTTATGATTAATATGATCAGGTACTAGAGGGTACAAACTGGTATATATTCTCTTATTGATTATCTCTGGAAGAGCCAATTTCAATAGTGTTTATCCATCTTACTGCGGCTTTGATCCTTGAAATTTAACTATGGGGACTACATTTTTATGCAACCCAAAATTAGTGGCACATATTGTTTCTTCTGTGAGGTCTAGCATAACCCTACTCTTTTAGACAAATCACTGGAGCCATTAATGTGTTGATGATAGTGATTTGGATTAACACATGTCCCTATGACAACTTTAAACCCTCAAACTATACAGAGACCCTCAACAGCAGGGGTGTACATAGGAATCATGGGGCCCCATAGCAGAAGTTCTAATTGCCCCCCCCCCCTCCCCCCAAAAAATGTAAATAATTGTCAGGGTCACAGAACAGCACATGTCACAACTTTCCATTATTTACATAGTAATTTTCCTCCTGCTGAAGTCCTAGATTCCTCTTTCATTGCCCCAAAAAGTGTGATGCCAACAAAAGTGTCCCACAAATACAGTATGATACCCCCATGGTGAATTCCTCCACATGCTCAGTATAATAACCCTACTGTACCCCACCTCAACTCCCAGGGCAAAGTATGGTGACCCCAACACAGTATGATCCCCCAACTGTGAGCCTTAGAGCTAGAGAGGATGGTATATAATAAGGGAGGGTGTTATACATAATAAAAGAGGAAACTATATAACTAAGGACAACGCTATACATAATAAGTGAGTACACTATATACTAAGGGAGTATGCTATACATAATAAGTGAGTACACTATATACTAAGGGAGTATGCTATACATAATACGGCTACATTCATGCATCTGCGTGCAGTGTCAGTGTGCTGCCTTGTTTTACAGACGCATTGAACATGTCCTATTCTAATCCTCAAAATCAGATCAGAACAGGACATTCTCTGACCTTCACAGATCTCATTCTCAGATGTGATTTTCATGGAAGTGTGAATGGATCTATAAAACTCTACAAGCCTGTGGACCATCCCATAAAAAAATCTGGCAGCACACAGATATTTCACACAAATTTGCGAATGCAGCCTAAGAGATTTTACAGATAACATTATCACTCCAAGTCCAAGTCACACAGTGCAGATACAGAATAATATTTACATCCAGGAACTTACCGCTGACGTCTCATCTGATCAGAGTCGGTTTCTGCTGCTTCTTCTCCATCTGGTCAGACCTTCATGTCGACATCTCCCAGTCACGACTCGTCTTGTCACGATGATCTCCAGCCTAGAAAATAACAAGGTCACATATATTGTATACATACATGTGTCTCCCCCACACTGCGCCCCTGAGTGCAGATATGTACCCCACTTTTAATATACTATTAGCCACTTAGTAATCAAAATGTAAAGTGATAAGCAGCACTGTGCCCTCCATTAAATAATAACCTCTCCCAGCATCCCCATCATTGCTCTGTCCCAGCACCCCAGTCATTGCTCTCTCCCAGGACCCCCGTCATTGCTCTGTGCCAGCACTCCCGTCATTGCTCTGTCCCAGCACCTCCATCATAGCTCTGTCCCAGCACCCCCATCATGGCTCACTCCCAGCACCCCCATCATTGCTCTCTCCCAGCACCCCATCATTGCTTTCTCCCAGTACTCCCATCATTGGTCTCTGCAAGCACTCCCATCATTGCTCTGTCCCAGCACCTCTGTCATTGCTCTCTCCCACCACTCCCGTCATTGCTCTCTCCCAGCATCCCCGTTATTGCTCTCTCCTAGCACCCCCATCATTGCTCTCTCCCAGCACCCCGTCTTTGCTCTGTCCAAGCACCCCCATCATTGCTCTGTCCCAGCACCTGCATCATAGCTCTGTCCCAGCACCTCCATCTTTGCTGTCTCCCAGCACCCCCATCATTGCTCTGTCCCAGCACCCCCATCATTGTTCTGTCTCAGCACCCTCGTCATTGCTCTGTCCCAGCACCTCAATCATTGCTCTCACAGCACCCCAGTCATTGCTCTCTCCCAGCACCCTCATCATTGCTCTCTCCCAGCACCCCCGTCATTGCTCTTTCCCAGCACCTCCATCATTGCTCTCTCTCTCAGCACCCCTGTCAGTGCTGTCCCAGCATCCCCGTCATTGCTTTGTCCCAGCATCCCCGTCATTTCTCTCTCCCAGCACCCCCATCATTGCGCTCTCCAAGCACCCTCATCATTGCTCTCTCCCTGAAACCCGTCATTGCTCTCCCCTTCTCCACAATCCCCATCATTGCTCTCCCCAGACTCACCATTCCCATCATTGCTCTCTCCAGCACCATCACTGCTCTACCCATCACCACCATCCCCATCATTGCTCTCTCCCAGCACCATCATTGCTCTGTTCCAGCACCCCCGTCATTGCTCTGTCCCAGCACTCCCGTCATTGCTCTGTCCCAGCACCTCCTTCATAGCTCTGTCACAGCACCCCATCATTGCTCTCTCCCAGCACTCCCGTCATTGCTCTCTCCCAGCACCCTCATCATTGCTCTCTCACAGTACTCCCATCATTGCTCTCTCCCAGCACTTCCATCATTGCTCTGTCCCAGCACCTCCGTCATTGCTCTCTCCCACCACCCCCGACATTGCTCTCTCCCACCACCCCCGACATTGCTCTCTCCCAGCAGCCCCATCATTGCTCTCTCCCAGCAGCCCCGTCATTGCTCTCTCCCAGCATCCCAGTTATTGCTCTGTCCCAGCACCCCTGGCATTGCTCCGTCCCAGCACTCCCGTCATTGTTCTGTCCCAGCACCTCCATCATTGCTCTCTTTCAGCAACCCGTCATTGCTCACTCCCAGCACCTCCATCACTGCTCTGTCCCAGCACCCCCATCATTGCTCTGTACCAGCACCCCACTTCATTGCTCTCTCCCAGCACCCCCATCATTGTTCTGTCTCAGCACCCTTTTCATTGCTCTCACCCAGCACCCCCGTCATTGCTCTCTCCCAGCACCCCATCAATACTCTCTCCCAGCACCCCCGTCATTGCACTCTCACAACAACCCCCGTCATTGCTCTTTCCCAGCACCCCCGTCATTGCTCTTTCCCAGCACCCCCGTCATTGCTCTGTCCCAGCACTCCCGTCACTGCTCTCTCCCAGCAACCCATCATTGCTCTCTCCCAGCACCTCCATCATTGCTCTCTCCTAGCACCCCCGTCATTTCTCTCTCCCAGCACCCCCGTCATTGCTCTGTCCCAGCACCTCCATCATTGCTCTCTCCCAGCACCCCCGTCATTGCTCTCTCCCAGCACCCCTGTCATTGCTCTCTCCCAGCATCCTACTCATTGCTCTCTCCCAGCACCCCCGTCATTGCTCTCTCCCAGCACCCCCGTCATTGCTCTCTCTGAGCACCCCCATCATTGCTCTCTCCCAGCACCCTCATCATTGCTCTCTCCCAGCACCCCCATCATTGCTCTCTCCCAGCACCCCCGTCATTGCTCTCTCACAGCAACCCCCGTCATTGCTCTCTCCCAGCACCATAATTGCTCTCTCCCAGCACCCCCATCATTGCTCTCTCCCAGCACCCCGTCATTGCTCTCTCCCAGCAACCCGTCATTGCTCTCCCCTTCCCCACAATCGCCATCATTGCTCTCCCCAGCCCCATCATTGCTCTCTCCCAGCACAATCATTGCTCTGTCCCAGCACCCCATCATTGCTCTGTCCCAGCACTCCCATCATTGCTCTGTCCCAGCACCTCCATCATAGCTCTGTCACAGCACTCCCGTCATTGCTCTCTCCCAGCACTCCCGTCATTGCTCTGCCCAGCACCCTCGTCATTGTTCTGTCCCAGCACTCCCGTCATTGCTCTGTCCCAGCACCTCCATCATAGCTCTGTCCCAGCACCCCCATCATTGCTCACTCCCAGCACCTCCATCATTGCTCTCTCTCTCAGCACCCCTGTCAGTGCTGTCCCAGCATCCCCGTCATTGCTTTGTCCCAGCATCCCCGTCATTTCTCTCTCCCAGCACCCCCATCATTGCGCTCTCCAAGCACCCCCATCATTGCTCTCTCCCTGAAACCCGTCATTGCTCTCCCCTTCTCCACAATCCCCATCATTGCTCTCCCCAGACTCACCATTCCCATCATTGCTCTCTCCAGCCCCATCACTGCTCTACCCATCGCCACCATCCCCATCATTGCTCTCTCCCAGCACCATCATTGCTCTGTTCCAGCACCCCCGTCATTGCTCTGTCCCAGAACTCCCGTCATTGCTCTGTCCCAGCACCTCCTTCATAGCTCTGTCACAGCACCCCATCATTGCTCTCTCCCAGCACTCCCGTCATTGCTCTCTCCCAGCACCCTCATCATTGCTCTCTCACAGTACTCCCATCATTGCTCTCTCCCAGCACTTCCATCATTGCTCTGTCCCAGCACCTCCGTCATTGCTCTCTCCCACCACCCCCGACATTGCTCTCTCCCACCACCTCCGACATTGCTCTCTCCCAGCAGCCCCATCATTGCTCTCTCCCAGCATCCCAGTTATTGCTCTGTCCCAGCACCCCTGGCATTGCTCCGTCCCAGCACTCCCGTCATTGTTCTGTCCCAGCACCTCCATCATTGCTCTCTTTCAGCAACCCGTCATTGCTCTCTCCCAGCACCTCCATCACTGCTCTGTCCCAGCACCCCCATCATTGCTCTGTACCAGCACCCCACTTCATTGCTCTCTCCCAGCACCCCCATCATTGTTCTGTCTCAGCACCCTTGTCATTGCTCTCTCCCAGCACCCCTGTCATTGCTCTCTCCCAGCACCCCATCAATACTCTCTCCCAGCACCCCCGTCATTGCACTCTCACAACAACCCCCGTCATTGCTCTTTCCCAGCACCCCCGTCATTGCTCTTTCCCAGCACCCCCGTCATTGCTCTGTCCCAGCACTCCCATCACTGCTCTCTCCCAGCAACCCATCATTGCTCTCTCCCAGCACCTCCATCATTGCTCTCTCCTAGCACCCCCGTCATTGCTCTCTCCCAGCACCCCCGTCATTGCTCTGTCCCAGCACCTCCATCATTGCTCTCTCCCAGCACCCCCGTCATTGCTCTCTCCCAGCACCCCTGCCATTGCTCTCTCCCAGCATCCTCATCATTGCTCTCTCCCAGCACCCCCGTCATTGCTCTCTCCCAGCACCCCCGTCATTGCTCTCTCTGAGCACCCCCATCATTGCTCTCTCCCAGCACCCTCATCATTGCTCTCTCCCAGCACCCCCATCATTGCTCTCTCCCAGCACCCCCGTCATTGCTCTCTCACAGCAACCCCCGTCATTGCTCTCTCCCAGCACCATCATTGCTCTCTCCCAGCACCCCCATCATTGCTCTCTCCCAGCACCCCGTCATTGCTCTCTCCCAGCAACCCGTCATTGCTCTCCCCTTCCCCACAATCGCCATCATTGCTCTCCCCAGCCCCATCATTGCTCTCTCCCAGCACCATCATTGCTATGTCCCAGCACCCCATCATTGCTCTGTCCCAGCACTCCCATCATTGCTCTGTCCCAGCACCTCCATCATAGCTCTGTCACAGCACTCCCGTCATTGCTCTCTCCCAGCACTCCCGTCATTGCTCTGCCCAGCACCCTCGTCATTGCTCTCTCCCAGCACTCCCGTCATTGCTCTGCCCAGCACCCCCATCATTGCTCACTCCCAGCACCCCCATCATTGCTCTCTCCCAGTACTACCATCATTGCTCTCTCCCAGCATTTCCATCATTGCTCTGTCCCAGCACCTCCGTCATTGCTTTCTTCCAGCAACCCGTCATTGCTCTCTCCCAGCACCTCCATCACTGCTCTGTCCCAGCACCCCCATCATTGCTCTGTACCAGCACCCCCGTCATTGCTCTCTCCCAGCAACCCGTCATTGCTCTCCCCTTCCCCACAATCCCCATCATTGTCCTCCCCATCGCCACCATCGCCATCATTGCTCTCTCCCAGCACTCCCGTCATTGCTCTGTCCCAGCACTTCCATCATTGCTTTCTTCCAGCAACCCGTCATTGCTCTCTCCCAGCACCTCCATCACTGCTCTGTCCCAGCACCCCCATCATTGCTCTGTACCAGCACCCCCGTCATTGCTCTCTCCCAGCACCCCCGTCATTGCTCTCTCCCAGCATCCCCATCATTGCTCTCTCCTAGCACCCCCGTCATTGCTCTCTCCCAGCACTCCCATCATTGCTCTGTCCCAGCACCCCCGTCATTGCTCTCTCCAAGCAACCCGTCATTGCTCTCTCCCAGCACCCCCATCATTGCTCTCTCCCAGCACCCCCGTCATTGCTCTGTCCCAGCACCCCCGTCATTGCTCTGTCCCAGCACCCCCGTCATTGCTATGTCCCAGCACCCCCGTCATTGCTCTGTTCCAGCACCTCCATCATAGCTCTGTCCCAGCACCTCCATCATTGCTCTCTCCCAGCAACCCGTCATTTCTCTCTCCCAGCACCCCTGGCATTGCTCTCTCCCAGCACCCCATCATTGCTCTGTCCCAGCATCCCCGTCATTGCTCTCTCCCAGCACCCCCATCATTGCTCTCTCCCAGCACCCCATCATTACTCTCTCCCAGCACCCCTGTCATTGCTCTCTCTGAGCACCCCCATCATTGCTCTCTCCCAGCACCCCCGTCATTGCTCTGTCCCAGCACCCCCGTTATTGCTCTCTCCCAGCACCCCCGTCATTGCTCTGTCCCAGCACCCCCGTCATGGCTATGTCCCAGCACCCACGTCATTGCTCTGTTCCAGCACCTACATCATAGCACTGTTCCAGCACCTCCATCATTGCTCTCTCCCAGCAACCCGTCATTTCTCTCTCCCAGCACCCCCGGCATTGCTCTCTCCCAGCACCCCCATCATTGCTCTGTCCCAGCATCCCCGTCATTGCTCTCTCCCAGCACCCCCATCATTGCTCTCTCCCAGCACCCCATCATTGCTCTCTCCCAGCACCCCTGTCATTGCTCTCTCTGAGCACCCCCATCATTGCTCTCTCCCAGCACCCTCATCATTGCTCTCTCCCATCGCCCCCATCATTGCTCTCTCCCAACACCCCCGTCATTGCTCTCTCACAGCAACCCCCCGTCATTGCTCTCTCCCAGCACCCCCATCAGTGCTCTCTCCCAGCACCCCCATCATTCTCTCTCCCAGCACCCCCATCATTGCTCTCTGTTACAATCGCGCCCGGACTGACTGGCGTGAGCGTGATTCGTGATCCCACTGGACCATGAACCAAGGAGTGCCTGGAGGGGCGTAACTAAGTTTCAACCCGATCCGACCAAGGTCGCATGGCGGCTTAGTCGACTCCGTGAACCAGGGAGGAACCGAGCAGAGGGACCAGGTGCTACTCCAGGTCTGACCCCGGTCACAGCTGTTGACCCACACCGGGGAATGCAGGAACAGGCAGGTTAGTACTGGCAAGCACGGCTGGTATGACGGCAGGTGGGTACTTAACAGGCACGGCTGGTATGAAGGCAGGTGGGTACTGGCAGGCACGGCTGGAATGCAGACAGGCAGATACTGGCAGATATGAACGCAGGCTGGATAGGGACCATTACAGACTGGGATACAGGAACAGAGCAGCAGGTGCGGTGGACTAGCAGAGGAAAAACCGCAGGAGCGGTGAACAAGCAGAGCGGAGCGAAACCGCAGGTGCGGTGAACAAGCAGAGCGGAGCAAAACAGCAGTTCCGGTGAACAAGCAGAGCGGAGCAAAACCGCAGGTGCGGTGAACAAGCAGAGCAGAGCAAAACTGCAGGTGCGGTGAACAAGCAGAGCAGAGCAAAACCGCAGGTGCGGTGAGCAAGCAGAGCAGAGCAAAACTGCCGATGCGGTGAACAAGCAGAGCGGAGCAAAACCGCAGGTGCGGTGAACAAGCAGAGCGGAGCAAAACCACAGGTGGGTACTGGCAAGCACGGCTGGTATGACAGCAGGTGGGTACTTAGCAGGCACGGCTGGTATGAAGGCAGGTATGAACGCAGGCTGGATAGGGACCAGTACAGACTGGGATACAGGAACAGAGCCGCAGGTGCGGTGGACTAGCAGAGCAAAACCGCAGGAGCGGTGAACAAGCAGAGCGGAGAGAAACTGCAGGTGCGGTGAACAAGCAGAGCGGAGCAAAACCGCAGGTGCGGTGAGCAAGCAGAGCGGAGCAAAACCGCAGGTTCAATGAACAAGCAGAGCGGAGCAAAACCACAGGTGCGGTGAACAAGCAGAGCGGAGCAAAACCGCAGGTGCGGTGAACAAGCAGAGCGGAGCAAAACCGCAGGTGCGGTGAACAAGCAGAGCGGAGCAAAACCGCAGGTGCGGTGAACAAGCAGAGCGGAGCAAGACCGCAGGTGCGGTGAACAAGCAGAGCGGAGCAAAACCGCAGGTGCGGTGAACAAGCAGAGCGGAGCAAAACCGCAGGTGCGGTGAACAAGCAGAGCAGAGCAAAACTGCAGATGCAGTGAACAAGCAGAGCGGAGCAAAACCGCAGGTGCGGTGACCAAGCAGAGCGGAGCAAAACCGCAGGTGCGGTGAACAAGCAGAGCAGAGCAAAACTGCAGGTGCAGTGAACAAGCAGAGCAGAGCAATACCGCAGGTGCGGTGAACAAGCAGAGCAGAGCAAAACTGCCGGTGCGGTGAACAAGCAAAGCGGACAAAACCGCAGGTGCGGTGAACAAGCAGAGCGGAGCAAAACAGCAGGTGCGGTGAACAAGCAGAGTGGAGCAAAACCGCAGGTGCGGTGAACAAGCAGAGCGGAGCAAAACCGCAGGTGCGGTGAACAAGCAGAGCGGAGCAAAACCGCAGGTGCGGTGAACAAGCAGGGTAGAGCAAAACCGCAGGTGCGGTGAACAAGCAAAGTGGAGCAAAACCGCAGGTGCGGTGAGCAAGCAGAGCGGAGCAAAACCGCTGGTGCAATGAACAAGCAGAGCGGAGCAAAACCACAGGTGCGGTCAACAAGCAGAGCGGAGCAAAACCGCAGGTGCGGTGAACAAGCAGAGCGGAGCAAAACCGCAGGTGCGGTGAACAAGCAGAGCAGAGCAAAACCGCAGGTGCAATGAACAAGCAGAGCAGAGCAAAACCACAGGTGCGGTGAACAAGCAGAGCGGAGCAAAACCGCAGGTGCGGTGAGCAAGCAGAGTGGAGCAAAACCGCAGGTGCAATGAACAAGCAGAGCGGAGCAAAACCACAGGTGCGGTGAACAAGCAGAGTGGAGCAAAACCGCAGGTGCGGTGAACAAGCAGAGCGGAGCAAAACCACAGGTGCGGTGAACAAGCAGAGCAGAGCAAAACTGCAGAACTGCAGTTGCGGTGAACAAGGAGAGCGGAGCAAAACCGCAGGTGCGGTGAACAAGCAGTACGGAGCAAAAACGCAGGTGCGGTGCACAAGCAGAGCGGAGCAAAACCGCAGGTGCGGTGAACAAGCAGAGTGGAGCAAAACCGCAGGTGCGGTGAGCAAGCAGAGCGGAGCAAAACCGCAGGTGCGGTGAACAAGCAGAGCGGAGCAAAACCGCAGGTGCGGTTAACAAGCGGAGCAGAGCGTAACCGCCGGAGCGGTGAACAAGCAGAGCAGAACAGAACCGCAGGTGCGTAAACAAGCGGAACAGAGCGTAACCGCCGGAGCGGTGAACAAGCAGAGCAGAACAGAACTGCAGGTGCGGCAAACATGCGGAGCAGAGCGGAACCGCCGGAGCGGTTAACAAGCAGAGAAGAACAGAACCGCAGGTGCGGCAAACATGCGGAGCAGAGCGGAACCGCCGGAGCGGTTAACAAGCAGAGAAGAACAGAACCGCAGGTGCGGTAAACAAGCGGAGCAGAGCGGAACCGCTGGAGCGGTGAACAAGCAGAGCAGAAGGTAAAGGCAGACAGGACAGGGCTCTGTTCACATTGAACAGACTGGAAAATACAGGAAGATGGTTAGAACACAGGAGGTAGATACGGAGGCAGGGAAAGGGGACAAGCAGAACCAGATACACACAAGGTACTTACAATGAAGTAGCGAGTGGACACAAAACTCACAAACAGAAGTACAGAGACAACGAGTTGGAGTTAGGTGCAGGTTCAGACACTGCAGGAAAAGGGAAGGTTCGGACATAGAGACAAACAGGAAACGGGATAGGACACAGTTCAGACAAGAACTGAACCGGGAACAAGATACAGGAACGAGCCTGGGAACTCAGCAAAAGACAAACTGAGCAGTCAGACAAGAGACATGGACACAGCAGATACTGAAACAAAATGTGCAGCCTGGACTGACAGGTAAGATTGCGGTCTTGCATGGTGGGAGGTGGTGCACCATGCAAGCACGCCGCCAGGGATGTTACACTGTCTCCAAGCAACCCGTCATTGCTCTCCCCTTCTCCACAATCCCCATCATTGCCCTCCCCATCGCCACCATCGCCATCATTGCTCTCCCCAGCCCCATCATTGCTCTCTCCCAGCACCATCATTGGTCTGTCCCAGCACCTCGTCATTGCTCTTACCCAGCACCCCCTTCATTGCTCTGTCCCAGCACCCCCGTCATTGCTCTGTCCCAGCACCTCCATCATAGCTCTGTCACAGCACTCCCGTCATTGCTCTCTCCCAGCACCACCATCATTACTCTCTCCCAGTACTCCCATCATTGCTCTCTCCCAGCACTCCCGTCATTGCTCTCTCCCAGCAGCCCCGTCATTGCTCTCTCCCAGCAGCCCCGTCATTGCTCTCTCCCAGCACCATCGTCATTGCTCTCTCCCAGCACCCCCGTCATTGCTCTCTCCCAGCATCCCCGTCATTGCTCCCTCCTAGCACCCCGTCATTGCTCTCTCCCAGCACCCCCGTCATTGCTCTGTCCCAGCACCCCCATCACTGCTCGCTCCCAGCACCCCTATCATTGCTCTGTCCCAGCACCCCCGTCATTGCTATGTCCCAGCACCCCCGTCATTGATCTGTTCCAACACCTCCATCATAGCTCTGTCCCAGCACCTCCATCATTGCTCTGTCCCAGCACCCCCGTCATTGCTCTCTCCCAGCACCCCCATGATCCCCATCATTGCTCTTCCCAAACCCATCATCACCCCAGCTCATTATTGATCTTCCCAGCCCCATCATTCTGTAGCGCCCCGAGGGTTCGGCCGCTACAGGGGTATTGCACCTCAGACCAGAGGTGTGATATTCCACTCCCGGGTAAGGATGGAGTATGGACCAGGGCTCAGTTAGCTGCATACAGCACACACACCCCATTTCCGAGGGACAGCTCAACGGTGCTCCCACTAGACAGAAGTGCAGGCACGACCGACTATGTCCCTGTCTGGAGTGGGGAGGGGGGTGGAACACCCAGTGCTGTAGGGGCAGATAGGGGTTGGTTCCTGAGCGTAGTTAGGAGCCCATTGGTTGCTGGTCATCTGGGCTCTTGGTCAGAGGGAGGTATAAAAGGTGGGCACCATCTTAGCTCTAGGAGAAGTTCGTTCCGTCCAGTGAGGAGAAGACAGGGAGTAGAGGCTTTGTAGGAGCTCTACTCCAGGAGGGCCTAGTGAGAGGCCGAGGAGGAGGTGAAGGGGAGCTGAGATTGCGTCTCATCCCAGCTCCAATAGAAAGGAACAGAAAGGAACAGGAAGGAACAGAAAAGGAGAAGAAGAGACAGAGAAACAGAAGGGCTCAGAAACAAGAAGGTGGAAGGGACCCTAAGAACCCACGAGAATCCAGGGTGAAGGGTCAGGCAGATTAAGGGTACCGGATCCCAAGTTGGTGGAGGAGAAACTACCCTCAGCCAAAGACCTGTCGTCGTGATCATTTATTGGTGCGACACCTCATCAAACCTGCTAGGAAGGCACCATATAGGACAGCGGAGGACGGGGCCCACGTTTACCCGCACAAGTTCGCGGCAGCTGGACAAAAGTGGGTCACTGGTGAGGCAGGCCAGAGAAAGGACAAAAGGGGGTCCTGAGCCATACTTCTGAACTGCCTGGGAGTTGACCGAGCCCCACACCTGGTGGACGCAGCACGGCTCGGGCGGTCACTACCGGTGCCGAAGTGACCCGGAGCACATGAACTGTGAGTAAAGACCCTGGACTGTAACTTGTTGTCTGTGTGCTCCTTCGCGCCTCCAGCACTACCGGTATTGGGACTCTCACCACCATCACTCCCACCATCCACTACACTGCCCTGGGGCCGCACTCTTCCCGTGGGGAGTCACACCATCTCAGCTGCACCCACCATCAGCCCCAGCGGTCTGCCCTGCAGCGGCGGTTCCTAATAACCGCAATCCACGGGTGACGTAGTCGGACATTATCTAAAACATCTAAAAGACTGCCACTGGTCTGACCACCCTGAGCCACGGGACCGGGTCGCCACTACTACCCCCATCGTCTCCCTATTGCCTGGTTCCGCGTGCCCCACGGCCCAGGGGGCGAGTCAGCTTTGGCGTAGTCGGCAGGATTTCGTGCCCGCTAACAACGGGTACTGCGCGCCTGAAAAGAGACTGTTTTACGGTACTAAAGATGTCGCCCGCCCCAGAAGAACGAGCGCCATAATGTGCGTGCCAAAAGACCACAGGAGGCCGCCTCCCATCGTGGGCCGGGTCCCAGAATGGCGCCAAAGAGGAAGCCCGCCCCCAACAACCATCAGCACGGCTGTAGAAATGTCCGTCAACGTGGGGGAGCTGCCCCTGAGAGTGATTGTCAGCAGAATGCCCCAGGACCACCCCCCATGGGGGCGGAAAGAGAAGAAAACTGCGGGGCAGGGGGTGGTCTGGATCAGTCCAGACAGACCGCATCCGGGGATGGACGCCCTCAGCAGCACCAGCCTCCTGGCCCGATGCCTGCTGCAGGCCGAACCGCTCTCCAGCCTAGCAGAAGTCCTAGCGCAGCTCCCCCGAGACCCGGAGCGTGCGTGAGCTGCACTGGAGGATCTGGAGAGGAGGATGGTCCAAGCGCAGCGGGGTGCGCTCAGCGAGTGGAGAGAAGAGTTGGCCCAGCAGGCTGGAATCCACCAGCGACAAGCCTCAACCGCACCCCGGAGTCTGCCTGCCTCTGAGGATGGCGCAGGAGGAGAGAGGACCGGAGGCGACGCCGCGGAGGGAGCCCCGAGGACCGAGGCAGGTACAGGGGACGTCACCGCCCCAGGCCCAGCATCTGCAAGCCTGCCCCAGCCTCCCGTAGCAGAACCCGAGGCCCCACTTACCCCACCGGTTGCCGCGCCGCTACTGCTCCTCACTAGGCCTCAAGCGGCGAGCCCCGCAGCCACGCCCCGCCCGGCGCCACGCCCCTTGACCCCGGGCGCCGTAAAGCGAGAAGCATCATCGGCCCAGTCGCAAGGCCTGGATGACCCGGGCGCCATTACTAAGCCTGCGCCCCTGTCCCGGACGGCACTGCCACCTAGCGCAGCCGAGAGACCCCCGGTCTGGTCGCAAGGCCGAGTGCTCCCGGGTGCTGCTCCCAGATCAGGTCCCTCCACTATACCACGGCTGGGTGTGGACCTGATTGCACATCATACCGGTCCGGATGGACTGCCGCTGGAGTGGCAGGCTGAAGTAACCAGCAGTCAGCCATGGAAAATCCAGCCCCCGCGCGAGCCTCTGATACTGGCTCCAGAACCCGTAGAGGTCACCCTACCCCCACTGGAGGACGTCCAATTTGAGTGGGACCCCGCCGGCAAGAACTTGATGGGGTTCGCTCAAGAGACCCGGGCAGACGCGGTCCGTCGTCTGGAGGCCTGTCATCAACAACTGGCAAACTTTGAGCGGGAACGACGAGAGAGGCGCGTCAGAGAGGAGCGGCTGCTGGCCCAGAGTGCTGAACAAAAACGTAAGGCCCGCAAAGACCCCCGAGCAGCCCGTGGTCCCCGAATCACCGGGACCATAGTCAAATTCCACATGGAAAACGGCTGGGGTTTCATCAGGGGCCCAGAAACCGCAGGCGACGTCTTTGTGACCCGCAGGGACATTGAGAGTCATCTACCTGAGGGACACCGTGGCCGTGACTTGTACCCTGGTGATGTGGTCACCTTCACCCGCCACGTAGGCGCAAAAGGACCGTACGCCCTACATGTTCATCGGCTCACTGAGGAGGAACTACAACACCACGGCTATGAGGAGAGCCAAGAGGACCCGGACGGGTCTGAAGAACCATATGAGGAGGAAGAAGGAGCATAAGGAGGACACCGCTACTAGTAAGTAGCCACGTACCTGTGTAAATAGTTACCCGTCAGGGTATAGAGAACTGATTACTGTTAAGAGACTGTTACCTGTGTGCCCCTCATCCCCTACCAGGCTGAGGACTGTGAGCAGCCATTCCCCTTCCCAAAACTGTCCGAGGACTGAGAGCGGCCATCCTTGTATATAGTTGCGCTTCCTAAAGCGCCCCCTACTGGTTTTATAAAAAGACTACCACGTCTACCTCGGGACAGCAAGTCCCTCATGTTTACAAGGTTGCCAAAGTTCCTGCACTTACAAGAAGAGTGCACACCTGGTCGCAAGTTGCACTGCCGCCAGGATCCAAGAATGTGTTGTAAAAATGTTTTCCTGCAAATGTTTTATATGAAAAGTTTTTATATGCTGCTAGATAGTAATGTGTATGTTTTCTATAGTGTTTATATGTCCAAAGAGTTCCAGAAGTATTAGTAAGCGTTTTATAATAGTGTGACAAGAAAAGAAAAGTGTTTCCCATAAAGGGAACTGAACTGTGTCGTCTGTTTCTAAACGTAAAAAGTTTGAAAAAGTTTTTGCATGTCCTGTAATCAACTGTTTTTGCTCTTTTCCAGCCCGAGGACGTGCTGTGCTTTACCAGGGGGGAATGTAGCACCCCGAGGGTTCGGCCGCTACAGGGGTATTGCACCTCAGACCAGAGGTGTGATATTCCACTCCCGGGTAAGGATGGAGTATGGACCAGGGCTCAGTTAGCTGCATACAGCACACACACTCCATTTCCGAGGAACAGCTCAATGGTGCTCCCACTAGACAGAAGTGCAGGCACGACCGACTATGTCCCTGTCTGGAGTGGGGAGGGGGGTGGAACACCCAGTGCTGTAGGGGCAGATAGGGGTTGGTTCCTGAGCGTAGTTAGGAGCCCATTGGTTGCTGGTCACCTGGGCTCATGGTCAGAGGGAGGTATAAAAGGTGGGCACCATCTTAGCTCTAGGAGAAGTTCGTTCCGTCCAGTGAGGAGAAGACAGGGAGTAGAGGCTCTGTAGGAGCTCTACTCCAGGAGGGCCTAGTGAGAGGCCGAGGAGGAGGTGAAGGGGAGCTGAGATTGCGTCTCATCCCAGCTCCAAGAGAAAGGAACAGAAAGGAACAGGAAGGAACAGAAAAGGAGAAGAAGAGACAGAGAAACAGAAGGGCTCAGGAACAAGAAGGTGGAAGGGACCCTAAGAACCCACGAGAATCCAGGGTGAAGGGTCAGGCAGATTAAGGGTACCGGATCCCAAGTTGGTGGAGGAGAAACTACCCTCAGCCAAAGACCGGTCGTCGTGATCATTTATTGGTGCGACACCTCATCAAACCTGCTAGGAAGGCACCATATAGGACAGCGGAGGACGGGGCCCACGTTTACCCGCACAAGTTCGCGGCAGCTGGACAAAAGTGGGTCACTGGTGAGGCAGGCCAGAGAAAGGACAAAAGGGGGTCCTGAGCCATACTTCTGAACTGCCTGGGAGTTGACCGAGCCCCACACCTGGTGGACGCAGCAGGGCTCGGGCGGTCACTACCGGTGCCGAAGTGACCCGGAGCACATGAACTGTGAGTAAAGACCCTGGACTGTAACATGTTGTCTGTGTGCTCCTTCGCGCCTCCAGCACTACCGGTATTGGGACTCTCACCACCATCACTCCCACTATCCACTACACTGCCCTGGGGCCGCACTCTTCCCGTGGGGAGTCACACCACCTCAGCTGCACCCACCATCAGCCCCAGCGGTCTGCCCTGCAGCGGCGGTTCCTAATAACCGCAATCCACGGGTGGCGAAGTCGGACATTATCTAAAACATCTAAAAGACTGCCACTGGTCTGACCACCTTGAGCCACGGGACCGGGTCGCCACTACTACCCCCATCGTCTCCCTATTGCCCGGTTCCGCGTGCCCCACGGCCCAGGGGGCGAGTCAGCTTCTCTCCCCAGCCCCATCAGCCCCATTATTGCTCTCCGTAGCCCAATCATTGCTCTCCCCAGCCCAATCAGCCCCATTATTGCTCTTCCCAGTCCCCTCAGCCCCATCATTCCTCTCCTCAGCCCCATCAGACCCATTATTTCTCTCTCCAGCCCCACCATCCATCATTGTTCTCCCCAGCCCCATGAGCCCCATTATTGCTCTCCCCAGCTCCACCATCCCATCATTGCTCTCCCCCACTTCCCTTCCCCAGTGTTTCAGTAAAAAAAACAAAAAAAAAAGCAACTTACCTCAGCTCGCTCCCCTGCAGCATCCTCCTGGTGGCCGGCAGCTTTCTTCCTGACCCAGGCGCACGCTGCATGATGACGTCATCAAGCTGCGCGCGCCTGGGTCAGGGAGGAAGCAGAGGACGATCCCTTCATCCCTCCAGCTCTGCTGCTATTCTTCTCCTGTCAGCAGCTGAGCTGCAGAGATCGCTCCCTGCCCGATGCGTGCAGGGAGCAGCTGCGCCGGCGGGTCCCGGCGCAGCTGCACCGGCCACAGTATGTCCGCCCCTGGACAGCTGTGGGGCCCCCACGGCTCAAGGGCCCCATAGCAGTCGCGTGGCCTGCCGCTATTGGCGGTACGCCACTGCTCAACAGTAAAGAAAATAATGGCATAAACAGGTCACATTATATTCAAAATGTATTCAAAAATTATTTAGCAAGTCACTCTAGCATGTCCCAGGAAGATTCTGCTTGTCACCTGTTCAACCCTATACAGGGATCTGGGCTTCACTGCTGAGGCCTGTGATGACACAGCATTTACCCTTAATTAGGCCAGACGTACAGTACAGACCAAAAGTTTGGACACAACTTCTCATTTAAAGATTTTACTGTATTTTCATGACTTTGAAAATTGTACATTCACATTGAAGGCATCGAAACTATGAATTAACACATGTGGAATTATATACGTAACAAAAAAGTGTGAAACAACTGAAAATATGTCTTATATTCTAGGTTCTTCAAAGTAGCCACTTTTTGCTTTGATGACTGCTTTGCACACTCTTGGCCTTCTCTTGATGAGCTTCAAGGGGTAGTCACCGGAAATGGTCTTCCAACAATCTTGAAGGAGTTCCCAGAGATGCTTAGCACTTGTGGGCCCTTTTTCCTTCACTCTGCGGTCCAGCTCACCCCAAACCATCTCGATTGGGTTCAGGTCTGGTGACTGTGGAGGCCAGGTCTTCTGGCGTAGCACCCCATCACTCTACTTCTTGGTCAAATAGCCCTTACACATCCTGGAGGTGTGTTTGGGGTCATTATCCTGTTGAAAAAGAGATGATGGTCCAAGTAAACGCAAAATGGATGGAATAGCATGCCGCTGCAAGATGTGTGGTAGCCATGCTGGTTCAGTATGCCTTCAATTTTGAATAAATCCCCAACAGTGTCACCAGCAAAGCACACCCACACCATCACACCTCCTCCTCCATGCTTCACGGTGGGAACCAGGCATGTAGAGTCCATCCGTTCACCTTTTCTGCGTTGCACAAAGACACGGTGGTTGGAACCAAAGATCTCAAATTTGGAGTCATCAGACCAAAGCACAGATTTCCACTGGTCTAATGTCCATTCCTTGTGTTCTTTAGCACAAACAAGACTTTTCTGCTTGTTGCCTGTCCTTAGCTGTGGCTTCCTAGCAGCTATTTTACCATGAAGGCCTGCTGCACAAAGTCTCCTCTTAACAGTTGTTGTAGAGATGTGTCTGCTGCTAGAACTCTGTGTGGCATTGACCTGGTCTCTAATCTGAGCTGCTGTTAACCTGCGATTTCTGAGGCTGGTGACTCGGATAAACTTATCCTCAGAAGTAGAGGTGACTCTTGGTCTTCCTTTCCTGGGGCGATTCTCATGTGAGCCAGTTTCTTTGTAGCGCTTGATGGTTTTTGCAATTGCACTTGGGGACACATTCAAAGTTTGCCCAATTTTTCGGACTGACTGACCTTCATTTCTTAAAGTAATGATGGCCACTCATTTTTCTTTACTTAGATGCTTTTTTCTTGCCATAATACAAATTCTAACAGTCTATTCAGTAGGACTATCAGCTGTGTATCCACCAGACTTCTGCACAAAACAACTGATGGTCCCAACCCCATTTATAAGGCAAGAAATCCCACTTATTAAACCTGACAGGGCACACCTGTGAAGTGAAAACCATTTCCGGTGACTACCTCTTGAAGCTCATCAAGAGAATACCAAGAGTGTGCAAAGCAGTCATCAAAGCAAAAGGTGGCTACTTTGAAGAACCTAGAATATAAGACATATTTTCAGTTGTTTCACACTTTTTTGTTAAGTACATAATTCCACATGTGTTAATTCATAGTTTTGATGCCTTC
The DNA here is from genome assembly GCF_046119375.1 of Phyllobates terribilis. NCBI lineage: Eukaryota > Metazoa > Chordata > Amphibia > Anura > Dendrobatidae > Phyllobates > Phyllobates terribilis. The sequence continues at coordinate 140,581,994 of NW_027362768.1, read as the reverse complement.
AGTGTGAATGTACAATTTTCAAAGTCATGAAAATACAGAAAAATCTTTAAATGAGAAGGTGTGTCTAAACTTTTGGTCTGTACTGTATTTCTCAGTAGGTCAGGAGACATAGTCCTTTGTTCATATGAGCCTGAATATTGACTCTTCAATTGATGTTTGTTGCAGCTTATTGTGCTGCTAACCTTGGGGACAGGGAAGCAGGGTAATTGAACAATCGATGTTTGCTAGTATGTTGATTACCCATTGTATCAGTCCATGCAGCTTGTTGACTTGCAAACACTGAAGGACAAACTATGGAGATTGATTGAATACTTGAACAATCCCCCTGGCTTGTGAATGATGGCCTGCAGAACAGATGTGAGTATGAAAAGGGACCTCTATTCTTCTGTAAAAAGACTCTACAGAACAGCAGCCCAAGGAACCATGGCTCCAACCTGAGGAATATAGATCTGAGACTGTACATGACTGTACCCAATGGCAACATGGCTCCAACCAGATTAATACAGATTTGATACCCTACAGGATGCTAGCTTCAGGGACCACGGCCGCAGTTGGAGGGATACAGATCTGCTGCATTGACCATCACTGAACCCATGGAGATGTTCAGACGAGCCAGGTGAGACAATCAGGTCACCTGGCCACATATCTCAATGTACTGTCAGCTTCCTAAGCTTACCTCATCTCTGAGGGCAGGGTGCCACTGGTGGGGGTAGTCAGCCCTGGGAGCCCCTTGAAGTCGCAGCTGCTCTAATTCCCAGCGAGACAGCGGAAGGGTGAGACTCTGTAATTTGCACCATCTTATGTATTTGCTGGGACTGTTCTATATGTTATTGTCTGTTGGTGGTTCAATAAAGTATTGCCACACTGTTTTATCCTCACCCTGTGTTGTCTGAGTAGTATTCTGCCCACGTGAAAAAAGTGCAGGCAGGATAAGCCCTGGTCCATGCGGTCGTCCTAAAGACAGCCGGACGAGAGCACCACACTGACCCTCTTGTCTCCACAAGGCCCATGGGTTGTGAACACAGGAGCTGTCTTGTGGAACAAGTTGAAAGAAGAATGGTCAGAGCCAGAAAATCTGGGACAAGGTTAGAATTAGTAGGCAGGGATGTGGCCAGGAGTAAAACAGTCTAAGGTCAAGTCTAATAAGGCATCTTATTGAGTGGTTAATCAGCAAAGAAGCAAAGAAATGGTTAAAAGAGCCAGGTGTGAGTTCAGGAGCACAAATAATACAATCCAATGACTGACAAGGAGAGGATGTTACTCAGGAATTTAAATAGGGTGCTGTGTGCCCTCATTCACCTTTGACCTTATCTTGTCATAGGTACATTGACTGGACAAAACCATTAAGTGATCAGCAGGACCTTATATCCATACATTAAATCAACTAATTAAATCCGGGAAGGACTACCTGGGCATTTCCAGTAGCGCCGATCCCTGCATAATGTAGGTATTAAAGAGAGAATACCATGGGATCCCTTAAACTTTGCACCTTGGTTTAGCTGTCGGCAATTTTCCTGAGATTTTGAATATCCGCTACAAGTACAACTATATCTACATCATCTGTAGTAAGATGTGTAACAGTAACTTCAAGCCAAGAACTCTAAAAATATAACAGTTTCACTGTCATTGTTCATTGTTGTCTGCAAATTTGCCAACTAAAGTTTTATTATCAATACATTGTTATCCCCTATCCAAAAGGCAGGGCATAACTTACTGATAGATGGGGGGCTCGTCACTTCATCACCAATCATGAGAATAAGGCTCTGGAATACTGGAACCTAAACATCAACTTGTATAGAGCAGAGGAGCGCATACTCGACTTCCACTCCATTCATTGCCTATGGAATTGTCAGAAATAACATTACGTAGCTTTCTCCAGCAGTACCAAAATGAACGTACAGTTTGGAGGTCAAGCGTGAGCACCTCCGCTCCATTCGAGACAACGCTTTGCAGAAATCGATCTTAGGTTCCAGATCCCCGTTCTTGTGATCGCTGCAGGGTAAGAATGCCAGCAGTTGGTAAATTATCCCATAACAGGTGGAGAAGGTACAATTTCATACCGGGGGGATAAATAATAACTAGGGGATTACCCTTTAAGTTACCTTGTTAACTTTCTGAATTATATAAGGCAGTCCTTGGCTTAGTGCTCACTTAGACGCCAATTGCCTCTATTCAATGCTTTACAGGAGGAAATTCAGGAAGCCTCTCATGCTTGTGTAGCACCCTGAGGACTCGGCTGCTACAGGGGTATTACACCTCAAGCCAGATGTGTGGTATTCCACTCCCGGGTAAGGATGGAGTGTGGAACTGAGCTCAGATAGCTGCATACACTACATACATCCCATTTCCGGGGGACAGATCGACGGTACTCCCACCAATATATGTGCAGGTACGATAGTGTCTGTCCCTGGCTGGAGTGGGAGGGGGGTGGAACATCCCAGTAGTGTAGCGGCAGATAGGGGGAGCAGTCTGGGTAATGCTAGGAGCTCATTGGGTGCTGGTCACCTGAGCTCACACATAGAGGGAGTATATAAGGTGGGCACCATCTTAGGACAGGGTCTTTTGTAGAGTGAGTCAGTCTTTGTGGAGTCAGAGGAGCAGAGCAGAGAAGCTCAGCCAGAAGGGCTGACAGGGAGTTGTGGTTCCGGCTGGGCCCAGCTCCAAGGCCAAGTCTGAGAGAGAGAGAGAGGAGTCAGAAGGACCCAGAGAGAAGAAGAAGGAACCCCAAGACCCCAGAATACAAACAGCAGGGTGAAGGGTTGGCACCCAGGGTACAGGATCCCAAGCTGGCAGAGAGAAAAGCACACCTTAGCCAGGAACCGGAGGTCGTGGGCAGGATCTGCCACGACCCTCACTAAATCCACTAGGAAGGCATACCAAGTATAGGGTCAGGGAACCCAGAAGAGGTGTACCCACCAAGAGACCCGAGGGAGCCGGACATAAGTGGATCCCTGGTGAGAACGGCCAGAAGAGAGGGAAAGTCAGACAGGAGCTCAGGACCACGCTCCAGAATTGCTTGGGGGTTGGCCGAGTCCAGGACCTGGTGGACGCAGCACGGCTCGGGTGGTCGCTTCAGGCCAGAGTGACCATAAGAACACCCGTAAGTAAAAACCCCTGAACTGCACAGCCCGACTCTGAGTCTTCTTGCTTGATCATCCTGCACCTTCACAACCACCATCCTCTACATCTGACCCCCTGAGGCTATACCCCTCCCGTTGGGGGTTATACTACCACAGCTGCACACATACCAACAGCCTCAGCGGACCCTGCTGCAGCGGCGGCCTTTTGACCGCAAATCAACGGGTGGCGTAGTCGACACTAAGAACACCAATAACATCTGTAAAGACTGCCACACACTGAGTTTGACACCCTGGGCACGGACCGGGTCGCCGCCACTCGGAGACTACAACCCCCATCTGATCCGGCTCCGGGTAATCCCCAAACAGCACTGGCCCAGGGGGCGCGTCAACTTTGGCGTAGTCGGCAGGATCTTGTGCCCGCAACCACCGGGTACTGCGTGCCTGAAGAAAAGTTCAAATTTACCTCAAGAAGAAGTCTCCCGCCGATTCCAGAGGGTCCCCGCCATGGGACGCCATCACGGATCGTTTCCCGCCGGTTGCCCGCCATCTGCAGCTTTTTCCCGCCATCCACGGAGTTTCCCGCCACTGGGAGACGATTCCCGCCATTTCCAGAAGATTTCCCGCCTTGGAAGAGCAGACGCCATTATGGGCGTGCCAGAGGGTGGCAAGAGGTCACCTCCCATCGTGGGCCAGGTCAAGGAATGGCGCCAAAAGCGGAAACCGCCCCCACCAACAGAGACTGTGATGCTGGAGATGTCCATCAGCGTGAGAGAACTGCCCCTGGAACTGACAATCACAAAGTTGCCCCGGGACCACCTTCAATTTGGGCGGAGACAGAACAAAAGAGAGAAGATGGGTGCAGCCTGGAGGAGTCTGGAGAGAGCGCACCCGGAGACAAGAAGTCTGGAGAGGACTCCGGAGAAGCCGTACCCGGAGATGGAGGGAGAGGCAGGCAGCACCGACCCAGTGGTCAGGAGCCTGTTGCAAGCGACAACCCCAGAAGGCCTGGTGGAGATTCTGGCACAGCTCCCCCGAGACCGGGAGCGTGCACAGACCGCACTGGAGGGCTTGGCTCAGAGGATGGCCCGAGTGCAGCGGGACGTACTGGCCGCATGGAGCAGAGAGATGGCCCAGCAGGCTGGAACCCGCCAGCGAAGCACGCCGCCCGAGACGAGGAGACAGACCGCCTCTGAGGATGGTGCAGGAGGAGTGAAGGCCGGAGACGGCGCCGAAGAGGGAGCTGAACAGATGGAGGCAGGTAAAGGGGACGTCACAACCCCGAGCCGAGAGGCCGCGTGCCTGCCCCAGCTCCCCGTCGCAGAGCCCGAAATTCCCCCTGCCGTGCCCGTCGCTGCATCGTCACCGCTCCAGACAAGGCCTCAAGCAGAAGCCGCGGCCGCGACCCCTGTGACGTCACGCGCCTCAACCCTGAGCGCGGCAAAGCAGGAAACACCACCGGCCTGGTCGCAAGGTCTAGTACCCCCGGGCGCCGCAGTACCAACAGCGCCCTCTACCTCCACTGAGCCACCGGCCTGGTCGCTGGGCCAAGTAACCCCGGGCGCCGCCGTCTTCACGGTGCCCTTTACCTTCAGGGTACCCCAGGCCTGGTCGCAAGGCCTGGCGAACCCGGGCGCCGCTTCCACCACCGCGCCCTCAACATCTAGAGTGCCGCACCTGGGTGAAGACTTGTTTGCCCAGCATACGTGCCCGGATGGGCAGCCCTTTATATGGCCACCGGAGTATTACCAACTGGAACTCCAAAAAGCAAGGCCCCTGTGCGAGCCCCTGATTCCGGCTCCGAAGCCCGCTAAGAGGACCCCGCTCCCGCTGGAAGAAGCGCAGTTCGAGTGGGACCCCACCGGAGGAGACCTCATGGGGTTCACTCAGGAAACTCGGGCAGCCGCAGCGGAGCGTGTGGAGTGCTGCCGCCAGCAGTTGGCAGTCTTCGAGCAAGAACGGAGAGAGAGGCGGGTCCGTGAGCAGCGGCTGCAGGAACAGAGCGCAGGGCAGAAGAGCAGGACCAGGAGAGACCCCCGTGCAGCTCATGGTCCCCGTGCCACCGGGACTGTAATTAAATTCCAACTGCAGCACGGTTGGGGCTTCATCAGGGATCACCACAGCCCCGGCGACGTCTTTGTGACCAGAAGAGACGTGGAGTCCCATCTGCCGGAGGGACACAGAGATCGTGACCTATATGTAGGGGACGAGGTCACATTCACCCGGCACAAGTGTGCCAAAGGACCCTACGCCCTCCATGTACACCGGCTGACGGAGGAGGAGCTACGGTGTGAAGAGGAGCAAGAGGACCCGGACGGGTCTGAAGGAGGAGCAGGAGTACGCCGTCATTAAAGTACGGTAAAGAGACTGTACATAGTTACCCGTCAGGGTATATGCCATGCTGCTAACTTAAAATAAGGTCCCCGTTGGGACAAGTGTGAACTGTTCCAGTGTGTCCCATCTCCCCACAGGCTGAGGACTGTGAGCAGCCATCCCTTTTCCCCACTGGTCGAGGACTGTGAGCGGCCACCTTCCCTTGTATATAGTTGCGCTTTCTAAGGCGCCCCCTACCGGTTTTATAGGAAACTGTTGTTTTTACTACAAGAGACTGTCGCACTGTACCCGGTCACAAGTTGCACCGTGGCCGGAGGAACAAGAGTGTTATTTATGAAAAGCTTTATATGAAAAGTTTATGCTGATAATATATGATGTTTTATATGTTTATGTTTTATGAAAAAAATTGTATGTTTATGGATGTTTATTCTCTTACAGCCCGAGGACGTGCTGTGATTTACCAGGGGGGAATGTAGCACCCTGAGGACTCGGCTGCTACAGGGGTATTACACCTCAAGCCAGAGGTGTGGTATTCCACTCCCGGGTAAGGATGGAGTGTGGAACTGAGCTCAGATAGCTGCATACACTACATACATCCTATTTCCGGGGGACAGATCGACGGTACTCCCACCAATATATGTGCAGGTACGATAGTGTCTGTCCCTGGCTGGAGTGGGAGGGGGGTGGAACATCCCAGTAGTGTAGGGGCAGATAGGGGGAGCAGTCTGGGTAATGCTAGGAGCTCATTGGGTGCTGGTCACCTGAGCTCTCACATAGAGGGAGTATATAAGGTGGGCACCATCTTAGGACAGGGTCTTTTGTAGAGTGAGTCAGTCTTTGTGGAGTCAGAGGAGCAGAGCAGAGAAGCTCAGCCAGAAGGGCTGACAGGGAGTTGTGGTTCCGGCTGGGCCCAGCTCCAAGGCCAAGTCTGAGAGAGAGAGAGAGAGAGGAGTCAGAAGGACCCAGAGAGAAGAAGAAGGAACCCCAAGACCCCAGAATACAAACAGCAGGGTGAAGGGTTGGCACCCAGGGTACCGGATCCCAAGCTGGCAGAGAGAAAAGCACACCTTAGCCAGGAACCGGAGGTCGTGGGCAGGATCTGCCACGACCCTCACTAAATCCACTAGGAAGGCATACCAAGTATAGGGTCAGGGAACCCAGAAGAGGTGTACCCACCAAGAGACCCGAGGGAGCCGGACATAAGTGGATCCCTGGTGAGAACGGCCAGAAGAGAGGGAAAGTCAGACAGGAGCTCAGGACCACGCTCCAGAATTGCTTGGGGGTTGGCCGAGTCCAGGACCTGGTGGACGCAGCACGGCTCGGGTGGTCGCTTCAGGCCAGAGTGACCATAAGAACACCCGTAAGTAAAAACCCCTGAACTGCACAGCCCGACTCTGAGTCTTCTTGCTTGATCATCCTGCACCTTCACAACCACCATCCTCTACATCTGACCCCCTGAGGCTATACCCCTCCCGTTGGGGGTTATACTACCACAGCTGCACACATACCAACAGCCTCAGCGGACCCTGCTGCAGCGGCGGCCTTTTGACCGCAAATCAACGGGTGGCGTAGTCGACACTAAGAACACCAATAACATCTGTAAAGACTGCCACACACTGAGTTTGACACCCTGGGCACGGACCGGGTCGCCGCCACTCGGAGACTACAACCCCCATCTGATCCGGCTCCGGGTAATCCCCAAACAGCACTGGCCCAGGGGGCGCGTCACTTGCTCCCAGCTTGAAGCCTTTCCTTCTGTCCCTCTACGTCTCCTCCCTACTCCGGTAAGCTTTGATGGGGACTTTTTTGAATGTTAAATCATTTGCTCACTAGTCTTGCCATAATTGGGCAAGAGTGGCTTATCTATTCTCTCTTCTGTCTGAACTTTTTCTTTAGTATTGTACTTTCTTCTGAGCTAGGCAAGTATTTTGACACTTTAATTCCTTTACCCTTTGGATTGACATTTGTAGTTATTTACTGGCATTGACATTAGCTTGCTTCCAGCTTTGCTATTTTTTTTCTTGACATATCACTTACATATTGACTACTTGTTATTAACCTCTGATTAGCCTCTATGTTTCCTGTACAATGCGCTAATGTGGCCAATTCGAAAGTACTCTTGTGACCATGTACATAGCTATAGACAGTGAGCTGCTTATCGCAGAAGAGGGAGGAGTCAGACTAGGGCTCACAGGCTGCTGTAGCTTCTGTAATTCAGCAATGATAATCACTAGGTGATTAAAGCTTCAGTCTAAGTAAACAAAAGCTCACAGTCCAACATGTGACACATCATTGAGTTGAGTGTTTTAACCCCTACCTCATATTGTCTTCAGATTAGATAGAAAAAACCTGCTGACAGATTCCCTTTAAATACATACTGTGAAATTTCTCCAAAAATCCACCTCTTTGAGAAGACCACCATGTTATCCAGATTAGATTTCCTGTATCAGATTTTCAGTTTCACCACATGTTATGCATACTAGCCTTCTTCTTTGTGCAGACCACCCTATTTGACTATTTTTAATGTAATTTTATATGGCATTACTGTACTTTTCAAACTGTTAGCTAGATCTGTGGGTATGACGGACAATTACTGCAGCTTTAAAGGGAATGTGTAATCAGAAAATGACCTGTTGTTTAATCAGGTTTTTGTGTTAAATGTATTTTTTTTTACATTTTGTCAATGATTTTTCTTTCCCTATTACAATGTCTATTAAAAAATAAAAATTTGAACTCTTGCAATTTTCATACTATCCATTGGAGATTTTTTAGACTCTAAGTTCCTTTTGTTACATGAAGTGCACATGTACATTAGCCACAATAAACAGAATCTGACCCTTTTTTGTAATGAAGCATCTAATAAGCGTGTAAAAATGTCATTGATCCTGTGTTTTCAGCTATGTACAGTACAGACCAAAAGTTTGGACACACCTTCTCATTTAAAGATTTTTCTGTATTTTCATGACTATGAAAATTGTACATTCACACTGAAGGCATCAAAACTATGAATTAACACATGTGGAATTATATACTTAACAAAAAAGTGTGAAACAACTGAAAATATGTCTTATATTCTAGGTTCTTCAAAGTAGCCACCTTTTGCTTTGATGACTGCTTTGCACACTCTTGGCATTTTCTTGATGAGCTTCAAGAGGTAGTCACCGGAAATGGTTTTCACTTCACAGGTGTGTCCTGTCAGGTTTAATAAGTGGCATTTCTTGCCTTATAAATGGGGTTGGGACCATCAGTTGTGTTGTGCAGAAGTCTGGTGGACACACAGCTGATAGTCCTACTGAATAGACTGTTGGAATTTGTATTATGGCAAGAAAAAAGCAGCTAAGTAAAGAAAAATGAGTGGCCATCATTACTTTAAGAAATGAAGGTCAGTCAGTGCGAAAAATTGGGAAAACTTTGAAAGTGTCCCCAAGTGCAGTTGCAAAAACCATCAAGCGCTACAAAGAAACTGGCTTACATGAGGACCGCCCCAGGAAAGGAAGACCAAGAGTCACCTCTGCTTCTGAGGATAAGTTTATCCGAGTCACCAGCCTCAGAAATCGCAGGTTAACAGCAGCTCAGATTAGAGATCAGGTCAATGCCACACACAGTTCTAACAGCAGACAAATCTCTACAACAACTGTTAAGAGGAGACTTTGTGAAGCAAGCCTTCATGGTAAAATAGCTGCTAGGAAACCACTGCTAAGGACAGGCAACAAGCAGAAGAGACTTGTTTGGGCTAAAGAACACAAGGAATGGACATTAGACCAATGGAAATCTGTGCTTTGGTCTGATGAGTCCAAATTTGAGATCTTTGGTTCCAACCACCGTGTCTTTGTGCGACGCAGAAAAGGTAAACAGATGGACTCTACATGGCTGGTTTCCACCGTGAAGCATGGAGGAGGAGGTGTGATGGTGTGGGGGTGCTTTGCTGGTGACACTGTTGGGGATTTATTCAAAATTGAAGGCATACTGAACCAGCATGGCTGCCACAGCATCTTGCAGCGGCATGCTATTCCATCCGGTTTGCGTTTAGTTGGACCATCATTTATTTTTCAACAGGGCAATGACCCCAAACACACCTCCAGGCTGTGTAAGGGCTATTTGACCAAGAAGGAGAGTGATGGGGTGCTACGCCAGATGACCTGGCCTCCACAGTCACCAGACCTGAACCCAATCGAGATGGTTTGGGGTGAGCTGGACTGCAGAGTGAAGGCAAAAGGGCCAACAAGTGCTAAGCATCTCTGGGAACTCCTTCAAGATTGTTGGAAGATCATTTCCGGTGACTACCTCTTGAAGCTCATCAAGAGAATGCCAAGAGTGTGCAAAGCAGTCATCAAAGCAAAAGGTGGATACTTTGAAGAACCTAGAATATAAGACATATTTTCAGTTGTTTCACACTTTTTTGTTAAGTATATAATTCCACATGTGTTAATTCATAGTTTTGATGCCTTCAGTGTGAATGTACAATTTTCAAAGTCATCAAAATACAGAAAAATCTTTAAATGAGAAGGTGTGTCCAAACTTTTGGTCTGTACTGTATGTAAGTTTACCAGATATAGAAATCACGCCAGTGATAATAAGGAGTCTGCTGAAAACTCTTCCTGAAAGTCCACCAAGTATGGTGGCCCCAGTGGCCAGTTTAACAATTACAAGATTACTAATTTTTTTTTTAATACAACAAATGATATGAAAAAAAAAAAATTGACAAATTTTTGTAAAAAATACATGTGACTCAAAAACCTTATATAAACAATAGATCATATTCTGATAATACATTTCTTTTCAGCATTGCTCTCAGATGCACTAAACCAAATAGTATATTTTTGAAAGTCCGTAAATTAATAGTATTAGTCTCCCACACCATATATCAACTACACAGAGCAGAGGTATTATGGGGTGAAAGTTCTCTGAAGATGATGTAATGATTCTCGCTGTGAATATCATACTGGGGTCTGGACGCAAAACAGATTCTTCACACTTTTGATTCCAGACATGTTCTTGTCTCATGCAAAGTATCGTTCGAATCCTTCTCCTCATCCCTTCAAACAGATTGATTAGTAATTAGCCCCTTGCTACACTCGAAGAAGCTTTTAGTCATGACAAGCCTGCATCGATCGCCCACTTTGCATTTCCAAAGGGACACTTTGAACAAGAGAGGACATACTGTACATTGTCAAAGTGCTGTCAGAGACCCTATATATCAATAGGAGGAGAGCTTCTACCATAACTGAGAAGAAGCCGTAGAGACCTTTGTTCGTCTTTGAACCTTATCATCTTCAAAGAGATTTTTTTGATTTTGATAAGGGTTGCAAAATGTCACTAACATGTGTTCAACTGTGTTATTTTTTTAAGCAAGTTGTCTTTACATCGTGAACTTGGAAACAAATCTGGCCTAGTAGTACCTGACCCAAATCGCTCAACATGACTTTCCTGTGACTTGGACTTGTATTTTTCTAAATTGAATAAATCATCAGAAAATGACCCATCAAGTTTTTATATTAATATATTTTAAAAAAAAAATTGTATTCTAAAACAAGACAAAATAAAAAAAGAAATCTCGCAATTTTGAAATTGTTCACTAGTCCTAATACTAGACTCACACTTCCTGTTTTTCACAGGTGACTTTTAAAGTAGTGGATTTATCATCCTAGACAGGATTACAATGACAGGTAACAGCTTTATATACAATAGATAACACTGGATCCAGTTCACAATGACTTTATTCCAGATCGCAGCATTCCTAGAAAAGTTCTACTATATAACTCAATGTGTCAGAATCAGTCTACTGCAACCTATGTCCATTTGGCTCCAAACAAAACAGTGCAAGAACCATGAGTCTAATATTAGGCCTAGTGGCCAATGTGAAAAGCTTAGATTCTATTTTTTTCAATATACTGATATGAAAAAAAAAAACCTTTGATCAAACAATATATTTATTTTCTGTTTTAACTATAGCCCTTTTCATAGCCATTCCCTTTTCAGGCCACGACCCTTTCATGAACCATAAGTAAACCCTAAAAGTGAATTCGGAAGTGAAGATTCTGTCTCATGACTAAGCATTCATTTTTTAATCATAAGGGCGCAATTAGATGGCCATATAAATGGGATCAAGATTGGAACGCAATGCATGGACGGGCCGGTGACTCTCCCAACCCGAGCGTGACAGCTCCATGTATTTCTATGCAGATGTCACTCTCTGGTCATGAGAACCACTGTCCAGTCCGTGCACTACATTCCGATCTCGGTCCGATTTATACAGCCATCTGACTGCGCCCTAAGAAACCTTTCAGAAGGATAACCTTCCAAAAAGTGTCAGTGGCAACAGAGAAATTTTCCAACTCTTTCAGTCCAAGAGGCTTCCCCTTTATTTAGGAGTCTCATAGACATTTCGGAAGACTTTACAAGTATGCCATTCAGGCTTGTACTTTATACAGCCGCTGTGATTTGCAAAAAAGGAATCAGGGACCCCGGTTTTCTTCTTGGTAGGGTTTTTAAAGGTAGGACCTCACTCATCATACATTTATGGTATATCTGGTGGATTTGCTGTAAACATCTAAATTGGGAGAATCCCTGGCAGACACTTCGAGACATTACTCATGCTATATTAGGAATTATGCCATTTATTTCCCCTTTCATTGTGCACCAAGTACATTTTACATAATACAGAGTATATGTGTCATAGAGTTTAAGTCATGTCAGGTTGATTAGAGCGGGTTTTGCTTGATTTGTTGCAAAGCTCAGCCTGTTTTAGATAAGTTTGGAATGTCTCATGGCCCACAGTGTGTGTTATTCTTAGGAACTCCTGTTTGTTCAACTGCTAGTTCACAGGGGGATTGGAGTTTCCAGTGTACCTACTAGCTGGCGAAATCCCAATATGATGTTTACGGAGTTCACAAAAAACTCTAGCGAACTTCATAGAAGGAACAGCTTTGAGGTAGGAATTCTTCACATTCTTATATTGTGTGAAGACAGAGAGATTCTGACTTCAAATAAAGGTTACAGGATGGAAAGGAAATTGTTAATGTAATGTAATTTTCATCCAGTTAACGTGTAGGTTAATCTTTAGTGACCTATATAAATATTTTATGGGATTCCTTAAATCGTAAAACCTTTATATAGAATTATTATGGGAATCGCCAGCTTTGGCAGCAAGAAGTTTCTCATAATTGTAATTACTACTAAGTATTTAAACAGGAAAAGAGTTGGGATAAGCTGAGCTGGTGCTCAAGGCTTGGGTTTTAGGATTTTACCACCCCACTTCTGTATTTGATGTTCATTTTTTTTTATCTTGCCCACCTATCCTTAGCTTTCCATTGATAACACATCCCATTTTACCTATGCCCAGCGGGCCAGGTTTAAAAAATTATAAAAGAATTGCAACCATGGCAGCCAAACACAGTACAGAGTTCATTTTGGCAGAGCTGTTTGAAAAATAAAAGTTGAGCTATGCTTGGTTGCAATGGGTACAGTTATGATTAATCTGCCCCACTATATAAATATATAGTGATGTAGCATAGGTTACCAGCGCCGGGGAAAGACAAATATTACGCACCCTTACCCAATAATATAGCCCATCGAATGGCACCTTGAAACAAATAATGCTCCCACTGTGTCCCCTTACAACAAATATTGCCTCTTAATACAAATAAGGCATTATAATAAATAATTTCCCCTGTGTGCCCTAATAAAATAAATACTGCCTCCTTTAGAAAGTTTTAATGCTCCATTAGTAACCGCTTAAAAACCAATAATATCACTACTGTGCTACCTCCCATAAAAAATTAAAGAAGAAGAATAGATGCCTTTGAAATGTGGTGCCGGAGAAGGATGTTATCAATACTATGGATGGCAAGAAGAACAAATAAATTAATTTTGGAATAAATCAAACCAGACATGTCACTCAAAGCAAGAATCACCAAGCTACAACTTGCCTACTTTGAACACATCATACAAAGAGAACGATCACTGGAGAAGGACATCATAGTCGGAAGAATAGAAGGAACAAGGTGAAGAGGAAGACCAGCAACCCGATGGCTTGATACTATCAAGATAATGGTGGAGAAGACATTGGTGGACCTATCTAGGCTTGCACAACATCGATCTTCCTACAGATCATTCATCCATCAAGTCACCATGTTTCGAGATCAATCTGAAGGCTGTTAAAAAAAATACTTATACAAGTCCTCTTTTCGCCTGCCCAAGGAACGAGCTGGCTCAGATGGCATAACACAGTGACGTCATTGCACTTCTTATGCTGGTGCGCTAATGTCTTGTAGGTCGCAAGCCTACAGTAGCCTGCAGCCTAATGGACAGATAGGTGTGGGGCACGGAGCCTATGGTGTAAATACAATTCATAGTGGCGATCACCAGAAGATGCTGAGCCAGAAGTCAGAAGCATGTGCACAATTCTAGATTTTTGGGGCTAGCTAAGCCACTTCTTCAGGAATACAACTTTTCAAAAGAAAAAAAATTAAAGCAGTACTTTTTTTTGTTCTCCTTTTGAAAATTTGGACCCCTAGGAATTTTGCGTACAAGGCAAGTGACCCTAATTTCCCCTATGCTATGTCATTATATGGGACTGGAGGTAGGCAGAGTCCATCACTTGAGAATTTATGGATGTAATTAAAAAAGCTATTTCCTGCTTTTACACTTTTACCCTCTGTTTTTCCTTAAATATACTGTAGATGAAAACATTTGGGTTTGGTAGAGGTAAAAAAGGGCAAAATAGGGCAATTATATAAATTATTGTACATCCGATAACTGCTCAGTTCAAGTGGCCAAGAGGGACGTCTTTGGGAACTGCGCAAACAGTGCTCGTCCTTACTTTGCCGCCATCTGACATCCTTTTCAGTCACTTTCCCTTACTAAACAGCATTAATCTAATCCTCATCATACACCAGCAAGTTTGCTCTCATTTAACAGTACCTGACCCATTACCATAAAAAAACAAAACATTGCACCTAGTACATTACTGATGTACCGATGTAAACCAAGTCATATTTATATTAGCCTATTGCACTATACAATCAGTCACTAGGGCTAGGGGGAGGCTTAAAGTAGTGTTAGGCTTTTCCTGTGCCATTTTCGGCTACAATCACATTTTCGTTTGTCACGGTCTGTGATGCACGGACCGCCCATAAGTGTCCTGACTCGAACTCAACAGCCTTATAGGCATATATGAGGCTATCGAGGTCGAATCAGTCTATGCATCACGGTCCATACCTGGATCGCTCAAAATGAAGAAAAAAATGCGGCATTGACCAGGCTCTGCCAGTAGATATGACGTGTCCAGAGATAGAAAAGAGGAATAGTTTTATTGAAACAACGGAGTTGATCCAAATCAAGAAAAAGAAAAATTGAAAAAATACATTTATTATTTGTTTTATCTTTCAATTTTTCTCTCCCTTGAAGTATAATGTAATATAATTTAGAATTTTGCTAGGATATTAATGGGTATGTTGTAGTTTTAAGTTAATTAGACCTAATTTTTAGTTAATTGATCCTTTTCATTTGTAATTCTGGTTTGTAACATCACCACTGACCCTTATAAACGTCCTGTTTAAATGTATCTGATGAAGGAGTTGGATCCAGTCCGAAACGCGTTTCTCTTCAATTTTTACTCAAGCCTCGGAATCAGTGGTCGGAGCTGCAGCCGTTCATTCTGGATCCACCTATACTCTTCATCGTGTTATGCCTGCCCTGCACAACCCAACTAGGTGAGCAGTGCAGGATCTTTTACTAAAATATCCAGGTTTATTGATCCACACATGAAGTGCTTTTCCTTTCTTTATATTACGTACTTGCATCTGTATGATTCCTTTGCAGCAGACAAACAGGATAAGTTGCATCAGTTCTGCAAACGGAAGCCTTGGGTCCCCATTGACTACTATTGGGTCTGCCTGGGTTCTGTTTTTTTAGTCCGGAAGAAAAAATTTAGCATTTCCATTCTAAAAATCAGACACCAAATGGACCTCATAATAACCAATGGGGCCCGTCTGCTTCTGTTTGCAGAACTGATATAATGGGCCACTTATTCCATTTGTCTGTCCCTAAAATGAAACATCCGAGACCACATGTGGACCGAGCCTGAATACATGAAATTATTACAATTATGGCTAAAAGAATATCTGTCCCATTATCACATAGCTCCAGTCCTATACCTGTGTGTAAATATACATTTTATATACTGTATACCGCACACATTTACTAGGATAGCAGTACATGGCAAAATTTTGGAATGAAGATCCAGAACTTCTCTGAGACAAATGATAATAACGTATGTTTTGTGTAATAAGTGTATAGATTTGTGTTTAATGAGGACAGGTACACACGAGGACGACTCTCGAAAGTGTAGTCATTTCTATTCCTAGCAATGGAAAGTTCAGCGCAGCTCATTACAAGAGAGTACTATGAGGAGCATGAATCAACAGCGTCAGCGCGACACTGAGCAAACGAAAGCTTTTGACTGTCTCGCCTCAGCTGGCTTCCCTCAGTGACTGAGAGTCAGTCTGGGAGTTGTAATACGTTGCAATAATGAAATTTACTGACGTTACAGATAGGCCTCATTTATAAGAAACATCTAAACTCTGTGTTGCCCATAGCAATCAATCAGATCTCAGCTTTGTTTTCTTAAACTGCTCTGTTAAAATGAACGCTGAGCTGTGATTGGTTGCTGTTGGCAAAAAAGACAGTCTTCCTTTTAGAGAGTTTTCACAAATCTAGTGACGCGCCCCCTGGGCCGTGTGTGGGGGAATACATGGAGCCGGGTCTCTGTGTAATGCTGGGGGTTTGTAGTCTCCATGGCGGCGACCCGGTCCCGTGGCTCAGGGTGGTCAAACCAGTGGCGGATCCGTTTATTTGGTTTTTAATGTTTAAATGTCCGACTACGCCACCCGTGGATTGCGGTCACTGAGAACCGCCGCTGCGGAGCAGACCGCTGAGGCTGATGTTGGGTGCGCAGCAGAGGGTAGTATAACTCCCCACGGGAGGAGTATAGCCTCAGGGCAGCGTGTGTAGATGGTGAGGGTCGTGGGGCATGGGCGCAGCAGAAATGACTCAGAGTCCGTGCAGTGCAGTTCAGGGTCTTTACTGTTGGTAATGAAGAAGGCCCTGCCGGGAGTACTGGCTAACATTAGAGGCCTGGTCAGTCTGTGAGCGAACAAGAGTCCCCCTGGCCAGGTGGAGGTGTAGGCCTTCCCGTCTGACTGCACTCTTCCTGGCTACCTTGCTGTAGTCGTGTAGTAGCCCACGTCCCTGAGTGTACTGTGTGGTGCTCACCCGTATGGCTGGTGACTTGGGGCCTTTGGTGCCTTCCGCTCCTTGATGGCGGTGCCGGTCCCTTGCGTGTGACTGAGCCTCCGGGCTTTCTATGGCCAGAGGACCTGAAATCCCCTGCCAGGTGGTTTCTGCTGCTGGATGTGGATATCCTCACAGCCTCGGACTCCTGTGTCCGGTTCTCTGCGTCTTCGGCCAGGACGAGCTCTGCTAGCTCAAGTCCCTGGCTTTCAGCTCCTGTCTCCTACAGAGCTCCTTGCTTGCTGCTCTGTCCCTTCCTCTGGAACTACTCCAGACTCGACTCCTCTAACCCCGCCCCAGATTCAGTTTATAAAGGGCAGGTTCCTCCCCTCCCTGGACTGGGGCAGGAGGTGTGGCATGCAACAGTGCTCCTGACCAGGAAAACCCATGCTCGCTCACAGACATGATATTTCTACCACTGTGGCAACCAGACCCCTAGGGTGCCACACTATCGCTATAACGACTGTCTCTAGATACACACTGGACACACTCTTTGGTTAATAAAGCTCTTTGTACAGATGTGACTCGTGTGCCTGGAGCTTTTCTTGTAACATACACCAAATGTAGGGCTCAAATGCAGTGTGAACAGAGCCTTATTGTTAATGGCATCTATAGTGAAAGGGCAAGTGGTTCCTACTTAAAGGAGTTGTCCATTCTTCTGATAAAAGTCTTATGAATCCTTACAGCGCATGGAGCACCAGCTGTCAGGATTTACTGGTATTTTCGGTGAGAGCGAGTGGCCATGTGACTGCAAATATGCGATTTGCATACTTCATATACATTCTCGTCTCTCAATTTATCATATACTTTCAGATCCAACTGGCTCCGTGTGCAGCAGTATAGCCGATGGCTGCAGGAGCTAAATATCATTTACATGTATTAGTCTGGTCTGCAAATCGGGCCAGATGCTAATGGTACCATGTTTCCCCCCGCGGAACTGATGTCCGTCCTGAAAGTCACCCATGGGCACTAGCTAACATTGGTCCACGAGTTGTTTGTGAACGGTACATTGTACACATGCATTTTTATGAAACCCAAGTGCAAAAATGACTTTTAGCACCAAATGCACATTTAAGTAAAAAAAAAATTATCCCAAAGGTAGACTCTTCCTTTAACTACACTGTGTTCCGAATTATTATGCAAATAATATTTTCTCAGATTTTCCCAAATTACCTATATGAATTGCAGTCATTGTAATTTTCCAGTCAAATAACTATTAGAGTACAACTGAAAGGTTTTTGTACAAACTGCCTATGATAACAGTATATTTTTAAAAAAATAAAAAACTCAAACTGCACTCAAAATGCATGTTCCAAATTATTATGCACAGCAGAGTTTTCAACCTTTTCGTTTTAATAAAGAACAAAAAAATGGTCATTTTTGAAATTATAAGCATTAGCAGGTTATTACAAACTGAAATCAAACAGTTTTCACCTCAAAACTTTATTCTAGGTGATGTTACATTTGCACATAGGACCGCTTGTTCGAAAGGAGCTTCTGAACTCTCTCGTCCATTGAATTTGTCAGGTTTTGGATGGTTTCTGCTTCAATTGTTTTGCATGAGGACAGAATACCCTCCCAGAGCTGTTGCTTAGATGTGAACTGCCTCCCGCCATCATAGACACTCCTTTTGATGATGCTCCAGAGGTTCTCAATGGGGTTGAGGTCAGGGGAGCATGGGGGTCACACCATAAGTTTGTCCCCTTTTATGCCCATAGCAGCCAGAGATGCAGCTGTGTTATGTGCAGCATGAGATGGGTCAGAGTTAACAAGTGTCTCTGCCCGGTCAGGGTCCTGTCCTAAGAAGGCCTAGGAGGGGAGCAGAGGAGATAGGCTCCACAGGCGAAAGGATCCCAGGAGGGTACGGACGGAGCGGAGTCGCCACCTGTATTCTTCACTCTGGCCTAGCCAGAGGGACTCCTGCCGCAAGAGGGTGACTGGCCCCCGATATCTGACTGTGTACTTCACGTCACTGTTGGAAAAGCCCGGCGGCTTAGTGGATCCCAGGGAGGAACACAAGCGGGAGGAGATAAGAAGGAGAGGAACACACCAACGGGGTCTTGACAGGTGCTCCTGATCTACCTGGGAAGTGCTGAACCCCCCTTCCTGGTGGCCGCAGTACGCCGTGTGTAGCAGAGAGAAGCTTTGTGGCTGAAAGTGCATCTAAAGTGAGTAAAGACCTGGATGACTTCATTTACCGCCTCCGCTTGTTTATTCCTGCGCGGCACTTCACCCACCATACCTCCACACAGTTCATCAAGCACTGCCCTGAGGCCTACTCCGCCTGTGTGGAGTAGTACCAACCAAGCTGCCAGAACATCAGCCTCAGAGGACTGTTGCAGCGCTGGTGGCCTTCACCAGAAACCACAGGTGGCGTAGTCGAACATTAACCACTCATCCAAAAAGCCCATTCTTTCTTCTTTTTTTTTTTTTTTACTGTGACAGCCCTGGGCACGGAACGGGTCAAGGCCACGACTGCATCCCCACAACATCTGCAAGGCCCGGCTCCGAGTATCCCCCATCTGCTCAGGGAGGGCGTCACACCGGAACCATTATAATCTATGGCCCCTTCGGCGAATAAATCCAAACCCCCGATGGGGTCACCGAGCTTGTCCCTAAATGCAATGTGATAGCACCCTTTACACCACTCTCTATCCTCTTCAATTTTCTTGGTGCTGTGCATAAGTACATTCTTTTTGTCTTTTTTTAGTGCTTTTTCAGGGGAAATCTGCCTGGAAAAGACATTGCGTGCGCAAACCATTAGAGATATTTTGGGACAGACATTTCTGTAGACTTCCTCAATGGTAGAACGTTACAGTTTATTCATTCACTTGATTGGAAAATGTATATAAGATGACCTTCAGGTTGATTTTAGATGCCTGTTTTTACATACGACTGTTCACGTCTATGTTTTTAGAAAATCAAGTAGCCTAAAAAACCCAACCCCAAAAAACGGAGATATCTCTGTTTTTGATCCGGGCCACGGATCAAGGTCAGGCCTTTGAACCAACGAGTCTGTGAAATAAATGGATAGCATATAGATAGCATCATCCAACATCTGTACTTTTGTTTTTTACTGTCTAAAGGGTTGGAGAAGCTCTGAAATTTATTTTTTTGGATACGAGAAAAACGGATGCCAGAATGATGGTAAAAACGGAAACATGGACCAAAAAAAAATAACTGTCAGTGTTTTTTTTCGCAGGCAAAAAAAACAACAACAATGGACATCTGAATGAGACTTTAGGTTTAGTGTTGGTTTAACCTCTCGCATAATGTCTGAACCCTACAGGTGGATGAGTCAATGATTTCTTTGGCCAAAGCAAAATTCTCTTCTGCATTTTTCTCTATTTCTGCATTGCACATCCGCTCACAGCTCAGACCTCAGAGCTCAGTGTCCAGCACGCCATTCTCTACGCCGTCCGTAGCCAAGTATATTCCCCGTACTGCGTTACACACTGGCTGCTTCCACTTCACCACAATGAGAGGTGATCCCGGCCAATACAAGGCAGAAATATATCAGGGTTTTGTCACAGCCAAACCTGTGCTCCTTCACAGCCGCTGAATTGTGTATTTCCTAGCTTCAGAAACTAACTGACAGCCACATTGGCACCGAATCAGTAAAAGGATACACATTATTATATATGCCTAGTAAGTACATTGCACACGGTCAATTACAGCCGTGATCTACTGAACTGAAGCCTTTCCGCTGCATTAGTCCATAGGCAGGGGCTTATTTTTCTTATTCCTATAACCACTACTGCCCGGACCCCCCTCTCGTTCCCAGTGGTCTGGAGTCCTCCCCTCTATCCAGTGTGTGCTGGTGGATGATGTGAGCCAGTACCCTGCAATGGGCCCCTAGCACTTGTTGGCAGAAATAAGTTGCTCCGATCAGAGCAGATAGTACTTCACAGAAGGAGAGGAAAAAAAAATAGAAAAAAAAAAAAAAAAAAAGGAAAGGAGGGGGAGAAAAGGAAGGAACACAGGGTGAGAAGTGAGAAAAAAGACTCAAAGAAGAGAGAGAGGAAAGAAAGAGGTATGTGAGCAAGAAGTAAGACAGGGAGAAGTCAGGCGAGGTGCCTCCAACCCAGCCAAGGCCAGTGCGAAACGTAAGGGAAAGATAGGCAGAGGGAGACGAGTGGATGAGAAGTGCTGCGCAGGGGGAATGAAAGGGACTGTAGATGAAGAGGATACAGTGTCAGAGAGCGGAGACGACAGGTCAGCGCAGAAGAGAATGGGACTAATAAGTCTGAGCATATGCACAATGTCTGCAACTGTGGACACAGCACCTGCCAGCTGTCACCTCCTCATTGTTACATGCAATTTTATATGGTGGAGGAGAAGGTTTTCTTAAAAAAACATCTATACGGCAAGAATAATGTAGTCTGCAGCACTAAATTTACTGTCAAATGTATTTCACCCATGATGGAAATCTTCCGTTTTGTAGTTCATATCTATGTTAAAGGGGTTTTTATTCCCTTTTCGATAGAATAGGGAATAACTGGCTGATCGCTGGGTGTCTGACTAGTGGGACCCTGAGTGAACGCGGCTCTGCAGTCCCATCTTAAATAGAGCGGAGGTGCACATGCTCAAATTATTGTCTATGGCAACGTCGGAGAAAGACAGCACATGGCTAATTTAGGCATTTAGGCCTGGTTCGCACGAGCGTATGTTCTCTCGTCCGACTATGCTAATGACACTCGGATCAAACTCTGTCAGAGTTTGATCCGAGTGTCATCTTAGTGTGATTCGATTTTCTCGCATGAGAGAATCGCAGCACGGGTGCGGAGAAGACGGAGAAATACATTTTTCCATCTTCTCCATTGTCTTTGTGTGCGTACTTCGGACTGCACTCTGATGACATCCGAGTGCAGTCCGATGTTTCACACGCACACATAGACTTGAATGGGTGCCTGGGATCTGATTATTGGATGCATTAGATGATTTCTCATGCCGAATTGGAAAAAAAACATCGGCTACCACCCGGCCGTGTTATACGCTCTTGTCAGCGAGCCCTTACAATGAATGGAGCAGAGGCCAAGCATTAAAGACCAAGCTCTGCAGAGAACAGATCTTGGAGTCCTGGAGTCTCATTTTCTGGCTAGGTTCACATGGGCATATAAAAAAATCATTCAGAAAAGTGGGACAAATTTATTTCACACTTGTCATCCGTATACAATCCATTCTTTTTACAACAGCAGCTATTAATCATTTACAAGATCATTTACAGTTTCCTATGTTACAGAATTGCAATGTATCCATAAAAAATAGATGCTATACTGTGACATGCGATTATTTTTGCGCACCCATAGACATGAATCGGTGAGTCTCATCTGATTTATGGAAGAAACTAGAGCATGCTGCCATTTTTTCACAAGCAGATTAAGTCAGTGATAAAAAATTATTCATCTGCACTTAGTGTCGGACTGTTGTGCCAAGGGCCCATCAGTAACAAGCTCCAGGGCCCCACTTTTCAGTTACATGCAAATGTGACATTATCCTCAATGACAAATTTATATAACAATAAACAGGGTAGATTGTTAGATGAATAAGATGCTGCCTTTGTCTGTACATAGTGATTCAAGTATATTGTGCCAAGTACTGCTCATATAAGAGGGTGGTGGCCCACCGGAGGATTCCCCTGTTCTCCTGTGGGCCAGTCCAAGCCTGCTGACAACCCGTTGAATAATATTGGTCCGAGTGCTGTCCACTTTTTTCACGGTTGTGTGAACGAGCCCTCTCTATGATCCCCAAGCGATAAGATAGTTATCCCCTATCCAGAATGATAGAGGATAACTTGTAATTTTGAGAAAACCCATTTAAGAATTCACTTTATTTGTTCTGTTATAGAGCCAGAAAAACAGTATTCAATGCAGTAATAGAAATGTCACATGACAAAAAACAACAGAGTCTTAAACACAAATATAAACTTAATTTAAATGTTTGCTCCAGTGACGCTCACTTCTGCATCGTGGGATTAGCAGCACTAATGATGTCCCGTTGACGGGTGCCTGCCGGGACACCAGCATAGCCGGCAGGTATTGTGCACCAGTCCATAGTTGTACACACATCCTAGTAGACAGGGATGTCATCAACGTCACTCATCTTCCCAGTGAGCGGCATTGGAGCAACCCTTTATGACAATTTATGTATTCCAAGATTCACGGGGATACATTCGGATACAGTTTCTGTAACTCATGGCACCTTTATGCATGAAAGTCATGATGCTGTGTGAACAGATCTACTTACATTTTTAAGGTTTGCGCTAAAATGAAGTAATGTTTTTTGGTTGTCTACTCTGAAATTGATACATTTGCATACTATATGCCATATAATATACATCTGTATATCACATAGCTCTGTTTTTCAATTGGTGGAGGATAGCATTAGTAGTGCTAGATTCAAGAAATCTGGAAGATGTGATGAGGGATTAGATCATGCTGTTTATTCTCAACGCATTTCAAAGTTGAACCAACTTCTTCATCAGGTTCTCCTGATGAAGAAGTTGGTTTAACTTCAAAACGCGTTGAGAATAAACCACATGATCTAATCCCTCATTCATCAGGTTCTCCTGATGAATAAATTGGTTCAGCTTCGAAACACGTTGAGAATAAACCTCATGGTCTTACCCATCATTCATCAGGTTATCCTGATGACGAAGTTGGTTCAAATTCGAATCGCGCTGAGAATAAACCGCATGATCTAATCTCTCATTCATCAGGTTCTCCTGATGAAGAAATTGGTTCAACTTCAAAACGCATTGAGAATAAACTGCATGATCTAATTCCTCATTCATTCATCAGGTACTCCTGATAAAGAACTTGGTTCAGCTTCAAAACGCGTTGAGAATAAACCACATGATCTAATCCCTCATTCATCAGGTTCTCCTGATGAAGAAGTTGGTTTAACTTCAAAACGCGTTGAGAATAAACCACATGATCTAATCTCTCATTCATCAGGTTCTCCTGATGAATAAATTGGTTCAGCTTCGAAACACGTTGAGAATAAACCGCATGGTCTTACCCATCATTCATCAGGTTATCCTGATGACGAAGTTGGTTCAAATTCGAAATGCGTTGAGAATAAACCGCATGATCTAATCCCTCATTCATCAAGTTCTCCTGATGAAGAAGTTGGTTTGACTTCAAAACGCGTTGAGAATAAACCACATGATCTAATTCCTCATTCATCAGGTTCTCCTGATGAAGAAGTTGGTTCAGCTTCGAAACACGTTGAAAATAAACCGCATGATCTAATCCCTCATTCATCAGGTTCTCCTGATGAAGAAATTGGTTCAACTTCAAAACGCATTGAGAATAAACTGCATGATCTAATTCCTCATTCATTTATCAGGTAATCCTGATGAAGAACTTGGTTCAGCTTCGAAACACGTTGAGAATAAACCGCATGATCTAATCCCTCATTCATCAGGTTCTCCTGATGAAGAAGTTGGTTTAACTTCAAAACGCGTTGAGAATAAACCGCATGATCTAATCCCTCATTCATCAGGGTCTCTTGATGAAGAACTTGGCTCAGCTTTGAAACACGTTGAGAAAAAACTGCATGATGTAATCCCTCATTCATCAGGTTCTCCTACTCCTATCCTCCACCAATTGGTCTATACAGTGGGATTTCCCGACCTGAGGGTACTGCGGCAGCTATCACACCTTGATTCCTCAATTGTGGGTTAAACAGCCCCAAAAGGTGAGCAATTCCTTTACCTCTCATCTAGACCAATTTCTCCACCAGATAAGACCCTATAGCGCTTGGTGTCTCCCCCTCTTTCTAGATACCTCGGTTTTTGATTATCTTGGTAAATAAAAAAGTTTACTATCTAATATTTTTCAGGTCCCTTGTGTTAAAATTTTTTCCACTACACATTAGGCAAAGGTGACTGACATATAGTGGCCATGGGCTGACTAACGACAGCCTATAAATATTGACCCCCCAAGAACTGTGCTGGGAGTAGCCGTAGGTTAATAATGCCATTTATGGGGCATATTTATTGGTTTACAATGGTTGAGATGGATTGTAAAACTGATTAATGCAAATATATTACACACAACTTACAGATCAGTGTTAGGCTACTTTCCCGAGATGAGTATTTGATGTTGCAGATTTTTCTACTTCATTTCTGTACCTATTATGGGTATTATGTTTATGTGCACAATTTGCTGCAAATACTGAAATATGGCAGGAAAAACGCTGTGTAAAATACTTTTTTTTCGTACGTTTTTGATGCGTTTTTTTCCCATTTATTTGAATAGGTGAAAAACGCTGAAAGAATTGACATGCTGCAGATTTAAAACTGCTTCAAAAATGCAAGGAAAAAATAAGCAGCGTGTGCATGAGTTTTCAGAAATCTGGAAAAACTCTGTAAAACGCTTCTATTTTTCACAACAGAAACGCGCAGAAAAGCGCAGCAAAAATGCAGCGTTTGAACATACCTTTAGGTAAGCTAGATTGCTTGAGTTATTTCATTGTGTTTTTGAGTGCGTTTTTTTTACAAACGTTTTATTGCATTTTTGTCGCTGCGGTTTTTGTCTCTTTTTTGTATGTCATGTGTAAAAGAAAGCTGCTTTGCTTTTGATGGTTGGACAAAACTGTATTGGTACAGTCATGTGTGGATTACATGCATTTTTAATGCGTTTTCGCAGCAGAAATGCACTGCGTTTTATCAAAGTCAAATAGCAAAAAGTTTCCAAAACAAAGCAGCGTAATTTAAAACAGGACATATGAAAAGGAGACAAAAACGCAACTGAAAAACCACAACAAAAAGTGTACTAAAAACACAATGAAATGATGCAAGTAAGCCTTAAGGGCTCATTCATGCAACCGTATTTTGCTATCTGTGAAAAATCTATCTGGCCCACAGGTGAACCGGAGAATCCTCCGTTGGGCCACCACCTTCTTATATGAGCAGTACTTGGCACAATATACTGGAATCACTATGTACAAAGAAAGGCAGCATCTTACTCATTTAACAATGTACCCAGTTCTTTGGTATATAAATTTAAAATGTAAAATGTCATGCACGGTCTAATCAATTCAGAAGGAAAGTTCATTACGCATACATTCCCTTATAGCTCCTGTTGCAGCTTGACTCGCTCGGGAACACTTTTTAGGTTAACCTCCTGTTGGTTTATTAGGAAACAGCATAAACCACTGCGGGGTTCCACAAAAATAAACACAGCTTTTCCGGCATAGCGAGAAAAAAAAACAAAAAAACATATAGCATGGTTCATAAGTGAGCGGGGTTCGCCCGCTCCAGGTAACACAACAAAGTTCAACAAAGTCCTTCTGTGGCGCTCTCTGGCTTCCACCCACATAGTCTGGAGACTTCCTTCTGACGCGCCCCCTGGGCCATATTCTTTAGGGGAATACCCGGAGCCGGATCAGATGGGGGTTGTAGTCTCCGAGTGGCTGTGACCCGGTCCGTGCCCAGGGTGTCAAGCTCAGAGTATGTGGCAGTCCTACAGATGTTACAAAGTTCGTTATGTCGACTACGCCACCCGTTGGATTGCGGTCACTACGGCCGCCGCTGCAGCAGGGTCCGCTGAGGCTGATGGTGTTGGTGCAGCTTTAGATAGTATAACCCCCAACGGGAGGGGTATGGCCTCAGGGGGTCAGGTGCAGAGGATGGGGGTTGTGGTGGTGCAGCGTAGATGATAATTAAAGACAGAGTCGGGTTGTGCAGTTCAGGGTGTTTACTTACTGCAGATATTCCGGTCACTCCGGCCTTGAGTGACCACCCGAGCCGTGCTGCGTCCACCAGGTCCTGGATTCAGCCAACCCCCAAGCAAGTCCGGAGCGTGTCCCTGAGCCCTCCTTCTTGTCCTTTCTTCTGGCCGTCCCCACCAGGGATCCACCTAGGTCCAGTTCCCTTGGGCCTTCTGTTGAGAGACCCTTGGCCTTGGGTTCCCTGACCCTACACGTGGTTTGCCTTCAGGGTGGATGTGGTGGGTGGCCGTGGCAGATCCTGCCCACGGCCTCCGGTCTCTGGCTGAGGTATGCTTTAGCCCCCACCAGTTTGGGATCCGGTACCCTGTTGCCAACTCTTCACCCTAGGGTTGTACTTGGGTTCTCAGAGTTCCTTCTGTCTCCCCCTCTGGGTCTTTCTTTCTCTCCTCTCTCACTCTTGCTCTGGGGCTGCTCTGCTCTTCTGCTTTCTTCCTCTGACTCTGCAAAAGGCTGACTGACTTCTCTCAGACTGACTGACTTCTCACAGACTGACCTCTCGCAGACTGACCCTGATCTTAGATGGTGCCCACCTTAAATACTCCCTCTATGTGTGAGCTCAGGTGACCAGCACCCAATGAGCTCCTAGCACTACCCAGACTGCTCCCCCTATCTGCCCCTACACTACTGGGATGTACCACCCCCCTCCCACTCCAGCCAGGAACAGACTCGGTCGTACCTGCACATTTCTAAGTGGGAATACCGTTGGTCTGTTCCTCGGAAATGGGATGTGTGTAGTGCATGCAGCTTCCTGAGCTCAGTTCCACACTCCATCCTTACCCGGGAGTGGAATACCACACCTCTGGGTTGAGGTGCAATACCCCTGTAGCAGCCGAATCCTCAGGGTGCTACATTCCCCCCTGGTAAATCACAGCACGTCCTCGGGCTGTAAGATATAAAAACACCAAAACATACAATTTTTGCATAAACAACATAATAAAAACATATAAAACATATATATCAGCAATAAAACTTTTTTCATAAATAACATTCTCGTAGACTTCTCTTGCTTCTAGCTCCTCCTCCGGACACTGTGCAACGTGTGCCCGGGAAAAGTGCAACAGTTTCTCTAGAAAAATGGTTTTCCTATAAAACCGGTAGGGGGCGCTTTAGGAAGCGCAACTATATACAAGGGGATATGGCCGCTCTCAGTCCTCGGCCAGGTATTTAGGAAAGGGATGACCGCTCTCAGTCCTCGGTCAGAGGGATTAAGGGAAATACGGGTAACAGTTCAATTCTCTGGTCCCAACGGGGACTATAATAGCAGCAACGGTTCACTGTGCCCCGATGGGCAACTATATACAGCTTCTACTCCGCTGTACTCAACGACGACGTCCTCCTGCTCTTTCTTTGTGATTCACTTTAGCTTCAGACCCGTCCGGGTCCTCTTGCTCCTCTTCACACCGCAGCTCCTCCTCCGTCAGGCGATGCACATGGAGAGCGTAGGGTCCTTTGGCACACTTGTGCCGGGTGAAGGTGACCTCGTCCCCTATATACAGGTCACGACCTCTGTGTCCCTCCGGTAGGTGGGACTCAACGTCTCTTCTTGTCACGAAGACGTCGCCTGGGGTGCGGTGATCTCGGATGAAGCCCCACCCGTGCTGCATATTGAACTTGATCACAGTCCCGGTGGAAGGGGGACCATGAGCTGCACGGGGATTCCTCCTGGCCCGGCTCTTCTGCTCCGCGCTCCTTATCTGCGCTTGTTGTTCTCGGACCCGCCTCTCTCTCCGCTCCCTCTCAAAGACCTCGAGCTGCTGGCGGCAGCACTCTGCACGCTCCGCTGCGGCTGCCCGAGTCTCCTGAGTGAACCCCATGAGGTCTTCTCCGGTGGGGTCCCACTCAAACTGGGTCTCTTCTAGCGGGGGCGAGATCCTCTTTATGGGCTTTGGAGCCGGGATCAGGGGTTTGTCTAGGGGTCTCTCTTTCCGGAGTCGGGGATGGTGAAACTCCGGTGGCCATATAAAGGGCTGCCCATCCGGGCACGTATGTTGGGCGAACAGATCTTCTCCCAGATGTGGCACTCTTGGTTTTATGGGCGCGGTGGTGGTGGCGCCCGGGTTGCCCAGGCCTTGCGGCCAGGCCTGGGGCACCTGGAAAGTGAAGGGCACCGTAAGGACGGCGGCGCCCTGGGCTACTTGGCCCTGCGACCAGGCCGGTGGCTCCGCGGAGGTAGGGGGCGCTGTTGGTATTGCGGCGCCCGGGGGTACTAGGCCCTGCGACCAGGCTGGTGGTACTTCCTGCTTGGTCACGCTCGGGGTCGAGGCGTATGACGTCACAGGGGTCGCGGCTCCCGTTTGAGGCCTAGTCTGCGGCGGTGACGTTGCAGCGACGGGCACGGCAGGGGATACTTCGGGCTCTGCGACGGGGAGCTGGGGCAGGTACGCGGTTTCCCGGTTTGGGGTAGAGACGTCCCCTTTACCTGCCTCCTTTCGTTCGGCTCCCTTCTCGGCGCCGTCTCCGGCCTTCAGTCCTCCTGCGCCATCCTCAGAGGCGGTCTGTCTCCTCGTCTCGGGTGGCGTGCTCCGCTGACGAGTTCTTGTCTGCTGGACCATCTCACGGCTCCATTCTGCTAACGTCTCTCGCTGCACCCGGGCCATCCTCCGTGCGAGGCCCTCCAGCGCGGTCTGTGCACACTCCCGATCTCGGGGGAGCTGTGCCAGGACCTCCACTAAGCCTAGTGGGGTCGTTGCTTCTAGCAGGCTCCTGACCAACGGGTCGGTGCTGCTCTGCTCTCCTTCCGTTGCCTCCAGCAGGCTCCTGGCCAGCGGGCCGGTGCTGCTCTGCTCTTCTTCCATCTCCGGGTAAGCTTCTTCTGGACTCAGCTCTAGGCTTCTTGTCTCCGGGTGCTCTCTCTCCAGACTGCTCCAGGCGACACCCATCTTTGCTCTCTTCTTCTCAGTCCTCCCACTTCGAGGGCGGTCCCGGGGCCACTTGGTGATTGTCAGCTCCAGGGGCAGTTCTTTCACGCTGACAGACACCTCTAGCATCACAGTCTCTGTTGGTGGGGGCGGTTTCCACTTTTGGCGCCATTTTCGGTCCTGGCCCACGATGGGAGGCGGCCTCTTGCCACCCTCTGGCACGCCCATAATGGCGTCCGCTCTTCCAAGGCGGGAAATCTTCGGAAATGGCGGGAATCGTCTCCCAGTGGCGGGAAACTCTGCAGATGGCGGGAAAAAGCTGTTAATGGCGGACAACCGGCGGGAATCGATCTGTGATGGAGTCCGATGGCGGGGACCCTCCGGAACCGGCGGGAGACTTCTTTTTGAGGTAAACTTGTTCTTTTCTTCAGGCACGCAGTACCCGGGTGTTGCGGGCACGTAATCCTGCCGACTACGCCAAAGTTGACGCGCCCCCTGGGCCATATTCTTTAGGGGAATACCCGGAGCCGGATCAGATGGGGGTTGTAGTCTCCGAGTGGCTGTGACCCGGTCCGTGCCCAGGGTGTCAAGCTCAGAGTATGTGGCAGTCCTACAGATGTTACAAAGTTCGTTATGTCGACTACGCCACCCGTTGGATTGCGGTCACTACGGCCGCCGCTGCAGCAGGGTCCGCTGAGGCTGATGGTGTTGGTGCAGCTTTAGATAGTATAACCCCCAACGGGAGGGGTATGGCCTCAGGGGGTCAGGTGCAGAGGATGGGGGTTGTGGTGGTGCAGCGTAGATGATAATTAAAGACAGAG
Source organism: Phyllobates terribilis (assembly GCF_046119375.1). Taxonomy (NCBI): domain Eukaryota; kingdom Metazoa; phylum Chordata; class Amphibia; order Anura; family Dendrobatidae; genus Phyllobates; species Phyllobates terribilis. The sequence goes on along the minus strand of NW_027362768.1, from coordinate 140,551,874 downwards.
TCGGGTTGTGCAGTTCAGGGTGTTTACTTACTGCAGATATTCCGGTCACTCCGGCCTTGAGTGACCACCCGAGCCGTGCTGCGTCCACCAGGTCCTGGATTCAGCCAACCCCCAAGCAAGTCCGGAGCGTGTCCCTGAGCCCTCCTTCTTGTCCTTTCTTCTGGCCGTCCCCACCAGGGATCCACCTAGGTCCAGTTCCCTTGGGCCTTCTGTTGAGAGACCCTTGGCCTTGGGTTCCCTGACCCTACACGTGGTTTGCCTTCAGGGTGGATGTGGTGGGTGGCCGTGGCAGATCCTGCCCACGGCCTCCGGTCTCTGGCTGAGGTATGCTTTAGCCCCCACCAGTTTGGGATCCGGTACCCTGTTGCCAACTCTTCACCCTAGGGTTGTACTTGGGTTCTCAGAGTTCCTTCTGTCTCCCCCTCTGGGTCTTTCTTTCTCTCCTCTCTCACTCTTGCTCTGGGGCTGCTCTGCTCTTCTGCTTTCTTCCTCTGACTCTGCAAAAGGCTGACTGACTTCTCTCAGACTGACTGACTTCTCACAGACTGACCTCTCGCAGACTGACCCTGATCTTAGATGGTGCCCACCTTAAATACTCCCTCTATGTGTGAGCTCAGGTGACCAGCACCCAATGAGCTCCTAGCACTACCCAGACTGCTCCCCCTATCTGCCCCTACACTACTGGGATGTACCACCCCCCTCCCACTCCAGCCAGGAACAGACTCGGTCGTACCTGCACATTTCTAAGTGGGAGTACCGTTGGTCTGTTCCTCGGAAATGGGATGTGTGTAGTGCATGCAGCTTCCTGAGCTCAGTTCCACACTCCATCCTTACCCGGGAGTGGAATACCACACCTCTGGGTTGAGGTGCAATACCCCTGTAGCAGCCGAATCCTCAGGGTGCTACACTTCTCCAAACAACACCACAGAAAAAAAAAAACTGTAGCTGAACATTTAACTACTCCAGCCACACCCTTGAGGTGGAGATATGGTGAGCAGGCGTCTGGCCCATCTCTCACCTGCTCCCAAAAAAGCCAACCCAAGGTGGCGGATTAGGTGGAGATATAGTGAGCAGGCATCCGGCCCATCTCACACCTGCTCACAAAAAACCCAACCCAAGGTGGAGGATTAGGTGGAGATATGGTGAGCAGGCGTCCGGCCCATCTCACACCTGCTCACAAAAAACCCAACCCAAGGTGGAGGATTAGGTGGAGATATGGTGAGCAGGCATCCGGCCCATCTCACACCTGCTCACAAAAAACCCAACCCAAGGTGGAGGATTAGGTGAAGATATGGTGAGCAGGCATCCGGCCCATCTCACACCTGCTCACAAAAAACCCAACCCAAGGTGGCGAACTAACCTCTTCAGCACCTAACATGCTGGAGACAAACTTTTGGGTTTCACATCACGGAAAACAGCAACCTCCGTGACACATATCTCTCCCCTCACATACGTCGCCAATGACCCTGTCAAACTCCATCATAATACGTCCATGTGCATGATCGGATATGTGAACTCATGCATTCCTTTTCAATAGCATTTTACATGTATCTGCCATGAAAATGCTGGAAGTGAGCAAAGCCTACAGGGCAAACTAATAAAACAATAAAATGCTTAGGAGAAAAAGAACACATCGGTATAAAAGGATAACAAGTCCATCCTAAAATGCCCCGAGTCTTGTCAGCAGGCGCTTGTGAGCTGGTGGCTCTGATCCAGTCAGGATTTTATCACCGGGATGATTGATTGTAGCTAAAGATCCACGTCTTAGATTATTGACTTGCACCCAGACTTTTGAGACCTAAATTGGATTTACCTTAAAGGAAGAATGATATGCGGTTTGCTTTGAGTGCTGGATATCTTTATTGCTTCTACATTTTTCTGACATCTCTACTAAATTCTTATTTCTCCTTGACTCGAAAATGTTCTATTGACTTTGGAAATACAGATCTGAAGAACAACCATCTATAGTGTCAGTGGCTGCATGCACATGGGGAGAATTAGCAGCGGATTTTCCAATGAGGATTTTGCAACAGAAACTCTGTGTGCACATGTTGCGTTTTTTTCAGTGGTGATTTGTCACAAAACCTGAAGGATTTCCAAGTACCAGCAAAGTGAATGAGAACCCTGAAGTCTCATGCACACGTTGATTATTTGTGACTTGCAGCTTTAAATCTGCAGCGTTTTTGCTGCAGATTCTACTCAAACTAATGAGTGGAAAAAGATCTGTACCAAAAACGCAAGTAAAAAATGCTGCAAAAACCCTGGGCCTGTGTCGTGCTGCGTTGCGCACGCGGGAGCTTACCCGGAGCCGGATCTGTTGAGGGTTGTAGTCTTGTGGCGGTGATCCGGTCCATGCCCAGGGAGTCAGACTAAGTGGCGCTGTATCAGCGGTAGATGTTGGACGACTACGCCACCCGTTGAGTACAGCTAAGGAGCTGCTGCTGCAGGGCAGAACGCTGAGGCCGGTGGTAGGATTGTGCAGCGTGATAGTATAACCCCCAACGGGAGGGGTATGGCCTCAGGGCAGCCGACGTGGATGATGGGGGTAGCAGGACTCACTCAGAGACGATGCGGTGTGATTCAGGGTCTTTACTGGTGACAAAGATAGACCCTCCCGGAGTACTGGCTAGCGATTGGGGCCTGGTCAGTCCTTGAGCAGATGGGATCTCCCCTGGCCAGGCGGAGTTGTAGGCCTCCCAAACTAACTGTACTCTTCTGGCTACCTTGCTAGAAGCGAGTATAAGTAGCCCACGTCCCTGAGTGTACCGTGTGGTGCTCACCCGTATGGCCGGTGACTCGGGGCCTTCTAGTAGCTTCCGCTCCACGACGGCGGTGCTGGTCCCATGCGTGTGACCGTGCCTTCGGGTTTCTTGGCCAGAGGACCTGAAATCCCCTGCCTGACGGATTCTGCTGCTGGGTAGGAGTTAGTCCCCACAGCCTCGGACTCCGGGTCCGGTAAGAAATCTTCTCAGTCAGGGCGAGCTCTGCAGCTGCCAGCCCCTGACTCTTTGTAACACTGCTCCCACAGAGCTCCTGTTGTTTCTTCCTATGCTGCTTCTCTTCTCTACTTCTGGCATGGCCCAGGAGCTGGGCCCAGCCGGAGCCACAGCTCCCTGTCAGCCCTCCTGGCTGAACTCTCCCTCTGAACTCTCTAACCCTGCCTCAGCCCCAGGTTTATATAGGGGAAGTTCTTCCCCTCCCAGGACTGGGCAGGAGGTGTGGCATGCATAGGATTCCTGACCAAGAGACCTCCCACCTGCTCTCAGACATAACATTGCTGTTACTGTGGAAACCAGACCCCTGGGGTGCCACATTTGCCTGCCAAGAGATGCAGAAATTTTTGCACCAAATACGCAACATGTGCACATACCCTTGGGCTACGCGCCCACGATGGGTTTTTGGTGGGTTTTTGACGCTGCATAATTTTTTTATTTAAATTATGTTTTTTTGCATTTTTTTATTGCGTTTTTGTGTGCGTTTTTTTAACATTAGTTTTTGTCTCTTTTTGGTATGTCATACTTTGAATGAAGCTGCTTTGTTTTTGATACTTCCTGGAATTTGGCTTTCATAAAATTTTATTGACATACTTAGGTGAGGATTACATGCGTTTTTTAAGCGTTTCCGCCGCCCATTTTGCATTTTCTACCCGTGGAATTTCCGCACCTAATGCAAGTCTATGGGAAAATTCCGCACGGAAAGCTCGGCGTACCCGCAAGAATTGACGTTGCGGATTTGAAACTCGCAACGTAGGTCAGTTTATGTTGCATTAAAAAGAAGCACAGTGGGCGTGAGATTTCTATAAATCCCATCCACTTTGCTGGAACTGTAAGACGCTGCTTTTTTGAAGCAGCAAAAATATACAGAGTCAAAAACGCATCAAAACTCATCGAGGGAACAAAGCCTAACAGTACCAGCGAGATTGATCAGATTTCTCCAAATCTCATATGTTTATTCCAAAAGTGAAAATTCACGTGAAGATTTTTAAATCACCTTTTTTGCAGATTTACATTGTGAATTTCACCCACATAAATGTTGAAGGGTGAAATAATCCACAAGAAATTTAAGGTAAATCTATAGCAAATCCCACATGCTACTGTATATGTGTAGATTTCGCTATTAATTTGCTGCACATTTTCAGTGAAATCTACCATGGAATTTGTGCAGAAAATTCTGATCCTTATGCATTTTGGATTAAAGGCAATCGGTCTGCCGTTTTTTTTGCCATGTAATCTGACAGTAGCATGATGTAGGGGCAGAGAGACTGATTCCAGCGATGTATCGCTTAGGCTATGTGCCCACGATGCAGAAATGCTCCGGATTTTTCCTGAGCGTTTCTGCATCTCCCTGGCAGAAAAAAACGCATGCGGATTGTACATGCGGATTGTACATACGTTTTCCTGCCAGGGACATGCAGATGTGAAGCGTTCTTCACATGCATTTCTGCATGCGGGTTGACAAGCGCTTTACAAGCGATTTTAGCATCACTTGGAAAGTACTTGACAACTTGGTCACACTATATAAATCCATGCAACCGCCATGGATTTATATACTGTGACCTTAAAGAATGGTAAAAAATAAAAAAATAAATCTATACTTACCTTCTGATGGCCCCCGCAGTCTTGCTTCGCTCCATCCTGGCTGTCAGGAGATCACGGTACACTGAAGGACCTGCCGTCACATGACTATGACGTCAGCGCAGGTCCTTCAGTCCATCGCGAGCTGCCGGCATGGGAGGACGAGCGCAGCGGGGGCAGTCAGAAGGTAAATATAACATTTATTTTTTATTTTATTCTTTTTTTTTTACAGGTACTATGGTACCCGGGTCAGGAGGAGATTCTCCTGTCCTCCACACACGGGTACCATCCGCACATAGAAAAGCTTGGATTCAGCATGTACAAATGCAGTGATGCGGATTCCATGTGTTCCAATCCAAGTCAATGGCGGCGAAAACGCCGAGTTTCCGCAAAATAATTGGTAATGCTGCATTTTTTTCCGCAATGATAATCCGCAGCGGAAATTTCCGCAGCATGTGCACAGCACATGTGGATTATCATTGGGGGACATGGCAGACCTTCTACCATGCATTTCTTAAGCATTTCTGCAGCGTTTTTACTGCTGCGGAAACGCTTAAAAAATGCATCGTGGGCACACAGCCTTAGTTTACTGTGTGCAGCAGTTGCAATACATCACAGTTTTCTCTGCTGCAGAGCTAGTTGGAGCTCAGAATGCTGAGCTGTGCATAACCCCGCCCACACCACTGATTGGCTGCTCTCTGTATGTACTATATATTTACAGAATGCTGTTAATCAGTTGTGGGGGCGTGGCTGGACCAGGAGGCAGGCGTCACGCAAGGTGTGGGAAAGACTAAGGGCAACTCAAAGGGAAGAGGGGGAGTGGAGTCCTCCTAGGCTGATCTGATATCACCCTGTCTCGCCTACCATCCCTATATTGGTTCCTCACCAATCGCCGCACAGGAACCTAAGCTCTGTATTTCCCTAGAGCTTGGCCCTGGATAGGGAAGGGGGGATGAGCACTAGTCGATCCCCACTAACAACTAAAGACAACAAGGGAGACAGACAGGGAGGAAAGTAACTTAGCTTGAACTGACTTCAGAGAGATTACACAGAACGTCCTCAAAGCACCAGAGAGGAAGTAAACAGACTGCAGCTGCTCCAAGCTTTCACAAGGAAACATGTGAATATAACTGGCGCCTCCCTGTAGCAAACAGAAAGTATTTAAATACCCAGGCCTGGGAGTCAATTAGCAGGAGGGAGGTAGCCTCTGGGTCCTAGAGTGATACAGACCTAAGAAGGTGTCTGTAATGCCAAACAAAGAGATCTTCTGCAACCAACTGCAGAGAGACTGTCTGTCACATCTGACACACCCGTGACATCAGGTGACACCTAGTCCTGAAGTGATAATCTCCTGCTGATAAAACACTGATTTTATTGAAACAGCAAAACACAGCCCAGTAAGTGACACATCGCTGGAATCAGGGTCTCAGACCCTACTTCATGCTACTCTCAGATTACATAGCAAAAACTTTCTGGCAAATTCTCTTTAAAGGGGTTTTCCACTTTTAATTAAATATCTGGCAACAAAATATGTACAGCTGACTAATATGATTCTTTAGTTGATTGCAGTCAGTGAGGAACAAAAATCCTGTACAGACCTATGGCTCTGTCTGTGCAGGTTATGCTTCTGTTTTCCGCTTACAGTGTATGGTGGGAAAAACTCACAAACTATATCCAAAGTGTACATTTACACTGAGTTTTTTTTACGCAGATTTGTCTTGCTTAAGAATCCACGCTTATTAACAGCTTCTAAAAAATAAGTGGGCTTTGTAAAAAAAAAAATGAAATTTGACCCTGTTTTGATGTGCATTTTCAGTGTTTTTTAATGTGTTTTTTTAGCAATAAGAGTGTGTTTTTAGGCAAAAACCATGGCATAAACTTACATGTGGAAAACACTCAAAAGAGCTATCGTGACAGTTTTTCATGTATTAAAAAAAAAAACAAAGAAAAAATGACTAGTGCAAAATGAGTGTGAAGCTTGCTGCAAGCAGATTTTAAGCATTTTGGATGTATATTTTGGCACGAAATGCAGACCAAAAAACACATAAAAAATCCTGGGTATGTTCACACTGAAGTCTTTTTCATAAGGGTTGCGGAGTGGATTCTGCTCCAAAATCTATATAAAACTGTTTCAATTATTCTTTGAATAAGTTTTTCATTTAATTTCAATGGAAGACCAAGCCTATAGTACACATGGTGCTGTTTTTTCCATGTGTTATTTCCACATGGAAAAAGAAGCAACACATCAATTCTTATCAATTCAAGCAGTAAAAACATTCAATATACAAAAAGCATAAAAAATACATAAAAAACCCTGGGGGCTTATTCACAGAGATTTTTTGAGGTGGAAAAATTAGAGAAAAATCCACTGCAGGAAAGTTGTTTTATTTGTTTATTTTTAGGAGTTTCTTTTTCCCGAAGCAGTTTTGAAGAGCTTTTAGATGTGTTTTTTTGAAGCCTTTTAAGTTGAATGTGTCCAGTTTGGTGGAAATTCACTCGAAATCCACCTCAAAGAAATGACATGCCTCTTCTTTTTTGTCCTTTGCAAGATTTTCAAAATGCCAGAAAAAATGTGCAAAACACTTGCTGTATGAATAACAAGGTGAGACTTCTAATGAAAGCAATAAGAAATGTAGCTGAAGAGGTGTCGTTGTGGATAACGGTACGGATGTGCTTCAAAATCCTCCTCCAAAAATCTGTGTGAACATATTGTGTGAACACACTGAGTTTTATTCATGTGGATTTTGGAACAGATTCTGTTCTAAAAATCCATATGAAAAAAAATCATTTCAATTATGCTTTCAATACTCTTCCTATTCATTTCAATAAGTAAATTTGCCTACAGTGCACATGGTGCTGTTTTTTTTTTCATTTAAAAAAAGAAGCAGCATGTCAATTCTTGAAGCTTTTCTGTTCGGAAAATGCTTCAAATCTGAACACTTAATGGGAGCAGAAAAAAGCTACACAGACAAAAAAGCAGCAAAAACATGGTAAAAATGGGCAGCATGGTGGCTCAGTGGTTAGTACTGTAACTTTGCAGCGCTGGGGTCTAAATCCCACCAAGGACGACATCTGCAAGGAGTTTGTATGTTCTCTCCGTGTTTACATGGGTTTCCTCCGGATTCTGCGCTTTCCTCCAACACCCCAAAGACATACTGATAGGGAATCTAGATTGTGAGCCCCGATGGGGACAGTGCTAATAATGTCTGTAAAGCGCAATGGAATATGATGGCGCTATATAAGTGAGTAAAATAAATAAAAAATACATTTTTACTTCTTTTTATTCCATTGATATTTTCAGCCAGAAAAATCAATGTAAAAACGCTGTGTGTGAATATACCCAAGAGTATACTTGCCTGTCCACTGTCCATGACGGTTGTATTAACCTGGTAGTGTTGGTAAAGTGTGGTAAGCGGGACGCCATAAATGACAGATGTTACTATTTGTCATTCATTATAGGCTTCCATTAAACACATATGTTGGGAGTTTTTCCCAATGTATATTGTAAATGGACATTATAAGCATAATGTTAATATATTGGAGCTTAAAGGGGTTGTCCGGCCTTATGCTACACGTCTTTAGTCACTTTATGTGACTGCAGACTTGTAAATCCTCACATCTCGCACACTGCATGCTGTGAGGATTCTCTGGTGCCGGTGCCAGAAGCAGGCGGTTGTGTGACCGCATTTATGTGATATACATACTACCGGCCACATTCCGACTAGACGCATCCGGCATTGCTCAATACACTTGCATTGAGTGAGGCCATGCACGTCTAGTCGGCATGTGACCACATGTATACTTGCGGTGGCGCACCGGCCATTCTCGGCGTCGGAGAATCCTCACAGCACGCAGTGCAATGTGAGGATTCACAAGTCTTCAGTGACATAGAGGGACTGCAGACTTGTAGCATAAGGCCAGACAACCCCTTTAAGGGGAATGAGTCTGGTTCTCTGACACTTTTAAATTGCACCCATGACTTTTTAGTCCTTTATTCTGGTATAATTGTATTTTTTTCTTTTATTCAACTGCTTCCTGTATATTTGAGTAAAATGCACTTATATACATTAGCATGCTGTATGCTAATGAACCAGGACTAGTCCTGTGAGGCATTTAATTAATGAGACTAGTCCGGGTTCAGGAGCTGCAGTGACGCCTCCTGACTATGATTGACAGTCCCTGCACTGCCCACAGATGCATTTTAACAAACTATGAGTACAAAGGAGATACAATATGTGTTGTGGATGTATTACAGTCCATCAACTGTGTAAATCACCCCTGCAGCCAATCACCGGGTTCAGCAGCTCTGCAGATGTAGATGACTGAAGCCATTGAGCTCGGTGACTGACTGCAGCGGTGATGCACACTATTGATGTGACATCACCAGAGATGAGCACATTTGGAGAGATTTGACAAATCATTCGAAATTTACTAGGAAATCCAATTTGCAGCTAAGTTATTCTTCGTTAATTGAATGCTCCCTATTTTGGTCTGGCCACAGCATAATAAATGTAACTTGTAAAAGATAATAATAAAAGGAAAAAAATGATCTCTTATTATCTTAGCACTAAAATTTTGCACAAGTTGCAACATTTCATATATGTCTAAGTTGAATTTATCCATTATTTACGCCATTTATTCCACTATTTTATAATGCCTAAAGTTAAAAATGACGAGAAAAGGGGACGTGGTTGACGTTTTAGCGTGAAGTACAACGTATTCATTATTGCATTTCTACATAAAAGTCCCATATTCCAGGCAGATCATATCTGTCTAAAAAAAAAAGGCAAGAACATTTATGTGGCAACTATTTAAAACACGCATAAAATGTCACAATTTGTGCAAAATTCTACATTAACGTGCGACATTTGACACATTGCTCTCCTGCTCTTACTTAACTTTGGAAAGTGTCCTTCCACTACCACAACGCTGGTGATTTTTACATCAAAAAAAGGATGAGCAAATGAATTATAATTGAATCAAATTTGTTTAGAATTTTCTGAAAATCTCAGAATCATGCAAATCCAAATTTTGGGGAATTCGATTCATGTGAATGCAGGAAAATGGCTGCCAGCCGACAGATATTTTTTGTAGATTCTTGCATGAAGTGAAGAGATTAAAAACAATAAAATATAATGCTCACCTTGCCCCTCACCTCTCCCTGTCTCCACAGCTCTCTGCTGTTTCTCCATTGGCTTCTTAGGGCCTCCGAGCCAGCACTTTTCTTCTGCACCTTTTACCGTTTCCGGCTAGGCTGCGACAGACTATCAGACATCATAATGCCATAAATAACAAACATTGTGAAGAAAAGTGAAGAGGAGATATTCAATTGTATACATTTCCTCTTTTTTGTTAGAAAGAGACAAAAAGTATAGAAATCCAGGGACTCCATAGCAGAGATCTGGCCTTACCTCTACTTTGGACCCAGGGCAGCCCTTAAACAGCCAAATGTCTATGGATCGGTAATGTTTGATAATAAACTATTACTGCAACTGCTGCACCTCCTCTCTGCTGCTCCTCTTTAGGGATGATGTCCTGTCTGCATCACATGACCACTGCAGGCAATCACTCACTGTCCCCAGAAGTCACATGCCTTCTCCCTCATCATCTGTGATTGGCTGCAGTGGTCACATGTTGTAGACAGGACATCATCCCTAAAGAGGAGCAGCAGAGAGCAGGTGCAGCAGTTGCAGTAATAGTTTATTATCAAACATTACCGATCCATAGACACTTGGCTGTTTAAGGGCTGCCCTGGGTCCAAAGTAAAGGTAAATAACAAATATTGTGAAGAAAAGAGAAGAGGAGATATTCAATTGCATACATTTCCTCTTTTTTGTTAGAAAGAGACAAAAAGTATAGAAGTCCAGGGACTCCATAGCAGAGATCTGGCCTTACTTACTGCAACAGCTGCACCTCCTCTCTGCTGCTCCTCTTTAGGGATGATGTCCTGTCTGCAACACATGACCATTGCAGGCAATCACTCACTGTCCCCAGAGGTCTCATGCCTTCTCCCTCAGCATCTGTGATTGGCTGCAGTGGTCACATGTTGTAGACAGGACATTAAATGCAACCTTGTAAATAAAAAAACTATTGGGAGCAGTGGAGAGGAGGCACTGCAGCAGCAGGCACTTCAACTGATATTTAAAGCTTGTTTTGTTATCTTCAAGCATTAATTACACATAGACAATTTTTTTTTAAATGGACAAACCCTTTAAAGGGAGTTGTCAGACCTTAGGGAAGAAGTATGTGATTGAAGACTTGTGAATCCTCACTGCACACGCTCTGCATGCTGTGAGAATTCTTTGAGCGGTGGTTGAATGACCACAAGTATGCGATTTGCATATATGCGGTCACATGCAGACTAGACGTGCGCGTCCAGACACGTCTAGTCTGAATGCAGCAGAAAGTATGCAAATTGCATACTTGCGATCACATGACCACCTGGCTCTGCACAGAAAATTCACAAATCTGCAGACACATAGAGTGACTGCAGACTTATTCCGCAATGCTGGAAAGCCCCTATAACTTAGGTGAAGACGTATCTTCTGTAAAGTCTTCTTTCTAATATAAATAATGTATCTTCTATCTAGCAGAGGAGCTGATCATTTATAGATAAAAACAACAAAAATAACAACTGGAAAATCCAATTTCTGTCAACACGATCCCCAGAAACCAAGTTTATAGTTAAAGGTAATAATAACTTTACCTATTGGAAAATAAGAAAGCTCCAGCTCCCTGGCAATGGAAAAAGCCTCCTTATCAGATCCATAATATATAATTAAAAAAGCATGTGACACACCTGTTGCACATTGAACACCTGCTGTACACATGCCACTCTCATGCTAGACCCATACTGTACCTATGGCGCTCACACACAGGACGTATGCCCCCCAGATGCCAATCACCCACTGGATACATGCTGCACTGCTGTCACCTACATGCAGGACACTTTCCAGACACGTGCCACTCACACATGCTCCACATGTGCATTATGTGTTGCTTATTTTCTATCAAATGCATTGTATAAACCTTATAAAAAAACACAATATAACATCAGGTCTAGGCATTTTGTTGGGCACAACCTATTAAAATGTCGTGCGCCAAAGACATTGGCAACAGTATAAACTGACTATATAACAACTAACTACACTTGACTCTCATTGAAAAAAACTTAGACTGCATATACTATTTTTCTTTTTATATGGTTATATTGAAAATAGTCATCTATTGTGTATGGAAATGCACTATTTTTGGCAAATGTTTAGCTATTTTTAGTAAATGGAAACACTAGATGTTTCACAGGGAATATATGTCACGGGTAGTGCTTGTAACATACCTGGCGGTGTCCTTGCATAGTGGTCCATCTCCCACTGTGGAAGAGCACGTACTTGATCTCCAGTCCAGACTGCCACTCTGGCTTCTTTCCATGTTGTCTGCTTTGCTTTGCTCTTGCTGTTTAGGGCGACGCCCGCTGAACTTCCTGTTTCTTGTAGCTGCTGCTGATACTCCCCTGATGCGTCCTCAGCCTATTGCTGTCTGTCACCTGGTATGTAACCCAGCTCCTCCTTGGAATCCTTGCCTGAGCATCTTGTTCTGTCAGTTGGCTTCTTGTCACTGATGTGCCAGGTCCTGTCTATGTTTCCTGCCTTGCGGTATCAGTTCCCGTGTCTGAACTGTGTCCTGTCTGTGTACTCTAGCCAGCTGTCTGTCTGACTTCCTGAGGCTGTATTTCCAGGCCTGTCTGAACACGCTCCTAGCCTGTTCGTCTCGCCCTCTGGGGGCCACATACCCAGACTCGCTCCTGTATTTGTTGCAGTACAGTTCCTGTCTGAACTGTCTCCTAGCTTCCTACCTGTTTTGTCTTTATGTCCGTTTGTTCCCTTTTTCTGCAGTGTCTGAACCAGCACTTGGCTTTACCTAGGCTCGTTCCTGCATTTTGTTGCAGTAACTGTTCTTGTCTGAACTGTCTCCTAGCTTCTTACCTGTTTTGTCTTTATGTCCGTTTGTTCCCTTTTTCTGCAGTGTCTGAACCAGCACTTGGCTTTACCTAGGCTCGTTCCTGCATTTTGTTGCAGTAACTGTTCTTGTCTGAACTGTCTCCTAGCTTCTTACCTGTTTTGTCTTTATGTCCGTTTGCTCCCTTTTTCTGTAGAGTCTGAACCTGCACCTAACTTCTACTCGTTGTCATTGTACTTCCGTTTGTGAGTTGGAGTCCTTTCGCTACTTCTTTGCAAGTACCTTGTGTGTATCTGGTTCTGCCTTTCTTTTCCGTGTGAACAGAGCTCTGTCCCCTTTGCTTTGTCTTTGTTTACCTCTTCGGTTTTGCTCTGCTCAGCCTTGTCTACCGCGTCTGTGGTTTCGCTCTGCTCAGCTTTGTCTACCGCGTCTGCGGTTCTGCTCTGCTCAGCCTTGTCTACCACGTCTGCGGTTTCGCTCTGCTCAGCCTTGTCTACCGCACCTGCGGTTTCGCTTTACTCTGTTTGATTACCGCATCTGCGGCTCTGAACTCGTCTCCCAGTCTGTACTGGACCCTACCCAGCCTGCGCTCTAGCCTGCCTGTTCCTGTATTCCCCAGTGTGGGTCAACTGCCGTGTCCGGAGTCTGACCTGGAGTAGACCCTGGTCCCTCTGCTCGGTTCCTCCCTGGTGCACTGGCGTCGTATGCCGTCGTGCGACCTTGGTCGGATCGAGCAGATACTTAGTTACGCCCCTCCAGGCACTCTCCGGTTCGTGGCACAGTGGAACCACTAAACACGCACACGCCAGTCAGTCCGGGCGTGGGCATTACAGTGCTCATGCAAATTGGCTCTTCAGAGAGGAAGAGGACGAGAACTCTAGTGTTACCTACTGGAAGTAGTAATTCTAAAAGTCAATATCGACCCTTTAATGAGCCTTGTCACATGATGTAGAATAAAAACCAGAATCTCAATTTGCAGACACTGTGTTCCAGGGTGCCCCCCCCTCATCAGTGCAAAGTGTCAGATCTGTTTTGGCTAGGTGAGAGGCGTCTGACCGGGATCCAAGGGGTAATGTACCTCCTTGTGGAGAGTCACATGCCAAGCCTGACATGCCACATGACGTAGAATAAAAAACAGAATCTCAATTTGCAGACACTGTGTTTCAGGGAGCCGCCCACTCATCAGTGCAAAGTGTGACATCTGTTTTGGTTAGGTGAGATCCAAGGGGTAATGTTTTTCCTTGTGGAGAGTGACATGCCAAGCCTGACATGCCAAGGAGACTTTTAAGCTTTGCAATGGCTTAAAGGTCTCCTTACATTGGCATGCCAGGCTTGGCATGTCACTCTCCACAAGGTGAAACGTTACCCCTTTAAATCCAGGTCATGCTGAATCATGGTTACCTAACCTAAGTACAATCTCAGGACTAATATTTACTAGCAAAAATGTTTTCACAAACAGTACTGCAGAAATAACTGTGGGAAAGAGTTTACAAACTTTAATTTCAACATATGGGATTTGGGTTCTGAAAATGACCCCTAATTAGATGGGTTATCAGATAAACAGAACTATTGGCAATGCATAATTGGCTCCTGGAACCTGAACTTGGAATACATAGGGAAGATGTTTTCTGAATTATGTAACAAATACAGGAGAAATTAATAAAAATGCAGATAAAATCCAAAACAATATCTCCATAGGGTCTCCCTGACATCGTAGAACAGAGCGTGTACTTGAAACAGGGAAAGTTGTAAGAATTAAGCATCATGAAAACAGCAAAGCCAGCTGCACTGTGCGGTTTATGATTCTGTATGATATAGATGTGTTCCGCCATATGGTGCATACATATGTTACATTATTATGGAGATAGGCAATACAGACAGAATAGTCAGCTGAATAACCATTTTTCTCTGCCAGGCAATGATTCACCTATGCCCGTTCATACAGTAGATTAAGACTTCTTTTCAATGTTGATACCTGGAAACTTTGCCAATGTCACATGGTATAAATTCTGTATGAATATCATCCATAAAACCCAGGATTTAATGGGAATCTGTCAGCAGCTTTTTGCTATTTAAACTGAGAGCAGCATGATGTAGGGGCTCAGACACTGATTTCAGCAATGTATCACTTAGTAGGCTGTGTGCTGTTGTTTCAATACAATGAGTGTTTTATCAGCAAGAGATTATCACTACAGGACTAGGTGTCTCGTGCTTCCTGGTCCAAGCACGCTCCTAATTAGCAGATATAGCTGGTATAGCTGAAAATGTCATCTTGTTCCGCAAAAAGAAAGCCACAATACAGCTCCGTCAAGCGAAAAATAAAAAAAGTTACAGCTCTCAGAATAAATCAATGCAAAAATAATTATTTTTTCTATAAAATAGTTTTTATTGTGTAAAAGTGGCAAAACATAAAAAACTACTGTATACACTCGAGTATAAGCCGACCCGAATAGAGGCATCTAATTTTATGACAAACAACTGGGAAAACCTATTGACTCGAGTATAAGCCTAGGGTGGGAAATGCAGCAGCTACTGATAAATTTCCAAATTACTGGTAAGCATTGCCCACTCATCCCCAATCCTGGTATGCATGGCACCCTCATCCCCAATCCTGGTATGTATGGCGCCCTCCTCCCCAATCCTGGCATGCATGGCCCCCTCATCCCCAATCCTGGTATTCATGGCCCCCCTATCCTGGTATGCATGGACTCCATCACTGCACACATGAAAACAATAAACACTTCTACTCACCTTCCTTCCCTCTGCTCCAGCGCTGCGTCTTGTTCTGCCAGCAGCTCACCTCAACATCTAAGCAGCCTCACTGCCATGCGCCCTCAGACGCTGAGGTGAGCTGCGGGGATATTCACTCCTCTCCATGCCGGGGCTATGGGCGTGGAGAAGAGTGAATATTCATTTTCTTTAATGCATATTGTAGCCACAGCCACCGGCTTCCTGCTGCAGCTCAGCGCTCACAAGTGACGCTGCTAAAGAGAACGAATATTCACTCTTCTCCACGTCCATGGGAGTGGAGAAAAGTGAATATCCATACACTCTAATA
The DNA here is from genome assembly GCF_046119375.1 of Phyllobates terribilis. NCBI lineage: Eukaryota > Metazoa > Chordata > Amphibia > Anura > Dendrobatidae > Phyllobates > Phyllobates terribilis. Next base: position 140,536,286 of record NW_027362768.1, on the reverse strand, counting down.
GCAGGGACACAGGATCACTGACTCGCAGCAGGAAGCTGGCGGCTGCGGCTACAGTGTGTGTTATTGAAGAAAATCACTATTCACTCCTCTCCACTCCCATGGGTGTGGAGAATAGTGAATATTCATTTTCTTTAGCAGCGGGCACACATGGTAGCTGCAGCAGCCAGCTATTACCTGTGCCCCGCTCCTCTGCCGCCGCAACCCCCTTCCACCACGTTCCACATTCCAATGTAAGTATATAGTCGAGTATAAGCCGAGGGGGCTTATTCAGCTTAAAAAATGTGCCGAAAAAGTCGGCTTATACACGAGTATATATGGTATATAAATGTGGTATCGCTGCAATCGTACTGACCCGAAGAATAAAGCTGCCTTATCAATTTTACCACACGCAGAACAGCATAAAAAAAATCCCCAAAAAACAATTCCTGAATTGTTGGTTTTTGTTTATTCTGCCTCCCAAAAAACGAAATAGAAAGCGATCAAAAGATGTAATTTGCCCAAAAATGGTACCAATAAAACGTCAACTCATCCCACAAAAAAGAAGCCGTCACATGACTCTGTCGGCAGAAATATGGAAAAATATGATGATGCAAAAACTTGTTTTTACAATAAAAAGCGTCTTTTAGTGAGCTGCCCTTCATAAAAACCCTGAAATAAATCTTGTATCGCTATAATTGCACCGACCCGAAGAATAAAGTCGCCTAATCACTTGTACTGCACGAGGAATGGCACAAAAAACAAATAAATCCAATTCTTCACCTTCTGCTGATTTGTTCATTTTGCCTCCAAAAGATCACAGTAAGGCTCAGCTCATATTTATCCCACGCTCTATGCTGAGCGCTTACACCAGGGTTTCTGTGAAAATCTCTGAAATGAGTGATTCAGACAGAGACCCCGGCGGAAGATTCCCTATAGTGAGGCAGATGGAGACACTGTGGACGCCGTCTGGCCTATGATTCGGCGGTGTCCCTCTTTTTATTAGGCGTGCATAAAAGTGTCATTGGCCACAGTTTTGTGCACTTCTGAAAAGAAGGACGACGTTGAACAAATGGCAAAAGGAAAAACAAAATGGATATCAGCTCACCCACTTAGAAGATTGCAGCACGGAACCAGCAGTGCGACTGGGAAAGTGAGGCAGGAAACCAGGGAAAATCCAGCTGAACGAACCTTCTAAAAACAGTAACTTTATTGGGTCATAGAAGCATTATTAAAACAGCCTTAGGAGGACATCAGCAAACGCGTTTCGAACTATGAGTTCTTAATTATTGCATAGTGAAAAAACGCATGGAGATGGCGTTATATGTCATATCCTGCTGATCACATGTTCAAAATGAACCAATCAGAATTAAGCAGACAATAATAAATAAAAAACATGTATCATACAGAAATATTAAAAATGTTTGGACAGAAAAAAAATTGCATTACAAAAGAAATTATATATATGGATGCAACTACCAAATAAAAAAAGAAGAGAAGGAGAGGAGAAATCTCATTCATAATGATACATCAGATCGTGTTTGATGTTCATGCCGGCCGGCGCGCGTGTATTCAAAGTATAGATCCACCAACTTTCTCTATTTAGGAGTTTTCTCCTATGGTCACCACCCCTGTGCGGTCTTATAACTCTCTCAATGCCAATGGTATTAAATGTTGTTGTATCCCCATTATGGCAAACCGAGAAATGTCTTGAAGCAGCAGAACATTTTATGATTAGTTTATTATGAGCGTCTGACAGGTGGCGTCTAATACGTGTCTTTAAAGAGTTGCAAGTGCATCCTACATATTACAGACGGCATGCACTGCATGAAATGACATAGATGATATTAGTAGAGTTGCAATTAATAACGTTTTTTATATTGTATACTATATTAGTGGAAAAGGATGTAAAAGTTTTTGTACTGGTTATATGGGTGCAGCAGAACAGAGGCCATATGGAGTCCAGAGTAACTCTGCTGCCTCATTATAGTTAATGGATCTCTTGGGGGTTTCATCTGAATCACGTCACTCGGATATTTAGATGGAAACCCCGATATAAGTGCTCAACGTAGAGTGCAGGATAAATGTGATCCAAAATGTTATGTAAAATTGTAGCGCCGGCGTCCCTGCCCTCTGCTAGGCAGGGACGCTGTTCCCCTCACCTCTCTGCTCCGTGCCCGGCGTCCTCCTCCCGCTCTGCTGGCAGCGCGCGCTCCTTCCCGGCCACTGTGCTTAGGGCGCGCGCGCGCGCTCTCCCTCCCTCTTAAAGGGGCCGCGCGCGCCGTCCTAAGGAGTCCCCGGCCAATGGCCGGAGGACTTCACCATATATAAGGCACCTCCTCCAAAATGGAGGTTGTTGCACTGTTCACTACTCTGCTTCAGCCCTCAGGTCCCGTTGCCAGTTACCTGCCAGATACCTGCCAGATTCCTGCCAGCTTGCTGTCTTATTCCTGCCTGATTATCTTCTACCTGCCTGCTAGTCTGAGGTCCGACGGTCTGCCTTACTACTCCTGTCAGTCTGTCTAAGGACCAGCCTGTCCGCTCACCTGGGAGCGCACTTCAGCCACCTGCCTGCTTGCCTGAGGTCCGATGGTCTGCCTTCCAACTCCTGTCAGTCTGTCTATGGACCAGCTTGCCTGCTCACCTGGGAGCACACATCTGCTACCTGCCTGCTAGCCTACCTGGAGGCTCCGCCGTCACGTGCTGTGACCACCTGCCTGTCCAGTGACTCCTGCCCGCTCACCTGGGAGCGCTCATCTGCTGCCTGTCTGCTAGCCTACCTGGAGGCTCTGCCGTCACGTGCTGTGACCACCCGCCTGTCCAGAGACTTCTGCCCGCTCACCTGGGAGCGCTCATCTGCCGCCTGTCTGTTGGTCTTCCTGGAGGCTCCGCCGTCACATGCTGTGACCACCCATTCATCCAGAGACTCTCGCCTGCTCACCTGGGAGCTCCCGTCTATCATCTGCCGCCACAGGTCGTACCAACCCTTTACCCAGAGACTGCCCCGGTCACTTGCCGTGACCATCTGCCCGTTCATCCAGAGACTGCCCCGGTCACTTGCCGTGACCATCTGCCCGTTCATTCAGAGACTGCCCCGGTCACTTGCCGTGACCATCTGCCCGTTCATTCAGAGACTGCCCCGGTCACTTGCCGTGACCATCTGCCCGTTCATCCAGAGACTGCCCCGGTCACTTGCCGTGACCTCCAGCCCGTTCACTCAGAGACTGTCCCGGTCACCTGCTGTGACTTCCTGCCCGTTTTCCCTGGTCGCCACCCGCTCCCTTACAAGGACCGCCCCCTTGTATAGTAGCTCAGAGGTTCCGCCTCCCAGACCCGTTACAGTTTGCTCGGGCCATGGAACCCGGTGGCACCCAAGCTCCCTCGCTCTCGGACCTGTGTCATGAACTGTCCCGTCAAAGGTCCCAACAGGAGTCCATCCTAGGTCACCTGCGGAATGTCAATACTCGCCTGGACACTCTGACTGCTCCACCAGCAACCTCCGCCAGTGCCATGTCTCGCAATCCGGCAGCTCCGCTGCCCACTAATACCATGGTATCCTACCCCGGACCCCGGCTTTCTGCACCTCCTCGCTTCGGAGGCGACTCCGCCCAGGCTCGGGGCTTCATAAATCAGTGCACCCTGCACTTTGAACTATTGTCCCACCAGTTTAACTCCGACCGAGCCAAAATTGCATTCATCATGTCCCATCTCACCGGGGAGGCCCTGGCCTGGCTAAATCCTCTATGGGAGAGAGGTGTCCAACTTGCCTGCTTTTCTCACGGTTTTCCGGAAAGTCTTCGACGAACCCGGACGGAAGACCTCATCCGCATCATCACTGCTACGCCTCCGTCAGGGAAGTCTCACCGTGGGCCAATATGCCATACGGTTCCGTACCCTTGCCTCGGAGCTGGCCTGGGATAACGACGCTCTGGTATCCGTCTTCTGGGAGGGTCTGTCCGGCCGTATTAAAGATGAACTTGCCGGTCGGGACATCCCTACCACTCTCGATGAACTAATAACTCTTGCCACCCGGATTGACCTACGGGCTGAAGCAGGCGAGAGTCTCTGGATGAACGGGTGGTCACAGTATGTGACGGCGGAGCCTCCAGGAAGACCAACAGACAGGCGGTTCCTACGGTTCCAGGAGCGTGCCAAAGAGGTCACCCGTGAGAGGAGGTTACCACGTCTAGCTCCTACTTTTCAGAAACCCGTCACTCCCTCCGTCTCTACCCAGGTACACTCTCCTGAGCCTATGCAGGTCGACCAGACCAAGATGGTCAAAACCCGTCAGGACTTACGCCGTGCCGAGGGGAGCTGCTTCTACTGTGGCAGTAAGGAGCACCGGATCCGTACCTGCCCGGAGAGGTCGGGAAACGCCTGTGTCTAGGTTCGCTCAGAGAGGTCGACCTAGACAAGAATAAATCCTCTCCATCTCTGCTGTTGTCAGTCTCAATCGTCTGCGGGGAGAACCGTTATTTCGAACTAGCCCAACTTGACTCTGGAGCAGCCGGGAATCTTATTTCACAGTCCCTGGTAGAGAAATACCGCATCCCCACCAAACCTCTGGCTGTACCCTTGTCTGTTGCTGCCGTGGATGGGGGTCTCTTACCACGCCCCATCCAACTCATCACCGAATCCATTACTCTGCAGGTGGGAATGCTGCATTCTGAGAGTATCTCCTTTCATGTTCTGCCTGGACTCTCCCACGCCCTCTTGCTAGGCCTACCTTGGCTCCAGAGACATGCACCCGTGCTTGACTGGCAGACCGGAGAAGTCCTTCGCTGGGGACAGGACTGCCATAAGACCTGTCTGGTTCCCGTCCATCCCGTCCGTCCTTCTCCTACCCCAGCAAATCTACCTGGACTTCCGATTCCTTATTGGTCTTATGCTGATGTCTTTAATAAAAAGGAAGCAGAGACACTACCCCCTCATAGACCATACGACTGCCCTATCGACCTGTTACCTGGTACTACTCCTCCCCGTGGGCGTATTTATCCATTATCCGCTGCTGAGACCCGGTCGATGTCCGAATATATTGAGGAGAATCTGGCCAGGGGATTCATCCGGAAATCTACCTCCCCGGCGGGAGCAGGCTTCTTTTTCGTCAAAAAGAAGGACGGCTCTCTCCGTCCCTGTATAGACTATAGAGGCCTTAACCAGATCACGGTGAAGAATAAGTACCCCCTTCCGCTCATTCCGGAGTTATTTGATCGTCTGAGGGGGGCTAGAATCTTCACCAAACTGGACCTCCGTGGGGCGTACAACCTGGTTCGTATCCGTCAGGGGGATGAATGGAAGACGGCATTCAACACCCGGGACGGCCACTATGAATATCTGGTAATGCCCTTTGGTCTCTGTAACGCTCCTGCCGTCTTTCAAGAGTTGGTCAATGACATCTTCCGGGACCTTCTCTACTCCTGCGTAGTGGTGTACCTGGACGACATCTTGGTCTTCTCTCCGGATCTCCAGACTCACCGGAGGGACGTTCGTCAGGTCCTGCTCAGGCTCAGGCAGAATCACCTCTTCGCTAAATACGAGAAGTGCCTCTTTGAGCAGACCTCGCTTCCGTTTTTGGGCTACATTATTTCTCAGACCGGCCTACGAATGGATCCAGAGAAACTGTCTGCCATCGAGAAATGGCCTCGACCGGAGGGGTTGAAGGCCATTCAGCGATTCCTGGGCTTCGCTAACTACTACCGCCTCTTCATACCACACTTCTCTTCCCGGACTGCCCCAATTTCCGCACTCACCCGTAAGGGTACTAATCCCAAAGAGTGGCCGCCCGAAGCAGAGGAGGCCTTTCTTTCCCTAAAACAGGCCTTCTCTTCCGCCCGGTGCTGCATCGCCCGGACGGCAACAAGCAGTTCTTCCTGGAAGTTGACGCCTCCTCCTCTGGAGCCGGAGCGGTACTTACTCAAAAATCATCTTCCGGGAGAATGGTAACTTGTGGCTTCTTCTCCAAACTCTTCTCCTCTTCTGAGCGCAACTATTCCATAGGAGACCGAGAGTTATTGGCCATCAAGCTGGCGTTGGAGGAGTGGCGTTACCTACTCGAGGGGACTCTTCACCCGGTAATAATTTACACTGACCACAAGAACTTGGCTTACCTCCAGCATGCCCAGAGACTTAACCCGCGCCAAGCCCGGTGGTCCTTGTTTTTTGCTCGCTTTGATTTTGTTCTTCATTTTCGCCCGGCTGACAAAAACGTCAAAGCAGACGCCTTGTCCCGATCCTTTCTGGTGTCCGATCTCGACGAAGAACCTAAACATATCATCGATCCCGCCAGAGTAATGCAGGTGGCTCCCGTGAGTCTAAATCGTCTCCCTCCCGGTAAGACGTTTGTTTCAGTACCTGATCGGAAGAAGATCCTACACTGGGGCCATTCGTCTAAACTAGCTGGCCACGCCGGTCAGAAAAAGACCCTCCAGCTTATTGCCCGGCACTACTGGTGGCCTACCCTGCACAAGGACGTAATAGTCTTTGTTTCTGCCTGTGTGTCCTGCGCCCGCAACAAAGTCCCGAGACACCTGCCAGCCGGTCGCCTCCTTCCGCTTCCTGTGCCTGCTGCCCCCTGGCAGCATATTGCTATGGACTTCATAACTGATCTCCCCGTCTCCGCCGGTTGTACGGTCATTTGGGTGGTCGCTGATCGCTTTTCCAAGATGGCTCACTTTATTCCCCTGCCAGCCCTCCCGTCTGCACCCGAGCTGGCTAAAGACTTTATCCGCCACATCTTCCGTCTTCATGGCCTGCCCCTCCACATCGTGTCGGATCGTGGGGTACAGTTCACCTCACGTTTCTGGAGAGCCACTTGTAAACTGCTAGACGTCACCCTGGACTTCTCTTCCGCTTACCACCCACAGTCCAATGGTCAAGTGGAGCGGATCAATCAGAACCTGACCAGTTACCTCCGGCACTTCGTTAATGCCCATCATTCAGACTGGGTGGATCTCCTACCATGGGCCGAGTTCTCTTATAACAATCACGAGAGCGAATCCTCCTCCAAATCCCCGTTTTTTGTAGTCTTCGGTCAGCATCCTCGGATTCCTTTTCCTGTCTCCACCTCTGTGGACAACCCGGCTGCGGAATCTCTCGTTAGCAAATTTTCCTCCATTTGGGAGAGTACCCGATCCGCACTCCTTCAGTCGTCCGAACGGATGAAAAGACACGCTGACAAAAAACGCCTGGATCCTCCACAATTTCGTCCTGGAGATAAAGTCTGGCTCTCATCTAAATATGTCCGACTCAAGATACCTTCTTACAAGTTAGGGCCTCGGTTCATCGGTCCTCTGGAGGTCATCAGTCAGATCAACCCGGTGGCCTATAAATTGAAACTCCCGGCCAACTTACGGATCCCTAACTCCTTCCATGTATCTCTCCTCAAACCTGTGGTACTTAACTCTTTTTCCAAGTCTACAGGTACGCCTCCTGCTCCGGTTTCTGCTGAGGACGAGTTTGAGGTAGAGAACATTCTTGCCACCAAAAGGGTAAGAGGAAAGACCTTTTTTCTAGTAGATTGGAAGGGGTTTGGTCCTGAGGAGAGAACGTGGGAGCCCCGGGAGAACATCCATGCCCCTCTTATCCTAGCTAAATTTCTGTCTGGCCTAAAAAAGGGGGGGCCTAAAGGTGGGGGTACTGTAGCGCCGGCGTCCCTGCCCTCTGCTAGGCAGGGACGCTGTTCCCCTCACCTCTCTGCTCCGTGCCCGGCGTCCTCCTCCCGCTCTGCTGGCAGCGCGCGCTCCTTCCCGGCCACTGTGCTTAGGGCGCGCGCGCGCACTCTCCCTCCCTCTTAAAGGGGCCGCGCGCGCCGTCCTAAGGAGTCCCCGGCCAATGGCCGGAGGACTTCACCATATATAAGGCACCTCCTCCAAAATGGAGGTGCCCGAGCAATGTTGTTGCACTGTTCACTACTCTGCTTCAGCCCTCAGGTCCCGTTGCCAGTTACCTGCCAGATACCTGCCACATTCCTGCCAGCTTGCTGTCTTATTCCTGCCTGATTATCTGCTACCTGCCTGCTAGTCTGAGGTCCGACGGTCTGCCTTACTACTCCTGTCAGTCTGTCTAAGGACCAGCCTGTCCTCTCACCTGGGAGCACACTTCAGCCACCTGCCTGCTTGCCTGAGGTCCGACGGTCTGCCTTCCAACTCCTGTCAGTCTGTCTATGGACCAGCTTGCCTGCTCACCTGGGAGCACACATCTGCTACCTGCCTGCTAGCCTACCTGGAGGCTCCGCCGTCACGTGCTGTGACCACCTGCCTGTCCAGTGACTCCTGCCCGCTCACCTGGGAGTGCTCATCTGCTGCCTGTCTGCTAGCCTACCTGGAGGCTCTGCCGTCACGTGCTGTGTCCACCCGCCTGTCCAGAGACTTCTGCCCGCTCACCTGGGAGCGCTCATCTGCCGCCTGTCTGTTGGTCTTCCTGGAGGCTCCGCCGTCACATGCTGTGACCACCCGTTCATCCAGAGACTCTCGCCTGCTCACCTGGGAGCTCACGTCTATCATCTGCCGCCACAGGTCGTACCAACCCTTTACCCAGAGACTGCCCCGGTCACTTGCCGTGACCATCTGCCCGTTCATCCAGAGACTGCCCCGGTCACTTGCCGTGACCATCTGCCCGTTCATTCAGAGACTGCCCCGGTCACTTGCCGTGACCATCTGCCCGTTCATTCAGAGACTGCCCCGGTCACTTGCCGTGACCATCTGCCCGTTCATCCAGAGACTGCCCCGGTCACTTGCCGTGACCTCCAGCCCGTTCACTCAGAGACTGTCCCAGTCACCTGCTGTGACTTCCTGCCTGTTTTCCCTGGTCGCCACCCGCTCCCTTACAAGGACCGCCCCCTTGTATAGTAGCTCAGAGGTTCCGCCTCCCAGACCCGTTACAAAAATGTTCCCAATAAAAGCTTCAACTCAATCCACAAAAAAAGCAAGTCCCTACTCAAGTCCGTCATCTGTTAACGGAAATATAGGGGGCTTCCATGTTACTGGTAGCACAATGGCTCTGGAAAAACTAAATGGTTCCTCGCCCTCCAAAAGAAATCCAGCGAATTCTGCACTCCCATATCCAAATGCCCCCCTACCTTCTGAGCTCCAGTGTGTGTCTAAACTGCAGTTGGCGTCCACATGTTTGGCATCCCTATAGCGATGACAGCCTGTCTAATTTACGGTGCATGTCGCCAGAAGCATGAGCTGGGCACAACGTACTGGTCACTACAACATACTGGTCACTACAATGACAGTTTGCAACTTTCACTCAGCAACATCCACTGCTGCTTGTTTCTGGAAAAGACTAATGGAGTCAAAATTGTCACTACACCTGTAGATAAATTTACAAAAGGGTATAATTTCCAAAATGGGGTCACTTGAGGGGGGATTCTGCTCTTCTAGCACGTAGGGGCTCTGTATATGGAGTCCGCAAACTATTCTAGGAAAATCTGCGCTCCCGGAGGAAAAAAGTGCTGTCCCTCCAGAGTCTCGCTCTATGGCTAAGCAGCATTGCACAGCTACATATGGGGTAGCAGAAATTGTGGGATAAGTTTTAGTGCCATTTTACCCATTTCCCAGTGTAAAAATGTAAAATGTGGGTCTACAACAACGTTTTGGTGGTAAAAATTGAATTATTTTTTCTTCACTGCCCAATGGTATAAAATGCTGTGACACACTTGTGGTGTCAATATGATCCCCTAGATGAATTCATTGAGAGGTGTAGTTTGTAAAATGGTGTCACTTATGGTTGGTTTGGCTGATCTGGCACCTCAGGGGCTTTACCAATGTGACATGGCACCCTCAAACCAGTCTAGCAAAATATGAACTCCAATATGGCACTTCTTCCCTTCTGAGCTTTGCACTATGCCTCAAAAGTAGTTTTTGACCACATATGGGGCACCTGTGTACTCAGGACAAATTGCACAACAAATTTTGGGGTCCATTTTCTTCTGTTACCCTTGTGAAAATGCAAAATTTGGGGCTAAAAAATATTCTTGCAGGAAAAATGTGATTTTTTTTATTTTCACAGCTCAACGTTATAAACTTCTGTGAAGGACATGGGGTTTCAAAGTGCTCACCACACATCAAGATAAGTTCCCTGAGAGGTCTAGTTTCCAAAATGGTGTCACTTGTTGGGGGTTTCCACTGTTTAGGCACATCAGGGGTTCTCCAAGCGCGACATGGCGTCCACAAATTAATCCAGCAAATTGGCATTCAAAAAGTCAAATGGCACTGCTTCCCTTCCGATCCCTGCCGTGCGCCCAAATAGTAGTTTTCCTCCACATATTGGGTATCTACATGCTCAGGAGAAATTGCACAACAAATTTTGGGATCAATTTTTTCTTATTACCATTGTGAAAGTAAAACAAATGGGTGTAAAGTAACATTTTTGTGAAAAAAAGTTAAATGTTTATTTTTTCCTTCCATATTCCATTAATTCCTGTGAATCACTTGAAGGGTTAATAAACTTCTTTGTATGTGGTTTTCAGCACCTTGAGGGGTGCAGTTTTTAGAATGGTGTCACTTTTGAGTATTTTCTGTCATATAGACCCCCTCAAAGTAACTTCAAATGTGATGTGGTCCCTAAAAAATGGTTTTGTAACTGTTGTTGTAAAAATGAGAAATCACTTCTCAACTTTTAACCCTTATAACTTCCTAACAAAAAAAAATAATGTTTCCAAAATTGTGCTGATGTAAAGTAGACATGTGGGAAATGTTATTTATTAACTATTTTGCGTGACATGACTCACTCTGATTTGAGGGCATAAAAATTAAAAGTTTGAAAATTGCAAAATTTCCACAATTTTCGACAAATTTTCAATTTTTTTCACAAATAAAGTCATATCAAATAAATGTTACCACTATCATGAAGTACAATATGTCAGGAAAAAAAGATCTCAGAATCAGGGGGATCCGTTGAAGCGTTCCAGAGTAATTACCTCATAAAGTGACACTGGTCAGAATTAAAAAAATTGGCCTGGTAAGGAAGGTGAAAACAGGCTTCAGGGGGGAAGAATTAAAGGAATCTGTCACCAGAAAAAACGCTGTTAACCTGCACATATGGAGTTTCCATAAGCTCTATGGATCAGTGGGCTGTAAGTTTAAAAAACAGACAGCACACGGATGTGAAAAACAGAGGTGTAAATGAAGCTTAAAGGGAACCTGTCACCAGACCATGTGGCCAATCGCCATCCATTGAACATTCGTATATAGATAGGACAACTATGACCAGCATAGCCTCTATTCCGAATTGGTCCTGCCTCAATGTTTTAGCTCTGATTAGATACGGTTTGGGCCTCGTTTTTTGATTATCGGCCCGTCTTAACAGGCTGGCAATCACCCAACACCCAGTGAACTACCAAAATGCTTGTTCTTCTGGGAGATGATTTTTAATTAAGTTTAAAAATCATCTTTCTCGGCAGCACATCGTCCTGTGTAAACAATCTGTGTGCACACAGCAAGCATATACGGTAAATGATCACTGTGTGCATTGAACTAAACATGTAGAGGTTGTTTAATGGTTATTGTCAGCTCAGCTCATCTAAACCAGTATGTATGAAACTATCCATAAGTTTTTGTGGGTTAAAATGCTGTTAATATCTGTTTTAAGCATTTTTCAGATTCTCCAGCATAAAAAAAAAAAAATATGTCACCATGTTTTGCTTCCATCTGATGAACTTAATGAAGTTGCTAATCTTTGCTGATAGTGTAGACCCTGCGCTGAATCAGTCTCCTTCCCCCTCTGGAAGCTGACAATACATTTTTTCCCCCCATCCTGCAGGATGAGCCTTCTCAGCTATACCGCCATAAAATCAAATAAATGTAAAACACTTTTTCTTTTTTTATGATCCATACAATGAATACCATATTTAATGGTGGGACGACCCTTTTGACGGACGCAAATTTTACACTAGTGAGTTCAGTTTTGTATAAAGATATTCCAAACTTCCTAATTGCTAATGTTAATTTTAAGCCTTGTCTTGATCTTATTAATTCTAGTTAGGGATGTTATAGAGATACATAGGGATGAGAGACAGAATAACAGGTTGTCTGTGAAAGTTGAGGATTTACGGCCTCGGTTTTGAATTGTGGACTTTTAGGGCATGTTCACATGTAACAAGCTTGTTGCAGAAATTGCTGTGGCATAACAACAGCACATGCATCTGAATGGGACTGTTTCTGAGGCTTAGGCTTGTAATTTTTACAAACCCCATTCAGATGTATGGAATCACTGCTGTAAAATATTATGTAACAGGAATCTTCTATGTGTGATCTAATTCTTGCATGTTAAATTTCAGTGTTTAAAGGCAATACTATACCAAATATATGCTAGAAGGATAAAAGGGGGCTCTGCTCTTTAAACATTTTTGACATATCCACCTGTCCCACTACTGGAAACTCCACCTATTGGGAAAAGGGGGTCTTTTGACTCTTAATCAGCTAGGCGAGGTGTGCACGTACTGGTGAGGTGTCAGTGAATGTGTACAGACTTTTCTGTTAAAGCCTGGCAATTATACAATAGATGAGCAAGATTGCATATGAACAAGTCTTCTGCTCGAAGTGCCTTTTGTGGGTTAATTGATGTCTGTACATTCCTGTTCACCCACATATAAGAAATTAATTTTGAAAAATCACTTATGAAAAACGATGTCATGTCACATGAAAAAAACTGTGTTGCCACTTACATTACAAACAAAAGGAGGATGATGCCATTATTTTTACAGAATGGATCAAGTCCCTACTATTTTCTATCCCTAGAGTTACCTAGAATTTAAAGCGTACCTCCACTTTCAAAAGAACAATTGTTATAGTGCTGGTCTTTGCTTTGCAATCGGTTTTCTAAATCCCTCTATTGGAAGTTTTTACTGTTTACATGCAGCATGGACCTCCCAAATTCTGTTCTGCTGGCTGCATTAAACTAGATAGCATGGGACTGGTTGATCTTAGCTACTGTCTACTGTTTAGTGCAGGAGCGAGCACTGTAATATCCCATGATGCTTGCACCGCAATGAAGACTGAAGCCCGGCTGCAGGAGCAGAACCTTGACTAGTTTAGTACAACCCACAGTCCAGATTTCAGGAGGTCTATGCTGCAGGTAAATGGTAAAAATTCCTAACAGAGTGATTTAGAAAAACGGCTCCTTCTCTATGAGCATGTCAAAAGTGGAGGTACACTCTAAGACTTGCAACAAGTCAACTTTAGCAATTCAAGAAAAACATTGAAAATAAGTAATTTTATTGATGTCTACAGGGAGAGACATGGAGTTAGATGTATAGACATCTACATTTTTTTAGACAGCGATTACGATGACCTGTCACCAGCACAAAAGTAGGCAGTATTTGCTCTTATTTTATTCTTGCTGTTCCCCTGATTATTCTGCTTTTTATTTTAAATGCACCATGCGATAGGCCATTTTATTTAGTGCTAATTTTGATGGTCTTTACTAAGGAAGCGATGCTCCCAGGATCCTCTAGGGCGTGTCTTTAGGCAGCTCTGCATTATTACTCTGTGAGCCACACCCTCTTAGTAAAGACCATACAAATTGGTGCAAAATCAAAAGGCCCACATCTTTGGAACCGTATAGTGAATTGCAAAAAAAGTTGATTTTTAACCTGGTGACAGGTACTCTTTAAGCACTGCTCCTACATGCAAGGGGATTACCACTTTCTACTAAAGCCTATTTGTATAGATGATGGTGGTTTTCCTGTTACAAAGGATGCTGCTGTGTATTATACAATATATTAAAGCGATCAAAACTTGAGCCAATATGAGATTTTTTGATAACATCAGCCATAATGAAGTGAATAACTTTAGCTAACTCATCACATTGGCACCTGCCAAGGGATGGAAACACATACTGGCACATCATTGTGTATGAAGCTGTGTAGCTGATTACTATTCAGATTCCCCATGATAACCTCTGCCAACAGCAGAAAGTGCCTACAATGGGCATGTGAGCATCAGAAGGGGTCCCTAGCGAAGAAAGTGGCCTTAAACGAGGAATCACATTTTCTGTTACATGTGTGTCACGATTCTTCCGTGAGTGAATGTTTTCCTGCCATATGGAATCTGGGTCATGCTGAGTTGTCGGTGTTTTGATTGACAGCTCAGCTGTCCAGTCTTGTGATGAGCGTGCTGAGCTGTCGGTACCTTGATTGATGGCTTGGCCATCCAATCTGTGACTGGGAGGTGCTGGGCTTTCTCCAGGTGTTCTCTTTTCTGGAGATTGCCCAGCTACTTAACTGGGCTGTCTGCCTCTATTCTCTGCCAAGTCGTTGTTTGTGCTTCCTGGTGAGTGTTTGCCTAATTCTGTTGTGCTGAGTTCTAATCTTCCGCTGCCTGACCCTTTGGACTGTGTACTGACTATCCCTTTGTCTTGTTATTTTGCTTTGATCCACTATCACCTGGTATTTTGACCCCGGCCCATGGTCTGACTTATACCTTTGTCTTTCCCCTTGGTTTTCTACGTGCTGTCTTGGTAATGACCCCAGAATGTCTGATTTCTCTGCCTCACGGTCTGTCCATGAGTAGTGACTAGCGTCACAATGTGTCACTTACTTGGGAAAGAGATAGCACCAAGATGCTCCATGGAAGGAAGACAAGTTGGCAGAGGCAGCGAGATGGTCTTGCAACGTTCTGCTGGGAATACCTTGGTCTATTGTTATGGCTGCTCAGTTTCTTGTATTCTGTTTTACTGATGAGCTATTTTCTATAGTCTCCTCACTGTGAACTGACAGCTATTACATCAGTCATTTCATTGAAGGCATGAGGCAACCATAAGTGTCTCATATGTAGGACATTAGATAACTGGCAGGCTCAGCAGATGAGGTGGATCCTCTAAGCCCGGGTTTCGGTGGGCACACTAATCCCGGGCGTTGATGCAGCAAGCTGGAAGACACGTGGGCAGCGAGGACTTGGCACACTCAGGAATTTCAGGAGCGGCAGGATGGAAGAGGTAGAACTCAGCAGGGATGGAAGCAAGTAAAGTATAGTATGCTTAGAAGGTGGAAGACACCAAACCTAGAGGTCTAGAAACTCAATCCCAAGACCCGGGTGTGGTTGTCAATGGGCTTTAAATAGGTCTAGGGAGATGATGTCTTTGATCCACACTGGGCGACCTACAAAACCTGATGTGGAGCACAACAGTGGGAAGTGGACTCAGGGGAGGGGAGCAGATCCCTGGGACAGGTGTGTATCAATAATAAGCGGTCATAGGCTTATGGCTGCACGACTGCCCCAAGACCAGCCTTATTGACCCTGTACTCTGTGACAGTATTCAATAAATCCAGGAACAAACTCTCCACACCAAAAAAGTAACATCACCGCAATATTTTGGCCTGCATCACCGGTGATGTAAGTACCTGGAAATCCTCCCATCAAAGTGCTATTTAAGCATCATATTTGTTGAGCCCGACGACACACCAGTGTCCTATTAATCTAAACAGAACCAGATAATTGTTCATTCTCGCTTTCACCCTAATCCATTGTGAATATTCATATTATAAGGAAGTGATAACCGAGCAAAATCTAAGTCTGCGGAAGGCAAAAAAAAAAAAAATTCTGATGCTGCACTATGTCAGCCATAAACTAATATTTTATAAATGAACGTGGCTCTGATAGCTCCCATAAATAACGACCCATTAATGGTGATAAAGTAGAGAACGATGGCTCAGAGTGAGGAGAGGAAAGGGTGGATGGAGGAAGGGGAGAGGACAAGATAAGTGCGCTGAGGAGCAGAATAGGGGATGTCAAAAAAAAAAAAAAGGAATTGCGAGATGAAGAAAACACTGAAATGTTTGAACAGTTTTTTTTTTTTGTTGTTCACTTTAAGCTGCCAAAATTTGAAGTGAAGAGTGGTGAGTTTGGGAAATGAAAGAGAGAAAAGGGGTGGAGAGTAAAAGAGAGAGGGAGAGAGAGAGAGTGGAAGAGACAAGAGACTAAACAGCCCGTGATCTTGATGTGGAAATGATCAAACTTGTTATGAATGGATTAGTAGCAACAGCAGGAGAAGCTTCGCAGGCGGATGACACTGTGCCAATCTAGGTAATATAAGCACTTGCAAGCCTAGGTAAGAGCATGCTGCTGCTTTTATGAATGAGGTGATGTCCTCCCACGCACGGCTGACTGTCTGTGTCTGTGAACTGGTGACCCTGCATCTTAGTCCTATATACTGCTCACTACCTTCTTCTCTTCTGCACTTCATTATTCCTAACCCTCCTCCTGACTTTACTTTTATGCCCCTATCCTTAGCCTGGTTGGCAGACAAAAGGGACAAGTGTTGCCTCTTGCCACCTTACAGGTCATGTTGCCACAGATTAGAGTGTGAGCTCTTGCATCCAAATTTGCACTATATCTTCAGTACTTTCATCAATCACTTCTGTTCCAGGGTGGAATGGGCAAACATTTCTAAAATTGGCACTGGCTACAAAGCCAGGTGTTAATCTTTATTCCACAACCACATGGTGACCACTGTGTAACTATCCTTTCTTTTATTTCCATCAAACACATAATTGCTACTTCTTGAATCCACTTTTTCTTCTTCTTCTCTGTTTGTTTTAGCAACACCTCCATGTGTCTGTCTTTTCCAGTATCTTTTTTTTTTTTTCTTCCTCTCTCTCTCTGTCTGTCGTTCCCATTTTTTTTTCTCTCTCTTCGGCAGAATGAATAAAGTAGTACAGTATGTGCGAACGTAAGTCAGAGCTCAGTCTGGGGGTCTGCAGAGGGGCATGGAGATTTTATTTTTGTACTCTGTAAACCGTGGCTTCGCAGGACAGGCAGGTGTGAAAACAGACATGTTCTTCTCTGGGATTCCAAAAAAAAAAAAAAAAAATGCAATCATCAAAACAAGTCGTGAGTGGACGTAGTAAACGCTGAGTGATTTAAGGCAAGAGGAAAAGGATTAGCTCATCCTGATATAAAAAGCCCACCTGAATAGGGACCTGCTTCCGAAAGAGAGGGGGTTTCATAACGAGCAGGGAGGAGCCTGAAATAAAAAAAAGGGGAAAAAAATAAGAGATCCCGTCTATGAATAGGAGGAAGGGGAACAGAAAAAGGGGCTCCGGGAGGGGGCAGAGGGGAACACAAGAGGAAAACTGAGATAAAAGGACAGAGGGATGTGGTCATAGAAGAGACAAGAGATCAAAACAAGAGAGCATGCAAGACACAACCTAGCAGGAGTCCCAGGTAGGTGACTTGTAACTTGCGTGCAATATGATGCTGTAACTAATACAAGCCCAACGAAAATGAGATGCACTGACTGTTGAGTCATTTTCCAGATGAAGGGAACCAAGTATTGCTTATTCATTTGTATTCCGTCTGTACCGAGAACACTGGTGTTCAGCAAATTGGGAAGGTGTTGAGAGTTTATCAGTCAACTAGAAGAAACGTTTGATGATGGGTATGTAGAAAATATTCTTCGAGACAGATATGAATGCAATTTTTTTAGGTGATCTTAGGGTAAAACTAGTTATGTCTTGGCGTTGTTTGTGATAAATGATGGAAATAATGAAGAAGGGGGATGGGGAGATGTATCACACTGTTGGCTTCGACAATGGATTTGAGCTATTTGGCACAAAGAGGACAAGTTGGAATAAGTGACCTGTAAGACAGGACCTTATAAAACCTTACATTCTTACATTGTTTAGTCTGGCATATGAATGGGGACCACCTTAGGAGCCAACGAGAGCATTGGATGACCACTTATGGGAATGCTCATCATTTTATAAACTTTATTCATTACAATTGATAGGCACAGAGGAGGGGTGAACAGACAGGTGCCTTTACTCCGCTTACACCTGCTGTACTGAATACAGAAAAGTTACTTGAGATGTCTTTAAGATTTAGATGACTAATGGACAGGCGGACATATGTGACTATAAATAAATCTCCAGCGCAATTAATGTTTCTAACCCTCCGTAAATTCCTGGACAGTCTGTAATATTTGGCAACTTTTTCCAAAGTCTTTAAAATGTGGTAAATTTGTGATTTCGAGGAACTGAAGGAATTTGTGTAGATTATTGTCCTTGCCATTAGCACTCGACAGGTCACTGCAGATGTGGACAATGTGTTTTTATCAGTTTTCTTACCTAACGACATATATTGATAGCAAACATATTATGGTTTTCTAATGTGGTCAAAACAAAATGTTGGCTATTCGTGACTTTTGGATAAGTTGAAAAAATAAATTCTGGTGGAAGGGAAAACTTGATAACTCAAGTGAGGAGTAGTTAATGGTAAGAGAGGACCTCTGTGATCTTCTCTTCTCTGAATGTGCTGAAGTTAACAGGACTGAGTATAAACGTCTTTGTAGAGAGGAGAACAAATGAATGGAATGGAGAACATGGGGGATAGAGTAACTAATAGGACAGGACATAACATACAGGAGTATGGAGGAAGGTGTCAAGCTTTAGTTTCGTGTAGAAGTTACCTTGAGATGTGTGTAGCTGACTTTACTCAACAAACAACCTTATAAGATGGTATAGGACACGGGTTGATTTTTTCAATCTTAAAGAAAGGACGTATAGAGTATTGAAAGTATTCATTGCGTCCTGATGTTATCAAGACAGGTAGACAATAGATCTAAACAGGTCAATATATGGAAAAGTGCTGTGCTTTGACTTACCAAACTTACCAGAGCAGCGTGAGTGTTCTCATTGTATGGCCATGTTCCCACGTAGCGTAAATCTTGTGCAAAATATCTGCTTTAAACCGTGCAAGCAAAGTGGATGTGACTTCATGAAAACTCATCCCACTGTGCAAGTGACGTCGTTGTTGAACTACGCATTTTTTGGTGCTTTTTTCTTCTCTATAGACTTCAATAGGGAGTCTGAAAAATATGCATGTAAAAAAAAACGCAGTCCTAAATCCAAGGTTATCAAGACTAAAAAAAATGTTGCTTCAAATTTACACCAAATAAAGGGGAAAATGCATAAAAAAGCAGCAAAAATGCAATAATGAGAGATTGCGTATTTTGGTGCGGAAACTTGCAAAAAATGTATTGAAAAAAACATTTAAGCTATGTGTGAACATGGTCTAAGAGTCATCATATGTGTTAAACAGGATATGTGTGATATGTGGCGGGTGCACCACTTATAACATAATAATGAACTTTAAAACAGGTCATATATATATACGTATTTGACGAAAATAGAGTAAGTGGTGTGAAGGCACACAGCAGATATAAAACTGTGCATCTACTGCCATATCCACATTGCATGTGTCTTTGGCATAGTCAGTGTTAGAGGATGTATTTGCCTGGAACACATGCTGATATTGGGAACTTTTTATTAGCGGACAGCCGAGTTGCTGTAAAGGGTGGTCTCTAACCTGTGGCCTCAGGCTGTCAGTACATGTTGGAAGTTGTAATCTCGCAACAGCTGGAGACCAACTTCTGTAAAGTGTAGAACAATGCTACTGTAAAGCATGCAATCTTAGAGAAAGTTGAGTGGAGGACACAAATTCATGAACGGAGGAGCAGCGAAGTCATTCGCTAAAGTGTGAAGCAAACAATAAAGTAACTGTATAAGTAACGAGCAAGTAAGAGGAATACAGGCAGAAAGTGAGAAATGCAAAACTAGCAGCATTATATCCACTGCTGGAGAATAACAGATGTTAATTATTATCAAATTATGATAATGCTCTGAGAAAACACTAAATATTATCTGATGCACATTATATCAACCATGATGCCAGTATTTCCTTCACTAAGGCTTCATAATGCAGTCTTAGTGTATGTTCATACAGGGCATTGTTGGTGCATTTTTTTTTGCAGGAAAACCTGCTCTCTTGGTAGAAAAGAAGCAGAGTCAAAATCGCAGTTTTTGGCGTGTTTTTTGCTGCGTTTTTTTACTGCATTTTTCAGGATCCCAAAGTTCAGCTTTGCTTCCACCACAGAAGCATGAACACAGGTCACCAATGCAAGACATATATGAAACCATATTAACCAGAATTACAAATGTAACAGCAGTGGGAGTTGAATAGTTCAGGAATAGTTTACCTAAGACATTGGCAGAGCATTGAGTTTGTAGGACACTGTTTACTTTCACACTTTGGTCTGCCATTGAGTTGCTCAGGCATTGTTCAATTTCACACCTTGGTAGGCCAATGTTTACTTTGTACGCATCACTAATTTAATTAAACTGTACTAATCCTAACTGCCATCTCAGGTGACCAAGACAACTTGGGAAAATCACAAGAATAAATGGCTTTCACATACTGCTTCACTTGCTTTTTTTCACTAAAAATGCAGCGAAACCTGATACCTGCATTATTGCAACGTTTTTGCAGCGGATTTTCAACTAGGCATTGCTTTCAATTTGTGAAAAATGCTGCAAAAATGCTGAAATTAGTTACATGCTCTATTCTGCAAAAACACAGGTCTTTGACAAAACAGTCAGGAAAATAAACATGAAGTGTGCATGAGATTTCTGAATTCTCATAGACTTTGCTAGTATTATAAAACACTGCTGAAAATTTGCCAAAAAACCCAACAAAAAATTCACCAAAACGCCCTGTGCGAACATACCCTTATAGCTTTCATCCCTATTTCTTCCGTTTTGTTGTTTTGTTATTTTGCAGATGATATAAAAAAAATTAACAAATATACATGGAACACGGAAAATGATTTTTTTTCAATTTATTTATCTAGATGTGTTTTTCACATACTGTTCCGAAATGGTTATACCCATCTCAGCCTTTCATGGGTAAGATGGGGGAAACTTGACCATAAGAAGAGAATCTACAGTATTAGAGAGCGGCTGAGCTAACTTGTTTCCAGAACTCCCATAGAAATGAACAGGGGTTATGGAAACAGTGGAGCTCCACTGCTCTCTGCTATTTCCACACCTCAACCTTTAGGGATCAGACCCATTAAATACTGAAATGTGAATAGTCCTTTAATAAAAAAAATGAAGAAAAATGCACCAAACCTGTTAAAGGGAATCTGTCAACAGATTTTTGCTATGTGATATGAGAGCAGCATGATGTTGGGGCAGGGACCCTAATTCCAGTGATGTATCGCTTACTGAGCTGCTTGCTTCAGTTTTTATATAATCACTGTTTTATTTGCTGCAGATCTAGCAGTTCTCTGAATGCTGAGCTGTGTATAACCCCTCCCACATCACTGATTGGCAGCTATATGTGTACACTGTACATGGACAGAAAGCTGCCAATCAGTGATGGGGTTATAGAGAGATAATGAATATGAAGGACTATCTGACATTAGGTTTACTAATCCTTTAGTGATAATCTCCTGCTGATAAAACAGTGATTTTATCAAAACTACAGCAAACAGCCCAGTAAGTGACAAATCACAGTAATCAACGTTTTTGTCTCTACATCATGCTGCTCTTAGATTAGAGGGAAAAAAATTGGTGACATATTCTCTTTAAGAGGCTCACGTCTTTTAATAAATTTAGTGCATTTTGATCAGTCTGGGTGCCATAAACTATCTATTAAATCTATTCTGGATATGAGCCTTTGCAGATTTCTGCTATAAGTTATGGTGTTTCTTGACAAAATTATAGAGAATCCATTGGACCATTGGTATCCCTGCCAACACCTGGTAAACCACATCGACATTTTAAAAAATTGACCAAGAATGGCAAAAAAAACAGGCAAAAAGTCTTATAATTTTACATACGTATGGCTTGTGCAAAAAGTTATGGCTTTTTGGCAGTACATTTTGGTGCACAACCCTTCAGAAATCCTCCCTTAGTATAGGTCATCAATGTCTGATTGGTTGAGGTCCGACATCCCGCACCCCCGCCAATCAGCTGATTCCACCGACCGGAAGTGCTCAATTGCGTAGCTGCTCCATCGTCTTATTGTGGTCCCAGCCGAATACTGCACATCATCCTCCTATTGAATTGAATAGGAGGCACATGTGCAGTACCCGGCCCTCACCACTATCAGATGGATAGGTCATCAATGATAAAGTAGTGCACAACCTCTTTAAGCTATCCATTCACACTAGATTAATGTCAGCTGAATATTTAATGGGAACAATCAACTATCCACTGTACAGGGTGGTCCAAAAGTAGGTGGACAGAAAGTGTAATAAAGTTATGAAGGGGGAGATTTATCAAACACTAAATTGCAGCCGCCTGTCTGGATCATCCTCCAATAAACCATGAATTAGACGTGGACGATAAGCTTTCCACCCAAGAGATTTCAGGATTCACATGATAGAAGCTCGTGAAATTCCCAATTCCAATGAGGCTCTTCTGGTGGACTTTTTTGGACTCTGAAGAAATGTTTCAGCAACAAGCTGTTTATTATCTTCTGTACAGACAGTTTTGGGTCGAGCAGTTTTTGGAGCATTAAGGATTGAGCCAGTGGCATTGAATTTGTCACGAATGCGGTAAATGGTTTGTCTCTTTGGGGCTTGAGTACCAAATGTTTCAACCCAATTTGCTCTAACGGTTTCAGCATTTTGAGATTTACAATACTGTGTTAAAATCCATTTTCTTTAATCTGTATTTAAATTATTTGCCATTATGTGTTATCTGAATTATCTGAAAAGAAAACAGATTTGGGGGAGATCTATCTGTGAAACCTAGATCTGTGAAACTGGCTCAGTTGCCCTTAGCAACCAATCAGATTCCACCTTTCATTTTCCAAAGAGTCTGTGAGGAATGAAAAGTGGAATCTGATTGGTTGCTAAGAGCAACTGAGCCAGTTTCACTTTACACCATGTTTGATAAATCTCCCCCTTCATAACCTTACTACACTTTCTGTCCACCTACTTTTGGACCACCCTGTATATGAGGGGGCATTCTGAGGTTCATCCTATGGCAGATTTAAGGAAAAAGTAGGATTGGGCATGTTGTATTGCAAGGTGCCCAATACTTTTGTTTTCATGGAAGTTAAACTGCTGGTGTCTGGTAGCAACTTACTCGCCTTCATCCAATAATAAAATATGGAAACTCTACACAAGTACAGTATATGCACATTGAGTTTAGGGGATAACTCCTTGTATACAAGATTTAATAATTAATTAATCTCCCTCTCTAAAAAAAATTATGGTATGTTGTTTACTTGTCATAAACGTCCTCCAAGAGCTACTGTACCTATATTTAAAGTGCCCATCTCTTAGTTTCAGCAGCACACCGTTCCTCAGCCTCCCGACTTCTTAGTTTCTGGGGGGCAGACACTTCTGCTTAACTTGACAGTTTGGGCCACCACCATTGGCCAGAACTATGCACTGAAGCTGGAAAGGATTAGGAGCTAAAAACGCACACCAGCAATCCCAGCCAGCCTGAGTGCAGTGCTTACAAGCGCAATAGGAAAGAGCATTTTCGGCCATCACTGCTTGACAGCAATGGTGATCTGTCCACTAGGCAATGAGCTGTGAACAAAATAAACACACTTTCATTATTAGGAGAAAGGGGGCAAACTTTTAATGAATATGTTGAAAAAAACTTAAAACCATCAAGTTCAGCTTTTCTCCATCAAAATATTCTCTATTTCTGGATTATCTATAACCCAAAATGCCATTTGTTGTGAGAAAAGCATCCAGCCCTTTTACAAATGCTGATGAAATGTGGCGGGGGCAGTAGCCGTGGGCGAGGTACTTGTCTTTCACACTCCAGCATGCTTCATGAAGATGAAGGTCTGGCCTGTGTGTGTGGACTTTGTCTACAGTAGCGCTACGCCCTTGCAGGCCGCGTGGTGCCAGTGATTTCGGCTGGTCAGGGCCAGATTTTGATAGGTTCAATGAGGTGGACCACCAGTCAACAATAAACAGTTTTTTTACTGAACAGTGGGAATTATGTACAATAGATAGTGGGTACATAACTTCACAAACGTTTCCTTAACAACATGGAGCAACTTCACAAACAGTCTCTACCTTTTCCAAGCTTTCTTGCTTCTTTCCCCAAATTCCTCCACTTTCGCCACAACCTAGCAGAGTACTACAGTCCAGTAAGTGGGAGTCCTGTCCTCAACCCACGGTTCGGCGTCCTTTTACCTCTAGGGTAGCTAGTTCACCACTATGGCCGTTACTTAGCATCTCTACTTGCTGATGCCTTGGAGCTACTGCCAGGGGTACTCTATTCATCTCACTTTTCCCTGTTCTGTCCCTGCCCGTTACTTCTTTAAGTTACATTATAATCTCGGCGCCGTACTACTAGGCGTCGTGTCCAAGGACCCGTCTCCACTGCATCACTCTGCCTTTGTCACTTTTCCTCATCTCTACTCTGGATCTTGCTATCCACTGCCTCGATCTCCACTCATGTCAGGGACACCCATGTCATACGGCTCTGCTGAATAGTCATACCTTGAGTCTGCTTTCACTGCTGGCTGAGCCCTATCTAACCTCCTGACAGTAAAGTGTCTCTGTCACTTCACTTTAGTCCCTTCCACTCTGGGCTAGTCCCAAACATTAACCCTAACTCTCCCTACTGTAGGGCAGAACACAACATTAATGACTAACGTATGTCACAATACATGTTACACATTACAACAATAAACGTGTCTTCAAGTGGAAACGTGGGCAGTATGTCATCTCCTTACATTTCCCCCTTCTTTAATTATAGCAATCCTCAAACATTGAAGACACTAAAACAGTTTGTCTCACACAAATGATATCAAACACTGCGTGATCCTCTTCTTCTCGTAGAGTATCGCTGACCCTTTCCTACTTGGTTAAGACCCTGGAACCATAACCATTCAAGTCCTTTAACACGGCACCAGTCTATCTGGTTGGTTTGGCCCTCCTTGGCATGGGCCCTGGAACAACAATTGCAAAATATCTCTCTTTGCAGGGAACACACACAGCAAGGGCACAGTGCTTTGCCCCCCCATCAGTCCTTAGGATGGGAACACAGTTCAGTAGCTCACAGCTGTCCACGAGGCAGGAACACAGTCCCTTACAGGCAATGTCCATCATGGATTGGGCTCTGGGCTTAACTGAGGGTAAAGGACCCTCCAGCCACTGCAACGCCTCTCAATTCAGCAGAGGGAAGCGCAATCAGCAAAACAAAACTAGGGAGGGGACCAACACAACTCCATCCATGGAATAAACAGAGCAAAAACACGGAGTTTTATAGGTTATGTATAAAGATAAATATAACTTTATTAGCATATACAAATTAATCAAATACATAATAATGTAAAAAAGACATGTGTAGGAGGGATATAGGGGGTAGCAGCACTGGCGTAAAACACACAGTAGACCGTACTGTTAGAACCTTGCTGTTAGGTTTTTTTTCCTTTGCTGGTCACATGACTTTGTTGGCCTATTTAATCCTGCTCCGCCCTTCTGGCTTTGCTGGACTTCATTGTATATCTACTTTCTAGCTAGCCTGTGCTCTGTATCTAACTCTGTTAGTTTGCTTGGTCTACGGACCTCTATGTTCTATCTATTTTGTTTGTTCGTCTGTCTGCTACTATTTCTGTTAGGAGGTGTCCCATATTCCTCCCAGTCCTTAGTACTTGTAGGGATTCCCTCCCCACATCTATAGGTCTTCGTACAGACTAGATTAGGACTTTAGCAGGTCTGATCGCAGGATCAGGTTCCCTGTTACATCGTAGGGATTCAGCTGAGTCTTATAGTAGGGACAGATCTCCTCTCTTTCCTTAGCTTTGGTAGCAGAACATAACAGTAAGTCCAGCCTGCAAATTCTCTAAGGAAAGATTTTTCTGTTCCATCATGGTGTCGGTTCAGGATTTGGCTCATCGCCTGCAGGGACTCTCTCTGGAGGTGGCCGAACTCCGTCAGCACGTGAGTAACTGTCCTGGAGCACATTTCTTGGAGCCTAAGGTATGTTTGCCGGATTTATTTTTTGGTGAACACCGAGAATTTTTTTCATTTAAAAATGCTTGCTTATTGTATTTTCGTTTGAGACCTAAGTCCTCTGGGGATGAATCCCAGCGCGTAGGGTTCATAATGTCACTTTTGCGCAAAGAGCCTCAGGAGTGGGCCTTTTCTTTGCAACCTAGTGATTCATGCTTCAGATCAGTGGATAGTTTTTTTTCTGCTTTGGGACTATTATATGATGATCCTGACCGTGTCGCATCAGCTGAGACTGAGTTGAGACGTCTAAAACAAGGATCGGGTAATGTGGAAAAATATTGTACACATTTTCGTCGTTGGTCTACTCAAACAGGGTGGAACGATTCTGCTCTGAAAAGTCTATTTCTTGCTGGGCTCAGTGAAAGGGTTAAAGACCTGCTAATTGCTTATCCTACACCTGAGGATTTGCAACAAGCTATGCAATTAGCTATACGGGTGGATAGAAGACTGCGTGCTAGGGTTAATGAGAGCAAATCCTCTGCTATGTCAGTTTCTGGTTATGATAATGTGTGTACTAACAGTGGTGAACCGATGGAGATTGGATCGGTGGCACCTCGCTCTCAAGAAAAAGACCGTCGTTTTTCGGAAGGCTTGTGCTTCTATTGTGGAAAATCTGGTCATTTGATTAAAGGCTGTGAGCTTCGGATGAAGAAAGAAAAAAAAATGGTCAGTCACGCCCGTATTGCCTGTTTAAATTCCAAGGGTATATTTTTAGCTGCTTCCACGATTGCTCAGAAAAAATTAATGGAATTTCGGGTGTTTGTTGATTGCGGGTCTACACTGAATGTAATTGATGGGGGATTCGTGGAAAAACTCAATTTAAAACCTGAACCTTTATCATCCCCCATTGCTGTGGTTTCTGTGGATGGTTCCCCTTTGAAGAATATTACTCTCAAGGTCAGTGAATTTCCTCTCACTATTAATGGTGTTCACCATGAGAAATTGGATTTGGTAGTGTTGAATAACTTGCCTTCTCCAGTAATATTGGGTTTGCCCTGGTTAAAATTTCACAATCCTGTACTGGATTGGTCTACCAGTGAAATTAAATCCTGGAGCCATAAATGTTATGACAAGTGTTGTAATGGGCGTATTGCAGCTTTGGATAGGGGAGAATTGCCTGTTCCTATTCAGGATTTTTGGAGAGTTTTTTCTGAGAAGGAATCGCAGGTTTTGCCTCCCCATAGAGACTATGATTGTTCTATTGAATTTGTCCCTGGAGCGACTCTTCCTAAAAGTCGTTTATTTAACCTTACTATTCCTGAGAGGAAGGCTTTGGAGGAATACATACAGACAAGTTTGGCCGCCGGTCACATTAGGCCCTCTAAGTCTCCTGTGGCGGTTGGATTTTTTTTTGTAAAAAAAAAGGACGGCGGTTTACGTCCTTGTCTGGATTTTCGTGAGATTAACAAAATTACGGTACGCAATCCTTACCCACTGCCATTGATTCCTGATCTGTTTAACCAGTTATTGGGGGCCAAGTGGTTCTCTAAAATTGACCTTAAGGGGGCATACAATCTGTTGCGCATGAAGGAGGGTGATGAATGGAAGACTGCTTTTAACACTCCTGTGGGTCATTTTGAGAATCTGGTTATGCCTTTTGGTCTTACTAATGCTCCTGCATTTTTTCAGAATCTGATTAATGACATCCTTAGACCTTTGATCGGTAAAAATGTGGTTGTGTATTTGGATGACATTTTGATTTATTCGCCAGATCTGGAGTCTCATTGGCGGAGCGTGCGTGAGGTATTACAGTTATTAATGGACAATTCGCTTTTTGCTAAGCTGGAGAAATGTGAGTTCGCTGTACAGAGAATTAGTTTTTTGGGCTACATTATCTCCAGCAAAGGTTTTGAGATGGATCCGGTTAAGGTTCAAGCTGTACAGGAATGGCCTAGGCCTATTGGTTTGAAATCGATACAGAGGTTTTTGGGTTTCGCCAATTACTACAGAAAATTCATAAAAAATTTTTCTAGTATTGTCAAACCTCTGACTGATCTCACCAGGAAAGGTGCTGATGCGGTTCAGTGGACTTCTGAGGCCATTGAAGCTTTTGTGTATCTCAAGGAGAGGTTCACCTCTGCTCCCATCCTTATGCAGCCTGATGTTACTAGGCCGTTTTTGGTTGAGGTTGATGCTTCCTCTGTGGGGGTTGGCGCAGTATTGTCTCAGGATAACGGGGATGGATTACATCCCTGTGCCTTTTTTTCAAAAAAATTTTCGGAGACTGAACTGAATTACGATATTGGTAATCGGGAATTATTGGCTATTAAACTCGCATTTGAACACTGGCGCCACTTCTTGGAAGGTGCGGAATTTCCCGTTCAGGTTCTTACGGATCATAAAAATCTGATATATCTTGATGCTGCCAAGCGCCTGAATGCCCGTCAGGCTAGGTGGGCACTGTTTTTCTCGCGGTTTAATTTCTCCGTTACTTACATCCCTGGTACTAAGAATGTTAAGGCGGATGCCTTATCTCGCAGTTTTTCTCCCATAGTCGGTGCTGAGAAAGAGGAAAACATTTTACAAGAAGGTGTTGTGATAGCTGCTTTAGACTCCGTTTTGGAAGATGAGATTCTTAAAGCTCAGGAGAATGCCCCATCTAACACTCCTCATGGGAGGTTGTTTGTGCCTGAGACCTTTAGGAGAGATTTGTTTGTTGAGTGTCACGAATCTCGGTTGGCAGGTCATCCCGGAATCTCTGAGACCAAGAGACTGGTGGGTCGCAGTTTTTGGTGGCCTGGATGGCAGAAGGAAGTCATTAAGTTGGTGCGCCAATGTACTATATGTGCTAGATCTAAGTCCTCACATACTCCTGCTGCGGGGTTGCTTTGTCCTTTGGAGGTCCCCAGTGCTCCTTGGACACATTTGGCTATGGACTTTATAACTGACCTTCCCCCCTCTGAGGGTTTTACTGTCATCTGGGTGGTCGTGGACCGTTTTAGCAAGATGTGTCACTTGGTTCCCTTCGTCAAACTGCCCTGCGCTAAAACTCTCGCTAAGGCCTTTGTCAAGGAAATTGTCAGACTTCATGGCGTTCCTACTGACATTGTTTCTGATAGGGGTCCTCAGTTCGTGGCTCGTTTTTGGCGTGCCTTTTGTGACAGGTTGGGAATTCATTTGTCGTTTTCGTCCGGATATCATCCTGAATCTAATGGCCAGACAGAAAGGAAAAACCAGGATGTTGAGCAGTTCTTGCGTTGTTTTGTGGCAGACAATCAAGAGGGGTGGTCTGAGTTTCTGCCACTTGCCGAATTTGCTCTGAACAATCATACATCTTCTTCTGCTGGTTGTTCGCCTTTTTTTTGTTGTTCTGGGAGACATCCGTCGTTTGGGTCGTTCTCCAAGTTGGGATCTGCCGTGCCTGAGGAGGAGAATTTTTCCGGTGATTTGGAAAGAGTTTGGACGGATGTGCGTGGTAATCTTCAGGATGCCAACAGAAAATCTAAAGACTACTTTGATAGGAAACGACAGGAGGTTTTGTTCACTGTTGGTGACATGGTTTGGTTGTCCTCTAGGAATCTGCGGTTGAGGATTCCTTCTAAGAAATTGGGTCCCAAGTTTGTAGGGCCCTTTAAGGTGCTTCAGGTTGTCAACCAATCTGCTGTTAGGTTGGAGGTTCCTACCTCCTGGAGAATTAATCCGGTCTTTCATGTCTCTCTGTTAAAAAAAGCTGTTGTGTCGGATGGTGACGCCTCTGCCTCTGTTCCTCCGGTGGTGGAGGACGGGGAATATGAAATTTCTCGCATCCTTGACTCTAGATGGTATAGAGGTAGTTTGCAGTATCTTGTGGCCTGGAAAGGTTTCGGACCCGAGGATAACTCTTGGGTGAGGTCAGATGATGTTTCCGCGTCCAGACTTATCAGAGCGTTTCACAGGAGATTTCCTGATAAGCCTGGTCCTAGGGGATCCGGAGGATCCTCTTAGAAGGGGGGGTACTGTTAGAACCTTGCTGTTAGGTTTTTTTTCCTTTGCTGGTCACATGACTTTGTTGGCCTATTTAATCCTGCTCCGCCCTTCTGGCTTTGCTGGACTTCATTGTATATCTACTTTCTAGCTAGCCTGTGCTCTGTATCTAACTCTGTTAGTTTGCTTGGTCTACGGACCTCTATGTTCTATCTATTTTGTTTGTTCGTCTGTCTGCTACTATTTCTGTTAGGAGGTGTCCCATATTCCTCCCAGTCCTTAGTACTTGTAGGGATTCCCTCCCCACATCTATAGGTCTTCGTACAGACTAGATTAGGACTTTAGCAGGTCTGATCGCAGGATCAGGTTCCCTGTTACATCGTAGGGATTCAGCTGAGTCTTATAGTAGGGACAGATCTCCTCTCTTTCCTTAGCTTTGGTAGCAGAACATAACACGTACCATATCACATAGTTTGAGGACTGGGGAGAACACCAAACTCAGGCATCATAAAAGGCTAAAAAGCTTAACAAGACCAAATGGTATATAGGCAATATGAGACAATGTCCTTAAAGTTAAATAGCCATAGTTACAGTACAAAAACAAGACCTGATGCTGGTGTACCTATCAAAGCATGGAAGTCCGTCCAAGATAAATAGAAACTATATGGTTTACCCTGAGTGAGCACAGCGCCCAAGATGACAAATAGTTATCTACCGCTTCCCGACGCGCGTTTCGCGTAGAGCATACACGCCTTTATCAAGGGAAGGTACAAGTGTTGTGTTTGAGGACCTTAAAATACCCAGGTAGCCGATCACGTGGTGCACCACGTGATCGGATCGTGGCCAATAGCATTATGTGTGCGGCACATGCGCACGGAGCAGAACGGGCCCAGCACAAGCTGCCCGGCGGTCACATGTGGGAGTGCACAGCAACAAGCTGTGTGGGCACGGATGAAAGACGCCTGTCTGCAGGGCCAGGAACAAGAATGTGCCGGGCGTACGCGCACCACAATACCAGGGCAGGTAAGTATAGACATGTAATAGCAAACATACATTTTCACAGGAAACATAATGCATCGGAAAAAACAGATTCATAAGAAAAGAACATAAATCAAACATAAAAATTGAATGAGGTAGACGTGTCCTGTGAAAATGAGATGACTGAAGAGTATAGATGTTTATTTCAGGCTCATATCTAAAAATAGAGAGGGCCAAACTGGGCAAATAGGGACAAAAAACAGAAGAGAGCAAAAAAAGAGAATAAATTTAGTGACAAAAAAACAACAACACGTAGAAAATTAAAAATGCTGAAAACACAACACCAAAAAGCACCATAAAAACCACTTAATTAAAAACAGTAATGGAGGAAGAGAAAACGCATGTGGCGGCCACGAATCATAGGAATGGGGAAAAGCTAAGAGATTCATTCAGTCCCCTGGGGGCCATCGTGTCCAAAGTGACGATCCACTTGGTTTCACGTTAAGTCAAGATGCGGTTAACGTTACCGCCCCTAGCACCAAGATGGACGATATCAATGCCCCGGATAGAGAGTGATCTAGCATCACAATCATGGAATTGATGAAAATGGGGTGGAAATGTTTTAAGATCAGGGGGGCCGTCACCAACTTGGCTGTGGTGATGGCCCTGACGTGCTCCTGAACTCTGACTCTGAGCTCCCTGGATGTGAGACCAACATAAATAAGTGAGCATCCACAGGTAGCATAATAAATAACATTAGTGGAGCTGCAGGAGATCCTATGTTGAATTTGAAACTGTTTATCTCCTGCTGCAGGAGTGCGCGCAGGCCGCACCCATGGCCGTGCCGCGTTGCTGGAGGTAAAATTGATCCTTAAAAATAAAAAAATTATGGGTCAAGCTAAAACGCAGCAGCTCGAGAATAAACCTGCATAGAGGGCCGTCCAGGTTGGAGGCGCCGAGGAAGAGGCGGACTGCCTACAGCCCATCAGCGTGGGCTATGCAAGTGTAAAGTGTTTCTCATCGACTGTAACTAAGAGGGTGTCTGAATCCACAAAGACGCCATCAACCCGGGTAAGGATGTCCGTCGTGTCCGTGATGTATGATGGAATAGTCTCCACCAGTGGCTTGAGGTAAAAGTCCACAAATTTACAAATTGGTTCACAGAGACTCTCCATCCCAGACACGATTGGCCGTCCAGGTGGGTTGACCGTGTCTTAGTGAATCTTTGGCAGTAAATGAAAAGTAGAGATTTTAGAGAAACGTACTGTTAGCCCATCAAGGACCTTTTTTCTGATAATACCTGCCTCAAAGGCCTTGCCTAATATGGATTGGAGTTCTGCCGAAAAAGAGGCTAACGGATTGTACGATAACTTGGTATAAGTATTTTTGTCACGTAACTGGCGTAGTGCCTCCTTTTCATAAAGAGTGCACGGCCACACTACAATGTTCCCCCCCTTGTCTGCTTGTTTAAACACCAAGTCGGGATACGACTAGAGTTTTGTGATAGCTGCCCTCTGGGGATATGTAAGGTTGTCATGTCCACGTACAGTGGATAGTTTCTTGAAATCCTCAGAGACCAGCTTAGTAAATATCTCAACTGCAGGGCTAATAGACAAGGGGGGAAAACGTGTGGATTTAGGGAGGATATTAGGAGGAAACCTAACTCTATCTACAGGGACCTGTTCACCGAGGAGGTCCTCCAATGTCTGTAACGCCTCCTTCTCGGCAGGACTCATCAAAGAAGGAATAGTTGCAGCCTTGAAATGGAGTTTCTTTAAAATTTATTTACGTGAAAAGAGGTTTAGGTCCTTGAGGGCTGTAAAGAAATGGAACCCGTTAGATGGTGAAAAAGTTAGGCCCATACAGAGCACCAGAAGTTCATGCTCAGAGAAAGTGTACATGGAAAGGTTAATCACCTGCAGACTCCCCTGAGTGTCACTCCCAATCCATCTGTAGCTAACAATGCGAGGGAGTCCCAGATACGTGGATCATAGATCCTCTGGACCTTGGCTCTCCGGAACCTGAAACTGCTCAGATCATGGGGTGCAAAAAGCACAAATTGAGTTCTTCCAGCTTCAGACTCCTTTTTTTTTTTCTTCTCCTAGCTGGTCTTCCTCTGACCTCACTCAGACCTAAGTTTTTCTTCTTGACCCAGCCTCCTATACGTGCACCATAGAGTGAGCACCCTGGGCCACATACACAGCAACGAAGTGGCCCAGTGGGAGGGACCCTCTTGTTGTACTGCGCCATTAACTGCAATTTTAAAGTCTGTACTTGACGCCATTTTAGACCACGTAATGGTCACCATCCTCCATGCAATCCAAGTCTCCCCCGCATCACTTTGCTCTTCCTGGTGCAAAACTCAATCTTGTCGACTACACCAAGTGTAACGTGGCATGGGGCAGTAGCTGTGGGCGAGGCACTCGTCTTTCATGCTCCAGCATGCTACATGAAGATGTGGTCCTGGTTGAGTGTGTGGACTTTGTCTACGGGGGCGCTACACCATTGCAGGCCTCGTGGTGCCATTGACTTTGTCTGACCAGGACCAGATGTTGATAGGTTCAATGAGGTAGACCACCAGTCAACAATAAACAGTTTTTTACTGAACAGTAACTTAGTGTGAATTATGTACAATCGGGTGCATAACTTCACGAACGTTTCTTGGTGTAGTCAACATGGAGCATCTTCACACATGGTCTCTCTACCTTTTCCAGGCTTTCTTGCTTCTTTCCCCAAATTCCTCCACTTTCACCACAACCCAACACAGTGCTACATTCCAGTAAGTGGGAGTCCTGTGCACAACCCACAGTTCTGTGTCATTTTTACCCCTAAGGTAGCTAGTTCACCACTATGACCGTTAACCGTTACTTAGCATCTCTGCTTGCGGATGCCTTGGAGCTACCGCCAGGGATACTCTCTTCGTCTGACTTTTCCCTGTTCTGTCCTGGCCCGTTACTTCTCTGAGTTACATTATAAACTTGGGGCCGTACTGCCAGGTGTTATGTCCAAGGACCCGTCTCCACTGCATCACTCTGCCTTTCTGTCGCTTTTCCTTGTCTCTATTCCAGATCTCGCTATCCACTGCCTCGATCTTTACTCATGTCAGGGACACCCACGTCATGGCTCTGCTGACCAGTCAGACCTTGAGTCTGCTTTCAATGCAGGCTGAGCATAACTAACCTCCTGACAGGAAAATGTCTCTGTAATGACTAATGCATGTCACAATACACCTTACAACAATACACGTGTCTTCAAGGGGGAACGTGGGCAGTATGTCCATCTCCTTAACTGATATAGTATTTGCCATTACTACCTCTTACGGTTGGGCATTCCACAGTCTGGCTGCTCCATCTGTAAAGAATCCTTTCCTATATAGATGCTAGAATCGCCTTTCCGTCACACATAATGAATGCCCCCTGGTCCTTTGTGAGGCCTGGATGGAATAAATCATGTGCTAGTCCTTTGCATTGACCACACATGTATTATACATATAAATGAGATCTCTTTTGAGACGTCTTCTTCCAAGCTTGACAAGCCAACCTTTCCAACCTCTTATTATAGGAGAGGCCTTCCATCCCTTGTACTAATCTAGTTACCTACCTTAGAACTGACTCTATCCTTTTTGAAAATGTGGATTCCAAAACTGGATCCCATGTTCTAGATGTTGCCTTACAGGTGATTTATAGAGGGGTAATAATACATTGGGATTACGGGATTTTATCTCTCTTTTTATACATTCTAAAATCTTGTTTGCTTTTGCAGCTGCTGCCTGACATTGAGTACTGCTGCTCAGCTTACTTGTAACCAGAATACCCAAGTCCTTCTCCTGTTTTGTAGTCCCGAGTACATTCCCATTACTTTCCTTTCCAATCTTTAATAAGGAGTAGATTACAAGTTTGCTTGTTTTTACTAAGCGCTATTATAGCCATCTATTGAGATGGGAATAACCCTTAAATTTCAATAGAAACTCTTTAGCATTGCTTCTATCCTAAGATAGACATTCCAGGTAGACATGTCACAGAATTATTCTGTCGGTGTACACAGATCCTATATGTCACCTAAGTTGCTTCCACAAGATATTGTATAATCCTTTGAAAGCTGTGGTTATGGGGTTGATACGTCATGCATTGCAAACCTCCATATTCCTCCACAAAAAAAGTAAGTGCACCTGGATTTACATTATGGGTGCATAGTAGTCTATGGACACCGTATTAGCTGCATAATATGACTGTGCATGGTTACCATGTTTCATTTGTTGCTGAAAAGAAAGGTTTCCTCGGCTTCATGTGATCTTACTTTGCTTCTTTACCAGTGATTTCCATTATCTGCACTAGTTCTCTCTCCAACATTGTCACTTACCTATTACCTAATGCAAGATGTTGGCAAACGCAGCAGGTGTGGAGCTGTCATTTACTGCGGTAGAAGAACTAAGAGGCTGTTGAATATTTATGTAACCACATTCACCACATTGTTTGCTTTAATAATTGTGGTTACAGATGGAGCCTTTTTTTTAACTGATTGATTTAGAAACTAAATTATTGTTACATTTTTCTAACATAATTGGAGGAATGCTCAAAGGATTGTGCGGGATTAGAAAAGCATGGCAGCTTTCTTGCAAACCCAGCTCCTTGACTATTTGCGGGTTGAGTCAGATTTTTCATCTTTTTTTAAATTGACGAACTGAAATATCCCACAAAGCCTGTCGACAGGTTTGACACAATATTTAGGCGGAAAAAAAAAACGCCATTTTTTTTATTACTTGACCACATCTTATTTGTCATTTCATACAATGCCTGTAGAAAAACTTGGTCTTACTGCCGTCATCTCCCCTAAACAGTTAAAACTGCTTTTGATGCTCGTATTCATTTAAGATGTCCAGGAACTGCCCCTATTCTCATGTTATGTAACTTGCCCGTCCATACTTTTGGAGTAGGCAGTTTCTCTTGATCAGCATTTTGCCAGCACTATAGGTGCAGGAACTTCCCTTGCCTCAATTCCAATCATGTACTACTCCTAACATTGTTCAATTGCCTGCCCCTGAAATTAAAGCCTGCCTCTTTGTTAGGCCTGTATGCAGTGTGTCAGACAGGAGAGCAGGAGCAGAGGGACAACAACAGAGATAAAGCAAATCTGTCATCAGGTTTCTGCGGCCCCATGCCTCAATTCAAAGCATGGGCTCTCCTGACATTGTCCATTTCGTAATCCGAAAGCAGCATGATTTAGGGGCAGAGACTCTGATTTCAGCAGTGTATTGTTTACTTGGCTTCTTGCTGTAGTTTTGATCAAAGACTGTTTAATGTGTTGCAGCTGTAGTTGCTCTTTCAGTGAGACTAAGTTCACATGAGTTCATCCAGAAAAAAACGTACGACTTTTCATCTGTATTGTCATCTGTTTCCAATCTGCATGGCATCCATTTTTATACAACAGTAGTTATTAAAATTTACAAGACCCAAATACAGGTTCCCATGTCAAGAATTGCAACGTAGCCATAAAAGTCTGATGCTTTACGGTTGATTCACGTGAGATCCAATTTTTTTTGTGCACTCATAGACTTCAATAGGCAAATCTCATCCAAAACATGGAACAGACTAATGCATGCTGCGATATTTGTCGCCTGGATATTTGGCCCATGGAGAAAAAAATGGTTATATGAAGAAGCATATTGAATAACATAGGTTGGAGTGCTGTGACTTTCTTTCATAGAAAACACTTACGGTCATCTGAACGGAGCCTGATAAGTTCTTGCTATGTAGTTCTCGATATGCATGCGCTCCTGTTATCCCTGCTGGCAGCTTTTTTGCCTATGCACAGTGTAGGCAGCAGCTGTCATAGTGGATATGATGGATCGATGATCAATCATGACCCGGTTGATGGAGTCTCAATATCAGTTATGATTATTTTTTTAACTCCCATGATAGGTCCTGATTTTGTCAGAATTTCTATTATCTAACTGGATAGAATAGTACAGCACCCTATATTATTCTAAGATTCAAAACGCAACAAAAATCTGATACAAAAGAAGTAACAATAAAGAGTGAACAAAGTCCAATTTTTCAAAAATGATACAAAGTGTTAAAGTTAGACTTGCTGCATGCAGCACTATTTTTCTGATGGGCCACTTGGTGGAAACCCGACAGACCCCATTATAGTCAATGGCCTCGATTCATCTAGACTGACATTGTACACATCAGTATTGATGAGGGGCGTGATGGAGTCAGAGGCGCCTGATTCATTAAGAGGTGGATGCTTCTTAATGAATCATTTGCATCTGAAAAGTGGTGTATGCCTTCATGCGCCTCGCCTGAAATCCTACTGCTGTCAGAGACTGGTGTAAGATTTGTGCTATAAGGTATGAATTAGATGAGCGGGCGCCACCACGTTGATGTTACAGATGGTAGGAGTCGGCGTAACGTGACTTATAGGAAAATGAAATATGCAAATAGCCTCTTCAATTTGAAACAGGACTAGAACTCTAGTGCCACCTATTAGAGGAAGTAATCCTAAATGTCAATATCGACCCTTTAATGAGTCTTGTCACATGAGTTAGGATAAGAAGCCAAACAAGAAGCTCTATTTATAGACACGTGTTTCGGGTGCATGCCTCTCATCAGGGCAAAGCGAGAGTACTGGATTGGCTAAGTAAGAGACTCTAACAAGGGGTCAAAGAGGAAAAGTTTCTTCTTGTGGAGAGTGCCAAGTCAACATGTATGGCCTGTAAGTCTCCTTATTCTGACTTGGAGCTCTCCACAATGAGAAACTTTACCCTTTACAACCCGTATCAGAACCTTTCATCCAGCTAAACCAATCCTCCTGCTTTAAACTGATGAGGGGCAAACACCCCAAAACATGTGTCTGCAAATGGAGTTTCTGGTTTGGCTTCTTATTCTAAATCATGTGGCAAGGCCCTTTAAAGGGTCAATATTGAATTTTAATGATTTCTGCCTCCAATATATGGTCAGAATGATACTTTGTTTCTAGCACACTTTCTTATGCATTAATTCAAGTTTCTTACTGGATTTTCTCCTTTCATTTCCTTTAGGGATTCAAGCATCTCCGATTGATGAGAATATTGAAATCTGAAAAAATTTGAGACATCAAAATAATCTGCAAGACCACCCACCCCATGGTCAACACTACTGAAGCACTGCTTCTACAATCCTTCACCTTTGTCTGCTTTAGCGTACTGGGCAATAACATTTATAAATTCATATGCAAGATCCCTATGCAAAATTTATCTTTACTCCACTATATCTCATGCATTAAGTTAGCCGTCATCTTTATTAGATTCATCTGTTGACTCAGTGCTTAATGCTATTGGCTATGCCTAATTTGCTACATACTGTCGGTGTTTACTTTGTCCATTTTATTTTATATCACTATTTTAGGTAAGGATTTTATATTTCCTTCCAATATTTATTATATAGCTTTGAAATATTCCTTACCTTTATCACTACTGTGAATTTGGTCATTGCTGCTTGTTTTGCTCCCTCTGCCACTCAATTTACGTTCCCTTTAATCCTGTTGGGCCTATAGAAAGTGTTCCGCTTTTTGCCGCACACACACTCTGAAGGGAGGTAAAAAAAGAAAAAGTTTTATTATTACATGGATGAGAAGTAGGAGAAGGGAAATTTTGCAAGAGATCTGTATGTGAAGTTTGAAAGGTGGAGAAATATGGATGTGCAGGGCATGTGTTAGGCATATGCTACACATGTGTCTGCTCAACATCTGGCCTGGGAACATATGTTAGGAATCCACTGGGGGCTGTAACATCACATCTACATCAGGCAAAAATCTTCATTCCATAGCTCCTTCATTACGCAAAAAAAAACTAGAATAGCCTGAAAGAGCTAGAAAATGTAGAGAAAAGAGGGCAAGTATCATGACATGTGGACGCTCATCAAACAGATTGAGAATGAAGCCACAGCATGAAGGTCCAGTAGATCAGAGGAACCAAGAGTAAATTTTACAACATGGAGGACAGTCATACATTTATTTGTGTAGTTGAAGAAAAGTACCACAAGCCAATAAAACAGGCAGACATTGAATAAAGATATATGTATATTCCTTTTCATTGAAGTTGCTGTGGTCATTGTATGTTCCTCCATTGTATTAGTGGTATTTGGGTGGTGAAGACCAAGATGCGATGCTTGAAGATACCTTTTTGGACCTTTTTCTTTTTGACCTGTTGGGGAAGACCCAATAGAGAAGATCCCATCCTTCAATACAAGCAAGAACTGGTTTTGAGAGCTGAAAGGTTGAGATTACTCTCTATGAAAGATTCTTGTAGACTTGGTCAAGAAAGAAGAACCTTGGTTAATCTCCAAGTCCATCCGCATGAAGTATACCCTAAACGAGAGTATTGGTTCAGGACGTTAGACAGGAGTGTGGAATGTCTCTTAAAGGATGGATCCGAGGATTGTAGCGTAACAATGCAAAAAGGAGATAAGAGCAGAGATACAATCAGTGGCACATCAGATGATTGGAACATGATCAACAATAACAAATATAGACACTTTTCCAAAAGGTCCAGCAGACGGTCCCTCAGGAGAAGTACTAAAACAGTGTCAGAACATTTTGCTCCACTGAAAAGAAACAGAAGATATCCCAGAAATACAGAGTTAAGTAATATGCAAAGGATATTATCAAATTACTCTGTACCCTTTTCACTACAAAATAACAGTCCTGTTGAAGGCTCCATCTACTTCTCTGGTGCACACAGTCAGTTGGTGTTAAATCCAGAAGCCAAGCAGCAAATACCTCGAGAAACTTTCACTGTAGAACTATGGGTGAAGCCAGAAGGAGGCCAAAATGGTCCAGCGGTCATAGCAAGTAAGATGAAATCTTGGTATACATGTTCATTTGTCTTTACCTAAATTTAGGACACCCTTTGATATTTGTACGAAGTAGAAGGAATTATCCAATTAATTCTCTGTCTATTGGAGTAGCGGTCGCTCTTGTGCACTTGAGATCCTATAGTTCTATAGAAGTAAAAAAAATTGCGGTAACGCATGTGCACTGCACTTCTCTCGAAGACACATAAAAGTGACCGGCGCAATGGCTACATATGTGCACTGCACCTCTATTCATACAGGAATTTTGGACCCCTAATCTTAATGGGTGCCCCAGAGGTCAGTTCCCAAGCAATCATATATTTATTGCTTGTCTTGCAAATAGATAATACATGTTAGTTGTATAATAAAATAATAGCCTATTGTTTAAATGAGGCTTTTATGTAATTTTCTTTTCTTTTTTTCACAATTATAAATCAAAAAATTTAAATCTTGCATTTTTTATACCAAGTTTAATATTAGGCCCATATTTTCTGTTCTGTACAAAATACTTTTGTGCAGTCTCATTAACATCACACACTGTAGTCAAAATGTAACACCTCTATATACAGATTAGACCCCCTTCACACGTTCGCTTAAAAAAACGTACCTGTCTGTTTTTCCTATCCGTGTGGTTTTCTGTCGGCCATACGTGTGTACATGTTTACCATCCGTGTGCCGACTCTGGCACTTTGCCTCAGCTCTTTCTGATAGCCCTGATGTGTTGGCAATCGGTGTAATGGTAGTTGGGGTTGATGTCAGCTGAGAATTGTCCAAAAACGCATCTGGAATCAAGCCCTGTTAGTAATGGAGAGATGTCTGTCAGACAGCCCCATTACTAACCCAGTAATAAAAAGAAAAAGCACACACACAAAAATACTTTATGTAAAAAAGCACTCCCCAACTCTTTCCCTGGTTCACCAATTTATTAAAAAACTATATATATCCCATGCAGGTCTGACATAGTCC
This sequence comes from Phyllobates terribilis, assembly GCF_046119375.1. Lineage (NCBI taxonomy): Eukaryota > Metazoa > Chordata > Amphibia > Anura > Dendrobatidae > Phyllobates > Phyllobates terribilis. The sequence goes on along the minus strand of NW_027362768.1, from coordinate 140,495,856 downwards.
AGAGAATCTGACGTATTCCACAAATGGAAACCTGAAAAGCATAATAAGAGAGGAGTAAAAACAATACCCTGTCCCTCGTTCACCAATTTATTATAAAAAAAGTTCCCACGCAGGTCTGACATAGCCCAGCGCTTCCCACAAGGTTCCCCGCATGTGGCTCACGCTGCACTCCTCGAGACCCGGCGTCTGTGAAGAACAGTAACTTTATTGACGTCACCGCTCATGAGCGTCAACGGCTCACACTGTGCTCCGTGAGACCTGGCGTCTGTAAAGACCAGTAACTTTACTGACATCACCGCTCATCAGAGTCAACAGCTCACACTGTGCTCCGCGAGACCCAGTGACTGTGAAGAGCAGTAACTTTACTGATGTCACCGCTCATCAGAGTCAACGACTCACACTCCGCTCCGTGAGACTTGGCGTCTGTGAAGAGCAGTAACTTTACTCACGTCACCGCTCATCAGAGTCAATGGTTCACACTGTGCTCCGTGAGACCTGACGTCTGTAAAGACCAGTAACTTTACTGACATCACCGCTCATCAGAGTCAACGACTCACACTCCGCTCCGTGAGACTTGGCGTCTGTGAAGAGCAGTAACTTTACTCACGTCACCGCTCATCAGAGTCAATGGCTCACACTGTGCTCCGTGAGACCTGGCGACTGTAAAGACCAGTAACTTTACTGACATCACCGCTCATCAGAGTCAACGGCTCACACTGTGCTCCGTGAGACCTGGCGACTGTGAAGAGCAGTAACTTTACTCACGTCACCGCTCATCAGAGTCAATGGCTCACACTGCGCTCCGCGAGACCCGGCGACTGTGAAGAGCAGTAATTTTACTGATGTCACCGCTCATCAGAGTCAACGGCTCACACTGCGCTCCGCGAGACCCGGCGACTGTAAAGAGTGGTGATGTCAGTAATGATATTGTCATCCATGTGCATGTGTACGGTACGTATTGTCATCTGTTCTGCTGGAAAAAAAACAACATGTGATAGACTAAAATGGGTATGCGTGTGAACGTGTCTCCGGTACATGTGAATACGGAAGCCACAAGTACTGGAAACATGGACGTGTTAAGGGGGCCTAACACAGGGTCCACCATTCACAAAAGATGATGTCATAACTCACCTTCTCCCCTCCCTTCACCATGACCTTTGCTCAGACCAAAGCATGTCTAGAAACCTTTTCTGTATAAGTCAATGAGTTGGAAGCAATCTAATGCTGCTTATGTCTACTCAGCTGCTGAAAAAAGCAGGACGTATGAGTCTAGTATTAGGCCTAGTGACCAGTGTGAAAATTGTTTATGTATTTCTAAACTTTTTTAATATAAAGATATGGAAAATAAAATAAAAACATGTTATCATACATTTTAGAAAAAAATAAATTTAAATGAAAAGTTTGATTTAAAAAAATATGTCATTTTCTGATGACACATTCCCTTTGAATATATAATTATTAGAGATGAATGAACTGATTTGGTCAGAATCTAATCTGTGTAAAATTATTAGGAATTAATTCAACTTTAACAATTTGATTTGCACAAATCAACAAAGAAGGTCACTGTCATTTTACACATTACAAAAGATTGCATCGGCCATAGAAGGCTCACATATCCTCGGGCACGGACGGGTGGGTTTCTTAACAATGCCTTAAGCCAGATAATCAGGAGGGATTATCATAGTTTATATAAAAGCACAGGCAGGGAATGCAGCAGCCATTTTGTAGCGAATCTGGATAGTGAGAAGATGTCACAGTTAACAGCTTAGCCATAAAACACTGACGAATCTGTACAGAAAGTATGTGACAACATTGAAGTGAAAAACGATTACCATCCATTTACTTATAGCCATATACTGTCTGTTGAGGTCACTTTGACATCATGACTAAGGTGGTGTTTGTGTTAAAGAGCTTGTAAATGATTGCATACAATTCTAGGAACCTCAGAGTGTTAGATATGTCTTTTCAGGGCAATTGAAGTATTGCAGTTTATGGCAAATTGATTCTGAAGCTTTGAGAAAAATTTGGCCAAAGCTCATAAATTCATATTTCGAACCTCCTTTTATATTCCCATAGCTACTAGGGACAATTTAATAACCCTTAGAGTAACCTGAGGTGGGCATATTTCATCTGTATTCTTGATTTATTCACGTTACTTAGTGTAAATAATTATTTATCCAATGCCATAAGTAAATAAATCAGTGAAAGTCAATCATTTATACATTATTAATAAAAGTAATAACAATATTCAAAATCGCTCAAGATTAGTCAAACATTGCCGATTTCTTCCAATACTAGAATCACGCCTGTCTACACTGTAGGAACGGTATTGGAGATCAATCACATTTAAGGTGCTGTCAGACGGCCATATTAATTGGACCAAGATCGGAACGCAGTGCACGGACTGGCCGGTGGCTCTCCCGACTCGAGCTTGACAGCTTCTTGTAATTCTTTGCAAATGTCACGCTCAGGTCAGGAGAGATGCCAGCCAGTCCATGCTCTGCGTTCTGATTTCGGTCCGATTTATACGCCCGTCTGAATGCCCTCTTACCTTAAGCTGAGCTGTAATTCCAGGCAAAGCCCATGGACAGGTGTGGTTTAGCTCTGGAGGAAAGTAGTCATGTATTTCTTATCCTGCAAAGTCCTTTTAATGAAAACCCAAAGTTTTATTGGAATGTTCATCTTTGACAATCATTTTGTATTTAATTATTTAAATATTGAAAATGATTACAATTCTGTGCTGATTCATCTTTTAATCCATCGGAGTTCAATTTTTCTCATAAAGAGTTGCTAACCCTCTGGATAGAGAAAAATATGTAGAAGATAACATGATGGATACCTGTAGCTGACAGTACCGGGAGCTTAGGGGCTTACTTCATACTGTTATATTTTCAACTTAAAAAGGTTATCCTGTAAATCATTTTACACAAAAAGTCCTGAACTGCTGTTAATAGCTGTTGTAAAATCATTTTCAGTATTTCAAGTGTAAAAATATATTTTCTTTTCTCCTTAAAACAGAAATAAACAAATAAAAGCTGTAGTTTATAACAAATTTGCCCTCTTTGTTTCTGGTGGAGACGCTGGTATTGGTGCGGATGATGCTTCTTAGCCAATGTGATTGTCCTGCTGACCGATAGCAAGGGATGATTGCAAGGTGTGAGGACACAACTTCTAATCTTAATTAGCCAGGCATCTAAATTCGTTAGGCCAGGAGAAATACACTATTAGTTTATGTTGACATTTGAATTTATGTGTTTTTCTTTCTTCGGGTGGAACAAGAAACATGGACTTTTGTCATAAGTCTGAATGTTGACTTCTCTTGGTCTGTCAACAATGAATGTTTGCTAAATATGTTAATTAACCATTGTGTGGACTCTGTGGCTTGGTGACTCACAGAGCAAAGGAGTATTAAGTTATGCAAATTGATTAAATGCTCAAACAATGAGACATGAGCCCAGCACCTTCCCCCCTGACCTGTAAAAGATGATCTGAACCACAGATGTACATATAAACAGGGATTTCTATCATGCTGCTAAGAGAATGAGAGAGATTCTTCAGAACAGCAGATTGGTAGCATGGCTCCATCCCGAGGGACACAGATTTGGATTCTACAGGATGCCAGCCTAAGGGAACACTGCCCTGGCTGTAAGATTACAGATCTGCTTCATTGACAATCATTGACCCTATGGAGACGTTTGGGGAAACCAGAATTGTGATTCTCTGGTCACCTGGTCCCATGGATATGTTCTGAGATGCCAGGTTGGGACCATTCGGTCACCTGGTCCCATGGAGTAATTTGGGGAAAGCCAGGATTGTGACCCTCCGGTCACCTGGTCCCATGAATATGTTTGGGTTAGCCAGGTTGGGACCATCCGGTCACCTGGAACCCACGGATACACCCGGAGAAATCCAAGTTGGGACCATCTTGTCATCTGGATCCATGGATATGTTCAGAGAAAGCCAGGGTGGGATCTTCGAGTCTTCTGGCCATGTACCTCAATGGACTGTCAGCTTCCTAATCTTGCTGCTACCTCCTCTCTGTGGGTACCTGCCAAAAGCGGGGGACCCTGGTTGAGTTAGTTGTCCCTGGAAGTCCCAAAGTCGCAGTTGATCTATTCCCGGCAGGCCAGCGAAAGGGTGAGACTGTGTAATTTTGCACCATCTTGGGTACTTTCTGGGACTGTTCTATATGTTATTGTCTCTTTGGTGGTTCAATAACTGTTTAACCCTCACCCTATGTTGACTGAGTAGTATTATGCCCATGGAAAACCCCGTGTCTTCACACAAGGGCTCGCAGTTTCTTGACCAATAGGCATTCTAGGTATTCTATTGGAGCTATCTCCGATCGCTGCAGTTTAAAGTGGTTGTCCGGTCTCGTAAGAAAAGTCTGCAGTCAATCAATGCGCACACTGTCAAGAATCACCTATATTCCCCGTGCAGGTCACGTGCTCAGTAGTTTCATCCAGATTCTCTCACCTGCATGGGAATATAGGTGATTCATGACAGTGTGCGCATTGATTGACTGCAGACTTTTATTCCACGCACTGACAGAATGGAGAAGATGAAGACATTTTTTATCCATCTTCTCATCGAAGAGGAACGGATCACACTATGTTGACACTCTGATCAAACTCGGATCAGGGTCTGATCAGCGTGTGATTAGCATACTTGATCCGAATTTCTCGGATGACAAAAAAAAATCACTCACCCCCCTTTAGAGATTTAATTTAAGAAGTTTGGATTTCATGCCTGATGACAGATCCACTTTAAGGGGGATTTCCTTTTGAAAGGTTATTTTCATCATCATAAACTGTTATAATTGCAAAGTGCTTGTAAAAACGTTTGCAAATTACGTGTTTTAAAAATCCTTTCTGTTCTTAAAAATAGAGGGTTTTTGTTATGACTGCTAAAGCACATTCACACGGGTAACGTACAAACCAGGGGAGCAAATATCTGAACCTCACAGTTCCCTGTTCAGACTAGGAAAAAGCCCTCCTCTGACCCAGGTCTGTACCAGCCTGAACGCGGAGGCTGGCACCCTAAAATAACACAATGGCGCCCTCACTCAACGATGGCTTACACTCAATGTCCTTAGCAGCTCCTAGAATCGCTAAAGTAGTAAAGGAATCACACACAAAACCACTGCAACCAACTTATACTACAGCAAAGTGAATGAATCCAACAAAGACTATCACCAGCAGGGGAAATATAAAGCTGCACCTGAAAGGTGATAGAACAGACCAACAAGTAAATGAAGAACACCTGTTACCCAAAACCAACAGAAATAAAGATAAGAGAACGAAGAAGAAAAGGTGTATCTGCTGTAGCTCAGCAGAAAAAGACGCCAACCACAGGATCAAGGGTTCGAATCCAGACGTATGGCAGTTTTTTATTTTATCGTTTATTGCTTATTGCCTTGCTTAACAGCCACCTCTGCAATTTATCAGTGGTGGCCAGATTCCTAATCAAAGTACACAGTCCTTACAAGCCATTTTCCATATACATTGTAAGTACTGCTCTAAAACAGGCCGGCACACCGTATCTGGCTGGCTTCAGAGCCCCTCCGCTGCCTGTGCTTGCAGCATTGGAGAGTATAGAGTTTGAGTCAGCGGCACAACACAACCATGCTACCGGTCTGAAATGTCAATCATCAGGATCACACCGCCCCACCTCAAGCACTAAGACAAGAGACAAGAGGCAGGGGAGCAATGTGCTCCTGATGACAAATGAAATGATGAAGAAAAAAAACCTCTAATTCACCCTCAATGCAAAATTGTTACTTGAATACTGATTGTGCCCTTGTATAATTGTGCAATGTATGGCCACAGTATCCGCACTGTTAGAAGAATGATTCATGTAAATTGTTCTCTTCATTATGGAAATTCTCGATTGGTAAAATACAAGTTAAATGTGTGAGGAACGGATTCTTGATTTTCAGATGAGAAGTGTTAAAAGGTGAGGCAGCCATGGCTATCATCAGTCTCATCTGAGATCACACAAATGAGTTCCTTGGTACATCATTTTAATTCCAATTAGCTCTTTTACCTACTCTGTGCATCATGTGGGCTTATAATTTATTTTTTAGGACTTCTGCTGATTAAAACAAGGACGTATCCATTGCTCCACAATGAATAATTCAGTAGCTATTGATCAAACTGCAAATGTTTCTGAGAAATTTAATTCATAGGCTGATGTGCTTTCTTGCATAAAAGCTCTGGAGCAAGAGAACATAGCACTGACATAGACTGTAAGATGGTACTAGTAAAAGCACTTAAAGGGATATGTCATAAATTAATATCTGAGATGGCTATACCTGTTTAAAGCTTTTAAAAGATAGGCCAACTTTACTTAGCTATTTGGCTATTTTTGTATGGGTGTCCTGAGGAAGGAGTCAATGGAATCTGAAATGCGTCGGCAATAAACCTGCAATTTTATCTACTATAACTATTTGCATAATTCCAGAGAGCACAGAAATACTTCCAATCTGGTTACCTTTACATCTACTGAATATAACATTTTATAAATCGTATGCAATAAATTTCAAAGTACACCATAGTCTGGCTGCTCTTATCCTCGACAAGTTAGAATTACTTTTGGAGCAAATACCTGTCACGATTTTCATGGTCTATAACTTGCCATGATCCACTCTTTCTCATTGGGTGGTTACTCTACATCAGTATTCTTCCAGGACTATAGATACTAGAACTTCCTTTACTTCAATTTCCAGCAAGTATTGAACCTGCTATTGTCCAAAAGTTTGTCTGCTCTGACTCCCAGTGAGCCTGTATGGACTATAATAGAGTTCTGGTTGACCTGTGGCCCTGAGATGTAGTCTATAGTGCTGTATTGGACGGTCAGGAGTGGATAATAAGAGGGGTGTACTAGTTACAGTCCTTGAGAGAGTCGGGAACTACAGTATGTATTGCATCTGAAAAGTGGTCTAAATATGTGAGAAATTAAGTCCATGAAAAAGTAATTCTCTAGATGAGCAGCTGTGATGTAGAGACAAGGACCATAGATAAAGAACTCTTCTGAATCAAATCCAAAGAACTTATACAATGAAAACCTTTTGCGTTGCTGATACAGTGACAAAGGGAGATATATCATATAAGGACATGGAAACCTGGGTCTGGGAGGAAGAGGCAGCTCCCTAAATGTATGAACTGTGAGAGAATCAGGTTCCTGATAAATGGGGGTGTAACGTGGCGCAGGGCAGTAGCCGTGGGAGAGGTACTTGTCTTCCATGCCTCGACACGCTACTTGGAAATGGGGGTCCTGGCTGGGTGTGTGGACTTTGTCTACGGGAGCACGACACCCTTGCAGGCCACATGGTACCGGTGACTTAGGCTGGCCAGGATCGGATGTTATAGAGTTCAATGAGGGAGGCCACCAGTCAACCACAAACAGTTTTTTTCTGAACAGTAATTTGGTGGGAATTATGTACAATAGATAGTGGGTGCATAAATAACTTCATGAACGTTTCCTTTACAACATGGAGCATCTTCACGCACAATCTCTACCTCTTCCAGGCTTACTTGCTTCTGTCCCCAAATTCCTCCACCTTCACCACAACCCAGCACAGTACTACAGTCCAGTAAGTGGGAGTCCTGTCCTCATCCCGCAGTTCTGCGTCTTCTTTTCCCTTAGGGGAACTAGTTTGCCACTATGGGCATTACTCAACTTCTTTGCTTGCTGACGCCCTGGAACTACCACCCAGGCCTCTCTCTTCATCTCATGCTCCCTGTTCCGTCCTGACCCGTTACCTCTCTGTCTTATGAACATGGGCCATACTGCTAAGCCCCGGGACCCGGTGAATCACTCAATACTTCCGTCACTTTTCCTTTCTTTACTCTGGATCTCGCTATCTACTGTCTTAGTCTCCACTCACATCAGGGACACTCATGTCACGCGGCTCTGCTGACTAGTTAGACTTTAGGTCTGCTTCTGTTGCACGATGGGCCCTATCTGTCTTCCTGACTGGAAACGGTCTCTATCCTTTTACTTTATCCCCTCCTACTTTGGGCTAGTCCCAAACATTAACCATAACTTTCCCTACTGTTGGGCAAAACACGATCTATCACTAGTAATACACATTACGCAATACAGCAATACGCATGTCTTCAAGGGGGAACGTGGGCAATATGTCCATCTCAAAGTGACTTGAGCTATGTTTTCTGTTCCTTATGTGCTTAATAAAGGGGTAGATCAACTATATCATGTCCATGGGGGCTGACAACTGGCATTTCCACAAATTAACCAATTGCATTTGCAGGTCTTGCTATAGATGGATGTAAATAGTGTACGGAGTCGAGACACCACATCTCTGCATGCTCCCTAGTGACTGTCTTGAGTACTGCAGCTCAACTTCTATTGAAGTGAATAGGAAGCTGAGCTGTAGGATCTGGTAATGGCTATTACGCAGTACACGGATCTGTGGTGCCCTGACTCTGTACAGTGCTTACTATCAGCAACTGAAAGGCCTGCAAACAGCTGATAATGAGAGTTTCAGGTGTCACGGACCTTCACTGTTTGGATAATAACAATCTATCCTGTATAAGTATTGTTTGTTTTTTCAATGTACCAGAACAATCCATTGTTTCATTGTAGGCACCACTACATATTTAGTGCCTACTAAAATGTCAGTAATTATAATGCACTGTGTACCATCTTGCTCATGGATGACTGTACTGGTTGACTCCATTCGGTCTGCAATTTTCAATGATCAAGAGCTAATACAATTTTTTTTCCCCAATGACGTGATAAAATCAGAAAAAGCAATTGCAATCGGATCCAGCAAGAAGGAGGCCTTCCATCACAGACCATTATTCTCTACTTCATTTCTTTAAAGATCGGGTTCTCCACACCCAGATGATGGATTTTGATAGGTTGCAACATCTGTGCCGGTTACTGCTTTGACCAATAGGCGGTGCTGCACCCTTTGCTGCGGGTGATGCTGGACAGCATCAATCCTATATTAATCCTGGGACTTGTGGCTCTGGCCAGTCCAGAAGCTTGTTAATTTGGGTTTTTAGCACTGGGTGGGGCAGTTCTATATAAACCCCTGAGAGCCAGTTCCCTCTGCCAGTCAATAGTTCTGCTTTCCTGGTATATATCTCTGTGCTGTGCGCCTTTGTTTTGTCCTGATTATTCCTGTTCTTTGACCTTGGTTTTACATTTGACTACCCCACGTTTTATGATTTTGTTCTTGAAGTGACCTCCTGGATCTGACCCAGCTATCTGAATATCCTTCTTGCCAACTTGAGCCACCAAATTGCAGCTGACTCTGTAGCCCTTGCCCAGAGACCTCTGTGTAAGTCCAGATCTCTGTACAGGGGTTAAAGGGTGAAGGCCATGGCAACCCTTGGGGTCTGAGAAACAGAGTAGCTTACGCCAAGCCTGTTCTTTGGTATTATTATCTTCATTTAATTTGCTTGCAAGGAAAAAACACAAAAGAGAATGAAGCAAAAATCAAATCATTGATCATTTCACACAAAACTCCAAAAATGGGTCAGACAAAAGTATTGGCACCCTCAGCCTAATACTTGGTTGCACAACCTTTAGCAAAAATAACTCCGAACAACCGCTTCCGGTAACCATCAATGAGTTTCTTACAATGCTCTGCTGGAATTGTAGACCATTCTTCTTTGGCAAACTGCTCCAGATCCCTGATATTTGAAGGGTGCCTTCTCCAAACTGCCATTTTGAGATCTCTCCACAGGTGTTCTATGGGATTCAGGTCTGGACTCATTGCTGGCCACCTTAGAAGTCTCCAGTGCTTTCTCTCAAACCATTTTATAGTGCTTTTGGAAGTGTGTTTTGGGTCATTGTCCTGCTGGAAGACCCATGACCTCTGAGGGAGACCCAGCTTTCTCACACTGGGCCCTACATTATGCTGCAAAATTTGTTGGTAGTCTTCAGACTTCATAATGCCATGCACACGGTCAAGCAGTCCAGTGCCAGAGGCAGTAAAGCAACCCCAAAACATCAGGGAACCTCCGCCATGTTTGACTGTAGGGACCGTGTTCTTTTCTTTGAATGCCTTTTTTTTTTCCTGTACACTCTATGTTGATGCTTTTTGCCAAAAAGCTCTACTTTTGTCTCATCTGACCAGAGAACATTCTTCCAAAACGTTTTAGGCTTTCTCAGGTAAATTTTGGCAAACTCCAGCCTGGCGTTTTTATGTCTCGGGGTAAGAAGTGGGGTCTTTCTGGGTATCCTACCATACAGTCCCTTTTCATTCAGACGCCGACGGATAGTACGGGTTGACACTGTTGTACCCTTGAACTTGTTTGGATGTTAGTCGAGGTTCTTTATCCACCATCCGCACAATCTTGCGTTGAAATCTCTCGTCAATTTTTCTTTTCCGTCCACATCTAGGGAGGTTAGCCACAGTGCCATGGGCTTTAAACTTCTTGATGACACTGCGCAGGGAAGACACAGGAACATTCAGGTCTTTGGAGATGGACTTGAAGCCTTGAGATTGCTCATGCTTCCTCACAATTTGGTTTCTCAAGTCCTCAGACAGTTCTTTGGTCTTCTTTCTTTTCTCCATGCTCAATGTGGTACACACAAGGACACAGGACAGAGGTTGAGTCAACTTTAATCCATGTTAACTGGCTGCAAGTGTGATTTAGTTATTGCCAACACCTGTTAGGTGCCACAGGTAAGTTACAGGTGCTGTTAATTACACGAATTAGAGAAGCATTACATGATTTTTCAAACAGTGCCAATACTTTTGTCCACCCCCTTTTTTAGGTTTGGTGTGGAATTGTATCCAATTTGGCTTTAGGACAATTCTTTTTGTGTTTTTTCATTGAAGACAAATTAAATGAAGATAATAATACCAAAGAATTTGTGATTGCAATCATTTTCAGGAAGAAACTGAGTATTATCTGACAGAATTGCAGGGGTGCCAATACTTTTGGCCACCACTGTAGGTGCTGTGCGGCCTTGGTCTCTAGCTGTACATTTAACCCCTTTTGGGAGATCTGTTTTAATTACATGGCTTGGAAATTTTGAGAAATCTGCTTTGGGACTCTTGTATGTCCCTGTTTCTCTATGTGCAACCAAGTCTTGTATATAGATGACTATTGTCAAAATTGTATCTCCTAAAATCCTAAAATGTTGTGTAGATTGTTTGGAGCTATGAATGGGATGTGAGAGCACTTGGCCCTGGTCTGAGATTCTCTCTTTTAAAAATCTTCTAAACAACAATTCTGAAAGAGCTGCTTTACATTCAATTGTGACTTTATGTTCCTTTAACACAAGCTTAATATATTTATATCCTGAAAATATTGGGACCACTTGCGGTGCAAATTGATGCTCACCTCCAGTTGCTTTTCTTAAATTGTTGTTTTAGCTAAGGACGGGTTACGCTTGGCAGTAGATGTAAATACTATATTTTCCCGGTAACTTAGTAATGAATACAATCTGCAATTTGGAATTGTGTTCTTTATTTGTATTCGCTTTCTGCAAATTCCAAACCATAAAATAAGGACCACATAGCGCTAAATGATATTTGTGTTTTTCGTAACACAGAACATTCCTCTACATTCCACATACTTGCAAAAATATGTTAAAAAAAAAACAAAGTTAGACTATGCCATTGTTATTAGGGTGATTATCTGCAAAGTTCTGTCAATTTCAAGCCCAGGTTGTTGAGCAATAGGGGCTGTGGGCAGCAGTAAATACATAGTTTTCTGTTGGTAAGTTGTAGAACTTGCAAACATTAAAAAAACCACATCCCATGGCCTTGAGGCAGGTGCGAATTGGCATTGGAGATTGGCCAATCTAATCAAATAGTGAAACAGTGTAAGATCAGATATTTGTTTACAGTCTTCAGATGTATCAGATTGTATCAGGCTAAAATACAAGTTGATCGGCCCTGGTTCACTGTTGTGTTTACAAGAGGCTATAATTGGAACTGCCCTTCTGAATGCATGTTAAATTGGTTGTCCGATCTTGAGATACAAGTCTGTGACGGGCCCCCGGGGCAATGGGGTACTCGGCAGCCGGGCCTATGGATGCTGGGGGGATCTGGCCCGGTCCGTGGCCCAGGGCGGTCAACCAAAAAGGGGATTGGAACTTGGATAGAAATAAAAATAAAGTAAATAGTTTGTGACGCCACCTGTGGTACCTGGTAATGATTACCAGCGCTGCTTCAGACCTCCGGGGGTGTTGGGATGGCAGCTGAGGTGTTCTGCTCCCCACAGGTGGAGCAGGCCCCCGGGGCAGGGATGGTGTGAAGGGATGCAGGAGAGATGGGACCCAGCCGGGTCAGAGGAAGAACAGACACACACACCGGGGCTAGTTTCAGTACCTTTACTGCAGAGGGTAGTCAGGTACGGTCCGGGGTACTGTAGGTGGTGTGCACTTCTGGTCTTGCTCCCCAGTGAGCGGGTGTAAGGCCTCCTTTCTGTATCTTCCTGTCTCTCTCCCTGGAGCTTCTGACCTGCCTGGAACAGGGTCTAGCTCCCTTGATGTTTCTCTCACCCGTCTTGCTTGGCGGCGAGGGCTTTCCCACTGGTTACCACGATCCCTGGACGCTGGGGCCTTCGTGGTACCTAGTCCTCTAAATATGCGGTATTCACCGGTGGACTGAGGGATATGAAATCCTCCTCAGTATGCCGGATTCCCTACTGGGCATAGAGATCCCAATAGGCTCGGGCCCGGTGGCCGGCTTGCATCAGAGGATGAACCCTCTGTGGTTCCTCTGTCCCTCATGGCTCTTCTCTTCTCCTTGCCTTCTAGCCCACTCTAGGCTCTCACTGGCCAGACTAGCCTGCAGCTTGGGCCTAGCCTGGCTTTCAGCCACACAGACTTCAGCTTGTCTGTTGCTGCAGCATCGTGTCACACTCACTGCTTCCCACTGACTGACTTCCTGAACTCCACCCCCCAGTATCTATATACCTGACAGGGCTCCATCTAGTGGACTTGGGTGGAGTTGTCTGCATGTATTGAGGCCACTGGGGAGAATCCGTCTCTGCAACGCCCAGGAGTTCTGTGACAGCCTGCAGCTGCAGGGCGTCACATTTGCAGTCACTACGCACTGTGAGGATTCTACCGCACCAGAGCTGGGAACGGACAATCATGTGACCGCAAGTATGCGATTTGCATTCTTCCAGCCACATTCTGACTAGACTTGACCAGCCTCTCCCAATTCACTTGTAGTGAGAGAGGCTGTGCACTTCTAGTCGACATGTGATTGCATGTATGCAAATCGCATACTTGCGGTCATGTACCCATCTGCTCCCGACACCGGAGAATCCTCACAGTGTCCACTGTATGCTCTGAGAGGATTCACAAGTCTGCAGTCACATAGAGCAATTGCAGACTTGTATCCCAAGGCCGGACAACCCCTTTAAGACACAGTTGGCACTTAACCCTTTTTTTTTCCATAGAAAAGTGTTATCCCCAAAATTTTAAGTTATTCCCTATCCAAAGGATTGTGGATAACTTACTGATCATTGGGGGTCCAACCACTCTGACCCAATCACGAGATCAGGGCTCTGGACTCCGGGAATCTGGCTCGGCAGAGACCCCTTTTGAATGGAATGTAGATTCACATACTCGATGTCTGCAGCCTTTATTGTCTATGGTACTGCCGGGGAAAGCCAAATTTTGTACTCCACTTTCTCCAGCAGTCCCATATACATTGAATGGATTGAAGGTTGAGCATGAGCTCCTCCACTACATTCAAGAAGTGACTCTGCAGAGTCTGGTTCCCGGATTCCAAGGACCTGATTTTGGGATCACCAGGGATCCTATGGTCTGACCCCCAGTGATCAGTAAGTTATCCCCTATTTTATGGAAAGTGGATAACTTAATTTTTGGTAACTCTTACATTCTGATCATATCTATATACAATCACTGTTTGTGAATGGCATGTAGAAATTTAATTAATTAATGATATCTGCTGTTAATATGAATTAAATCTGACATATTGAATTGGAAAGATTTTTGAAGTCAGTACATACTGCCATCTGTATGGGAATGAATGTGTATAATGTTGTGTTCAGCTACCAGAGCTAAGGAAAGAGAGGAGATCTGTCCCTACGATAGAACTCAGCTTGATCCCTACGATGTAACAGGGGACCTGATCCTGCGATCAGACCTGCTAAAGTCCTAAGCTAGTCTGTACGGAGACCTATAGATGTGGGGAAGGAATCCCTACAAGTACTAAGGACTGGGAGGAAAATGGGACACCTCCTAACAGAAATAGTAGCAGACAGACGAACAAACAAAATATAAAGAACACAGAGGTCCGTAGACCAAGCAAACTAACAGAGCAGATACAGAGCACAGGCTAGCTAGAAAGTAGTTATACAATGAAGTCCAGCAAAGCCAGAAGGGCGGAGCAGGACTAAATAGGCCAACAAGGTCATGTGACCAGCAAAGGAAAAAACCTAAGAGCAAGGTTCTAACATATAAAACAACCACATTTTAGGGTCCAAATTACTTCTGGATTACCCAGATCTTACAAAGTTCAACTAAAGCAAACTTAGATCTTCATAGAACTTTATTATGCTGATCTAGGTTCAGTTCAGTAGGTCTGCATAGGGTTCAGGTAATTTTAGGTCATCCTAAAATTTTGCCCATTGAAATCCTAAAATAAATCTAAAAATATAAGAAAATCTATGAAATATCCCTTTTACAAGCTCCACATTGTTAAAAAAGGATGTGGTAAAGGGAGTTCATAGATGTCGCATAGATTATTAAATGTGATGATAATAACTTCTTTTAACGAGAGTCTAGAAAAATAAGGCTTGTCCAGCTTGGAATAAAAAGATGAAGGTGTCCTGGAGCTTCCAAAAGATCTCCAGAAGATGAGCAGCAACCACACATGGTCACTACAAGGTCTGGGGTTTGGGGGTGTAGATAGACTAAGAGTAGAGATAGCAGTTGCACTGGCGCTTATGGAGGTGTATTGGCCCCTCGGATATTTTATAAGATACCACTATTATAAATTTTAAGTTATACCTTTATGGGTGTAACCTTTTACCCCTCTTATCTCAACTGTATTTTATATCTTTTACATGCAGTCCCAATGTGGTAGGGTGGAGATGAAAAACAGTTCTGATAATGATAAAATTCTTTATGCATTTGTAAGAGGGAGGGGATTCTTGTTACCCTCTTACTAATTGTAATTCTGTTGTGTTGGGGCAGGACTGGCCCCGTCAGAGTGGTACATTTTTACATGTCTTAATTCATCGCCATGTTGATATGAATTTTAGTTGGGCTTGTTGCCAATTTAAAGTAACATAAGTGTTAGAACCTTGCTCTTAGGTTTTTTTTCCTTTGCTGGTCACATGACCTTGTTGGCCTATTTAATCCTGCTCTGCCCTTCTGGCTTTGCTGGACGTCATTGTATATCTACTTTCTAGCTAGCCTGTGCTCTGTGTCTTGCTCTGTTAGTTTGCTTGGTCTACTGACCTCTATGTTCTATATATTTTGTTTGTTCGTCTGTCTGCTACTATTTCTGTTAGGAGGTGTCCCATATTCCTCCCAGTCCTTAGTACTTGTAGGGATTCCTTCCCCACATCTATAGGTCTCCGTACAGACTAGCTTAGGACTTTAGCAGGTCTGATCGCAGGATCAGGTTCCCTGTTACATCGTAGGGATTAAGCTGAGTTCTATCGTAGGGACAGATCTCCTCTCTTTCCTTAGCTCTGGTAGCAGAACATAACAGTAAGTCCAGCCAGCAAATTCTCTAAGGAAAGATTTTTCTGTTCCATCATGGTGTCGGTTCAGGATTTGGTTCATCGCCTGCAGGGACTCTCTCTGGAGGTGGCCGAGCTCCGTCAGCACATGAGTAACTGTCCTGGAGCACATTTCTTGGAGCCTAAGGTATGTTTGCCGGATTTATTTTTTGGTGAACACCGAGAATTTTTTTCATTCAAAAATGCTTGCTTATTGTATTTTCGTTTGAGACCTAAGTTCTCTGGGGATGAATCCCAGCGCGTAGGGTTCATAATGTCACTTTTGCGCAAAGAGCCTCAGGAGTGGGCCTTTTCTTTGCAACCTAGTGATACATGCTTCAGATCAGTGGATAGTTTCTTTTTCTGCTTTGGGACTATTATATGATGATCCTGACCGTGTCGCATCAGCTGAGACTGAGTTGAGACGTTTAAAACAAGGATCAGGTAATGTGGAAAAATATTGTACTCATTTCCGTCGTTGGTCTACTCAAACAGGGTGGAACGATTCTGCTCTGAAAAGTCTATTTCTTGCTGGGCTCAGTGAAAGGGTTAAAGACCTGCTAATTGCTTATCCTACACCTGAAGATTTGCAACAGGCTATGCAATTAGCTATACGGGTGGATAGAAGACTGCGTGCAAGGGTTAATGAGAGCAAATCCTCTGCTATGTCAGTTTCTGGTTATGAGAATGTGTGTACTAACAGTGGTGAACCGATGGAGATTGGATCGGTGGCACCTCGCTCTCAAGAAAAAGACCGTCGATTTTTTGAAGGCTTGTGTTTCTATTGCGGAAAATCTGGTCATTTGATTAAAGGCTGTGAGCTTCGTATGAAGAAAGAAAAAAAATGGTCAGTCACGCCCGTATTGCCTGTTTAAATTCCAAGGGTGTATTTTTAGCTGCTTCCACGATTGCTCAGGAAAAATTAATGGAATTTCGGGTGTTTGTCGATTGTGGGTCTACTCTGAATGTTATTGATGGGGGATTCGTGGAAAGACTCAATTTAAAACCTGAACCTTTATCATCCCCCATTGCTGTGGTTTCTGTGGATGGTTCCCCTTTGAAGAATATTACTCTCAAGGTCTGTGAATTTCCTCTCACTATTAATGGTGTTCACCATGAGAAATTGGATTTGGTAGTGTTGAATAACTTGCCTTCTCCAGTAATATTGGGATTGCCCTGGTTAAAATTTCACAATCCTGTACTGGATTGGTCTACCAGTGAAATTAAATCCTGGAGCCATAAATGTTATGACAAGTGTTGTAATGGGCGTATTGCAGCTTTGGATAGGGGAGAATTGCCTGTTCCTATTCAGGATTTTTGGAGAGTTTTTTCTGAGAAGGAATCGCAGGTTTTGCCTCCCCATAGAGACTATGATTGTTCTATTGAATTTGTCCCTGGAGCGACTCTTCCTAAAAGTCGTTTATTTAACCTTACTATTCCTGAGAGGAAGGCTTTGGAGGAATACATACAGACAAGTTTGGCCGCCGGTCACATTAGGCCCTCTAAGTCTCCTGTGGCGGTTGGATTTTTTTTTGTAAAAAAAAAGGACGGCGGTTTACGTCCTTGTCTGGATTTTCGTGAGATTAACAAAATTACTGTACGCAATCCTTACCCACTGCCATTGATTCCTGATCTGTTTAACCAGTTAATGGGGGCCAAGTGGTTCTCTAAAATTGACCTTAAGGGGGCATACAATCTGTTGCGCATGAAGGAGGGTGACGAATGGAAGACTGCTTTTAACACTCCTGTGGGTCATTTTGAGAATCTGGTTATGCCTTTTGGTCTTACTAATGCTCCTGCATTTTTTCAGAATCTGATTAATGACATCCTTAGACCTTTGATCGGTAAAAATGTGGTTGTGTATTTGGATGACATTTTGATTTATTCGCCGGATCTGGAGTCTCATTGGCGGAGCGTGCGTGAGGTATTACAGTTATTAATGGACAATTCGCTTTTTGCTAAGCTGGAGAAATGTGAGTTCGCTGTACAGAGAATTAGTTTTTTGGGCTACATTATCTCCAGCAAAGGTTTTGAGATGGATCCGGTTAAGGTTCAGGCTGTGCAGGAATGGCCTAGGCCTATTGGTTTGAAATCGATACAGAGGTTTTTGGGTTTCGCCAATTACTATAGAAAATTCATAAAAATTTTTTCTAGTATTGTCAAACCTCTGACTGATCTCACCAGGAAAGGTGCTGATGCGGTTCAGTGGTCTTCTGAGGCCATTGAAGCTTTTGTATATCTCAAGGAGAGGTTCACCTCTGCTCCCATCCTTATGCAGCCTGATGTTACTAGGCCGTTTTTGGTTGAGGTTGATGCTTCCTCTGTGGGGGTTGGCGCAGTATTGTCTCAGGATAACGGGGATGGATTACATCCCTGTGCCTTTTTTTCAAAAAAATTTTCGGAGACTGAACTGAATTACGATATTGGTAATCGGGAATTATTGGCTATTAAACTCGCATTTGAACACTGGCGCCACTTCTTGGAAGGTGCGGAATTTCCCGTTCAGGTTCTTACAGATCATAAAAATCTGATATATCTTGATGCTGCCAAGCGCCTGAATGCCCGTCAGGCTAGGTGGGCACTGTTTTTCTCGCGGTTTAATTTCTCCGTTACTTACATCCCTGGTACTAAGAATGTTAAGGCGGATGCCTTGTCTCGCAGTTTTTCTCCCATAGTCAGTGCTGAGAAAGAGGAGAACATTTTACAAGAAGGTGTTGTGATAGCTGCTTTGAACTCCGTTTTGGAAAATGAGATTCTTAAAGCACAGGAGAATGCCCCTTCTAACACTCCTCATGGGAGGTTGTTTGTGCCTGGGACCTTTAGGAGAGATTTGTTTGTTGAGTGTCACGAATCTCGGTTGGCAGGTCATCCCGGAATCTCTGAGACCAAGAGACTGGTGGGTCGCAGTTTTTGGTGGCCTGGATGGCAGAAGGAAGTCATTAAGTGGGTGCGTCAATGTACTATATGTGCTAGATCTAAGTCCTCACATACTCCTGCTGCGGGGTTGCTTTGTCCTTTGGAGGTTCCCAGTGCTCCTTGGACACATTTGGCTATGGACTTTATAACTGACCTTCCCCCTCTGAGGGTTTTACTGTCATCTGGGTGGTCGTGGACCGTTTTAGCAAGATGTGTCACTTGGTTCCTTTCGTCAAACTGCCCTGCGCTAAAACTCTCGCTAAGGCCTTTGTCAAGGAAATTGTCAGACTTCATGGCGTTCCTACTGACATTGTTTCTGATAGGGGTCCTCAGTTCGTGGCTCGTTTTTGGCGTGCCTTTTGTGATAGGTTGGGAGTTCATTTGTCGTTCTCGTCCGGATATCATCCTGAATCTAATGGCCAGACAGAAAGGAAAAACCAGGATGTTGAGCAGTTCTTGCGTTGTTTTGTGGCAGACAATCAAGAGGGGTGGTCTGAGTTTCTGCCACTTGCTGAATTTGCTCTGAACAATCATACATCTTCTTCTGCTGGTTGTTCGCCTTTTTTTTGTTGTTCTGGGAGACATCCGTCGTTTGGGTCGTTCTCCAAGTTGGGATCTGCCGTGCCTGAGGAGGAGAATTTTTCCGGTGATTTGGAGAGAGTTTGGACGGATGTGCGTGGTAATCTTCAGGAGGCCAACAGAAAATCTAAAGACTACTTTGATAGGAAACGACAGGAGGTTTTGTTCGCTGTTGGTGACATGGTTTGGTTGTCCTCTAGGAATCTGCGGTTGAGGATTCCTTCAAAGAAATTGGGTCCCAAGTTTGTAGGGCCCTTTAAGGTGCTTCAGGTTGTCAACCAATCTGCTGTTAGGTTGGAGGTTCCTACCTCCTGGAGAATTAATCCGGTATTTCATGTCTCTCTGTTGAAAAAAGCTGTTGTATCGGATTGTGACGCCTCTGCCTCTGTTCCTCCGGTGGTGGAGGACGGGGAATATGAAATTTCTCGCATCCTTAACTCTAGACGGTATAGAGGTAGTTTGCAGTATCTTGTGGCCTGGAAAGGTTTCGGTCCCGAGGATAACTCTTGGGTGAGGTCGGATGATGTTTCCGCGTCCAGACTTATCAGAGCGTTTCACAGGAGATTTCCTGATAAGCCTGGTCCTAGGGGATCCGGAGGATCCTCTTAGAAGGGGGGGTACTGTTAGAGCTTTGCTCTTAGGTTTTTTTTCCTTTGCTGGTCACATGACCTTGTTGGCCTATTTAATCCTGCTCCGCCCTTGTGGCTTTGCTGGACTTCATTGTATATCTACTTTCTAGCTAGCCTGTGCTCTGTGTCTTGCTCTGTTAGTTTGCTTGGTCTACTGACCTCTATGTTCTATATATTTTGTTTGTTCGTCTGTCTGCTACTATTTCTGTTAGGAGGTGTCCCATATTCCTCCCAGTCCTTAGTACTTGTAGGGATTCCTTCCCCACATCTATAGGTCTCCGTACAGACTAGCTTAGGACTTTAGCAGGTCTGATCGCAGGATCAGGTTCCCTGTTACATCGTAGGGATTAAGCTGAGTTCTATCGTAGGGACAGATCTCCTCTCTTTCCTTAGCTCTGGTAGCAGAACATAACAATAAGCAAATTTATACTCACCATGCACTATGTTTAAAAATGCCTCATATATAAAACTATGTATTTAAATGGAACCTGTCATCTGATTGATGCTGCCCAAGTCACTTATACATACATAGGAAGAGGCCTGTCAGTATAGCGAAGGAGCAAAAGAAGACATTGGGAACAAGCTCCTGAGTGCCTCCATAAAGTAACAATGTCCCCTGAGTGCCAACTTAAAAAGTTATAATGTCTCCTAAAAAATTATAATGTCCTGACTCCCGGGTGCTTCCTTAAAAAGTATAATATAAGAAATAAATATAATGTAAATACATCATAAAAAATAAAGCTTATACTCATCCTGATTCCACAGCTGCCTCTGTCTTCTCTTCTGATTGGTATAAACAGGCGGCTGGGGCAACCGGCGCAATGGAGTAACTTCACTGCACCGCCTACACAGGGACGCCGACATTTTGTAAGTTGCAGGCCAGCAGCAGCCTGTGGCCTAAAAGATGGAGAGTGATAGGACAGATAACTCATGGCTCCTTGCTTTGTCAGGGGATTCAATTGTAGAGACATCATATTGACCCTGAAACAGTTCAAAATAGAATTCACCAGAGATCCAGGACACCAGGCAACAAGTCCGGGACCAAAGCCCCGGATCTTTGCAGAGAGCAACGCCACTGCCAAGACTACACTTAGAGTCATGTAGAGATCTGCATTTGTGAGCATGAGCTCAGTGGAGGACAACTGGTCTGGTGACCTGTAGTGTAAAAGGGGACCTAAAGTGTTTTCAGAGGAGAGACATAGTGGGCCGGCAGAGTGGGAACAAAAGCTCATATGCACCTGAAAATCTAAAAGTCCAGAGACGCAACATTTCAAATACAAATGCCTCCATATTGGAAGTCTGCAGTAAAGAGCCAATTTAATGGTTCCCGTTGAGTTGGCTTCTTGTTGGAGACAGAGCCAACTCCAGAGGGCCTAAGAGTTTCCATCTTGTGCCATTACATATTCGAGATTCATGTGCTGAATGTATCCGCCCTGTTGCCAGGTTTTTATGAAAGTTAAGAAACTTTTCCAACTTTTCTCCATATTAAAAATAATTGAATGTTCTCATATGACAAAAAGGAACACCTGTCTGGATAATAATGCATGATCTTAAGAAACAAGAAGTACAGTATTAAGGTAGAAGTATTTTCAGTATTTTGCATAAGTCAGAAAAATATTTTACTACTACAACTTCACACATAAATATTGCTAAATATGAAGACAGTCCAGGCCACTGCTGAGATGTCCTTGAATAGGGAAACTCAGTGATGCACTGCTTGTGATGAACCTCAAGGTCAGATATTTCACAACATTCACTTGTTGAAGGTCTATTGCATGATTGACCCTGTAAGACCACACAGATCTCTTGTTGTTGCCATACTCGGCTGGTTCATGGCCAACGAAAGTTGTGTATGACAGTGGAGAAAAAAGTTTTCCTCTGTTCTGAAACTCGATTTCTTAGAAAAATAGCTGTAAGGTAAGCTCCCACTCCAATGTAAGTGATGGAGTTTCTTTTTGATAGCTGCTTCTGGTTAGTTGTCTTCTGAATAAGGAAAAGTCAATAGATAAATGATATCTATGATTGAAGAATAACCTTCAAGTGACTGTAAGAAATCAACAAATAACACATCTGTTTCAAGTTAAGGTTTCCATACACATTACATTAATGTTGCCTGAACCTGATTACCAATTTTGGCAGCACTGACCAACCTTCTAGTATATGTGGGCAACCAACTCTCCCATAGATTTCGAGGGAGAGAATGATAGGGCAAATAGGTTTCATCATGGCCAGTCCTTCTATCCTTGAAGATAAGATGTTGCCAAAGATGTCTTGCCACGACTAATGGCAGTGTTACATGGGCTGATCCCAGCCATTAAATGACCGCTGATTGGCTTTATACTAGCCGATCAGCTGTTATTTACTGACCTGTTTGGGCTGACAAATATTCTGCTTGCACAGAACAATCATTGGTACGATTGTACTGCATGCGTAAAATATCATGCTATCGGAATAACATCACCTGTTTACACAGTAAGTTGTGCTGCCGATCATGATGATTTTTATGCCAGTATAAAAATCATCGCACCTGACAAACAATCATTTTTCTCTTTCAATTATTGATTGTTGGCCTGGTTAGAAGAGTCAATAGATGCTTCTTACAAACTCTTGTTCGCCGATTGGCTTGTTTAAAAGGTCCATTACTCCTCTATCCCTTCAACACATGCATGCTTGATTGAGCTGGGTGTGCATGTATATAGGTGAGTTGGGGGAAACAGCAGTCAAACAATCATATGGTCAACTGTAGAGATGGGGGAATCGATTTGTTGGACTCTGGTCTATCGGCCATGTCAGTAATCTGCGACCGCTGCATGGGAAGCGTGTGAGTCTCCTTACCTCCCGGCTTTCCCAGCTCTTCTTTGTATTAGCCAGGTGACGTGTGACTTTGTGCGTGCATGATGACGTCACCCCAGCCCGGCTAATCAATAGAAGAGACGAAAATGCCAGGAAGTAAGATTTGCAGGCTT
Organism: Phyllobates terribilis; assembly: GCF_046119375.1. Classification (NCBI taxonomy): domain Eukaryota; kingdom Metazoa; phylum Chordata; class Amphibia; order Anura; family Dendrobatidae; genus Phyllobates; species Phyllobates terribilis. Next base: position 140,473,068 of record NW_027362768.1, on the reverse strand, counting down.
CCCGTGCAGCGGTCACAGCTCACTGACCTGGCCGATATACAAGGGTCCTGGGAATCGATTTTCCCATCTCTAATGAACAGCTATTTTTTAAGTGTATGGCCAACTTTTGTTCTTTGTTGATAAGAAAGGTGGCCACAACCTAGGGTCTCAGAGACCACCATTGCGTACCCTTAGAATAAACTTACACTTGTGCTTTCCAAAGACAAAATGTCTATAATCCCCGAAAGAGGCTCATAAACATTATCATATACGTTTTGAATTGAACTTGTTGGTACATTGTTCCTTCGGACGTGTAATTAAACAGTGTAAGGAAAAGTTCTTGGGTTTTTTGCAGCTTGTATGAACTACAGATTTATTTGCCTTTTTTCATCACAGGAAAGCCTTTGGCCGGGTACATATCTCTAGTCAGCACAAACGGTCTCAGTACAACGCTAAATATATAAAAGGTTTTTCTGCTCAATAGCACATAACACGCTAATAGCAGCTGAGCAGTCTCCAGTTGGAGGTATCAAGTGCTTCTATGTCACAAAGTGGCTGCAGTTCGTCATTAACTCATTGAGCTATAAGGAAACAGCTTATCCCAATTCCCACTATCACAGAGCAATGTCTAGGCAAATAACGGAACACAAATTTCATCAATTGCTTATTATTTACGATTTAGCAAACCCGAGCGATGATCAACTGACAACATTTGTGTGTGACAGTTCTTTTGTTCTGTTTCCATATGTCCTCTTATCTTTTCCGCTGGGTTCACTCTGACAGATAGTTAACGAGATCGTTCCAGATTTGGAAAAACGTGGCTGTTCTCGTTCGAAAACGGTGGCACAGCTTACCATGGATTATGTCTGGTGTTATAGCTCAGCGCCATTAAAGTGAATGTGAGCTGAGCTATTACCTGTGAACTAGTGTAGAGCTGTTTTTGGGAAAAAACAGCCATGATTTTCTAATTTTGTACAGATATTTTATTAGAATTATTTAGTCCCGACATCTTCTTAGACCAAATCTGAAGACAAAGTCAATATTAGGACTCTTTCAGATGTGTAAGAGAGAACAGACTGATTTTTATCAGTGTTTTGCATCACATTTTCATCAGTGTTTGATCAGAGTATCAGTTTTTACCTTCAGTGATTTTCTTGCATATAAAAAAAATTGTAAAGCTTCTGCTATCCATTACAAGTGGCACATAAATGGCATCCTTGTGCTGACTTTCATGAATCCATCCATGACTTGGATCAAAAAAGGGTCTTCAAAATAACATGGACATGTGATCTGCTCAATAACCTATACTGGTTACATGTTCTGTTTGTGAAAAGCACGTGTAGAAAACGTATGTGAAAAGACATCTAAATTAAGCACTAAAGGGTGTCTATCAGCGCAAAATGGCCATTCAAGCAAAGCACAGGAACCTTGGTGTTGCCAAGCAGTTCAGTGCTCCTTTCCATCTACCTGTTTTGAATCTGTCTCCATCTCTGTCCTCGTTGATGGACAGCTCTGACTTTATATGACCCTGAGAAGGGTGGAGATAGATGGAAAACAAGTAGTTTGGTCGGTGCACTGAATTGAACTGTTGGCCCGGTCAAGGGTGCACTAAACACTGAGCTTGGTTTGAACATTAATTTTGTGTTGATAAGCTCCCTATAATCTAGTAATAGAAAACTGCCCATGCTCATATAATTCCAAGCTTTAAAGGGATTTACTTGGATTTTACAATGATGGTTTCTAAGACCCTTTAATAAATTACTTGTGTGACAAAGTCACTGGCAGAGTGTCGGAGGGGAGATATGTTTCACTGACTCTATTAGCTTCAGTGGTATGAAACTAGAAGTCTTCTCCTGCATGGTATGTGCTGAGAGGGTTAATCAGCCATATTTAAATGGGCCACTTTTTTGTGAATTGCCAGAGTGCAGGTGGTAGGCCATTCACCATATCTCCACTCCAGGGTGTGGTCTGGGGTTTAAATACTCGGCCTTCTGAGGCATTAGTTGTTCAGTAGGTCTGGAGAGAGTAACTCCAGATCTGTTTGTATGGAGCTATCCTGAACCACGTGGAGTTGCTGAACTTTGGGCAGGCGGATCCCTGCTACCACAAAGACTGTGTTTTTGTGTCACCATTTTGCTTTGTTTCCCCCGTTTTGCCCAAAGGGCCGTGTTTTCTTTTATGGACTCAGTGTTGGTTTATGCTGCATTTTAATAAACCAACCTGAAGTTTAAAGAGCCAGAGTACATGTGTCTACCTCCATGTGCAGCTGAGTGACCGTTCTACCACACTTGATATAGCAAAATCCCTGAACATGTCATTTGTCAGTACTTAAGCTCAGCCTCAGAGTCTACTCACTTGCACAACTTTCCTTTCATGTACACATGTGCATCTGTGTGGAAACCCAAATATCCTGAGCCGGGTACCTCGGCCAGTGTTCCAGTTGATGTATAGTCAACTTCTGTTATAGAGAATAAGAAAATGGGTAAAAATCAAGTGAACCCACTTGGCAGTTTCTGTATTACTCATTCAACATATTGATGATTACTACCATTAAAGCGGTCAAGAAAACCTTAATTTCAGGAATGTATGAATTAGTTGATACCTCACCAGTCAGACTCTCCCCATCCTAGACTCCTTGATTTGTCTCCAGTGGTAACCTAGTTAGGGTTCGATGTTCTCTTTGGCATAGTAAGGAGATACTATATTTCAATTAAAGAGTGCCCATATGACCTTCAGCATGTAGACCATCAGAAGTGCTCAATATGACCACATGATTTTCTGCCAAAATGTCACACTGGACTAAAAAGAATTGCACTCTTTTTGGCTAGCTTTAATATCCCTAAACTTCTCTTCAAGTTGTCCTAACTTGACCCAATGAGCAGTTTCCAAATTCTTTAGTGCATGTAACTTTTATCAAGTGGTCCTCAAGCAAAGGTACTGTAGAGGGCATCCAAAAATAAACTGACTAAAATGAGTGGTTAAAACCAAAGCTGGGCTAATGTTAATACTCGGGCAGCCAAAAGATCTAAATATGACAGCTAGAGTAGGTTTTCCTTGCATACCGTATATGTCATGATGTCCTGAAAACTTTCTGTTGGCTACATTTGCGTGGCACCTGAATGATGTGTGTTTTTTTGTGTACCCCATCTGCAGCATCAGTTCTCGTAAATGAGGATGTGGGTTGGCAACAAGTGAAATTTAACTGAAATGATCTGTGCCTTTTACACAAACTGCTAATTTTACTTAACAACAGAAACTTTTGGCACAAAAGCACAATATTTGTCTAGTAATATCGCCTGTCTGTTGACTCCGATATACTTCGCCAAAATTACATGAAAAAGTTGGATGACTTTTCAGTATTCTTGGACAGATGAATATGGAAACAGAAAATGTTGACAGCGGTAGTGATCCTATAATAAGGCGGACCGATGTACTTGTCTCAGGTAGCAGTAAATTATAGAAAATTATTAACTTAAAAAAATACATTTCATTACTTCCATTGTCTGAATTAGCATTTTCTTTTCTGGAAATGAATGATTGATGGCACAAAAAGAAAATTGTTTTCTAGAATGTAATAATGAGAAACAATGACCAGGCTAGGCAGCAATATGTTTTAGAAAGGCATGTCGAACTCTTTAGGTCTACATACATCTCATAATTTCATATGGTCGGAGAGAGATACTTCAAGAGATTACTAACTTTGAACAACCACTTTTTATGTTGCAGCCCCCTCTTGACAAACTAATTGAGGGGTTTCCATTTCCATTACTCATGACTGCTAATGAGACATATTGAGGTGCACTGCATGGTTCATGATTCACTCAATTTATTAAATTTAAAGCTCATCACATGCGTGCAACCTGCTCTTTACAGGCCACCGGTTTTAAAAAAAAAGGGTAATTTCTTGGACTCATTTGAGGTCTCAGTGGCTACATCTGAACTCGTCTGTGGTTCATAACATGACCTATTGACAAAAGACTGTTATGTACATGTGATCGTAGGCCCTATACATACCCTTAATACTAAACAGACGGTTAAAATTACAAGATACATTGGTTGGCATGAAATGGCCGAGAGGCTTTTAATAGGGTTACTTATTAAAATAATCAAATAAATATAATAAATAATTTAATAAATAAACATCCAAGGTTATCAAAGTCCACTGTAAGACTAACAATAAACTTACGACCAACTTTAGAACGAAAAACTTTCCCCACCCGGACACACCGGTCATGGGGTGACCACCCCCAAACCCCTCAGCCATTTCTCAATCGTGGATTGTAAACTCATATTAAAAATGTCCAACCCGATAGCGTCCAAGTGCATTCCATCCTGTCGATAAAGCCCTGGTACAAAACCCTCCAGGTCAATGTGTCTATGTGAAAACCTACCCACTATAGGCATAAATAGTTCCAAAGCTTTATTGAATCTTTTACGAATGGCATCTAGGAACCGTAAATCAAATGAAGACAATAACAAGCGTTGGATGATCTCTGAAAAAATAATAGTGGCAGACGAAAACATGGAATGAGCGACTTTTAAATCGTGTCGCACCTGCCACAGAAAATCGAGGGTGCGAATAATCAAGTTGGGTTTGGGAAATTGGCATCCCATCTCATGCCTCTGCGCCCGTACCACCAAATAAAAATAGAATCCCGATTAAAACCAAGAGTATTAGTGTAGATTCGTCTTTGGGCCCTCTTCCTCGCCCAATATACATACGAATGTCCCACAATCCATATATTATTCCTACCTGTGGATGAAAAGGTAAAAGTTAAATAATACTATCCGGCCGAATGTACAATTTGACCCTCCCTGAAGCCCATCTCCCAATCTTCCTAATCTTGCTTTCAGGGAGACCCATCCTAGCCGCCTCCATCGCTGTGCCGATGCGAAAAGAGTGGGAGGAAAATCGAAAATTCTCCAACCCCAATTTAGCCAAGCAACGGTGTAATACTGAAGTGAACTGGAACCGAGTTAGAGGAAGCCCGTTCTCATGGATATACAAAGGGCCGTCAATCCTAGGGTGGACTGACAACCAATTGTTTAGATTAGCATGTGGGCAGAGCGCAAAACCCGGTATCGCCTGAAGGTGCACTGATACACCGCTCCCGACCTGGTCCGTTTTTGACCTATGAACCCGAATGACCACCTTGTTTCTCATGACAGTAACATCCTTGAAATTTAGCCCGGAGTGTCGATATTTACTGTAGCAGATCAATTCCACTACGCGGAAAGCACCAAAGAACGCCAGAGAGAAACATGACTTAAACAGCAGAACTTCGAATTTATTAAAACACTCCAGATGTAACACGGCCCACATGCAGGACATTAAATCGATAGAAATAGCTCTCCTCCCGTCCACACGGGAGTGCTTTCTCTTCAAACCTTTTAAAAACTGTTTAACCGGAAATAGTAATAGAATAGAAGAAGCACCATGTAACTTTAGAAAAAATGATATTCCCGATGCCGTTTTATGAATGTTGGAATGGCCGTACCCCCTGGCCACCAATCCTTCCAAAAAATGTAGTGTGACTGAAACCCGAGCTGACAGCGGGGAAACCCGCTCCAAGGCACAAAAATGCAACCATTCCTGCCATACAGCTGAGTACGCAGCCCATGTTACGGAAGCCAAGGACCCACAAATGTAGTCATAGGCTAAATCGGATAAATTTGCCACAGATGAACCGGGCAAGGGATGCCTTCCCGTTCGCTGCCTGGAGGGACGTAGCCTGACTCCGCCCAATTCTGAGGAGAAAAAAAGTCAGTTGCCATAACCATTGGCTCACTTCTTAACGATGCCTTCAGCCAAATATTATAAGTTAAACATAGCAGAATCAAATGTCTTAACAACTCAGCCACCTCAGAATGCTTAGATGGCATCATATTGATGGCACCCACAAAACCTGGGCTACCTGACAACAAGGTTATCCGTTTATCCGACAAACATGACCCCCAAAGCGTCACAGCAACTATCACCACAAAAATTTAGTTCAAAACCAGGCCATTCTTGTCACTTTTACCGGTTGAACGCACAGGAAATAACTCCGCAACCAAACTCAGACCGAAACGGAGGTAGAAACCTGTGCCCGTAACCAAATCTACAAACAGGCCCAAATCCAACGAACAAACGAGCGGGTCTTGTAAACAGCAAATTTGGTTAAATTGTCGCAAAAAACGAAGCCAAATCAACAAATCCGCTCGCATCGCCGTAGTAACCCGTATATGCGCAAAAGGGGACGAAAGTCCCTTCATGCTGTCATATAGCCGCCTGCAAAAAACTCTACTGATCGGCATAATCCGTAACGTGAAATTGAGGCTACCTAAGCGTGACTGCAAAACTTTTAGGGTAACCTTTTTGTTGGCAAGAACTTGCTGGATGCCACAAATAAGTTTCTCCACTTTCTCAGGTGAAAGGCGAAACTCCAAACGTTGAGAATCAATGATGATTCCCAAAAATTTGATGACTTGACAAGGGCCAACCGTCTTCTCAGCGGCCAATGGAACACCAAACGCACCAGCAATATCCTGAAAACCTGTTAATAAGCGAAAGCAATCGGCAGAGTCCGCAACACCAAAAAACAAGAAATCATCCAGGTAGTTTAACATATTACTCGATGTTATGGTATGCTCCATAACCCATTGTAAGAATGTGGCGAAAGCCTCAAAATAGAAACAGGATAATGCAAAGCCCATTGGTAGGTATTTATCTAAGAAAAACATACCCTGGAATTGAAAGACGAGTGAATTAAACCCAGACGGGGAAACCGGCAAAATTCGGACGGCGGATTTCACGTCAGCTTTAGCCATCAGGGAATTCCGGCCATGGAACAAATCGACGGCGACATCAAAAGAGGTATATGAGACAGACGCCTGAACCGCAGAAACCTTCTCATTCAATGAGTACCCAGGAGGGTACAATAAATGATGGATTATCCAGAAGGCGCCAGCCTCCTTCTTCGGTACCACACCTAAGGGGGAAACTCTAAAATTTGAGAACGGGGGACAACAAAAGGGGCCATCAATGCGGCCAAGGGACAACTCTTTTTTAATATAATCGAACACAACCGATTCATGACTGCGCCTCGACACCAAGTTCTCGTGGCAACAACAACCTGGCCCTCGAAATTCCAGCATGAAAAAAACATCCGAAAATCCCTTAATGAGCAGGTGCGCCTTCTCCCGATCTGGGAAGTTGTCGAGCCAGGGGCGTCTGACCCTTTTGCACCAGCATCATGGGCACCAGGCATCTGTGCACTGGCGGTCTGCTTTTTAAAACACTTGGACGCCGGGTGCGTTCCACTACAATAAGAACATTCATGGCGAAAACGGTAAGTGTTCGGCCATTTACACCATGCGTCATTAATTGAGAACCAAATGCCTCTTTTAAGGGGCTGCTGTGATGTCAACCTCTGGATCACATGACGCTGAGGTAGCATCAAATTGATCCAGAGCCCCACATCTTTAACTCCCCAACATACCGTAGGATGAACTGCCAGTTTTTGATGAAAAGCCTCATCATAGGCCAGCCAGGCAGTACCCCTGAAATTACGGTATGCCTCCAATATTATGTCCTGATGCTGAAATAAACCAGAGCAGAGGCTTGGTTACTTTTCACCCAAAACCGAAGCGTAAATGGAAAACGCCTGGATTCAATTGTGGAAGGACTTGAAAGTCCTTCTCTTGTCCATATCCGATTCGACCCTATCCTCTTTCTTGTCAGCGAAAGACGCAGGCTTATAATTGGGAAGCAAGGTAAATATATCCATATACTCCTGCTGCCAAATTTTCTCTTTGACAGCAGCACCCAGGTGAAAACCTAAAGGAGACATTTTACAGACCATAGCTTATTTTAACAATACCTCAGATATGTTATGGAGCCCTGACGTGGTAGGAGGGTGAAGCTGAGGCACAGGATATAGACAATTACTAGCCAAAGCCTGACTAACAGCCTTCTGTGCTAGACTAAAAACCCTCCTTTCATCCCACACTGCAGACCCCTTAACTTCAGTTGAAAGCGTCTCACCAGCTCCCGTGGGAAGGAACAAATCATGGTCCCGTGCTCTCATCTGGTCCTGGGCATCTCCTCTCTGGGACTCCCTGTCGTCATCACTGGAGGAACCATCATGGGCAGCCCATGCCTGGGCTGCTGCAGCACTGACTGCCAGTGCAATCAGCCTGGGGCGATGCTCTTGACACTGGTTCTCGCTGGAGAAACTGCTGCGATGCAGGGCTGTTGTAGATGGGGCATCCTGGAACGGTCCCTGCGGTCACCCTCTGCGGACCTCTTTTCCAGAGGGCCCACTGATGCTGAGGACAAATGCTGTGCCTGGGCTGGGGCCCGGCAAGAGTCAGTGACGCGCCCAGGGGATGGGGACGACTCGGCGCCCGGGCCTTGTTGTTGCCTGATCTTGGGGGATGTGTAAGGTGCCCCAGCGAGGTAGTCGTGGGCGAGCAGTAGTCCCCACTCGCTATGGCACCCTACAGACAATACGTGTCCTCCCTCTGAAGTGTGGCTGTGCATGTGTTGCTCTTCACTTACTTCAAGCCATCCGATCGCGGCTGTCTCCAGGCATTTCTCTTCTGGGACAAGGGCAGCAAGAACTTCAGAGGACACGAGGTTCTTAACCAGAACTTGAACTTTACTTGGGGAAGAGGGATATATACAGTATTTACAGGCAGATATAATGGATAAGGCCCGACAGGCTATCATCTCTCTCACAGGCACTGACAACATCCTCAGCCCTGGTTCCCTCTTTAAGTGAAGCATCTCTTGTGACTCTATCTCTAGTCCACGAGACTCTTCTGTAACATTAACAGTGACCTGGATCAAATATCTCCCCCACGTCCTAGCCTGGAGTCCTATTTATCTTCTTCTGCTTCCTGCAGACTAGAAGTGCCTCGGGTCCTCACTACCTCTGATGAGTTTCTCCGACCCGCTAACAGGACTCTTGCTCTTGCGTGAGGAGACTTGCACAATAGTGATCCCACTGTCTGAGGGTGTAGAGCTCCCGTCTACCCTAGCAGCCACTATAGTCAGGCTGCCCGCACGATTTCCTGTACTGTCTCTTAATGGCCTCTGGACACTAAAACCGAGGCTTTTTGCCAATGTGCCCACCCCCTGTGAGCTGTCATCACACAGCATTAACTCATCACTGCCTGCAACCCTGCTAGCAGACTCAACCTGACATCTGCACTCTGAACAGTGGCATCTTGTGGCTGTTTACAGGTACTGCAGCCCACAACGAATTATGCCAGGAACAAGCTCTATATCACTCAAGGCTTGATCCGGGCACTAAGTTCCCCCTTTACTCTACTGACTGGACCAGTAAAGCTAACCCCTTAGCTTGGTCTACCAACAGTTCAGAGAGGTCTGACTTCAGGAACACTCCCTTTAACTATCTCAGTACCAAGGGAAGGCTACGCCCTTCCCCACTATTACAGATGTCACGGCGGTCAGCTCCCGGGCCCGTACCCTAGGGTCACTCTTAAAAGAAGGGGGGAGTTATATGGGACACCTGTGGTGTCTGGTGAGGATCACCAGTGCTGCGACAGTCCTCTGAGGCCGGTGTTCAGACAGCTTAGTTGGTGCGGTTCCCCACAGGTGGAGCGGGGCCTCAGGGCAGCGTAAGTGTAGGGATGCAGGACAGAGGGGACCCAGCCGGGTCAGAGGAAGGATAGAAGAATAGGCACGCACACCGGAGTTCACTTCGGTACCTTTACTGGTGTTGTTTCAGGCACGATCCAGGGCACTTTAGGGTGAAGGGTGCATATCAGGTCTCTGTATTGCACCTGCTGACCTGGTGGTAGGGCCTTCTGTTGGAGATCACACTCCCTGGTCTCTTGGGCCTCCGTGACTCCTGACCCTGGTATAACAGTCAGCTTTTTGGTGTTCCTTCCTGGGACATATAGTTCGCCAGGGGTTCCAGTTATTTCTGCTGGATGTAAGAAATCCCTGCAGACGCGGACCCGGTGTCTGGTAAATGGTTTTGGGGTGAGCTGGTTAAGCTCCTCTGCCCCCTATGTTGCTTGCTTACTCCACTCACCTTCGGTCACGCTCGGGGCCCTCACTAGGCTTCATACGGGCAGTAGGCCTCGCTACTCTTCACCGCTCTTTTGGCGTCGGCACGCCCTAAGCTCACTAACTCGAGCTCTCTGAGTCTGGACTGAACTGACTGAGCTCCACTGCAGGCTAGCTTCTGCAGGAGCTCCTCTCAACAGACTCCAGACTTTGACTGAGCTGCCTGGCTCCACCTTCCTTTTATATATCCCTAACGGGCCCCCTCTGCTGGTCTGAGGTGGAAGGTGGAGGTGTGTGAATGCTATGAGGGCCTCTTGTGGAGAAGTCCGTCCATGCACTCCTCTGGGATCTGTGGCACCAATGCCCAGCAGGGTGCCACATCAGTTACAGGCACCTCTCGTGAGGGGTAGAAATCCCACAAGACATCAGGACTTCTCACTTCCTGGCTGACTGCAATGGACCGTCTTCCTCCACGCAGCCCAGTAGCCCAGGATCTCCTGACGGGGGATGGGTCCGGTGAGTGAATCACCCTCGAGCGCCTCTTCCTCTTTTCCCGGCTCCTACTCGGCTGGTCATGCGGCATGAGTTCCTCCCCCACCGCCTCACTCAGGGCTGGATCCGGGGGCACAGTGTTAACCATCGGGACAGTGGCAGCAGGAGGACCAACATCATCTAGGTAGGGGCGAAGCCATTCAAGGCCGCCATCTCCTGCCAAGCGTCTCCGAAGTTCATCCATGAGTGCGTCCATAGTGACAGATGTTTCGTCTCTTCAGAGATACTGAGGAGAATTCCTGAGGGAGGAGTTATAAATAGAACACATTCCCGCACTTTTTCCACCAATCCAAGTGACAGCAGCCAGCAGCCAGGCCAGCCAACCAGGGCGATCGCCTGCCTCCGTTTCATGACAACAGGGACCACTAACCCTTTACCACTTACTCATGAGGATCCCACATGAGAATATTAAGGCAACCTATAAGGAAACAAAATGGTTAAAACAGCATAAAACTAGCATTGTACTTACATAAAAATCATTTAACCCTAAGTGCCATGAGCCCATGTAGCCCCGCTCTATGTGCTGTGGGGGCTATCCAGTCCTAATAGTTACTTACCCCTCCAGTGCTGTCCTCTTGCATCCTCTTGGTGGCTATGGTGCACTGCTATACAACCGTTGCATGCAAATTACATCGTTGCCGTTTGATGCTGGGAGCCTTTCTAAGCCTTCATTTGTTCCTGATTTACTCCTGTGTCTCTGTTGCATGGCCACACTGTTATGCCCCACCTAAGTAATGGTTAAAGGGGTAATCCAGGACTTAAGCCAATCTCCTTGAACATCTATGTAGAGCTTCCAGACTCAGAGAAAACTGAGCAAATCTCAAGGTAATTTTCAAAACCTTCCAGAATTCAGCCATTTCAGAGGGTTTCTTGTGCCCTGGTGGCAATGTTAAATAGGACCAAACCGTGGTGGAGTCTAGACATGTAGGAGCATAGTCTTATAAAGAGTCTGATTATGGCCCAAAAGTTATGACAGTGGCATAAAAGACTAACTCCTGGCTGATAATCTCCTAAGTTTCTTCTGGTTCTCATGGTTCTATTTAGGGTATTTTCTGGGTCATTATTCATGTTACCTCCTTGTTCTGGCTGAGGTCTGCTCCTGGCATATCCTAGTTCTGTCACTGTCTTTCTCCTGGACACAGTTCCTCCTTTCAAGGAAACTCGTCGTTACTTCTTTTCTATGACCACTTTTCTGGCCAGTGATGATGTCCTGGCTCTGCCACCCTTTTCCAGATTCCCTGTCTGCTTTTGTTCCTGTCCTGTCATTTTTGCTGCATCTGTTTGCCAACTAGTGACTATTCTGGGGAGCGGACCATATGTGGATGCTACTGCAGCACGGTCCATATCTTCTGGTTGCGGTTTCTGGTTAAAGCTAAGGGATCTCTTTCACTCCGCATTCCAGTACAGTTCAACTTTCAAGTTCACAAAAATTACAATAAAGTCTTTTGTGGAGGTTCAAGTGCTAAGATTCCAAAATTAAGGTGACTCAAGTCCCTCAGTCCTCCTCATTTTGAATGATCTTGTTAGTGGGAATGATGAATTTCAGTCAAATGTTTTAGCAATTGGTGGGAGTCTAAGCTCGTCATACCTCCAACTGATCTCAAATGGAAAGCACAGTCAGTTATATCTTGCTTCAGATCCTTGAGAGAAGAATGTCTAGATTTGATTAATCGGGTAGGTCATACTGTTTTAGCTTGGATACGGTCAACATTCAGTGAAGAAAGATTGGCTTTGTCCCCTTTGGTTTGCCCCCAATAACTAAAGCCATCTTTTGTTCTCCATGGCAGTAGAATGGCTTTGTTTTGTACAACGCTACTTTTGCTGCTCTCTCCTTGAGTGTCATTTAGTCCCAGGCTTTTCTTCATTATGATGGTATAATCTTTGAATTGATGAATTCAGAAAGACCTGTTCTTTCTTAGATATTCTTACAGGATATTGTGTGACTTCCTTGGTCAATGACCTTGAGGTGGTTATGGCACAATGACCAGGTCTTCTGCATTAGAAGTAAATTACATTCAGTAACCTTTATCCAGAGTGATATATTTAAACATTTTTTTTGTCTCTGGACAAAAGTCTACTATTTTAATGCAAACCACAGGCAGCATGAGTCAGAGACCGGCTCTGCTATTGCAGCCATATATGTTTCACTTTGAAACACTACAATTTCAAATGGCGGCCAGGAAAGCTTCGCCCCCCCGGTGGTTTTTAACCTGGCTCTTCTTGACTGATTCTCGCTATACACACATAAAGAGAAATTGGTCAGTCTAGAAGAAGGGGGCAGGGAGAAGCCACTGAGGGCCGGACATGCCTCTTCAACTTTGAAACTGCCTCCATTTTAAAGTATGTTTTCTCTGAAACACCAGAGGGATACATAGAATCATAGAATGTTAGAGTTGGAAGGGACCTTCAGGGTTATTGTGTCCAACCTCGGTTAGGACCTTTCCTCTGTGTGCCAAAATGGAGAGCCTCGGAGAGTACCTTCGGCTCTGATAATACCAATGGGCCCATATTGTACACTATATGGATGAGCATTTATTTGATTGGCTTTCAGCACTGTGTAAAAGTTTTAGGCAGGTGTGAAAAAATGCAAAAACAGAAGTGTTAATTGTTTATTTTTTATCAATTAGCAAAATGCAAAGTGAATGAACAAAAGAAAAATTAAATCAAATCGATACTGGTGGTCACCACCCTTTTCCTTCAAAACATAATTTTTTTTAGGTACACTTTTAGGATTATAGTCAGGTTTATGAATAACCAATTCTACCAAACAGGTAATAAAATGGAAATCTACTTATCTTTATCAATTGTTAAGAATAAAGTATATTAACACTTATATTTTTGCAAGCTTTCTGACTTCATTTCTGCAGAGCATTTAAGGGTTCCGCCTGAATCCCCCTAAAAACAGGATTCAGATGACTCGGGCCATAAAATACAATGATATGAAAGGAATTCCATTGAACTCCGTATTTGTTTTTTCTCTGTTCAGATGAGCACGGAAATTAGCAGACGTTTCTGTGTCCGTCAGAACATTCGGACACTTTAAAAAATAAATAGTGTTTTGTCATTGCATTCTATGGCCCCGCTGGGAGTTCATCTGAATCCTGTTTTAAGGGGGATTCAGACGGGATACCCTAACGCACTGCAGAAATGTAGTGTGAACAGGGTCTAATGCCATTGAACATTTCCACTGCTTAGGCAATCCCCTGGCAGTAAAAGCCTTTCGCAGGGGGTAAGAGATACCTTACCAGCCATAACCAACAGCCATAAGTAGCTGTGATTCATCTAGAAATACATTTTAATAGTAAAAAATTTATATCTTAACCACAATTTCTCTGCTGTTTCTTGCTAATTTTTTTCCGCTGTTATCAGCTATTTCTGGGAGGGGACACGGTTTTATTTTTCTAGCAACTCCAGAAACTTCCTGAAATTAATTTTTATTCCTTTATCTCAAATAACACTTTTTTTTTTATATCCTTTGTATCTCAGTTTTAGTACTTTAACCCTTACTTTTAATGCAATACCCAATTTTATCCACTAGAGGGAATTATTGCTTTAAACATTTCGTTCTGCAAAATTAATATTTCCAGAAATTGGATTTTTCTTTTTTTTTTTAATGAAAGAGAAGCTCATATAGCTTGTAATGAAGCACGGCCACCATTCTGGGACACTAATATCTATTGCTTTGCTATGACCTTTTCACCAATTCTAATTATGTATGAAAATTGACACAAGTCCCTGGCTTGTTAAGATATCACACATTACTGCAACTGCCAGCCGGGTCCTGTGGGTTTCCTGGTCGGTGGAAGTGGACATTTGGGGGATGCTCTTGAAGATTTTGACATATTGTGACTTTCATTATACAGGCAATATTATTTGTCATTGTCTAAGCGATTCCAGGCTCATCAATAGGTGATACTGCTATTCAAAAGAAGACCTCCAGGGGGCAGTATGAGTACTCTTTTTTGCAGTCATCCTTTTCTGTGCAGTCAGGGTTTCTACAGATCAGCTTTGGAGACTGTGTGACTTGTGGCTAATATACATTAGGGCTCAGGATTTTCAATCAGGTCTGTAAATACACAATTTGTATTGTGGCCAGATGTGGTGCGCTGGACAACCCCAAAAACTGCTTTCCAAGTAAATCAACAGTTTGTCTCAGGTTAATGGAAAGCACAATGCGAGTTGTTACTGCCCCAGATGGAGAAGGACATTGACAGATTGTAGCTTCATTACGACACAATATGTAAGGTTATGTTATTTATTTTATTCTGCTATTTATTTATTTTACTCACTTATATAGCGCCATTAATTCCACATCGCTTTACAGACATCATCACTGTCCCCATTGAGGCTCACAATCTACATTCCCTATCTGTATGTCTTTGGAGTGGGGGAGGAAACTGGAGAACCCAGAGGAAACCCATGGAAACACAGGGAGAACATACAAACTCCTTGCAGATGTTGTCCTTGGTGGGATATGAACCCAGGACCCCAGCGCTGCAAAGCAACAGTGCTAACCACTGAGCCACCATACAGTGCTAACCACTGAGCCACCCTGCTGACAATTTATTTATGTTATTGTTATGTTATTCTGTTATTTATGTTAGCACCACATGATCTACAGACATAGAGCAGGACAGACTGAATACTGCCATAGATGTTCACAAGGTCGTCTATTTGACGTTTGTGAAATAGTAGATACACGGTGGTACGATATTGCACTGTACATTTTAGGTACTGTATTACAGTGTCTTTACTCCCAAAGCAGTTCTCAGTTACTTTAAACGGATTATCCGGGACTTTGCTGATTTTTCCCTATGGGGCTAAGAACTTATAGGCAGGTAGTTACTAACGGACCACTCCTGCCGGCAATTCTCCTGCTAAGTTCTTAGCCCGATAGGGAGAAATAAGCAAAGTCCTGGATAGCCCCTTTAAGTGGCTTGTAATACATATCGTACATATGTGTAAGTACCTCTCACCTAGAAACACACTCAAAAAATTATGTATTTACCCCAATATATCACTGTTTTGATCTGTGCAATTAAAGGCATGGGGCTACCATTCTCTAGAAAAGGAAGGACTATGTATGTTTGTACAGTATGTATGTATGTATCTGTCTATCTATCTATTCCTGTATATGACGCGCCCCTGGGCCTGTGTCGCACAGCGTTGCGCATGCAGGAGCTTACCCGGAGCCGGATCTGTTGAGGGTTGTAGTCTCGTGGCGGTGACCCGGTCCGTGCCCAGGGAGTCAGACTAAGTGGCGTTGTATTAGCGGTAGATGTTGGACGACTACGCCACCCGTTGAATGCAGCGAAGGAGCTGCCGTTGCAGGGCAGACCGCTGAGGCCGGTGGTAGGATTGTGCAGCGTGATAGTATCACCCCCAACGGGAGGGGTATGGCCTCAGGGCAGCCGACGTGGATGATGGGGGTAGCAGGAATCACTCAGAGACGATGCGGTGTAGTTCAGGGTCTTTACTGGTGACAAAGATAGACCCTCCCGGAGTACTGGCTAGCGATCGGGGCCTGGTCAGTCCTTGAGCAGATGGGATCTCCCCTGGCCAGGCGGAGTTGTAGGCCTCCCAAACTGACTGTACTCTTCTGGCTACCTTGCTAGAGGCGGGTATAAGTAGCCCACGTCCCTGAGTGTACCGTGTGGTGCTCACCCGTATGGCCGGTGACTCGGGGCCTTCTAGTGGCGTCCGCTCCACGACGGCGGTGCTGGTCCCACGCGTGTGACCGTGCCTTCGGGTTTCTTGGCCAGAGGACCTGAAATCCCCTGCCGGGCGGTTTCTGCTGCTGGGTAAAGATTAGTCCCCACAGCCTCGGACTCCGGGTCCGGTGATAGCTTCTCAGTCAGGGCGAGCTCTGCAGCTGCCAGCCCCTGACTCCTTACAGCACTGCTCCCACAGAGCTCCTGATGTTCTTTTCCTATATCTGCTTCTCTTCTCTACTTCTTCTCTACTCACTCACCCTGCCTCAGCCCTAGGTTTATATAGGGGAAGTTCTTCCCCTCCCAGGACTGGGCAGGAGGTGTGGCATGCATAGGATCCCTGACCAAGAGACCTCCCACCTGCTCTCAGACATAACATTGCTGTTACTGTGGAAACCAGACCCCTGGGGTGCCACATATATATCTATCCCATATCTATCTGTCTGTTTATCTTACTATATTTCTATCGTTTTGAGAAAGGCTCAATGTTATTCACTTTAGGCATCAAATAAATTGTCTTTATTCCCTATGTGACCAGGTAGTGCTATCTGTCTTCTTATCCTTCCTTCTTCCCTTCCTTCCTTCCTTCCCTTCCTCCCAATGGGTAAAACTGTTGGATTTTATATATTCTCCCCGTGTTTGCATGGGTTTCCTCCGGGTTCTCCAGTTTCCTCCCACACTCCAAAGACATACTGATAGTGAAGATAGATTGTGAGTTCCTTCCTACCCTCCTTCCTTCCCTCTTTCCTTCCTTCCCTCCTTCCTTCCTTCCCTACTTCCTTCCTTCACCTCCTTCCTTCCCTCCTTCCTTCCCTCCTTCCCTCCCTCCCAGTGGTTAGCACTGTAGCCTTGCAGCGCTGGGGTCCTGGGTTCGAATTCCACCAAGGACGTCATCTGCAAGGAGTTTGTATGTTCTCCTCTTGTTTCCATGGGTTTCCTCCGGGTTCTCCGGTTTCCTCCCACACTCCATAGACATACTGATAGAGAATGTAGATTGTGAGCCCCTAATGGGGACAATAATCATGTCTGTGAATATGATGGCGCAATATAAGCAAAGCATAATAAATAAATAATATCTAATCTATCTATCTAACTGGATTTTTTTCTGGAAATGCAGTGTGACAACCACATTGACTGTTTGTTGCCATCCAGCTTTTCCAGTCTCCTAAATGGCAGGTGCATGGTTATAAATCCTCTAGTGGATTGTACTACATTGAATTGTGAATTTTACATTGTTACACCTCAAGCATTTTATGCAGTGTACATATCATCCATAATAGATGAATAGGCTGGCTAGGATGAGGGATTTATTGGGCCGCTGACACAGAAGAAATTCTAAGACCCAAATGTTTAATCTGTATATCGGAGCTGATGACATTTGCAGTTGCCAGGGGGGTTTCTTTTCTGCTTTATAGATACATTTATCATTAACTAAGAGGATAAATAGACTTCATTCCATTAGTACAGTTCTCATAAAATAGCTGTAACTCGGAGGAGTATCTGACCCCAGTCCTGCAAGTGTCCCACTTGTTACTCTTGTTCCAAAGTTAATGACCTCTTTTAAGTCCATAAAAAAGGACTACATGATGTTTCCCCATAACTTTTCCTCAGGACAGCTGGAAATCCTCATGGGATGGATTGAGATGTCTGATAGATTGTCTGATGGATGTGGGTCCCATATCTAGGATCCATACCCATGTTGAAAACAGGGGACCATTAAATATACACAAATGTTTCTGCAAATTGCCTCTTCAAAAGGAAGTGGAGTTGATCTCTGGCTCCAACTGTTGGATATGGCATTCCTAAAAGTCAATATTGATCCTTTATGAGCCTTTCCACATGATTTAGGATAAGAAGTCAAACCATAAACTCTGTTTGCAGACACGTGTTTCGGAGTTTTGCCCCTCCTCAGTGCTAAGCAGGAGATCTGATTTGGCTAGGTGAGAGGCCCCTGAATGGGTATCTAAGGGGAATTGTTTATCCTTGTGGAGAGTGCAAGCCCAGTGTAAGGAGACTTATAGGCCATATAATGCTCCTCTGGGAATTTAGATATGCAAGTAGACTCTTTAGAAAATAGCCAAATCAGATCTCCTGCTTTGCCCTGAAGAGGGGCAATACCCAAAAACACGTGTCTGCAAATGGAGATTATGGTTTGGCTTCCTATCTTAAGTCATGTGACAATGCTCTTTAAGGGTCAATATTGACTTTTAGGATTGTTACATCCAATCGGTGCACCAGAGATCATATTCTCTTCTTTCTGAAGAGGCTATATGCATATTTAAATTCTCAGAGGAGCATTGCATCACCTATAAGTCTCTTTATACCAGCTGGGCACTCTCTGTAAAGAGAAACGTTCCCCCTTAGATCTCCATTTGTTTCTGTAACTTTTGTTGAAGTGAATGCAGAGAGACATTTATTTAGGCGGCCCTTTTTCTATTTGTTCCCCGTTAGTGGACCCCCATTCTTGAATTAAGTATAGGTCCCAGAGATAGGACATGTATCTCCAAGGAAAGTACTGCTTTTCGGCAAAAGGTTTTTGCTGGGCACATTCTCTACGGAGGGTTATA
Organism: Phyllobates terribilis; assembly: GCF_046119375.1. Taxonomy (NCBI): domain Eukaryota; kingdom Metazoa; phylum Chordata; class Amphibia; order Anura; family Dendrobatidae; genus Phyllobates; species Phyllobates terribilis. Next base: position 140,454,238 of record NW_027362768.1, on the reverse strand, counting down.
TTATATTAATGTGTACCTGTCGTTTTAGGTAACTTTTCAGAATAGGCTCTTATTAGTGTGTAAATGAGGAATATTGCTATTTGTGGTCGTTATATCACTTGTAATCTGCATTTTTCACTAGTTTTCCCATCTGCAGGCTCTATATATAATTTCAGTTCTCTCTGATCTAGTGGGTGAAAACTAGCTGCTATGATGTCTCCCACCTACAGTACACAGAGGAAGCTGGACTTCTGCTCGTCTTTCCCTGTTGCACAGGGACAGAAGCAGCAGCTCAGCACCACAGAGGACATTGTATAGCAGTACTAAGCTGTGTGGCTATGAATCCAGCACTGAAATGAAGTACATTTGCTGAAAGCAGACAGATCTGCCTGATCTCTTGTAGTGCTGAATGTTCCTCAGTCCTCCTATCTCTCCCCTCTCCATAGAGTTTAATAGAAGGTGTAGCCTGACACCTCACTATGCTGGTAGCCCATTTTGCTTTGACCAGAAGAGCTTTTAGCTGTTCTAATAGTGAATAATCAGTTCAGGAGGCAAGGGAAGGGTGGAGAGGCTCATAAGTGGAAAAAGAAGCGTATTTCTTTGATAAAATACATATTTCCAACTTTCTGGTATTTATTTGTAATATATTGAATTATGTTGAAATGACAGTGACCCAGTGTTTTTGGCAGCCTTACATACCCATGCTATAACACTCCCTCCTCCATGTTTGACAGAGGATGTTGTAAGCTTTGAATTATGATCCTCTGTTTTCCTTCTTTAAACGCCTTTCTTCTCATGATTCTGGTACAAGTTCACCTTGGTTTCCTCTATCAATATAATCTTGTTACAGAACTAGGTGGCTTTTCTAGATGTTTTTTTAGAGAAACCTAATCTGGCCTTGTTGTTCTTAATTTGCATCTCGTGATAAACCCTTAGGATTTAGATTTAGGAAGGCATTTCTTGATTATGGACTTTGTCAAAGAAATGTCCATCTCCTCTATCATTTTATTAATTTGGGTAAATGTAGTGTAGTGGTGTTTCTTTACCAAGGAAACATTTACGGTAGGGATCTTCCATGGTCTTCTAGGTATACTGATGTTGCAGAACTTGCCATGGATTGCCTTCTTTTTAGAGTTAGACTTTGCCCATTCTAGGTTTCCTGATATTCAAAGTTCAACTATGACTTCAACATACATTCTGTCTATGGCTTAGTTAGGCATTGGTGGTGACTTGAAGTATTAAAATGCTTTATTATCAAACTACAAGTATCTTTCATTTATAAATGCATTAGGTCATTGTTGGATCCAAGTGTCCACTCTTGAAATTATTCTGAGGGCCACTCTTTATCTTTGAAGAACATCCGCTTTGCTATCATTGCATACAAAGGACATGTCACAAAACATGTTCTTTGTGAATTGACCTATAAGAAAAAGACCTTAGTAACAAATGGCAAAAGTTATCTCTAGCCATGACATGGTTGTCTTCAACAAGTCAAAAATGTCCATTGTTGTGTCACAGCATGTGTCCTCCTGGTGGCCTATTAGACTCAGGTCTTGGAAGATTAAGAATATTTCTATAAATCCTTTTATATTTGTCTGAATGAACCCAAAATTATAAACTTGCTGCTAATTTGGCTTTAAAATCTATATCTTCCAGATTGGCAGGAAAAATTTTTCGTTTGCTGTCCATCTTCTTCCATTTTGTAACACCTCGCACATTAAAGAGTCAGTGAGAATAGGCTGTACTCTACTTAATAGAAAAAATAAGTAATTATTGTAAAGGTGATGTTCCTTTCGTGCTCAAATTAGCTTAATTAGTCTCAATAATTTCTCCGCGATGATAGGGTTTTAGGATTTATTTTCTTTAAAGATTAGCACAGAACTCTGATGCTTTTCATGAATCTCTGTAAGAAAACTGCAAATATTCTTCCTATAATTACGAAGGACTTAGAGAAGTGGTAGAAAGGTGGAAACTTTTTGCAATGTGACGGGAAAAAAAAAGTTCTGTAACCCATAGAAGACACATTCACAATGATTTATTAATCCAAAATTCTAGGACAGAAATTTTATAAAGAAACCACCTAACATGTTGACAGGTTTGCTTTATTAAATTGAAATGCAAAAGTTTTGTATTTCACAAGCATTAGGTAAGTGGATGTCTGTTTACTAGGCAGAATACTGGTCTGAATGAAGTCTTTCTTACAAAGTATGAGTCACTTCAGGTGAATTTTCAGAATAAGATGTTGTCTGTGTGTACATGAGGAATAACATGATTTCTGGCCATTTTATGACTTGTTTCCTACATTGTTTACTAGTTTCACCATCCGCATGCTCTATTTCTAATTATCAGTTGTCTCTGTGTTGGTGGGAGAAGACTAGCTGCTATGATACTTACATTGCACACAAGGATATGAGGGAATCCTGCTCTTTTCTCTATGTAGCACGTTCAGAAGCAGCAGCAGCAGCATGGAGGACATTATACAGCAGTGATGAGCAGTGTAGCTGTGAATTCAGCTTTAGGACAAGTTAAAAAGCAGCAGCCCCATTTCTCTGCTTCTCCTCTCCCTTTATGTATCCATTTTCTTCCTCCTACTCTCTCCCTTGACTTCAATAGGGAGCTGTAACTTGATCTCTAAGCTTGTTTTTCAAAGAAAAAAAAATGATGAGTTTTAGAGGTAGGAGGGAAGTGGAAAAGTTTCTCTTATTTTGAAAAAAAAGCGCTAATTTCTCTAATAAGATATATTACAGTTTTGTTTATTTGCTGGTACTATTGATTTATATAAACAAAATTATACACACTGATTCAGGTAATCTATAATGAAGGGTAACTGGGACTTCCCAACACTGGACAGACTGGTATGTCCAATGTCAGGTCCCCATGTACGGTGTGGGCTCGGGAGGCAAGCCTTCGGCATATCGGGAATATGCCAGCTGTGTTGCACAGTCAGCATCAGCCTCTAACAGCAGCTATTAATTCCTTAAATGACGCTGTCAATCTCTGGTTCGTTGGCCATTCTGCTCCATGCATCCATTCAGGGGCGGACATTAAATTGGTGCAACCTGTGCAGCTGCACATGGACCCAAGAATTAAGGAGGCCCACCTCCGCCACCAAAACTGCAAGCAGTTTCTATCACAGACACATTAAGGAGTTATTGAACTGCAAAGGGTCTATATTCTGTTCTTGCACACGGGATCTATTCTGTCTATATCCCTGTGCCCATTGGCCTCAATACAACATGAATGTGGAGTGCTTTTGGCCTGTCATGGCAACCAGGGCCTGCTAAAGTCCCCCGTGCCTGCCATGGTGGTACTCTTGTGAAGTCCAACCTGTGACGGATCAGAGTGATGGTGACTTTTCTGCCCTCTGCTCCTCAGCACTCAGCCCCCCACTCTGCAACCTTACCTGGTCTCCACTTCGTGACTGAGTAGCTGCAGTTCCTTCCTCGTCTCAATAATATCACTCACAGATAATGGGAGAAGATTTAGGGGGGGGAAGAATGTCATGAACGGACTTGTTACCCCAGAGGCTCCAATTACAGGACCGCGCTGGTATCAGTGAGCTCTACACGACCAGCCATTCTCTAACAATTGTTATTAAGGCAGATGGCATGGCAAGGGGCCATATGTCCAAGTGAGAACTTAACAGCTAAGAGAAACACTGCAGTAGAGTAGTGGTAGGGCTTGCTAAGTTTGTAAAATTAATGCCAGTGTGAACTGTTTATGAAGTATTACTTACAAGGAAATGTGCTTTCTGGATATGGTTAAAAATGAAAATGTTAACAGTTACTCTGTCTGAAGTAGAGCATTCCAGAGTAGAGGTGCAATGTAAGGTGCCCCAGCGAGGTAGTCGTGGGCGAGCTGTTGCCCCCTCTCGCTATGGCACCCTACAGACAATATGTGTCCTCCCTCTGAAGTGTGGCTGTGTATGTAGTGCTCTTCACTTACTTCAAGCCATCCGATCGCGGCTGTCTCCAGGCAATTTTCTTCTGGGACCAGGGCAGCAATAATTTCAGAGGACACGAGGTTCTTAACCAGAACTTGGACTTTACTTGGGGAAGAGGAATATATACAATATTTACAGTCAGATATAATGGATAAGGCCCGACAGGCAATCATCTCTCTCACAGGCGCTGTTAACTGCTTCAGCCCTGGTTCCCTCTTTAAGCGGAGCATCTCTGTGGCTATAATCCCTGGCCCAAGAGACTCCTCTGTATTGACAGTGACTTGGATCCGATATCTCTCCCCCACGTCTTAGCCTGGAGTCCTCTTTAGCTTCCTCTGCTTCCTGCAGACTAGAAGTGCCCCGTGTCCTCACTACGCTTTGATGAGTTTCTCCGGCGGGCTGACAGGACTCGTGCTCTTGTGTGGGGAGACTTGCACACTGGGATCCCACTGTCTGAGGGTACGGAGCTCCCGTCTACCCTAGCAGCCACTATAATCAGGCTGTCTGAACAACTTGAGGTCTCAACTCGTACTGAAGAATCACTTTCTGATTCTGGAAATTAAACAGAGACTTTCCTAATATGCCCACCCTCAGTGAGCTGTCATCACAGAACTTTAACCCATCACTGTCTATAACTTTGCTGGCAGACTCAACCTGACATCTGCACCCAGAACAGTGGCATCTTGTGGCTGTTTTCAGGTACTACAGCTCAGAAGGAATTATACCAGAAACAAGCTTTATATCTCTCTGGGCTTGATAAGGGCACTAAGTTCCCCCTCTACTCTACTAACTGGACCACTAAAGCTAACCCCCTTAGCTTGGTCTACCACAGAGAGGGAGGTCTGACCTCAGGGACACTTCCTTTAACTATCTCAGTACCAAGGGAAGGCTACGCCCTTCCCCACTATTACATTCCCCGACACTTTAATGTTGGTCGTCCCTGACCACACTAAGCAATAAACATCAATCAACAGCTATAAAATTATGTTGCATAACTAAATTTTACTAAAACATTTTTAGTAAACGACTGGTCCTGAGGTCATCTTCTTGGATGGAAGACCGGCCCTTCTCGGTTAAGGGCCCTGGAAGAGCAACTCAGGATAGTCCGTTATCAACTTTTTCAGAGGCACCGGTCCTTCTTGGTAAGGACCCTGGAAACGAAGTGTCCACAGTTTTAAGTCAGGTCAACACCTCAATAGCCCCCAATCCCCTCCTGGGGCTACATTCTGAGGCACACAGTCACAGGTAACACCCTGTGAGTCTCTTTCTTCTTGGCCCTAGTGGGGGTCACCGGTTCTTCCCGCTAGGCCGCAAGTCTTTTTGATTTGGAGGATATCCATCCTCAAGGTGTGCCTCAGCATTTTAAATTCCATCAGAAAAAGGCGCAACAAGCGCAACAAAAGAAAACAAAAGTAAAAACAAAAAGAGCAGCTCTCCCAGGCACGCAACTTTTGGGTGCTGCTTAAGGCCTTCCTGGCCTGGGAGGTAGGGGAACAGTCCTCCATTTTAATTCAACATGGGGCACTCCGCCCCCATTGGGTACAAGTCCCAGAAACTGGACCACCGCTGGTGGGTCCTGATAAAGGAAGAGATGAAAGGTCAACGGACCCTTAGCTAGTTAGCTTACTTCTTCCGGGCCTCCCCCCGTTCCTTCATGAAGGCGGCCCATGCTGCAGATGAAGGTGGCTTCCTCCACTTCCACGGCTGATCGGGGTATCTGCTAGGCCCGGGGTCCTCGTCCGAGGACGTAGCACTGCCACAGCCGACCTGGGTAGGGCCGTAGCTGGTGACAGAAAAATGATGGACCTCCTGGCTAACACCAGCCTGAGTCTCTCTGGCAGCCCCCTGCTCAACTGCCTCAGCACCTCCTGGGTGTTGTGGTGCCGACTCCTTCTCCGGCACCTCACTAAGGAAATGGCTTCCTTGCCGCTTGCGACATCCTCCTCCTCGTCGCTCACTATATCTCCCCACTGCCGCCTCCTAGGCTCCTCTGTCGGTGGAGTACTGGCCTTAGGTGGGGACAGAAAGCCTTTAGGGGCTTCCCTAGCCCAGCGCTGCTTAGCCTCTCTTTTGGCCCTCCTCTCGAAGACCTGTCGGTCCTTCTCTAGGATGTCTTCCCATTTATATGGGCGGGTGACCGCAGCTGCGTACCACCCCCTTGTACATTCACATTTCACGAAGAGGACAATGTCCCCCACGCGTAGGTTGTGGAGACGGTCAGGCAGGTAGTCACGCTTGATGACCTCACGGGTGACAAATACCTTGTCCCCGGTCCACTCCTCCTCCAGGAACCCGTACCCCTCACGAATGTGGAACTCGAGGACTCGCCCCCGAGTCTGGGACGCCTCCACTGACTCTCTCCGCGCCGCATTGGACCCTTCCAGCCAGCCTCTGAGGAAGGTGTCGGTCCACCGTCGCTGCTCGCGCGGGGTCATTGGGGGGTCGTGGGTAGCCCACTGTGGACCTCCGGGCTTGGTGCACCGGCCTGCCGAGGAGGAGTGCAGGGCCTCCAAGGCCAGTGACCAAAAGTTCTCCTGCGGGGCCTTCTTCCTCGGAGGCCTCGCCTCCGCGCCACCCCCTGTCGCCGTGGAAGCTGCCGTGGCAGGCGAAACCGGCCGCTAGGGTATAGGCTGCTCACCTCCGTCAGTCTCCGTCGCAGCTGTTGCTCCAGCCCCACTGGGATGTTCTCCACCCTCGGCTGAGGGGGACGGGCTTCCCGGCATCCGGCTCCAAGTCCACACACGGAGCTCATGGATGAGCAGGCCCAGCTCCGGTTCGGGCCTAGTAGTCCACTGCACAGCCACTGGGGGTAGAAACTCACGGGCAACATCCGCAAGCAAGCGACTCTCGCCTGTAGCCCCTGGGGTACTCAGCTCCAACACTTCTTCCTCACTTCGCGCTCCGGGCAGGTCGTACGAGCCGCCGTCTGCCATTCTTCCGGAGCGTTCACCGCAGCGCCTCCTTCTCCTCACGTACCGGACAGAAAATGGCGCCGGTCGCTTATTGGTGACGCGCTTCCTGCGCGTCCAGCTCCGCCTCTTCCTAGGCCGACCTTCTGACGCGACCGCCGCGCCACTTGCCACTCTCGGCCGCTCCGCCTTCAGCCGCGCCCCCTCTCTGTGCGCGCTGATACTCACGGGGCCGGGCTTCAATTTACACCACGCCCTCTTCCTAACTGGACGTCCCATCCTAGGACGCATCTTCACTGCTGGACCCATCCTTCTTCGGGCCAGAACTCGTAGGGGCTGGACATCTTTTCGCGCTCTCCAGCGCCGTCCACTCCCACGATAGGCGGTTCTTCTCCCAGACTTTACCGCCGTCGTCACCATCTTGGAATCCATGCTTCGGGCCGCCATCTTGGGCCGCATGCCTTCCAACACTTTCTCCTCAGTGTTCTGCGTCGGCTCTTCCCCGCTTTCTTCATGCGAGGAGCTCGCATCCTGCCGACTACGCCAAATGTAAGGTGCCCCAGCGAGGTAGTCGTGGGCGAGCTGTAGCCCCCTCTCGCTATGGCACCCTACAGACAATACGTGTCCTCCCTCTGAAGTGTGGCTGTGTATGTAGTGCTCTTCACTTACTTCAAGCCATCCGATCGCGGCTGTCTCCAGGCAATTTTCTTCTGGGACCAGGGCAGCAATAATTTCAGAGGACACAAGGTTCTTAACCAGAACTTGGACTTTACTTGGATAAGAGGAATATATACAATATTTACAGTCAGATATAATGGATAAGGCCCGACAGGCAATCATCTCTCTCACAGGCGCTGTTAACTGCTTCAGCCCTGGTTCCCTCTTTAAGCGGAGCATCTCTGTGGCTATAATCCCTGGCCCAAGAGACTCCTCTGTATTGACAGTGACTTGGATCCGATATCTCTCCCCCACGTCTTAGCCTGGAGTCCTCTTTAGCTTCCTCTGCTTCCTGCAGACTAGAAGTGCTCCGTGTCCTCACTACGCTTTGATGAGTTTCTCCGGTGGGCTGACAGGACTCGTGCTCTTGTGTGGGGAGACTTGCACACTGGGATCCCACTGTCTGAGGGTACGGAGCTCCCGTCTACCCTAGCAGCCACTATAATCAGGCTGTCTGAACAACTTGAGGTCTCAACTCGTACTGAAGAATCACTTCCTGATTCTGGAAATTAAACAGAGACTTTCCTAATATGCCCACCCTCAGTGAGCTGTCATCACAGAACTTTAACCCATCACTGTCTATAACTTTGCTGGCAGACTCAACCTGACATCTGCACCCAGAACAGTGGCATCTTGTGGCTGTTTTCAGGTACTACAGCCCAGAAAGAATTATACCAGGAACAAGCTTTATATCTCTCTGGGCTTGATAAGGGCACTAAGTTCCCCCTCTACTCTACTAACTGGACCACTAAAGCTAACCCCCTTAGCTTGGTCTACCACAGAGAGGGAGGTCTGACCTCAGGGACACTTCCTTTAACTATCTCAGTACCAAGGGAAGGCTACGCCCTTCCCCACTATTACAGCAGCACAAGAGAAATCTTAGAAATATGAATGGGGAGTTTTAAAGAGGAACCATTGCTAGACAAAAAAGATGATGGTCTGTAAGAGGGTGTAGAATAGTTATAAATCCTGAGCCGCGTGATATTGCTTGCAATATTTTTTCATGCTTGTATATGCAAATTGTCTCTTCAGAGAGGAAGTGAACTAGAATTCTAGCGCCACCTATAACGAGGAAGTAGCAATCCTAAAAGTCAATATCGACCCTTTAACAAGTCTTGTCACATGACTTAGGATAAAAGCCAAAACAAAAATCTCAATTTGCAGACACTATTTTTTGGGGTACTGCCCCTCGTCAGTGCAAAGGCAAAGTATGAGATATGGTTTGGCTGGGGGTGGGGGGGGGGGCATCTGACCAGTATCCAAGGGGTAACATTTCTCCTTGTAGAGAGTGACATGTTAAGCATGTCAAGGTGAGGATACTTTTGAGCAGCAATGCTCCTCTGTGAAATATGCAAATTGTCTCTTCAGAGAAGAAGAGAAGTAGAACTCTAGTGCCACCTATAGGAAGTAGCAATCCTAAAAGTCAATATCGACTCTTTAACGAGCCTTGTCACATGACCAGTATCCAAGGGGTAACATTTCTCCTTGTAGAGAGTGACATGTTAAGCATGTCAAGGTGAGGATACTTTTGAGCAGCAATGCTCCTCTGTGAAATATGCAAATTGTCTCTTCAGAGAAGAAGAGAAGTAGAACTCTAGTGCCACCTATAGGAAGTAGCAATCCTAAAAGTCAATATCGACTCCTTAACGAGCCTTGTCACATGACTTAGGATAATAGTCAAAACCAAAATCTACATGCTTGTATGTTACATGCTTGTATAAGAATCGTTGTCAGCAAGAAAGGAAGACAAATGCTTGCAATATAAACAATATAAACAACTAAACAATAAATTAAAGGGCTAATAAAACAAAACTGAAAATAGACTCTGTGTAATGTAATGCATTATCTATCTATCTATCTATCTATCTATCTATCTTTCAGACATCTATCTATATCTTCTCATCTATATCTAACACTGAGGTCACAGTGGAGTTTCGACAGGCATCACAAACCTAGACTTTATCAACCTCTACAAGCTGATAAATGTTACAGACAACTCTTGAGGATCTTACCTTTAATAGTAAACCATCTCTTGTTTATCTCGTTTTTTTTTTTCACTTAATTTGCGAGTTGCACTTGTCTGTCTATCCTAAGGTGGTGAGAACTTGTGCTTCAGCCTTAATTATAAAGGAGAGGTGATGTAGAATAGAGAAATCGCTTTTGAAAAAAGTCAATTGTCATGCTGCTTTGACTTGCTGGAAAAATGTTTATCAAAATCAGCAAATTGAAAAAGCTTTTTTTTTTTTTTTCCTTTCGTGTTAATCTGGAAATGCACTTTTTACAATGTGTTGATTAGGTCCTTGAGAAACTAATGATACTATGAATCCTGGAGACTACCTGCAAGTTCATGATAATTGCAGTTCGCAGTAAAGAGATCTTTTTGTGCAGTCTTTGGGACAAAAATCAAATTGGTTTTATTACCCTGCCATCTCTGACTGGTTATGGGTGAAGGTGATTTCGGCTTTATCATGACAGAAATGGATTTATAGCTTAAGGGAAATATATTGTCAGAAAATGCTCTTCAGTTTGCATCAGTTTTTTTTATGTTAAATGCATTTTTTAATACAAAATATTAGTGATATTATCCTAATTTTCCATATAAATATCTAAGTTATAAAAATTAATCCTGCAGTTTTCACACTAGATACTGAGCCCTCCATATTATACTTTCTGTTCTTTAGAAATTACTTCTCCGCAGTGTTCTCATGATCATCAGAGACAGAATTACAATGAAGTGCAACACCTCTGTTATAGAGTTAGAAGGAAATAAAACAGATTAATTATTCCCAATTGGTGATGGTCACTGCTCACTTCCTCGCCCTCCCTGTACAGTGACCTCTGCACAGGTAATGGAGCATGCTCACAACACTATCACACAGAAGTCAATGATTCGTCTCCAGTCTGCAGTTCCCTTTGGTCCGTATGACTCATAAAGCAAATCTATGAACTGCTGTTAACATAACAGAGAAGCAACTTGACTGACCCCGTAAACATGTGCCGAATGTACAAACCTACAATTGGATTAAAAACAAATTAGAAAAAAAAATAGAATATGTTTCAGTATCTGAAAATAATATTAATTAGCAAAATATGGATTTTGTAAGTTCTTTTACCAGTTCTCTCTTTTATTTCAGGCATGTTTGATAATTGCTCACACGTGGCCAGTGACCGTGGCTGGTCTGTCGGGATTCGCCCAGCTGTAGCAGGTGCAAAGAGAGATGCACGTTTCTACTTCTCACTCCGAACTGACCGCTCTCAGAGCGCTACAGTCTTGATTTCTCCACATCGCTACAAGCCTGGTACCTGGACCCATCTGGCTGCCATTTATGATGGACAACAAATTTTGCTGTACATCGATGGAGCTGAGATTTCTGGGGCCAAAGGTCTCTTGGGTCCCCTCCATAGTCACTTTATTTCATTATGTAGATCCCTTTTGCTTGGAGGAGACAACTCAGAAACGGGTCACTACTATCGGGGTCACCTTTTCTCCTTTCGCCTGTCGTCAGAGGTTAGAACTCAACATCAGCTGAGATCAGAAGCCCTCAGAAGAACTTCTGAAACTTCACCACTAATGCAAAGTCATTCCATACTGTCTAGTAATATATGGAGTCTATATAAAGATGGAGTCTATCCAGAAGTTATACCAGGGCTTTTGCCAGAAAAGGAAATTATCTCCACTATTTCACTCCCTCCGTGTGGTCGAACACTTTGTGATTTGCCAGAGGTGACTAGCGGGTATAGCAGATCGGGAGTAGAATGGGAAAAAGTGGTCCATTATCGGGTGGTAAATGTGTTTGAAGATGATGGATCCAGACCATTGGTAAGCACTGAACAGATTGAGAGACAGCATGAAACCTTGGCCAATGCTTACAGTCCACATGGCATCCATTGGCAACTCAATGTAGTACAGATTCATAATTCCAGCTTACGGAATCGAGTAGTATTGCCTGGATGTGAACCAGGCAGAGTTGGCAATGATCAGTGTGACCCTGAGTGTAAACACCCCCTTACTGGCTATGACGGTGGAGACTGTGGTTTCTTCAGGCCTTGTAGTTCCAGTAAGAAGGGTGATGGGGTGTGCCACCTTGAATGCAACACAGCAAGGGATGACTATGATGATGGAGACTGTTGTCCAAACAAAGGATCTGGAAATAGTACAAAGACATGCTTTGATCCTGATGCAAGGGGAAGGTAAGGAATTGATAGGAATTATATTCACAGATTTTTTCCAAAAATTGTTAAAGATGCAAAAATGTAAGATAAAGACATTGAAGATCTCAAAACTTCACTGGCAAAGCTTAGCTGAAACATTTGGTGGACTTCGACTTTAGAATTTGTAATGTTTTTAATGTAAAGTGTCAACGGGAAGAGTTAGAAATGTAGAAAACTTTACCTTGTCACCTAAAAGAAATCTGTAAAGTCAGAAATTTGTTTCAAAGCAAGCACAGGTCTTTGTAGAGGACTTTGTAATAAGAAGAGCCATATCTTTAATTTAAAGGGGTTGTCCGGTCCAAATCGATAAGTCTGCAGTCACTCTGTGTGACTGCAGACTTATGAATTCCCCCAGAGCGCGCCCCGTGCACTGCGGGGATTCACTAGTTTCAGACCCGGGACCGGAGGGTAAGTATGAGTTATACATACTCCCGGGCCAATAGCCGTGGCTTTTCTCCCATATACTTTGTATTGAGCGAGGCTGCGCCCCGTCTAGAGACATGGCCGACCAATGGGTGTGGCAGACTAGAGGGCGTGGCCTTGCTCAAGTGTATGGGAGCGAGGCCACACCCACTGGCAGGAGTATGTATAACACATACAGTACAGATCAAAAGTTTGGACACACCTTCTCATTTAAAGATTTTTCTGCATTTTCATGACTATGAAAATTGTGCATTCACACTGAAGGCATCAAAACTATGAATTAACACATGTGAAATTATATACTTAACAAAAAAGTGTGAAACAACTGAAAATATGTCTTATAGTCTAGGTTCTTCAAAGTAGCCACTTTTTGCTTCGATGACTGCTTTGCACACTCTTGGCATTCTCTTGATGAGCTTCAAGAGGTAGTCACCGGAAATGGTTTTCTTTTCACAGGTGCGCCCTGTCAGTTTTAATAAGTGGGATTTCTTGCCTTATAAATGGGGTTGGGACCATCAGTTGTGTTGTGCAGAAGTCTGGTGGATACACAGCTGATAGTCCTACTGAATAGACTGCTAGAATTTGTATTATGGCAAGAAAAAAGCAGCTAAGTAAAGAAAAACGAGTGGCCATCATTACTTTAAGTAATGAAGGTCAGTCAGTCCGAAAAATTGGGCAAACTTTGAAAGTGTCCCCAAGCACTACAAAGAAACTGGCTCACATGAGGACAGCCCCAGGAAAGGAAGACCAAGAGTCACCTCTGCTTCTGAGGATAAGTTTATCCGAGTCACCAGCCTCAGAAATCGCAGGTTAACAGCAGCTCAGATTAGAGACCAGGTCAATGCCACACAGAGTTCTAGCAGCAGACACATCTCTACAACAACTGTTAAGAGGAAACTTTGTGCAGCAGGCCTTCATGGTAAAATAGCTGCTAGGAAACCACTGCTAAGGACAGGCAACAAGCAGAAGAGACTTGTTTGGGCTAAACAACACAAGGAATGGACATTAGTCCAGTGGAAATCTGTGCTTTGGTCTGATGAGTCCAAATTTGAGATCTTTGGTTCCAACCACCGAGTCTTTGTGCGACACAGAAAAGGTGAACGGATGGACTCTACATGCCTGGTTCCCACCGTGAAGCATTGAGGAGGAGGTGTGATGGTGTGGGGGTGCTTTGCTGGTGACACTTTTGGGGATTTATTCAAAATTGAAGGCATACTTAACCAGCATGGCTACCACAGCATCTTGCAGCGGCATGCTATTCCATCCGGTTTGCGTTTAGTTTGACCATCATTTATTTTTCAACAGCACAATGACCCCAAACACACCTCCAGGCTGTGTAAGGGCTATTTGACCAAGAAGGTGAATGATGGGGTGCTACGCCAGATGACCTGGCCTCCACAGTCACCAGACCTGAACCCAATCGAGATGGTTTGGGGTGAGCTGGACCGCAGAGTGAAGGCAAAAGGGCCAACAAGTGCTAAGCATCTCTGGGAACTCCTTCAAGATTGTTGGAAGACCATTTCCGGTGACTACCTCTTGAAGCTCGCCAAGAGTGTGCAAAGCAGTCATCAAAGCATAAGGTGGCTACTTTGAAGAACCTAGAATATAAGACATATTTTCAGTTGTTTCACACTTTTTTGTTAAGTATATAATTCCACATGTGTTAATTCATAGTTTTGATGCCTTCAGTGTGAATGTACAATTTTCAAAGTCATGAAAATATAGAAAAATGTTTAAATGAGAAGGTGTGTCCAAACTTTTGGTCTGTACTGTACATAGCCTCCAGTCCCTGAGTCACACAGAGTGACTGCAGACTTACTGATTTGGACCGGACAACCCCATTAAATGTCTATGAAGAAAACTTTTTTTGTGTAAATGAGGTGCTTAAAGTTCTGTGTGAGTGACTGTGCAATATGGGGCACCCTCCCTGTGACAATTTTGTTGGCTAACGCCTCCCCTGCTGCATTGAATGACAGCACTAGCTTTGCTTGAGCCTTTTTCTGGGTGCCAGCTGTCTCCCTGTTCTGTGCATGCACCAATGTTGTAATGCATGCAAAGGATTTCAGCAGAGACAGCACTAACTCAACTGAAGTTCACACTCAATTAATAGAGCTAACTGGCAAAACCTTCAGAGAAAGGGTACTCTTGACTACATGGCCCTGTCCACCATACACCAAGCACCTAATTTGCATATGAACCTAAGGACGGTTTTCACTAAAACTAGTCCATGGATTTTTAAACTAAAGTTATGGCTCTTTTTAGCATACGGTCCCTGCGTAAGCATCTGTGCTTACCTTGAGACAGCTTTCCGACCTGCCAGACTCCATGAAAAGCGGATCTGTAACCAGATTTCACAATAAAAACTGCATACTCTATAAAGATTTCTTAGACCTGATGACACTAGTGTATTTATTTTTAAAATCCAGATCAGAATGGCTGTATAATCCTGATAATAGCATGACCATTTTATGAGTCAAGCTCATTAGTCCAAGTCTATTAATTCTTTGCCTCCCACTCAGACTGACTGACAGCTGCAGCTTGTTCTGAGCAGTGTGAGATTTCAGCAGAAAGGAGGGTCACTGAGGAACTGTCAATAAGAGTAGGTACAAAAATGACTTACACTTTCACAAAGCATCATACAGCTATTCTGACATCCACTTTAAGAGTTTTACAATGCTGCTTCATCTGGTACTTGTGATGCATCTGTATAACCATGCACCCAGAAACCACATTACACAAGGTTTTGCACTGTGCAGCACCTCTGCATGAATTAGTACCCGAACACTTTGTCGCTACAATGTATTATGTTTTAGATCGAGACTCAAGTGTTTTTGATAATATAAAGATTGCAATGTCTGTGCCATTGTTCTTTATATCAAAATTATATTACCCTCCAAGGATCTTGCTGATCCCCATTATAATTTGGTAAACTCAGCCTCAATTAATTGGTGTCTGTTGGAAAAATTATCCATCAAATCGGGCATGGCTCGTCTTAATAATGAGACAGAAAGAGCGGCATGCTCATTTTTTTCCCTTATGTTAAGTTCTATATATAACAATAGAGGATACTATGTAATAAGGGACGACACTATACATAACAAAAGAGGACGCTATATGGTACAGAGCAGCAATATACTGCATAATGCTATGTAATAAGGAACAGCGCTATATATAACAAGAGGGAATGTTATGTCATAAGGGACAGGGCTGTATAAAACAAGAGGAAACCTTAAGTAATAAGGGATGGCACTATACAAAAAAAGAAAGGATGCTAAATACTTACTGACGGTGCTATACATAACAATAGAGGATGCTGTATAATAAGGGACGGCACAATACATAACAAGAGAAAACCCTATATACTAAGGGATAGTGCTATACATAACAAGAGTAGATCCTATACACTAAGGGATGGCATTATACATAATAAGGGAGGGTTTTTTTTTTTTTTTTTACAAACAAGAGTATTACTACCATCTCTGTGCAAGTAAAGCTGCATTTACACTGAAAGATAATCGTGAACAAGTTTTCTTGAGCAAAATACTTGTTCTTGGGTGAAATGATCTTGGCGTAGTGCAAAAGATCTTTGTTCTCGGCAACCCATCATCCTATGTAAACAGGACTGGCACTGTCAAGAGCTATGGCAGCCCATGCTCACTGAGAGATCTATTACAGATCTATTACAGATCTTTCAGTGTGCATCCTTTACTGTGGTCTGTCTGTGTACACAGGCCACCGCTGATAAGCTGTTGAGGCGCCTGTTAACCTGGGCACCGAGAAATAAACCATAGAATTAAAAATGCATCTATTTATGAGAACAGAGAGAATTTTCAATAAGAGGTATAAAGTCGCTGCTTCTTCTTACTATCACTTTAGAATTTTACCCATTTTCAGAAGATGGGAAAACCCCTTTAAGGATTTTTACTTTGCACCGCATATATTCAGTAGGAGTTAAGTTTTATATGCTGGACTACCTCTTTAATAAAAAAAAAGTGCTCTAAGAAACTTACAGTTCTAATTATGGTAATTATAGCAGTAATGCAATTTTGAATAATCTGCCTATACAATGCCTGTGTATATCTCGGCACTCACAGAGTGCGGCTGCAGCTTTTGTGTTTGCTGATTTCTCATCCTGGTATGTCTTTCTCTATCAGATATTGAGGGTACGTTCTGCAGGAAGGCTGCTTCCTGATATGTTGCATTAGTAGCAGCGCCCGTTCATTGTTCCTGCCATACAAATAAAGATAAACATATACACATAAAAGAGATATAAACAAACAATTTGAATTGCTAATTTACACATATTTTAACCGAATCTCAATCTTGCATGAAATGAATACACGCCATATGACAAATATGCTGACGGTTTGTTTTTTTCATTTTTTTTTCCTTTGCCGGATGCTATTTCACCGACTTTTCCCATTTATTCAATTTAAGGCATTTATTAGTTCAGCTGAACCAAGAAGTAAATGAATCAAGTCAGCAATAGTTTTCTAGCCAATTGCAGTGAAATCAACAGGTTTTGAATAACAATGAGTCCAATGGCTAAGGAATTGACTAGCAAAGCATTGATTTCTAAAACTTGGTTGCTGACTAAAGAATAGACACTGATCTAGAAAATGGTACACTATCCTAATGAGCATCTACAGGAAAATATAAATATTGCTGGGAAATGATAGGGAGTTGTTTAATGTTCTTTTATATTATGTATATAAGCAGGCTTGGACTGGCCCACAGGAGAACAGGGGAATCCTCCGGTGGGCCACCACCCTATTATATGAGCAGTACTTGGCACTATATACATGAATCCCTATGTACAGACAAAGGCAGCATCTTATTCATTTAACAATCTACCCAGTTCATTGTTATATTAATTTATGATTGAGGATAATGTCACATTTGCATGAAGCTGAAAAGTGGGGCCCTGGAGTTGGTTACTGGTGGGTCCTGGTCACCACAGTTCAACATTGTATACAAGTATCATGGGGCATTTTCCTTATCACTTGCAGCACCTGATATTCTTTTAATAAGGGCTTGTGCACACATCCGATTTTATCGCTTGAGGGCTATCCGTGGTTTTCATTGATAGCACTTGTACCTCTGATAGTCTATGGGTCTGTACACATTTCTGTTTTTTTTTTTCCTCGGACCTAGTGGTCTAAGGAAAAAATAAGAGACTTGTCCGATTTTGATCCGAGTGTTGGATCAAAATCGACAATGCAAGTCTACAGTAAGTGTCCGTAAAAAACATCGGACTGCACTCGGATGACACGGACTGACAAAGTGAAGGGAGTGGAGAAACTTTTTTTTCCTCTCCACCTTCATGAAACACTGATGCCACTTTGATCAAACTCTGATCAATCACATTCAGTATTTGGTCAGTATTTTACATCAGTATTTGTAAGCCAAAATCAGGCGTGGGTTATAAATACAGACCCGGTGACGTGTTTCTATTATACTTTTCCTCTGATTGTTCCACTCCTGATTTTGGCTTACAAATACTGATGTAAAATACTAACCAAATACTGAACACGTGTGAATGTGGCCTTAAGATGAATAAACTGATTGCCTTTTTTTGGTGGTGGGGTGTGGGTGGATCAGTCTGACCCTGAATTGGTGGTCCTGATACACGTGAGGGATATGGAAACTCACCTACGACTATTTAAATCTTTGGAAGTCTTTGGAAATTCGATGAATCTGAACAGTTAATTTTGTATCTTCGTCTTTTACATTTGCACAATCTGCTGAAAAAGAACTTCCAATATTTTATGGATATAATTAAAAATAAAACTCTTTCCTACAGACATGAATTAATAATATTCTAGCGATAGAGCAGAGGCGGAATCCATGTAACTGAAGTACTCAGAGCTGAATTGATTTAAATAACAGCTATGCTAATAAGTAATGTTTCTTTTGTTTGAAAATGTTATTTGAAATCTCATCTAAGTGTTATAAGTCTTGTCCAAAATCCTGGTAACGTCACAAATATGCATCTGGTACTCAGTTTGCCAGGCTGGCAAAGGTGGCTCCGTTAAGTCTGCTCTTTGGTCCACGGGGTTGTGGTAGGATTAGGGTTTGGGTTTGGTCCCAGTGCTCTTTCTTGTAATTCCCTGGAAGGAGCAATAACCAGCATCCAAAAGAATTTTTGTAAAAGAAAAAGGAGTCATGAAAATCTGACCAAATTCTAATATCACTACAGTTCATCTGAACCTCAAATCCACAGCAGACCTCCTGGAGCCACCTCACCTGGCAGACTCCATTACATACGACCAAACAATACTAAATCCTAGGCTTTAAAAGAAATGAGATGCCCCAAAATAAACAGTAGTCAAAAATCCATTGTAATGTGTAATATATTATTATTTTGTAATAGAAATATGAATACATATCTAACATTATGTAACATAATGGAGGAATGTGCTATTGTAATGTTCTACAAGTTGAATTCGGTTCATAAGAAAAAAATATAGTAAAATGTAGAACATTTGCTTTTGTATCCAGTGCAGTTTTTCTAGCACAGAAATACTGAAATTCATTTTTATAGAAAAAAAAGTATTTCTTTGTTGGATTTTCAGCCATTTTCTAGGGTTTTATTCAGTGGATATTATGTCTGTTGGATCTGTTGTGGGTTTCTTTTTGCTTTTGAGCTATTTTTTGGTGGTCATTTTGGCTAACGGCAATACGTTCACTGGTTGTCTTGCCATAGCACCATCTCCATGACCAGGGTTGGTCTTTGCTTTGAAACCTCTGTCCAGCATTAAACTTTACAGTTTACATATAGCAACTTGCATTACTATATAAATATTTAGCATTAAAGAGTTATTCCCAAAACATGTGATTTCAAGAACTGAGTTATAGAGCTAAGGAACCAGGTTCTGCTTTTGCTTTATTATAAAACTCCCTACCATTTTCCCTATCCTGATATTTCCTATATGTGTTTATTTTTTTCTTTAATTCCTGTGACATTTAAAGAGGTTGTAGACTACTTTTACAGTGATGACCTTTCCTTAGGATAGGTCATCAATGTCTGATTGGCCTGGGTCCGACACCAGGCACCCCCGCCGATCAGCTGTTATTGGTGGCAGCTGGCTTCCGTACGTAGAACTAGGCCATCTACTTGTAGTGGCCGGGGCTTGGTACTACATGTCCGCCTCCTATTGATATGAATAAGAGTCGGATGTGCAGTAACATGCCCCGGCCTCTACATGTAGATGGCCAAACTCTGCAAGTAAGTTCTTCCGGCCGGCGACCGCTGCCATTGACGCCAATAACAGCTTATCGACAGGGGTGCCAGGTGTTGGACCCCGGCCGATCAGACATTGATAATGTATCCTAAGGATAGGTCATCAATGCAAAAGTAGTGGACAACCTTTTTAAATGTCACAGGAATTAAAGAAAAAAATTAACACGTATAGGAAAGATCGGGACAGGGAAAATGGTAGGGAATTTTATAATAAAGCAAAAGCAGACCAGCTGTTACCGGTGGCAGCGGCCGCCGGCCAGAAGAACTTACTTGTGGAGCTTAGCTGTCTACTTGTAGTGGCCGGGGATGTTACTGCACATCCGACTCCTATTCATATCAATAGGAGGTGGATGTGTAGTACCAAGCCCCGGCCACTACTCCGCGTACGTAAGTACTTCCGGCCGGCAGCTGATCGGCAGAGGTGCTGGGTGTCGGCCCCCCAGCCATACATTGATGTACTGTATATCAATGTATAAGTAGTGGACAACCTCTTTAATTTGAGGGAAGTCCTAAATGAGATGTTACAGGAGGATGGACCTGCAGTCACTTTCCCGCAGCTTTTGTCACCCCTCCTGAAGTAGGATATCATCAGGAGGTGGCTCTGCGGTCACTTCCGACAGCTTCTGTCACCACCATTCCCTGTTGATTCCCTGGTTTAGGGTAAGTGATAGAGAATTGATTTCAGCTTGAGTGGTTGGCGTCACACTTCTTTTGCTCCCACCACCTGCATCTTCAGTGGTTGCCAGTACATTTTTGTACTTATCACCTGTATCTTCAGTCGCCTCCGCCACAGTCCCTACTTCTGACACCACCGCCTCTTTCCCTGAAATCAGACGTCATCAGAGGGTGATGATAGAGGCAGGGTGAGTGACAGCCACAACACCCCAAAGATTCTGTCATTGCCCTGAAAATAATTGGCATCAGGTAGTGGTGATAGAAGCAGGGTGAGTGACACCAGCGCTACCCTTTGGAGTCAATTCGCTTAAGGATGGTGATAAAAGCTGTGAGACATTGCTGATGTCACTCACCCTGATTTTATCACCACCCTCTGATGACTTCTCATTTTAGGAAAAGAGGTGATGGTGTTGGAAGCAGGGACTGTAGTGGTGGCGACCAAAGATGTGAGCGGTGGAGACAGAATTGTGAAGGCTGCCGCTGAAGATGCAGGCACAGAAGAAGTGTGGTGTCAGCCATTGAAACTGCTGTCACTTTTCCATCACTCCCCCCTGAATCAGGATGTCATTAGGGGATGGCGGTGACAGAAGCTGTGGCGCCACCCCCAATGAAGCCCTATTCCAGGAGATGTGATAGAAGCTGCAGAGAAATGACTACAAGGCCATCCCTTTGTGATGATAGGCAGCTTTCTGCCTATGCACAGTATACACAAAAATCAGACAATCAGTATGGTGAGTTATACTGAGCTCAGCATTTTGAGTATTGTTAGATCTGAACAGAGAAAACTGTGATTGTATCAAAATGACATTATGCAACCCAGGAAGTAACACATCTCTGGAATAAGGCTCTCCGCCCTTACATCATGCTGCTCCCTGATTACAGAGCAAAGACCTGCTGACAGATTCCCTTTATTGAATCAGGTACAACTTACTCCAACGGTCCCGTTCATAAAAATGAAGCTCAGAAAAATGAAGATAAGAGTTACACAACAAACTCTAGACACAACAAGATCACTGACAGATTCTCAATTAACTCATTCTGTAGCCAGTGACGTGAATGGAAAGAAAGAGCCTTTAGATGTCAATATATCAAAATTCTTAATGAAACCCATTTGGAAAAATAATTTTTAGCTCCAAAGATGTGCGTTTAAGTGAATAAATAAATGCCCGCAAAGGTGTCCATATCCTCGAAGTGAGAGATTCTAAATCTTATGTTAGAAAACTGTACAATTATTACTTTTAATGCAATTCACTAATAATAAAACATTTTTACAAGTTTCTCCAGAGGTGGAGCTTCACATCTAACCGAGCCAATGATCCGGACAGGATTCTAAACCTAACTGGAAATGGCTTCATTCCATTTCTTCTAGGAATGTTCTGCTCTTCTAGGATTTCCGAAATCTGCAACATGGGACGTAAATGAGCATTTTGATTAAATAAGCCTTTTTTTTAATGTGTACTCAATGGTGAACAGACCTTCATTCCAGCATTCAGCCTCCTTTTCCCTGGATGGCTGTATGTGTCCTAATTGCATTGCTTTTTTGCATCACTTCACTGCTTTTCTTTTGCTCTAATGCTTTCTTTTTAGCATATTTATTATTGAAAATGACACCATATCGACTGTTCTGCTGCTTGACATTGTTATCGTTATGACTTGATTTCATTTGAGAGATTGTCACTAGATCTTGTGAAACAAATAAACAACTTTCCTAATTGCAGACTAAATAAAACTGTTCTTTGGAGACAAGTTATGTCTAATGATAATGTGCTTCGTCTTCTCTTTTGCATCCTAATAGGGCATATATGAGTGTCAAGGAGCTGAGAGATGCCTTGCAGTTGAACAGCACTTTGTTCCTGAATATTTTCTTTGCTGGTTCTGCAGGGGAGGAGCTAGCTGGAGCTGCAACATGGCCATGGGACAAGGATGCCCTTGGTGTTCAAGGTAATTGGTGGTAATCATTTATACAACTAGTCGAGACATCCAGTCCACTATCGTACGCTTTTTTATTATCATTGCACAGAAAGAACATATCATTATAGAAGTGGTCCGAAACAAACATTTATTTTAATTCTAAATGTCAATTTAAAGTCATAATCGAATCAATTTTCTAATATAATCTAATTAAAAAGTCGCTATCATTCTCTCACTACTCTAACTGCTTTATTTTTTTTCACTACTTTCTTTTTGATGATGCTTTGTTTGAGAATCCCATTGCATGCTCGAATAGTCAAACGAATCATCATCAGGGTTCAGAGGCTGTGGTCACTGCCGCAGCCCCTAACCCTCTCCCTGAAATAAAGCTCCATTTCAGACCCTGGGCTAGTCCATGCCCCACTGAGCATGCGCCAATTGTCAATTCAGATGTATGCTAAGTAGGATCTTGTCACTGTGGAATACGCACAGTGACAATGCACTCGTTCATCAGCTGTTATCCGAAGTAAAGAGCCGTCAAGAGAGTTCACTGTCAGTGTGCATGGTAAGAAGAATATCCCGGTGTCCAGGAAAAGCAGAGAACAGTGCCACTCTCGCAAGTGTCTTCATTTATCATCAGAGCTGGCAAGCGAACGCACTGTCACTGTGCATATTGCATATTGCACAGTGACAAGATACTCCTGAACATAAGTTGGAATTTACAACTGACACATGCTCAGTAGAATATGGACTAGCCCAACCACTGAAACAAACGTCACTGATGACACTTCTTCGTTTCAGTTCAGGGGCAGAGGCACCCATAGACTTGTATGGGAGCGCATGATGTGATTTAAAGAGTTTTTCTCAACTGTTCATCTTATCGCCTATTTACAGGATAGGTTATAACTTATAACCTTATGTTTGCTGGGAATGCCACTGTTGGGTTTCCCACTAATCCCAAGAATGGACTCTGATGCTGTATTGATTGTCTTTGTGACTGGCAGTACCATAGACAATCAATCTAATGGTTAAATGATTATTCTTAACTCTTCATCTTGTCATCTATCAACAGGATAGGTAATAACTTTATGTTCGCTAGGGGTCTCTCTGATGGGATCTCCACCAATTCCCAAGAACGAGACTTTGATGCTCCATTGATTGTCTATAGGACTGCTAGAGATAGCCGAGTACTGTGCTTGATTGTCTATAACGGACTCATAAAAAATCAATGAGTTGGTGTTGTGCATGTGATCAGCAAGTTATTTCTGTGAATAGATGATAACTTGTTGAGTTGGGAATAACCTTTTGACTCAATTGCTTTAGCTCCTGCCTGTAATGTTGAAGGTCGTGGGTTCAATTACTGGAGAGACTCACAAAAAAGAAAAAAATATATATATTTTTTTGTGACAAAAATGTATAATTAGTGGAGAAAGGTTGAACTTGGTGGACGTAGGTCTTTTTCCAACCTATGTATGCAAGAAGTTGCAGGTACATTTGCTTCTCCTTAGGTGAGTTTTTATCTTGTACATAGTTCATGGGGTACATTTATTACTTGGGGTATTGAGTTTGGGATACTCCTATGAGTAATGTAGAAAGCTGCTTTGTTTTTTTTCTGTATTTTTACCACTCCATAGTTGCTTTTATGCAGTATGGTTTTTTAATATTAAATGGAATGACAGTTTAATTATAGAGTACAATGGCTGTTTTGGTTCACACAAACAGAGCAGTCATTGTCCATAGTTACCAAATATATTTGTTTGCTTTAAATCATGTTTTTTTTGCCGGCTCCATCTCAGTGTATATATCAGTTTGCTAGTCTGGTGTGCAAATCCCAAGCCTTTCATCAGATGTTAATTTAGCCGGGCTCCTTCTTTTAAGTGCCAGACATATTAATTACATAGCAATCGCTTTATGCAACTTTGTTCCTTCTTATTTTAAATAAAAAGTAACAGAAACTTCTTGGCAGGCGAGATAACGGCCGAAACAAAACACTGTTTCTTTAAGTAATGGGTAAACTTCATCCTATAATAAGTAATGGTTTTCTAAGTGCCCGTTGATTTATTTCTTTGTATTATTCAGTCTTCTTTTGGAAATGTCCCTATTTAAATTATAGACACGCTATTTAATTTCACACTCCTAAAAAAAAAAAAACACTGACTCTTCTGTAATTACAGCTGGAAGGGAAGTTACTGGAATATGACCAGATCAGTGGACAATGTAGAGCCAATTTAATTACATCAAGAGGGATGGATGCTCGAAACATTAAGCATTTCATTGTGGTTAAAAGTCGCTTTGTATTGCACTAAATGACCATCAGGATGTTTCGGGTTTAAAGCACATGAAGCTTCAATGTCATATGTAGTGTCCCCATCTATATTTATTAGGATACTGGTCAGTTCTAGCTCGCTCTGCAATCTGTGACCGTACTGTCAAGCAAAGAAGTTGCATACAGTTTTTCTTCTAGAACTTTTTTTCATCTTTCGCTCTCATTTCAATCAAAAGGATCTTATAGTTTTTTTTTTAAAAAACTGTATTTTAGTCATTGAGGATTATAACACATAAATTTGTAAGGGGGAAGACCAGGGTGTAAGTGCTTTCAGAGCAAGGGATCTGGAACTGCCGGGGCCGTACCTCCTGTTGCAGTGGGAAGACAGACTGTGAGCACAGGAGTCATGTGACTGGGAAGTTGGGGGTGTGTCCAGAGACAGAGCTGGGAAGTCAGGTGACCGAGGGACTCCTGGTGTGGCTGGAGAGAGGAAGAGACGAGGACGTTTTGCGCGGGAAAGCGGAGCTGAGTCCTGCGCAGGAGAACAGTGTGAGAGGGTCCAGGCTCCTGGCTCGTGTACTGGGAGCAGGAGTCGGGTGCAGTGGACCGGAGGAGTCAAGCCCGACTATAGAGACAAGGGACACAGGGTCCGTGGAGCCAAGGCATGTGAGGTGCTGTGTTATAGACTAGGGGCTCAGCGGGTAAAACCGGAGACCGCCCGCTGCTGCCAGAAGACGGAGCATTGTTTGGGCGGGGAAGCCTGAAGAAATCATCACCTGCATCCGCTGGCGACTGCCTTGTGAGGAGCCAGAGTCAGCTAAGTGTACAAACTGATGTTTACAACTGGTCCGGCTCTGCTACATCTTGTCAGACTGTGAACTGTTAGTTACAGACTTTCACCTGCTATTTTCCTTGTTTTCCCCCCATATTTTCCTTGTTGCTCCCTGCGTGGAGATTGACCTTGTTCTTATAAACCCCCCCTGTTTATTATCCCCGTATTGGCTGCTCTGTGTTTCTGTGTCACTGCATCTAAAGTACCCGTGTTACATTTGGCGTAGCCGTCAGGATGCAGTCGTTAGACACAGACACTGCAGAGCAGCCCATCCTGGGTGCTCCTAAATCTAGCTTGCCGCTGGGGGCCATGCTCAGCAATCTCCCAAAGTTCACCGGGGACAATATGATGCTGTGGGACTGGATTGAGAGAGTTAGGAGTATGTTACTTATGCATCCGTTGACCCCAGCTATGCAAGGCGAAATATCCTTACTGGCCCTGGACGGCGATGCCCGACAATTCGTAATGTACCGCCCTCCCCATGCCCGGGATACTGTAGAAAAAGTAGTGCGGATACTGGAGGAGATGCATGGGGATCCCACCAATGTAGGAGAGCTGAGGATACAGCTGTTTCACCAAGTGCAGCAGGAGGGGGAGACTGTGACGCAGTATGTTAATGCCTTACAGAGGGTGCATGCCTATATCACTAGAAAAGATGACATGGGGAATTTGGGAATGGGCCCCCCTGATGTGATCTTGAGGGACCAGTTTGTGGCAGGCCTCAGGGATGTGCACCTGAAGCAGGCCTTGCGGGAGCGCCTGTGCGCTAACCCATGTATGACTTTTCTAGTAGTGGGGGCAGAGGCACGTGTGAGAGAGCAGGAGATGGGGGTGACGGCCCTGGCAGGGATGGTCCGGGGTAATGAGGTACCCACCCCGCCTGCAGCTGAACCGGAATGGGCTCGAGAGATGCGTGAGGAGATATGGGAGATGCGGGATGAATGGTCCAGTCTCAAGAAGACCCCTGCCCCGACACCAGAGATACCCAGATCGATTGCCCCAGTTATGGAAAGAATTGAATTCAGGTCCCCCCCTGCAGGAGAGTTCCGTAGAGGAGTGAGGCAGCCGTACACAGACAGAGACACGACCTGCTGGAATTGTGGAGGCGCAGGACATTACGCCAGGGGCTGTGCTAGCCAAGGGCAGCCCCTGTCACGACAGCCGTTAAACTAGCAGGCTCTGTGTTTGGGGGACACAACCCGGAGCCTGAGGAAGGGGAAAGAAGAAAAGGAAGTCCCAAGGACCTGGTTTCCACCAGCCCGACTGTCTGGGCCGAAATAAGCGGTCGGGCTGTTCACTGCCTGATTGACACGGGATCCCAGGTGACTACGATGACAAAAGCCTACTTCCAACAGCGATTCCCAGAGATAGCGCTGCCTGAATGGGGACCAGTAATTAGACTCACGGCAGCTAATCAATTACCCATCCCAGTCGCAGGGGTGGTGTGGATGAAGATCTGAGTATGTGGAAAAGATGTGGTGAAAAAGGAGTCGTCTTAGTCGCAGGGGGAACCGGATGTGGACCCCCGGTGACCCTCGGAATGAATGTGTTGAAAGAGATCGGGCAAATCCTGATTAGTGAGCCGAGGGAGATTCCTCTAGACCAGTGGGACCCACGAACCCCCCAAAGGAGGGTCTTTCAACAACTAATCCGAGCTGCCCAGGCTCAGGAGACGTCGAGTGAAGGGAAGGTCCTGGGAAAAATAATAGTGCCAGCAGCTACGCCGCTCACCTTACCGCCCGGACAAACTGTACTCACGTTACCCGCACGGGCCTGCACACCTCATGAGGGAGTCGAAGTTCAGATAGAACCAACATCGATGGACAAAGTACCTCCCGGACTCTTGGTGGCTCGGACACTGGCCACCGTCCAGGGTGGCAATGTTATAGTGCGGTGTGTTAATCCGGGCAAAGATGATCTCACACTCCCTCCCAGGGCGGAAATAGTCCAGATTCTGGGAATGCCAGAGAAGTTGGTGCGACCTGATGTGGTACAGCTGTCCGCTGTACGAGGAGACTCTGGACTCTGGAGGTCACCGTGCAGCCGGAACCCCACCGGGCTAGTGCGAAGGGGGGACGAAGAATCCTAGAACAAATGCGGGCTGAATTGACGGGACTTACACCTCGACAGGTGCAGCAGGTTGAGGAGGTACTGGAGCGGTACCAGGAAGTCTTTGCTCGCCATGAGGATGATTTTGGTTGCACCGAAGCCATTACCCATGAGACTCCCACAGGGTGCGCTGCCCAGTGCGGGAGAGATACCGGCAGATACCTCCCCAGATGTATAAAGAGTAGTGTTGAGCGAGCACTAAAATGCTCGGGTGCTCGAAGCTCGGGCCGAGCTCGCCGTGATACTCGGGTGCTCGACCCGAGCAACGAGCCCAATGTTAGTCTATGGGAGACTCGAGCATTTTTGCGGTGGCACCCCCGGCAGTCTTTTAAAAGCCTAACAAGTGCCCAAAACGATAGTGACAGTGCTCAAATGACATGGGGACAGCATGGGGATCGCCCCAGGAAGCATTTCTGACCCCCAGGTCACTGCTGTCAACAACATGGTCAGAGGTATTAAGCCACTTTTACGGGCTCACAATAAAACGTTCAAAAACTAAAGTGAAACTTTTTTCCTGTGAAATATGTTAAGGAACATCCTTTCCTGGGAAAAGACTTGTGTATAAGTTAAAATAAATGACCAAAAACAAAAATACTCCTCCACACCTTCGGCTATGTTCACAAGTAGCATTTTTTATGCGTTTTTTCACTTTTGTATTGCTTTCAACTATGACAAATGCATTCACCGGGAAATGTCATTTTAACATTTTACAACCTTATCTGGCCATGTGCTGTGTGACACATGCATAAAGTGCTGAAAAGACATGGGAACAGCATGGGGAAGACCCCTGGAAGCATCTCTGACTCCCAGGTCACTGTCTAAAAGTGTGCCCATCATAAGTGATCCTTGCCGCATCAGAAGATGCAGACTTGCAACTATCCCCATGCAAGTTCTAGTCCCAGGGCAGTGTTCAATTGTACCTCCCCCATTCCTTGCAATACAAGCGCAAGTATGCAGCCTGCCACCCACCCACCCCCAGGCTGCAATACAATACTGCTTGCTTGCTTGAACTTGAAATTGGGCCTTTTAGGCATGTGGAGGCGGAATCTGGCCACCACGTCATGGCTGTGTTGGCGGCCTGGAATCCATACTCAGTCCCCAGCCGCCCGGCAGCCGGGTTTCCATACTCGGTCCCCAGCCGCCCCGCGGCCGGGTGTCCACACATGGTCCCCAGCTGCCTGGGGGCAGCCGGGTGTCCATAAACGGTCCCCAGCCACCCCTATTTCTCCTTGGAACATCCCCCCACACACTTTTCTTAGCCCGGCCTGCTTTAGGCAGCATTGGACGAGCCCACCAGAGAACCAGACTCCTCCGGTGGGCCCTGACTTCTCCATCGGTGGAGTTGAGAGTGCCAAGGTGAGGAGCATGATGATGATGACAGAAGTTAGCATCTGCTATGTTTTCTTTTAATGCAAGTGTAAGTGTGCAGCCTGCCACCCACCCACCCCCAGACTGCAATTCCATACTGCTAGCTTGCACTTGAAATGGGGCCTTTTAGTTTGGAGGAGGCCGAAGCTGGCCACTACCTCATGGCTGCTTCGGCAGCGAGGTATCCATACTCAGTCCCCAGCCGCCCCTATTTGTCCTGGTGTGCCTTATACATAAGATTAAGCGCGTATACCAAAACATTACCTGTGCCCTCCCCAGTGCATTTAGTGGGAAGGAGAGCCTATTCCGCTGTAGTGTGTGCATGCCAAACCCCTGTTCATGGTACATGCGAAGATGCCTCCCACCTTGCACCTGTCGTTGCAGACTTGCAACTATCCCCATTCAAGTCCTTGTCCCAGGGCAGTGTTCAATTGTACCTCTCCCATTCCTTGCAATGCAAGCGCAAGTATGCAGCCTGCCACCCACCCACCCCCAGGCTGCAATACCATACTGCTTGCTTGCACTTTAAATTGAGCCTTTTAGGCATGTGGAGGCGGAATCTGGCCACCACGCCATGGCTGTGTCGGCGGCCTGGTATCCATACTCAGTCCCCAGCCGCCTGGTGGCCGGGTGTCCCCGCTTGCTCCCCAGCCTCCAGGGGGTGGCCGGGTGTCCATACTCGGTCCCCAGCCACCCCTATTTGTCCCAGTAACCTTTCCCACACTTTTCTTAGCCTGGCCTGCTTTAGGGCAGCATTGGCCGAGCCCACCGGACTATCAGACTCCTCCGGTGGGCCCTGGCTTCTACATCAGGGGAGTTGAGAGTGCCAAGGTGAGGAGCATGATGAGGATGATAGAAGTTAGCATCTGCTTTGTTTTGTTGTAATGCAAGCGCATGTATGTAGTAGCGGCTAGGCCTGAGGTGGTCAGCGTTTTGGCGCATATCCTACCTCCTCCGAGGAATGCTGGATGTTTTCCTGCTACTATCCAAGTTCTATGACTCCCGTTAAAACAAAGCTTCAGGTGATAAATGATGGATGAGGTAGTGGCAAAGGAGAAAGAGCAGGAGGAACAGGGACCATTCACATCAATATCAGGCCAGTCAACCAGATATGTCTTGTAGGATATGTTTCTGTAACAAAAGGAGCCGTTCGGCTACACAGTTATAGGGCATACAGTGAGTGCAATGCCTACCAAAAATTTCGAGGCACTCCAATGCCCCTTGGAAATGACATGGAGGTCAGAGGACGTTAACTAAACCTTTTTTTCCATTTATAGCAACTGGGTCTCCTGTGCACTGTTGGCCTAAGCAGTGAATGGAAGGCTTTCCAAAAATTATGAGGAACTGCAATGGCCCTTACAAGAGCCATGTGTGGCACCCCAGGGGTCTGGTCACCACAGTAATAGAGATATTACGTCGGAGAGCAAGTGGGAGGTTTCCTGGTCAGGATCCCTTAAACATGCAACATCCTCCTGCCCCAGTCCTGGGAGGGGAGAATTCTGCCCTTATAAACTGGATCTGGGGCGGGGTTGAGTGAGTCAGAGAACAGAGAACAGTCAGAGTCAGAGTGAGAGCAAGGGAAAGTAACAGCAAGGAGCTCTGTAGGAGCTAGGAGCTAAAGACCAGGGGCTGGAAGCTGAGCAGAGCTCGCCCTGGCAGAAGGCAATAGGAACCGGACACAGGAGTCCGAGGCTGTGAGGACTTATATATCCAGCAGCAGAAACCAGCCAGCAGGGGATTTCAGGTCCTCTGGCCATAGAAGCCCGGAGGCTCAGTCACAAGCAAGGGACCAGCACCCCCGTCGTGGAGCGGAGGCTAACAGAAGGCCCCAAGTCACCAGCCATATGGGTGAGCACTACACGGTACATTAAGGGACGTGGGCTACTTCTACCCGCTTACAGCAAGGTAGACAGGAAGAGTGCAGACAGACGGGGAGGCCTACAACTCCACCTGGCCAGGGGAACTCCTGCTTGCTCACACACTGACCAGGCCTCTTATGCTAGCCAGTACTCCTGGGAGGGTCTACCTTATAATCATCAGTAAAGACCCTGAACTGCACTGCAAAGACTCTGAGTCGTTCCTGCTGCGCTCGTGCACCATCACCCCCATCATCCACACTCACTGCCCTGAGGCTATACTCCTCCCGTGGGGAGTTATCCCATTCTCTGCTGCGCACACAACACCAGCCTCAGCGGTCCGCCTCGCAGCGGTGGTACTCCCTGACCGCAATCCACGGGTGGCGCAGTGGACAATTAACCTCAAAACCTAAGAAAGACTGCCACTGGTTTGACCAGCCTGAGCCACGAGACCGGGTCACCGCCATGGAGACTACAGACCCCAGAGACCCGGCACCGGGTATCCCACACACGTGTACACACGGCCCAGGGGGCGCGTCACATGCAGTACAGCATATTACAAACATAAGTCCCATTATTGGGGAGTGGGTCTCCCATAGTATTTGCTTATGCTTTCCAAGCAAAAGCTGCCAAAAATTAGGACGGAGCAACTTGCAATGCCCCTTACAAGAGCCATGCAGTACAGCATATTACAAACATAAGTCCCATTATTGGGAAGTGGGTGTCCCATAGTATTTGCTTATGCCTTGCAAGCAAAAGCTGGCAAAAATAAGGATGGAGGAACTTGCAATGCTGGCACCCTGGTGGTATAGTGGTGGTGGAGGCTGAGGATAAGGAGAAGAAGATAAAACAGCCGAAACGAGGAAGCGTATACCCATGTGTGGGTGTGAAGCGGTGCATGTGAATACACCTCCCGAAATAACACAGTGGATTTGACTTTATGTTACTCTGCTGTCATTTGGTGGTGATGAGAAGTCTGGCCCAATCCAGCCCTTCTTCATTTTGATAAGGGTCAGCTTGTCAGCATTGTCAGTTGACAGGCGAGTGCGCTTATCAGTTATAATTCCCCCAGCGGCTCTAAAAACACGCTCCGATAACACGCTAGCGGCAGCGCAGGCCAGGACCTCCAAGGCGTACAGAGCGAGTTCATTCCAAGTGTCCAGCTTGGATACCCAATAATTAAAAGGCACAGAGGAATCATGAAGGACGCTGGTACGGTCGGCAAGGTACTCCCTCACCATCTTTTGAAACTTTCCACTGTAAGCCTGTAAGCTGGGCGGGTGTCAGAAAACTGTCCCAGAACATTGACAGTGTTCCCCTGCCTCTGCTGGATTGGAGTTGCATCTCTCTCGCCTGTACGCCTTGGTTGGGCAACGAACTGTGACCTCTGCCGCTAGCGTGTTCAGATGGGAATTTTTTTATTTTTTTAAGAGTTCTGCACCAACGGCCTTCTGGTACTGCCCCATTTTTGTAGACCTCTCCACCTCAGGAATAAGAGAGTGAAAGTTCTCCTTGTAGCGGTGGTCTACAAGTGTCACCAACCAGTAATGACTGTCACCCAACATTTTGACAACGCGAGGGTCACGGTTAAGGCAGCGTAACATAAAGTCAGCCATGCGTGCCAGACTAGTAACGGGCAAGATTTCGTGTCCTCACCAAGATGATGACTGACCATGCTCTCCTCCTCCTCCTCCTCTTTCTCCTCCCCCCTGTCCTCAGGCCACCCACGCTGAACCGACGGTATGACACTTGTACAGGTACTACCGTCTACAACGCATGATAGCAGCTCCTGCTCTTCCTCCTCCTCCTCCTCTCCCTCATTGTCCCCCAATGCACGTTGGGATGAGATGAGGCTGGGCTGTGTGTAATCGCCCGCTACGGCTTCTTGATCCATCTCATCATACTCTGGCTGCAATGCCTCCTCTTTAATTCTCTGCAGGGGGGCATTGCAAAAGACAGACAAGTGGGATGCTGACACTAATGATGGCGTCATCGCCACTCACCATCTTGGTGGCCTCCTCAAAGTTTGTCAGGATGATACATATATCAGACATCCAGGTCCACTCCTGAGGTCTTATGTGTGGAGTCTGACGTGAATATCGACTGCCTTGTTGCAGCTGGTACTCCACAACTGCTCTCTTCTGCTCACAAATCCTTTGCAACATGTGGAGGGTAGAGTTCCAACGTGTGGGGACATCACACACCAGTCGGTGTGCCGGAAGCTGCAAACGCTGCTGCAACACAGCAAGGGCGGCGGAAGCTGTAGCCGACTTGAGAAAATGAGCTGACAGGCGGCGTACTTTCACGAGCAGATCTGGCAACTCGGGATACGATTTAAGAAACCGCTGAACCACGAGGTTAAGCACATGAGCCAGGTATGGTACGTGTGTGATCTCACCTCGCCTCAAAGCCGCCACCAGGTTACGGCCATTGTCACACACGACCATACCGGGATGTAGGTTCAGCGGTCTCAGCCACAGATCTGCCTGCTCTTTCACAGCTGTCCACAACTCACAAGCAGTGTGAGGTTTATCACCTAAGCTTATGAGTTTCAGCACAGCCTGTTGCCGCTTGGCGGAGGCAGTACTGCAATGCTTCCAGCTTGTAAATGATGTGGTGATATCTGAGATGGAGGCTGAACATGAGGAGGAGGAGGAGGATGCGCAGGAGCTGTACACTGTGGGGGCAACTCTGACTGACATAGGGCCCGCAATCCTCGGTGTGGGGAGGATGTGTTCCATCCCAAGGTCCGACTGGGTCCCGGCTTCCACTATGTTTACCCAGTGTGCCGTCAGAGAGATGTACCGTCCCTGGCCACAAGCACTTGTCCACGTGTCCGTTGTCAGGTGGACTCTCCCAGTAACTGCGTTGTAGAGGGCACGGCAGATGCTTTGGGACACGTGCTTGTGTAGTGCGGGGCTGGCACACCGGGCAAAATAGTGTCGGCTGGGGACCGAGTACAGAGGGACGGCCACCGCCATAAGATTGCGGAAGGATTCCGTCTCCACCAGCCTAAAAGGCAGCATTTCCAACACAAGCAGTCGTGAAATGTGCGAATTTAGGACTGTGGCCTGTGGGGCGTTAGCTGCGAATTTCCGCTTTCATTCAAATGTCTGGGATATGGACAATTGAACGCTGCGGTGGGACGTGGACGTGGACGTTGATGCTGTTTTTTGAGAAACTGCCATAACAAGTGAAGACTGAGAGGAGGGGGCATCTTTACATGCAGTATGGACAGGGGATTGCCTTGCACACACAACAGGGGGTTCTATTGCACGCACAACAGTGGAAGAAGCAGTGGTGACACCCGCTGACACTGGTCGTGGACCCTGGGTTTCGCCCCACAAAGTTGGGTGCTTTGCTGCCATGTGCCTGATCATGCTGGTGGTGGTCAGGCTGGTAGTTTTGTCACCCCTGCTGATGCTGGCATGGCAAGTGGAACATATGGCCTTTTTGGGGTTATCAGCAGAGTCTTTAAAAAAATTCCAGACTCTGGAAGACCTACCGCTTGTACTGGCAACGTCCCTCGTGTTGGTGTTACGGGGAGCGGTTGCCCGCCTTCTGTCTGCGGCCACCACGTTGGGTCAGTTACTAGATCATCCATCACCTCCTCCTCTTCCACTTGCGCACCACGATCCTCCTCCTCACTTCCTGGCAATTGTGTCTCGTCATCGTCCACCTCTTGTGACAGATTGCCAACGTCGACTTCCTGTGGCCGTGGCTGTTCAAATATTTGGGCATCGCAACATGGGATCTCCTCTTCCATCCAGCGTATCAGGCGAGGGGCCCAAATATGGAAATGGACCAGTGAACAGCTCTTCAGAGTGTCCAAGTGTGGGATCACTTGCTGTCTGACGACACTCGGCATGGTGGGAGGAAGGAGCATCAGGGTGAGGAGGAGTATGCGGTCGAGACTCACGGCTACTAAGAGTTGACCGTGTGGAAGACAGACCGGAGGTGGTGGTGCCCAGGTAACTGGAAGTATTATCTTCTATCCAATTAATAACCTATTCACACTGATCAGTTCTCAATACTGGTGTTGTTCTGTGCTTCCCTAGTAATTCGGTCAAGAAGTGGGAGTGAGAAGATGTGGCTGTTGGTTGTGGCACATTTTCACCTTGGCCACGGCCCCGTCCTCTGCACGAACCATCACCAGAACGTCCACTTCCACGTCCCTTGCCACGCGCCTTGCCCATTGTAAATTAAGTAAAATAGCTTACACTTGCATTATCAATGGAAAAAGGGTAATAAAGAGTAGATTAGAACCGTGGAAGAGGAAAACCACAGTTATTGTTTACTGTAGTATACCACACTTTTTAAATAGAGATATTTGCAGCTGAACAGTGAGCGACACACTCAAACTGCTTTTTTTTTAGATACCAAAGGCCCAAAACTGGATAGTACAGCGATTTGACCCGTGGAACTGCGAAACCACACTGGGATGTCGGGCCTACACAAGACTATTTTCAACAGATATATTTTTGTGTCACAACAGTCAGGAGACACTACTGTTTTTCTTTACGGAAAAAACTACCAAAAGCTGAATAATAGAGATTTTTTACCGTGGGATGGCAAAACCACAGTTATTGTTTACTGGGGTATACCACAATTTTTTAAATAGAGATATTTGCGGCTGAACAGTGAGCGACACACTCAATCTGCTTTTTTTTTTAGATACCAAAGGCCCAAAACTGGATAGTACAGCTATTTGACCCGTGGAACTGCGAAACCACACTGGGATGTTGGGCCTACACAAGACTATTTTCAACAGATATATTTTTGTGTCACAACAGTCAGGAGACACTACTGTTTTTCTTTACAGAAAATATACCAAAAGCTGAATAATAGAGATTTTTTACCGTGGGATGGCAAAACCACAGTTATTGTTTACTGGGGTATACCACACTTTTTAAAATAGAGATATTTGCGGCTGAACAGTGAGTGACACACTCAAACTGCTTTTTTTTAGATACCAAAGGCCCAAAACTGGATAGTACAGCGATTTGACCCATGGAACTGTGAAACCACACTGGGATGTCGGGCCTACACAAGACTATTTTCAACAGATATATTTTTGTGTCACAACAGTCAGGAGACACTACTGTTTTTCTTTACGGGAAAAACTACCAAAAGCTGAATAATAGAGATTTTTTCCGTGGGATGGCAAAACCACAGTTATTGTTTACTGGGGTATACCACACTTTTTTAAATAGAGATATTTGCGGCTGAACAGTGAGCGACACACTCAAACTGCTTTTTTTTTTAGATACCAAAGGCCCAAAACTGGATAGTACAGCGATTTGACCCGTGGAACTGCGAAACCACACTGGGATGTCGGGCCTACACAAGACTATTTTCAACAGATATATTTTTGTGTCACAACAGTCAGGAGACACTACTGTTTTTCTTTACGGAAAAAACTACCAAAAGCTGAATAATAGAGATTTTTTACCGTGGGATGGCAAACCATAGTTATTGTTTACTGGGGTATACCACACTTTTTTAAATAGAGATATTTGCGGCTGAACAGCGAGTGACACACTCAAACTGCCTTTTTTTTAGATACCAAAGGCCCAAAACTGGATAGTACAGCGATTTGACCCGTGGAACTGCGAAACCACACTGGGATGTCGGGCCTACACAAGACTATTTTCAACAGATATATTTTTGTGTCACAACAGTCAGGAGACACTACTGTTTTTCTTTACGGAAAAAACTACCAAAAGCTGAATAATAGAGATTTTTTACCGTGGGATGGCAAAACCACAGTTATTGTTTACTGGGGTATACCACACTTTTTTAAATAGAGATATTTACGGCTGAACAGTGAGCGACACACTCAAACTGTTTTTTTTTTTAGATACAAATGGCCCAAAATGGATAATACAGAGGTTTGAACCGTGGAAGTGCAAAACAACACTTCTGTTTCTCTAGCCTACACCAGACTATTTTCAACAGTTATATTTGTGTCTGAAAAATCAGAGACATGCTTTTTTTTGGGGGGGGGGGGGGACACACCAAAAGGTTAATAAGACGGGTATTTGTACAGCGTGAAGGAGGAAAAAAAAAGGAGGATTTAGATAAAAAAAAAAGGATTTTTCCTGGCCCCCGACACCTGGTGCTAAGTCCAGCAATTTCAGCAACAGGAGCACACAGGACTGTAATGCAGCGTTTGCTGGTATAACCACTGTGTCTCCTATACAGCCTGCCTGCCTGGTATCTGGGATGGATATTAGTCCTGAAAAGGACTGTTTGTTTGTTCTGGCAGCCTTTACAGACCCTACACTAACTATTTCGCAGTTTATATCTCTCCCTAAATCAGCAGCGCTGTCCCTACACTGTCTAATCCGGAGCGACTGTGTCCAAGATGGCGGCGCCCGGTTTTAAATACTCGAGGTGACGCTGTGCGGCCAGCCAATCACTGTAATGCCCACAACCAACATGGCTGCAGCATTACAGTGACTGGTTGGCAATCCCTGCATGTTCATTGGCTCTGTAAAGAGCGCCAAACATGCAGGGCGGAGACCCGAGCTCCCGCCCGAGTAACCCGGAAATGCTTGGTGCTCGCCGAACATCCCGAGTAGCGTGATGCTCGGGCGAGTACCGAGCAGTGTCGAGCATGTTCGCTCAACACTAATAAAGAGGTTAAGGAGATGCTAGCCCATATGTTACAGAATGGTGTGATACGGGAGAGTCAGAGTCTGTGGGCAGCCCCGATTGTCCTGGTCCGGAAGAAAGATGGGACACTGCGGTTCTGTGTGGACTATAGACGACTGAATGCCTGTACAGTACGGGACTCTTACCCACTACCTCGAATCGAAGAGTCTCTGTCGGCCTTAGGGAAGCAAGATACTTCTCCTCCTTGGATCTGGCCAGTGGGTACAGGCAGGTGCCCGTGGCCGAACATGACCGTGCGAAGACGGCGTTCATATTACCCATGGGACTGTTCAAGTTCAATCGGATGCCCTTCTGCCTGACTAATGCCCCCGGGATGTTCCAGCATCTGATGGAGAGGTGCCTGGGCGATTTGAATTTCGAGTCAACACTGATTTACCTTGACGACATAATTGTCTATGCCGCCACCTTCGAGGAGCACCTCCAGCGACTGGAGCAAGTACTGAGTCGCCTACAGAGTCATGGCCTAAAGGTGAAGCCCCAGAAGTGCCACCTGTTCCGCAAACAGATCGAATATCTCGGTCATACTGTATCCGATGAAGGAGTCAGGCCCACCCTGGAGAAGGTGGCCGCCGTACAGGAGTGGCCTACCCTGAAGACAGTAAAGGACGTTCGGGCCTTTCTGGGACTTGCCAGGTACTACCGAAGATTCGTGAAGAACTTCACCCGCATAGCCAACCCATTGCTGGAGCTACTTAAGGGAGTGCCGGCAGGCTCCAAGTATCAGGCGATTCGATGGGGAAGCAGCCAGGAAGAGGCTTTCCGTGCCCTAAAAATGACCCTGACCGAGGCCCCAATACTTTCCTATGCGGATTTCTCCCAACCATTCATACTCCACACTGATGGGAGCCTACATGGTCTAGGAGCCGTGTTATCCCAAGCACAGGAGTGGAAAGAGCGCTTGATTGCGTACGCCAGTTGCTCCCTTCACGACTCCGAGAGGAACCCAGATAATTATAGCTCTTTCAAATTAGAGTTGCTGGCTCTGGTTTGGGCAATGACCGAGAAGTTTGCAGAGTATTTGTCCGGGTCCGAAGTACTGGTGAGAACAGATAACAACCCGCTGGCCCACCAGGAGAATGCAAAATTTGGAGCCCTGGAGCAGCGGTGGGTGGCCCGCATGGCCAGGTACCGGCATAAAATCGCCTACCGGCCTAAGGCAGAGAGTACTCACGCCGACGCCCTCTCCAGAGTGACATATGAATGGCCTGATCATGACTGCGATGAAGATTTGGAGGCGGATGAGACCCCTTGATTCCAAAGTTTCGTGGGACCGCTGACCGCGGCGCAGGGACAGATCGGAGAGACGTCGGAAGAACAAGTTCTAGGGCGGCCAAGAGATGACTGGATCTGACTTCAACAGACTGACAGAGAAGTTGCTCAATTACGTCAATGCGTGGCTTTGCGGCAAGTCCCCAGTCGAGAAGAGAGGAGTACCCTGTCCCCGGGAGCACTGAAAATGCTGGGACAATGGGAGAGACTGTGTTTGCGAGACGGGCTGCTGTACTGACGGGTGCAGCTACTGCGAGAGTTCGGGACCACCTGGCAAGTGGTGATCCCAAAAAAGTTGGTCGGAGTAGTGGCCAAGGAGGCTCATGAATGAGGGGCTCACTTCGGACCAGAGAAGACATTTCAGTGGTTGCAGAGGCTGGTGTATCATCCCCGACTGCGAGTAACAATAGAAGACACTTGTCGAAGATGTCGGAGCTGTGAGCTGGTTAAGCCCCCGGAGCAGCGGGTCCCCATACAAACCATTGTGACTTCTGCCCCCTTGGAGGTGCTGATGATCGACTATTTGGCTATTGGACCGGCGCATCTCGGGTATGAACATTGCCTGGTAATGACAGACCACTTCACAAAGTTTGCGGTAGTGACCCCGACAAGGGACCAGACCGCCGAGTCAGCTGCGCAGGCCATCTGCCGAGACTTCATTCGGGTGTGCGGCTGCCCAAAGAGGATCCATTCCGATCAAGGCGCCTGCTTCCAAGGCCGGGTGATGGAAGAGCTGCACCGGTTGTACAAGATTGAGAAGTCACGGACTACTCCTTACCACCCTCAAGGAAATGGGGCCTGTGAACGCTTTAATCGGACACTGATCCAAATGCTCAGCACGTTGGAGGAAAATCGGAAGGTACGATGGCCTGAGTTTGTGGCCAAGCTGGTGTGGGTCTACAACAACCGAGTGAATAGTACGACGGGGTTCACTCCATATACCTTGCTGTTCGGGCGAAAGGGGCAAGAGATCACCGAGTTAGAGCTGGAACCCGAGGAGGACTACCCACGGACGGGGATGTCTTCCTGGGTCCGGGAACATCGGCATCGACTGCAGACCCTCTGACGATTGGTACAACAAAAGTTTCAGGAACTCAAACATCATGAGACATTTCCTCTTCGAGGGACAGCTCTGAGGCCCGGGGAGCGGGTGTTGGTTCGGGACAGGCGGCCCCGGGGCAAATTGAGTAAGCGGTGGGAACGGACCCCACACCGAGTGAAGCGCAGGATTGGCGCTGAAGGACCTGTGTATGAAGTTCAACCCGAGGGGACTGAAGGAGCCCCTACCAGAGTGGTTCATCGTAGTATGCTGCGGCCCTGTCTGTCTAAAGATGACAAAGATGAAGAAGAATCACCTGCTTCTAGAGAAGGTCCTGTCACAGTTGCCCAAAGCCACGATGTGGACGAAGAAGAATTGTTGATTCTACCTCCGAGCACCAGCACTCGATTACCTGCAGTCCCCAGTGCAGGCGGCGAGGGAACAACATCGGTTGAAGCCACCCGGCAGGCGGAGATTGGGAATCCGAGTGACCCTGCACCCCCCATCGGTCAAACTGAGTTACGCCGATCAGAACGGACAACAGCAGGAGTGGCTCCTCAACATTACGAACAGGATCAATTTATATGGCACCGTATCATCCAGGAAGTCCAAGAGTGTGAACGTTTGATGAAGGAACTCTCGCCCGTGGAATGGCCAGTTAAAGAAGAGCGGGAATGTAAGGGGGAAGACCGGGGTGTAAGTGCTTTCAAAGCAAGGGATCCGGAACTGGCGGGGCCGTACCTCCTGTTGCAGGGGGGAGACAGACTGCGAGCACAGGAGTCATGTGACTGGGAAGTTGGGTGTGTGTCCAGAGACAGAGCTGGGAAGTCAGGTGACCGATGGACTCCTGGTGTGACTGGAGAGAGGAAGAGACAAGGACGTTTTGCGTGGGAAAGCGGAACTGAGTCCTGCGCAGGAGAACAGTGTGAGAGGGTCCAGGCTCCTGGCTCGAGTACTGGGAGCAGGAGTCGGGTGCAGTGGACCGGAGGAGTCAAGCCCGACTATAGAGACAAGGGACGCTGGGTCCGTGGAGCCGAGGCACGTGAGGCGCCGGTTTATGGATTAGGGGCTCAGCGGGTAAAACCGGAGACCGCCCGCTGCCGCCAGAAGACAAAACATTGTTTGGGCGGGGAAGCCTGAAGAAATCATCACCTGCATCCGCTAGCGACCGCCTTGTGAGGAGCCAGAGTCAGCTAAGTGTACAAATTGACGTTTACAACCGGTTCGGCTCTGCTACTTCTTGTCAAACTGTGAACTGTTAGTTATAGACTTTCACCTGCTATTTTCCTTGTTTTCCCCCCATATTTTCCTTGTTGCTCCCTGCGTGGAGATTGACCTTGTTCTTATAAACCCCCCCTGTTTATTAACCCCGTATTGGCTGCTCTGTATTTCTGTGTCACTGCATCTAAAGTACCCTTGTTACAAATTATCTGTTTTGGAAAACTTTTTGACCATAAATGTTTTCGATCCTGTTGGCCTTAGATCTTCGAAAACGTTTTGACCATAAAAGTTTTCGATCCTGCTGGCCCTTTTTTATTTTCCTGTGTTTAGTTTTAATTTTGAGAAGGTCATCATCCAGCTTGACCACCTACACTCGGACAGGCACAACAGAGTTCTAGTGGGTTCTCGAGACTCGGACACCCTAAGGGGCCACAAAAGTACAGCAGAAGACTTGCCACTAGACAAAGCTATAACATTAAAGCCATTAAGAGGTCTAGTACTGGCAACCTTGCGACAATTGCACCTATTAAGGGCTCGTGCACACGACTGTATTTTTGGTCCGAGTGCGATCCGGCAAACCATTGGATCCCACTTGGACCCATGTTATTCTATGGGACCGTGCACATGTCCAATTCTTTTTCCTCGGTCCAAGGAAAAATTTGCAGCATACAGTACAGACCAAAAGTTTGGACACACCTTCTCATTTAAAGATTTTTCTGTATTTTCATGACTATGAAAATTGTACATTCACATTGAAGGCATCAAAACTATGAATTAACACATGTGGAATTATATACTTAACAAAAAAGTGTGAAACAACTGAAAATATGTCTTATATTCTAGGTTCTTCAAAGTAGCCACCTTTTGCTTTGATGACTGCTTTGCACACTCTTGGCATTCGCTTGATGAGCTTCAAGAGGTAGTCACCGGAAATGGTCTTCCAACAATCTTGAAGGAGTTCCCAGAGATGCTTAGCACTTGTTGGCCCTTTTGCCTTCACTCTGCGGTCCAGCTCACCCCAAACCATCTCGATTGGGTTCAGGTCTGGTGACTGTGGAGGCCAGGTCATCTGGCGTAGCACCCCATCACTCTCCTTCTTGGTCAAATAGCCGTTATACAGCCTGGAGATGTGTTTGGGGTCATTGTCCTGTTGAAAAATAAATGATGGTCCAACTAAACGCAAACCGGATGGAATAGCATGCCGCTGCAAGATGCTGTGGTAGCCATGCTGGTTCAGTATGCCTTCAATTTTGAATAAATCCCTAATAGTGTCACCAGAAAAGCACCCCCACACCATCACACCTCCTCCTCCATGCTTCACAGTGGGAACCAGGCATGTAGAGTCCATCCGTTCATCTTTTCTGCGTCGCACAAAGACACGGTGGTTGGAACCAAAGATCTCAAATTTGGACTCATCAGACCAAAGCACAGATTTCCACTGGTGTAATGTCCATTCCTTGTGTTCTTTAGCCCAAAAAAGTCTCTTCTGCTTGTTGCCTGTCCTTAGCAGTGGTTTCCTAGCAGCTATTTTACCATGAAGGCCTGCTGCACAAAGTCTCCTCTTAACAGTTGTTGTAGAGATGTGTCTGCTGCTAGAACTCTGTGTGGCATTGACCTGGTTTCTAATCTGAGCTGCTGTTAACCTGCGATTTCTGAGGCTTGTGACTCAGATAAACTTATCCTCAGAAGCAGAGGTGACTCTTGGTCTTCCTTTCCTGGGACGGTCCTCATGTGAGACAGTTTCTTTGTAGCGCTTGATGGTTTTTGCAA
The DNA here is from genome assembly GCF_046119375.1 of Phyllobates terribilis. NCBI lineage: Eukaryota > Metazoa > Chordata > Amphibia > Anura > Dendrobatidae > Phyllobates > Phyllobates terribilis. The sequence continues at coordinate 140,411,818 of NW_027362768.1, read as the reverse complement.
CTGCACTTGGGGACACTTTCAAAGTTTGCCCAATTTTTCGGACTAACTGAACTTCATTTCTTAAAGTAATGATGGCCACTCGTTATTCTTTACTTAGCTGTTTTTTTCTTGCCATAATACAAATTCTAACAGTCTATTCAGTAGGACTATCAGCTGTGTATCCACCAGACTTCTGCACAACACAATTGATGGTCCCAACCCCATTTATAAGGCAAGAAATCCCACTTATTAAACCTGACAGGGCACACCTGTGAAGTGAAACCCATTTCCGGTGACTACCTCTTGAAGCTCATCAAGAGAATGCCAAGAGTGTGCAAAGCAGTCATCAAAGCAAAAGGTGGTTACTTTGAAGAACCTAGAATATAAGACATATTTTCAGTTGTTTCACACTTTTTTGTTAAGTATAAAATTCCACATGTGCTAATTCATAGTTTTGATGCCTTCAGTGTGAATGTACAATTTTCATAGTCATGAAAATACAGAAAAATCTTTAAATGAGAAGGTGTGTCCAAACTTTTGGTCTGTACTGTATATGATTTGCATTCGCAAGTCAAAATCGCACTTGGCCATGCAAATCAATGGATCCGTTAAAAACATCGGACCAAAATCGGATGACATCTGAGTGCAGTCCGATTATCATGGACTGATATAATAGAGAAGATGGAGAATTTTTTTTCTCAGCTTTTCCACATCCGAGAAAATCGGATCAAACTGTGATCAAACTCTGATCAGAGTTTTATTGGAGTGTGAGTAGCATAATCAGATCGGATCGATGAGACAAAATACAATTGTGTGACCCAAGCTTAAACAGCAAATGAAAATTTAGCGGCTGATTCATTAAGACCAGCATTGTACACACCAGTCTTAACGAAGGAGCCTGTTGGAGGAAGATGCATCTAATTCCTTAAGAGATGTTCCTCACTTCATGAAACAAGAACCTCTTAAAACTGTGCACCTCGCCAGAAATGTTACTCCAGTCAAAGACTGGAGTACATTTTTGCCATAAGTTACGGCACTAAATTAGCTACAGCCCACTCCACCCATACTCCAAATACTTTGATTAGACCGGGCTGGAGTGACACCATTATTGCGACATAATGCACAAATGATGTTGCGCCAATCCTGGCTAATAAAAAGTTGTGCTAAGGATCCCGGAAGGTAAAAAATTTGCACGACTCCCATCCCGAAGCCAGAGATTACCGACCTGGCCGATGGACTGGAGTCAGCTAATCAATCCACCCATCTCCAGTCTCTTGCCATAAAAATTGGGTATACGCCGCAGTTCTAGTGAATCTGGTATTGTTTTTTCTGTTCATGCACCTCTCTTTTCCGGAAATGTGGCCACCTCTTCTATGTATGTAAATCTAGACTTTTTAACCAAGTGGGCATGGTTCTCAACTGTTCTCTGTGGGCATCTTCTTAAAGGCCACTCCCAGTTGGATAAAATAACTAGATTTACATACAAGGAAGAAAGAGACATATTTCAGGAATGGAAAGACGCAGGAACAAAAGAAAAACAACGCCGGTTTCAGGAGAACAGCGGCATTTACATTCGGTAAAAAAATTACATTTTTATGGCAAGTGACAGGCCCTCTTTAAAAAAAAAAATTCTTCCTGATCCCAAGTTGACATCAAACCAGATCAAGATTTAAACAATAATTCATATGTCCTAAGAAATCAGCTACATTTTTTTCTGAAGTGTGTGACCAACTCTTGATGTATTGTAGTTAATTCTACAAATTTACAGTTTTCATGGTAAAGAAGTCTTGTTGTCTTTGGAGATTAAACTTTTTTTTTTCTCCAGACCACCTTGTCTTTTATATGTAACAGATTTTCATGATTTTTTCTATATTTAACTATACAAATGAATCATTTCTCCCCTTAGATTACTCCTCTCAAGTTTAGTTGCCCTAATCTTAGCATCTCGTATATGAATTGGTGCTCAGAACTAAACTCCATATTCGAGAGGAGAACGTACTGCGACCACCTATGATTTTGGACATACTTGAAGGAATATTGGTCCAAAATAAAAGTAATAGTTACGTATATGGCATTGACTAGAGAAGTTTAGGACAGTAAAATCATATCTGACCACACGAAGGTAATAGAATTTAAGTGCACAGGAACAAGTGCATTTCAACATCAGGAAACCTATTTTGCAGAATGAAGGAGCTACTCTTACTTGTGTTCTTCCATATGTCTTGAAAAATAAATTGGTAATGTTTCATAAAAAAATAATATGAAAATTGCCTTTTCAGAGAAGAGGACTTGAACTCTAGCACCACCTATTGGAAGAAGTGATCCTAAAAGTCAATATTAACCTTAGGATTGCTACTTCCAAATAGTGGTACTAGAGTTCAGATCCTCTTCCTCAATGAAGTGGAAATTTGCATATTTAATTTCTCAGAGGAGCGGTGCATGGCCTTTAAGTCTCCTTACACTGGCATGTCACTCTCCACAAAGAGAGATGTTACTCCTTCGACCCCAGTCAGAGGCCTTTCTTACAGCCAAGTCAGATCTCATGCTTTGCGCTGAGGAGGGGTGTCACCCCCGAAACATGTGTCTGCAGATTGAAATTATGGTTTGGCTTTTATCCTAAGTCATGTGGCAAGGCTTGTTAAAGGGATGATATTGGCTCTTAGGATTGCTACTTCCAGTAGGTGGCACTAGAGTTCCTTCCTCTCTGAAGATGCAATTTTCATATTTAATTTCCCAGAGGATCATTGTATAGCCTATAAGTCTCCTTACACTGGCATGTCACTTTCCACAAGGAGAGAGTTACCCCTTAGACCTCATATAATAATAAAACCTTTGTTTTTCCAGGGGGCATAGTCTTGAACCCATCTTATTATGGAATGCCAGGCCACAGCAACACAATGATCCATGAAGTGGGTCATGCCCTTGGTCTTTACCATGTATTTAAAGGAGTCAGTGAACGGGAATCCTGTGATGACCCTTGCAGTGAAATCGAACCTTCCATGGAAACCGGAGACCTGTGTGCAGACACCGCACCCACTCCAAAAAACAAGCTTTGCCGAGACCCTGACCCAACAAATGACACCTGCGGGCCAATGTTTTACACTGGAACTCCTTATAATAACTACATGAGCTACACGGGTGAGACTGTCTGCAATTTTTTTTTATATGTGTATTTATATCCATTTTTCTTTTTATATATATTTATTTCTGCTCGGTATGTTTTATGTATTTTGGAGATTAGGTTGATAAATGAGGTTTTAGTCTTCTTTTAGGGGAGAAAATCTTGCATGGAATGATTCAAATAGGATGCATTCACACATTGCTGCTGTGACAAATTCACGCTTTCTGCAATTTATTTGCAAAACTATGGAAAAGATATAGCGGTTTTCAATAACCATGATGTTTTTGAAGCTGTTTTCTGACAATCATAAGAAAAATCTCAATAAAAATGTCAGATATGAATACAGTTTTTAAGGCTTTCATGATTACATGGAGCCAGTGTTACCTGACATGGGTAAATCTGATAATAAGTTGGTGTTTTCTGACAGCCTGCAACGTATTGATAAGTTACTAAACAGCATCATCCTGGAATCTGCTGACAGATATGCTCAAAACTCAATGGCAATTTGAGATACCCAGAAATGTAGTATGAAAGCAATCCCAGACTAAAAGGGTGAAAATCCAGTAGTAATGTGATAGAAAGGAATTTTGGTTACAAGGGGTGGGTCTTTAGTTTAAAAGGCCTTGAATGTCCAATGAAAAAAAAAATAATAATAAAAAAATAGTAATAAAAATATATATATATGTATATATAGTGTATGGATATATATAGATATACTGTAGATATATATATATATATAGATAGATAGATAGATAGATAGATAGATAGTTAGATACACTGCTCAAAAAAAATAAAGGGAACACTTAAACAACAGAATATAACTCCAAGTAAATTAAACCTCTGTGAAATCAAACGGTCCACTTAGGAAGCAACACTGATTGACAATCAATTTCACATGCTGTTGTGCAACTGGAATAGACAATAGATGGAAATTATTGGCAAATATCAAGACACACTCAATAAAGGAGTGGTTCTGCAGGTGGGGACCACAGACCACATCTCAGTACCAATGCTTTCTGGCTGATGTTTTGGTCACTTTTGAATGTTGGTTGTGCTTTCACATCCCTAACTCCGGAATGTCAGACTCAGGGTGCACTACCTCCTCATTCCCCACAAACACACAAAAGGTAAACCAGTCTGGTTCTGGGTATGGTGATAACTCATCAGGGTTAACTGGTTTCTTTTCCGAGCCAGCGAACTTGGAACCCTTCCCCCACAGATCCCAAAATAAACAAAAGTCCCGGCCTATAATGATGGGGTGCAACAAGTTCTGAACGACGCTGAACTCGTGGGACTCAATTCCATGGGCCATTTCAATGTCCACTCTGGCCATGGGATAGTCCTTCTCATCACCATGAATGCACCGTACGCTGACTTTTTTCCCCGGATCAGTTGGAGAGGAAAGGTGGCCCTCACAAGGGTCACCACACTCCCGGAGTCTAGCAGTGCCATTACCTGCCGCACATTCACCTTCATGTGACATGCTTGAGGCCCCTCGCTGGTTGGACAGTTCACACTTCAGGCCGGATACGCATAATATGAGCAACGGCGTCCTATGCTGCAGTCCATCTGCTCGGGGATCAGGGGACAACGGGCGGCTATATGGCCTGGGCCATGGCACCTCCAGCAAACAACATCACCCGTAAAGACCTTGGGCACCACCTCCCCCTCCCCTTTGGACCTTGGACACCCCACCCCCTTTTGGGCCTCCGCCCATTGTTGGGACCCCCAGTATGGCGTGGGCTTACCTTCAACCCCCTGGTATCTTTCGACCAGTTCATCGGCATTCCAGGGATCACCCTGGGCAACCCAAGTCTGTATGGGCCTCGGCAGGGAGTGCACAAACCGGTTCATCACTGGCTGCAACCACTTCTGGACAAGGTGCAAATGGTCAAACATCTGGAAGCGAGGTGGTTTGTCACAGTGATATGCCCAGTGGTGGGCCCGCTGCGCCCCGATAGCCATTGTCACCCCCAAGCGCGCCAGAATCTTGGATTTTAGCTTGCCATACACTTTGGCGTCCTGCAAAGCTAAATCATAGTATGCCTTCTGGGGCTCCTTCATCAAGTATGGTGCCAGTACCTCTGCCTACTGCTCATGCGGACGTTTCTCCCTCTCGGCGACCCATTCAAACATCATCAGAAAGGCCTCTATGTCATCCCCCGGGGTCATTTTCTGCAAGGCCCGTCTTACCGCCTTCCGGACGTGGGAGTCATTAGCCGAACCTGGGGTTGGGGCGCTCGTCCTGCCCTGGATGGCAGTTGCCAGAAGCTGCATCAGCTGCCACTGGTGCTGCTGGATCTGCTGTAACAACAGCCTGTTGGTCTCCTGTTGCTGCTGCTGCGACTGGACCAGGTGTTTCATCAGGTCCTCCATTTTGTCCGGTGATGCTTGCTGGCTTGTTGAAGACTTTACCTAGGACATGCAGTCCTCTTTGTAGCAGCTACACGTATCTGCTGGGAATGCTGCCCGCACGTCTAACTAATTGTAGGGATTGTACTCACTTAGGTGCGGTGGGAGGCATGTTCCTTTAAATGTCCACAACGGTTTATTTTCTTCATAAGCCGGTCAAAAAGCAAAATGCAAACAAATAGCCTTAGATGCAGGCAAGAAAAAAGGAAACAGTCATTTTAGCAAAGTCGCTGGTTAGCCAGCGCTGTGATCACACAGGTTGATAGGCATCCAGCACACGGCCGAGTCTGGAGACAACCACACACAGGAAGCCTTCTTCCTCCAGACACATGTGGCGCCCCTGAGGGTTCAGTCGCCACAGGGGTACTGAACCTCATTAAGAGGTGTGGTATCTCCTCTTCCAGGTAAGGATGGAGCATCACCCAGGACCCCACTTCACACTCAACACTACACCACTCCGGTCCTGCAGGGGGCCTAAATGCAACAGGGTGCTGCCCCGTTCCGGGATAGAGGAGATGGGGGGGAACAAAAAATAGGGGGAACCTAGTAGTGGGTGAGGGTGGAGGAAACACTTACAGGAAGCACTGATAGAATCATATATAATAGGTGGCCATCTTAAGTTCAAGGTCCTTTGATTGTGGTCTTCTGTCAGGGTCCAGCAAGAGTCTGTAGCTGGCTGAAGATTCACGGTCCTCGTTCTCAGGCCTCGAGACGAGGAGCGGGTCGGAGTTAACCAGTGTCTCTGCCCGGTCAGGGTCCCGTTCTAAGAAGGCCCTGGAGGGGAGCAGAGGAGATAGGCTCCACAGGCAAAAGGATCCCAGGGGGACACGGACGGAGCGGAGTCGCCACCTGTATTCTTCACTCTGGCCAAGCTAGAGGGATTCCTGCTGCAAGAGGGGTGACCGGCCCCCGATATCTGACTGTGTACTTCAAGTCACTGTTGGAAAAGCCCGGCGGCTTAGTGGATCCCAGGGGGAACACAAGCGGGAGGAGAAGGAGAAGGAGAAGGAGAGGAACACACCAACGGGGTCCTGACAGGTGCTCCTGATCTACCTGGGAAGTGCTGAACCCCCTTCCTGGTGGCCGCAGTACGCCGTGTGTAGCAGAGGGAAGCTTTGCGGCGAAAGTCCATCTAAAGTGAGTAAAAACCTGGATGACTTCATTTACCGCCTCCGCTTGGTTATTCCCGCGCGGCACTGCACCCACCATCCCTCCACACAGATCATCTAACCCTGCCCTGAGGCCTACTCCACCTGTGGGGAGTAGTACCAACCGAGCTGCCAGAACATCAGCCTCAGAGGACTGTAGCAGCGCTGGTGGCCCTCACCAGAAACCACAGGTGGCGTAGTCGAACAACCACTCATCCAAAAGCCCATTATTTTTCATGTGACAGCCCTGGGCACGGAACGGGTCAAGGCCGCGACTGCATCCCCCCCCCAACATCTGCAAGGCCCGGCTCCGAGTATCCCCCATCTGCTCAGGGAGGGCGTCACACACACAGACCATGTGCCAAACAACAGCCTCCAGTAAATAGGCTGTTAACCACACCCAGATGTGAGGTATGTGGGTAGCTAGACCCTCCCAACTCTTCACAGCTACCAGTAACGCAGTCCCAGGTGCACCAAAATGATCCTCTTAGTGCTTATGTGCACTAGAGAAAACACTCCGGGTTACATCAGAGAGACCAGCCATCGCTGTGACACATACATCCCATCGACTACGCGACCATTAGCCACCTTACAATATACATACTGTATACATATATACACACACACTTATCAACCGTTACAATGTGCTGTATATTGCCCAGGGAAGCTTGGAAAACACATAGTATGTGCCCACTTTTGGGAGTGATTTTAGTAATCCAGACCCTTTTACGATCTGATTTATGGGATTGTCCCAGCAGAAGCCGGGCCATTGGCAAGTATGCATCATAGAAGTGATCCACGTATTTGGTCCTATTAACAAGAACAGAAAGCCTTGCAAATAGCAGATCCATTTCTGCACTGAGAAACAAAATTTGTAATGGGACTCCCAACCTAACATTTACCATATAATAGTGGTGTCTTGTCTTCTCATATGGCACAGGAGCCTTTTTCTGCTCCATGGTCTATTTGCAATTGCTACATATGCCCCCTCTATAGCTACACCTCTGTTAAAAGGAATCTGTTACCAGGTTTTTGCCACCTAATCTGAGCATAATGAAGAAACAGAGACTCTGATTTAAGTGATGTGTCACTTACTGGGCTGCTTGCTGTAGTTTTGAAAAAAAAAATCACCTTTTTATCAGCAGGAGATTATCACTAGAGGACTAGTAAACCTGCTGTCATGTAGTCCTGCATATTCATGAGCTCTGTATAACCCTGCCCCATCACTGATTGGCAGCTCTGCCTATGCACAGTGTACACAGAAAGCAGCCAATCAGTGGTGTGCGCAGGGTTATACAGAGCTCAGCATTCAGCAAACTGGTAGATCTGCAGCAGATAAAACAGTGATCGTGTAGTGAGCTGGCCGGCTCTGGCTGTTCTGTGATAATTGATATAGAGCCTGTTACAGAAGTGATTACACAGGATGATGTTGCCACCTTGTGGCCAGAGGTTGCACCTGCGCAGGGTGTGATGGCAGAGAAAAAGACTGAGCCTCCTGTGTCCCGCCCTAGAGAGTCACGTGACCAAAGTGGGAAGCAGGAAAAAGCGCGCGTAGAGTCTGCTGTGGTCTGTGAAAAGAGCCAAGACGGTGTGCAGGCCCTCGTGTGTGGCGCAGGAGAGACTCTCAACGTGATTTCTTCTATCTGACACCATATCCTCGGAGCCTTCCCCAGCTCCTGCACTGCTGAAGGATTCAGCTGTTACACTCCTTGCTACTGGAGTGTGGACTACATAAGGGAATCTACAAGAACTACTACCCGGATCAGAGAGACTGTAAGCGGGACCTCTGGCGAGAGGCCGAAGTATCCCTTCCTTTCTTTCCGCGAATTCTGCTGTTCCTGTTTTTTTCCCGGCTGGGACGCCCTCCTGCAAAGACAGACAGGCCTGCGACGGGGGACACATCCTTCTGGAGTAAAGGACTGGTAACGTGTGAGTAGGAACAGTGAGGGTCAGCTTATCAGTACACGTTATTACTGTGCATATTTACGGTTGTCATTTATTGTTTTTTTCTTTGCTGTGTTAAAAATGTATACGAGTAAAGATACGGTTATCAAGATAGAGTCTGTGTGTGGGGATCTTGCTGGGCCAGATCATAGATACCAATGCGCGGCCTTGCCCGCGGTCACTTCATCTGGCGTAGTCGGCAGGATCTGTGACCAACAGGATTCCCACCCAGGCCATGTGTACAGTCAGAAAGCCCCGCCGGTGTCTATTGTGAATCAGGTCAGGAAATTTGGCGGACGAAACTACCCTGTACCAGAGTGGGCGGAACAAGTCCAGATACTGGGGGAAATGTATAATATTGACCCTAAGACCTTGGCAGAAATGGCGGTACTGACGCTAGAGGGGGAGGCATGGACGACAGTCAGACTGGAGACGGTCAGGGGCCAGCGTACAGTAGATGATTTGGTGCGGGTGCTGGAGAACACCTATGGGCCGACCACATACCAGGGAACACTGCAACACATGTTCTTTAGACGGACGCAGCTTGAGTGGGAGGATATTCCCCAATATGCGAACGCCCTTCAGGTACTCCTTGAACAAACCTGTGGAAAAGGGGAGCAACTAGCTGGTATGGCTTCTCGTGACCTGGTACTGAGAGACCAATTTGTAATAGGACTGAGAGACCAGTATCTTAACCGCACGTTACAGGACTTGATCCGGATGATGCCGGCTCTTACTTTTGCTGAAGTCAAACAGGAAGCCATAGAACGTTCAAGGGGACCCGTCATGGATGTGGGGATTCAAGGTGCTGCGTGCAGATCCATATCTGACATTAAAAATCCGAACAGTGACACGGAAGACCTGAAACAGATGGTAGCAGACTTACAGAGACAGATATTACAGTTAACATTAGACCGACAGGGAGACCAGCGAAGACAGCCTAGTCGTCCCGTGGGACAGTGTTGGTCATGCGGTGATCCTCGCCATAGGGCAAATCGTTGTCCTCAACACTTCCCTCCGCAGCAACCTCCGCCGCACCAACGAACAAACCCTCAGTCACCCCAGCGAAGGGAATTTCGATCAGACCAGCGAATGGAACCCCAGCCATATCCACAAGCAGAGCTACCACGCCGGGCCTCACCACAATGGCCGCCGTTAAACTAGACACCCCTGCAGCTGAGGCTCGCGCAGCAGGGGAGGCCAAGGAGAGGGGTGTGGAAAAACAGAGCCGATGGCGGAGTGCTCTTGCCTCGAATAGCCCGACACTTGAAGTTGTCCTGGAAGGAATTGCCGTACAGGGACTGATGGACACCGGGTCACAAGTGACCACGATCTCTGAACAGTTTTACGAAAATTACCTCAAACCAAGAACTGCTCGTGACCCAGACACCGCCATTAAGATTATTGCGGCTAATAATCTACCCATGCCAGTGACCGGAGTTGCTTGGATGGACACAAAGACCTGCAGACAGGACTTAGGGAAACGAGGGATCGTCATCGTCAAGGAAGGTTTCGGCTCCGAAACCCCAGTGATAGTTGGAATGAACATCTTGAAAGACCTAGATCTTTTGCTGTTGACAAGAAAAGGACCCAAATACTGGCAGAAAGTCACCAAACATAAGCCGACTCGTCTGGCATTCCAGCGCGTAATCCGGACCGTTGGACTTCAACAGATGGCAGAGGAACAACTACCCCTAGCCGCCATTACGGTGCCACGCCGTACCCGGATTACTTTGCCTGCTGAAAAAGAGACAGTCATTTCCTTACCCCTTAACACCCACCGACAACTTGAGGGGGTTGAAGTGTTGATCGAGCCGAGGACCCCAAGTGAGGGTAAGCTAAACCCACTAGTTGCTCGCATTCTAGCCGTCGTGAGGAACGGGAGAGTCCCTGTCAGGCTAAACAACACCGCAGACGTAGGCCTAGCCCTTGAAGCCGGCACTCAACTTGCCCGGGTATATGCTCTACCCACGGAAGTGAATCCCATTGGGCCCCTAGAATTCACCCCGTCTACAGAAGGCGACTGGACGGTAACCGTCTCAGCCATAAACGCTCAAGTAGACGATGAAGACATTGGGCGAAAACTACGGGAAAAAGTGCAGCTAGACACGTCCCAGTACACCAAACAAGAAGTGTCTCAAGTGGAGGAACTCCTGCGGGAACACCAAGACTCCTTTGCAAAGCATGACACAGACTTTGGGTGTACCACCAGTATTCAGCACGAGATACCCACGGGCGATACTCCCCCTATCCGCGAGAGGTACCGGCAGATACCACCTCAGCAATACCAGGAGGTGAAAAGCCTGTTAGAATCTATGCTACACGCCGGAGTGGTACGTGAAAGCCAGAGCCCGTGGGCTGCACCCGTGGTGATAGTCAAAAAGAAAGATGGTTCCCTAAGGTTTTGCGTGGACTACCGTAGGCTGAACGCTTGCACTATCCGGGACTCATATCCACTTCCTCGGATCGAAGAGTCACTGACCGCCCTGAAGAAGGCCAAATATTTTTCGTCCCTAGACCTGGCCAGTGGATATTGGCAGGTTCCAATGAGTGAGAAGGACAGGGAAAAGACCGCCTTCATCCTTCCCATGGGCCTGTATGAGTTCGACCAGATGCTGTTCGGCTTGAATAACGCACCGGGGACCTTTCAGAGACTAATGGAACGCTGTCTGGGGGACTTCAACTTTGAGTTTACGCTGATATACCTTGACGACATCGTGGTATACTCCGCCACCTTTGAAGATCATCTTCACAAGCTTGGCCAATTGTTCCAGCGCTTGAGGCGACACGGCTTGAAGTTGAAGCCCAGCAAGTGCCGTCTGTTCCAGCAGGAAATCGACTACTTGGGTCACCGGATCTTGGCCGAAGGCGTCCAGCCCTCTCCGGAGAAGATAGCAGCCGTTCAAGAGTGGCCGCAGCCAACTACCGTCAAAGAAGTCCGGGCCTTTCTGGGGCTAGCAGGCTACTACCATCGGTTTGTCAAGGACTTTGCTCGGTTTGCTGAACCACTGCATGAGGTTTTCCGAGGGACCGCGAACAGCCCCAGAGGACGACGCATCAGTTGGGGGCCTGACCGAGAAAAATCCTTTCAGGCACTTAAGGCTGCTCTAACATCACCCCTTGTTCTGGCATATGCAGACTACACATTACCGTTTCAGTTGCACACCGACGCCAGCCTTCAAGGTCTAGGGGTGGTCCTCTCTCAAGTTCAAGATAATAAAGAACGCGTGATAGCCTATGCCAGTAGGTCTCTCCGTGACACCGAAAAGAATCCCGTCAAGTACAGCTCCTTCCGCTTGGAACTCTTGGCTCTGACTTGGGCTATGACTGAGAAATTTGCCGGCTATCTGACAGGAGCGGAGGTGCTGGTCATGACGGACAACAATCCTCTTGCCCACCTAGAGAATGCCAAACTAGGGGCAATGGAACAGCGCTGGATGGCCAGGCTCTCTAGATTCCAGTACAAAATTAAATACAGAGCGGGGAGCGAGAATCAGAATGCTGACAGCCTGTCTAGAGTGACATCATCCCCGCCAGTGGGGGACCGGGATGAAGAGTTGGAGGAAGATGAGATGCCTGACTTTGCCCGGCTCGCAAAGCAAATAGAAGATAGCCGCCAGTATGCGGTAGGAGGGATTGAAGCCGTAGTGGGATCTACCCTGTCCCAGCAAGAATGGGCCAAGCTTCAAGATCGAGATCCAGAGCATGTCTTATTGAAACAGTATGTGAATAAACAAGAGAAACCGCCCTCCGAAGTGAGAGCCCGACTATCGACCGGAGCCTTGGCTCTGCTTGCCCAGTGGGATCGGCTGATCGTGAAAGATGGAGTCCTGTGTCGCAGGGCCCTTTTATCCCATATGCTGGAGGAGCGTTTGCAGAATGTCGTCCCGGTGCAGTTGGCCCATGAAATGGTAGGCGAAGCTCACAGGAGGAACGGCCACTTCGGCATAGACAAGACCCTCCGGTGGACCCAGCAGTTCATTTTTTGTCCGGGGCTCCGTAAGTTGGTTGAAAACGTCTGTCAAGCATGCCGTACCTGTGAATTCCACAAGTCCGCGGAGCAGCGTGCCCCCGTCCAGACTATTAAGACGTCGAGGCCCCTCGAGCTGTTGATGGTGGACTATCTGTTGATCGGAACGGCGAATAGTGGCTACCAGTACTGTCTGGTGATGGTGGACCACTTCACGAAATTCGCTGTCGCTGTTGCTACCAAGGATCAGACTGCTGAATCAGCTGCACAGGCTATCTGTCAGCAATTCGTTCAGGTCTACGGGTGTCCGGAGCAGCTACACTCTGATCAGGGGCCTTGTTTCGAAGGGCGAGTCATTGAAGAACTCCAACGGATGTATGGAATCAAGAAGTCCAGGACCACCCCTTACCATCCACAAGGGAATGGCGCGTGTGAACGCTTTAACCAGACCCTCTTACAACTGATCCGGACTTTGGCTGAAGACAAAATGCCCGACTGGCCTCGATTCCTCCCGGAACTGCTGTGGGCCTATAATAATCAGGTCCATTCCGTCACCGGATACACCCCATACACCCTTCTCTTTGGCCGTCCAGGCAAAGACATCCATGAGTTGCAACTATCTAGCTCCGAAGAAGATACCTGTGGTACCTATCCTTCCTGGCTACAAACACACCGCCAGAGAATGGAGACTGTCTACCGGCTAGTAGGCCGACAAATTCAGGATCAAGTGCACGCTGACCCACTTCCGGTACAAGAAAACCCTCTGAATGTAGGTCAACTGGTCCTAGTCCGAATAAAGAAGCCACAAGGGAAACTCCGGCCCAAGTGGGAGACCGAAGTCTATCGAGTAATTGGACAGCCGTACCCCGGTGGCCCCGTCTATCGAGTGCAGGGCGAAGACAGCGGCAGCATCCGAACTTTGCACCGTAATATGTTGCGCCCCTGCCGTTCCCAGCCTGACTCCCCTACTGTGATACCTAGAGAGATGGATATCACTAATACTGTCGGAGACACTGACCCCGGGGATGTAGAGACTGAATGCATGCCTACCCCTGTCCGTCCGACTGACGCACTTGAACCGATTACCTCCTCTACTGACATGTCGACTGGGAAAGAGAGTGGGGTGACTGATAGGAGAGAGGGGATCCAACCCGTTAGGCGGACAACGAGGACCACTGCAGGGGTACCTCCAGGACAGTCCTACAGAGACCAATATGTGTGGCCCTCTTCCCAGCCGCCCCCTGTCACATCCACAGCCATCGCCACCCTGGAGCCGGTCGTTGGCAGGGACTGCCAACCTTTGAGTGGGGGGGGCGTGTAGTGAGCTGGCCGGCTCTGGCTGTTCTGTGATAATTGATATAGAGCCTGTTACAGAAGTGATTACACAGGATGATGTTGCCACCTTGTGGCCAGAGGTTGCACCTGCGCAGGGTGTGATGACAGAGAAAAAGACTGAGCCTCCTGTGTCCCGCCCTAGAGAGTCACGTGACCAAAGTGGGAAGCAGGAAAAAGCGCGCGAAGCGTCTGCTGTGGTCTGTGAAAAGAGCCAGGACGGTGTGCAGGCCCTCGTGTGTGGTGCAGGAGAGACTCTCAACATGATTTCTTCTATCTGACACCATATCCTCGGAGCCTTCCCCAGCTCCTGCACTGCTGAAGGATTCAGCTGTTACACTCCCTGCTACTGGAGTGTGGACTACATAAGGGGACCCACCAGAGCTTCTATCCGGATCAGAGAGACTGTAAGCGGGACCTCTGGCGAGAGGCCGAAGTATCCCTTCCTTTCTTTCCGCGAATTCTGCTGTTCCTGTTTTTTTTCCGGCTGGGACGCCCTCCTGCAAAGACAGACAGGCCTGCGACGGGGGACACATCCTTCTGGAGTAAAGGACTGGTAACGTGTGAGTAGGGACAGTGAGGGTCAGCTTATCAGTACACGTTATTACTGTGCATATTTACGGTTGTCATTTATTGTTTTTTTCTTTGCTGTGTTAAAAATGTATACGAGTAAAGATACGGTTATCAAGATAGAGTCTGTGTGTGGGGATCTTGCTGGGCCAGATCATAGATACCAATGCGCGGCCTTGCCCACGGTCACTTCAATTGTATCAAAACTCCATCAAGCAGCCCAGTAAGTGATATATCGCTGCAATCTAGGTTTCTGCCCATACATTATGCTGCTATCAGATGAGACAGCAAAAACCTGGTGACAGATTCCCTTTAGGACTTAGTAAAACCATGTATTCTATGGTCTTTCATAATTTTTAAGGTTGAAGGTAGACTTAAAGAGGTATTCTCATTGCCAAGATCCTATCCCAATATGTAGTAGAGAAATAATAATAGCAAATACCTCCAATTAGAAATGTAGTATAGTTTTTCTGATTCACTATGTCTCTTTCCTCATGTGCATGCATTGCAGGACCTTAAGTATCCATGGTTACAACCACTGATATAGTAACAGCTAGTTGCTAGTGGTCGTAACCATGTATACCTAAGGTCCTGTACTGCCTGCACATGAGGATAGAGACATAGCGAATCAGAAAAACTATAGTACATTTCTAATTGGAAGTATTTTATAATATTAATATTATTACACCTACTACATATTGGGATAGGATCTTGGAGATGGGAATACCCATTTACATACATCGAATTCAACCTATAACCTAAGATATTGACCCAGAGGAAGGCAAAAACCCCATGGGGTTGACATTAAGAGCTCCATATTGGGGGAAAAAAAATCATTCCTTCTCAACTCCATATACAGCAATTAGACAAATTCCCTGGATCAACGCCCCATCACAGAATCGAATGCCCATTCATATAAATTCCTCTGTAGGAATTTACAGCCAATCACCAATCATGTTCCCATCCCAGCCGATCACCAATCAGGCCCTCATTTACAGAAATTAATGGAAAACCTTCATAAGCCCCCTTGGAAAGAAAAAAAAAATGCAAGTTTTAAATGGATCCATAGGCGAAAAAATGCAAAATGAATACGATGGTTAAAAAGAATAAAGCTGACACTTTTATATACCATATCATTGAACTATATGACACTTTCATAGATTCAGTGACACATTGCACAATAAAAATGCTTTCATTACAGATTCCCATTAGTGATACACAACAAGCAATAATAGTTTTCATTACCTCTCTGAGCTATTTTAATTTGCCATGCTGTGTTATTTAGATATTACTGAATCCCGGCTTTCTACAACCCTCGTTTCTCTGCCCCCTTAGTCTTATTTTTTTGGGGACAGAACAGCGTCCCTGCTGCGAATTACAATTGTATTTTGTATAAATGTATGAAATCAGCGCTGTAGTTATATGATAGAGGTCTTCTATATAAAATATGTTAACATTATGGTCATGGCGTGAGAGCTATAAAAAATGAAGCTGTGAAATATAGATTTTGGGAAGTTGCACAGAAAAAGCCTTGGGTTCCACATATGGCTCGCAGACCACCAACTGTTCCGCCATGTCATATCATAATTCTTATCATCTACCTGCATGGTTGGTGGAAATGAACACACCATGGACATATTTCATGTGCAGACTGACCTAGTTAGTATGAGTAATTATGCTATAAGTCTTTATGTTTTCCACATGCTTATTATTTAAAGGGAATGTATCACCTATATTTTTTTCTACTAATTAAAACCAGATTCTGGTGTATATTCTTTTTAGTCTTGTAAGCGCAATGGGAAGAATGCTTTGTTCTTTTCCTATATTTTTGTGTTACGCTGATATACCATGTGAATCGGTATGACAAAATGCTCATATTTCGTACAACCGGGTGAGACCGATGTACCCTTATCTGCCAAGGCAAAGAGACAGTTGAGCAATTTTTATCATATGCAAACTAGTGCTGGATCTCACTATGAGGGGTAACTGTGGGACTGGCTGAAGAGGAAGGTGTGGCAAATGGTGGTACGAAATGTTGACTAACTGGCAAATGAGTCACGTGATTGTCTGAAGAAGATGGAAAAAGGAATTTTCCTCCCAAAAATTGAGGAGTAGGGCTAGAGAAGAGAAGGGAAGACTAGATCCTCACAAATTATGGATTGTTTTAGACCGAATCAGTAACCCCTGAGTGAAGAAGGCTAGTGAGTCGTGAGAGTGAAGATGGTAGAGAGAGCAGGTTGGAGTTTCCTCACAGTGAGAAGTGGTTTGGTTTCAGCCCTGGGACTATGGTCAAGTTGACAGCTGGATGAAGAGCAGTGATGACTTAAAATAGAAGAGCCTAAGGCTGGTAAGAGACAGACACCCAAGAGGAGACTATTCGGAGACCGTGTGACAGGTAGGTGAATGCCCAATGAAGAGAAAAGGCTTCAGTTGTGTCTAAGACTTCCAAGAAGTGACAGGTGTAAGCGAGGACCTTAACGAGTATCTTGAAAATGCTGTGAAAGTATACAATGGAGTAGAGGTGATGGCACAAGCCCTGGTGGAACACAGACCATGGAGCAGGAGAAGGCTGATGATGTGGTGTTCTGAAGTTCACGTTCTGAAACATTATCAAGTTTGGCACCTCTATATTGGAAGACCTGTATATAAATCAACCTCTTGCTATATGATTTCCTCTGACGTAGAGGGTGTGAAAGACTGTGCCCTCATCCACCCTTACAGTATGTTTGTATTTGCAGATTAATAATTTTTTCTTCTAATTTCAATACGTGATTATGGGGCAGCCCATGTTGCTGTTAACAGCATTTAAAGATACGCTTTACAGACGCCATGTGGACCATAGGAAACAATAGCCTGATGAAGTCCATTGACTTCTAAGGGAGATTGTTGTGGACAAGTTCTATGGGAGGAACAGGAGCTGAACCATGGCTATCACTTTTCTCAAATGATAGATCATCTGGTTATACATACAGTACAGACCAAAAGTTTGGACACACCTTCTCATTTAAAGATTTTTCTGTATTTTCTTGACTATGAAAATTGTACATTCACACTGAAGGCATCAAAACTATGAATTAACACATGTGGAATTATATACTTAACAAAAAAGTGTGAAACAACTGAAAATATGTCTTATATTCTAGGTTCTTCAAAGCAGCCGCTTGATGTATAAAGTGGTGTAGGGAGCTGTAACAGTCACTGCTCACTGCACAGTAAGCACAGTAATCACTCCCCCTGTGCTTACACGACATCCTGCTTTGTACACACGCTGTGGAGCAGGCTTTCCGGCAAGGTGCAGGGCGAGTGATAACAGTGCTGTTCACAGACTGTTCACTGCCCCTACACCACCCCGATGACTTGAAGTAAGCGGCTGCAGGGATAATCCAACTTAATTTTCTCCGTGTAGCTGCTCTTACAGAAAGCCAGCTGAACATGTTTAAGATTACCACTGTGTCTGCAAGCAAGTAGTATTATTTTAATTTCAAGGTTCCCTTTAAGTTTTTTTTTCATGCTAAGCTTTTATTTTTTTATTTTTGATGTCCCTCTGCAAAGCAGTCATCAAAGCAAAAGGTGGCTACTTTGAAGAACCTAGAATATAAGACATATTTTCAGTTGTTTCACACTTTTTTGTTAAGTATATAATTCCACATGTGTTAATTCATAGTTTTGATGCCTTCAGTGTGAATGTACAATTTTCATAGTCATGAAAATACAGAAAAATCTTTAAATGAGAAGGTGTGTCCAAACTTTTGGTCTGTACTGTATATGGTTACATATATATATACAGTATATACACTGCTCAAAAGCATAAAGGGATCACTTAAACAACAGAATATAACTCCAAGTAAATCAAACTTCTGTGAAATCAAACTGTCCACTTAGGAAGCAACACTGATTAACAATCAACTTCACATGCTGTTGTGCAAATGAAATAGACAATAGATGGAAATTATTGGCAATTATCAAGACACCCTCAATAAAAGAGTGGTTCTGCAGGTGGGGACCACAGACCACATCTCAATACCAATGCTTTCTGGCTGATGTTTTGGTTGCTTTTGAATGTTGGTTGTGCTTTCCCACTCGTGGTAGCATGAGACAGACTGTACAACCCACGGAAGTTGCTCAGTTAGTGCAGCTCATCCAGGATGGCACATCAATGTGAGCTGTGGCAAGAAGGTTTGCTGTGTCTGTCAGCGTAGTGTCCAGAGGCTGGAGGCGCTACCAGGAGACAGGCCAGTATACCAGGAGACATGGAGGGAGCCGTAGGAGGGCAACAACCCAGCAGCAGGACCGCTATCTCTGCCTTTGTGCAAGGAGGAACAGGAGGAGCACTGCCAGAGCCCTGCAAAATGACTTCCAGCAGGCCACAAATGTGCATGTGTCTGCACAAACGGTTAGAAACCGACTCAATGAAGATGGTATGAAGGCCCGGCATCCACAGATAGGGGTTGTGCTCACAGCCCAACACCGTGCAGGACCCTTGGCATTTGCCACAGAACACCAGGATTGGCAAAGCCGCCACTGGCACCCTGTGCTCTTCACAGATGAAAGCAGGTTCACACTGAGTACATGGGACAGACGTGACAGAGTCTGGAGATGCCGTGGAGAGCAATCTGCTGCCTGCAACATCCTTCAGTATGACCGATTTGGCAGTGGGTCAGAAATGGTGTGGGGTGGCATTTCTTTGGAGGGCCACACAGCCCTCCATGTGCTGACTGGCATTAGGTACCGAGATGAGATCCTCAGACCCCTTGTAAGACCATATGCTGGTGCGGTTGGCCCTGGGTTCCTCCTAATGTAATAGTGGGGAAGGACGTAACCTTCCCTTGGCACTGAGATAGTTAAAGGAAGTGTTCCTTAAGTCAGACCTCTCTGAACTGTTGGTAGACCAAGCTAAGGGGTTAGCTTTAGTGGTCCAGTCAGTAGAGTAGAGGGGGAACTTAGTGCCCTGATCAAGCCTTGAGTGATATAGAGCTTGTTCCTGGCATAATTCCTTGTGGGCTGCAGTACCTTAAACAGCCACAAGATGCCACTGTCCTGGGTGCAGATGTCAGGTTGAGTCTGCTAGCAGTGTTACAGACAGTGATGAGTTACTGCTTTGTGATGACAGCTCACTGAGGGTGGGCACATTAGGAAAATCTCTGTTTAAGTTTCCAGAATCAGGAAGTGATTCTTCAATAAGAGATAGGATAGAGAACCATACAGGCAGCCTGAATATATATTGGCTGCTAGGGTAGACGGGAGCTCCATACCCTCAGACAGTGGGATCACCAGTGTGAAAGTCTCCCTACGCAAGAGCAAGAGTCCTGTTAGCCGGCCGGAGAAACTCATCAAAGGTAGTGAGGACCCGGGGCACTTCTAGTCTGCAGGAAGCAGAGGAAGATAAATAGGACTCCAGGCTAAGACGTGGGGGAGAGATATCGGATCCAGATCACTGTTGGTATTGCGGAAGAGTCTCTTGGGCCAGAGATTAGAGTCACAGAGATGCTTCACTTAAAGAGGGAACCAGGGCTGAAGGAGTTGCCAGCGCCTGTGAGAGAGATGATAACCTGTCGGGCCTTATCCATTATATCTGCCTGTAAATATTGTATATATTCCTCTTCCCCAAGTAAAGTTCAAGTTCTGGTTAAGAACCTCGTGTCCTCTGAATTTATTGCTGCCCTGGTCCCAGAAGAGAAATGCCTGGAGACAGCAGCGATCGGATGGCTTGAAGTAAGTGAAGAGCACCACATACACAGCCACACTTCAGAGGGAGGACACGTATTGTCTGTAGGGTGCCAGAGCGAGAGGGGGCTACAGCTCACCCACGACTACCTCGCTGGGGCACCTTACACTAATGCAGGACAATGCCAGACCTCATGTGGCTGGAGTGTGTCAGCAGTTCCTGCAAGATGAAGGCATTGAAGCTATGGACTGGCACGCCCATTCCCCAGACCTGAATCCGATTGAGCACATCTGGGACATCATGTCTCGCTCCATCCACCAACGTCACTTTGCACCACAGACTGTCCAGGAGTTGGCGGATGCTTTAGTCCAGGTCTGGGAGGAGATCCCACTGGAGACCGTCCACAACCTCATCAGGAGCATGCCCGGGTGTTGTAGGGAGGTCATACAAACACGTGGAGGCCACACACAATACTGAGCCTCATTTTGACTTGTTTTAAGGTCATTACATCAAAGTTGGATCAGCCTGTAGTGTGTTTTTCCACTTTAATTTTGGGGGTAACTGCAAATCCAGGCCTCCATTGGTTAATAAATTTGATTTCCATTGATGATTTTTGTGTGATTTTGTTGTCAGCACATTCAACTGTACAGAAGAAAGTATTTAATGAGAATATTTCATTCAATTACATATAGTTTATAAGGCCAAAAAAAGACAAGCGTCCATCCAGTTCAGCCTATTTCTTGTGCACTGCAGCTATTCCGCTATTCCTATACCATGCGGTATAGGCCAATTTACATCACTGTGGAAAAATTCACTTCCCGACACCAATCTGGCAGTCAGATTAAATCCCTGGATTAATTAACTAAGCATAAGATGTAATTTTATTGTTCTCAAGAAAGGCGTCCAGGCCTCTCTTGAACTCATTAAGTGAGTTGGACATCACCACTTCCTCTCCCAGAGAGTTCCAGAGTCTCACGGCTCTGACCGTAAAGAATCCCCTTCTATGCTGGTGCAGGAACCTCCTTTCCTCCAGACGCATAGTGTGCCCCCTCGTCTTTGTCACCATCCTTGGTATAAACAGGTCATGGGAGAGATCTCTGTACTGCCCCCTGATGTATTTATACATGTTTATGAGGTCTCCCCTAAGCCTTCTCTTTTCCAACGTAAATAGGCCTAATTTTGACAACCTCTCTGGGTATTCTAGTCACTCCTGTAACGGGTCTGGGAGGCGGAACCTCTGAGCAACTTATACAAGGGGGCGGTCCTTGTAAGGAAGCGGGTGGCGACCAGGGAAGACAGGCAGGTAGTCACAGCAGGTGACCGGGACAGTCTCTGGGTAAATGGGCAGGAGGTCACGGCAAGTGACCGGGACAGTCTCTGGGTAAACGGGCAGGAGGTCACAGCAAGTGACCGGGGCAGTCTCTGGGTGAACGGGCAGGAGGTCACGGCAAGTGACCGGGACAGTCTCTGGGTAAATGGGCAGGAGGTCACGGCAAGTGACCGGGACAGTCTCTGGGTAAAGGGTAGGTACGACCTGTGACGGCTGAGCCTCCAGGTAGGCTAGCAGGCAGATGGCAGATGCGTGCTCCCAGGTGAGCAGGCAAGAGTCTCTGGATTGCAGGTGGTCACAGCATGTGACGGCGGAGCCTCCAGGTAGGCTAACAGGCAGGTAGCAGATGAGCGCTCCCAGGTGAGCGGGAAAGAGTCTCTGGACTGGCAGGTGGTCACAGCACGTGACGGCGGAGCCTCCAGGTAGGCTAGCAGACAGGTAGCAGATGAGCGCTCCCAGGTGAGCGGGCAAGAGTCTCTGGACTGGCAGGTGGTCACAGCACGTGACGGCGGAGCCTCCAGGTAGGCTAACAGGCAGGTAGCAGATGAGCGCTCCCAGGTGAGCGGGCAAGCTGGTCCATAGACAGACTGACTGGTGTCGGAAGGCAGACCGTCGGACCTCAGGCTAGCAAGCAGGTAAGCGGATAACAGGCAGGAATCAGACAGCAAACTGGCAGGAGACTGGCAGGTAACTGGCAGGTAACTGGAAACGGGACCTGAGGGCTGAAGCAGAGTAGTGAACAGTGCAACAACATTGCTCGGGCACCTCCATTTTGGAGGAGGTGCCTTATATATGGTGAAGTCCTCCGGCCATTTGCCGGGGACTCTTTAGGATGGCGCGCGCGGCCCCTTTAAGAGGGGGGAGCGCGCGCGCGCGCCCTAAGCACCGTGGCCGGGAAGGAGCGCGCGCTGCCAGCAGAGCGGGAGGAGGACGCCGGGCTCGGAGCGGAGAGGTGAGGGGAACAGCGTCCCTGCCTAGCAGAGGGCAGGGACGCCGACGCTACAGTACCCCCCCCTTTAGGCCCCCCCTTTTTTAGGCCAGACAGAAATTTAGCAAGGATGAGAGGGGCATGGATGTTCTCCCGGGGCTCCCACGTTCTCTCTTCAGGACCAAACCCCCTCCAATCTACTAAAAAAAAGGTCTTTCCTCTTACCCTTTTTGTGGCCAGAATGTTCTCTACCTCAAACTCGTTTTCAGGGGAAACCGGAGCAGGAGGCGTACCTGTAGACTTGGAAAAAGAGTTAAGTACCACGGGTTTGAGGAGAGATACATGGAAGGAGTTAGGGATCCGTAAGTTGGCCGGGAGTTTCAATTTATAGGCCACCGGGTTGATCTGACTGATGACCTCCAGAGGACCGATGAACCGAGGCCCTAACTTATAGGAAGGAATCTTGAGCCGAACATACTTGGACGAGAGCCAGACCTTATCCCCTGGACGGAATTGAGGAGGATCCAGACGTTTTTTGTCAGCATGTCTTTTCATATGCTCGGAAGACTGAAGGAGTGCGTACCGGGTACTCTCCCACATGGAGGAAAATTTGTTAACAAGAGATTCTGCAGCCGGATTATCCACCGAGGTGGAGACGAGAAATGGGATCCGAGGATGCTGACCGAAGACTACAAAAAACGGGGATTTGGAGCAAGATTCGCTCTCGTGATTGTTGTAAGAGAATTCTGCCCATGGCAGGAGATCCACCCAGTCAGAATGGTGGGCATTAACGAAGTGCCGGAGGTAACTGGTCAGGATCTGATTGATCCGCTCCACTTGACCATTAGACTGTGGGTGGTAAGCGGAGGAGAAGAACAGGGTGACGTCTAGCAATTTACAAGTGGCTCTCCAGAAACGTGAGGTGAACTGTACCCCACGATCCGACACGATGTGGAGGGGCAGGCCATGAAGACGGAAGATGTGGCGGATAAAGTCTTTAGCCAGCTCGGGTGCAGACGGGAGGCCTGGCAGGGGAATAAAGTGAGCCATCTTGGAAAAGCGGTCAGCGACCACCCAAATGACCGTACAACCGGCAGAGACGGGGAGATCAGTTATGAAGTCCATAGCAATATGCTGCCAGGGGGCAGCAGACACAGGAAGCGGAAGGAGGCGACCGGCTGGCAGGTGTCTCGGGACTTTGTTGCGGGCGCAGGACACACAGGCAGAAACAAAGTCTATGACGTCCTTGTTCAGGGTAGGCCACCAGTAGTGCCGGGTAATAAGCTGGAGGGTCTTTTTCTGACCGGCGTGGCCAGCTAGTTTAGACGAATGGCCCCAGTGTAGGATCTTCTCCTGATCAGGTACTGAAACGAACGTCTTACCGGGAGGGAGACGATTTAGACTCACGGGAGCCACCTGCATTACTCTGGCGGGATCGATGATATGTTTAGGTTCTTCCTCGAGATCGGACACCAGAAAGGATCAGGACAAGGCGTCTGCTTTGATGTTTTTGTCAGCCGGGCGAAAATGAAGAACAAAATCAAAGCGAGCAAAAAACAAGGACCACCGGGCTTGGCGCGGGTTAAGTCTCTGGGCATGCTGGAGGTAAGCCAAGTTCTTGTGGTCAGTGTAAATTATTACCGGGTGAAGAGCCCCCTCGAGTAGGTAACGCCACTCCTCCAATGCCAGCTTGATGGCCAATAACTCTCGGTCTCCTATGGAATAGTTGCGCTCAGAAGAGGAGAAGAGTTTGGAGAAGAAGCCACAAGTTACCATTCCCCCGGAAGACGATTTTTGGGTAAGTACCGCTCCGGCTCCAGAGGAGGAGGCGTCAACTTCCAGGAAGAACTGCTTGTTGCCGTCCGGGCGATGCAGCACCGGGGCAGAAGAGAAGGCCTGTTTTAAGGAAAGAAAGGCCTCCTCTGCTTCGGGCGGCCACTCTCTGGGATTAGTGCCCTTACGGGTGAGCGCGGAAATTGGGGCAGTCCGGGAAGAGAAGTGCGGTATGAAGAGGCGGTAGTAGTTGGCGAAGCCCAGGAACCGCTGAATAGCCTTCAACCCCTCCGGTCGAGGCCATTTCTCGATGGCAGACAGTTTCTCTGGATCCATTCGGAGGCCGGTCTGAGAAATAATGTAGCCCAAAAACGGAAGCGAGGTCTGCTCAAAGAGGCACTTCTCATATTTAGCGAAGAGGTGATTCTGCCTGAGCCTGAGCAGGACCTGACGAACATCCCTCCGGTGAGTCTGGAGATCCGGAGAGAAGACCAAGATGTCGTCCAGGTACACCACTACGCAGGAGTAGAGAAGGTCCCGGAAGATGTCATTGACCAACTCTTGAAAGACGGCAGGAGCATTACAGAGACCAAAGGGCATTACCAGATATTCATAGTGGCCGTCCCGGGTGTTGAATGCAGTCTTCCATTAATCCCCCTGACGGATACGGACCAGGTTGTACGCCCCACGGAGGTCCAGTTTGGTGAAGATTCTAGCCCCCCTCAGACGATCAAATAACTCCGGAATGAGCGGAAGGAGGTACTTATTCTTCACAGTGATCTGGTTAAGGCCTCTATAGTCTATACAGGGACGGAGAGAGCCGTCCTTCTTTTTAACGAAAAAGAAGCCTGCTCCCGCCGGGGAGGTAGATTTCCGGATGAATCCCCGGGCCAGATTCTCCTTAATATATTCGGACATCGACCGGGTCTCAGCAGCGGACAATGGGTAAATACGCCCACGGGGAGGCGTAGTACCGGGTAACAGGTCGATAGGACAGTCGTATGGTCTATGAGGGGGTAATGTCTCTGCCTTCTTTTTATTAAAGACATCAGCAAATGACCAATAAGGAATCGGAAGTCCAGGTAGATTAGTTGGGGTAGGAGAAGGACGGACGGGATGAACGGGAACCAAACAAGTCTTATGGCAGTCCTGTCCCCAACGAAGGACTTCTCCGGTCTTCCAGTCAAGCACGGGTGCATGTTTCTGGAGCCAAGGTAGGCCTAGTAAGAGGGCGTGAGAGAGTCCAGGCAGAACATGAAAAGAGATGCTCTCAGAATGTAGCATTCCCACCTGCAGAGTAATGGATTCGGTGATGAGTTGGATGGGACGTGGTAAGAGGCCCCCATCCACGGCAGCAACAGATAAGGGTACAGCCAGAGGTTTGGTGGGAATGCGGTGTTTTCCTACCAGGGACTGTGAAATAAGATTCCCGGCTGCTCCAGAGTCAAGTTGGGCTAGTTCGAAAAAACGGTTCTCCCCGCAGATAATTGAGACTGACAGCAGCAGAGATGGAGAGGATTTATTCTTGTCTAGGTCGACCTCTCTGAGCGAACCTAGACACAGGCGTTTCCCGACCTCTCCGGGCAGGTTCGGATCCGGTGCTCCTTGCTACCACAGTAGAAGCAGCTCCCCTCGGCACGGCGTAAGTCCTGACGGGTTTTGACCATCTTGGTCTGGTCGACCTGCATAGGCTCAGGAGAGTGTACCTGGGGAGAAACGGAGGGAGTGACGGGTTTATGGAAGGTAGGAGCTAGACGTGGAAACCTCCTCTCACGGGTGACCTCTTTGGCACGCTCCTGGAACCGTAGGTCAATCCGGGTGGCAAGAGTTATTAAGTCATCGAGAGTGGTAGGAATGTCCCGACCGGCGAGTTCATCTTTAATACGGCCGGACAGACCCTCCCAGAAGACAGACACCAGAGCGTCGTTATCCCAGGCCAGCTCCGAGGCAAGGGTACGGAACCGTATGGCATATTGGCCCACGGTGAGACTTCCCTGACGGAGGCGTAGCAGAGAGGATGCGGATGAGGTCTTCCGTCCGGGTTCGTCGAAGACTTTCCGGAAAGCCGTGAGAAAGGCAGGCAAGTCGGACACCAGGGGGTCTCCTCTCTCCCATAGAGGATTTATCCAAGCCAGTGCCTCCCCCGTGAGATGGGACATGATGAAGGCTACTTTGGCCCGGTCGGAGTTAAACTGGTGGGACAGGAGTTCAAAGTGCAGGGTGCACTGGTTTATGAAGCCCCGAGCCAGAGCGGAGTCACCTCCGAAGCGAGGAGGTGCAGAAAGCCGGGGTCTGGAGCAGGATACCATGGTATTGGTGGGCAGCAGAGCTGCCGGGTTGCGAGTCAAGACACTAGCGGTGGTTGCTGGTGGAGCAGTCAGAGTGTCCAGGCGAGAATTGACATTCCGCAGGTGACTCAGGATGGACTCCTGTTGGGACCTCTGACGGGACAGTTCATGACAAAGGTCCGAGAGCGAGGGAGCTTGGGTGCCACCGGGTTCCATGGCCCGAGCAAACTGTAACGGGTCTGGGAGGCGGAACCTCTGAGCAACTTATACAAGGGGGCGGTCCTTGTAAGGAAGCGGGTGGTGACCAGGGAAGACAGGCAGGTAGTCATAGCAGGTGACCGGGACAGTCTCTGGGTAAATGGGCAGGAGGTCACGGCAAGTGACCGGGACAGTCTCTGGGTAAACGGGCAGGAGGTCACAGCAAGTGACCGGGGCAGTCTCTGGGTAAACGGGCAGGAGGTCACGGCAAGTGACCGGGACAGTCTCTGGGTAAAGGGTAGGTACGACCTGTGACGGCTGAGCCTCCAGGTAGGCTAACAGGCAGGTAGCAGATGAGCGCTCCCAGGTGAGCGGGCAAGAGTCTCTGGACTGGCAGGTTGTCACAGCACGTGACGGCGGAGCCTCCAGGTAGGCTAACAGGCAGGTAGCAGATGAGCGCTCCCAGGTGAGCGGGCAAGAGTCTCTGGACTGGCAGGTGGTCACAGCACGTGACGGCGGAGCCTCCAGGTAGGCTAGCAGACAGGTAGCAGATGAGCGCTCCCAGGTGAGCGGGCAAGAGTCTCTGGACTGGCAGGTGGTCACAGCACGTGACGGCGGAGCCTCCAGGTAGGCTAACAGGCAGGTAGCAGATGAGCGCTCCCAGGTGAGCGGGCAAGGTGGTCCATAGACAGACTGACTGGTGTCGGAAGGCAGACCGTCGGACCTCAGGCTAGCAAGCAGGTAAGCGGATAACAGGCAGGAATCAGACAGCAAACTGGCAGGAGACTGGCAGGTAACTGGCAGGTAACTGGAAACGGGACCTGAGGGCTGAAGCAGAGTAGTGAACAGTGCAACAACATTGCTCGGGCACCTTCATTTTGGAGGAGGTGCCTTATATATGGTGAAGTCCTCCGGCCATTTGCCGGGGACTCCTTAGGACGGCGCGCGCGGCCCCTTTAAGAGGGGGGGAGCGCGCGCGCGCCCTAAGCACCGTGGCAGGGAAGGAGCGCGCACTGCCAGCAGAGCGGGAGGAGGACGCCGGTCTCGGAGCGGAGAGGTGAGGGGAACAGCGTCCCTGCCTAGCAGAGGGCAGGGACGCCGACGCTACACCTCCATTCCCTTTATTACCTTAGTCGCCCTCCTTTGTACCCTCTCTAGCTCCAATATGTCTTTCCTGAGCACCGGAGCCCAGAACTGTGCACAATATTCTATGTGCGGCCTTACCAGCGCTTTATACAGAGGAAGAACAATGTTCTCATCATATGCCCCTATTCCTCTTCTGATGCATGCCATGACTCTATTTGCCATCGCAGCTGCTGCCTGACACTGGGCACTCCAATTTAATTTGCTATTAACCAAGACGCCCAGGTCCATCTCCATGTCAGATTTCCCCAACGGTTTCCCATTTAATATGTATGGGTGACTGCTGTTTTTCTTTCCCATGTGCATGACCTTATATTTATCGGCATTGAACCCCATTTGCCATTTTTTGGCCCAACTCCCCAATTTATCTAAATCCTCCTGTAGCTGTGTTGTAGCAGATCTTGGATGTGTTATTTGAGTGTTCCCTTTATTGTTTTAAGCAGTGTATATATATATATATATATATATATCTATCTATATCTATATCTATATGTACATATATATAAAATGCGTTAACTTTTATTGTAATCCTTGGTGCAATGATAATGAGATGACTGCTGAGAAATGATCTCTACAGAATAGGAAGTGTCAGCATGAAAACTGCAAGATTTCCAAATGTTGTTAAGCATAAGTAGGGACATCAAAAATAAAAAAATAAAAGTTTAGCATGAAAAAAAAACTTAAGGGGAACCTTGAAATTAAAATAGTACAACTTGCTTGAAGACACAGTGGTAATCTTAAACATGTTCAGCTGGCTTACTGTAAGAGCAGCTACACGGAGAAAATTAAGTTAGATTATCTCTGCAGCCGCTTACTTCAAGTCATCGGGGTGGTGTAGGGGCAGTGAACAGTCTGTGAACAGCACTGTTATCACTCGCCCTGCACCTTGCCGGAAAGCCTGCTCCACAGCGTGTGTACAAAGCAGGATGTCGTGTAAGCACAGGGGGAGTGATTACTGTGCTTACTGTGCAGTGAGCAGTGACTGTTACAGCTCCCTGCACCACTTTATACATCAAGCGGCTGCAGGGAGAATAAAACCTAATTGAAGGCTTAGCCATGATCCAGCCAACTTTTGGTTTATGTATGAAAAATGATTAATAGATAAAACTAAATTGTGTTTAGTCTTTTTTCTCATTGTTGTAAACTTTTTGTAAAGTGTGAAGACAATTCTAGAATGTGGACATAATACTGACTGTTTAATCTAATTTTTTTCTTATATTTTGTATATTAGATGATGACTGCGCCAACAGCTTTACTCCAAACCAGGTTGCCCGTATGCACTGTTACCTTGATCTCAAATATCACGGATGGACCAGATTGCCTAAACCTTCACCTGTCCCTTTGGCGCCAACAGTAATTAATCAGGGTCCAGACTTTCTCACCATTCAATGGATGCCTCCTATCAGTGGAGAACTGTATGAAAGGTAATAAAAAAATCTCCGTTAGCCAAAGTTATGTCTTTTTATGTCATTTTCAATGGACTCAATTGTTCTGAACAGAGATTGTTTTTTCATAAGAAGAACATGGATGCCAATGAATTAAGGATTTTTTGGTAAATTATTTCACGTAACCTCAGTCTTTGACAAGTTTTCTTTGTACTTTGCTATTTTAGCTTCTTGTTTTTCCTAAACCTGAGGTGTCTGCAGATAAGTAGACTTTTACTGACCTGTTTCTTCTCACACAATCCTATAATGTAATCCTATAGTCTTATGTTAAATATAATAGAGCATGAAATCTCACCTTACAGTGCCATATATTGCATTCTACATTAATTCAATGGGCAATATGAGATATAGCGGTAGTTATTAGTCTATAGTAAGTCATGGTTGACATGGCTTGGGCACAAGTACCAACATAGGATAGTGAAGGTGGTAGCATAACAATGCCGATATTATTTATACAGGGAAATCCTATGTATCACTGTATAGCAAATAGGTTAGTCTGTGAAGGAGCCGGTATGCTTCCCATTATGGTGCCATTTTTTCCCACCCAGGACATAAGTTTTTCCATCCATGGCTCTTTCATAGCTCCTGTGCCAATATAACAATGTAGTTCCTCTGCAGAGAGGAATCCTGTGCAGATTCCTGCCACTTGCACCAAAGACATCGTGACCAACTAAAGCTGGGACTTTTTTTTATAAGGGCTCCATAACAGACACATGATCTCCCTCCATGGTATATACAGTACACATAGATGGGAGGCGGAATGATACCTACCAAATATTTGGTCCTATTACATTTTGAAAATACAACTTAGTTTTAAATTAGGCAAATAATATTTTTTTCTTGTAATAGCCTAATGTTAGTGGCACAAAAAAAAGTTTTCTTATTTTTATAAATGTTTGTTTGTTACATTTTGTCTGATTGAAAATTATTATTTTATTCTTTTACAGGGATTCAGGCTCTCTATGTGAGTTTTGCACTGCTGATGGATCTTTCCTACAATATGCACATCAGGCCTTTTCACCCCGTACCTGTGACAATTCTGGGTACTGGTCTCCTGAGGAGGCAGTGGGTATGTCTTTTATGTACTTTTGCTATCCCACAGATCGAACCTACACCATGGCATAGCGTGGGTTGCCAGCACTATCCCTAACCCTATTCCTCTACCTAACCGTAGTCCTAACTCTAACCCTAGTCCTAACCCTAGAAACTGTAGTCAGGGTGAGAAAAAGTATATAAAAACTTAAGGTTGTTTGTTAGTTTCTTTTTTTTGAACTGGAGACAGCTATTTCAATATGGGATAACGCACCCAGCAGGCCTTGGTCTCTCCTCTCACTAAATTAGAAGTGAGAGGAGAGGTGGCGAGCTGTAGGAGAGCACAATGCAGTCTTTATTATTTCAGTCTCTGCCTATGCAGAGCACAGCCGAGTTTCCCATCTGTTGCTATGCTCTGCCCAGACAATGAATGAGATGACAAAGCTCACTTTATCAAACTAAGCTTTGTCATATTGTTTCTTGGATATAGAAAGCATAGCAGCCAATGACAAACACATCTTGGCTGCTGCACTCTGCATAGGAATCTGTGGCATTGATCAAAATGTCAAAGTAGTCCCTGGCTGCTTTACTCATTGAACTCTATGGCTGTTGGGTAGACACTCACTGCGCTCCTGTGCCACTCATAAAATAACTGTCTGCTGAAGGGTGAAGAGGGATAATTTTTGGACCACCATAGAATTCCCTTCCCCCCAGGCATCTCCCATTCCCCCCCACTTCCTCCCGCCAACCCCCCATGATGCTACGCCACTGTACCTAAAACAGAATTGAGTGCAGCCTTACCTGGACCCCATTGATCTCTACTTCCTCGTCCCATCTCTAAATGCTTGCTCAGCTAATTATTGGTGCAACGATGGCTGAGTAACCTCCTTAATTTACTGCTGTGTCGAGATGGGATCAGAAAATAAAGAACAGCACTGACTGGTTCATTATTGTCCCTGCGAAAAACTGTTCTCATTTGCCAGAGTCAACAGTTCTTATTAAAGATGTGGTTTGCCAACTACAGAAGCTTTGAAGTCCAGTTTGTTAATAAGGGTATGTGCACATGACATATTCTTCCCTGAAAAAGTGCTTAAAGGATGCTAAAAGGTATGAACACATGCATTGCTGTGCACATGTTCAGTCTTTTTGAGCTTCTTCCAACAGCTTCAGGCTTTGAAGGCAGTGAATCGGCCAAAAGAAGTAAACTGACCCTTCTTCAGGCTTTACTTCATGGAAGCCATTAAATAGTTTATATCAAAATATCCCCAAAAAGACACAATGGTGAAAACGATGAAAAAGAGCGATCGATAAGACACCAAAAAAAGACTCTTCGGGACAAAAGATGCTGAAGTCTCCTGAAACGTTTTCATATGGCAAAACTCAGTGGCTATGTCAAAATCTAAAGGATGCCATGTGAACATACACTTATATTGGTCATCTGCTTGTTGCTTTGCTCTCATGCAGAGTGATTGAACCATACATGACCATTATTTTCACTGGTCTCCTTCTTGGTCAGGCCCAAACAGGAAAGAGCAGATAAAAAATCCTCTTAGTTCTTGTTTTGACCTTACTTTGCTACTCTTCCTCTGATTAAAGGCTTCTGCAATATGGTATTTTAAATATTATCTCTTACCAAGGCACTACAGGATGACTTAAGGATTTCAGTACAGTATCCAATGCCTCAATAAAAAACAATTGCAAATGCTAATGGAATAATATTGAGATTTATTTAGCAAATTAGATTTCCAGGAAACCTGACTCATCGGGTGGAATGCAGACCGGTTGTATTTGCTTTCTAAAAAAAAAAAAATCTGCGTGAAATGTCATATTTATTATTGACTTGGCATTTGATACTGTATTGTTTCCCAGATGATGCGCTGTTGCAGCTCATTTCGAAGATAAATGTTTAGCTTAGTTTTATGCTTAGAGACGGGGTTTATAATAGGTAAGGAAAGAAATCAACTACCCTGACAGAATTATTGTGTGGACTAGGGTTAAGAAAAGGAACTACAATAGAATGGCAGCATGGGTACAGAACTGAAAGGCGAGCATTATCAGCAGACACAGTCAACATGGGGCTCTCATGCAAGAAAAAAAAACAAAACAGTATACAGTTGGTCCTTGTGAAAAATGGCCATACACAGATGTGTCTGCATATCTTTCACCCTGACTTGACTGTGACAAAACAGCTTCTTATCTTAATCAGCCAGGCGTCTAGATTTGTTAAGCCAAGAGAAATACACTATTGTGTTTGTGTTGACTTGTGAATGTATGTGTATTTCTGTGACTGGTCAAGAAGGACATACTATTATGTGTATAAACCTGAATGTTGATTTCTCTTCATCTGGAAACAATAATGTTTGTTAATATGCTAATTACATATTATACTAAAGCCATCTAGATGTTGATTTAGAAGAGCCCCCTGCTATACGAGCTATGTAAATTGATTAAATACTCAAACAATGAGACCTGAGCCCTGTGGAATAATACTCTCCCTAATCCTTGCCCGGTGGATGTGTACTTGAAAGGAAAATTATGTCTATTTAAGGGACATATGCCTCTGGAGCAGTGAGAATTGAAAGAAAGAATCAAAGATCAGTCAGACTCTTCAGGACATCAGCTTGGTAGCATGGCTTTGTCCAGAGAGACACAGATTTGGATTCTACATGATTCCTGCCTAAGGGTATACGGCCCTGACTGGAAGGATACAGATCTGCTCCATTGACCTTTAGAAAACTCATGGATTCATTTGGGGAAACCAGGTTGGGACAATGAGGTCACATTCCCCCCTGGATATGTTGTTTGGGGTTGCCAGGTGGGACCCTCCGGTCGCCTGGAACACATGGAGACATTTAGAGAAGCCAGATTGGGACCAGCCAGTCATCTGGCCCCATGGAAACTCTCGGAGAAGCCAGGGTGGGACCCTCGAATCTCCTGGCCTTGTATCTTGATGGACTGTCCGCTTCCTAAGCTTGACTTCTCTCCTCTCTATGGGGGCCCGCCAAAAGCGGATGGCCACTGGTTGAGGGAGTTGGCCCTGGAAGTCCCAAAGTCGCAGCTGATCTATTCCCGGTGAGCCAGCGGAAGGGTGAGATTGTGTAATGTTGTACCATCTTGCGTATTTGCTGGGACTGTTCCATCTGTTAATTGCGTGTTTTGTGGTTCAATAAAGTATTGCCACACGTTTTACCCTCACCCTGTATTGTCTGAGTAGTGTTATGCCCACGGAAGAACCCAGGTCTTCACATTGACATATTCCAAAATTTCAGAATACTCTGGTGGAAGTTGTGCATGCTATATGTGTCCTTGTGGCTACCTAGAGGTTCGGATGTGTATTGCAGCCTGTTTAGGGTTTTGCTAGCATGTCACAAAAATGTACTACATTTTTAAATTAGAGTCTGGGGAGTGGGAATATGAGGAGATTAATAATAACCACATTCCTGCTGATGTAGACTTGTGTAGTGGGGGGGTTAAGTCCCAGAGATGAGATTGACAACCTAAAGGCTGCAGAACTCCTTTCTCTTGCTACTCCATTGGTGACTCCCTTAATCATCAGTCAATCACAGAGGAGTAAATAATGAATAAATAATGAGGGTGGTGCAATGTGCTTGTTATCTTAGAGATAAAACCCAGATGTGGGCTCAGGCTACATGTTCAACTCTGATAAGGAGAAGCTTTGGTTCAATTGAATGTATGTGTCTTTGGGAGGATAATTTTAGCTTTCACAATTATCTTAGACAGCACTGGGAAGTTGGTGAATCACTGAGTTTTCAGAAGTTTTGATGACATCAGAATTTGACCCTAATTGATAAAACCATAAGAAACAATAAACACATTGCGCACAATTCATCAAAGTTTTCATGCCACAAAATGGTGTAAAAGCTTTGAAAAGTGGCAAAATTTAGGCTTTCGGAGCTGCACCTAAATTTTACAACTTCTAGAGTCTTCACAGCAATTTCTCCCAGCTCTGCTGAAATGAGTGGCCTGGTTGAGCCTCAGAGGGGCTGGAGTAGGATGTGTAGAGAGTCTCGCATGGAGGTGCACACCACTCATCCGGCACTCCTGATTCATGAAGAGGCGTACTCCTCAAGACCGGTGAGAAGAGCGCCAGTCTAGATGAATTGAGCCCATTGGCTTTAAAAAGGGATTCCACTTTAACCAATATGCCACCAGTGTGTTTGCATTTTGTTGGTATCTTCAAGTGACATATATAATTCTGGCAGACCTTTGGTTAGGACTGGAGTGCAATAAATGTGAAAGAGACGCTAATATCCTTCTGTCTATCGGCTTTATAAGGCTCTGTTCACATGTCTACTAGTTATTTCCATTTTTGGATCTCTTTTGGGATAATAAATGCAGAAATAAAATTTCCCAGTACAGGATCTATTCATTTGAACGGGAATGGAAAAATGTCTTCTGTTTGCCTCCTTTCATTGTGCTATTAGGTTTTTAGCGAAAGTAAAAATGGATACATTAAGAATGGTAAAAACAAAAACAAAAAACGAATGGAGAATGAAAACCAAAGTGAAAAATTTTAAGCAGAGTTTTTTAAGGAATGTTCATTCAAAAAGAGAAATGTGGTTTCCATTTTGCGCTTGTTGTTCTTGTACCATTTTTTAACTGATCCATATTTCTTTTTAATACTAGATCTGTTATAAATGGATGACTACTAGATGTGTGAACAGAGCCTGAGACATTTTTCTCCAAGTTCTTTGTCTCTTTGTCTCCTTTCCTAGT
Organism: Phyllobates terribilis; assembly: GCF_046119375.1. Taxonomy (NCBI): domain Eukaryota; kingdom Metazoa; phylum Chordata; class Amphibia; order Anura; family Dendrobatidae; genus Phyllobates; species Phyllobates terribilis. The sequence continues at coordinate 140,376,803 of NW_027362768.1, read as the reverse complement.
AAATGTTATAAAATTCCAAATAATAATTTAGAAAAGCTAAAATGTATACTATATGCATTATTAAGAGTCTGCTATGCATAAATAGGTGATTAATGTTCACAGAGCTCTGTATTTTTATCCAGGCCCTCCAGATGTGGACCAGCCTTGCCAGCCAAGCTTACAGGCATGGAGCCCCGAAATTCACTTATTCACCAATATGTCTGTCCCCTGTACTGAGCCTCAAGGATGTATGCTGGAGCTCCATTTCCTAAAGCCTGTTCGACCGCAGGCCCTCAACATATGGATAACCTACCTGTCCCAAAACTTACCGAACCCCCTTTCAGATATTGAGTTAGTTACAGAACATGATGAATCTTTACACCTGGGAAGTATGGAAGCCTTTTGTGATACTCCATTGACCATTAGACTGACCACTGATAAAAAAGTTTCAAGAGTCCGTGTATATACCTTTGACGCAAGCATGGAGATAGATGCAGCCCTTCTTGTGTCCACGTCTCATGATCATCTTTGCTCATCCTGCAGACCTGTGAAATACAAAATAGTCAGGAACCCTCCTTTCTTGAGAGATTCCCAAGTTACAAGGACTCAACGCACTTTCACGGACATGTGAGTAGAACCAATGATGATGAAGAAGATTTGAGTCTACATGGAAGGCAGCTTTTTCAACTGGTAACAATATTTTCTGAGCAGGGTTTATTTGCACTGTTTGGAAATAGAGAAAGGGCTCACTTCAGATTGGTCTTTTCCCACCAAAAATGGGCAGTAAAAACCTTCTCAGGGATGTGCTCTTAAAGGTACTGCCATGTCAGGAAAATGTACTCAAGTAATGAAAATAGCATGGTGACACCAAGACCTCCATTTGCAGGTGCTTTGGAGAGTGGTGGTATCAAGCTACACCTTAAAGGGGCCTTGTTTTTATTTTTTGCCATTGAGCTCCATATTCTGGGCTTCACTGAGTAGAGATAAGTATGTAATTTAGCATTGGGAATGCATTTCTAATACAGAGTTCACGCTAGATGTAGATTACTGGAAAGGTTGCTTCAGCCCTTATTAATTACATTATGTAGCAATGATAATTTGTGGGACGTTATAAACATAACTGTAAAACTAAAAATAAAATACTATATTACCAGTAGTGCAAGGCTTCAGGAGGAGGGCTCAAACATCCCCAATGTTATATACCTCCCTTCAGATTCACACTTATCTTAGTGTAATGGTTTTGCCCAAATTCTAATTTAATGTAGCATTCCAAGTTTTTTGTTTAATTTATCCTGTCATTGGTTCCCCCAACTCGTATTTCCTTATAAAGTTCTCCCTTTTAATGTTGAAATTCATGGTATACTTATCTTCAGTTAGGTTATGTAATCACATGGTGAACTTCCTGGGATCCTGAGAATAACATAGCTTTATGTTCATCAGAAGAGGGTCACCATGTCACTCACCAGAACTTTCTGTATGATGAAATTGCAGGGACTGTACCTCTGAAGGTCTCCATAAAAGGAGAGAAGCCGAACCTCATATCACAGATAATGAAGATGACTGCACAGTTCCTGTCACACATTATAATGTAGCACACAAAAGATTAGCCTCTTTTACTTATGTACTTACATCATATCAGTTTATTTTGGAGAATATAGAGGGAAGAATAATCAGTGTTATCACAGCAGATAGACGTCGTACTGACTCTAGTTGCACTGATGCAACATGGGATTTATGCCAGAGGAATAACATGGAGGACAAAAGCTAGGTATCAAGATGGAAGCTCAAGAGAAAAAAACTAGAGCCTAAGCTACTAGAAAAATATTCCAAAAATATATTGAATTTGCACTGTGATACAGATTTAACAAAATTTGCAGAAAGTTAAGGCTAAACATCTGTATTTTGAGCTTTTGTGAGTTTGGCTTAGGTATTAGGTGCTGTTCTCAACAATTTAGAGCTTTGGTTTAGCAGATTAATCTCTTGTACATCCATGTGTAAAAAAGCCATGAACGATGGATACATTAGAGATCTGACCACAAACAGTCCCAGGCACACAGGGCTAGCACATCAGACACTGTGCGAAATGTAGAACATATGACAAAGATGAATACTGGCCCATTATTAGACTGATGTAAATGACTAATGCGTCTGTGTGTGAGGAACAGTGTATTACACAGTGGGTGGGGATCTGGGATGAAGATAATAAGTCATTATCCTTGAAAGTAATGAACCATACTGAATGTGGGTGGTATATTTTTTAAATAAATTCTGTGATTAATTTCACTTTAAACTACAAATTGCATTTTTTCCTAAATAATATGTAGTTTGAACTGCAGAATGAAGGTTGAATCTCTTACGTGAGCTTAATAAGTAACCTTTGGGCAGTTAATGGAAATATACCTTGGTGGGTACACATTTAATAGAGTTTAAAGTTAAGGTTCAGTTGAGGGGGAACTGCAAGATTATATTAAGTAGTTGCCTAAAAAGCATTTCCTTAATATGGTGTTAATATTAAAATCACTCAATTTAGTTGTGGGAGTGTTCATAGGGGATGTAAAACTTATTATCCCCTGTGACTGATTGCCTATGTAAAGATGTTCACGGTTTTCTGTTTGTGATTGTGTCTAATTCAATGTATAAGAGTTTATTCTGCAATATTAACTGTTACCACTACATGGCTCTGTTGTAGCAGGGACTTGGAGGAGGTTATATAATTGAGCTGGTAGCAGGAAGTAAGTCAGTGTGTGGCTGAAGCCACTTGATAGGCAGAGGAAACCTCTGTTAGGCTATGTGCCCACGATGCAGAAATGCTCAGGATTTTTTCCTTAGCATTTCTGCATCTCCCTGGCAGAAAAAAAACGCATGCTGATTGTACATGCGTTTTCCTGCCAGGGACATGCGGAAATGAAGCGTTGCATTTCCGCATGCGGGTGTCAAGCGCTTTCCAAGCGATTTTAGCATCACTTGGAAAGTGCTTGACAACTCGGTCACACTATATAAATCCATGCAAACAGCATGGATTTATATAGTGTGACCCCAAAGAATGTCAAAAAATAAAAAAAAATAAAAAAATAAACCTATACTTACCTTCCGATGGCCCCTGCAGTCTTGCTGCGCTCCTGTGCTGGCTGCCGGCAGATCGCGGTACGCTGTACTGAAGGACCTGCCGTCACATGACTGACGTCACCGCAGGTCCTTCAGTCCTGCGCGATCTGTCGGCAAGCACAGGGAAGGAGTCCGGGGGCCGTCGGAAGGTGAATATAATCTTTATTTTTTATTGTATTCTTTTTTTTTCAGCTCTTAGGGTACCTGGGTGTGGAGGAGAGTCTCCTGTCCTCCACACCCGGGTACCATCCGCACATTAGAACGCGCCAATTACGCAAGTACAGATGCAGTCTTGCGGAATTGGCGCGTTCTAATGCAAGTCAATGGCAGCACTTCCGCAAAATAATTGGTAGTGCTGCATTTTTTTCCGCAATGATAATCCGCAGCGGAAATTTCCGCAGCATGTGCACAGCACATGCGGATTATCATTGGGGGACATGGCAGACCTTCTACCATGCATTTTGTAAGCGTTTCTGCAGCGTTTTTGCCGCTGCGGAAACGCTTAAAAAACGCATCGTGGGCACACAGCCTTAATGTGGAGGAAAGAGAACTGAGCCAGGGACATGGAGCGGTTCCAAAAGTAGATGTCTAAAGCCTCCATAGAGTCTATAAAAAGTGCTGCAGCTGCAGAGAGACATGTTTTAGTGGTTTCATCAGGTTTATGTAATGCTGTGTCATGCTTTTTCCTGCAATGACTGTGCACCTTTTGATCCAAAAGTCAAGTGGATAAACTGGCTGTGTTATATGGCAGTGTCGTCATATATTGTCAGAGCAGCAGAAATAAAATTTTCCTGGCTGCCAGCATGTAGGAAGCTGTGCCAGTCTTAGCATTGAAGCAGAAAGACCCCAATTGAAGTAGATGCAAATGTTGTGGCACTGAAGCACTGCAACACAGTGCTGGTAAAGGGTCAAATAGAAGTAAATATAGTAGAGGGCAGGCTTGGACTGGCCCACAGGAGAACAGGAGAATCTTCTGGTGGGCCCTCTTATATGAGCAGTACTTGTCACTATATATGTGAATCACTACGTACAGACAAAGGTAGCATATTATTCATTTAACAATCTACCCAGTTCATTGTTATATAAATTTGAGATTGAGGATAATGTCACATTTACATGTAGCTGAAAAGTGGGGCCCTGGAGTTTGTTACTGGTGGGTCCTTAGCACCGCAGTCTGACACTGGTAGAGGGTGGTATGTGGTTAGACAGCATAAAGTTCCTGGAGAAGAAGTTATTGGCCTATGTAATCTTAAGACCTGGGCTTGTTTGTTGTAAGAGCATCAGAGGGGTGGAGGCTGGAAAAAGTAATAGTTTTGCCTGTGGTGAGGGCCATCCCAGAAGAATTAACATACTTGTGTGGAACCTCAGTCTGTGAAAAATGGAGTTGGATAAGTGAGACTTCAGCCCCATGGAAAGACAACTCATTGTGGGCTATTTGAGATCTTTAGCCTTGGAAAGTGCTGTAGTTGAGTCACAATAGGCTATGGGAGACTTTATTCCCAAAAGAATTAGCAATCAGTAGATAGTGGGAGATGCACTGTGGTCTCTAACGTGGCCAGTTTGATGGAATCCAGTAATGTTCCTTCAAAGTGAATTGCAGTTATCAAGTGTAACGTGTATTATGAGAAAATGTAAAGTAATCATCTTTGCCATCATAGTCTGTTGTTGTTTCTTAAAAATGAAACCCACCACTAGTGATCCCTAACACGTTAGTTGAGGGAGTACAGCTTCTTATCCAGCAGGTTTCAGACTGACATTTATGGTAGTCTATAATATATGTACTAATCAAACCACAGCAATCAGCCTGCAGTCTACGATTGGCCCGGCAAGAAAATTTAGGCAAATAGAACTTCCTAGAAAGGTCAAATGGGGCCATATGAAGCTCTTGGAAGGGTGGATCTTTGACACAACAATGGTGCTCTCGAAGATTATTAATGACATGTCCTGTATGTGCAATGACAAGAAGAAATTGTAGAATGCAATTAAAAGCTGACATGCTCCTGATCTTTAGAGATGAAGAGTAGCCTTCAAAATAATTTAGTGTGGTAGTCCCGGATGGAAATTCATCTACCTGCGCTGAGCCCTTTGTATTGTGCTTTGCCCTATCTTATTGTTCAACTGTATTTGTGTCCTGAGGATGCAGATGCAGAAAAATGGGGATCACCCAGAGATCCAGGTTACCTTTCAAAAATCCATGGCCAACGGATACTTCTGACAGATGAATGGGATTTTGGGTATTTTGAGGCAGAATTACTGGCATGTTGGCTATGTGCTGTTAAAACCACAGAATTTGTATTAACTGTTCTCGTCATCTCTGTAGGGAAGTAAAACTGGGCCATAAATATCAATACCAAGTCCTAGTGGTTGGTAGGACTTCAATTGGAGAACCTTCCCCTGCACTGACTCACATACAAGGAGCTCCATTTTGTGGAGATGGAGATGTTAATGAGTAAGTAGTTATTTTTAAGGGGAGGGAAGGGGTCTAATAGGGTCTAGATGCAACCTGAGAAGACCTGTGTCCTGTGTTATAAATGATAATTGGTGAATTCTTCTGCAGATTTTCCACTGAGACTTCAAGTTACATGTCTTCCATGGGCAATAAATGTATATGATGTTTCTGTGTTTCTACCAAATTAATTTCCTGATGTGTGATATTGTATGATATGATGTGTGAGGAGTTACTTTTTGAGGCAACTACTCAAAAGTGCATTATAAGGAAGTCCTCTAGAAGATGGACTCTCGCAAATTCATACCTGTCAATAGTCTCAAATTTTGTCAGGTCTGTCTTGAATTTTCAGACACAATCTCAGCAAATTTGGGGTGCCATGGGTGGAAGAACTACCCAAACGTGGGTTTTCTTGGTTGGCCAGGGGTGTTAGAGAGAGGGTTTGGAGCATTCCTCATCAGGGTTGGTGGATGGGACTTCAAAGTCCCAATTCCCCTAACAGAAATGTTGGCGAGTATGGAAAGGTGGTTAGCATACACGGTGGAACTGAAAAATGATAATTGTGTATGTTTGTAGCACCCTCAAAGTGCATATATGTGCAAACAAGCTCACACTTCCATAAATGCTACAGTCATTTTTTGCTGAAGAGCTAAATTACAGAATAATATGTTTTTTTTAATTCCAACAAATTTTTGAGACCTGAAAACTGTCTTAACCCTTCCTGCTCCTAGTATAATAAACAAACTGTAGCCATAGCTTGCAGTTTTCTTAGTATTTTCACACTGACTTAATTTATCAAGCACATTTCAATATATAAAATATACAGAGTGGTTTTACATTGCCCTTATATCATATCTATATTAGTATTTTAAGCAAGCAATTAATAAAAAGGTTTTTAGCAGATTCATTGCTGCGAGGCTTCACACCTATCCATACTTGTCTCATTCTTCTGCAGAGCATTTACCTCTTGGCATTGAAGAGAAGCCAAATATTCTGTATCCTACATTGAGGCATTACAATATACAGTGATAAAACATGATTTAATTGATGTTTTAGTTTTTTTTTACTAGCTGTTTGCATTGATCTCTATACCTATAAATCACTTAAGAACTATGCACTTTGTAAATAATATATGCAATGGGGTGATTTTAATTGCTTGGTTTATGGGGCCTCTTGAACCTAGAACAATTGTCTCCAAGTTTGTGTTCTTCTCCGTATGATGACTTCAGGGAGTTGGGAGAAGAATGCGATGATGGCGCAATGCAAAATGGTGATGGCTGTTCTCAAAAGTGTCAACTGGAAGAAAATTACATTTGCAGAGGTAAGAACTGTCTGTTGTACTGGCAGAAAAACTTCTTGTCTGAACTTTTTTGGGTCATCTCTTGCCGCTTTATTTATCTGGTGTTTTGTATTGAAAGGAAACCCAAGTCTTTGTTACATACCCAAAGAAGACAGTGATTTTCTTGATGATGGCATGGAAATGTCTGCTGATTGTGAAGAGCCCACATCCCAGGGATACAATTATCTGTGGGCTTCTCATGCTGCTGCCTCACATGAAGACTTAAAGGACTGTCCAGTTTCAGCAGTGATTGGAGAACCCATCCAAAAGGTGATACTTCTATAGAGTAAAATTACCTTGGTATCTCTTCTAGGCCTCGTGGACATGGACATATTGCAGATCTGTGTTGTACCCACAAAGTGGCTCAGATTTTAAACAGTGCATATAGTGGGGCAGATTTAGTAATCCTTTTTAATTTTTAGACTGCACAAACTTAGGACTCCTTCCGACATCAGTGGTTTTCTCATAAGTAAAATATTGGTCTGAGTTTCATTGCGCTCTTGATCAGTTTTATCATAGGTTGGTCAGTGTCAATTTTTGCCATCAGAGTTTGGTTAAAGTATTTTCTCGGATGAAAAAAAAAACTGATGAAGGTTTCTAAACATTCTCATATCCAATAGTCTGTGAAAAACGGGCAGCACATGGGTTGTTTTTTCCTAGACTTGTATTGACGAATTTGATACTCAGATCAATAATGGACAAGTCTTCATATTTTTGTGCAGACTACTCGGTCCAAGGAAAAAAAACAGAAATGTGAACTACCCTATAGATTATCATAGGTATGAGTGCTATCCGTGAAAAAAAAAATACAGATAGCACTCGTACAAGGAAAACTAACATTTGAATAAGCCCTTGGACTGGACAGTCTAACAATATGCCAAACTTATCAAAGTGGGTCATGCTAGATGATAAATTGAGTGCATTATTAGACAGTCCAGTGTAATTTTACACAACCTATTAATTGACTTACTCAAATTTTTGGCACAATTTTTGCGCAGGGTAGGCAAAATTTTTGGGGTCAAGTTCCGTCCCCAATAAGTCATGCCTTCTTTTTACCAGGCCATGCCCCCTTGTTGAGTAAATCAGAAAATGTATCTAAAACACAAAATAAATGTGGTCCATAGCATGTACATTTTTGGGTGCAACTTACTGCTGAACGCTGGTGTGTTTTGCTTTGTAAATTTATCCATAGATTATTTTTACTTATAAATTGATACAGAATTCATAATGCAGAGAAAAAATTGTGACATATTATAAAGGCATCATATGGTGGCATAAGGAGATCCTAATATTGTGTAATATGTAGCAGTAGTTATTTCATGTGCCATACGCTTGAGGACTACAACATGCAACTGGAACTGCCCCCAGACAACATTTTTCATGGATTTTAGAACAATTGTTAACTTCAATAAAAAAAATTCAGCATGCATCATCACAACCCACATGGAGATAAGTGAACTGATCAGTAATTAATCAAATTTTTTACAGATTCCTTAACATTTTGGAATGCAGAAATTCATTAAAATTGAGGCCAGACATTTTTCTGGATTTTTTCTTAAAAAAAAAATCACATTATATTAATTTCTCACGTGTACTAGATCCTCACCTGACTATTTTCGCTGCCGTGAGAGCGCCTCGGTCCTCTAAGCAGGTCTTCGGTTCTTCTAAATCTGAGGCCTGAAAGAAGGTAATGCACATCACAATTATTAATGCATCACCAATAACCCACGTGGAGGACCGGGGAGCTGCAGCGAAAGGAGTCAGATAAGGATATAGGACAGATGAGTATAAAGTGAGTTTTTTAATATTCTTAACCACTTCCCCCATTTATTATGCTTTGTCGTCTGGAGACACTTCAGCTTGTAATAAACGTTTTTGCATGGCAATTGGGGCACTTTTCATTGGAACCAAATCAAATCGGAATTTCGGGAGATTCACTCATTTCCGTTAGCGACACGTGGAGGATCACTAGAAAGATGACAAAAAAGGGTGGAAAATTTTTGTAATAGGGACCCATGGAGGTGTTCATCTAGTCGCTATGGAATGGGAATAAATTCGCCCCCACCTCTAATTAATACGATTGCATCTTAAACTGAGCGATAAAAAGCTAAGATAAATCGCATCATCGTACATGTAGTACAAATAACGTAATGGCTAAAGAGACGAATTGAGACGTAAGATCATCACAACAGTGAACAGGATTCATTTTATTACAATATTTATCTATAAAGTTAGACATCTTCGATGGAAAATATTTTCAAGCTGTCATAGAAGTAAAATCTTTCATCTTGTCACAAAACTTGAGGTATTGGAATTGAATATGTTTCAACATTCTGGTTCATTTGTGTAGGTTACCCATGGTGCTGTTACTACTGCGTTTCATAACATCTTTCATCAAATTACAGCTAAGACATTGGTGCCCAGCTGGAGACTTTGCATACTTTCATGTATCCACCAAAGTTACTTCATCGTCTGTATTTTGTGACACAATTGATTTAATAAAACCATATTTTGCTGCTTACGGGATAGTGACCTCCAGGAGAACTTTTCGACAGCCGTGGGAGCAGGCTGCAATAATACTACTGATCATGAAAAGCTAAAGTGAAGTAAATGAGTAGACACTGTGTAGATGCTGATTCTCCAAATCGAGACGTGCGGGTTTCTTCTTTATTGGCTTGAGAGGTTTGCTTTCCAGCTGTGTGTATACTTACAACTTATTTAGCAGCGATACAGCAGTTTTTGAGTTGTCCTTTTCAAGGGAAGATAAATTAATAATGGTAGTCAAAAAAGTAGAGAAATGGGGAAGGAGCGTCAGCTCACCAGTTCACTTTTTTCAGAAGCAGGGAGTCATCGCATGGAACCACCCAAGCCGGGGCCGCAACGAGGCAAATTTTAAGAGAAGAAATCCTCCAGAGATGAACAAGTAATTGTAAGGGTACTTTCACCTTGCGTTTTGGCATCTGTTCAATGGCACCGTCGGGACTTATGTCCGAAACACCTGCAAAACAGGATTCAGACTTCTACTCCGAGGGGGCAATAGACTATAATGGTGCCGGCAAAGCAAACGTGCACTTTGATATGCATCATTGTCAAGCGTATACGCCTACTGGAGGCGGACACCCAGACGTAGTAGACTTCCTCTGGGTGCACATCAAAGCACACGTTCGCTCTGCCGGCACAATTATAGTCTATGGCCCCATTGGCGTATACGTCCGTATCCCGTTTTGCGAGGGGTTCGGACGTAAGCCGGGGCCACTGAACGGGTGTCAAAACGCAATGTGAAAGCATCCTAAGACAAAACTTCTCATTTATTAGGGATATTAAAAAAAATACAAAGAAACACTTAGTAGTGATAACAGCAAATCCAAATGGAACCTGATAAACCTACGTTTTGGCAAGCAGCCTTAGTCATGGTAAGATTAAGTCATGGTAAATCATACAATGAAGAGAAGACTGCTTGTCGTAACTCGTAGATTTATCAGGTTCCATTTGGATTTCCTGTTATCACTGCTAAGTGTTTTTTTTAATATCATTAATATTCCTAATAAATGTCTTACACTTACCTGTTCATCATTGGAGGATTTCTTCTCACAAATTAATAATGTATTTCATATAGATTGTGTGAATTGATTCACGCGAGCCGGTCCATCGGCAATATAAGTAATCTGTGGCGGTAGCCCTGAGAACCGCCTCTTACCTGACGGCATCATTAACCCTTCTTTTGATTGGCCAGCTTGGCGAGACATCATTGTTGCAGTGTGTGTGTGATATACTTGTGACGTTCCCCTGTCCCTGTTAATCAAAAGAAGACCCGCAGATGCCGTCAGGTAGGAGGCGGTTCTCAGGACTTCTGCCATAGATTACTGGCATAATCAATGGACCGGCACCTGCGAATCGATTTGTACCTACTTTATTGTATTAATAACAATTAATGAAGGATGAGCTTATTTGTAGGAGTTGTAGAAGTAGCCGTTACACCAAATCCTTGATGCCTAAGAGGACAGAAAAGCCTTTCTGGCATATAATAACACAACAGTTTGCTAAATGAGGCATTGGGACACTAGAGCTTAAAGGGAGTTTTCAGGACCAAGATACTGATGACCTATTCTTACGACTAGTGATGAGCGAATCCGAACTTAAAAGTTCATGTTTGTACTGGACAGATTCCCCGGAAGTCCATTGCAATGTTCAGAGTTTTGGGGGAAATCTGTTGTAGAGATAGAAACAGAGAGAGATTTCTTACCCAGACCCAAAGTTTGGGTCTCTATTGTTTTCAATGGGTTTTGGGGTCTGGTTCAAGTTCGGGTACAGTTCAGGTACCAGAACCAAAATTTCCACTGGTCTGCTCATCCCTACTTACGACAATGCATCAATATTAGATGGGTTAAGTTCCCACATCAAGCAACCCAACTGGTCAGCTTATAGCTAGAGCTCCGGCTGCTAAAAGTTGACATTGTATGGAGCCTGAACATAACAGCTTTGTAAACTTTGCAGATGTCGTTCTCCAGCTCCATGCACTGTGAACATCTGAGAAGTGAGGTTGCCAGGTGTTGGACCCTACTGATTTGATATTGATGACCTATTCTGTGGATAGGCCATCAATATCTTAGTGCCGGGCAACCACTTTAAAGTTACATATCTGTGATGAAGCATATTTTTATACAACAGGGTCTTTGATCATTCTCACTACCAGATGATTACTGTGCAGCTACTCAGCAATACTTAGTAGGGCACACAGTAATGTGAGCTAATCCTGCATGGCATAATAAGAAATATATTTTATCTTTTTTGTATTTTTCAACATGGGAAAAGATTGAAGAATTGGTTTCTTAGACTGTGATAACATCTAAATCTAATTTTTTGTTAAGAGAGTTGGGCTTAAAGTAGTGTTAAAAGAACTCAAATTAGACAATGGCACATCAGTCATTTGTATCCCTGATGATAACCCTATCACCCAGACACATATTGTCTAGATCCTGAATACCATGTCTACTGTACCTCTATGTGCCTCTAATTTTATGCAAAAGCCCATAAAGTTTTTCCATGGCTTTACACATAACAATCATGACATGCTTCAGTACTTGCAATGTTATGAAGGTACACTCCTCTAGAATCCTTGCTTTTGTGAGAGAATATGGTGTGTCATGTAGACACAATTTGCGCTCCCTGTAGAAGGTCGACGAAACGCGCGTCGGAGCGGCAGGTCGTCCTGCTTACTCATTTCATTGTTCCATCAGGTAATGGACACTACGGCAAACTTTGTGCATCTTTTGTATATATGCGATTACATGTAGATTAGATTCTTTCTCAATCATGGTTATGAGCTATCAACACCAATTTCATACTATAAGATTGCTGTGCAACTTTATTTATTTGTTTGGTATGTTATAGCTACTGAGTCCGATGTACACCATTATATACCACAACTTTGTTGTTAGTGCTTTGTGATCCATCTGTATGGTAATATGTGATTTAATGCCATTTTCTGACGATACCCACCCTATGAAGTTACTGGTGTGATTTTTATCTAGTTTTTATAGTATTGTGACTTTATTTAATAAAAGTTAAATTTTATGATCTGATATACTCATTTTCTTGTTCTTTGGATTAATATCCTATATGCAAGTAGTCGCTACAAATTGTTGGAGTTTTTTTGTGATCAATATCACTATATATGGGATACCATTGTGGGACTTTTGTAAGCTACAATTTGAGAGCATATAAAACGCTGACTGTATCATAACATAAAGTTGTGAGTGTGACCAATGATATAATATACATTTAATTTTCTTAAGTTCTGAATTTTTTTGCAATTCTCAATAATTCAAAACTCATGAAAACCTTCACACTGATTTTTTTTTATTTGCTTACTATAAGAAAAATTAGGAAACATTCTAAACTTTCTAAAGAGGGACTGCCATTTGCTTAAATAATCAAGTTAAATACCTTGTAAAAATCTCTGAGCTCCTTTTCCGTTTTTTGCTGCGTCACGCCATTGCAGAAATGTTTACACTTGTTTCTTCTGGAGCGCAATATGTTGAAATCTCTGCTTCCAATGAAAGTGGGTGTTTCTTCTGAGTCTCCTCTGAGGGCGTGTGCACTTTTACACCTCCTTCCCAGATACTACCAATCACAGCTCGGCAGCATCCAAAACTGCTAGATCAGCTGCTAATCTGTGATTGGCAGTATCTGAAAAGGAGGAGTGAAAATGCACACGCCCCCAAGAGGAGACTCAGAAGAAACGCCCAATTGGACTGCAAACCAGAGATTTCACATACTGCGTTCCAGAAGAATCAAATGCGAATATCTCTGCAACAGAGTGCCACAGATCAAAACGAAAAAAGAGAGGAAAAATCAGGGAAGCTCAGGAATTTTTACAAGGTATTTGAATCAATTCTTTTGAGCAAGTTATGGATCCTATTTAAAAATTTGCTACCATGATTTTGCTGTAGAGCATTTGTAACTATGCAATGGAGACAAAAGGGCCTCTAAGAGGATTCTTACAGGGTGCTTCAAAGATAGAGAGAGATGGCCATCTGCTGGTCAGGCACAGTTATGTGGAACTGAGATGTACAAGAGAAGTTGAAGGGGGAGCAGATTTAGACACTGGACCCAGTCAGGTGACTTCCAGGAAGGAGTTCCAAGGTACAAGAGGCCAGCGCACCAAGCCTGAGGGTTTTTTGGCACCAAGCAGCAGAGAGGAGCAGACGTGCTCCCTGCGTGTTGAGAAGCCCCGCGTGGCAGGTCTAAGCCGGAGGCCTGTGAGGTGCCACAGCCGGGCGCCAGTGAATGTGCTCCAGATCCCTCACAGATGTGACTAGAGTGCTGTGCCTACTGAAGAGAGTTGGAACCTGCTTGCGGTGCTGAGTGAGTTTGCGGAACCTGACGTCGCCCGCCGACAGACGAGGTCTGGACCCCCCCTATCCACGGCTTGAGAGACTGCCTCCAACGGCCAGGAAGAGAGGAGTTGGGAGACTGCTGAGCCAGGAAAGTCACGCCAGTGAAAGCAGAGGAGCTGCATACGTGAACAGGGCCGTCACTTCTACTGTTCACTCACGGTACCGGGGCCAGTTGGGTTTAGGTACTCAAGTTGGGAGGGGAACAGTTGGTGCAGAAGAAGCTAAACTTGCTCTAATTGATTTTGTCCAGAAAAGACTTGCGGCCTAGCGGGAATAACCGGTGACACCCGCTAGGGCCATATATAGAGATAAAGAACTGACGTGGTGACTCCCCTGACTGGGTGCACCGCATTACTTTGAGAGACTTCGTATTTTGCTAATATTTCAAATTACCGTTCAATACCCTTGTTGTTATCCCCTTGTTCAGAACACCTGTTATATATACAGTACAGACCAAAAGTTTGGACACAGCTTCTCATTTAAAGATTTTTCTGTATTTTCATGACTTTGAAAATTGTACATTCACACTGAAGGCATCAAAATTATGAATTAACACATGTGGAATTATATACTTAACAAAAAAGTGTGAAACAACTGAAAATATGTCTTATATTCTAGGTTCTTCAAAGTAGCCACCTTTTGCTTTGATGACTGCTTTGCACACTCTTGGCATTCTCTTGATGAACTTCAAGAGGTAGTCACCAGAAATGGTTTTCACTTCACAGGTGTGCCCTGTCAGGTTTAATAAGTGGGATTTCTTGCCTTATAAATGGGGTTGGGACCATCAGTTGTGTTGTGCAGAAGTCTGGTGGATACACAGCTGATAGTCCTACTGAATAGACTGTTAGAATTTGTATTATGGCAAGAAAAAAGCAGCTAAGTAAAGAAAAACGAGTAGCCATCATTACTTTAAGAAATGAAGGTCAGTCAGTCCGAAAAATTGGGCAAACTTTGAAAGTGTCCCCAAGTGCAGTTGCAAAAACCATCAAGCGCTACAAAGAAACTGGCTCACATGAGGACCGCCCCAGGAAAGGAAGACCAAGAGTCACCTCTGCTTCTGAGGATAAGTTTATCCAAGTCACCAGCCTCAGAAATCACAAGTTAACAGCAGCTCAGATAAGAGACCAGGTCAATGCCACACAGACTTCTAGCAGCAGACACATCTCTACAACAACTGTTAAGAGGAGACTTTGTGAGCAGGCCTTCATGTAAAATAGCTGCTAGGAAACCACTGCTAAGGACAGGCAACAAGCAGAAGAGACTTGTTTGGGCTAAAGAACACAAGGAATGGAAATTAGACCAGTGGAAATCTGTGCTTTGGTCTGATGAGTCCAAATTTGAGATCTTTGGTTCCAACCACCGTGTCTTTGTGCGACGCAGAAAAGGTGAATGGATGGACTCTACATGCCTGGTTCCCACCGTGAAGCATGGAGGAGGAGGTGTGATGGTGTGGGGGTGCTTTGCTGGTGAAACTGTTGGGGATTTATTCAAAATTGAAGGCATACTGAACCAGCATGGCTACCACAGCATCTTGCAGCGGCATGCTATTCCATCCGGTTTGCGTTTAGTTGGACCATCATTTATTTTTCAACAGGACAATGACCCCAAACACACCTCCAGGCTGTGTAAGGACTATTTGACCAAGTAGGAGAGTGATGGGGTGCTATGCCAGATGACCTGGCCTCCTCAGTCACCAGACCTGAACCCAATCGAGATGGTTTGGGGTGAGTTGGACCGCAGAGTGAAGGCAAAAGGGCCAACAAGTGCTAAGCATCTCTAGGAACTCCTTCAAGATTGTTGGAAGACCATTTCCGGTGACTACCTCTTGAAGTGTGCAAAGCAGTCATCAAAGCAAAAGGTGGCTACTTTGAAGAACCTAGAATATAAGACATATTTTCAGTTGTTTCACACTTTTTTGTTAAGTATATAATTCCACATGTGTTAATTCATAGTTTTGATGCCTTCAGTGTGAATGTACAATTTTCATAGTCATGAAAATACAGAAAAATCTTTAAATGAGAAGGTGTGTCCAAACTTTTGGTCTGTACTGTATATATCTATAAACTGTTTATAATCATCTCCGACTGTCCTTGCCTTGTGTCTCTGTGCGTTGCATTCCATAACCTGCATTACAACTACATCAAATAACTGACTGTTGTGCTGGTACTTATATAAATCTGACAGCACACTGCTCCTTGCTGTGTCCGCTATACCACTTGTTTCTATCCATAAAAACTACAAAAGAATTATCTGTGCTAAGGTAAAAAAAATGATTGCTTTATTGAAACAAAAAATTTAAATCCATAAAATGACATGATGAAGGGTGATAACATCAGGGGAAAAATAAGCACCAAAGAACAAGGTACAACTAAATGTATCTACAGTATGGCAAAATAATTACAAAACACCTTGGAAAAGTTGAACCCAAACCACAAGTAGGATTTAAAATAATATTGCACCAATCACGAGAAAAATGTTTACAATTATGAAATGACAAAAAGTAAATAACCTGAGATAGTCAAGGTACATACATATAGAGAAAAAATCCTACAAAGCTTAGTCATAATGATGGTAAATACAGTTCAACAGCCACCCGTGGAATATGGGGTAATCCTAAAAGTACAGAGTGATCATAAGCTCATAGTGAGTATATGATGTATAATAGATATTACCTGGAAAAAACCCAGATGCACGTTTCGCCGAGGCTTCTTCTGTGGGACGAAAAAGTATTCAAGTTCGGGGAAGGCCGATCACATTAAGTGTACTGTATTACAGTATAGATAGGGGAAAAAAGCACAACCTGTAGAAGTCTGCAATGGGGAAGGGTGAAATTATACAAGCTGTACATTTGTGTGAAAAGAGAGAACAGAATTTGCAGGAGGAAGAGTGCAAATTGTTTCTTCAGTGAAGAACTCCAGTGCCACCTATAGGAAGTAGCGATACTAAAAGTCAATATCGACTCTCTAACGAGCCTTCCTACATTACTTAGGATAATAGCCAAAATCACAATCCCTCATCATTGCAATGTGTGAGATATGGTTTGGCTGAGTGAGAGACGATTGACCGGGATCCAAGGGATAATGTTTCTCCTTGCGGAGAGTGACATGCCAAGGTGAGGAGACTTCTAAGCCTTGCAATGCTCCTCTGGGAAATATGCAAATTGTCTCTTCAGAGAGGAAGAGGACTAGAACTCTAGTGCCACCTATAAGAAGTAGCAATCCTAACAGTCAATATCGACTCTCTAACGAGCCTTGTCACATAACATGTCAAGCTTGACATGTCACTCTCTGCAAAGAGAAAAGTTATCCCTTGGATCCCAGGAGGAAGAGTGGGATCTTACACTTCTCAACAGCAGTCTGTCAAGGGAAGGGGAAAAGCGGACTTCTGCTCTGAAGGAATATTGAAGGCTGGATTTAGTTAGAATTCGCTGAGGGGACACAAGGCTGATATTAGAGGAAAAGGGCAAATCCAAGAGGTACCAAGTAGTTTTTATTCATTTATTTTAGGCTGAGTTGAGTTATTCCTCTAAGGGATAGTGGGCAACCCCTTTAAAGTTGACTTCTACATTCATCTGAGCATTTCTTCCATTGGAAAGCTCATGCACATAATTTACAAACCTAAACAAAAGCTACAAATAAAGAAAACAGATAAAACATAACAAACGCTTATCGCCCACGTCTTGTATATGTGACAGCTCTTAGTTTCTGTCACAAGTTTTCTATGTTTGCAGCATTTCTCCACACTCCATTTTAATGTGACTTCACAGTACATTGATTGAGTTCTTCTGAGGCAATCCACAGTTCACAATGTTCTTCATGCCTCCAGACTATGACTTCTTAGGTCATTAAATTGTGTATTTGTACAGACTTCCAAGGACCCCTGTAGAGAAACATGTTCCCTAATTATTTTAATTGCATTCAAATAAGTCCTTTTTAAGTAATAAGTTGGAAATATTTTAATACTGAAATAAAGCCCCTATGTGCTATTTATGATAAAACTATATTAATCCTGCAGTGGGTCAGTGCCCATATAAATGAATTACCGCATACTCTATACCAATTCATATCCAAAACTATATCCTCTCCTCTCAATACAATATCAAATACCTCTACCTGCAAGATAAACTATACGATAGGTTTATATGATAGATTTCTTTCAAGATAGATATTATAGACTTTTGTGTATAAGGCCGCTTTCACACATCAGTTTTTTAGGCATGTGTTATCGTTATTTTTATGGATAGATCACAGACCCATTACAAAGAATGTGTCCCTTTTTTTTTTTAGAACCGATTGTCTCCAAAAAACCCCAAAACAAATAAAAATGGAGACATATCCTTCTTTGATCAATGTTGGGGATCAAACTCGCCAATACAAGTCAATGGTCACATAAAAAAAAACGGATAGCACATCGATGTCCACTAGTGATGAACGAGCGTTTAACCCTTTCGCCGAGCATATTCAGGTGCTTTCCAAGTATCTTTGGCGTGCTCGTATATTAAATTCGAGTCCCTGCATCTGAATGATTTACGGCTGTTAGTCAGCCTCAACACATGTGAGGGTTTCCTAACAAACAGGCAATCTCTGCATGTGTTGAGGCTGACTAACAGCCATAAATCATGCAGAGGCAGGGACTCGAACTTAACATATGAGCACGCCGCAGATACTCGGAAAGCACCCGAGCGTGCTCGGTGAAAGGGTTACGCTCACTCATCACTAACGTCCGCATTTTCCTGCTTAATGGATTGGAAAAGCTATGATTTTTTTTTATATATATATGACAAACAGATGCAACAGAGATCATAAAAAGTGACACGTTTCCCAAAAATGGGTCCAGTTCGTTGAAAATAAACTTGGACTGTTTTTCACGTATGAGAAAAAAAAGGATCTGAGAAACCACAGTCTACACTGTGTTCCAAATTATTATGCAAATAATATTTTCTCAGATTCTCCCAAATTACCTATATGAATTGCAGTCATTGTAATTTTCCAGTCAAATAACTATTAGAGTACAACTGAAAGGTTTTTGTACAAACTGCCTATGATAACAGTATATTTTTAAAAAAATAAAAAACTCAAACTGCACTCAAAATGCATGTTCCAAATTATTATGCACAGCAGAGTTTTCAACCTTTTCATTTTAATAAAGAAGAAAAAATGGTCATTTTTGAAATTATAAGCATTAGCAGGTTATTACAAACTGAAATCAAACAGTTTTCAACTCAAAACTTTATTCTAGGTGATGTTACATTTGCACATAGGACCACTTGTTCGAAAGGAGCTTCTGAACTCTCTCATTCATTGAATTTGTCAGGTTTTGGATGGTTTCTGCTTCAATTGTTTTGCATGAGGACAGAATACCCTCCCAGAGCTGTTGCTTAGATGTGCCCCGTCTCATGCTGCACATAACACATCTGCATCTCTGGCTGCTATGGGCATAAAAGGGGACAAACTTATGGTGTGGCCCCCATGCTCCCCTGACTTCAACCCCATTGAGAACCTCTGGAGCATCATCAAAAGGAGTGTCTATGATGGCGGGAGGCAGTTCACATCTAAGCAACAGCTCTGGGAGGGTATTCTGTCCTCATGCAAAACAATGGAAGCCGAAACCATCCAAAACCTGACAAATTCAATGGATGAGAGAGTTCAGAAGCTCCTTTCGAACAAGGGGTCCTATGTGCAAATGTAACATCACCTAGAATAAAGTTTTGAGTTGAAAACTGTTTGATTTCAGTTTGTAATAACCTGCTAATGCTTATAATTTCAAAAATGACCATTTTTTCTTCTTTATTAAAATGAAAAGGTTGAAAACTCTGCTGTGCATAATAATTTGGAACATGCATTTTGAGTGCAGTTTGAGTTTTTTATATTTTTAAAAATATACTGTTATCATAGGCAGTTTGTACAAAAACCTTTCAATTGTACTCTAATAGTTATTTGACTGGAAAATTACAATGACTGCAATTCATATAGGTAATTTGGGAAAATCTGAGAAAATATTATTTGCATAATAATTTGGAACACAGTGTAGTGTCACACGACAGTTTTTCTCAGTTTTTTTGGGCTCCGATTATGCTTATCACACTCTGATCAGATAAAAGTGTCATCCCATTTTCTCGGATGAGGAGAATAAAAAAAAGTATTCGGACCGCACTCGGATGTCATCCAAGTGTGGTTCAATTATTTCCACCGATCCATAGACATGAATGGCTGAGTGCGATGCGATATCAGATGCAACTTTTTTTCCTCGGACTGACTCAGGACGAGTGCTATCCATCAAAACAATGGATAGCACTCTTCTGATTTTTACGGTCCTCCTCAAAGGTCATATGAACTACAGAAGCAGACAATATTTCTGCTAGCGGTGCTTTATGGAGCTCATGTACATTAAGATAGTCACCGACCAGTCACTCAGCTGACAGCTACCTTTCCTGTTTTACTTCTGTTTGGCCAAGCAGTTTCAATGGAGAAAGAAGAGTAAACTCCTGCCTGACATGTCTGGTGACTCCATATTTCTGTCATGCACAGTGTGGCAAAGACTAAGTGCAACACGAAGGGATGAGGGGAAGGAAGCCCAGACACTAGGGAAAGGGAGAGTGGAGAACCCTAGGCAGATCTAATAACACCCTGCCTAACCTACTGTCCCTATATTGGTTCCACACCAATCGGAGAGCAGGAAACCTAAGCCCTATGTATCCCTAGAGCTAGGCCCTGAGTAGGGAGCGGGGGTCTTTATAAACTAAAGCCAACAAGGGAGACAAACAAAGGGTGAACACCTTAGCTTGAGCAGACTCCAGAGAGATAACACCAAATGTCCTCCAAGGGCACCAGAGAGGAAGTTAGCCGACTGATGTAGCTTCAAACCTTCACAAGGGAAATTTAGAATATCACTGGTGACTCCCTGAAACAGACTGAGAGTTTATAAATACCCAGACCAGGGTGTGTCAATCAGAGCAGGAGGGAAGTTGCTACTCGGTCCAAAAGTCAGAAGGATTAAGAAGTTGTCTGCAATGCCAAATGCAGAGACCTTCTGCAGCCAGATGCAGAGCGACTGCCTGCTGCATCTGACACACCCGTGACAATTTCCTATAGAAACAAAAGTATCAGGAGTGGTGATTCAACATGCCCGATCCTTCTCTCCTCAGTCTCAATATTTTTTATTGGAGAACAGGGAATCCCCATACACATTAGATGGTGAGACAGTCTTGCTAAAATCAGAAGGTTAAATCAAATTTTTAAAGGGAATCTGCCTGTACTTTTTTGCTATTTAAACTGAGATTGGGGTTAAAACACAGATTTCAGCGATGTGTCACTTATCAAGATGTATGCTGTTGTTTACTTACAATGAAGGTTTTATCAACAGGACATTATCAATGCTATGACTTGCTTGCCTGTGTGCATTGGTCCAACTCCACCCCCTCCTGTGATAGGCACCTGACTGTCTATGGACTTTGTATATAGTGTGGGCGGGGTTAGCTTTCTCAGCTCTGCTTCATGTTAAATCTAAGAACTCTGATTCTGTCACAACTGCTGCACCCAGTAAACTAAGTGATACATCGTTGGATTCAGCTTCTCTTTCCCTACATTATGCTGCTCTCAGAGGAGGTAGCAAAAACCTGCTGACAGACTCCCTTTAAGTGTGTGGGGACTATTAGAGGGAAGGCGGCCTATCAATGGTGCCATTTTTTTTTTTCAATTGGGTGGTGCAAACATTTCTAAGGCTATATTCACATGCCGCATTTACACTATTTTTTTGCTCTCTTGGTAGTAAAAACAGTGCATAAACAAGCATGTTTTTCTGCATTTTTGCAGTGTTTTTTTGGTGCGGAACATGTGTGATTTGTCTACAGTGCACGTTTAATAAAAAAAATTAAAAAAACGCCGCAAAGACGCAGTAAAACCTATTTGCTGCATTTTTTTTTCAGCATTTTTACACTTTCTCTTTATTTTCCGTGGGTGAAAAGATCCTGCAAAAATGTAATTTATATAAAAAAAAAGTTGCAAAAAAAAACAAACAAAAAAAACGCTGCATGTGAACATAGCCTAAAATGCCTCTCTAGATGAACTGTATTGTAAGCAAACACTAGCGTGGAGAATTGGCCCAAGCAGCAGCTCTTCCTTCCTAGGTAATGAAATCAGACACCATAATAGGGTGCCCAATTAAATATCTGCTAAAGGACTCCCTATATTTTATGTATGCCTCGATCTACCACCTTAAAAATTCACAAAAGTCTACAACACTACATAAAAGCGCCTAGACTTTTGCTCGATGGAGGTGAACAGGACTTATCTGAGCATTGTTAAATAATGTGCCATGAGATTGGATTTCGTTGATGCACCCCTTGCACTTGCCAAATTATTTTGTTGGGCAGCAGCTATGTACTTTTGTTACACAGGGGTCCTCTGCTTAACAACATCGTCCAAGTTTTGGCAGTTTTCATTAAACATCCTCAGGTTGTCGAGAATTTCTCCTAGGAATATTGCAAAATATAATTTAGAAATATAAACAGGCTGCGATTCTATTATTCTAATTATTTGGGTTTTGTAAATGAATATTTATTCGACGGGATAATTTAAAATGCAAAATACGTCTGGTTGGTAAACATGTTTTGATGGATAGTTTAGCACACCATGGTCCATCACTAGATAATACAGCTCATTATGTGCTTGGATGCTTTTGTACAGTATTGAAGTGTCCCTGGGAAAAAAAAAATCTAAACTATAAGCAATTGAGGTGGAAAAAAGGAAGATTATTTTTCTAGACGTGTCTTGTGTTTTGTTTGTAGAGCTGCCTGCCGCTCAATGTGGTGCCTGGACAGAAAATGCTTTCATGGGTTCCCTGCAACGCTCCTCTCCAACACACTGTATGGTTAAAGGTAATGGAACTCTCCAAAACTGTGCTGCAAGTATCTATATGTATGTATATTCTGCATGGACATTTATAAAGGTGCACGGTAGGTTCATATAGGTCAAGTTATGGCAATTTGGTGATCTAGAATTCCTGCTCATTTAGCATAAGGGCTCGTACAGATGACCGTATTTTCAGTTGCATTCGGAACAATGTTAGTCTATGGGCCCGTGCACATGTCCTATTTTTTACTTGGACTGGCTTGGTCGGAGAAAAAAATTGCAACATGCACAAAGTGCACACGATCTTCAAATCGCACTCAACCATGCAAATCAATGGGTCCGTGGAAATCATCGGACTGCACTCAGATGACACCTGAGTGCAGTCCGATTTCCACGGACTAACAGAATGGAGAAGATGGAGAATTTGTTTTCTCTATCTTCTCTTCCAAGAGAATTGGCTCACACTCTGATCAGAGTGGGATTTGCATAATCATTCCGACTCCCTCGGATGGGAGAATATATGGTCTACTGTACCTGCTCTATAGGTTCTGGGTGTTAAATTTGCATATAATATAGATAGGTCTTTAATATTTTATGCCCAAATCATCCTTTAAAGGCACTTTCTGTCCCAATTATATATCACCGGATAACACAAGGCGAAGCAGCCCGGAGAAATGGGGAAAGCTTTATAGTTTTAGTAAAGGGAATCTGTCAGCTTGTAATCTGAGAGCAGCATGATATAGGGCCAGAGACACTGATTCTAGCAATGTGTCACTTACTAGACTGCATTTTGCTGTTTCAATACAATCAGTGTTTTATCAGCAGGAGATTATCACTACAGGACTAGATGTCTTGTGCCTTATGTTCCAATCACGCCCCCACCACTGATTGGCAGCTTTCTGCCAATATACAGTGTATACAGATATCAGCCAATCAGTGGTGTGGGTGGGGTTAAACAGGGCTCTGCTAGATCTGCAGCAGAGAAAACAAGGATTCTATCACAACTGGTACATCCAGTAAACTAAGTGATACATCACTAGAATCAGGGTCTCTGTCCACTTCATATTGCTGTTAGACTACAAAGCAAAAATCTGCTGACATATTCCCTTTAAGAATTTTTTTTTCCCAATAAAGAAACATATAGAATTGTACCCATCCTCTAAACATGGCTAAAGTGTCCTATTTGCATTTATGCAAATTATTAGCGAAAATTATTAGAATTCACATTTTTTTCCCTGCATTAGGCAGACATTAGGTTTAAATTTATTCCTCGCATTGTACCGAGGACTCCAATATGTTTACTCACAGAGGAATAAGTAATGATCCATCTGCATTAATTCATGCGGAATAACGAGACTTTTATTTGCTTGATGCAGTAAGATTCAGATTTCATTTACTATATTACAGATGCCATTTACCATTATGTGCACGGATTATATTCTGCTCTTTACAAGTGGTAACTGTTACCTTCTCATTATTAATCCTCCTTTGCTCAGGTTAGCTTTGATAAACCCAGTCTTGCAGATTCATTCCTCGTTTACCTGTCCTCTGATGGAAACCTTCCTGCCAGCCCTCCGACGGCCACAGTGACTGCTCACCTGACAGACGTGACAGGACAGGATCATTCACTTGGTAAGTGAAGTGGATTGAAAGAATTCTTTATTTTGCTCTGTGTAAGCTAAAAATATATTGAAAATTGCAGTAAATTTACGAATTACTCAGTAAACCAACCTAATAATGGGATCGGTGGTAAACTATACAGGATGCCCATGTGGCTTCTATAGAGTACTTAGAGACTAGTATGGAGACTATGGAGACTTGGAGACAATGGAGACTTGGAGACTATGGAGATATGGAGACTATGGAGACTTGGAGACAATGGAGAATAGCATGGAGACTTGGAGACTATGGAGACTTGTATGGAGACTATGGAGAATAGTATGGAGACTTGGAGACTATGGAGACTTGTATGGAGACTATGGAGACTAGTATGGAGACTTGGAGACTATGGCGACTATTTAGACTAGTATGGAGGGGAATTGGATGTTTTGCCCCCAGCAGTTCGCCCCCAGCAATTCGTCCCTGGGTACATTTCGCCCCCGCACATTTCGTCCCCAGCATTTGGCCCCCAGGATGTTTTGCCCCCGCACGTCTCACCCCCGCACATATCGCCCCCAGTTCGCCCCCAGTCCGGGGACGAAATTTGCGGGGGCGAAATGTACCTGGGGGCAAACAGATGGGGGCGAACTGCTGGGGGGCAAATTGCTGGGGGCGAACTGCTGGGGGCGAAACTTCCTATAACCGGAGAATAGTATGGAGACTATGGAGAATAGTATGGAGACTATGGAGACTATGGAGACTATGGAGATTTGGAGACTATGGAGACTAATATGGAGACTATGGAGACTTGAAGACTATGAAAACAAGCATAGAGACTATAGAGACTAGTATGGCAGCTAGTATGGAGAATAGAATGGAGAATATAGAGAAAAAGGCCACTGGATGTCAAGATTTGAACCATAAAAGCAGTTTTTCAAATCCGCAGCATATCGATTCTTTTACCGTTTTTGCAGCGTTTTTGACCCATTCAAAAAAACATAAATCCTGTTCTGTGTGATGTATATAAAATACACTGCTCAAAAAAATAAAGGGAACACTCAATTAACACCTCCTAGATCTGAATGAATGAAATATTCTCATTGAATACTTTGTTCTGTACAAAGTTGAATGTGCTGACAACAAAATCACACAAAATTCATCAATGGAAATCAAATTTATTAACCAATGGAGGCCTGGATTTGGAGTCACCCCCAAAATCAAAGTGGAAAAACACACTACAGGCTGATCCAACTTTGATGTAATGTCCTTAAAACAAGTCAAAATGAGGCTCAGTATTGTGTGTGGCCTCCACGTGCCTGTATGACCTCCCTACAACGCCTGGGCATGCTCCTGATGAGGTTGCGGATGGTCTCCTGTGGGATCTCCTCCCAGACCTGGACTAAAGCATCCGCCAACTCCTGGACAGTCTGTGGTGCAACGTGACGTTGGTGGATGGAGCGAGACATGATGTCCCAGATGGGCTCAATCGGATTCAGGTCTGGGGAACGGGCGGGCCAGTCCATAGCTTCAATGCTTTTATCTTGCAGGAACTGTTGACACTCCAGCCACATGAGGTCTGGCATTGTCCTGCATTAGGAGGAACCCAGGGCCAACCGCACCAGAATATGGTCTCACAAGGGGTCTGAGGATCTCATCTCGGTACCTAATGGCAGTCGGGCTGCCTCTGGCGAGCGCATGGAGGGCTGTGCGGCCCTCCAAAGAAATGCCATCCCACACCATTACTGACCCACTGCCAAACCGGTCATGCTGAAGGATGTTGCAGGCAGCAGATCGCTCTCCATGGTGTCTCCAGATTCTGTCACGTTTGTCACATGTGCTCAGTGTGAACCTGCTTTCATCTGTGAAGAGCACAGGGCGCCAGTGGTGACTTTGCCAATCCTGGTGTTCTATTGCAAATGCAAAGCGTCCTGCACGGTGTTGGGCTGTGAGCACAACCACCATCTGTGGAGGTCAGGCCCTCATACCACCCTAATGGAGTGGTTTCTAACCATTTGTGCAGACACATGCACATTTGTGGCCTGCTGGAGGTTATTTTGCAGGGCTCTGGCAGTGCTCCTCCTGTTCCTCCTTGCACAAAGGCGGAGGTAGCGGTCCTGCTGCTGGGTTGTTGCCCTCCTATGGCCCCCTCCACGTCTCCTGGTGTACTGGCCTGTCTCCTGATAGCGCCTCCAGCCTCTGGACACTATGCTGACAGACACAGCAAACCTTCTTGCCACAGCTCGCATTGATGTGCCATTCTGGATGAGCTGCACTACCTGATCAACTTCTGTGGGTTGTAGAGTCCGTCTCATGCTACCACGAGTGTGAAAGCACAACCAACATTCAAAAGTGACCAAAACATCAGCCAGAAAGCATTGGTACTGAGATGTGGTCTGTGGTCCCCACCTGCAGAACCACTCCTTTATTGAGGGTGTCTTGATAATTGCCAATAATTTCCCTCTATTGTCTATTCCATTTGCACAACAGCATGTGAAATTGATTGTCAATCAGTGTTGCTTCCTAAGTGGACAGTTTGATTTCACAGAAGTTTGATTCACTTGGAGTTGTATTCTGTTGTTTAAGTGTTCCCTTTATTTTTTTGAGCAGTGTATATGTATCATACAGAATAGAACATGGTACGAAGCAGCAGATGTAATAATTGATGGCAGTATTTTACGTTTCTTCTGTCATTAAAAACGAATATACTGTGTAATAAATGGATATATCCTCCTGGCATACAGGGGGAAAGCTATAGAAACTATCCCAAATCTGGGATTGTTAGATGTCGCAGTAGCTCCAGGCTTACTACCCAGACATAATTGTGTAGGCACTGCACATTCAGCCTGATAGGTGTCACCATGCGCTCTCGCCCGTACTTTTGATGATGATGTCATGCCATCTGCTGGAGATATTTTGGCTTCATTAGTGTCACGTTATTATTACTTAACAACTCGTGAAGGTGTTTATAGATATAAAAGCAATAAGAAAACACTGTGTCATTATTAGTGAATCGCTAACATGGGGGCGACATCTGTTCCTTGGATCAGGCTTGTAGTGCAGTAACTGATGTATATAAACATGGTGAGAAGCGAACGCTCTACTACACGCACTCAAGGCCGGTTTAGACAACTGTATTTTCGGTCCGTGTGCAGTCGGTGTACATAACGGATCGCACACCGACAATGCACGGACCAATGTAAGTCAATAGGCCAACGCATGTGCGTTATTTTCCAGATTGATAACAGAGTGCTCTAGTCTTGTCTGCTAGTTTCTATGGTACCGAATGACACAATATGGAAGAGAATATGAGCTGCCTGCGGGCATGACTGGCCTGAGAATTAAGGGGTATTCCCATCTCCAAGATCCTATCCCAATATGTAGTAGGTGTAATAATAATAATATTAGCAAATACCTCCAATTAAAAATGTAGTATAGTTCTTCTGATTTGCTATGTCTCTTACCCCATGTGCAGGACATTGCAGTAGCTTAGGTATACATGGTTATAACCACTCATATAGTGACCGTTAGTTAGTGATGGTAACCATGGATACCTAAGCTACTGCAATGTCCTGCACATGAGGTAAGTGACATAGTGAAACTGAAGAACTATACTACATTTGTAAATGAAGGTATTTGCTAATATTATTATTATTAGACCTACTACCTATTGGCATAGGATCTTAAAGATGGGAATACCACCTTAACACAATCATGGGACCATGAATTATACCCATTGTCGTGTCCTGCCGCATTCTTACCACTGACCATGATTCTGCTTGTCTTTGCTACCCTCCTTTGTGGTATGTCCACACCTGTCCACTGTTCTCCTCTGGGCAGGTCTTCCATGACTTTTCTCGTTGACTTCCGTCCTGGTCTCTCGGCTTCTTATTCTCATGTGAAAGTAAAGTAGTTTTTGTTGCACTGTGTGGGCTAAAAATATATTGTAAATTGTAGTAAATTTACTGATACTCGGTAAAACTAATCTAAGAATAAGATCTAGGATGTATGTACCATACAGGATGCCCATGTGGGACTTGGAGAGAGGAGTGACAGCCATGGTTGAAGGGCCAGCGTTGGCCAATATATCTTCTCTCCAGTCACTTCCTGGCCATCACATGCTTCAAAAGGATCCTTCCCTAATTTTTCCGCACCTCAGCAGAATTATTTTTGTTCCTCTACTGTGCTAAGGAGTATTCTAGTACTGTTATATTTGGCTTTGATTCGGCTTTTTCCTGACCACAAATTATTGTCTGCTGCCTGCCCTGAGCTCTGCTTGTCTACTGTATACTATGGAACTCCACCTGACCACAGATTATTGTCTGCTGCCTGCCCTGAGCTCTGCTTGTCTACTGTATACCATGGAAGTCTACCTGACCACAGATTATTGTCTGCTGCCTGCCCTGAGCTCTGCTTGTCTACTGTATACTATGGAACTCCACCTGACCACAGATTATTGTCTGCTGCCTGCCCTGAGCTCTGCTTGTCTACTGTATACCATGGAACTCTACCTGACCACAGATTATTATCTGCTGCCTGTCCTGACCTCTGCTTGTCTACTGTATACTATGGAACTCCACCTGACCACAGATTATTGTCTGCTGCCTATCCTGACCTCTGTTTGGCTACTGTATACCATGGAACTCCACCTGACCACAGATTATTATCTGTTGCCTGTCCTGACCTCTGTTTGGCTACTGTATACCATGGAACTCCACCTGACCACAGATTATTATCTCTTGCCTGTCCTGACCTCTGCTTGTCTACTGTATACTATGGAACTCCACCTGACCACAGATTATTATCTGCTGCCTGCCCTGACTTCTGCTTGTCAACTGTACACTGTGGTACTCCACCTGCTCTGACCTGTTCCTATCTGATTGCAGTTTTGCTTGCTGTCTTAGTACCTTGAATTAGAGTTATCAATGTTTCGATACGTAAACCTTTGCTTATGGAGACTTCTGCAAGAATAGTGACATGAACCCTGTTTCCATTAATATTTCCCTTACTGGGCTGTGTTTTGCTGTTTCAATACAATCAGTGTTTTATCAGAAGGAGATTATTACTAGAGGACTTGATGTTTTGGGCCTCCTAGTCCAACCCCACCACCAGCACTGATTAGCAGCTTTCTGCCAATATACAGTGTATACATTATTTGGCCAATCAGTGAAGTGGGCGGGGTTATACAGAGCTCAGCATTTAGAGCTCTGTTACATCTATAGCAGAGAAAACAGTGATTGTATCACAACTGTTGCATCCAGTAAATTAAGTGATACATCGCTGGAATCAGGGTCTCTGTCCCTACATTATGCTGCTGTCAGATTACATAGCCAAAACTTGCTGGCCGATTCTTTTTTAGGGTGAAAGTTTAAGGATCCTTTGGACTCAGCTCTTACGTTTTGTTCACATCTTTCTTGCAAGATATGTGATCTAGTTCTTCACAGCAATCACATATATCCAAGACACCCTCATAACTGATGTGACCCCACTTTTGCAGTTTTTTTAATGCACGTTTCTTAGCTAAATACACAAAAGGGAAAAAAATCAAAGGGATGCCCACCAAGACCAAAGTGGTCTCCCACCCATGATCACAATATGAGGACTTATCCTATTAATATACTATAACATTATAGGAAGCGAATACAATTTTAAGTAATTCCTAATATACAGTATAGATTCAGAGCTACCGAAAACTTTATTTCAAAACAGGTCAATAAATTCATTTTCTTATTCTTTACTGAATTGATCAGCCCATTGGCTTTCAGATGGTAATGCCCAAGTACAGAGAAATTCTTGACCTTACGTGGGATAGCTGGTATTGTGGTATGTAATAATACAAAGCGTTCTCCTCTCTGGAATAAATAATTCACGTTCTTCCTCTGGCAGCAGCCTGCTTACAATGTAGTCTGAAGCTGATTATATAATGGAGATTTAAGCTTGCAGACTTTCAGAAATTGTAGCATTTGTATGCATAAAAATGGAGATCTGAACTGGAAGTTGAATGCTTTATCATGTCGGTTCTTTTATAGGAAAGATATGGGTGATAGAAGGTTTTTCTATGTGACAGTAAAACATTAAAAAGGCACTTAACTTGTTAGTTAATTGCCTATGGATAGGTTCATAGATGGACTGATCCCGCCTCTAATAATCAGATGACCTTTTTTCAGACTTAAAGGGGTATTACATGAGTGGGGGGTCCGACACTTAGTACCCCCATAGGTCAGCTGCATTAGGCTCCAAAGGCCAGATGTGAACAGATTATAGAGCCGAAACAGCACACCTCTGTACTCAATGTAGTGTCCGTTCTCAGGCACTGTAGCTCAGCTCTTATTGAAGGGAATGACAGATAAGCTGCAGTACCCAGAATCCACCACTAGACAGAGCACAGAGCTGTACACTGCTTACAACATCTGAAATGCAGATTGGTTAGTGTGCTGTGTGTCGGGTCACCACTGATTTGATATTGATCATCTATCTTAAAGGGGACCTTTTATATTTAGATGATAAACTGGTGACATTATGATGAAGAGGCTAAAGATCTGACTAAAACATATTGTTTATTTTTATATCTCATCTCCATTGTGGAGATATTACCTCTTAAACCTTTATATGATAATTTCACTGGGGGCATTTACTTTTTCCTCTGCATGGAGTAGGCCAATCAAAAGCAGAAGAAAATAGAAAACTCCCACAGAGAATGTCAGAACTAAATTTTTCTGTGTTATATGGTAAGAGTGATATCTAACCAGGTCACATAGATCTAACGGCTGGCAATTACTGTGCAGGGGGAGAGGAGCAGATATGTGTGCCATTATAAACACCACTCTGCATCTTGGAATGAATGCAGAGCTCTGTATGTGACAAGCGATGATCTCACCCTACAGCTCTCATCTCACAACATTGTCATGCTGTGAGATGTAGTGTACAGTGTACAATCAGAACTTGTTACATACAACACTCTGCATCAATCCCAGGTACAGGTACATTATTTCCCGATACCAGGGATAGATGCAGATCAGTGTGACAATCAATGCTCACAGACTACAGCTCTCATCTCACAGCACTGTCATGATATGAGATGAGAGGTGTAGTGTGCAATCAGCACTTGTCACATACACCGCTCAGTATCAATTTCAGATACAGGGGCATTATTCCATGATACCTAGGTTAGATGCAGAATTCCAGGATTATGCAAGAGATGGGACCAGAAGAAGCCAAGGAGAAGTGTTAGGGGAAGGTGAAAAGACATAGAAGCAGTGTCCAGGAGAAGGCCAGGAGCAGTGTTCAGGAGCAGGCCAGGTGATACAAGAGCAGTGTCCAATAACAGTCCAGGAGATACCAGGAGCAATGCAATGTCCATGAGCTGACCAGGTGATACTGGGGACAGTGTCTAGGAGCATGTCAGAAGATACCAGGAGCACTGTCGAAGAGAAGGTCAGGGACAGGACCAAGACATACAATAGCAATATCCAGGAGCAGACCAGGAGATATATGGAGCAGAGTCAATGATTATGGAGGAGTTGGGGTCAGAAGATACCAGGACCAGTATTCAAAAGAAAGCCAGGAGATACAGGAGTAGTGTCCAGGAGCAGGCCAGGAGACACAGGAGCAGTGTTTAGGAGCAGACAAGGGGATTCAGGAGCAATGTCCTGGAACAGGCCAGGAGACACAGAAGGAGTATTCAGGAGCTGGGCAGAGTATTCAGGAGCTGGGCAGGGGATAAAAGATCAGTGTCCAGAAACAGGCCATGAGATACCAGGAACACTGTCCAGGAGATACCAGGGACAATGTTCAGGAGCAGGGCCGGAGAGACCAAGAGCAGTGCCCAGGAGCTTAGGTCAAGAAATACTAACCAGGGAAACGGCAAGGAGATACCAGGGGCAGTGTTCAGAAATATGCCAGGACATACCAGTGGCCTGTTCAGGAGTCATCAAGCAGGATGAAACAAGGAGATACTGGAAACAAACATCAGCTGAAACAACAAGAGTTTATTGGTTTCAGAGCAGTTGAAATCAGTTAAAATGATTATCCAATTGGTAACAAGTCTAGATGATCTGAGCTCAGGAATACTGGAGTCAATTCTGTTATTCTCTTAGCTGTCATTTACAGTTTTTGCTTATTGTTATGTGTGAGTAATTATTTATCATTTTGCTCTGGATGTCACACTGCTTTACATTACGGAAATTAAATCAATATCATGAGATTACACAATAAATCATACGGCATCAGCATTCGCTGAACAGATGACATAACTTTACCATGCACTTTATTTAGGAAAATGCAAAACTAGAAATACAGAATTCTAATTTTCTCAATGCTCGATGATGATGATGACGCACTATTTCTGTAGGGAAAAAAAAATAAGATTATTTCTGCTTGTTTTCAGAGAAGTTCAAATAAGTAATAAAATTGAAATTGTTTTTCTTGCAGAGAATCTGTCAAAAGTTTTTTTGTTATGTAATCTGAGAGCAGCATGATGTAGGGACAGAGAACCTAATTCCAGCTACGTGTCACCTGCTGGTCTACAGGATGTCATTTTGATGCACTCAATGTTTTCTCTGCTGCAGATGTAGCAGAGCTGAGAATGCTGAGCTCTGTATAACCCCGCCCACACCACTGATTGGCAGTTTTCTGTGTTCACTGACAAAAAGCTGCTAATCAGTGGTGGGGGCGGAGTTACAACGAGCAGTTGACTAGGAGGCAGGAGACACCTAGTCCTCTAGTGATAATCTCCTGCTGATAAAACACTGATTTTATTGACACAACAATACACAGCCTAATAAGTGACACAAGTTATTTAGATATTGATATTCTAATATCAGGCAAATGAAAATGCAGAAAGTCATTATTAGATTAAAATATAAAAACATGCAGGTCAATGGCTACATGTGAACATACCACATAGTTCCTACTATAGTCCAGCATGTCCTAAAAGGCAATAAATCCAAATTACTGGTATTAGTGCTTAAAAAATTATTCCCATCTTCATAATGGATATTTTTGGATAGTGCTTATAAACACAAACTATTTATGATTTTTTTTTACCCATTCTTGAGATATTAACACTTTTCTTTTGTTTACAACTTATTGCCTTGGAGACCGACCACCGCTGCTAGACAACAGAATACGCACAGTGCTTACAAGTTCTTTTATGCTAAGATTGTAAGCACTGTTCTGAAGCTGGCCAGGATTGCTGGAGCGTGCTGTTACCTCCTAATCCCAGCCGGCTTCAGCACAATTCTTAGAAGACAGACAGCAGTGGTGGTCGGTCTCCTAGGCAACAAGCAAACAAAAGAAAAGTTTTAATACCTCTAGAATGGCTGCAAATTTTATTAAGCAGTAAATTGATAGACTTCTTACTTGTACAAGAACTATCATCAATATCCATCTATGAAGATAGAAAGAACTTAATTTATGTATTTTTATACACAGCAGTATTTGCAAAAACGCTGCAGTCAGTTGTTTGTCTGCAGGAAAATATGAAACACATTACAATGCACTTTTGTTGCTGTTTTAACACTTGTTTTGTGGGGTGTCTTTTTTTTAAGTTCAGCATGCTCTAGTATTGTATAAAAATGCCTTGATAATCAACAAAGTTTTATAACCTGGCACTTTTTTTTTCCTAGCACAAAGTTATAATAAATTATGGAATTTCTTATATTGGAAAGAACCAAACAATCAATTAAAGGGAATCTGTCAGCAGGTTTTTGCTATGTAATCTGAGAGCAGCATAATGGAGGGGCAGAGACCCTGATTCCAATGATGTATCACTTACTGGGCTTTGTTCTGCTGTGTTCAATAAAATCAGTGATTTATCAGCAGTTTATCATTACAGGACAAGTTTCCCTCGTGCCCTCTAGTCCAACCACATCCCCATCACTGACTGACAGCTTTCTGTCTATATACAGTGTATAGAGAAAGCAGCCAATCAGTGGTGTGGGCAGGGTTATACAGGGCTCAGCATTCCGAGCTCTGCTAGATCTATAGCAGAGAAAACTGTGATTCTATCACAACTGCTGCACCCAGTAAACTAAGTGATACATCACTGAAATCAGGATCTATGTCCCTACATCATGCTGTTGTTAAATTACATAGCAAAAAAACCTGCTGACCGATTCTCTTTAAATAATTATTAACAAAATTCATTGGACTCTGGACTGGTTGTGTTTTAATACAATCAGTGTTTTATCTGCAGGAGATTATCAATAGAGGACTAGATGTCTTGTGCCTCCTGGTCCAACCACCCATGATTACCAGCTTTCTGCCAATATAGCGTGTACACATGAAGCTGCCAATCAGTGATGTGGGCGGGGATATACAGGGCTCAGCATTCCGAGCTCTGCTAGAGCTGCAGCAGAGAAAACCGTGATTCTATAACAAATGCTGCACCCAGTAAACTAAGTGATACATCACTGGAATCAGGGTCTCTTTCCCTACATCATGTTGCTTTCAAATTACATAGCAAAAACCTGCTGACGGATTCTCTTTAAATAATTAATAACAAAATGCACTGGACCCTTATACAATGATATCAAATGATGGGGGTGATAAAATCCTGCCAATAAGTAATGTACCTACCAGTTTTGATTTCTCCCCACATTTCTCAGATTTTAAGCAGATAGTGCTGAAATCCATCACCCATTACCATTTTCTTTTAGTTACTAGTGGGGGACTTTTTTGTTCAGGATCTTGATTTCTTGGTCAAAGTGCAGCGTGATGGCAAAGAGCATCCACTGGAGGAGCTGTTCTATCCCGCATTACACAGGGAGACCATCTATTTTAGTAGGCAGAATGTAATGCATATTTTTACCAGTGGTGGCGCTACAGGTAAACGGGTTTAACACTTACAGCCCTGTTTTCCACATATTACAATTTATTGCTGGGGGTTGCAGCAGTGATACAGATTATTTAGGGACCTTTCTAAAAAGTAGAGATTGTCCATAATGGAGAACCCATTTATTTATCCTGATCCTAAAAGAGTAAAGATAAAATGAGGAGAAAAAAAAATGTAACTGAAGAAAAGGTGTTTAGAAGTGATAACAATAATAAAGTGAGGTCTGTATTATATTCAATATATACGATTAAAAAATGATCGCTGAAAGCATTTGCAAAGCATTTCCCGGAGGTGGGGAATGGGAGTGAATTGCTCTGCAGGTACATAAAAGTGCTCATACAGCATCTTCAGTACAAAGGAATAGGCTCCGCGTGGAGGCCCCATTTCTGCCGCTGCCAAACGACCCTTTAGATTCAGAGGTCTCTTGCAAAAGAAAATAACATGCCTTAAAATATGCTTTCTTCATCAAAAATAATAACTTGCAAGGAAAAAAGCTTCAATTATATGTATTCTGTTGTCAAAGCTTTTCATAGTCCTCCCATTGATGACAACATTAATCTCAGCATTATCAATCCCAAAGTTTCCTCAATTGAGATGTATACCCCAGCATGTATATACCATCACTTTGAAATGTACATATCTCATAGAATAACCAGCTAAAGCCATTATCATACCTATGTTTTCCTAGGAACGCACCAGCTTTCATGCCAGAGTAATCCTGTGGTTTTGAGATGTCCCCAAAACCCAACGTACAAAGTGGAGTCACTTACTTTGAAGTTCTCCTCCTCACTCATTGGGGTACATGGAGTGGCCCTTAGATCCCCGGTTAGCAGCAGCGATTCATCAGTGGGGAAGGAATTTATCAGAAAGAGTTGCAGGTAATTGATATATGGAAAATATATATTCTTGTACCGTGTTAGCCAGTAGATAGAAAAATATTTAGATTTGAGAGTCCTCAGTGGTTGATACCTTTTAATGGCTAACTGAAAAGATGGTAACAAATTGCAAGCTTTCGAGACTACTCAGGTCTCTTCATCAAGCTAGTAGGATACTAGCTGATAGTAGGATGCTAGCCTGATGAAGAGACCTGAGTAGTCTCGAAAGCTTGCAATTTGTTACCATCTTTTCAGTTAGCCATTAAAAGGTATCAACCACTGAGGACTCTCAAATCTAAATATTTTTCAGGTAATTGATGAAATGCTACGATGTGTGTATATTTTTAAGGCTCGCCTATCTCTCATATTTTGGGTGACTTTTCAAAATAAGCTGCCATGTGTGCATATATGAAGAGTCACATTATGTCTGGCCATTACATGAAGTTAACGGAGCATTGTTCACTAGTTTACTCCTCTACAAGATCTAGCTGTAATCTTCAGTTGTCCCTGAGCTAGTGGGTGCAGCCTAGCTGCTATAATATTTCCCATACATAGTCCACAGAAACATTAGGAATTCCTGCACCTCTGTCTCTTTGTAAGACATCTTCAAAAGTAGCAGCCATATGGAGGACATTAAACAATTCTACTCAGCAATGTAGCTGTGAATGCTGCTCTGAGTTAAGATTAATGGGAATCTGTAAGCAGGATTTTACCTCCCAAATTATTTATTTGCAAATGTAGCTCCTTCAAAGTCAAGTTCAGCAATACCTTTATCTAGACAAGTCCATTCCTCTGTTACTGAGAAATCAGCATTTAAATTGATATGCAAATAGAGCTGGAGTGACAGAGGCTTCAGATCTAAAGCCCTATTTACATATCAATTTGAACTCTGATTTTCCAGTAATGGAGGAATGGACTGGCCATGTAAAGGTATTGCTGGACTTGTCTTTGAAAGAGCTACATACACAAATAAAAAGTTGGGGGGGGGGGCAAAATCCTACTAACAAATTCCTTTTAAAGACTTACAAGAAAGCAACAACATTATCTGTGTGTCTCTCTACCTCTATTTCTCTGCTGCTCCCTCTCTCATCCCTCTTCACTCCATAGACTTTGACAGAAAGTTGTAATCTGACCCATCATTGAGCTATCAGTCCATTTCATCTTGAGCAGGACAAAGAGAAGTGGCTCATAAGTGGAGAAAGAAGATATTTTTCCTGAGAAGACATACATATAAGAAAATTTCCTGTGTTTACTGGCACTGTTAATTTATGGAAAGTTTGTTGAGATTTTGAAACAGGGATGATTTTAAGCTATGATCACACTGCTGTCATAGCTTCTTATAGGTTTTCATTGATTTTTTATGAGGACTTTAAGAGTTTTAAATAAAATAGTTTATTGGGAGAAATACCTTAATCATGTAATTTGTGCCCATTTAATTCACCAGCTCATGCCCGGCTCTGCACGTGTCACATGGGACTGCCCAATGTTCTATGGATAAGGATGGAGAAACCCTATGTTCAGTAACATGTGAGGAGGGATATGTTCTCCATACATTTAGTAAGACAGGACATAAAATCTTACAGGTAAGTCAGATCCCAAGTTATGAATCATTTTTCACTAAGAAAGTGCTAATTAAGGCCCTGCATGGGAGGAAATGTAATTCTCTTATTCCTGAGGTCAAAGGTATAGTAGAGTATCAGCCTTTTCCCTATAATAACACTTATCAACGTTATGATAGGGACAGTAGACGTTATGGCAACCAACTCAGAGACCAGATGGCCGCAGGTAGCTGCAGTCAGTAATCAGGGATGGGAGTGTTCCTGAACCCACAATGAGTGCTCTCCTGCACTGACATTGCGCGAGCGCCACTGGACTTTAGTGTCAATGTAGCGTGGTTAAGTTCAGACTGTGCTCGCTGTGGGAAAGCGGTCAATCTGGATCAGGGACAGTGCTCTGAATGCAAATTGAGACAGCATAATGGTGTACTGAGTTCTTGACTACACCAAGGGTGCACCAAAACCTAGGCAGAGGACTAGAACACTAGAGCCACCTATTAGAAGCAGTGATCACTAAAAGTAATTATGATGAAACACCGTGTCTGAATATTAAGATTCTGGTTTTGCTTTTATCCTAAGTCATATTACAAGGCTTGTTAAAGAGTCGATATTGACTTTTAGGATCGCTGCTTCCAATATGTGGCGCGACTTTTATCCTAAGTCATATTACAATGCTTGTTAAAGAGTCAATATTGACTTTTAGGATCGCTGCTTCCAATATGTGGCGCTACTTTTATCCTAAGACATATTACAAGGCTTGTTAAAGAGTCAATATTGACTTTTAGGATTGCTGCTTCCAATATGTGGCGCAACTATTATCCTAAGTCATATTACAAGGCTTGTTAAAGAGTCGATATTGACTTTTAAGATCGCTGCTTCCAATAGGTGGCACTAAAAGTCTAGTCCTCTTCCTCTTTGAAGAGACAATTTGCATATTTAATTTCCCAGAGGAGCATACATGGCTTATAAGTCTCATCACTTTGACATGCCATACTTGGCTCGTCACTTTCCACAAGGAAAAACGTTGCCCCTTAGGCCCCTGCGCTCTATAAAAATATATTTAGAAGTTAATACATTTTAATAAATCATATTAGAAACATTTACCATTACTTATGTCATGTATTTATTATATTTAAATCAGGACGCTTCCCTAAAATGTTTAGCTGGACACTGGAATTTAAGTGTAACGTGTGAGTTTTTGGATTGTGGACCTCCTCCACCATCACTGGTTTTCCATGCCAGTTTTTTCTGTCCAGATGGAACGGGTTTAGCAAACCGCTGCTTCTTCATGTGCCTTCCTCCTGCCAAATTCCAAGGTATATACATACAGCTGCCATGAAATGTTTGTCCTAATCAAGTGGTAGTTCCAGTAATCAATTACTTTGATAATGGGGTAATTTTGGCAATTAAGCACGCTAATCTAGGAAAGTAATTTTGGCTTTTATAAAACGTTTTTTTTTTATGTGATTTTTGTGCTGTGATATTGAATCTGATCATTTTGACTATTGCTGTGGACTCACAGTTTTGTATTTGTATGATTGCTAATATATTTCTATTAGCTCTGGTTCTCCCATATTCCCATAGCCATTCCGATCTCGGGTCCTGGCAGCTTGGCTTCTGGTCCTGGGCTTGAACAGCATGTGAAGGGGCCACACTGACTACTTTTTTCAATAGCTACAGATGCAGCAATCATCATCTGTACAGATGGCAGACTATTCTGATTATTGCACATCAGTGCTCTATTCCAGTGCTGGCGAACCTATAGCACGCGTGCCAGAGGGGGCACGCGGAGCCCTCCCGGTGGGCACGCCCGCCATCACCGCAGCGCTTGCGCTACTGGATCGGGCCCGGCGGGTGCTAACTCTGAGTGCCGACGTCGCCCCGCTACTTCAGCTACATGTGCGTTCTCGGACGAACATCTAGCTGAAGTGTATTGCAGCGCACGAACTTGCCAGGCCCGTGCGCCGCAATACACGCTGCTGGCCAATCAGGGGCAAGCAGCTGACGTCAGCGTACAAGAGACTGGGCACAAGGCAGTAACGTCATGCGCTCCCGTCGCTAGGACACTGGAGACAGCTGCCGGCTACAGGAGAGGACGCTGCGCGGGAGAAGGAACGAAGGTGAGTGGGAGTGTTTATTAAGTCTTTTTTTCTTTTTTAATATGCGACGAGGACTGGGGGGAGCATATATGCATGGACTGGGGGAGGGCAGCATATATACATGGACTGGGGGAGGG
Source organism: Phyllobates terribilis (assembly GCF_046119375.1). Classification (NCBI taxonomy): domain Eukaryota; kingdom Metazoa; phylum Chordata; class Amphibia; order Anura; family Dendrobatidae; genus Phyllobates; species Phyllobates terribilis. The sequence continues at coordinate 140,337,089 of NW_027362768.1, read as the reverse complement.
AGCATATATACATGGACTAGGGGGAGAAGGCATATATACTTGGACTGGGGGAGGGGAGCATATATACCTGGACTGGGGGAGGGAGCATATATACCTGGACTAGGGGAGAGAATATATACATGGACTGGGGGAGAGAGCATATATACATGGACTGGGGGAGGGAGCATATATACATGAACTGGGGGGAGAGAGCATATATACATGGACTGGGGGAGGGAGCATATATACCTGGACTGGGGGAGAGAATATATACATGGACTGGGGGAGAGAGCATATATATATGGACTGGGGGAGGGAGCATATATACATGGACTGGGGGGAGAGAGCATATGTGGTGCCCCTGAGGGTTCAGTCACCACAGAGGTACTGCACCTCACCCAGAGGTGAGGTGTCTCCTTCTCTCAGGTAAGGAGGGAGTGCTGCCTGGAACCCCAACACCCACATTCAACATTACACTGCTCCAGGCCGGCTGGAAGGGCACGATGCACTGTGTTTTCCTGCTGAGCCCTGTCACTGGCTGGAGTGGGGGGAACCCAAAGGTAAGGGGAACCAGTAGTGGGTGTGGGAGGAGGAAGCAGTTTAGGGGAGCACCATAGAAGGAGATATATAAAGGGAAGCCATCTTAGGGTGGCAGTTGAGAAGAGAATGAGTTCAGTCAGTGAGAGGAGAGCGTGAAGACAGCCTGGGAGCAGAGTCTCCTTAGGAGCTCTGCTCCATAAGTAAGGCCCAGTCATAGAGGCCCAGGAGGAGAGCAGAGGAGTAGGCCCTTGTTCTGGTGAACGCAGCACGACGTGGGAGGCTGTAAGCTGGACAGTGCAACCTGAGGAACTTAACAACTGTGAGTAAAGACTCTGATGACTGCACCGCACTGCCTCCGTCCATTATTTCACCTGCGTCATCTTCCCCCCTGCACTACAACGCCCAGCGCAAGCCTCCACCATCTACACTGCCCTGGAGCTAAGCTCTTCCTGTGGAGAGCCACACCATCCCTGCTGCAGTAACATCAGCTTCAGAGGACTGCTCCGCAGCGGCGGCTCCTTTTGGCCGCATTCCACAGGTGGCGTCATGAACACTTTACAAATCCCCTATAAATAATTCCCCTTTTTGTTGACTGCTCTGGGCCACGGACTGGGCCAGCCACCGTGATATCCCCCCCCCCCATACCGGCATCCATAGGCCCGGCTGCCGAGTACCCCACGGCTCTGGTGGCGCGTCACATTTATACATGGACTGGCTGGGGGGGAGGGAGCATATATACTTAGACTGGGGGAAGGAGCATATATACATGGACTGGGGAGGGAGTATATATAAATGGACTGGGGGGAGCATATATACATGGACTGGGGGAGGGAGCATATATACATGGACTGGGGAAGGCAGCATATATACAAGGATGGGGGGGGCATATATACAAGGATTGGGGGAGGGAGCATATATACATGGACTGCGGGAGGAGCATATATACATGGACTGTGGGGGAGCATATATACATGGACTGGGGGAGGGAGCATATATACATGGACTGGGGGAGGGAGCATATATACAGTACAGACCAAAAGTTTGGACACGCCTTCTCATTTAAAGATTTTTCTGTATTTTCATGACTATGAAAATTGTACATTCACACTGAAGGCATCAAAACTATGAATTAACACATGTGGAATTATATACTTAACAAAAAAGTGTGAAACAACTGAAAATATGTCTTATATTCTAGGTTCTTCAAAGTAGCCACCTTTTGCTTTGATGACTGCTTTGCACACTCTTGGCATTCTTTTGATGAGCTTCAAGAGGTAGTCACCGGAAATGGTCTTCCAACAATCTTGAAGGAGTTCCCAGAGATGCTTAGCACTTGTTGGCCCTTTTGCCTTCACTCTGCGGTCCAGCTCACCCCAAACCATCTCAATTGGGTTCAGGTCTGGTGACTGTGGAGGCCAGGTCATCTGGCGTAGCACCCCATCACTCCTCTTCTTGGTCAAATAGCCCTTACACAGCCTGGAGGTGTGTTTGGGGTCATTGTCCTATTGAAAAATAAATGATGGTCCAACTAAACGCAAACCGGATGGAATAGCATGCCGCTGCAAGATGCTGTGGTAGCCATGCTGGTTCAGTATGCCTTCAATTTTGAATAAATCCCCAACAGTGTCACCAGCAAAGCACCCCCACACCATCACACCTCCTCCTCCATGCTTCACGGTGGGAAGCAGGCATGTAGAGTCCATCCGTTCACCTTTTCTGCGTCGCACAAAGACACGGTGGTTGGAACCAAAGATCTCAAATTTGGACTCATCAGACCAAAGCACAGATTTCCACTGGTCTAATGTCCATTCCTTGTATTCTTTAGCCCAAACAAGTCTCTTCTGCTTGTTGCCTGTCCTTAGCAGTGGTTTCCTAGCAGCTATTTTACCATGAAAGCCTGCTGCACAAAGTCTCCTCTTAAAAGTTGTTGAAGAGATGTGTCTGCTGCTAGAACTCTGTGTGACATTGACCTGGTCTCTAATCTGAGCTGCTGTTAACCTGCGATTTCTGAGGCTGGTGACTCGGATAAACTTATCCTCAGAAGCAGAGGTGACTCTTGGTCTTCCTTTCCTGGGGCGGTCCTCATGTGAGCCAGTTTCTTTGTAGTGCTTGATGGTTTTTGCAACTGCTCTTGGGAACACTTTCAAAGATTTCCCAATTTTTCGCACTGACTGACCTTCATTTCTTAAAGTAATGATGGCCACTCGTTTTTCTTTACTTAGCTGCTTTTTTCTTGCCATAATGCAAATTCTAACAGTCTATTCAGTAGGACTATCAGCTGTGAATCCACCAGACTTCTGCACAACACAACTGATGGTCCCAACCCCATTTATAAGGCAAGAAATCCCACTTATTAAACCTGACAGGGCACACCTGTGAAGTGAAAACCATTTAAGGTGACCACCTCTTGAAGCTCATCAAGAGAATGCCAAGAGTGTGCAAAGCAGTCATCAAAGCAAAAGGTGGCTACTTTGAAGAACCTAGAATATAAGTCATTTTTTCAGTTGTTTCACACTTTTTTGTTAAGTATATATTTCCACATGTGTTAATTCATAGTTTTGATGCCTTCAGTGTGAATGTACAATTTTCATAGTCATGAAAATGCAGAAAAATCTTTAAATGAGAAGGTGTGTCCAAACTTTTGGTCTGTACTGTACATGGACTGGGGGGAGCATATATACATGGACTGGGGTAGGGAGCATATATACATGAACTGGGGGAGAGAATATATACATGGACTGTGGGGGAGCATATATACATGGACTGTGGGGGAGCATATATACATGGACTGGGGGAGAGAATATATACAGTGCCTACAAGTAGTATTCAACCCCCTGCAGATTTAGCTGGTTGACACATGCGGAATTAACTTGGCATTGTGACATTTGTACTGTAGATCAGCCTGGAAGTTGGAAATGCACTGCAGCAAATTTTTTATTTATTTATTTATTTTTTTTTTTAAAAAAACGTTAAAAGTTAATTCAGAGTGTCATTTATTATTCAACCCCTCAAACCACAAGAATTCTGTTTGGTCCCCCAAAAGTATTAAGAAGTAGTTCAGGCACCAAGAATAATGAGCTTCACATGTGTGGATTAAAGATCTCTTTTGCCAGCCTTTTCTGACTATTTAAGACCCTCCCCAAACTTGTGAACAGCACTCAGACATGGTCAACATGGGAAAGACAAAGGAGCATTCCAAGGCCATCAGAGACAAGATCGTGGAGGGTCACAAGGCTGGCAAGGGGTACAAAACCCTTTCCAAGGAGTTGGGCCTACCTGTCTCCACTGTTGGGAGCATCATCCGTAAGTGGAAGGCTTATGGAACTACTGTTAGCCTTCCACGGCCAGGACAGCCTTTGAAAGTGTCCTCCCGTGCCGAGGCCAGGCTTGTCCGAAGAGTCAAGGCTAACCCAAGGACAACAAGGAAGGAGCTCCGGGAAGATCTCATGGCAATGGGGACATTGGTTTCAGTCAATACCATAAGTAACGTACTCCACCGCAATGGTCTCCGTTCCAGACGAGCCCGTAAGGTACCTTTACTTTCAAAGCGTCATGTCAAGGCTCGTCTACAGTTTGCTCATGATCACTTGGAGGACTCTGAGACAGACTGGTTCAAGGTTCTATGGTCTGATGAGACCAAGATCGAGATCTTTGGTGCCAACCACACACGTGACGTTTGGAGACTGGATGGCATTGCATACGACCCCAAGAATACCATCCCTACAGTCAAGCATGGTGGTGGCAGCATCATGCTGTGGGGCTGTTTCTCTGCCAAGGGGCCTGGCCATCTGGTCCGCATCCATGGGAAGATGGATAGCACGGCCTACCTGGAGATTTTGGCCAAGAACCTCCGCTCCTCCATCAAGGATCTTAAGATGGGTCGTAATTTCATCTTCCAACAAGACAACGACCCAAAGCACACAGCCAAGAAAACCAAGGCCTGGTTCAAGAGGGAAAAAGTCAAGGTGTTGGAGTGGCCTAGTCAGTCTCCTGACCTTAACCCAATTGAAAACTTGTGGAAGGAGCTCAAGAATAAAGTCCACATGAGACACCCAAAGAACCTAGATAACTTGGAGAAGATCTGCATGGAGGAGTGGGCCAAGATAACTCCACAGACCTGTGCCGGCCTGATCAGGTCTTATAAAAGACGATTATTAGCTGTAATTGCAAACAAGGGTTATTCCACAAAATATTAAACATAGGGGTTGTATAATAATTGACCCACACTTTTATGTTTAAAATTTAATAAAATTCAACTGAGCAACATAACTTTTTGGTTTGTAAGATTTATGCTTCTGTTCATAAAACCTACTCTCGTTTGCAGTTTGAAGTCTCTAACTTATTTGCATCTTATCAAACCAGCTAAATCTGCAGGGGGTTGAATACTACTTGTAGGCACTGTACATGGACTGGGGGAGAGAGCATATATATATGGACTGGGGGAGGGAGCATATATACATGGACTGGGGGGAGAGAGCATATGTGGTGCCCCTGAGGGTTCAGTCACCACAGAGGTACTGCACCTCACCCAGAGGTGAGGTGTCTCCTTCTCTCAGGTAAGGAGGGAGTGCTGCCTGGAACCCCAACACCCACATTCAACATTACACTGCTCCAGGCCAGCTGGAAGGGCACGATGCAATGTGTTTTCCTGCTTAGCCCTGTCACTGGCTGGAGTGGGGGGAACCCAAAGGTAAGGGGAACCAGTGGTGGGTGTGGGAGGAGGAAGCAGTTTAGGGGAGCACCATAGAAGGAGATATATAAAGGGAAGCCATCTTAGGGTGGCAGTTGAGAAGAGAATGAGTTCAGTCAGTGAGAGGAGAGAGTGAAGACAGCCTGGGAGCAGAGTCTCCTTAGGAGCTCTGCTCCATAAGTAAGGCCCAGTCATAGAGGCCCAGGAGGAGAGCAGAGGAGTAGGCCCTTGTTCTGGTGAACGCAGCACGACGTGGGAGGCTGTAAGCTGGACAGTGCAACCTGAGGAACTTAACAACTGTGAGTAAAGACTCTGATGACTGCACCGCACTGCCTCCGTCCATTATTTCACCTGCGTCATCTTCCCCCCTGCACTACAACGCCCAGCGCAAGCCTCCACCATCTACACTGCCCTGGAGCTAAGCTCTTCCTGTGGAGAGCCACACCATCCCTGCTGCAGTAACATCAGCTTCAGAGGACTGCTCCGCAGCGGCGGCTCCTTTTGGCCGCATTCCACAGGTGGCGTCATGAACACTTTACAAATCCCCTATAAATAATTCCCCTTTTTGTTGACTGCCCTGGGCCACGGACTGGGCCAGCCACCGTGATATCCCCCCCCCCCATACCGGCATCCATAGGCCCGGCTGCCGAGTACCCCACGGCTCTGGTGGCGCGTCACATTTATACATGGACTGGCTGGGGGGGAGGGAGCATATATACTTAGACTGGGGGAAGGAGCATATATACATGGACTGGGGAGGGAGTATATATAAATGGACTGGGGGGAGCATATATACATGGACTGGGGGAGGGAGCATATATACATGGACTGGGGAAGGCAGCATATATACAAGGATGGGGGGGCATATATACAAGGATTGGGGGAGGGAGCATATATACATGGACTGCGGGAGGAGCATATATACATGGACTGTGGGGGAGCATATATACATGGACTGGGGGAGGGAGCATATATACATGGACTGGGGGAGGGAGCATATATACATGGACTGGGGGGAGCATATATACATGGACTGGGGTAGGGAGCATATATACATGAACTGGGGGAAAGAATATATACATGGACTGTGGGGGAGCATATATACATGGACTGGGGGAGGGAGCATATATACATGGACTGGGGGAGGGAGCATATATACATGGACTGTGGGGGAGCATATGTACATGGACTGGGGGAGGGAGCATATATACATGGACTGGGGGAGAGAATATATACATGGACTGGGGGGGAGCATATATACATGGACTGGGGGAGGGAACATATATACATGAACTAGGGGAGGGAGCATATATACATGGACTGGGAGGAGGGAGCATATATACTTGGACTGGGGGAGGGAGCATATATACATGTACTGGGGAGGGAGTATATATAAATGGACTGGGGGGAGCATATATACATGGACTGGGGGAGGGAGCATATATACATGGACAGGGGGAGAGGGAGCATATATACATGGACTGGGGGAGGGAGCATATATACATGGACTGGGGAGGGAGTATATATAAATGGACTGGGGGGAGCATATATACATGGATTGGGGGGCATATATACAAGAATGAGGGGAGGGCAGCATATATACAAGGATGAGGGCAGGGTAGCATATATACGAGGATGGGGGGAGGGCAGCATATATACAAGGATGGGGGCAGCATATATAGAAGGATGAGGGTAGGGCAGCATATATACAAGGATGGGGGCAGCATATATAGAAGGATGAGGGTAGGGCAGCATATATACAAGGATGGGGGCAGCATATATACAAGGATGAGGGTAGGGCAACATATATACAAGGATAGGGGCAGCATATATACAAGGATGGGGAGAGGGCAGCATATATACAAGGATGGGGGGGCAGCATATATACAAGGATGGGGGGCAGCATATATACGAGGATGGGGGGAGGGCAGCATATATACAAGGATGGGGGGGCGGGCAGCATATATCCAAGGATGGGGGGTGGGCAGCATATATACAAGGATGGGGGCAGCATATATAGAAGGATGAGGGTAGGGCAGCATATATACAAGGATGGGGGCAGCATATATACAAGGATGAGGGTAGGGCAACATATATACAAGGATAGGGGCAGCATATATACAAGGATGGGGAGAGGGCAGCATATATACAAGGATGGGGGGGCAGCATATATACAAGGATGGGGGGCAGCATATATACGAGGATGGGGGGAGGGCAGCATATATACAAGGATGGGGGGCGGGCAGCATATATCCAAGGATGGGGGGTGGGCAGCATATATACAAGGATGGGGGAGGGCAACATATATACAAGTATGGGGGGAGGCCAGCATATATACAAGGATGGGGGCATACACCAAGATGGGGGTGAGCATATTCTTTATTTCTGCAGTCTCATACCCCTGCTCCATTCTGTGGCTATACTGCGCTCGCCTGCTCTTTGTGTCAGTTTTTTTTCTAAAAGAAAACCTCAATATTTAGGTTAAATTGCCGTGTTGGCACTTGGCGATAAATAAGTAGGTTTTGGATTGCAGTTTGGGCACTCAGTCTCTAAAAGGTTCGCCATCACTGATCTATTCTATAATGTAGTAGTAGCGTGCCATGACCATTCTCCATTTCTAAGCCAGCCCCATTATTCGATAGCCAGACATAGAAGGTGGTTGATTTAGCTATGGAAATAAAAAGCAGTTTGCTTCACCTTCATGCACTGTATAGACCAGCAAAAGGAAAAGGAGGTACAAAAAATATCTCAAAAGGTATAAATATATATTATTAAAATATATTAAAATACAAAGATTAGCATATAAGACGAGGCCTCTATGAAAAACACGGGGACAGACAAACATCAAGAGTAAAAAATGTATACTATATAGAGTGATGTGATGACAATATGCACATATATATGCTCACAATAAATTAAGTAAAGGTAAAAAGTTTCACCCTTTCTTTGTCAGGGGGCATGTCCACGCCCCAATGCGTGTTTCACCCTTTCTTTGTCAGGGGACACACATCTATTACTCTGCTTTACATGTAAGTGTTAATATGGGGATGATAATATCCATATACAGTATATATGCCCAAAATAAATTCAGTAAAGATAAAAAGTCATACTAGAAACATAGTGGAATATATGAAGCAGTAATAAGATGCAATTTATACAAAAATAAATGTGCATAAGTATCCACTAATTATTAGAGTATGGATAAAGTATCCAGTAAAAATAGAGTAGAGCATTCAATATACTAATGTAAACAGTCCATAGGATATAATTAGATATAGCTATACATTGCATCCAAAGAAAAATGTAAAGATCGTTGAACTAAATGGGGTCATGGTAGTAATCCCTATAGTAACACTAACATGTAAAGCAGAGTAACAGATGTCCGTCCACGTGCCCCAACGTGCGTTTCACACTTTCTTCGTCAGGGTACGTGGACAAATAAAGGGAGAAACGCAGGACAAAATCCCTGACAAAGAAAGGGTGAAACATTTTACCTTTACTTAATTTAATGCGAGCATACAGTATATACAGGTGCATCTCACTGAATTAGAATATCATCAAAAAGTTAATTTATTTCAGTTCTTCAATACAAAAAGTGAAACTCATATATTATATTGAGTCATTACAAACAGAGTGATCTATTTCAAGTGTTTATTTCTGTTAATGTTGATGATTATGGCTTACAGCCAATGAAAACACAAAAGTCATTATCTCAGTAAATTAAAATAATTAGCAAAAAACACCTGCAAAGGCTTCCTAAGCATTTAAAAAGGTCCCTTAGTCTGTTTCAGTAGGCGCCACAATCATGGGGAAGACTGCTGACTTGACAGATGTCCAGAAGGCAGTCATTGACACACTCCATATTATCATCAGTCTACACATGTGGTCAAAATTGTTGGTACCCCGCGTTTAATGAAAGAAAAACCTACAATGGTCGCAGAAATAACTTGAATCTGACAAAAGTAATAATAAATTAAAAATCTTTGAAAATGAACAAATAAAAGTCAGACATTGCTTTTCAACCCTGCTTCCACAGAATTTAAAAAAAAATTAAACTCATGAAATAGGCCTGGACAGAAATGATGGTTCTTCTTAACGTAATATTTTGTTGAACAGCCTTTTGAGGCAATCACTGCAATCAAACGATTCCTGTAACTGTCAATGAGGCTTCTGCACCTCTCGACAGGTGTTTTGACCCACTCCTCATGAGCAAACTGCTCCAGTTGTCTGGTGTTTGAAGATTGCCTTTTCCAGACATCATGTTTCAGCTCTTTCCAAAGATGCTCAATAGGATTTAGGTCAGGGCTCATAGAAGGCCACTACAGAATAGTCCAATGTTTTCCTCTTAGCTGTTCTTGGATGTTTTTAGTTGTGTGTTTTGGGTCATTATCCTGTTGCAAAACCCATGACCTGCGACTGAGACCAAGCTTTCTGACACTGGTCAGCACATTTCTCTCTAGAATCCCTTGACAGTCTTGAGATTTCATTGTACCCTGCACAGATTCAAGACACCCTGTGCCAGATGCAGCAAAGCAGCCCCAGAACATAACAGAGTCTCCTCCATGTTTCACTGTATGGACAGTGTTCTTTTCTTGATATGCTTCATTTTCTGTCTGTGAACATAGAGCTGATTTGCCTTGCCAAAAACTTCCATTTTTGAATCATCTGTCCATAGGACGTTCTCCCAGAAGCTTTGTGGCTTGTCAACATTTAGTTTGGCAAATTCCAGTCTGGCTTTTTATTATTTTTTTTCAACAATGGTGTTCTCCTTGGTCGTCTCCCATGAAGTCCACTTTGGATCAAACAAAGACGGATGGTGCAATCTGACACTGATGTTCCTTGAGCTTGAAGTTTACCTTTAATCTTTTTAGATGTTATCCTGGGCTCTTTTGTTACCATTCGTATTATCCGTCTCTTTGATTTGTCATCAATTTTCCACCTGCGGCCACGTCCAGGGAGGTTGGCTACAGTCCCATGGATCTTAAATTTCTGAATAATATGTTCAACTGTAGTCACAGGCACATCAAGCTGTTTTGAGATGGTCTTATAACCTTTATCTTTAACATGCTTGTCTATAATTTTCTTTCTAATCTCCTGAGACAACTCTTTCTTTTGCTTCCTCTGGTCCATGTTGAGTGTGGTACACACCATGTCACCAAACAGCACAGTGAGTACCTGTAGCCCTATATACAGGCCCACTGACTGATTACAAGATTGTAGACACCTGTGATGCTAATTAGTGGACACAACTTGATTTAACATGTCCCTTTTGTCACATTATTTTCAGGGGTACCATCATTTCTGTCCAGGCCTATTTCATAAGTTTAATTTTTTTAAAAAAATTGTGGAAGCAGGGTTGAAAAGCAATATCTGACTTTCATTTGTTCATTTTCATATATTTTTAATTTATTATTACTTTTGTCAGATTCAAGTTATTTCTGTGACCATTGTGGGTTTTTCTTTCATTAAACGAGGGGTACCAACAATTTTGACCACGTGTGTATATAACTTTGCCTCTTGGTAGACTTTTTTACTCTTGATGTTTGCTTGTCCCCGTCTCATTTTCATAGACTTAGTCTTACATGCTAATCTTTATTTTTTGTGCCTCCTTTTCCTTTTGCTGGTCTATATGTTATATTTTGAGGCATATCTCGGTTACCGTTAGCTATTTATGTTTTGAGGCCTTTGTGACCTTTTTTGGTGATTTTCATTACCTTCATACACTGTCCTATGTCAAGCACAATTCCAGATGCCAAGCTGCCAGGACCCAGGATAAAGCGGGTACAGTAGGATTGGGCACCTGTGGTTACTACAACTATACTTGGAAGTTATATAACTTACTATTTACAAATATTTTTTTTCTGGAAACCTTCTTAAATGAATTCATTTTATTGGTTTCCATTTGTAAAACAAACAACAACAAAAAAATTGAAAACATTTTATGACTTTGGACAGCCCAATTAGGTGCTTTGTCAGGCTTGTACATTAGTTTTTTTATTCCTCTGAGCAGGTGTGACTTTACAGGATAATGGTTACAAGAGCTATAGATCAGGGGCCATCAAATGTAATTTGGAGCCGAGGATGTAGCACCATTTTGCAGCCTGTAGATGGTACTTTTGTTATTAGTCTGTAAAAATATTTGATTGCTTTTTGAAAAATATCTCGGTGACAGTAATGGAATGCAGCATCTACTATATGTTATGACAGTGCACTGCATTTAATCAGTGACATTTCTGCAAAACAATGGCAATTTATTTTACGACTTTCAAAACAAGAATTTTCAGCCCTGGAGTTCTTGCCTTGTAATGATCACAAGGATCACCATTACACCAAGTGACATTATCTTTCAGGATAATTTCCAGTAGCCTCCAGGATTACTAAATGTTGCTATGCTTATTTTAATATAACTCGCACATAAAAATATAATTACTCACCTGCTTCTTCTAGAAGGAATCCAAGACAATGCTGCTTCTACCTGTTATATTTTGGATGTCCGAGGTTTCCTGCACACCTATCACAGTGTATATTAGCATTATTGCTCACCTCCTCAACTAATTTTATTTTCATAGTCCTCATGCATCTTAAATGCAATCACAACAATTGGTCTTAAAGAGGATGTCCGGAACTAAAAAAAAAATTTGATCATCAATGCCTATCTATTTAATGTCATATTCTAATCTCTTTTCTAATATACTTTAATTAAAAAGTCCCTACCATTCTCCCATTACGCTATCTAACTGCTTTATTTTTTTTTATTACTTCCTCTTTGATGACTCTTCGCTTGAGAATACCAGTGCATGCTGAGATAGTCAAACGAGTCTCTGTAAATGGAGTTGGATATCTGGGCGAAGGTCTGGAGAAGAAATTGTTCAAAGATGTTTTGTCAAACTTGGATATTAATGATCTAAACCTTGGATGGTTCATCATCATGATTGAAAAAAGTTCTGTGGCCTTCTCTTCTTTCCTTCAAGACAGCTCTGTATGTTTGGTAGTGGCTGTGTACTGTTTTAGTACTCAGTCCCATTCATTTGTATTATACATAGCCGCAGAACCAGGCACAGCTGCTACTAAATGTGAAAAGCTATGGCACTTACAAGAGGATAAACCTCAGTCCCATTCACTTGTATTATACATAGCCGCAGAACCAGGCATAGCTGCTGCTAAATGTGAAAAGCTATCTCACTTACAAGGGGATAAACCTCAGTCCCATTCACTTGTATTATACATAGCTGCATAACCAGGCACAGCTGCTACTAAATGTGAAAGCTATGGCACTTACAAGGGGATAAACCTCAGTCCCATTCATTTGTATTATACCGTACATAGCCGCAGAACAAGGCACAGCTGCCACAAAATGTGAAAAGCTATGACACTTACAAGGGGATAAACCTCAGTCCCATTCACTTGTATTATACATAGCCGCAGAACCAGGCAAAGCTGCTACTAAATGTGAAAAAGCTATGACACTTACAAGGGGATAAACCTCAGTCCCATTCACTTGTATTATACATAGCCGCAGAACCAGGCAAAGCTGCTACTAAATGTGAAAAAGCTATGACACTTACAAGGGGATAAACCTCAGTCCCATTCACTTGTATTATACATAGCTGCAGAACCAGCCACAGATGCTATTAAATGTGAAAAGCTATGGCACTTATAAGGGGATAAAACTTCCTCTTTACATGTATGAGACATTAACTTTAGTACCTTCTTTAAGGATAACACACTACAGCCAAATTTTAGATAATAGCTGGGACATATGAGACATATTGGACTGCAATAATAAGTAGCACCATTGAGCAAAAAAAAGCATATGATCTGATTCTTAATTGCATTTCTTTCAATTTGCACATTTTTAAAGTCTATTTTATGTGTTTGCGTGTTTGTTTGTTTTAAATTTGCCATTATGGGTAGATATTTGGGTTTTCAGATATTTTCAACTGTTTCAACTGATTAATCAATTGTTGCAAATGTACTTCAATCCCCATCCCGGAGTGATTTTAATTACATCAGAAACTTTGGCACAAATTTTGTGCCATATTATGAAATGTTCGACTTTTTGCACTAAAAAGCTGCAAAACAAAGACAAAAATAAAGACCATTTTTTACTTTACACAAAATGTATGAACCGCATTCGCCATTTAGAAGAATTTGGCATTAAAAAATGGTAACAAATACCACAAGACAAAAAAAAAGGGAAAGTGACTTAAAAAAAACTGCAAATGATGAATCTGGGCCAAAAACTTTTGTACAACGTATAACTATTGACTGCACAAAGAGTTATTTGTACTTCTCTGGGTTGTAGGCTTGAGCCAGTGGGTAATGTGCATGTGGGATGGCCACTGGTCTCTTCCTGAAGGCTACTGCAAGATTGAATGTGATGCTCCACCAGCCATTGCTAATGTCAGACTACTCACACCTCGCTGCCATCTGGGGAACCATGATGTGGGGTCAACGTGCCGATACCGGTGTAAACTGGGCTACCATGTAGCAGAAGTTTCAGAGAGACGACCGCGGAGGTTTGTGATGAAACTGTAACAATTGCAAAATTATATTTTTGTAATATGCTAAATGCTTCTCACCTTCGGTGACCACATCTGCACTCCTCATGAAAGTAACAGTTCCCGGTTCTTTCTCATCTGTGCCACCAACTGAAATCATGGCAGAGTACTCATTAACGAGTAGTGTTGAGCCACCCCCGTAGTGTTCGAGTTCGGTTCGGTTCGTCGAACACCCGTGTGTTCGCCGAACTGTTCGTCGAACACCTTCGAACACCGTTAAAACCAATGGCAGGCAAACAAAAACACATAGAAACACATAGAAAACACCTTCAAAGGTGTCCAAAAGCTGACAAACTGCTCAGAAGACATAACTAACACATGGAAAAGTGACAAGTACATATAGTCATGCGAAAATAAAAGAGGTGGAGGAGTAAAAGGAGGGGGAGACACAGATATAGGCATGTCATGCCCTTCTAAAATCCAAAAAGTGAGAAGCTGACACGGCCAGTCCGCTCCTGCCCGTGCCACCTCCGTGTCGCCGGGTTTGTGCCAGAGCCGCGGTGAACCCTGACGGCCAGCCCCCCTCTCCCAATACTGGGGCCTGTCCGCTGGTGGGTCGAGCGAGCCCCCCTGTGGTGGAGGCAGCTCTAAGCTTTTTAATTTAAATTGTCTCTCTAATTTGAATGAATACACTTTAAATCCATTTACAAGGATCTATTGGAGGGCAAGTCTCATGCCAGCAGCCGCGGTAATTCCAGCTCCAGTAGCGTTCACTAAAGCTGCTGCAGTTAAAAAGCTTTTATAAGGATCGAGCTCGGCTGTCCACCGCAAGGCATCCTACTGCCAGTCCCAGCCCCTATGCCTTGGGGTGCCTCCTGATGCTCTTCACTAAGTATCCCATGGTCCCGAAGCATTTCCTTTGAAAAAATTAAGTGTCTAAACTACAGGTGGTGTAGCTTGCTTAACTGCCGGGATAATCCGCTGACTAGCAGACACTGCTACTAGGCACAAAGTATTTCCTGGGCTAGATGCAGTTAAAAATTTGTAATTAGATACTCTCGTTGGATGCTGAGAAAGCATTCCATAGAGTCTCCTGGCACGCCATATATGATTCTCTTAAAAAGCTTGGGGTAGGGGTCTAGGGGACCCTTTTATAGCCAAAATCACGGCCCTGTATCGTAATACGTCACCTAGGCTGAAGATAAATGGAACTGTAGCACCCTGAGGGCTCGGTTGCTACAGACGTATTGCACCTCACCCAGAGGTGTGATATCTCACTCTCAGGTAAGGATGGAGTGTGGATCAGGACCCGACACCTGCATGCATTACACCACATTGCCGTGGGGCAGGGCGACCAATATGCCCCTGAGATGGGCACGACAGTCCCTGTCCCTGGCTGGAGTGGGGGGAGGGAACACTGAGGAAGGGGAACCCTGTAGTGCAGGAGCAGGGAGGAAGCAGTTCCTGGGTGCATTGAGAAGGGAGTATAAAAGGTGGGCACCATCTTAGTTCAGTGCAGAGAAGTCTGAGCAGAAGTGGCAGGGAGCAGGGGCTCTGCATGAGCTCTGCTCCGGAGGCGGGCCTAGTAACAGAGGCCCAGGCCTGGAAGAGGGAGAAGGAAGGAAGAGGAGCGGAGAAGGCTCCAGGAACGAGGAATGAAGGGATCCCAGGGGTGCGGACGGGCGAGTCGCCACCGCACGCCCGAATCCACCTGCGTGGAGGGGTCAGGCCAAAGGGGGAGACCGGTCCACGAACTAGTGGAGGCAGGAAACGACCCTCAGCTAGAAACCGGAGGCTCTGACATTTTATGTGGCGCAGCCCCTCGCTACACCCGCTAGGAAGGCACCACATAGGGTCAGGGAAACTGGCGCCAAGTTTACCAAGAGGAGGCCCGAGGCAGCCGGACAGAAGTGTTGGTAAGAAAGGCCAGACAAAGGACACACAAAGGGGGTCCTGTGAAGTGCTCCAAAGTTATCTGGGAGTTGTCTGAGCCCCTCACCTGGTGAGCACAGTACGACGTGGGCAGCCGTTACCTGCAGACGTGGTCTGGATAATAAGAACTGTGAGTAAAGGCCCTGGACTGCATCACTGACTCCGTGTCGTTACTGCTGCTGCCCTGCACCATCACCCCCATCCTCCGCATACACTGCCCTGAGGCTATACTCCTCCCGTGGGGAGTTATGCTACGCTCTGCTGCACCCACAACACCAGCCTCAGCGGTCTGCCCTGTAGCGGCGGTTCACTCTGACCGCAATCCACGGGTGGCGTAGTCGGACATTTAAACATCAAAACCACATAAATAGTTCCGCCACTGGTTTGACCGCCCTGAGCCACGGAACCGGGTCACCGCCACGAAGACTACAACCACCAGCATCCACCAAAAAGGGTCCGGCTCCGGGTGTCCCAAGGCCCAGGGGGTGCGTCAGAACATTTTCATCACCTTTCACAATCACCAATGGGACAAGGCAGGGATGTCCTCTGTCCCCTCTCTTATACATCCTAGTGACGGAGCACCTGCTCTCATCAATTCGCCATAACCCCAATATTAGGTGGATTGAGGTGGGAGGCACCGAGTACAAGTGCTCTCTATTTGCTGATGATGTCCTAGTATATATCACTCAATCACATATATCCATCCCTGCTGTTATGGCTGAAATAGATCACTTTGTTACATGGTAAAATTTTAAAATCAATGCAGCGAAGTCTGAGGCCCTCGATGTCTCCCTCCCCAAATCCATATAGGATTCCATCCAGTCCAACTTTCCCTTTGCCTGGCCCTCACAGGGTATCAAATACTTAGGAATTCCTATTCATAGAGACCTCTCCCATCTATGTTATCTTAATTTTGGGCCCTTTATTGAACAATTCCATACAGACCACGGTTGGCAAGTTAGAACTGTAAGATTCACTACGTGAACCGCTGGTGTTTTGTGGAAAAGCACATGTACACTGCGTTCCAAATTATTATGCAAAAAGTGTTTAGGAGTGATAAGGGAAGAATTTGTTTGTTTGTCAGTTAAACTCATTGATGGTGATGTGTGTCAGGGCTCTTTATATCACTGTAAGCAATTGCAGACACCTGTGCTAATTAGTTTGGCAGGTGTGTCCAATGAAAGGCAAGACTACTTAAGAAGGCTCTCTCACATTATTAAGCAGCCTACATTTTCTGCCAAAATGGGAAAGAAAAAGGATGTGTCGGCTGCTGAGAAGCAACAAATTGTGGAGTGTTTAGGTCAAGGCATGACTACAATCAACATTGTGCGATGATCAGGATGAAGTGTCTTGGCAATCAAGAAGTATGTAGCTGATTCACAGTACACACGTGTGCGTGCTGATAAGGGCAAATTGAGGACTCTTTCCTACAGGCAATTACGTCAGGTTGAAAGAGCAGCGGCAAAAAAGCCTTGTCATAGCAGCAGACAAGTTTTTGAAGCTGCTTGTGCCTCCAACGTCCCCCGAACAACAAGATGCAGGGTCCTTCAGAGGTTTGCAGCTGTGCATACGCCATCCTGTCGACCTCCTCTATTCACTTCACACAAGCAGAAACGGCTCCAGTGGGCCAAACATTACATGAAGACTGATTTCAAAACTGTTTTGTTCACGGATGAGTGCCGTGCAGCGCTCGATGGTCCAGATGGATGGAGTGGAGGATGGCTGGTTGATGGACACCCCACGCAAACACGGCTACAGCGCCAACAAGGAGGAGGTGGAGTAATGTTTTGGGCTGGAATCATGGGGAGAGAGATTGTCGGCCCCTTTAGGATCCCTGAAGGCGCTAAAGATGAACTCCATAATGTATGTGGATTTTCTCAAACAGCACTTCCTGCCATGGTTCAAGAAGAAGAACCGTGTATTTCACAGCAAGATCATTTTTCTGCATGATAATGCACCATCTCATGCTGCACATAAAACATCTGCATCTCTGGCTGATATGGGCATAAAAGGGGACAAACTTATGGTGTGACCCCCATGCTCCCCTGACCTCTACCCCATTCAGAACCTTTGAGCATCATTAAAAGGAGTGTCTATGATGGCGGGAGGCAGTTCACATCTAAGCAACAGCTCTGGGAGGGTATTCTGTCCTCATGCAAAACAATTGAAGCAGAAACCATCCAAAACCTGACAAATTCAATGGACGAGAGAGTTCAGAAGCTCCTTTCGAACAAGGGGTCCTATGTGAAAATGTAACATCACCTAGAATAAAGTTTTGAGTTGAAAACTGTTTGATTTCAGTTTCTAACAACCTGCTAATGCTTATAATTTCAAAAATGACCATTTTTTTGGTCTTTATTAAAATGAAAAGGTTGATCGAAAAGTTTGGGGGATCTAAGAGTGTGGCAACCCAGTAGTCATGATTATTTCGAATTCTGACAATATGAGGGTCATGCTGCAGGTAGTGCAGCAAGAAGGCACTTATGTGTCTTGCGCATCTCGGAGCCCCAAAATTATTTTCCGGGCTAGATGCAGCTAAAAATTATTTTTAATTTTAAATCTGGTGGAGCTTATTATAGATGGCCTAATAGGATCAGTGCTGCACACTGCTACAAAGCCCAAATTATTTTCCAGTCAAGATACAGATAAACATGATTAGTAATTTGAAAGCTTAAAACGGTTGGTAGGGTGATTTTAACCAATCATCAAGCTTTTACTCTCCCCAGGATGACACAGGGGTAGAAAAGTCGTTTCGGATCCATGATTTGTTCATCTTTATGAACGTGAGTCTGTCTACATTATCAGTGGAGAGCAGCGTGCGCTTATCTGTCAGCACACCACCAGCAGCGCTGAACACACGTTCAGACAGAACGCTGGCTGCGGGGCATGACAAGATCTCCAAGGCGTAAGTGGCTAGCTCCGGCCATTTATCCAGATTAGAAGCCCAAAAAGAGCAAGGGTCCAGTGACACAGTCGTGGCTTCAATGTTTACTTGGAGATACTCCTGTACCATCGTCTCTAGGCGTTGACTATGTGTCAGACTTCTTGTCTCCTGTGGCCTTGCAAAGGATGGGCTAAAAAAGTGGTGAAATGATTCCGCAAAATTGATGTTACCAGCAGATACTGTGGTTCTGTTACGGTTTGAGTGCTGAACACTTGACGGTCCCACGGTTGGCAAGTTGGAACTGTGAGATTCACTACGTGCACCACTGGTGTTTTGTGGAAAAGCACATGTAAGATTCTGCAACAGTCTCTGCTGATACTCCTGCATGCGTGCATCCCTTTCTATGGCAGGAATAATTTCGGCAAATTTACTTTTGTACCGGGGATCTAACAGTGTGGCAACCCAGTAGTCAGGATTATTTCTAATTCTCACAATTCGAGGGTCATGTTGCAGGTAGTGCAGCAAGAAGGCACTCATGTGTGTTGCGCATCCAGGAGCACCAAGTCCCTGTTGTGTTGGTGGCGAGGTAACAATCATGCTTCCTTCCTCTGTCCTCTCCCCCCAACCTCGCACAACAGAAATGTGATCAAGGTCTCCCTCATCTGATGAGTCTTCCATCAGTTCGTCCTCCACTTCTTCCTGGGCTCCTGCACCTTCCTCACTAGTTTGGCTGCTACCATGCGCCCTGGTAAAACCATCTCCCCCACCCTCACATGCCTGCCGCCTTGGTGCTGCCGACCGTCTGGACCTTGCAGATGTTAGCCCTTCCGCATACAACTCCTCCTCCTCTACTTCCTCCACCTCCTCTTGTGCCACCACCTGACTCCGAATTCTGTTTAACATGTGCTCCAGCATGTAAATCACCGGAATAGTCATGCTGATAATGGCATCATCAGCACTAAACATCTTCGTCGCCATTTCAAAACTGTGCAGAAGGGTGCATAGGTCCCTGATCTGAGACCACTCCTCCAGCGTGATTTGCCCCACCTCTGGATCTCGTTGGCCCAGGCTATACGTCAGAACGTATTGCACCAGGGCTTGTCGGTGCTGCCACAGTCGCTGCAACATGTGCAGAGTTGAATTCCACCGGGTAGGCACATCGCATTTTAGCCGGTGAAGTGGCAGGCCCAACGACTTCTGTAGAGATGTAAGTCGCTGAGCTGCGGGATGCGAACGGCGGAAGTGAGCACACAGCGACCGTGCCCTCTGCAGAAGGCCATCTAGTCTGGGATAGTGGGCTAAAAATTGCTGGACAACCAGGTTCAACACGTGAGCCATACAAGGCACGTGTGTGACATTGCCCCGGCGAAGGGCCGCACCCAGGTTTGCAGCATTGTCGCACACGGCCTTCCCTGGTTTCAGGTCCAGTGGAGACAGCCATTCATGAAATTGGTTCTCCAGAGCTGACCACAACTCCTCAGCTGTGTGACTCACATTTCCCAGACATTTCAAAGTAAAAACCGTCTGATGACGTTGAGCCCTACTGCCAGCATAGTAAGGAGGTGTGCAGGATCCCTTCTGCGCAGTTAGAAAGCTTGTGGCATGACCAGACAGGCTCTGGGTGCAGGTGGAAGACCGAGAGGAGGTTGAGGAGGCAGAAGCAGTGGAGGAACTTTGACATAAAGAGGATTGACGCACAACTCGTGGGGACGGCAAGACTTGGACAGCAGCCCCTTGTCCTGCTGTCACCATAGTTACCCAGTGCCCAGTCAGCGACATGTAACGCCCCTGTCCATGCCTACTCGTCCAAGTGTCTGTGGTGAAATGCACCCTGTCACACACAGAGTTTCTCAAAGAAGCGGTGATGTTGTGTGCGACATGCTGGTGGAGCGCAGGCACACCTTTCTTTGAGAAGTAGTGCCGACTGGGCATCTGGTACTGGGGCACTGCGACGGACATAAGGTCTCGAAAATCCTCTGTGTCCACCAGGCGGAAAGGCAGCATTTCTGTAGCCAAGAGCTTGCAGATGGTGAAATTCAACCTCTTAGCTTTCTCATGGCTAGGAGGAAATGGTGTTTTACTTGTCCACATCTGAGGGACCGAGGGCTGGCTATTGTGCTTAGACGGGGTTGATAAGGGTGTCCCCGGCAAACTGCCAGTCTGTGAGGAAGATGCAGGTGGACATGTTAGGTTGCCTTGATCCAAAGGTGGTGCTATCGATGTCGGACAGCGCTCAACACCAGCTGGTGTTACCACCTCCAAAGAAAATGATGACCTGCCAATCACGCTGGCTGTTGCGGGTAAAGAGGTGGCAGGTCTGCGCCCCAAAACAGGTGTGACTGCTGTCCCCCCAGTCACAGAGGAAGAAGAGGCCGCGGATGCATAAGATATGGCAGACGGTGGTTGGCCCGGCCGGCTAGGCCGCATTGTAGCACACTGAGCTTCCCACTGCAACTTATGCTTCATGTCCATGTGCCGGTTCATGCATGAAGTACTCAAACTATGTATTTTTTGGCCTCTACTTAGCTTTTGCTGACAAATGTTACAGATAACACGAGTTGGGTCATCTTTATCGATCTGAAAAAATGCCCAGGCTATGCAAGGCTTAGCACCCATGCGACCTGAAGAGCCACCACGACTTGTGGTGAGAGGCAGAGTTGTGTTTGAGGATGCAGTTGTTGACGTGCTTCCAGTACTACGTCTCTGTCCAGGAAGGCGCAACCTGACCTCGTCGTCACTAGCATCTTCCTCCACCTCCTCTGCTGACCTCATCTCTTGGCTGACTGTGGGTTGACAGTAAGTGGGATCTCCAACCTCATCATCATCACCCTGTGTGTTTTCACACCCGTCGTCCTCAGAGCCAACCTGTTCCTGCCCTGACAAAAAACTAAAGTTGTCGCTCCAATCAGGTATTTGAGTCTTATCATCGTCTTCCTCATTGTCTCCACCAACAGGAGTTACAGTTTGGGAATGAGGGTCTACATTATGGTCAGAACCTTCTGCGTCTGGTCCTGGATCCGACTCATAAAGATTCTGGGCATCAGTGCAGATCATTTCCTCGTCTGGATTCACAGAAGCGCTGGAGTCGACCTCTGATTCCCAGGCTATAGTATGAGTAAACAGCTCTGCAGACTCAACCATCTGTTCTACCTCATACTCAGACGGGCAGCTGGAGATTTGGGAGCTGTGAGGAAGCAAGTGCGATTTGGGTGACACCTTTGAGGACTGGAGTATTTGTGATGTTGAAGTTGATGTGGAGGAGAGCCCACTTAAAGGAGCACTTGATATCCGTTGAAGCACCTGCTGTTTTTGTGCCTCATCTGGAATTTGTAGCGATTGGCGTGGCCGTAAGAAAGGGATCTTATCACATTGTCCGCTAAAAGAAGTAGACATTTTAGTTTGGCTGGAAGATGGTCTTTCTTCTGCAGATGTTACTGTTGCTTTAACACCTACCCCACGGACACAACCTTTTTTCCCCTTCCCAACACGCCTATTCCCCTTTCCACCAGCAGCAGGCCTTTTTCCACTCATTTTGGTGGTTAACTAATTCACAACTCTGGAGTTGTTTGCACAAAAAAACAATGGATGGTAACCGAGCAGAGCTGAGTGGCCAAACTGTGGTATTAGGCCAAAACTATTGGCTGGGTTAGATGCAGAAAAAAATTATATTCAATTTGCAACCTGATGGAGGTCAGTATAGATGGACTAATACAACAAGTCCCACACACAGCTAGAAGCCCAATATTTTTTCAGAGGTAGATGCAGAAAAAAATATATTCAGTTTGCAACCTGATGGAGGTCAGTATAGATGGACTAATACAACAAGTCCCACACACAGCTAGAAGCCCAATATTTTTTCAGAGGTAGATGCAGAAAAAAATATATTCAGTTTGCAACCTGATGGAGGTCTGTATAGATGGATTAATAGAACAAGTCCCACACACAGCTAGAAGCCCAATATTTTTTCAGAGGTAGATGCAGAAAAAAATATATTCAGTTTGCAACCTGATGGAGGTCAGTATAGATGGACTAATACAACAAGTCCCACACACAGCTAGAAGCCCAATATTTTTTCAGAGGTAGATGCAGAAAAAAATTATATTCAGTTTGCAACCTGATGGAGGTCTGTATAGATGGATTAATAGAACAAGACCCACACACAGCTAGAAGCCCAATATTTTTTCAGAGGTAGATGCAGAAAAAAATATATTCAGTTTGCAACCTGATGGAGGTCAGTATAGATGGACTAACAGAGAAAGTCCCACACACTACTAGAAGGCCAAATATTTTTTCAGAGCTAGATGCAGAAAAAAATTATATTCAGTTTGCAACCTGATGGAGGTCTGTATAGATGGATTAATAGAACAAGACCCACACACAGCTAGAAGCCCAATATTTTTTCAGAGGTAGATGCAGAAAAAAATATATTCAGTTTGCAACCTGATGGAGGTCAGTATAGATGGACTAATACAACAAGTCCCACACACAGCTAGAAGCCCAATATTTTTTCAGAGGTAGATGCAGAAAAAAATATATTCAGTTTGCAACCCGATGGAGGTCAGTATAGGTGGACTAATAGAACAAGTCCCACACACTGCTAGAAGGCCAAATATTTTTTCAGAGCTAGATGTAGAAAAAAATTAGATTCAGTTTGCAACCTGATGGAGGTCAGTATAGATGGACTAATAGAATGATGCTATGCCCAAAAGATTTTACTTCACTAAGTGCAGTAAAAAAATTGGTATTCTATACACAGGTGGTATATCTTGCAACACAGATAGGCTACTCCACTGACTAACACACTCTGCAATAGGCCAAAAAGGATTAGCTTTGCTAGATTCAGCCAAATGCTGTGAAAAAAACGTGCACAGCACTGGCACAGACCTGCCTGGCAAAAACTGATAGGAACTGATGTAACCTAGTCCTGAAAAGGACTCCAATTACAATTAGTCTTTACTCCCACAACCTATCTATTTAAGAGCACAGACCTGCCTGATAAAAGTCGTAGGAAATGCTGTAACCTAGTCCTTAAAAGGACTGCAATCACAACTATTCCCTACTCCCAAGCTATCTGTATATTTGTGCGAAAATTGGCTTGAAATTAACAAGGTATAGCGCACACAGCAACAGCGGTGCCGTCTAACACGCAGCTGCAGCAGTGAGAAAATGGTGGCGACGGGGAAAATGGCTTGGTCTTATAGGGCAAGGACATGTGACATACACTGCCAATGACACATGCCCTTGCTTGTGTGAAAAAAAGCACTTCGCTCTGTGTGTGCGCTGCTGATAGGCTGACAGATTGCACCTCCCCACTGTAAATGCGGGAAAGAGAAAAAAAAATGGAGATCTTCATTGTTCCTGCAGAGATCCATCCCCTGCCCCTCCCCCCACCCCGCTGTACACTCAAACTGCGTATTAACATTAATTTTCATCATTACTGAGAAAAAATCCAGTTATGATTTTGGTGCACGAACAGTTATCGAACATAACCTCGAACAGCCGAATTTTTCTCAAATTGTTCGTGTTCGCCGAACGGCTCGAACACCGCCCAAAACAGCTCGAATTTGAGATTGGCGAACAGTTCGAGTAGAACAACGCTCATCTCTATTAACGAGTACAGGATGAACTTTTCTAAATCAGAAGTTTTATCCACTTGCGCTAAAGACTGATGGAAATAACTCATCATACCGCCCACCTCTCAGGCTTATATACTGTATATAGATGGAGTATGTGTGATTTGTAGCTGTATTTCTATCAATGCAAAACTATTTTTTTATAATTAAAGTTAAAGCCCAAAACATAACAAAATACAGGTTCACCATTTTTTCCATTGTGTTAAATGCTGCATTAATAGTTCTCCTAAGTTTACTAACATAGGAGCAACTCTACAGAGAATTTTTCCAAACCTTGTAAACTCAGACTGAGCCAGTATGTAACGTCCAACAAACTTCATGTTTGCTGACATTTTATTTGAGAATCCCAAGTGCAGGCTGGCATACTCAAACAAGATGTCATTAGGAGACAGAGGCTACGGTCCTTCTGCAGCCTCTGTCCCCACCCTGATTCAAAGTGTCATCAATAATGTCTGATTCAGGAAATGGATTAGTCCCTGCTGTACTGAGCATGCTTCTTTTGGCAAATCCGATGTACACTCAGTAGGATCTTGTCACTATGCAATATTCTTTTTAATGCACAATGACAGTGCGCTCTCTCACCAGCTATAATCAGAAGTGCAGGCTGGCAAGAGAGCGCACTGTCATTGTGCATTGTAAGGAGATAATCTGGAGAGCAGGAAAAGCAGAGACCAATTCTGTCCTGAAACTGACATCGGTTTAAGGGATGGGGCTGGTCTCTGTATTTCCTATTTTCCAGATTATCTCCTTACATGGAGAACAATGCGATCGGCAGTCCAATATAGGATATCGATATCATTTGGCTGGTGCTTTCATATACATTAGACTGTCGGCAGAACGTGTTGATGTCGGCAGGTTCAGATGACATAAGTCTAAAGTGTATGTGGCCAGCTTAACACTCGATACCCTCACCAATCAGCTCCGGCACTAGCTGGGTGTAAGCAATGTATGGAGCTGCAAAGTGCACAGTGTAGCTGCTACCGAATACTGCACTTGAAAGTTCAGTACTTGGCAGCAGCTACTAAGCTGTATACGGAGTTGCCCTGTTCTGCTCCACACATTGCTTACATCCGGCAGATGCTGCTTGACAATCTTCAGGTCTATGGTGAGCATAATAGAGTTGTGAGTCGTGACTGACACTTCAGGTCTATGGCAGGCAATGGAGCTTCACTTATGACTACTTTTCTAATCTGTTTTGCAGGAAGTTCCTGAAAATTCACTGTCTGCAGACAGGACTCTGGGCAACTGGACGGTGTATTCCTATCATGTGTGAACCATTGCCCCTTATCCTTCGGGGAATGTACAACTGTACCCGTGGTGCGGAGGTGGACAGCAAGTGCACATTGCACTGCAGAACTTACACAGTATGAGACTTTCTCTACTACAATTCTGAGTTTATGTATGACTAAACCGTGTGTTCATGCTTTGGGTGCCAGTAATGCAAATGTACTTGTGCAGTGTATTAACATTTTAGCAAAATTAATCATTTGCATATGATAACGAATAATTCATTTAGCATGGTGCTGATTTTAATAAGCTTCTATCATTTTCCAACTCACATATGCTAATACAACACTTGATGATTATATTCTCTACCTCTATGCCACTAACATAGATACAACCACATGGCATCTCAGTGGCACATTGGCAGATACATGCTCTCACTACAAAGCGATTGTAAATTAAAGTTCAAGCATGAATACGCATATTATGCCATAAGACTGGTAATACAATTTTGGCTTTGAAGTTTTTTTTCCGTAAAGTTAAGTTTTTGCAACCAGGTATAAGATCTTCTGGGAGGTACAGTTGATCGGCGGGGGTGCCGGGTGTTGCACCCCTACCGATCAAACACTGATGACCTATCCCAAGTATAGGTCATCAATATTAAAGTCTAGGACAACCCCTTTAAATTTTGAATCAGGGCTTACAGACAAGTTAGACGAGAGAGAATTTACAAGGGACCTCCACCACTTAACGGTACCCCAGAAGGGTAATTTCTTACACTTTCTTCATGTTCGCTTGTATTTGACATAAATATATAATACCACGTGACACGTATAGCACTGCAGGGGCGGACATATCATTGGTGCAATCTGGGACCAAAAGGTAAGGGGACCCATTTTCACCTCCAAAGCAGGTGGAATTGGGCATTTTGATTAGCTATTGGATTGCAGAGGGACATATATTGTTCTTGCACCAGGACCCTCTTCTTTCTGTGTCCGCCAGTGTGGCACTACTATGTGCAGAATGTATGGCAGTATTATACAGTCACTATATGGCAGTATTATGTATTCACATTGCACGGTGGTATTATTTTAGGCAACATATGGCAATATTATGTGGGCAGAATTGTCACAGTTAAACATTGCCTTGAAATGACCTATTGTAGAATTTATAGCTTATAATTAGCGATGATGACTACTTTTGAACACAATCTACTGTACAATGGGTAATATTGTATATACTTTGCTTCTGTTATATTCGTTCTGTTATATTTGTAATTTTCAAACATTTTACTGGTTCTTTCTTAAAATCTAAATGCAATTTATCTGCACTTTATTTGTGATCGTAAGGTGCCCTTACACATTAGAGCAACAAGGTTCGAAGCTGCCAATATTGACAGAACAAGACAAGATCTAATGTATAGGGGGATCACCCAACAGATGATGTCAGGGAAGAAAAAGGATTGAATTTTAACATCCGATCAATTTATTCCCAGAGAAGATACTGTACGTTGCTGCTGGAGGTGCTTGGTAGCATCTTATTCCCTTTGTTGTAATCACATACATGCTCAGCCAAACTGACGATGCATATACAGTACAGACCAAAAGTTTGGACACACCTTCTCATTTAAAGATTTTTCTGTATTTTCATGACTTTGAAAATTGTACATTCACACTGAAGGCCTCAAAACTATGAATCAACACATGTGGAATTATATACTTAACAAAAAAGTGTGAAACAACTGAAAATATGTCTTAAATTCTAGGTTCTTCAAAGTAGCCACCTTTTGCTTTGATGACTGCTTTGCACATTCTTGGCATTCTCTTGATGAGCTTCAAGAGGTAGTCACTGGAAATGGTTTTCACTTCACAGGTGTGCCCTGTCAGGTTTAATAAGTGGGATTTCTTGCTTTATAAATGGGGTTGGGACTAAGTAAAGAAAAACGAGTGGCCATCATTACTTTAAGAAATGAAAGTCAATCAGTCCGAAAAATTGGGCAAACTTTGAAAGTGTCCCCAAGTGCAGTTGCAAAAACCATCAAGCGCTACAAAGAAACTGGCTCACATGAGGACCGCCCCAGGAAAGGAAGACCAAGAGTCACCTCTGCTTCTGAGGATAAGTTTATCCGAGTCACCAGCCTCAGAAATCACAGGTTAACAGCAGCTCAGATTAGAGACCAGGTCAATGCCACACAGAGTTCTAGCAGCAGACACATCTCTTCAACAACTGTTAAGAGGAGACTTTGTGCAGCAGGCCTTCACGGTAAAATAGCTGCTAGGAAACCACTGCTAAGGATAGGCAACAAGCAGAAGAGACTTGTTTGAGCTAAAAAACACAAGGAATGGACATTAGACCAGTGAAAATCTGTGCTTTGGTCTGATGAGTCCAAATTTGAGATCTTTGGTTCCAACCACCGTGTCTTTGTGCGAAGCAGAAAAGGTGAATGGATGGACTCTACATGCCTGGTTCCCACCGTGAAGCATGGAAGAGGAGGTGTGATGGTGTGGGGGTGCTTTGCTGGTGACACTATTGGGGATTTATTCAAAATTGAAGGCATACTGAACCAGCATGGCTACCACAGCATCTTGCAGCGACATGCTATTCTATCCGGTTTGCGTTTAGTTGGACCATCATTTATTTTTCAACAGGACAATGACCCCAAACACACCTCCAGGCTGTGTAAGGGCTATTTGACCAAGAGGGAGAGTGATGGGGTGCTACGCCAGATGACCTGGCCTCCACAGACACCAGACCTGAACCCAATCGAGATGGATTGGGGTGAGCTGGACCGCAGAGTGAAGGCAAAAGGGCCAACAAGTGCTAAGCATCTCTGGGAACTCCTTCAAGATTGTTGGAAGACCATTTCCGGTGACTACCTCTTGAAGCTCATCAAGAGAATGCCAAGAGTGTGCAAAGCAGTCATCAAAGCAAAAGGTGGCTACTTTGAAGAACCAAGAATATAAGACATATTTTCAGTTGTTTCACACTTTTTTGTTAAGTATATAATTCCACATGTGTTAATTCATAGTTTTGATGCCTTCAGTGTGAATGTACAATTTTCAAAGTCATGAAAATACAGAAAAATCTTTAAATGAGAAGGTGTGTCCAAACTTTTGGTCTGTACTGTACATGGGGGAAAACTGAGTAGTTGTAGGACGTACATTTGCTAAGTGTAAACTGTCCCCCGGCGGTAGTTGTGTGAGTGGTCTGCCATTTCCACGTCGGGGCCAGTTACAGAGAATTTTAGAATTTTGTGTTGTTGGGGTGTGTGAGTGACATTGTACCTGGATCTTCTGCTTCCATCGTTGGTTCTATTGCACTTAGTGCAGTCCCGCTCCCTTTAACTGTCTCATTCAATAAGCCAGGCAAGTCCTTAAAAACAATATCCATTTTATATTCGGCCAAAACGGTGAACAGGGGGTTACAGGTTACACCTTCTCCTTTTCCACTTTCCACCCAATACACTGGCAACAGGTACCATAGCAGGGGGCATAAGGTGATGTTTGATTTATCTGCGTTTCCTTAGGGGTAGGGTCCACGTGTAACGATATGATCCCGATACCCGGAGCCTTTAGCTAAGACAGTCTCAGGGGCCGCTCATTGAAACTAAGAAACTAAGCTCCCTGTTTCTAGTACTCACAGCAGGGAGCTACCTTTTCCTAAGGTCCCCCTCTTCCGCTGGACTGTATTTTTCTCAGACTTCTAAGCTCTTTTCTCCCTCTCCTTCTCTGGGGACGGCCTTGAGGTTAACTCTCCAGGAACACACACACACTGGCCATAAGGATAAAATACTTTTCTTTTTATATGCATACACTTTAAACCCAACAACACAGCAATTTTAACCCACTTGACACAACATCTTCTTGAGGGGGACAAGTCTCCTGCTCATCCTCTCACCTAAGCAGAAATACCTTTGATCAAATCTTGACCAAAATGTGCCTCTCGACTGCTACCTGCACTGCCCAAGTAACCAACTTTATCTGCAATCAAGGATACATTTGAAAAGGGTAGCTGCCAGGTAGTAGTGATGCCACTTGGCTAATATGGCAGCCACCTGGCACACTTAGAAGTCACTGATTTGTGTGTGTGCCAGGCGTGACTGTGTGCCATCTTCCTTGATCTTGCTATTATTTTTCTTTTGAGGGCATCTGTTAGATGATTTAACTTCAAGGGGTTTGTCTTCGGTCTTGTCTTAACAACATCTCCCGCATTTATTATTATTTTTTTTTTTATAAATTCAGCTTTTCAACATGTCGAGCAAAACTCAAACATGTTAATGATGTGTCATTTGGCACAACTCTCGGTTGGTTCAGTTAGTTATCACGATCTACAAGCGACTCAGTTTCATGAGTTGCTAAATTCAACTTGTCCCTATCTGTATGTGTCATGTAAGATTTATGGGATTTACAAGGGTCCTGCCTCACCTTGAAGTTCAGTGTCAGGTGTGTGTAGTGCGGCTCATCTATAATGTTATCCTTTTGCTGAGAAAACAGCTTAGCTATAATGCATTGACACCATAACCCCGAGCACGCAGCTAACTTAATATTCTTTGCTCTCTCGAGCAGTTTACGTTAAATAGGGACGAGTTCTATGGCCCCTGGGTTTTGCAATTCTGCAGGTGCGGAAAATAGAATAATACAAAACGTGTTATTTTCCCAAATTGCTCATCCAGCAAAAAAATATGACTTTTTTTTTTCTTATTTGGAGAAGGATACTTTGATCGAGTCTTCCATTGTACAGCATAATTTAAAAATAGCTGTGGCAAAAATGCAAGAGTGATATTTCGGTGCTGGGGTAATATAACTAATTTTGATTGTGTGCAGATATAGTCACATTTCATTTTAACAGTGAAACATAATTAACACCTAATTAAGTTGATTATCTGTGACAGTGATGAGAGTGCTGGAATAAATTTGTTTTTCACACCTTTGCTAGAAGTGCTTAGTTCACAATGTGCTGAACGAGATTTTTAATTGAACTTTGTGTCCCTTGTCTGCTTTAGAACGATCAGTCATTTAAATCTTTTAAATTGGATTACAAGAGGTACGGATTCACAAAGGGAAGTTTAGCGCACGATTCAGCATATGGACCTTCTTTTTTCTTTTTCCCAGCAACTTGCAAAAAAGCACTTTGACTTCAGATCTTATTTCCCTTATTCTTTCTTTAAAGCAGTGGTCAACCTTCTAATGACCTTCATGAATTGGCTGGCAGGAATGTATAACACTGCAACTTTAGCTAAAGGCATTGCAATACATTGCAGCTTCCCATCAGTATTTGTTCAATGTGTCAAAATATAGCCTTTACCAAAATGAATTGTTTTATTAGCACAAAGTATATTTGCGCAATACGCCCCAGAACGGTGAATCTAATCCCATCATGTGCGATATGCCCCAGATCGGTGTATCTAATCCCATCATGTGCGATATGCCCCAGATCGGTGTATGTAATCCCATCATGTGCGATATGCCCCAGAACGGTGTATCGAATTCCATCATGTGCGACACGCCCCAGATTGGTGAATCTAATACCATCATGTGCGATAAACCCCAGACCGGTGTATCTAATCCCATCATGCGATACACGACACTGAGCCTTGTATGTAGATACGTGTAGTTTATCATGTGCTGTAAATAATCCCAGTGTGTGTCACACTCCATGCATCTAACCCCAGTTTATGACACAGAGAGCAACACTAACTAACAGAATTGGTGCTGCCGGCTGCCCTTGGTGACACTGTACTTGTCAGTATCATTGGCAGTCGCCAACAAAAAATCTCTACACTGTGATCCTAATCTTCATTCTTTATTATCGTGCTGCAAACATCCAGAAGGGGAGGAAAGGAGTGATGTCACACACTTGTGAGCAGATCCCGCCCACGTTTACTGCAGTTGTAAAGTGATGTAGTTGTACACTAGGTTTTCATGGCAAATTTTAGCAGCTGCTCCCCCTAGTGTTTAAAAGTGGAAATACGAAACCTTTTTAAATTATTTTTCATATTTTACTTCATTAAAAACAAATGATAATATTTAAAAAAAAATCAAAACATTAATACTTTACATTATTTTAATTGTTGAATAAAATGTTTTTTGATGGCACTTTCCCTTTAAAGGGCTTGTACGGGACTTTAACACTGATGGCCTATCCAGGGGTGGATTAAGATTAGCAAGGGCCCCGGGCAGTTTAGAAGGCGCGGCCCCCCCTCCACACACCTGATGAATCACATGTCACATGATCCCCTGTGATAGATCATGTGATAGTTCACGTGAAATTAATTTGGCACAATATTAATTATAATAATTTTTTTTTAGGCTGTTTGCCCACTATGCATTTTTTAAGCGTTTCCGCAGCGGCAATTCCGCTGCAGAAACGCTTCGTAGAAGGTCTGCCATGTTCCCCAATGATAATCTGCATGTGCTGTGCACATGCTGCGGGAATTTCCGCTGCGGATTATCATTGCGGAAAAATCCGCAGCACTACCAATTATTTTGCGGAAGCGCGGCGTTTTTGCTGCCATTGACTTGCATTGGAACGCATGGATTCCGCATCACTGCATCTGTACATGTGGAATCCATGCATTTCAATGTGCGGATGGTACCCGGGTTTGGAGAAGAGGAGACTCTCCTCCGGACCCGGGTACCATAGAACCTGTAAAAAAAACGAATAAAATAAATATTATACTTACCTTCTGATGGCCCCCGGTGTCTTCATCCGATGCGTCCTGGCTTGCCGGCAGCTCGCGATGGTCTGAAAAGGACCTGACGTGACGTCATTTAGTCATGTGACGGGTCACGCGACCACTGACGTCGGCAGGCCATCAGAAGGTAAGTATATATTTATTTTTTATTTTTTACCATTCTTTTACGGTCACACTATATAAATCCATGCCATTTGCATGGATTTATATAGTGTGACCAAGTTGTCAAGCACTTTCCAAGTGATGCTAAAATCACTTGGAAAGCGCTTGTCAACCCGCATGCGGAAATGCATGTGAAGAACGCTTCACATCCGCATGTCCCTGGCTGGAAAAACGCATGTACAATCCACATGCGTTTTTTCTGCCAGGGAGATGCAGAAATGCTCAAAAAAAATCCGGAGCA
Source organism: Phyllobates terribilis (assembly GCF_046119375.1). Classification (NCBI taxonomy): domain Eukaryota; kingdom Metazoa; phylum Chordata; class Amphibia; order Anura; family Dendrobatidae; genus Phyllobates; species Phyllobates terribilis. Next base: position 140,304,609 of record NW_027362768.1, on the reverse strand, counting down.
TTTCTGCATCATGGGCACATAGCCTTACATTAATTGTATGACTCAATATTGAGCACATGTAGCCATCTATACACGGCAGGAGGCCGCACGGCACCATCTATACACAGCGGGAGGCCGCACGTAGCCATCTATACACAGCAGGAGGCCACACGGCGCCCCCCCCCAGAGACACGCAGTCACGCACACACAAACATATACAGACATATACATACACGCATAAACACATTTGAAACACAAAAATACATATAAACAGACATCACACAATGATATCTGCCTGCACACACACACACACCCACACTCACACACACACTCTCACACACACACTCTCACACACACACACACACTCTCACACACACACACACACACACTCTCACACACACACTTTCACCATCCTCCGGCTCGGCTCCTGTCCTCCTGCTCCTCTCCGGTGCAGCAGTGCAGGCCAGGCGTGCACTGCGTGACGTCACAGCTAGGAGACACGGCCGCGCACAGGGCCGTGTCTCTTAGCTGTGATGCGGCCGGGCCAGCACAGGGAAGTTAACAGCTGCAGTGCTGGCCCGGCCGAAGAAGAAGTAGCGGCCGTGCGCCGCTGCTGGGGGAGCGGTCCGGGGGCCCCCCGCCACTGTCTGCCGGTATATGCCACGGCGCCGCACATATACTGAGGGCAATCTGGCCATAGACACCCTGGAGCCCCGGGCCCCCTGGAGGCCTGGGGCCCCGGGCGGTAGCCCAGATTGCCCTCATTATAATCCGCCTATGAGCCTATCCTTAGGATAGGTCAACAATGTCTGATCGGTGGGGGTGCAACATCGTGCAGCTCTGGCGATCATCTGTTCCTGACTGCTCAGTTGTGGAATTGCACAGAACAGCTTCATCAACTGTAATAGCTGAGGCGTGGTACTGCACATCAGCCCACTATTCAAGTCAATAGGGGGTGACTGTGCAATACCTGTCTGCGGCCACTATTCCGTCAATAGAGTTGTGCTGTACTGCTCTGTAACTGAACAGTTCTGGCCAACAACGGGAACGGCTGAGCATCGGGGGTGTCGGGTGTCACACCTCCACCAAACAACCAAAATTTTTTTTTAGTAGGGAGCTATAAGGGTTAAAAATTGACCAGTGATTTCTCATTTTTACAACAAAATTAACAAAAAACATTTTTTTAGGGACCACATCGCATTTGAAGTGACTTTGAGAGGCCTTTATGACAGAAAATACCCAAAAGTGACACAATTCTAAAAATTGCACCACTCAAGGTGCTCAAAACCACATTCAAGAAGCTTATTAACCCTTCGGTTGCTTCACAGGAATTTTTGGAATGTGGAAGTAAAAAATGAACATTTATTTTTTTTTTACAAAAATGTTACTTTACACCCCAATTTTTTGTTTTTGCGAGGGTATCATTAAAAAAACGAACCCCAAAATTTGTTGTGCAATTTCTCCTGAGCACGCTGATACCCCATATGTGGGGGAAAACCACTGTTTGGGTGCACAGCAGGGTTCGGAAGGGAAGGAGTGCCATTTGACTTTTTGAATGTAAAAGTTGCTTGAATAATTAGCGGACGCCGTGTTGCGTTTGGGGAGCCCCTGATGTGCCTAAACAGTGGAAATCCCCCATAAGTGTCCCAATTTTGGAAACTAGACCCTCCAGAGAACTTATCTAGATGTGTGGTGAGCACCCTGAACCCCCAGATGCTTCACAGAAGTTTATAACATTGAGCCGTAAAAATAAAATTTTCACATTTTTCCAACAAAAATGTTTTTCAGCCACAAAAATTTTTGCATTTTCATAAGGGTAACAGGAGAAATTGCACCATGCAATTTGTTGTAAAATTTCTCCTGAGTAAGCCAATACCCCATATGTGGGGGAAAACCACTGTTTGGACACACGGCAGGGTTCGTAAGGGAAGGAGCGCCATTTGACTTTTTGAATGTAAAATTTGCTTGAATAATTAGCGGATGCCATGTTGTGTTTGGGGAGCCCCTGATGTGCCTAAACAGTGGAAACCCCCCCATAAGTGACCCCATTTTGGAAACTATACCCCCCAGGGAATGTATCTAGGTGTGTGGTAAGCACCCTGAACCCCTAGGTGCTTCACAGAAGTTTATAACATTGAGCTGCAACAATAAAATGTTCACATTGTTCCAACAAAAATCTTTTTCAGCCCAAAATGTTTGCATTTTCATTAGGGTAAAAGGAGAAATTGCACAATGCAATTTGTTGTGCAATTTCTCCTGAGTAAGCCGATACCCAATATGTGGGGGAAAACTACTGTTTGGGTGCACGGCAGGGTTCGGAAGGGATGGAGTGCCATTTGACTTTTTGAATGTAAAATTTGCTTGAATAATTAGCGGATGCCATGTTGCGTTTGGGGAGTCCCTGATGTGCCTAAACTGTTGGAAACCCCTCCCAACGGACTCCATTTTGGAAGCTACACCCCTCAAGGATTTTTTGGAAGTGCATTGAGGTGAAGGGTACATTGCTGGAAAAGGAAAAAAAAAAAAAAAAACTCTTTAAATCTCTTAGTTTGCGAGTGTGAACGAGCTGCGTGTGTCCGGAGCGTAAGTGCGAACGAAAGTAAGTGTGTGACTTGTTTTTCAGTGAAGAGGTATTGGGAATCCTGCAGAAAATACCTGTGTGAATTGCGGTGAGTGCTGCATTGTGACCTGCTGAGTGCTTTTATACCTGTTTAGATTTATTGGGCTTTTTAAAACCTATTTTCTCACTACAGTTTTAGTTTCTTAGTTTACTACCTGTGTATTTAAGGGTTAACTACATTGCACTAAAATCCTGAGGTGTAGATTTACTCACAAGGGGTTAATTAAGGGGAAGGGGTCATAATTAAGGGTTTATAAGGGGCAGCTGGTTGGGCATCAAGTCCTTTGGAAGTGCATTGAGGTGAAGGGTACATTGCTGGAAAAGGAAAAAAAAAAAAAAACTCTTTAAATCTCTTAGTTTGCGAGTGTGAATGAGCTGCGTGTGTCCGGAGCGTAAGTGCGAACGAAAGTAAGTGTGTGACTTGTTTTTCAGTGACTTTAGATTCAGGGAGTTTGGAAGGGAGGATTTAGGACTGAATTGCTGACTGTATTTCATTCTTTCTTTACTTAACTTTTTACTTAATTAATCCACCTGACCTACTTATCTGATTCCCCCGTCCATACTTGATACTTAATTGATCCCCCGTCCATACTTAACTGATCCCCCGCCGATATCTAATTGATACACTTGCACATCCCTAATTGATCCCCGTCCATACACCTATATATAAATAATTGTGTTTTGTACTTGTATATATATACTGACTGTATCCCCATATTTAGAATGACGTCCATGTTGGCCGGAGCCGTGCAGTGTACATCTTGCGCAATGTATGCATTCCGTGAGCAACCGCTCGAGGATCCATACTGCTGCAAGAGATGTGAGCATATCGTGCACTTGGAAGCCCAAATTCTGGATCTAAGTGCTCAGATAGCGATACTGAGGAGCATCGACAACATGGAACGGAGTTTGCTGCTCACCGAGCAGACACTCAATGGGTCAATACTGGGGGTGGAGCATAGAGGGGAAGTGCAGGCTGAACAGGTAGGGAGCTGGATAACAGTTAGGAGGGATAGAGGGAAGTATAGGAAGGCTGGTTCAGAACCGGCATTATTGGAGCACGACAGATCCTCTGACCGCCGGGGGAGTGTATGCTCCAGTAATGAGGGGGAGGGGGGAAGTGTAGGGCTGGAAAGACAGGTTCTGGTAGTGGGTGACTCTATTATTAGGGGGACAGACAGGGAAATCTGTCACAAAGACCGGGATTGCCGAACGGTGTGCTGCCTCCCTGGCGCTCGAGTCCAGCACATCGCGGATCGGGTTGACAAGTTACTGGGTGGGGCTGGCGAAGACCCAGCGGTCATGGTCCACATCGGCACCAATGACAAAGTGAGTGGTAGATGGAGGGTCCTTAAAAATGATTTCAGGGACCTAGGTAGGAAGCTTAGGGCAAGGACCTCCAAGGTAGTTTTCTCAGAAATACTACCAATCCCGCGAGCCACACAGGAGCGCCAACAGGAAGTTAGGGAGGTGAATAAGTGGCTAAAGAGTTGGTGCAAGGAAGAAGGGTTTGGGTTCATGGAGAACTGGGCCGACTTCGCGGTCGGCTACAGGCTCTACCGTAGGGACGGGCTGCACCTCAATGGGGAGGGTGCAGTGGTGCTGGGGAAGAAGATGGCTAATAGGTTGGAGGAGTTTTTAAACTAGAGACGGGGGGGGGGAAACCAAGGAAATAGGTGGGATGTGAGGCAAGCAAGGGGGAAGGGGAGAAGTGAATATAATGAGGGTGGAGAGGGGGTGGGGATAGTACAGTTAGATCGTTAGAGAAGAATAGGATGCTAAATAACCCCAAAGTTTTATCTTGCATGCTGACCAACGCAAGAAGCCTGACCAATAAGGCGGATTAGCTGCGGGAGCTTATATCGGAGGAGAGGTATGACATCGTAGGTATAACAGAGACTTGGCTAGACGATAGCTACGACTGGGCGGTAAATTTATTAGATTATAGTTTATTTAGAAGGGACAGGAAACAGGGGAAAGGCGGAGGAGTCTGCTTATATGTAAAGTCATGTCTAAAACCCAGACTAAGGGAAGATATAGGAGAGGGAGAAGAGGGGGTCGAGTCCATGTGGGTAGAGATAGAGGGGGCAAAAAATAATAATAAAATATTACTGGGGGTCTGCTATAAGCCACCAAATATAACAGAGGAGAATGAGAATCTGCTATTAGGACAAATAGACAAAGTAGCAAAACATAATGAAGTGATTGTAATGGGGGATTTCAACTACCCGGATATTGACTGGGAAACAGAAACTTGTAGATCTCAGAAAGGAAAAAGGTTCTTGACAAATATTAAGGATAATTATCTCTCCCAAATAGTGCAGGAACCAACGAGAGGGAAGGCCGTGTTGGACTTAATATTGACTAATAGGCCTGATAGAATAACTGAGGTACAGATAGGGGGGCACCTAGGTAATAGCGACCATAATATTATCGACTTCAAAATGCCCTTCAGTAGGGTTATCAATAAGGGAACAACAAAAACATTAAACTTTAGGAGGGCGAAGTTTGATCAGCTGATAGAAAACCTTCAACTTATTGACTGGGACAAAGTGCTTAATCAATGGAATACGAATAGTAAATGGGAAACCTTCAAAAGAATTCTGAATACTCAGTGTGAGAGGTATATACCGTATGGGAATAAAAGGGCCAGAAATAAGAGGAAACCAATATGGTTGAACAAGAACGTAAAAGGGGCGTTAAATAGCAAAAAAAAGGCATTCAAGAGATTAAAACAGGAAAACAGTAGAGATGAGCGTTGTTCTACTCGAACTGTTCGCCAATCTCAAATTCGAGCTGTTTTGGGCGGTGTTCGAGCCGTTCGGCGAACACGAACAATTTGAGAAAAATTCAGCTGTTCGAGGTTATGTTCAATAACTGTTCGTGCACCAAAATCATAACTGGATTTTTTCTCAGTAATGATGAAAATTAATGTTAATACGCAGTTTGAGTGTACAGCGGGGTGGGGGGAGGGGTGGGGGGAGGGGCAGGGGATGGATCTCTGCAGGAACAATGAAGATCTCCATTTTTTTTTCTCTTTCCCGCATTTGCAGTGGGGAGGTGCAATCTGTCAGCCTATCAGCAGCGCACACACGGAGCGAAGTGCTTTTTTCACACAAGCAAGGGCATGTGTCATTGGCAGTGTATGTCACATGTCCTTGCCCTATAAGACCAAGCCATTTTCCCCGTCGCCACCATTTTCTCACTGCTGCAGCTGCGTGTTAGACGGCACCGCTGTTGCTGTGTGCGCTATACCTTGTTAATTTCAAGCCAATTTTCACACAAATATACAGATAGCTTGGGAGTAGGGAATAGTTGTGATTGCAGTCCTTTTAAGGACTAGGTTACAGCATTTCCTACGACTTTTATCAGGGAGGTCTGTGCTCTTAAATAGATAGGTTGTGGGAGTAAAGACTAATTGTAATTGGAGTCCTTTTCAGGACTAGGTTACATGAGTTCCTATCAGTTTTTGCCAGGCAGGTCTGTGCCAGTGCTGTGCAAGTTTTTTTCACAGCATTTGGCTGAATCTAGCAAAGCTAATCCTTTTTGGCCTATTGCAGAGTGTGTTAGTCAGTGGAGTAGCCTATCTGTGTTGCAAGATATAACACCTGTGTATAGAATACCAATTTTTTTACTGCACCTAGTGAAGTAAAATCTTTTGGGCATAGCATCATTCTATTAGTCCATCTATACTGACCTCCATCAGGTTGCAAACTGAATATAATTTTTTTATGCATCTAGCTCTGAAAAAATATTTGGGCTTCTAGCAGTGTGTGGGACTTGGTCTATTAGTCCATCTATACTGACCTCCATCAGGTTGCAAATTAAAAATAATTTTTTTCTTCATTTAGCTCTGAAAAAATATTTGGGCTTCTAGCAGTGTGTGGGACTTGTTCTATTAGTCCTTCTATACTGACCTCCAGCAGGTTGCAAATTGAATATAATTTTTTTCTGCATCTAGCTCTGAAAAAATATTTGGGCTTCTAGCAGTGTGTGGGACTTGGTCTATTAGTCCATCTATACTGACCTCCATCAGGTTGCAAATTAAAAATATTTTTTTTCTGCATCTAGCTCTGAAAAAATATTTGGGCTTCTAGCAGTGTGTGGGACTTGGTCTATTAGTCCATCTATACTGACCTCCATCAGGTTGCAAATTAAAAATAATTTTTTTCTGCATCTAGCTCTGAAAAAATATTTGGGCTTCTAGCAGTGTGTGGGACTTGGTCTATTAGTCCATCTATACTGACCTCCATCAGGTTGCAAATTAAAAATAATTTTTTTCTTCATTTAGCTCTGAAAAAATATTTGGGCTTCTAGCAGTGTGTGGGACTTGTTCTATTAGTCCTTCTATACTGACCTCCAGCAGGTTGCAAATTGAATATAATTTTTTTCTGCATCTAGCTCTGAAAAAATAGTTGGGCTTCTAGCGGTGTGTGGGACTTGGTCTATTAGTCCATCTATACTGACCTCCATCAGGTTGCAAATTAAAAATAATTTTTTTCTGCATCTAGCTCTGAAAAAATATTTGGGCTTCTAGCAGTGTGTGGGACTTGGTCTATTAGTTCATCTATACTGACCTCCATCAGGTTGCAAATTAAAAATAATTTTTTTCTGCATCTAGCTCTGAAAAAATATTTGGGCTTCTAGAGGTGTGTGGGACTTGGTCTATTAGTCCATCTATACTGACCTCCATCAGGTTGCAAATTAAAAATAATTTTTTTCTGCATCTAGCTCTGAAAAAATAGTTGGGCTTCTAGCAGTGTGTGGGACTTGGTCTATTAGTCCATCTATACTGAACTCCATCAGGTTGCAAATTAAAAATAATTTTTTTCTGCATCTAGCTCTGAAAAAATATTTGGGCTTCTAGCGGTGTGTGGGACTTGGTCTATTAGTCCATCTATACTGACCTCCATCAGGTTGCAAATTAAAAATATTTTTTTTCTGCATCTAGCTCTGAAAAAATATTTGGGCTTCTAGCAGTGTGTGGGACTTGGTCTATTAGTCCATCTATACTGACCTCCATCAGGTTGCAAATTAAAAATAATTTTTTTCTTCATTTAGCTCTGAAAAAATATTTGGGCTTCTAGCAGTGTGTGGGACTTGTTCTATTAGTCCTTCTATACTGACCTCCAGCAGGTTGCAAATTGAATATAATTTTTTTCTGCATCTAGCTCTGAAAAAATAGTTGGGCTTCTAGCGGTGTGTGGGACTTGGTCTATTAGTCCATCTATACTGACCTCCATCAGGTTGCAAATTAAAAATAATTTTTTTCTGCATCTAGCTCTGAAAAAATATTTGGGCTTCTAGCAGTGTGTGGGACTTGGTCTATTAGTCCATCTATACTGACCTCCATCAGGTTGCAAATTAAAAATAATTTTTATCTGCATCTACAGTACCTCTGAAAAAATATTTGGGCTTCTAGCAGTGTGTGGGACTATTTGTATTAGTCCATCTATACTGACCTCCATCAGGTTGCAAATTCAAAATAATTTTTTTCTGCATCTAACCCAGCCAATAGTTTTGGCCTAATACCACAGTTTGGCCACTCAGCTCTGCTCGGTTACCATCCATTGTTTTTTTGTGCAAACAACTCCAGAGTTGTGAATTAGTTAACCACCAAAATGAGTGGAAAAAGGCCTGCTGCTGGTGGAAAGGGGAATAGGCGTGTTGGGAAGGGGAAAAAAGGTTGTGTCCGTGGGGTAGGTGTTAAAGCAACTGTAACATCTGCAGAAGAAAGACCATCTTCCAGCCAAACTAAAATGTCTACTTCTTTTAGCGGACAATGTGATAAGATCCCTTTCTTACGGCCACGCCAATCGCTACAAATTCCAGATGAGGCACAAAAACAGCAGGTGCTTCAACGGATATCAAGTGCTCCTTTAAGTGGGCTCTCCTCCACATCAACTTCAACATCACAAATACTCCAGTCCTCAAAGGTGTCACCCAAATCGCACTTGCTTCCTCACAGCTCCCAAATCTCCAGCTGCCCGTCTGAGTATGAGGTAGAACAGATGGTTGAGTCTGCAGAGCTGTTTACTCATACTATAGCCTGGGAATCAGAGGTCGACTCCAGCGCTTCTGTGAATCCAGACGAGGAAATGATCTGCACTGATGCCCAGAATCTTTATGAGTCGGATCCAGGACCAGACGCAGAAGGTTCTGACCATAATGTAGACCCTCATTCCCAAACTGTAACTCCTGTTGGTGGAGACAATGAGGAAGATGATGATAAGACTCAAATACCTGATTGGAGCGACAACTTTAGTTTTTTGTCAGGGCAGGAACAGGTTGGCGCTGAGGACGACGGGTGTGATAACGCACAGGGTGATGATGATGAGGTCGGAGATCCCACTTACTGTCAACCCACAGTCAGCCAAGAGATGAGGTCAGCAGAGGAGGTGGAGGAAGATGCTAGTGACGACGAGGTCAGGTTGCGCCTTCCTGGACAGAGACGTAGTACTGGAAGCACGTCAACAACTGCATCCTCAAACACAACTCTGCCTCTCACCACAAGTCGTGGTGGCTCTTCAGGTCGCATGGGTGCTAAGCCTTGCATAGCCTGGGCATTTTTTCAGATCGATAAAGATGACCCAACTCGTGTTATCTGTAACATTTGTCAGCAAAAGCTAAGTAGAGGCCAAAAAATACATAGTTTGAGTACTTCATGCATGAACCGGCACATGGACATGAAGCATAAGTTGCAGTGGGAAGCTCAGTGTGCTACAACGCGGCCTAGCCGGCCGGGCCAATCACCGTCTGCCATATCTTGTGCATCCGCGGCCTCTTCATCCTCTGTGACTGGGGGGACAGCAGTCACACCTGTTTTGGGGCGCAGACCTGCCACCTCTTTACCCGCAACAGCCAGCGTGATTGGCAGGTCATCATTTTCTTTGGAGGTGGTAACACCAGCTGGTGTTGAGCGCTGTCCGACATCGATAGCACCACCTTTGGATCAAGGCAACCTAACATGTCCGCCTGCATCTTCCTCACAGACCGGCAGTTTGCCGGGGACACCCTTATCAACCCCGTCTAAGCACAATAGCCAGCCCTCGGTCCCTCAGATGTGGACAAGTAAAAGACCATTTCCTCCTAGCCATGAGAAAGCTAAGAGGTTGAATTTCACCATCTGCAAGCTCTTGGCTACAGAAATGCTGCCTTTCCGCCTGGTGGACACAAAGGATTTTCGAGACCTTATGTCCGTCGCAGTGCCCCAGTACCAGATGCCCAGTCGGCACTACTTCTCAAAGAAAGGTGTGCCTGCGCTCCACCAGCATGTCGCACACAACATCACCGCTTCTTTGAGAAACTCTGTGTGTGACAGGGTGCATTTCACCACAGACACTTGGACGAGTAGGCATGGACAGGGGCGTTACATGTCGCTGACTGGGCACTGGGTAACTATGGTGACAGCAGGACAAGGGGCTGCTGTCCAAGTCTTGCCGTCCCCACGAGTTGTGCGTCAATCCTCTTTATGTCAAAGTTCCTCCACTGCTTCTGCCTCCTCAACCTCCTCTCGGTCTTCCACCTGCACCCAAAGCCTGTCTGGTCATGCCACAAGCTTTCTAACTGCGCAGAAGGGATCCTGCACACCTCCTTACTATGCTGGCAGTAGGGCTCAACGTCATCAGGCGGTTTTTACATTGAAATGTCTGGGAAATGTGAGTCACACAGCTGAGGAGTTGTGGTCAGCTCTGGAGAACCAATTTCATGAATGGTTGTCTCCACTGGACCTGAAACCAGGGAAGGCCGTGTGCGACAATGCTGCAAACCTGGGTGCGGCCCTTCGCCGGGGCAATGTCACAAACGTGCCTTGTATGGCTCACGTGTTGAACCTGGTTGTCCAGCAATTTTTAGCCCACTATCCCAGACTAGATGGCCTTCTGCAGAGGGCACGGTCGCTGTGTGCTCACTTCCGCCGTTCGCATCCCGCAGCTCAGCGACTTACATCTCTACAGAAGTCGTTGGGCCTGCCACTTCACTGGCTAAAATGCGATGTGCCTACCCGGTGGAATTCAACTCTGCACATGTTGCAGCGACTGTGGCAGCACCGACAAGCCCTGGTGCAATACGTTCTGACGTATAGCCTGGGCCAACGAGATTCAGAGGTGGGGCAAATCACGCTGGAGGAGTGGTCTCAGATCAGGGACCTATGCACCCTTCTGCACAGTTTTGAAATGGCGACGAAGATGTTTAGTGCTGACGATGCCATTATCAGCATGACTATTCCGGTGATTTACATGCTGGAGCACATGTTAAACAGAATTCGGAGTCAGGTGGTGGCACAAGAGGAGGTGGAGGAAGTAGAGGAGGAGGAGTTGTATGCGGAAGGGCTAACATCTGCAAGGTCCAGACGGTCGGCAGCACCAAGGCGGCAGGCATGTGAGGGTGGGGGAGATGGTTTTACCAGGGCGCATGGTAGCAGCCAAACTAGTGAGGAAGGTGCAGGAGCCCAGGAAGAAGTGGAGGACGAACTGATGGAAGACTCATCAGATGAGGGAGACCTTGATCACATTTCTGTTGTGCGAGGTTGGGGGGAGAGGACAGAGGAAGGAAGCATGATTGTTACCTCGCCACCAACACAACAGGGACTTGGTGCTCCTGGATGCGCAACACACATGAGTGCCTTCTTGCTGCACTACCTGCAACATGACCCTCGAATTGTGAGAATTAGAAATAATCCTGACTACTGGGTTGCCACACTGTTAGATCCCCGGTACAAAAGTAAATTTGCAGAAATTATTCCTGCCATAGAAAGGGATGCACGCATGCAGGAGTATCAGCAGAGACTGTTGCAGAATCTTACATGTGCTTTTCCACAAAATACCAGTGGTGCACGTAGTGAATCTCACAGTTCCAACTTGCCAACCGTGGGACCGTCAAGTGTTCAGCACTCAAACCGTAACAGAACCACAGTATCTGCTGGTAACATCAATTTTGCGGAATCATTTCACCACTTTTTTAGCCCATCCTTTGCAAGGCCACAGGAGACAAGAAGTCTGACACATAGTCAACGCCTAGAGACGATGGTACAGGAGTATCTCCAAGTAAACATTGAAGCCACGACTGTGTCACTGGACCCTTGCTCTTTTTGGGCTTCCAATCTGGATAAATGGCCGGAGCTAGCCACTTACGCCTTGGAGATCTTGTCAAGCCCCGCAGCCAGCGTTCTGTCTGAACGTGTGTTCAGCGCTGCTGGTGGTGTGCTGACAGATAAGCGCACGCGGCTCTCCACTGATAATGTAGACAGACTCACGTTCATAAAGATGAACAAATCATGGATCCGAAACGACTTTTCTACCCCTGTGTCATCCTGGGGAGAGTAAAAGCTTGATGATTGGTTAAAATCACCCTACCAACCGTTTTAAGCTTTCAAATTACTAATCATGTTTATCTGTATCTTGACTGGAAAATAATTTGGGCTTTGTAGCAGTGTGCAGCACTGATCCTATTAGGCCATCTATACTAAAGCTTCACCAGATTTAAAATTAAAAATAATTTTTAGCTGCATCTAGCCCGGAAAATAATTTTGGGGCTCCGAGATGCGCAAGGCACATAAGTGCCTTCTTGCTGCACTACCTGCAGCATGACCCTCATATTGTCAGAATTCGAAGTAATCATGACTACTGGGTTGCCACACTCTTAGATCCCACAAACTTTTCGATCAACCTTTTCATTTTAATAAAGACCAAAAAAATGGTCATTTTTGAAATTATAAGCATTAGCAGGTTGTTAGAAACTGAAATCAAACAGTTTTCAACTCAAAACTTTATTCTAGGTGATGTTACATTTTCACATAGGACCCCTTGTTCGAAAGGAGCTTCTGAACTCTCTCGTCCATTGAATTTGTCAGGTTTTGGATGGTTTCTGCTTCAATTGTTTTGCATGAGGACAGAATACCCTCCCAGAGCTGTTGCTTAGATGTGAACTGCCTCCCGCCATCATAGACACTCCTTTTAATGATGCTCCAAAGGTTCTGAATGGGGTAGAGGTCAGGGGAGCATGAGGGTCACACCATAAGTTTGTCCCCTTTTATGCCCATATCAGCCAGAGATGCAGATGTTTTATGTGCAGCATGAGATGGTGCATTATCATGCAGAAAAATGATCTTGCTGTGAAATACACGGTTCTTCTTCTTGAACCATTGCAGGAAGTGCTGTTTGAGAAAATCCACATACATTATGGAGTTCATCTTTAGCGCCTTCAGGGATCCTAAAGGGGCCGACAATCTCTCTCCCCATGATTCCAGCCCAAAACATTACTCCACCTCCTCCTTGTTGGCGCTGTAGCCGTGTTTGCGTGGGGTGTCCATCAACCAGCCATCCTCCACTCCATCCATCTGGACCATCGAGCGCTGCACGGCACTCATCCGTGAACAAAACAGTTTTGAAATCAGTCTTCATGTAATGTTTGGCCCACTGGAGCCGTTTCTGCTTGTGTGAAGTGGATAGAGGAGGTCGACAGGATGGCGCATGCACAGCTGCAAACCTCTGAAGGACCCTGCATCTTGTTGCTCGGGGGACGTTGGAGGCACAAGCAGCTTCAAAAACTTGTCTGCTGCTATGACAAGGCTTTTTTGCCGCTGCTCTTTCAACCTGACGTAATTGCCTGTAGGAAAGAGTCCTCAATTTGCCCTTATCAGCACGCACACGTGTGTACTGTGAATCAGCTACATACTTCTTGATTGCCAAGACACTTCATCCTGATCATCGCACAATGTTGATTGTAGTCATGCCTTGACCTAAACACTCCACAATTTGTTGCTTCTCAGCAGCCGACACATCCTTTTTCTTTCCCATTTTGGCAGAAAATGTAGGCTGCTTAATAATGTGAGAGAGCCTTCTTAAGTAGTCTTGCCTTTCATTGGACACACCTGCCAAACTAATTAGCACAGGTGTCTGCAATTGCTTACAGTGATATAAAGAGCCCTGACACACATCACCATCAATGAGTTTAACTGACAAACAAACAAATTCTTCCCTTATCACTCCTAAACACTTTTTGTATAATAATTTGGAACGCAGTGTACATGTGCTTTTCCACAAAACACCAGTGGTTCACGTAGTGAATCTTACAGTTCTAACTTGCCAACCGTGGTCTGTATGGAGTTGTTCAATAAAGGGCCCAAAATTAAGATAACATAGATGGGAGAGGTCTCTATGAATAGGAATTCCTAAGTATTTGATACCCTGTGAGGGCCAGGCAAAGGGAAAGTTGGACTGGATGGAATCCTATATGGATTTGGGGAGGGAGACATCGAGGGCCTCAGACTTCGCTGCATTGATTTTAAAATTTTACCATGTAACAAAGTGATCTATTTCAGCCATAACAGCATGGAAGGATATATGTGATTGAGTGATATATACTAGGACATCATCAGCAAATAGAGAGCACTTGTACTCGGTGCCTCCCACCTCAATCCACCTAATATTGGGGTTATGGCGAATTGATGAGAGCAGGTGCTCCGTCACTAGGATGTATAAGAGAGGGGACAGAGGACATCACTGCCTTATCCCATTGGTGATTGTGAAAGGTGATGAAAATGTTCTGACGCACCCCCTGGGCCCTGGGACACCCGGAGCCGGACCCTTTTTGGTGGATGCTGGTGGTTGTAGTCTTCGTGGCGGCGACCCAGTTCCGTGGCTCAGGGCGGTCAAACCAGTGGCGGAACTATTTATGTGGTTTTCATGTTTAAATGTCCGACTACGCCACCCGTGGATTGCGGTCAGAGTGAACCGCCGCTACAGGGCAGACCACTGAGGCTGGTGTTGTGGGTGCAGCAGAGCGTAGCATAACTCCCCACGGGAGGAGTATAGCCTCAGGGCAGTGTATGCGGAGGATGGGGGTGATGGTGCAGGGCAGCAGCAGTAACGACACGGAGTCAGTGATGCAGTTCAGGGCCTTTACTCACAGTTCTTATTATCCAGACCACGTCTGCAGGTAAGGGCTGCCCACGTCGTACTGTGCTCACCAGGTGAGGGGCTCAGACAACTCCCAGATAACTTTGGAGCACTTCACAGGACCCCCTTTGTGTGTCCTTTGTCTGTCCTTTCTTACCAACACTTCTGTCCGGCTGCCTCGGGCCTCCTCTTGGTAAACTTGGCGCCAGTTTCCCTGACCCTATGTGGTGCCTTCCTAGCGGGTGTAGCGAGGGGTTGCGCCGCATAAAATGTCAGAGCCTCCGGTTTCTAGCTGAGGGTCATTTCCTGCCTCCACTAGTTCGGGGACCGGTCTCCCCCTTTGGCCTGACCCCTCCACGCAGGTGGATTCGGGCGTGCGGTGGCGACTCGCCCTTCCGCACCCCTGGGATCCCTTCATTCATCGTTCCTGGAGCCTTCTCCGCTCCTCTTCCTTCCTTCTCCCTCTTCCAGGCCTGGGCCTCTGTTACTAGGCCCGCCTCCGGAGCAGAGCTCATGCAGAGCCCCTGCTCCCTGCCACTTCTGCTCAGACTTCTCTGCACTGAACTAAGATGGTGCCCACCTTTTATACTCCCTTCTCAATGCACCCAGGAACTGCTTCCTCCCTGCTCCTGCACTACAGGGTTCCCCTTCCTCAGTGTTCCCTCCCCCCACTCCAGCCAGGGACAGGGACTGTCGTGCCCATCTCAGGGGCATATTGGTCGCCCTGCCCCACGGCAATGTGGTGTAATGCATGCAGGTGTCGGGTCCTGATCCACACTCCATCCTTACCTGAGAGTGAGATATGACACCTCTGGGTGAGGTGCAATACGTCTGTAGCAACCGAGCCCTCAGGGTGCTACAGTTCCATTTATCTTCAGCCTAGGTGACGTATTGCGATACAGGGCCGTGATTTTGGCTATAAAAGGGTCCCCTAGACCCCTACCCCAAGCTTTTTAAGAGAATCATATATGGCGTGCCAGGAGACTCTATGGAATGCTTTCTCAGCATCCAACGAGAGTATCTAATTACAAATTTTTAACTGCATCTAGCCCAGGAAATACTTTGTGCCTAGTAGCAGTGTCTGCTAGTGAGCGGATTATCCCGGCTGTTAAGCAAGCTGCACCACCTGTAGTTTAGACACTTAATTTTTTCAAAGGAAATGCTTCGGGACCATGGGATACTTAGTGAAGAGCATCAGGAGGCACCCCAAGGCATAGGGGCTGGGACTGGCAGTAGGATGCCTTGCGGTGGACAGCCGAGCTCGATCCTTATAAAAGCTTTTTAACTGCAGCAGCTTTAGTGGACGCTACTGGAGCTGGAATTACCGCGGCTGCTGGCATGAGACTTGCCCTCCAATAGATCCTTGTAAATGGATTTAAAGTGTATTCATTCAAATTAGAGAGACAATTTAAATTAAAAAGCTTAGAGCTGCCTCCACCACAGGGGGGCTCGCTCGACCCACCAGCGGACAGGCACCAGTATTGGGAGAGGGGGGCTGGCCGTCAGGGTTCACCGCGGCTCTGGCACAAACCCGGCGACACGGAGGTGGCACGGGCAGGAGCGGACTGGCCGTGTCGGCTTCTCACTTTTTGGATTTTAGAAGGGCATAACATGCCTATATCTGTGTCTCCCCCTCCTTTTACTCCTCCACCTCTTTTATTTTCGCATGACTATATGTACTTGTCACTTTTCCATGTGTTAGTTATGTCTTCTGAGCAGTTTGTCAGCTTTTGGACACCTTTGAAGGTGTTTTCTATGTGTTTCTATGTGTTTTTGTTTGCCTGCCATTGGTTTTAACGGTGTTCGAAGGTGTTCGACGAACAGTTCGACAAACAGTTCGGCGAACACACGGGTGTTCGACGAACCGAACCGAACTCGAACACTACGGGGGTGGCTCAACACTAGAAAACAGTAAGGAGGCACTAATGTGTTACAAGGAAAACGTTATTGTTTATACCTTGTTATGTTTACAAAAGTATGTTTAGTCCCGGAGTACTAAATTTCACTAGGGGGGAATGTGGCACCCCAGGGGTCTGGTTTCCACAGTAATAGCAATATTATGTCTGAGAGCAGGTGGGAGGTTTCCTGGTCAGACATCCTATGCATGCCACACCTCCTGCCCAGTCCTGGGAGGGGAAGAACTTCCCCTATATAAAGCTGGGGCTGAGGCAGGGTTAGAGAGAAAAGAGTAGAGAGAGAAGAGGAGAAGCAGCTATAGGAAAGAGAGATCAGGAGCTCTGGGGAAGTCGTGCTAAAAGGAATCAGGGGCTGGCAGCTGTAGAGCTCGCCCTGATTGAAGAGTTACCACCGGACCCGGAGTCCGAGGCTGTGGGGACTAATCCTTACCCAGCAGCAGAAACCGACCGGCAGGGGATTTCAGGTCCTCTGGCCAAGAAACCCGAAGGCACGGTCACACGCGTGGGACCAGCACCGCCGTCGTGGAGCGGAAGCCACTAGAAGGCCCCGAGTCACCGGTCATACGGGTGAGCACCACACGGTACACTCAGGGACGTGGGCTACTTTTACCCGCCTCTAGCAAGGTAGCCAGAAGAGTACAATTAGTTGGGGAGGCCTACAACTCCGCCTGGCCAGGGGAAATCCCATCTGCTCAAAGACTGACCAGTCCCCGATCGCTAGCCAGTACTCCGGGAGGGTCTATCTTTATCACCAGTAAAGACCCTGAACTACACCGCATCGTCTCTGAGTGGTTCCTGCTACCCCCATCATCCACGTCGGCTGCCCTGAGGCCATACCCCTCCCGTTGGGGGTTATACCATCTACGCTGCACAATCGTACTACCGGCCTCAGCGGTCTGCCCTGCAGCGGCAGCTCCATAGCTGCATTCAACGGGTGGCGTAGTCGTCCAACATCTACTGCTAATACTCAGCCACACAGTTTGACTCCCTGGGCACGGACCGGGTCACCGCCACGAGACTACTACCCCCAACAGGCCCGGCTCCGGGTAGTCCCCGCGTGTGCAACGCTACACCAAGTAGGCCCAGGGGCGCGTCAACTTTGGCGTAGTCGGAAGGATCTCGTGCCCGCAACCACCGGGTACTGCGTGCCTGAAAAAGACTGTTCAAACTTACCAGTGGTGAAGATTCCCGCCATCCGTGGAGGTTTCCCGCCATCCGGCGCCATCTTCTACCTTCTTCCCGCCATCCGCGAAGTTTTCCCGCCATCCGGCGCCATCTTCTGCCTTCTTCCCGCCTTCCGTGGAGTTTTCCCGCCGTTGGACGCCATCTTGAGGACGCCGCGCGGGAAGAAGAGGGGCGTGGACTCCGAAAGCGCGCGAGAACTGAAGCCCCGCCTCACGTCCGGACGTTGCGTAAGGTCCTGGAAGGAGCCCAGCAGACGCCGACATCACAGGAGCGCGACGGAAGGTCCTCGACCCTGACGATCCACTGCGGAGCCGCGGCCTACGGAAGAGGATCATCGCAAGGTAGGCCACAGTCCACTAGGGGGGGGAGAAAGATGTCGGGAACGGAGGAGAGCTTCACTGCCTCAACCCCCGCCAGCGCCACCGCTGCTGCAGTCATGCCTTTCACCATGCCCTATATCCCGGGAGCAGCCTGGCTACCCCAGTACTCAGGGGAGTCACATACCCTGAATGACTTTAAAGAAAAGCTGGATAGCCTCTTCCAGGTGTACCCCCTCACAGAAGAGCAAAAAGTGAGCATCCTGGTGGCCCAACTAACCGGGGCAGCCCAAAGGGAGGTAAAGTCCTGGCCACCTGGGAGGAGGACTGTCGCAGGGATACTAACCCGGCTGAGGGACACCTTTGATACCCGCACCTCAGCCGAGATTAAGCTTAGATTCTATGGGTGCAAGCAGCGAGCACATGAGAGTATAAGGGACTATGCACTAAACCTACAAGAGGCCCTGAGAGCCATTAAGCAGACCGACCCTGACAGCGTGGGAAACGAGGACAGGCTGTTGACCGAGCAATTTATAGAGGGACTATATTGCAATGTCCACCGAACCCAGTTGCGGGCCATAGCCTTACAGGATCCTCATCTGGACTTTGCACAGTTCAAGGACAGAGCCATCCGGGTGCTCCGAGAACCGACACCGGGTGGCGTTGTGACCCACAGGCGCCCAGCTATCACTTACCACCAGGAGGCGGCGCCCTTGTCGGCAGGGCCTGTGGGGGCTGATGCGCAGGCTTTGAACATTGACCCGGCTCCGGACCTGCACCATCAGGTCCAAGAGCTAGCTAAAAGCGTTGCTGCGCTAACCCGAACTGTGCAGTCTTTACAGGTTTCCACTCCAGGGAAGATCCAGCTGGCATCCGGACCGGAGGACATCCCGTGGCGTCGACCAAGGAGGACCCCACCGGCCAGAGGAAGACCCAGCGACCGGTACAACGAGGACGGACAACCTATCTGCCGCCGCTGCAATCAACCCGGACATATGGCAAGGTACTGTCCTTTAAACTGGCACAACCTGGGGTAGAGGGCCAACCCCCAGGAAAAAGATCACCAGGCCCATCGAACTGGCGTGACAAATATGTGGGAGGACGTCCAGTCTTGCCTGTGGTACTGGATGGCATTCCTATGAGTGCCCTACTGGACACCGGGTCACAGGTCACCACCATCCCGTACATGCTCTTCAAGCAGTACTGGAATGACTCGGATATAACCCGCTATCCAGACGACGACTTGAGTATCATCGCCAGTAATGGTCAGCCCGTGCCACAGATCGGATTTAAAGAAATGACTATTAAAATCGGTAGAGTTGAACTGGCAGCACAGGGACTGATCATTGTAGACATTGACAAGCGCGAGAGTCACCCAAAGATAACTCTAGGAACTAATGTGATTGAAAATTGTCTTGCAGAGGTGATTTTCATTTTACAGCAGGTTGCCAAGAACGCCAGCTCCGGCCAGCAGCGAGTGCTCCAGAAAGAGATCCGGGCACTGATGCGACGGCAACAGGTGGAACTCTCCGGTGGTGAGATTGGTAGCGTAAGAATGTGTGACCCTTTCCCTATTGCCATGCCCCCGAAAAGTGAAATGATGATTTGGTGCCGGGCAGCTATTGGTCTGAGAGGTAGAGACTACCAAGCAATGGTAGAACCCGTCTACTCAGACAGTAGGCCCACCATTTTGACAGCACGGGGGGTGGTTGATGTACGCCATGGGAGGGTGCCCGTTCGCATAATAAACATCGGGAAAAGGGAAGTGTACCTGCCCCGGTATGCTACGCTAGCCAAATTGTATACCATCAATCAGAATTCTGTACAGGCCGTGGAACCCTTGCCTCCATCTCAACCAGAGGAAGGTAACGGCTCTAAGAAACCAATGGAGGACTGGTGTCAGCAACTACATCTGGGTATTGACTCCACTCCCTCACACCAGAAACAGGGAGTCTATCGGGTGGTTCAAGAGTACGAGAGAGTGTTTAGTAAACACCCGTTAGACTTCGGGCGAGTAAAGGGGGTAGAACACCACATCCCCACGGGAGACCATCCTCCCATAAAGGAGAGATACCGACCCGTACCCCCTGCACACTACCAACACGCCAAGGGGATGCTTAGAGACATGAAGGAGGCTGGGGTAATCAGGGATAGCTGTAGCCCCTGGGCAGCTCCACTAGTCTTGGTCAAAAAGAAAGACAAGACCATGAGAATGTGTGTAGATTACCGGAAAATTAACCGTATCACACACAAAGATGCGTACCCCTTACCAAGAATAGAGGAGTCTTTGGCTGCTTTAAAATCTGCTAACTTCTTCTCCACTTTGGATCTCACTAGCGGGTACTGGCAGGTTCCTGTAGCAGAGGCGGACCGGGAGAAGACCGCATTCACCACCCCGAAGGGTCTTAGCGAGTTTACCTGCATGCCGTTCGGACTCTGCAACGCACCAGGAACCTTCCAGCGATTGATGGAATGCTGTCTGGGACACCGAAACTTTGAGACGGTCCTGTTATACCTGGACGATGTCATCGTCTATTCCAAGACCTATGAGGACCACCTGAAACACCTGGCGGAAGTGTTCGAAGCTCTGGCAAGTTACGGCCTAAAGGTGAAACCCTCCAAGTGTCACCTCCTGAAGCCAAAGGTGCAGTACCTGGGACACGTGGTGAGTGCTGACGGAGTGGCTCCCGACTCTGATAAAATCACCGCAATTAAGGAATGGCCAAGCCCCTCCAGCGTAAAGGAAGTGAGGCAGTTCCTCGGGTTGGTAGGCTACTACCGAAGGTTCATTCCCGGTTTCACCAAAAAGGCAGCTCCTATGCAGGACCTCCTGATAGGCCAGTCCAGGAAGGCCAAGAACCAGAAGCCACCCTTCAGATGGGAGAAGCTGGAAGAAGAGTCCTTCCGCCAGCTGAAGATGGCCCTCACGGGGGATGAAATCCTGGCGTACCCTGATTATAGCCAGCCCTTTATCCTCTACACCGACGCCAGTAACATCGGGCTAGGAGCCGTACTGTCCCAGATCCAGCAGGGGAAGGAACGGGTAATTGCTTACGCCAGCCGAAAACTGCGACCCACCGAAAGAAACCCTGAGAATTACAGCTCATTTAAGCTAGAGTTCCTGGCAGTGGTGTGGGCAGTCACCGAACGCTTTAAGCACTACCTCGCTGCTTCCCGGTTCACCGTGTACACGGATAACAACCCGTTGACACACCTGGATACTGCAAGACTCGGTGCCCTAGAGCAGAGATGGATGGCCCGCTTGTCCAACTATGAGTTTACAATCAAATACCGGGCAGGACGCTCCAATACCAACGCGGACGCCCTGTCCAGGATGCCGAACCTACCGGACGTAGGGGAAGATTCAGAGGAACTGGAAGAAGTTGAACTCCCCGCGTTCCACCGTCATGGGACTATCCAGTATTCCCACCGTGTAAGGAGTAAGCAATCCGCTACGTTCAACCCATTACCTCATTACAACTGGGCGGAGACGCAAGACAGTGACCCTGCCGTCCGACTGGTAAAGGAGATGCTGACTCGGCCAGATGCACGCCTTGACCCAGACGCTCCGGAGGAAGCCAAGCAACTGTGGGCTGAGAAGAGTCGACTGTTCCTTTACAAGGGGAAGTTGTGCCGCAGAATGGTTAACTCCCGGACGCATGAACTAATCTGGCAAGTAGTGGTGCCAAGAAGAGACGCAGCTATGGTGATGGAGGCATACCACGACGGAGCTGGGCACTTCGGATGGAAGAAGCTGGAGTTCCTGCTGCGCGGGCGGTTCCATTGGGTAGGCATGAGAGGAACCATCGAGAGGTGGTGCAGAGACTGTGGCCCATGCAACCTAAGAAGGAGGGACCGTGCCAGCCAGAAGACTCCCCTGCAGTCCATCATCACCAGACAGCCGTTGGAACTGGTAGCCTTGGATCATGTAAAACTGACCCCAAGCAGAAGTGGCTACGTCTACGCGTTAACCATCGTGGATCACTACTCCCGGTTCTTGGTTGTCGTCCCCGTCAAGGACTTAACGGCTCAAACAGCAGCTAGAGCCTTCCAGCAGCACTTCTGCCGTCCGCACGGATACCCGGAGCAGGTGCTGACGGACCAGGGGCCTGCCTTTGAAGCGGAAGTCTTCCAGGAGTTCTGCACCCTGTATGGCTGCCGGAAGATAAGAACAACACCCTATCACCCGCAAACTAATGGACTTTGTGAGAAAATGAACCAGGTGGTGATAGATCTTCTGAAAACATTGCCCCTGGAAGAACGTAGTCTGTGGCCTGAAAAGCTGCCCGACCTGGTGGACCTATACAACCACATCCCTGTGGGTTCCACCAACTGCACCCCGGCTTACCTAATGAGGGCGAGACCTGGTAAGCTTCCTGTTGATCTGGAGATGGGAGTCCTGACACCCGAGGACACTTCACCAGAAGCAGACTGGGACACAGAGAGGCAGCAGCAGTACCGGAAAGTACAGGAGAGCGTGGAGCGAAGTCTCTGTCAAGCTAGGGAAAGACAGGAGAGAACTTATGACCGGTATGCTCCCGCTGTTCCCCTGGTGCCCGGAGAGCAGGTCTTGAGGAGGAAAGGACGGCTCCACGGGTTGGACGACCAGTGGGAGAAGGACCCGTACACCGTGCTGCCCTCAAGCCACGACAACCCAAAGATCTGTACAATCAGTAAAGACGGAGGGGAAACCACAGCCATTGTATCCCGGGATCACCTGAAGAAGTGTCCCGAACAGCTACGGAACCCTGAAGAGGAACAAGAAGACCCTCGACCCGTAGAGGAAAGGGAAGATGTGGTTAGTACTGTGCTCGGAGACTTTCCTCGGTCTTGGACTCAAGTCAACGGTGCTGTTGTGGTACCCGTCCTCACGTTCCTCCAACCAGCATCCCAAGTGCCTACGGAGACACAGGTAGAGCTGGAAGAACAGCCGGTCCAGGAGGCAGAAGACCCCACACAAGCAGACCAGGAGAATCAACCCTCTGCTTATAGTGAGCCTGCCATACCTCTAGTGAGCCAAAGAGTCCGTAGACGGCTGCCCAGTTTACCCTTGACAGCTCCTATACCCTGTAGCTCAGGACCAGTCAGCCAGCTCCGTAGGTCCACTAGGGTCACTAGAGGCCAGTTGCCCATACGGTGGAGGATCTAAATGTTCAAGCTATTTTATTAATGTTTACCTGTTTATTGTTGCTTGTGTATAATTATGTGTTTCTAGTTATTTGTAGGAGAATTTGGTGGATTTACCGGGAATCCTTTGTGCATATAGTTGGAGCGTAACCCAGGACGGACTAAAAGACTGATAAGGACTCGGGGCAGGACAGACCCCTACCTGGTTACATCTCCCTGTTTTGGTGAAATGGACACCTTTGTTTTCCTCAAAAGTTACACCCGGTTGCGGACACGCCGTGACCACCTTATGTGTTGTCTCTACCAGAACGTTATTGTTTATACCTTGTTATGTTTACAAAAGTATGTTTAGTCCCGGAGTACTAAATTTCACTAGGGGGGAATGTGGCACCCCAGGGGTCTGGTTTCCACAGTAATAGCAATATTATGTCTGAGAGCAGGTGGGAGGTTTCCTGGTCAGACATCCTATGCATGCCACACCTCCTGCCCAGTCCTGGGAGGGGAAGAACTTCCCCTATATAAAGCTGGGGCTGAGGCAGGGTTAGAGAGAAAAGAGTAGAGAGAGAAGAGGAGAAGCAGCTATAGGAAAGAGAGATCAGGAGCTCTGGGGAAGTCGTGCTAAAAGGAATCAGGGGCTGGCAGCTGTAGAGCTCGCCCTGATTGAAGAGTTACCACCGGACCCGGAGTCCGAGGCTGTGGGGACTAATCCTTACCCAGCAGCAGAAACCGACCGGCAGGGGATTTCAGGTCCTCTGGCCAAGAAACCCGAAGGCACGGTCACACGCGTGGGACCAGCACCGCCGTCGTGGAGCGGAAGCCACTAGAAGGCCCCGAGTCACCGGCCATACGGGTGAGCACCACACGGTACACTCAGGGACGTGGGCTACTTTTACCCGCCTCTAGCAAGGTAGCCAGAAGAGTACAATTAGTTGGGGAGGCCTACAACTCCGCCTGGCCAGGGGAAATCCCATCTGCTCAAAGACTGACCAGGCCCCGATCGCTAGCCAGTACTCCGGGAGGGTCTATCTTTATCACCAGTAAAGACCCTGAACTACACCGCATCGTCTCTGAGTGGTTCCTGCTACCCCCATCATCCACGTCGGCTGCCCTGAGGCCATACCCCTCCCGTTGGGGGTTATACCATCTACGCTGCACAATCGTACTACCGGCCTCAGCGGTCTGCCCTGCAGCGGCAGCTCCATAGCTGCATTCAACGGGTGGCGTAGTCGTCCAACATCTACTGCTAATACTCAGCCACACAGTTTGACTCCCTGGGCACGGACCGGGTCACCGCCACGAGACTACTACCCCCAACAGGCCCGGCTCCGGGTAGTCCCCGCGTGCGCAACGCTACACCAAGTAGGCCCAGGGGCGCGTCATATTGCTAGGGAAAGTAGATCAAATCCCAAACTGTTCTTTACGTATATAAATAGTAAAAGGATTAAATCGGATAATATTGGACCGATAAAAAGTGAGGAAGGCAAAATCATAGAGAAAGATGAGGATAAAACTAATCTATTAAATAATTTTTTTTCGACAACTTTCACAAAGGAAATAGAACTAACAGGAGAAATGAGAAGTGACAAGCTTAATCCTCCACTAAGTATGACTAATCTAACCCAAGTTGAGGTACAGAAACGCCTCAGTAACATTAAAATAAACAAATCACCAGGACCTGATGGCATACACCCACGGGTACTAAGGGAACTAAGTAATGTGATAAACAGACCGTTATATCTTATATTTAAGGACTCTGTTGAGACTGGGTCTCTACCACTTGATTGGCGACAGGCGAATGTAGTGCCAATATTCAAAAAGGGAGCAAAAAGTGACGCCGGAAACTATCGGCCGGTGAGTCTGACGTCCGTTGTGGGCAAAATTTTTGAAAGCTTCATTAAAGAGGCAATTACGGAGCATCTTGATGCTAATAATCTTTTAATCCCGAACCAACATGGATTCATGAGGAATCGCTCCTGCCAAACAAACCTGATTGACTTCTACGAGGAGGTTAGCTCTCGATTAGATCAGGGGGAACCAGTGGATGTCGTGTATCTCGACTTCTCAAAAGCGTTCGATAGCGTGCCACATAATAGGTTGGTATACAAAATGAGAATGATGGGGCTGGGGGAAAATGTCTGCAAGTGGGTAGCTAACTGGCTAAAGGATAGAAGGCAGAGGGTGGTTATAAATGGAATATTCTCAGATTGGGTAAGCTTCACTAGCGGGGTACCACAGGGGTCTGTACTAGGCCCAATGTTATTTAATATCTTTATTAACGACATAGTCAACGGGATAAATAGTAAAATATCAATATTTGCAGATGACACAAAGTTATGTAAAACAATTAATACAAAAGAGGACAGTGAAGACCTACAGAGGGATTTGGATAAGCTGGGTAGGTGGAGCATTAAATGGCAAATGAGGTTTAACGAGGAGAAATGTAAGGTCATACATATGGGAAGGAAAAATGGAAGTCACCAGTACTCACTGAATGGGAAATCATTGGGGAATTCAGAGATGGAGAAGGACTTGGGCATCTTGATTGATAGCAAACTAAATTGGAGTGCCCAAAGTCAGGCCGCTGCTGTAAGGGCAAACAGGGTAATGGGATGTATCAGAAGAGGTATAGCTGCAAAGGATGAGAACATTGTTCTTCCACTGTACAAAGCACTGGTCAGACCACACTTGGAATACTGTGCTCAGTTATGGGCCCCAATATATAGAAAGGATATAAATGAGCTTGAAAAGGTACAAAGGAGGGCAACAAAATTAATAAAGGGAATGGAGGGACTGCAATACCCAGAGAGGTTGGCAAAACTAGGACTATTCAGCCTGGAAAAGAGAAGGTTGAGGGGGGACATAATAAATGTGTACAAATATGTTAGGGGACAGTATAGAGATCTTGCCCGGGATTTGTTCAAAAGGAGGGATATTACGGTAACAAGAGGGCATTCACTAAGACTGTAAGAGAAAAGGTTTCAGCACCAGCATAGGAAGGGGTTCTTTACGGTAAGAGCAGTGAGAATATGGAATTCACTGAGTGAGGAGACGGTAATGTCAGATTCACTACACCAGTTCAAGCGGGGACTGGATGCATTTCTAGATACCAGGCAGATTTCAGCATATACTTAAAAATAAAATAAAATAGTAGGTTGATACAGGGATTTATTCTGACTGCTGGTTTCAGAGTCGGGAGGGAATTTTTCCTAAGGTAAAGATTGGCTAAATCATTTGGGGTTTTTGCCCTCCTCTGGATCAACTTTAGCAATTACAGAACTAACAGGTCGAACTTGATGGACGCAAGTCTTTATTCGGCTTTACAAACTATGTTACTATGTTACTATGTATAGTGAACATTTTGAACTCAGGGGTACGACACAGAATTTGATAACATTAGGTCATCATATTGACTAAGTTGGCATTAGTCTTGAGTGCAAGTGCTCGCTACTTGAGTTTGCATTGAGTACTCGGGTATGCACCAAGTATCGCGGGAGCTCAAGTAACATGCTCGAGTCCCTGCCCTGCATGTTTTACGGTTATTAGACACCCAAAAAACATGCAGGGATCTCTCGTGCATGGCAGGCAATCCCCGCAAGGTTTTTTGGCTTTACAACAGCTGCAAAACATATGGGGCGGAGACTCGAGCATGTCACTCGAGCACCCGCTATACTCAGTGCATACCCTAGCACCCGATGCAAACTCAAGTAGCAAGCACTTGCGCTCAACATTAGTCGCCATATCGTCATTTTTTTTCTTTACTTCTGAAAAAATCCCAACCCCAATATAAGCCTATCCCGAACCCTAATACAGCCCCAACCCTAATACAACCTCAACCCTAATACAACCCTGACCCTAGCCCAACCCTAACCCTGGCACAACCCTCGCACAACCCTAACCCTAGAACAATCCTAACCCTAGAACAACCCTAACCCAATTCAACCCTCACCCTAGCTCAACGCTAGCCCAACCCTAGCCCAACCCTAACCCTAACCCAACCCTAACCCTAGCCCAACCCTAACCCTGGCACAACCCTAACCCTAGCCCAACCCTAACCCTAACCCTAGCACAACCCTAACCCTAGCACAACCCTAACCCTAACCCTAGCACAATCCTAACCCTAACCGTAGAGCTTATTTTTTACGCCGTTACTCGTGCGGTATAAGTGATTAGATGACTTTATTCTTCGGGTCGGTGCAATTACAGCGATACTAGATTCATATCGGGTTTTTATGATTGACAGCTGTCACACACTAAAAAACCCTTTTTTTTTGCAAAGACTAGTTTTTGCGTAGCCATATTTTGAGAGCTATAATTTTTCCATACTTCAGCCGACAGAGCCAAGTGATGGCTTGTTTTTTGCGGGACAAGTTGACATTTTTATTGGTACCATTTTCAGGCATGTGACATTTTTTTATCACTTTCTATTCCGATTTTTGGGAGGCAGAATAAAGAAAAACTAACAATTCAGGAATTGTTTTTTTTTAAAATTTTTTTTATGCTGTTCTGCGTGTGGCAAAATTGATAAAGCAGCTTTATTCTTCAGGTCAGTACGTTTACAGCGGTACCACATTTATTTTTTTTATGTTTTGGCGCTGTTACACAATAAAAACTATTTTATAGAAAAAAGTATTGCTTTTGCATCGCTTTATTCTGAGAGCTATAACTTTTTGATTTTTTGGCCGTTGGAGCTATATGGCAGCTTGTTTTTTGCGGGACAAGATGACGTTTTCAGCGGTACCATTTTTATTTACATTCGTCTTTTTGATCGTGTTTTATTCCATTTTTTGTTTGGCGGTAGGATGATAAAGCATCGTTTTATGTTTCTTTTTTTTTTTTATCGTGTTCACTAAAGGGGTTAACTAGTGGGACAGTTTTATAGGTCTTATAGGTCAGGTCATTTTGGACATGGCAATACCAAATATGTGTACTTTTATTGGTTTATTATTTTTTCATAAGATTATTTATTTATGGGTACAATATATTTTCTTTTTTTAAATTATTTTTTATATATTTTTTATATTTTTACATTTTTTTTTTACACTTTTTGATCTTTTACACATTGTCCCACTATGGGACTTTCATTTTTTGCAGCCTGATCGGCTGTATAGCACAGGAATGCAGAACTATCCCTGTGCTATGCAGCCTGTCAGCGCTGCACAGGGAGAAGTTACTTTGGTCGCGCACAGCGCATGACCAAAGTAACTTCCTGCCCCCTGGTGACCCGATGTCATCATGACAACATCCAGGACCGGACTCAGATGCCGCAGGACGCTGGCAGAAAAGGTCAGTATCGCGCTTACCTCTTCTTGCCACCGGAATGCTGCGATCGATTTCGATCGCAGTATTTCGGGGGTGAATGTGCTGGGAGCGGTGTGGGACCGCTTCCTGCACATAGTACCGGGTGTCAGCTGTGACAACCAGCTGACACCCGGCGGCGATCTCGCCCGCACCGCTTGTGTGCGGGCGAAATCGCCAAGGC
This sequence comes from Phyllobates terribilis, assembly GCF_046119375.1. Taxonomy (NCBI): domain Eukaryota; kingdom Metazoa; phylum Chordata; class Amphibia; order Anura; family Dendrobatidae; genus Phyllobates; species Phyllobates terribilis. The sequence goes on along the minus strand of NW_027362768.1, from coordinate 140,276,089 downwards.
AAACTAATACGTATCTGGCCCATAAGGCCCAGGGCACAGATACATATTAGTATGCCTTGGGCCGGAAAGGGGTTAATATCTTTTAAACTGATGAAGCTAGTGTACTTACTTTGAAAATCTATGTTAGAATGACGTTGTAACCCTCACAGAAAGTTTTAACTTAATCTACACCCATCAAAAATGATTGACAGCTTCTCATTGTCCCTCCACATTTCGTTTAGGTAGACAGAGATTCAGCAGCAACATGATGTAAATAATAAATTACTTTTGGAAAAATAATGACTTATTCCGTGAATTACGTTATGAGAAAATCAGTTTATGGGAGCCACCATCTTGGGATTGGCAGCTTAGCGTGCTGTGTTCTGATGAGACACGCCCCCAGATTCCAGGCTGGTTGCTAGACAACGCCTCTGGTCAGCAATTGTTTGGCAACCCTAACAGCTCATTTCCCAAATTGTACAGTTATAGAAACACAAAAAGTGTGTATAAAGGGGCTCTCTGTCTACTGTATTGCTTGGGGAAGTATTGAACCCACAACAATACTGTTGCCATAGCTCCCAACTGTCCCGTATTTGGCAGGACTGACCTGTCACAGCACAGCGGTTCTCCCAGCTTCTATATATACTCACTTCTCTGATGTTTTCTTTGCTCTGTAGTTCCTCCTCCTCAGGGTCATTGCTCAGTGGCTCCTCCTGAGGGGGTAGGGCCACTCAATGCTCAGTGAATAAATTATATTACTCACCTCTTCTTTCTCCTGTGATTGCATCTCCCTAGGACTCAATCTCACATCAACTGGGAATCTCAGTGTCTAAAGGCTGTAGCTCTAACCACTGAGCTACAGCTCTCAATGACAATCATAGGAGAATTTGGTTATCTTGACTCTACATTGCAGGCAATGAATCCAGAAGCAGCTCATACAAGTCTATAGAAATACATTATGTATAACAATGTATTTTTATGTTGCCTGTATACTGAGGTGACGAAAATGAATTTTTTTGGACCTATAAAAGTAGTAAAACTAATGAGCAATTACAAAAATGTATTTTTATTTTTCTTGTGAGTCTCTGGTCTTGAATCCACAACCTTAAATCATTACTGACAGAGGCACTTAAGCTTCTGAGCCACAAATTCTAGTGATGTTACTAGGCGAATTCTGTGTACTTAATCTTTAATGCAGGATTTGACTATAGGCTTATTGTACTGATAGAAATACACTGCTGTGTACAATATATGTATTTTTGTTCTACAGGGAGAATGAGAGATTTTACAGCCTATAAAATTGCGAAAAAATAATAATGAAAAACACTTGATAATGAAAAAAATATTGTCATTATTAATGTATTTTATAAAAAATAATGAACATAAAAAATCAGCAAATAACACGGACATATTTGGTGTCCCTGTAATCGTAATGGCCGACACATCACAACGATCACATTATTTACGGGAATCGGTAAATGACGTAAAAAAAATTGCGTGATTGATTTGTTTTCTCTATGAAAACCATAAAAATGTAATAAAACTGTAATGCTGAGGCCGTGTTCACACGTAGCGTAAATGCTGTGTTGTTTCTGCTGCTTTATTTCTGCAGGTTTTCGCACCACACGATGTTGTAACAATCTTCTGTGATTATTGCGTGTCTGCTGCGTTTCTTCTCTGCATTTTCCTCTTATTTGATACGATTTCGGTGCAGATATGAAGCAGAGTTTTTAATGCTTTTTAATAGTACAGAAAAGCTTTGATTCTGCTCTTAAAAATGCAGCAGCGTTTTTTTTCTTCATGCGTTTTTTTTTTTTTCAGAAGAAGCTTATAGAGAGAAAATGCACCAAAAAAACGCAGAATTGTGCAGCGTCTTCAGACCACAGAGAGGAGAGATTTCATGAAATCACATCCCCTTTGCTTGGACATTTAGACCGTGTTCACATGTAGCGTAAATGCACCCCACAATTGTGGTAGCATTTAGAGGATTAAACTATATCTTCCAACTTTTAAAAAGAAGGTTTTCGTTATTTTACGCTAAGCTAGTACAATAACCTCGTTCAGTCCTTTATATGTGCCCATACAGATATATTACTCCTAGTGGGGTCTATTAGTGTTCCAGGACAGGGCAGTGCCATTTTCATGGTTCCCACAATGCTCCCTATACAGCAAGATACCCCACAGTCACCCCCACATAATATAATGCAATCACATGGTACTTTGCCGCACAAACTTCCACATTATACTCGATACTCCCACATAACTCCCCCATCGCACAGTAGGATGCTCCCCACAAACCCATGCAATCAATGTGATGCCCCCCACAAACCTCCCATCACACTGTATGATGCCTCCACCTAGTACAATGCCCCTCCCAAGTGTACACACCCAAGCACAGCTCTGCTACATCAACACACAACTCAGCTACATACTCAATCAGTCCTGCGACACACTCAGCTCTGCTATGCACTCACTCAGCTCTGACACACACACACAGCACCTCTGTACACTCACTCAGCTCTGCTATACATTCATTCAGCTCTGACACATGTATACTCTGCAGTGTGTATGTGTGTGTATATTTCACTTCGGGAAGAGGTTAAAACTCTGCACCCCTATTGTTACCATGACAACCAGTCAGGTTTTAAATGTCATCGGAATGCTGTAATCTGATTGGTTACCATGACAACACATTATTATTATTAGAGGTGAGCTGATCTGGCGAGATTCAAATTCACCAAATTGAGTATATTTTGCCAAGAAAATTTGAAATGAACGCCCCCTAATATGCAAAGGGGATTCTGGAGACTTCCGAGCATAATAAACATAATACCTCACTGCTCACCTCTCCAGCCTCCCTCGCTGCTCGCTGTGTGCCGTCCGGCCCTTGGCCCCTTTTTCTTTCAGCCTTCATGAGCTAACATCTCCAGCCTGCTTTACACTAGACTGGGAACTTCCAGCCGCAACCAAAACTCGGACATCCCTGCGCCTGTATGTCGTAAGGTTGTGGCGTCAACGATGTTCGTCTCAACTTCATGACATGCCGGCTCAGAGATGTCCAAGACCTGGTTGCGACTGAAGAATAATCCAATGGTCAGGAGTCCTCTCTGATACCAGGTGTTTCCCTTACAATGCTTCATTTGTGGATGTATGGTCTTGGAAACACTTTACTCTACAAATCTGATTCTTTACATTAAATAACTTTTTTAATTCTTTTTATTATTTACTAACCAGAGATGAGGCAGAGATGGTCAGTGTGAGGCAGGAGATTAATTCGATGGTCAGGAGTCCTCTCTGATACCAGGTGTTTCCCTTACAATTCTTCACTTCAGTATGTATGGTCTGGTAGATATAAAATATCACTGCAATGAAAGAAGCTAAAACGAACAAACAAAAATGATCAATTAAGACCCAAAACATGAGCTGTAGACGAGAACACTTAAGAACACATATAATGACATCTGATAGGGAGGAAAGAATAGGGGCATGAGCCCCAAAAATGTGCCTATGTGTAGGAAATTCAGTTTTACTTACATAATATTGCACATTTCACTGATGTGATGATAAGGAATGGGAATCTGGGTAAATAGATTCCCACGAAACTGCAAAAAAATACAAAATGTTGTGAATTTTATATTATTCTGTATTATAACAATATCATAGCCAAATTCATAAATATCTCATAACATTGTATTCCTCTCACCTGTCAGCAGTATAGCGCTTGATGTGATGAAACGCGTAGGAGGTTACGACAAATGTCCAAAATACCAATACAGTTGACAGAAGATGTAGGCCTTGGACCTCCATGATCACTAGTAAAAATAAAACAAAATGAAGCTAAAAAATCAAATAAAATGAAGAAAGTAAAAAGTCAAATAAAATAAAATTTAGTCTTCTCAAACTGAGTCGCTTGTATTCGCCTTCTGTGTGCACAGAAAATGAGACTGGAGCCTGGATCTATATAAAAGTAGAGAGGTGGCAAGGGGACTCATTAAAATGAAGTTAATCTTAATACGCAGTACCACCGCCGGGCCCTGTTCACTGTCTCCACAGGCAGCGCTCCCAGACGATATCAATGCTGCAGAGCAAGCAGTTTCAACTGGTCCAATGGCTTCCAGCATACAGCTCCTCTCTGGCTGGAATGCTACATCAGCCCGGAGGTTTGCGTAAATTCAACCAGAGAGTGGAGCCGGTGGCATAGCAGGAGGAGTTCTGAGGAGGTGTAAGGTGCCAGAGGCCGATAGCCATGGTTGAGCTGCTGTGCCATAAAGCCCTGGCGCTTTACAGGAAAACGGTGTCCTAGTGCCAGTGTGCTGTCTCATGTAGGGTGCATTACACTCACTTGTAGGCCACACACAACTCAGGGGACACCCAGTTTATTTCAACTCATAAAAGTTTCCTGGATAGTTCAAGCACATCAGATTATATCACGCAGTATTGGGAACATAACCCTCCATTTATTGTTTCAATAATACAGTACATTTCCCACTTTACTTTCTGTTGTTCTTGAACTATCCCTATATCCACTGATCCTGTCAGCCCCAGGGATTTCCCTTTCAGTCACGCAGTATATCTGAGATCTGTTACCTTTCTTTCATGCGGTTCCACATCCATCTTCCTCTGTACAGAAGGGGTTAAAGTGCTCTTCATAGCACCTGTATCAAGTTGTAGGCTCCGGACATTGCAGGTATGTCCGCAGGGAGTCTTATAAGGCCTCATACTGCCCAGAACACTTTGTAATCACTTTTGTCATCAGCCCACTGCACCTTGAACTTCACCTTGTCAATTAGCAAACAAACTCTCCTCTAGAAACAGGAAGCAGTCTCCTTTTTACTGGCCCTAACCCCTCCCACTGTGGGATAAACCAAACACTTAACTATATCTGTCCCTGCAGCCTGTTGCTGGACAGATCTCCCTTACAAACACTATGGATCTTATAACAGTATGCACTAAGCATATTACAATTACAATGCTTGTCACATTCTATCTTATGTCCTAAATCTTAATTTATATCTTACCCTATGCAGCCCTATGCTGTACACTACCAACAATATCTTTATCCTAAGCACTAAACTATGTCTTATTCTGTGCTCACCCTATGCACATTCTGCACTATACACTAATTACATTGTACATTAACTCTTTACATTATTTATATGCTTTACATTACCATAACACAATACATGGCAATTCACATCATATCACATGACTACCTAACACATCTATATATAAAAACACATGCATGTCACTGTTCACATGATGCAATTTTTGTCTTCAGGGGCAGGAACTCGACAGTCCTTATTTACCACCCTTACAGAAGTACACAACACTGACATTTAATCAAAGACACACACACCGGGCAGCTGCCAGACGACACTGAGCCCCATCACCCGTCGGGCCCCATTGTAGTCGCATGGCCTGCCGCCATTAGCGGTATGCCACTGACTATAGTATTCCCATATAAAGGAATATAACATATCTACTATTATTATTATGTTCCTGTCATTGATAGGGGAAATAGGCACCTGAACGATTGCGTCATGTAATTGGACCATCCAAATGCTGCTGTCAGAAATTAAATGCATCATTGAAATGATTACACAGCAGCGATCAGAGCTCATTCTAGTCTTGACAGTTACTGGTTTTAAAACACAGCCACCACCTACCGGTTATGAAACGGGCACAGCTCCTGAGCCCGCTCCTTACACCCACACCTGATGTAGGATGTACCAGTACATCCTATGTTGGGAAATGGTTGAAGAACAAAATTGGCCATCTCTCGCTTCCCACCACTCTTTGTGGATTAGGTTGCAGCTGTGATGTCCCATCTGCAGCACGTGATCGCTTCAGCTGATCACTAGTTCCAACATTATCATGCTTGTGTACACAAATGACAGCTGACCCTAGTGATTGGTTGTAGCGGTCACGTGTTGTGCTTGGGACATCACTGCTGCAGGCTTGTCAACAAAGACTTATGGAGACCAGCAGTGGTGGTAATGCTGAGGTAATAGAGGTACCTTCTAAGATTGTCCCATATGTTCAACATTCAACATATGGTCAAGTGATTGTCATGGGTGCAGCTGCTGTTTTCAGGGGTAAGCTGCATGTAACCGCTCTTTTTTTCCCCCAAAAGTGGCACGTGAAGAAAAAATGTAATATTACAAGACCACCATTAAAATGAATAGGCAATAATGTAGTACAGATGTGTCTAACATTCACTTTGTTTGTTAGCGATTCTGATTTTTCACAATTCACATTCAATACCTTAGGATAACATTCTTGCAAAACCCCCAATAAGCTTCAAATCACATAACAATCCCTGGGCGGACATAGTGTATATAGCCACATGCAGCATAAACATCTCCCCACAAAGTATCACAAAATCATATGATGTTTTTCTTGCTCCACTCATCTGGGATATGCTGAGTCAAGTCTAGTCTATATAATATTGTAATTCTGCATCCTGAGCCACAATGCTACAAGAAAGTTTAAAGAAAATAACTACTGATCTGTTTTAATACTTCACGATGTAAAGATGTCCTATGTATTACTAGAATGTTAGCAAAAAAATAACCACCAAAAAAATAGCTGAGCCCAGTGTTGTCTCTGCCCAAGTAGACTGCGCTAATACAAGAAATTATAATGGGACCAATTAAACACAGGACACAACTGAGCTGATTTCATCTCTCGGTTTGTGTATCCCTCTGGCAGAGTATTGATTTCTGACTACGTGTTTGGAATCCAATGGGGATGCATTTAAACAATGTTCTATTTTATGTATTTACATCTCTATTGTGAGGTAGAAGAAAATAACACTGTGCTGGCTAAGTCATTAGATCATCCCAGCTATGCAAGTAAAATCCATAGAATATTGATGAGTGACAGATCATGGAGGAGTCATGTGGACTTTACACATCTCTATATGCAGGAAGAGAAATTGCTTCCTGTTGTGAAAGTGTTTTTAATAAAACTTTCAAGCGGCCAGAAAGTGTGTTACCCTGGTAAGGCTTATCATGCGATATTGATATTTGGCAGACACACTGTGGATTGTACTGAATGCTGCTGCTTGGTTCAATCATTTCGCTAAATGCTCGGCTGTCAGTTCTTGTAAGACACATAGGTAATTAACACGCTCAATGCGTGCTCTTAAAGGGAATATTTCACCATGAAAAAGACTGAAATACAACAATGTGTGGTCAACTGAAGAGACTAATTATGTAATTATTATCTTTGAACTCACTTTCACTCTCCCACTGTTCGCCATCAAATTGTGCATGTTGTGTGTGCTGCTGATAGATAAGTGTGAATGAATCCACAGATGATCGAAATAAAAGCATCTTGTATAGACATGAGCAGATGAATCCTCAGAGGATCAATATTGAAGCATCTTGGATAGACGTGAGCAGATGAATCCATGGAGGATCAATATTGAAGCATCTTGGATAGACATGAGCAGATGAATCCTGAGAGGATCAATTTTGAAGCATCTTGGATAGACATGAGCGGATGAATCCACTAAGGATCAATATTGAAGAATCTTGGATAGATATGAGCGGATGAGTCCACAGAGGATTGATTTTGAAGCATCTTGGATAGACATGATCGGATGAATCCACAGAGGATCGATATTGAAGAATCTTGGATAGACATGAGCGGATGAATCCGCAGAAGATTGATTTTGAAGCATCTTGGATAGACATGAGCGGATGAATCTGCTGAAGATCAATATTTAAGAATCTTGGATAGACATGAGTGGATGAATTTCTTAAACTTGCGATTTCACACAGATTTGAACAGTTTGAAATTCAATTTGCGGTTCACAAAAAAAACTTGCCCGGCACTATTATCCACAATGCTGAAGCATCAGAGAGCGGGCTAATGTCATTTTGCTCCGCGGGCCTCTCCATAATGACGTGCAACCATGTTCTAGTATTGAAATTTGTGCAAATTTGTTTGCTTTTTTTGGGAAGCATGTCAACCTCTTCAGCGTCTTTGCAACGTTTTTCACATACAGTTATATGAAAAAGTTTGGGCACCCCTATTAATCTTAAGCTTAATGTTTTATAAAAATTGGTGTTTTTGCAACAGCTATTTCAGTTTGACATATGCAATAACTGTTGGACACAGTAATGTTTCTGTCTTGAAATGAGATTTATTGTACTAACAGAAAATGTGCAATCTGCATTCAAACAAAATTTGACAGGTGCATAAGTATGGGCACCCTTATCATTTTCTTGTTTTAAATACTCCTACCTACTTTTTACTGACTTACTAAAGCACTTTTTTTGGTTTTGTAACCTCATTGAGCTTTGAACTTCATAGCCAGGTATATGCAATCATGAGAAAAGCTACTTAAAGTGGCCACTTGCAAGTTGTTCTCCTGTTTGAATCTCCTCTGAAGAGTGGCATCATGGGCTCCTCCAAACAACTGTCAAATGATCTGAAAACAAAGATTATTCAACATAGTTGTTCAGGGGAAGGATACAAAAAGCTGTCTCAGAGATTTAACCTGTCAGTTTCCACTGTGAGGAACATAGTAAGGAAATGGAAGAACACAGGGACAGTTCTTGTTAAGGCCAGAAGTGGCAGGCCAAGAAAAACATCAGAAAGGCAGAGAAGAAGAATGGTGAGATCAGTCAAGGACAATCCTCAGACCACCTCCAGAGAGCTGCAGCATCAACTTTCTGCAGATGGTGTCACTGTGCATCGGTCAACTATACAACGCACTTTGCACAAGGAGAAGCTGTATGGGAAAGTGATGCGAAAGAAGCCGTTTCTGCAAGCACGCCACAAACAGAGTCGGCTGAGGTATGCAAAAGCACATTTGGAGAAGCCAATTTCTTTTTGGAAGAAGGTCCTGTGGCTTGATGAAACCAAGATTGAGTTGTTTGGCCATACAAAAAGGCGTTATGCATGGCGGCAAAAAAACACAGCATTCCAAGAAAAACACTTGCTACCCACAGTAAAATTTGGTGGAGGTTCCATCATGCTTTGGGGCTGTGTGGCCAATGCCGTCACCGGGAATCTTGTTAAAGTTGAGGGACGCATGGATTCCACTCAGTATCAGCAGATTCTTGACAATAATGTTCAAGAATCAGTGACAAAGTTGAAGCTACGCAGGGGATGGATCTTTAAGCAAGACAATGATCCAAAACACCGCTCCAAAGCTACTCAGGCATTCATGCAGAGGAACAATTACAATGTTCTGGAATGGCCATCCCAGTCCCCAGACCTGAATATTATTGAACATCTGTGGGATCATTTGAAGAGGGCTGTCCATGCTCGGCGACCATCAAACTTAACTGAATAGGAATTGTTTTGTAAAGAGGAATGGTCAAAAATACCTTCATCCAGGATCCAGGAAATCATTAAAAGCTACAGGAAGCGACTAGAGGCTGTTATTTTTGCAAAAGGAGGATCTACTAAATATTAATGTCACTTTTCTGGTGAGGTGCCCATACTTATGCACCTGTCAAATTTTGTTTGAATGCAGATTGCACATTTTCTGTTAGTACAATAAACCTCATTTCAAGGCAGAAACATTACTGTGTCCAACAGTTATTACATATATCAAACTGAAATAACTGTTGCAAAAACACCAATTTTTATAAAACATTAAGCTTAAGATTAATAGGGGTGCCCAAACTTTTTCATATAACTGTATTCAAATGATTGGAACATCAGGCACATTGCCTTATGAGTCTGGAAACCTTGCCAATGTATATCTCCCGACAAACTGAACTACGCCGTTTGGAAAAACCTTATGTATTTTTATACACATATAATAAAATGAAGGTTTTCATGTGTCATCCGCCCTCCCCCCAGAAAAAAAAATCCAATTTAGGTTTATTACTCCTGGAAGAACATTGACACACTTCCTAAATAAGGACGACCTGCTAATTGGAAGCTAATTTTTCTGAAGATTGTGTTTGATCTTTTCATGACAGGAAAGCAGTAGGTGGTTTCTGCAAATGTAATAGCTTTAGATCACACTTCATTCAACGAGCCATTTAAAAAAAAAAAAAAAAAAACTTCAATGTGGCAGTTTTAATCTCATGATGTAAATTATAAATAAACATTATTGATATAAAAAATGCGTCTAATGGAAATAGATACAGACATATGGGTCTAGCGCTGAAGGTCAGCAGTAGACCGGAGATCTGCATCTCTCTCCGCTGTCTGACTGTCACATCTAGCGATGGCGCGTTTCTGACATGGACCACTTAATAACAGCGGGAGGGAGGTGTTCAAAAGGATATGATTTTAATATAACAGTTTTAGCACTTAAGTGTCACCACTGCTTGACATGTGAACCGTGGGGTAATTTAGTGCTGTTTTATCATCCCGTCATCTAAAGGAAGTAGAGTTATATGTAACGATATTGATGTTTGTACTGTTCAGAATCTGGCTTTCTGCTTTATAAACGATATTGTTGAATAGACAACATGGCGGCAATGTGCTATGCTGCTATTTGGATTTTTTTCATACTGGTTGTCCACTTTTTTGCCACATTTTTCCTCTTAACACATAAAGAACAGTTATCAATAGAAGTCATCGCATGATCCCACCGGTCAGCTTCCTTCCCAGTAACGTAACTTGAAGCCCAAGGGCTGCAATGCAAAATTTCCTACAGAGCCCTTAACTGTCATGGGTCTTTAAAGGGTTTATCCAATTTTTTCACTATGGACCTTCACTACTGCCTGTTGTGCTCTGTGCCGATCTCTGCCAGCATGGAGCAGTCACAGAAAGCCTCTGCCAAAAATTCATTGGCTTTGTTGACGTCACGATGACAGAGCAGCGGCTTTTTTTCCGCTCTGATCTGTTGATGGGGCGTGACTGCTGATATCATGCTGATTGACAGCTGGCTCCCCAATGCTTAACTGCTGGAAGCCGGCTGTCAATCAGTATAATTGGTAGTCATGCCCCGTCGACAGAGAAGCTTGGAAGAAGCAGAGCTGCTCTGTTGACATGGAGCAGCTGAATCACCGGCAGGAATGGTTCGCGACTGCTCTGAACCAGCACCTGGTTGAACAAGCAGGTAGTTGCCTCTGTTAGTAACTACCTGCCTGTTAGTTTTTTGACCCATAGTAAAAAAAATAAAATGTTCTTTGTTTTTTGAAAATTATCTATATTGGACTCTTAGGGCCCCCTCTAAGCTCTAGGGTCAGGGTGGTACTGCAATTTCTGTACCCACTCTAGTCCCACCCCTGCTCATTCCTGCCTCCGCCTTTGACAAAACGACCTAATGATGCCACTCAATAGGCTGTCTCAATAAAGAAAAAAAGGGGAAGCGCTCCTAGTGCAAATCATACCAGATGGATGGAACACTATAACGTGATAATTACTCACCGTGTGAGGTTGTGCTCGCAGGCAGAACTCTGCACAAGTAGGAAATAAGATGCTCCCTGACGGCTGCCACGTTCTCCCGCTGGATTCTAATGGGAGTCCAGAGATTCGGATGATGGGAATGGGTGATTGATGGCTCTGCCAATATATATATTTTTGCCTGATGAAGAGACTAGAACAGCCTCGAAACGCGTAGCAAATAAATATAGGTTTTCAAGATCACTCCATTGTGACATCGGTTCCTGGGCAGCGCTATCGATCACCCATTCCCATCATCCATCATCCCAATAGGCTGTCTCAAGGAGAGAAATTTCCTCAGAGGCTGGAGGCGGGAAGGAAACCCCGGAACATCAGAAAGAAGCTGAATGGTGGGTTCATGTGACAGCTACTTGGACAGTGGGAATGGGGAAAGTGTGGAAAAGTAGTGGACAGTCCCTTTAAGAAGTCTTAGCCAGATTTATTGTCAAATAAATATAGACATAAATTTGTCATGACCAAGTAATTTTTTCCTTAACACTGTATTATTAAATTACGATTCTCAACATAGAAACAAAGCTAATGCCGTCATATAGTACTGAAATAAAATAGTGCCCCTATAAATTGCGCACATATATGGATGCGTCTACATTTGATCATCTGGTCGTTGTGATGTGAACTGTGTCTTGTTGGGACTCTTGCTATGATGCCACAAGAGAGTACTGGATAGAAATAGGAGATATTGCAGTGTGTGGATGTATTTGCAGTGATCCGATAAATAATCAATTTTCAGCGATGAGCACCTCAAGTGCGCAAGAAGTGCCGCATAGCAGCCAGACAAAATATACATTTCCGCTAAAATGAACTCATAAGTGCACGAGTATGTGTCTCCACCATGGATGCAGCTCACAACTTGCATTTCTAGAAAACGGTTTGCAGAGGGTCAGGTGCAAATTGAGCAATGTTTGCTGGAACAAGACGTTCCGTACAGGCAGGATGTGAAGCATTCGTAAGAACGTCCATTCCCGATCATCGAGCCTTGTAAACATGGCAGCGATCAGCTGATAAACCTGTGAATGATCGTCTATCAGACCATCGCAGCAACGCCACAGCCCTGATTGTCTGCTCTTTAAATTTGTCACTACTACGCCAATTGTAATATTCCAACATGTATAAGAATTTACACAAGCACATCAAGGTGCACCAACATTTACCTAACTGGCTGCTAATAAACATAGAGGTCTGTGGATCTGCACATTGTAGACGTGTGAATATAGCCCAATGATGGGTTTATACACGTCATAAGTAGTGATGAGCGAACGTATTCGGATAAGCTGCATGATAAGATGCACGTCTCGTGGCTGTTCAACAGCCACAACACATGCAAGGATTGCCTGTTTGTTGGTCAATCCATGCATGTGTTGCAGCTGTCGAACAGCCGTGAGACATGCAGCTGCAGCGCAAGCAGCTGCAGCGATTTGAACTTATTTTTTGAGCACACCAAAGATACTTGGTTATGCTCAATTAACTCCTTATCCAAGCACGATCGCTCATCACTAGTCATTAGTGTAACATCCCTGGCGGTGTGCTGGCATGGCTTACCACCTCCCACCATGCAAGACCGCCATCTTACCTATCAGTCCAGGCAGCACACTTTGCTCCAGTACCTGCTGTGTGCATGTCTCCTGTCTGATTGCTTAGGGCGGCGGCGCGGTTACTGCCTGATTCTTATAGTTACTGTGTGCGTACTCCTAATGCGTCCCCAACCTATTGTTGTGAGTCACTGGATACTTAAACCCCCTCCACCCAGTAGGAGGTGCCTGAGCAACACTTTCTTTCAGTGTGTTCTGTGCAACTGAGTTACCAGGTCCTGTCCTGTATCTTGTCTGTTTCCGCCACCCTGGGGGCTGAGTATCCAGGCCTGTTACCTGTATCTGTGACTTCTAGTCTGTTCCGCCACCCTGGGGGCTGTATACCCAGGCCCGTTACCTGTATCTGTGACTGATTGCTTAGGGCGACGGCGCCGTTACTGCCTGATTCTTATAGTTACTGTGTGCTCACTCCTAATGCGTCCCCAGCCTATTGTTGTGAGTCACTGGATACTTAAACCCCCTCCACCCAGTAGGAGGTGCCTGAGCAACACTTTCTTTCAGTGTGTTCTGTGCAACTAAGTTACCAGGTCCTGTCCTGTATCTTGTTTGTTTCCGCCACCCTGGGGGCTGAGTACCCAGGCCTGTTACCTATATCTGTGACTTCTAGTCTGTTTCCGCCACCCTGGGGGTTGAGTTCCCAGGCTCGTTCCAGGTTCAGTTCCTGTCTTAACAGTGTCCTAGCCCGTTACTTGTTTGTCTCTATGTTCGTATCTTCCCTTTTCCTGCAGTGTCTGAACCTGCACCTAACTCCAATTCGTTGTCTCTGTACTTCTGTTTGTGAGTTTAGTATCCACTCGCTACTTCATTGTAAGTACCTAGTGTGTATCTGCTCTGCTTGTCTACCGCATCCGCGGATTTTTCTCTGCTCTGCTTGTCTACCGCACCTGCGGTTTTGCTCTGCTCTGCTTGTCTACCGCACCTGCGGGTTTTGCTCTGCTCTGCTTGTCTACCGCACCTGCGGGTTTTGATCTGCTCTGCTTGTCTACCGCACCTGCGGGTTTTGCTCTGCTATGCTTGTCTACCGCACCTGCGGGTTTTGCTCTGCTCTGCTTGTCTATCGCACCTGCGGGTTTTGCTCTGCTTTACTTGTCTCCCGCACCTGCGGGTTCTGCTCTGCTCTACTTGTCTACCGCACCTGCGGGTTTTGCTCTGCTCTGCTTGTCTATCGCACGTACGGGTTTTGCTCTGCTCTGCTTGTCTACCGCACCTGCGGGTTTTGCTCTGCTCTGCTTGTCTACCGCATTTGCGGGTTTTGCTCTGCTATGCTTGTCTACCGCACCTGCGGGTTTTGCTCTCCTCTGCTTGTCTATCGCAACTGCGGGTTTTGCTCTGCTCTACTTGTCTACCGCACCTGCGGGTTTTGCTCTGCTCTACTTGTCTACTGCACCTGCGGGTTTTTCTCTGCTCTGCTTGTCTACCGCACCTACGGGTTTTGCTCTGCTCTGCTTGTCTACCGCACCTGCGGGTTTTGCTCTGCTCTGCTTGTCTACCGCACCTGCGGGTTTTGCTCTGCTCTGCTTGTCTACCGCATTTGTGGGTTTTGCTCTGCTCTGCTTGTCTACCGCACCTGCGGGTTTTGCTCTGCTCTGCTTGTCTACCGCACCTGCGGGTTTTGCTCTGCTCTGCTTGTCTACCGCACCTGCGGGTTTTGCTCTGCTCTGCTTGTCTACCGCACCAGCGGGTTTTGCTCTGCTCTACTCGCCTACTGCACCTGCGGGTTTTGTTCTGCTCTGCTTGTCTACTGCACCTGTTGGTTTTGCTCTGCTCTGCTCATTTACCGCACCTGCAGGTTTTGCTTTCCTCTGCTTGTCTGCCGCACCTGCATCTCTGTTCCTGTATCCCAGTCTGTACTGGTCCCTATCCTGCCTGCGTTCCTACCTGTCAGTACCCACCTGTCTGCATACCAGCCGTGCCTGCCAGTACCCACATGTCTGCATACCAGCCGTGCCTGCCAGTACCCACCAGTCAGTATGCCAGCCTAACTTGCCTGTTCCTGCATTCACCGGTGTGGGTCAACAGCTGTGACCGGGGTCTGACCTGGAGTAGCACCTGGTCCCTCTGCTCGGTTCCTCCCTGGTTCACGGAGTCGACTGAGCCACCGTGCGACATTGGTTGGACCGAGTTGATACTTAGTCACGCCCCTCCAGGCACTCCTCGGTTCATGGTCCAGTAGGATCACTAACCATGCTCACGCCAGTCTGTCCGGGTGTGTGCGTAACAATTAGGTATATACATGGTGGAATTAGTCTACAGATCAGCACCAAAATCCGTTCAATTTTTTTGCTGGCTATAGATTTGGCCAGTGGCATAACTTGAAGGTCATGGGCCTCAATGCAAGAGCTCCAATGGGGGCCCTCAATAATTGCAAGACTTTAAAGGAACCTGTCACCAGAAAAAACACTAATAACCTGCAGTTACTGTATGGGGTTAATCTGCAGGTTAATAGCGTTATCAACCTGCCCGGCGCCCGTACATATCCGAATTCTGCATGGAGAAAATTAACTTTATCTCCTCCGACAACATTCTGGTTTCAGTCACATGGGCAGCGCCGGTGTTGGTTCAGTCATCTCTCTGAGTATACAGAGCAGTGTCTGTAACCACACCCCCGATGCTGGCTCAGCATTAGGTCCGGCTATCATTCACCACACGGTTACAGAGCGGCGACTGAACCAGCACCGGCGCCACCCCCGTGACTGAAACCAGAACGCTGCTGAGGGGAATAAAGTTCATTTTGTCCTTGCAGCATTCAGGCAGGTTAATAACACTAGTAACCTGCAGATTAACCCCATATCTGCAGGTTAATAGTGTTTTTTTTCTGGTGACAGGTTCCCTTTAATAGTGTTGTTCTTTTCATTTAGGCCAAAGGGGCATTTTGGGCCCCGTAGACTCCAGAGCCCGGGTGTGATTGCAACCTCAGCACCTAATGTAGTTACGCCCCTGCATTTGGCCCTGCAAAGTTCCATACTAAGTGCCCAATTTATCATGTATCATTTTTTTCTTAGTCGCTTTTCTATTTTGATACTGTGGTTTTCATTGTAATTTTTTTGTGCCAAATTCTTCACAATAGTACATGAGGTTTATGAAATTTTTGCAAAATTCAAAATACTCCTTATTTTAACTTTTTCTTTTTGCAAAAAGTTGTATGTTCTGTTAAAATTTGGGCAGGTCTGTGCAAGAAATCACTCCAGGGAGGGACTAGAATACAGTTGGGCAAAAAATTTAGCACATTTTTTTTAACAGTCAGTCACAATTGATGAATCATCTGAAAACATTCGGAAACTCCAAATTCAACCCTTAATGACAATCATAAAAAAATAAAGGTGAACACATAAAATAGATAAAAAAAAAGCCAAAATTAAAAGAAGAATAAGAAGTGAAAAACAGGTGAAAAACAGCAAAAACTAGAAATAAATGAGCAAATGCAATAGTGAATTGGACCCTAAATTTTCTGAATTGAACTTCATTTATGAAACTTTTCAAATTTGTTATGTTAGATTTTAAAAGATTCAGTACCAGATGTACCACTATGCTTTGTTTCCATTGTTTCATTGATAAGTCTTTAAAGCTCGTGCAGACAATTCTATTTTTGGTCTGAGTTTGTACCGATGTTATTCTATGCGGAAAATATCGCAATATGCATGAGTTGCATCCGATCAGAACGCACTCATTCATTTCTATGGGTCGTGGAAAAAAATCGGACTACACTTGGATGACATGTCAATGCAGCCCGATTTTCACCGATTGACAGAATGGAGAAGATGGAAATTTTTTTCCCATCTTCTCCATATCCGAGAAAATCGAATCACACTATAATCACTTTCTGATCAAACTTTGATTGGACAGATTTTCTCGAATGAGAGAAAATACGGTCGTGAGCCCCTGGCTTAACTTGAACCAGTTTGTGAATGTCGGCATCTTTCATACTATTGGGGGAAATACTACTTTCTCGTAGCGGCTTTCACAAATGTTTCTTATGTTCCTTAGGTGTCTACAGTATGCAGTAAAGATGGCACATGGACAGAAAAATTCAGCCTCTGCAAGGATTTAACAGGAACATGTCCTCCACCCCCAGAGGTCAACGGCATCCACTATATTTGTGACCATGGTCATGCCATCGGTAAGGAGAACTCTAGACCACACTGTCAGGACATTCAAAGCTCTTCTTCATAACAATCTTTTGAATAAAATATTGTTTTCTGAAAAGTTGACTCATATAGTTAGTATCACGCTCTTACATTATTCTTGTAACATGGTAATTGGGTGTCAAATGACTTCTGTTGCCAAAGCTTAAATCAAAGAATAACACGCCTTCTCATCTCTGAATCACTGCTTGTTTTTTCCCAGTCCTTTTTATTATTAGATTTGATTTCAAACAAATTTTTGGAAAAAAAAACAAAATTGTTTTGATATCGTCTTCCCGCAGGGGCTAATTGTACGGCCTATTGCAACTACCCACCAAATGACCCGGTAATCCTTCCCAAGAGCATGGCAGCAGATACTGTAGAGCACTGGATGAATCCTACCAAGGTGCAGGTACGATGTGACCTCCTGGTTAAATCGTCATTCCTTATAAATTAACAAATATGATTTTCTAAGTATCACTTGTGATTCTTTTGGTTAAGTTTTAAAGAGAATCTGTCAGCAGATTTTTTACTCATCTGAGAGCAGCATTATGTAGGAGCAGAGACCCTTAGTCCAGTGATGTATCACTTACTGGGCTGCTTGCTGCAATTTTGGTAAAATCAGTTTTAACTGCTGCAGATTATACCAGTTCTCTGAATGCTGAGCTGTGCATAACTCCTCCCACACCACTGATTGGCATCTTTCTCTGTACACTGTGCATAGACAGAAAGCTGTCAATCAGTGGTGGGGGCGGAGTTATACAGAGCTCGTGAATATGGATGACTACCTGGCAGCAGGTTTACTAGTCCTCTAGTGATAATCTACTGCTGATAAAACTGTAATTTTATCAAAACTACAGCAAGCAGCCCAGTAAGTGACACATCACTGGAATCGGGGTCTCAGTTTAGGTAGGGAAAAAACTGGTAAGAGATTTCCTTTAACTATCTTTAATTCTGAGTTTAAAGTTTCATAAGACTCGTGTGCATAGCTTTTGGTAGTGCAGAATAGTCAGTATTACCTTGTGCCAAATGAAACCCATAGACCTCTCTGCCACGTAAAAATACCTTTTTTTGTAATTGACACATGACAGGTGATTACTTACTATGAGAAATTAGGTAAATCCATACGAAAAGGAAATGCTGCAGATTTCCTGTGTGCAAATTGGTACATAACCATCCATGGGAATGAGATCTAATCACAGGCTCGTGCTGCAAAAATTGATCTGCGTTGTGTATTTCTTATCTGCAGCATGTCAATATTTTTTGTTGTTTCTTACCATGGATTTCACTTCAATCATTGTGAAATCAAGTGTGAAATCAGATACAAATATGTAGCAAAATTCATATCTGTTTTTCCACCATGAGTGGACCTTGCCTGATGAAGATAGTAATGTGGCCTCGACACGCGTAGCCTGAATGACTTACCAATAAAGGAACCTTAACTGCATCCTTTATTCTTTGGAGGGCCATTTTCAGCTGGGACCATGTCCAGCATTTTCTTCAATATTATTGTGCTTTACACTAGGGCCTCTATTGGATGATCTACTTAAGCAGTAAACATCAAAACTTATAAACGTCAAAGATATAACAACAAGAAACTTTTTTTGGGAATCAACTAAGAGGGATGTCTTTAGCATGCCTCCTTGAATGACTCTTCACTGTACTTTTTTTATTTAAACTGAGTTCCTCCACCAATTGCCACAGTGCCACTGATTCTGGAACAGTTTTCCTTTTTCTTCTGTGTCGCTCCGTTTCAAAGTTATGCCGCCTGGTAACAAAGGTGTAAACTTTCCCTTCAGCCAACTGGACATAGGTTCTGTGGTATATCTGTGGGTGTGGTCATGTTTTGATTGGCCAATATTAGAAAAGGAAAAGCACATACCCACAGAGAAGTTCTGTGGTAGCCTCCCAGTTGGTTGAAGGGAAAATTTTCACTATTATTACTGGGGATCATACTGTCACTTTGGAACAGAGAGGCATAGAAGAGAAAAAAAAAAGTTCCAGAATCAACGGAGAAGCACAAATCAGAGGAGGCATTTAGTTTAAATTAAGAATTCCAGTGAAAGCTCTCTTTTAAGTGGTCACAATAGCCCCTATAAACAGTCATATCTTGACATTCCTTAATTTATCAAATGCAAAATATGAAGTAGAACCTCCCCTCCTGCCTAATGCAATTTTTAATACTGGTGTCTTCCTATGAGGAGCCTTTGTATGCGCTTAGCATCAGGACCTGACTGTGACTAATACCTCTGCAACCCCTTTAGCTACATATCTATACCAAAGGTTGCTGATTAAAAGGGTTATCTGGCCTTGGGTTACAAGTCTTCAGTCACATAGAGCACTGGGCGCTGTGTGGATTCTTTGATGCCGGCGCCAGTATCGGCGAGCACGTGACTGCAAGTATTTGATTTACATACATGTGGCCACATTCCGACTAGAATGGCATGGCCTTTCTCAGTGCAAGTGTATTGAGCGAGGTCCAACAAGTTTAGTTGGAATGTGGCCGGTAGTATTTCAATCACCTACTACTAATTGCTCCGGCATCGGAGAATCCTCACAGTGTGTAGTGCATGCACTCTGAGGATTCACAAGTCTGCAGTCACTCTAAGGCTGAGCCACCCCTGTAAGTAGGAAATCAAATGGATGTCCTAAATTAAAAAGTCAACTATCTGGCACACCTGTCTTATAGATTTGGGCATCTTGCTAGTCATGTTAGATACTTCCTTACATCACCTGTTTGGCTTACTTTTGGCCAATATTTTACTTCAACATTTTTGATGAAATCTGGCATATTTTATACCAGAAAACCTTAGTTAGATAATTCCAGTAGACCCAAAAAGTGTCTAAATACCATAATCCAGAGAAAACTGTATACAAGGAGACTCAGCAACACAAGATAGTACTAGAAAAACAGGTAACCAAGTATCTCAGATCAAAATCCCCGGCTGACCCACTGGGACTTCCAGACACCTACAAGAGAGATGACCACAGCACTCAATAATGAAAATCCACTCCATTTTAAATGTTTCAGCCTCAAACGAGTCTTTTGTCAAGCTTGATGTAGACCAGTTTTGGGTGGAAACATTGCATATGTTGTGATATTAATGAGCACATACATAATCTCTATTGTGCAATTGAGTCAAAATTCTAACGCTTTTGGTGTAAATCTTCCCCAACTGATAAGTCTGTCTATGTCGGAAGTCAGAATATTAATGGAAATCTATTAACAGTAGTTGTAAACTTTACCAATGTATAGTGTATAACTATTTGCCATTTCCATTGTCAGGACATTATGTGCATAGGAATTCTGCAGTGGTACCCAGATCCTTCATTTTTGCACTGTATCCCATCCTGTGAGGTAAGACCGCCATTGTTGCACAACCATTGACTAAATATCAAAGCACTCTATTATTCTAAATAATTACAGAATTATACTTTATATTAACTTTCACACCATCTTAACTTTTTGTTATTTTTTGGACCAAACCAAATTACGCAGTTTGGTTATTTGTAGACCAGATCTTCACTAACTTTGATGGTCTGATCTTAAAACCAATGGGGATCAGAACGTTTGATCTGTAAAATATTTTCTCTCTCCCACTCTCTCTCCTCCCGGGCCTGGAATTCCAAATACTACAACGGACTTCCACGAGAAGTCCGTGTTCAGCGTTTATCACCGGTCACTAATTGTTCGGTACGAATCCCGAACTTTTAACCTAACCTTATGTTATTACTCACCTGTTGGGGAACAGTTTTTAAAGGCCACGTTCCCTTGTTCAGTATTTCGTCAGTATTTTACATCAGTATCTGTAAGCCAAAACCAGAAGTGGAGCAATCAGAGGAAAAGTATAATAGAAACATGTCACCACTAGTGATGAGCGAGCATGCTCATTACTCGAAATTTACGAGCATGCTCCTGTGTTTTCAAGTATCTTCAGCGTGCTCGGGTGTTATGTTTGAGTCATCCCTTGGGCATGATTTGCGACTATTTGACAGATTTAATACATGTGAGGAATGCCTATTTCTTAGGCATTCATCTCATGTATTAAAGCTGTCAAACAGTCGCAAATTATGAGCACGGAGTGACTGAAACTTAACACCCGAGCACGCTGAAGATACTCGGCGAGCACCCGAAAGGATTAACAGAACATACTCGCTCATCACTAGTCGCCACTTCTGTATTTCTCTCCCACTCCTGGTTTTGGCTTACAAATACTGATGTAAAATACTGATCAAATACTGAACATGTGAACGTGGCCAAAAAGGCAAACTAAAAAATAAGAAATTAATTTAAAATATAATAGAAATACTTTAGATTATACATTTTGACCTTCAAAACACAACTCTGGGGAAAGAAACGAATGATGCCTTCCAAAGTTCAAACCAATACCTGAATAAGATCTCATTGCTTTTCCTGTCCACGTTTCCTCAAGGATAGTATAGCCATGCCTCCAGTACTTTACTAGGTCAAGGTAAAGTCATTTTCTAGACAACTATGAATAGATCTTGGGTATTTTGAGTACAATCCTGTACATTTTTTAGCTTAGTAGTAATAGTTATGTTTCGGGTAAACTGTGTTAATTTAAGGTGGAAAAGCTTAAAGCTAAACACAATGGTTATTCTTTAGGGAGTCAGGAAATAAGCCGTCTATACATTCTATTACTATTCATATATTCCATTTCTGATAATAATGGTATTTTGTAATAACTTACGTTTATTACAACTGTATGACAGGAACACTTCAAGGAGATTTAAGCTACCTTCACAAATTACAGGAAATGTATCATCAGAGAATGACATAATCGTGTTGTTATTGTAAACATATTTAATAAAAATGGTGGGTTCCTACTATTCATTGTGACAATCTATATAAAAAAGTGCAATGTTACAGTTTTCACATTGTTCACCGGATTATACATAATATTTCCTGATATTTCTTGTTTTCTTAATCTAACTTTTCAGCTTTGCTGTATCTCCTGGGACAGTGTTAGCAGAGCCATCTCATTATTATTATTAAAAGGGGGAATTGTTGACAGATAAAAACTAGAGATGAGCAAAAATAGTTGAGTCACCCTTGTTTGGCGTCATGTTCGGTCATTCGTGGCATTGTTCACTTCTGCAGTCCTCTGGTACCTCTGTCATTTACTAGGATTCCACAAAGTTATGGCATGTCGGGGCGACGCATATCTCGTGTGAGGCTACTAAATAAGTTTCATGTGATGTCATGATACTGCAGAGGCCTAGTGAGTGGCAAAACCACCTAAGACCTCATTCACACGTCAGTATTTGGTCAGTATTTTTCATCAGTGTGCCAGAGCCAGGAGAGGAACTTACAGAGAAAATCTATAATTAAAAGACTGACAACTGGTGAATACTGATGAAATACTTATCAAAAATACTGATGTGTGAATGAGGTCTAAGGTGCATGGCAGTTTATTGCAGCGCAGAAGTTAACACTTCCCTGGTCTGGCTGTCATGGAGGACCAAACTGGATGCAAAGTAAAAAATAATTAGATAAAACCTTAAAAATGTAAAAAATAGACATGAGTTCTCTTCAATTATCATCTAATTAAAGGAGTTGTCTAACTTCATAAAAAAAATAAAAAAAAGGTCAAACAGCAGGGATGATTTTAAAATAGTAAAATGAGGCATCTATTTCTCTCCCCCAAGAATCCAGTGCTGGTCACTTCGGTGGTTTGTGCCGGGACAAGATGTGACGATGTATTTTTTTTTAAGCGAAGTATTGCCTGACTGCTGAAGGTTGTGATTGGCTGCATCAGTCACCTGACTACTGCAGCAAATCATGATCTTCAGCAGTCAGCTGACCAAAGAAGACATTATAGTTTCCTGTTGAAGACACAGGGTACCGAAGGAGCTCATATTTTTGTAAGACGGACAAATCCCTTTAATGAAACAAATTTTAAAGGGGTTGTCCTGCCTTGGGGTACAAGTCTACACTCACCCTATGAGGATTCTGCTGTGTCGGTGCCACGAGCAGGTCATGTGACTACAAGTATGTGAATTACATACTCCAGGCCACATTCTGACTAGACATATCCTGCCTCATTCAATTGACTTTCATTGAGCAAGGCCACGCACGTCTAGTCTGAATGTGACTGTATGTATGCAAATGACCCATGCTTCCGGTGCTGGCACTGGAGAATCCTCACAGCGTGCACAGTGCTCAGAATGACTGCAGACTTGTACCCCAAGGCCGGACAACCCCTTTAAGATTATCAGATATTTCTTTTACCCCTGTTGAAAATTTCAATTCCCATTTATAGGTCTACAAGAAAATGTCTTCCACTACAAGATGTGCACACAGATGTAATGAAATTATTCTAATCTCAGCCGACAATAATCCTCTGTACTAAAGACTGTTTACTGCCAGTAAAACAAAAAATTACTCTTTTTTTTTTCTAAAAAAAAAAATCATCTGCAGTTTTGTCTTGCACAATCCCCTCTAAGCCGACACATGCTCGGTCTGCTTCATTTGCATTAAATTCCTTTATAATATTTTCCTGTAGGATTTATGTTTTGCTAATTCTGGCAAAATGAGATCACCAGAAAGTCTTTTGTTTTTGCGCTCTTGAAGTTGCTGAACTCCAAAAAATTCTCTGCGCTGACGAAGATGAGCTTTTCTGGCAGTAATACAGCTTTGGAAGTACGGAGCCATATGTCAGCTGAACTGACGGGTTTATAAGCACATGTTCTGGGATTTACTAAGTGTCAATGACTTCAGTGGCAATTTATTTCCAAATCAGGGTGTGATATCTCTCATTAGTGCCTGGTGAATCTGCTCCGTGGAGAGTGATTTACTTCTGCAAAGAGATCAAATGATCTTTGAAAAGGAAATTAAACACAACCATCTTTTTTAAGTCAAAATCTTGCAACATTTTCAGAGAATATAAATTCCTTGGAAATGTAGACTACGAGGTGAGATTTTGATTGGGGGATCATTTGATTTTGACTTGTGCCATATATAATGTTTTTTATGTAAGAGTTGGGGACATATTAAAATATTTTAAATTATAATTATGGGACTTTTATGTCGGGCTCATCTGTTACCAAGCTCTTTTCTAAATGTCAGCTGGCCATCATGCAGGTGCCTGGGTTGTCAAGTGGGACATATGTTGCAGACACCTACTTAGGTCATATTATTATTGATGGAGACGGATCAGACGGCATGCACTGCAGAGAGCACACTAATTTGGAGCAGAAATGGTCAGCTAGTCAGTGGTAGAACTGTAAGGTGCAGAATGAGACCCGTAACCTTTCTTGTGTATGTCTGGAGGGTTTTACCATGTTATTATTACTTCCTTGGTGGGTGCTTGTTCTAGGATGGTGTATCGCTTGAACGGGGTGGACATATCAGTTGTGCAAGTATGTGAATTGCATACTCCCAGCCACATTCCTACTAGACATACTGTATCTTGCCTCATTCAATTCACTTTCATTGAGCAAGGTCACGCACGTCTAGTCTGAACGTGACCGTATGTATGCAAATGACTCAAGCTCACGGTGTGTTGCACCGGAGCCCAAGAGGTAAAGGGGGGCTCTGTCTCCTCCAAAGCAGGTTGAGTTGTGTACTATGATGAGCTATTGGGCTGCTAAGGGCCCATATACTCTTCATGCACAGGGGCCTTTTTCTGTTTGTGTGCTTGATGATTATTACTCTCAAAGAAACAGGAGAGGCGATAGTTGTCAAAATCAGATTTTTCTTTACTAAATAACTTAATAGGAATAGACTGAGTTGATAAGTCACAAATCTTTGCGTACACAATTTTAGTCGCAGACATAGCCATCGGTTTCACAGTTTCAAGTGATGTTACATGGTGTAAAGGGAGTCCATCAACCCCAAAATGCATTTTAAATGGGCTCTACAGTGTTGTAGGGGATGTAGCCTTAGTATAGTAACTAGCACTGTGCCTATTACTTGTACAGTGCTTGAGAAAATATATTTTAATTCATATGCAAGTGAAGGAATTTCGGTGCACCCTTGGTGTGGCCAAGAGTTTGGTTCACCGTTATGGCTCTTCATTTGCATATTGGGGCCCTTCCCTGGCTTCCCAAAGCGAGCACAGCCTGAATGCTGCCGACGTGTGCTCAGCCTTGCGCATTCTCCTCCCTATTTTCTTTCTTCTGAGGCCACTCGCTGCACTAATACAACCAGAAGTGCAGCTAGCACCGTCAGAAGAAAGGAGACAGAGAGGATAATAAGCAGGGTCACACACACGTCAGCAGAATTTAGACAGGGCTCCGATGTGCAAATGAAGAGGTATAATGATGTACCAAACTCTTGGTCATGCCGAGGGTGCACCGTAGCATCCTCTTTTGCATATGAATTAAAAGTTACTTTCTTAGGCACTGTACCAGCAACCGATACAGATACTAAGTCCCCTAAAAAGCTGTATAGCCCATTTAAAATGCATTTTGCGGTGACGGACTCCCTTTAACAGTATCACTTCAGTTACGTAGGTGGATAGACTTCGCACACACTTTATCATCTGTTTATGACACAAAGAAGTATTGTTCCAGCAGCTTACGACAGTGTCCCTGCTGGGCAAATCTTATTATTCTTTCACCAGTTGTCTTCAGGAAGGCTGACACGTACTTCAGGTCCCTCTACACTGTACAGTGTGACTCTCTCCAACCATAATGTGTCTCCTGATTTTCCTTGCTGCACAATACCTTTCAGTTTGCTCCCATCACCAGTTCCATGTCTGTCCCTTCTCTTTCTCCTGTAGGGGACACTCAGACATCTCCACTGCTATTTTCTTCCAGTTGTTCCCCTCTAACAGCTTCTGCCATCAAATCACTACAATCTCTGACCTTTCCTTTCTCGGTTCCAATTTTAGCAATACCACAGCAACTCGCAGTAACTTTTACTCTCTCACAACTACGGCTGTCTGAACTGTAACTAATCCAGGGGTCAATTTATAAAGTAAGAAAGTTGACGGTATGGTAGTCGATTCGGTTACCAAAAGTAGATTGAGTACAATGTACAGAGGTGCTCAACATCCAGTGATTATGTAAGGTCCTGTTTATTGACAACTTATATTAAATCAATGCGTTTCAAGGAATTGAGCCCGGTTTGTCAAGTTTACAGAAAGTAAGAGGTTCATTTAGTCTTCGTAGAAAGTCCTAATGAAGATATCACTTTCTATAAATTCAATTGCCCGAAACGCGTTGTTTTTGAAACTATCAATAAACTGCACCCTGCATAATTAATGGATGTTGAGCGGCTACCCTACTGTCTACTTTGAACATTGTATCCCCTGGTGAGCTTCTAACCCTGAATCCAGAAGGACCCAAGTACCATGCTGCATCCAACCATTCATTGTCTATACACGCCTGTATTAGTGTTGTGCCAATCCATGCATAACCATCTACGGTGAGCATCCACCTATACTGGATTTTCTTTCCCCTATCCTCACCTAACCGTACTAACCCGATGTAGCGCCTTTTTATTCCTACGTCAGTTTTGCACCCCTTTCTATCCACTATATATAGATTAAACCTTCTTCTGGAAACCTCTACACACTCAACTAAGCAATTAACTCCCTTCTCTCTGGAGTATAGATAAATGCCCGGCCATGCCTGTTATAGTGCCATACACAATTATTTACTATTTATGCCTGAAAGGCGTAATTTGCTTAGTATAAAGTACAATGCACAAGAATATAGTTGCATTAAAGAAACACATCTATTATTCAGGAGATGCCTGGGTCACCTTCCACCCTATTACAGGATGAGAATATTGACTGAGAACGCCAGTGTCATTAGCAGCCTGCTAAGAATTGGGATTGAATGGATTAATGCTGGCTACCACCAACCATCCTAACAGCGTGGGTTTTCAAGAACTGATCTGTATAACTTGCATATAATAACTCAGTTCAGACATCCAGTCCAGTCATGCTGAACTCAGTGTGAACCCTCTACAGGGGCATATGGAGTCTGCAATGGTATAATATCAACAAACTAATTCTTCCCTAGAAACTATGCAAAGCAACAATCTTCCATAGACTTCAATATAGAGACCCATTCAAATGTCGGACTACCTTCTATTTGTCCTCCTGCATAAAGTACCACCAGATCGTTCAGCTTTCAGACAGAGGTAACAGGACTCCTATTCATTTATGGGCAAACTTGTAGTCTAAGTTTTGAGGTTGTCCCATAAGCAATAAGATAGGTGATGATAAAAGTATAATTGATGAGACTTGTACAACTACCGCCCTACTCAGCGTCTCTGGAGTGGTGGTCTAATAGTTGCCCGACTTCTCTATTCACGTGAGGGTCTTTGGACCTCCTCTTCTCAGAATTTGTGACTGATCTCTGCAACTGGACCTCAGTGATCTTGCATTGACATTTATCCTGTGGACAGAAAATTTCATAAACTCATAAAAAATTTGCAGTGAAATCCAAATTTCTATTAATTGCTATCTTGTGCATTTTGATCTTTTGATATTTTATTGAAGCTAATGCAGAAAATCTGCGCAAAATTCATTAAGAGGCAGAAGACACACTTATCAGTTCTGCCTCAAGTAATTTTCAATTAGTTTTGTTACCAAAAGTAGCAAAGTTCTTGTGAAGCACAAACATTTTGTGACTTTTCAAAGTATTTTACATGAGTATTCTTGCATAAAAACTTTGAAGACTAGCTCTCTTTGACTATGGTCGTCTAGGATTTTCAAAAAAAGTTTGCAAAAAAGCTGGTATTGCTATGAAATAATAAAACAACCCTCACTTACCTGTTTAATCCCTCTCTTCTCCAGTGCATTTACTCCAGCGATACCCTGCAGTAATGTGATGGTTACAGCCAATCCCCGCATGAGCAGTGATACTTGCATATGTTCCATGTGACCCCTGAGGCCAGTGATTGGCTGCAGTGGTCAGACGACAAAGGAACTTGACATCAAGACCAATGTCACTATTTCAGTTAAGCCTCATTCAGACATCCATGATTTTTCACGTACATAAATAATGAGTTTCATCAGTGTTTTGGATTTGTTTTTCATCAGTGTTTGGTCAGTGTGTCAGTTTTCCCCATCAGTGTTTCATCAGTGATTTTCACACAAAAACGCACACATACAGTGCTGGCCAAAAGTATTGGCACCCCTGCAATTCTGTCAGATAATACTCAGCTTCTTCCTGAAAATGATTGCAATCACAAATTCTTTGATATTATTCTCTTCATTTAATTTGTCTTCAATGAAAAAAACACAAAAAGAATTGTCCTAAAGCCAAATTGTATATAATTCCACACCAAACCTAAAAAAGGGGGTGGACAAAAGTATTGGCACCCTTTGAAAAATCATGTGATGCTTCTCTAAGTCGTGTAATTAACAGCACCTGTAACTTACCTGTGGCACCTAACAGGTGTTGGCAATAACTAAATCACATTTGCAGCCAGTTAACATGGATTAAAGTTGACTCAACATCTGTCCTGTGTCCTTGTGTGTACCACATTGAGCATGGAGAAAAGAAAGAAGACCAAAGAACTGTCTGAGGACTTGAGAAACCAAATTGTGAGGAAGCATGAGCAATCTCAAGGCTACAAGTCCATCTCCAAAGACCTGAATGTTCCTGTGTCTTCCGTGCGCAGTGTCATCAAGAAGTTTAAAGCCCATGGCACTGTGGCTAACCTCCCTAGATGTGGACGGAAAAGAAAAATTGACGAGAGATTTCAACGCAAGATTGTGCGGATGGTGGATAAAGAGCCTCGACTAACATCCAAACAAGTTCAAGCTGCCCTGCAGTCCGAGGCTACAACAGTGTCAACCCATACTATCTGTCGACATCTGAATGAAAAGGGACTGTATGGTAGGATACCCAGGAAGACCCCACTTCTTACCCCGAGACATAAAAAAGCCAGGCTGGAGTTTGTCAAAACTTACCTGAGAAAGCCTAAAACGTTTTGGAAGAATGTTCTCTGGTCAGATGAGACAAAAGTAGAGCTTTTTGGGAAAAAGCATCAACATAGAGTGTGCAGGGAAAAAAAGAGGCATTCAAAGAAAAGAACACAGTCCCTAAAGTCAAACATGGCGGAGGTTCCCTGATGTTTTGGGGTTGCTTTGCTGCCTCTGGCACTGGACTGCTTGACCGTGTGCATGGCACTATGAAGTCTGAAGATTACCAACAAATTTTTCAGCATAATGTAGGGCCCAGTGTGAGAAAGCTGGGTCTCCCTCAGAGGTCATGGGTCTTCCAGCAGGACAATGACCCAAAACACACTTCCAAAAGCACTATAAAATGGTTTTAGAGAAAGCACTGGAAACTTCTAAGGTGGCCAGCAATGAGTCCAGACCTAAATCCCATAGAACACCTGTGGAGAGATCTCAAAATGGCAGTTTGGAGAAGGCACCCTTCAAATATCAGGGACCTGGAGCAGTTTGCCAAAGAAGAATGGTCTACAATTCCAGCAGAGCATTGTAAGAAACTCATTGAAGGTTACCGGAAGCGGTTGTTCGCAGTTATTTTGGCTAAAGGTTGTGCAACCAAGTATTAGGCTGAGGGTGCCAATACTTTTGTCCGGCCCTTTTTTGGAGTTTTGTGTGAAATGATCAATGATTTGATTTTTGCTTCATTCTCTTTTGTGTTTTTTCCTTGCAAGCAAATTAAATGAAGAGAATAATACCAAAGAATTTGTGATTGCAATCATTTTCAGGAAGAGACTGAATATTATCTGACAGAATTGCTGGGGTGCCAATACTTTTGGCCAGCACTGTACATGCATACATACATGTGATACATATATAAATATACACATCTAAATGTATATGTACAGTTATATGAAAAAGTTTGGGCACCCCTATTAATCTTAAGCTTAATGTTTTATAAAAATTGGTGTTTTTGCAACAGCTATTTCAGTTTGATATATGTAATAACTGTTGGACACAGTAATGTTTCTGCCTTGAAATGAGGTTTATTGTACTAACAGAAAATGTGCAATCTGCATTCAAACAAAATTTGACAGGTGCATAAGTATGGGCACCCTTATCATTTTCTTGTTTTAAATACTCCTACCTACTTTTTACTGACTTACTAAAGCACTTTTTTTGGTTTTGTAACCTCATTGAGCTTTGAACTTCATAGCCAGGTGTATGCAATCATGAGAAAAGCTACTTAAAGTGGCCACTTGCAAGTTGTTCTCCTGTTTGAATCTCCTCTGAAGAGTGGCATCATGGGCTCCTCAAAACAACTGTCAAATGATCTGAAAACAAAGATTATTCAACATAGTTGTTCAGAGGAAGGATACAAAAAGCTTTCTCAGAGATTTAACCTGTCAGTTTCCACTGTGAGGCACATAGTAAGGAAATGGAAGAACACAGGGACAGTTCTTGTTAAGGCCAGAAGTGGCAGGCCAAGAAAAACATCAGAAAGGCAGAGAAGAAGAATGGTGAGATCAGTCAAGTACAATCCTCAGACCACCTCCAGAGAGCTGCAGCAGCAACTTGCTGCAGATGGTGTCACTGTGCATCGGTCAACTATACAACGCACTTTGCACAAGGAGAAGCTGTATGGGAGAGTGATGCGAAAGAAGCCGTTTCTGCAAGCACGCCACAAACAGTCGGCTGAGGTATGCAAAAGCACATTTGGAGAAGCCAATTTCTTTTTGGAAGAAGGTCCTGTGGACTGATGAAACCAAGATTGAGTTGTTTGATCATACAAAAAGGCGATATGCATGGCGGCAAAAAAAACACAGCATTCCAAGAAAAACACTTGCTACCCACAGTAAAATTTGGTGGAGGTTCCATCATGCTCTGGGGCTGTGTGGCCAATGCCGGCACCGGGAATCTTGTTAAAGTTGAGGGATGCATGGATTCCACTCAGTATCATCAGATTCTTGACAATAATGTTCAAGAATCAGTGATAAAGTTGAAGTTACGCAGGGGATGGATCTTTCAGCAAGACAATGATCCAAAACACCGCTCCAAATCTACTCAGGCATTCATGCAGAGGAACAATTACAATGTTCTGGAATGGCCATCCCAGTCCCCAGACCTGAATATCATTGAACATCTGTGGGATCATTTGAAGAGGGCTGTCCATGCTCGGCGACCATCAAACTTAACTGAACTGGAATTGTTTTGTAAAGAGGAATGGTCAAAAATACCTTCATCCAGGCTCCAGGAACTCATTAAAAGCTACAGGAAGCGACTAGAGGCTGTTATTTTTGCAAAAGGAGGATCTACTAAATATTAATGTCACTTTTCTGGTGAGGTGCCCATACTTATGCACCTGTCAAATTTAGTTTGAATGCAGATTGCACATTTTCTGTTAGTACAATAAACCTCATTTCAAGGCAGAAACATTACTGTGTCCAACAGTTATTACATATATCAAACTGAAATAGCTGTTGCAAAAACACCAATTTTTATAAAACAATAAGCTTAAGATTAATAGGGGTGCCCAAACTTTTTCATATAACTGTATATTTCAATATACTGTACAGTGTATATAATATGCATATATATATAAATCTATATCTATATGTAGCAAAGCCAGGTAGGCTAAGGTTAAATCCTAGCTCTACAGTCTCTGATTATTTGCACCTGGCTGGTACTGTATATAACCAGGCTGTGTGTTCACTAGTCAGTCAGCTGGGAGAAGCTGACCAAAGTGGATTGTGTTGGACCTGGAGGGAGAGACAATCTGGAAGCCCTCTCTGAGAAGAGACTGCACAGGCCGTGTGCACCAAACTATCACTTGTTGCTATGGGCAATTGCCATTGTGTATGACTAAAGTAGGACTAGCTCAGTTGTTTAAGAGTAGCCAGGGTCTATTTTGTTTAGTTAGTGCCTGGACAAGGCTAGGGATTTATGTTTATGGTTTTGTTTTTGTACTGTGCAACCTGTGGAAATAAATGTCACATTGTTTGCAATGCTATAGCTGCCTTTACCCAGGGCATTCAATCTTTACACTGCAATCACCTGTGCTCTTTGAGACTTCACACCCGCATTTCATCCACCAATTGACGGGATTCACGCTCTCAGGTAGACATTAGGTAGCATTTACTCAGCCACTGAATTCTTGGGTCAAAACAATGTGACATTTATTTCCACAGGTTGCACAGTACCAAAACAAAACCATAAACCTAAATCTCTAGCCTTGTCCAGATGCTAACTAAACAAAATAGACCCTGGCTACTCATACACAGCTGAGCTAGTCCCAATTTGGACAAACACAACAGCTATTATCTACAGCAACTAGTGATACTTGCAGTTTGGTGCACACTGCCTGTACAGACTCTTCTCAGAGAGGGATTCTGGCTTGTCTCTCTCTCTCTCTCAGACGACCAATGCAATCCACTCTGGTCAACCTCCCCCCAGCTGACTAAGGTGAAGACTGACTAAGGTGAACACCTAGCTTGGTTACAGAATATGCAATGCTTGCCAGGAAGGGCTGTGGAGTTGGTAAGCCAAACCTCCCACTCTGACTTCTCATTTTCCCTGACTCCGACTCCAACTCCCTCAAACATGGCTCATGTTTAAGTGATAAATTTACTGTAGTAAAATGGTAACATCAGGCTTTTCATCACCATTAAGATATAATAATCAAGCTATTTACTTGCATTAATCATGTTTTCCTGTTCACTCTAACAGTTCTGAGATGAGTGGAGGCATTCCTTCCCAGTGCTTTTTTCCTCTGATCTGTAGAGGAGGAGCTTCACTTCTGAGCATGTACATAAAGTGCAGCACAGATTCATCTTAACTAAAAGCGTAAATTCTTAGATCAGGAACAGAACAGCCATTTATAGGACATTTCATAACTTTCCCAAATTCTTATGAAAAAAATATTCAGCACATACTGCATTGAACTTCTGTACATAATTCATTATATATTTTAGGAGTCAGAGTCAGTCCATTTTATACTGGCTTCTCCAAAATGGACACCGACTCCTACTCCTACAAAATGAATACCGACTCCACGACTACCTAATCAGAACCTGTAGTGCTAGGATTTAACCCTATTCTACTTTGCTTTGCTACAATATATCCACGGACTATGCACTAATGCCATCCATGTGCTATCTGTGGTTTTCACGGACCCATAGACTTGTGATTTTGACTATGATAAAAAAAGTACATGTCACCGTGATTTTTTTACAGACACACAGTCCACAAAAACACAGACATGTGGATAGCCCCATAGACAATAATGCGTATGTGTTCTATCCGTGAAAATCAAGACTAAAATATGTATGTGATTCATGGATGTTTGAATGAAGGCTTAAAGAAGCACTCCTCCCAACAAAGCTTTTATCCTCTTAATATATTGCAGTCATTATATTATATAGGAACAGAAAATCCCGGCACTAACATGTTGGTGGTCTATTAGTTTATTATCATATTATATAGCACTGTGTACTTACAATTGCTCATTTTTCCTTTCTACCCAATAAATTCTTCTCTTTTCTCTGCTATATGTAGAAACAGGAAGTCTGTTTTCAATGCAAAAATCATTCCCCTCTTCAACTCCTGACTCAGCTGCTCCCTCTTTCCCCTTGCCAGGGACTTTTGCAGTGACTCATGACTCATGCAGGTAAAATTGACTTCCTGTTTCTACATAAAGCTCAGAAGGATTCAGCTACTAAGTTTTTAATCACGTGATGTCATAGACCTAATGGAAAGGAGAAGAATTAACAGGGTAGAAAGGCAAAATGAGCAATTGTACACAGTGCTATATAATATGTTGACTGCAATACATTACGAGGATAAAAACTTTGATGGGAGGAAGAGTGCTTCTTTAAATATTGGTTCATTAATAATTTTATAACAATTTCTGCTTTTGGGCAACTTAAAGAAGAAAAAAAAAACGTTTTAAGTATTTGATAAATAAGGTGAATACTTCCAGGAGGAGTTTGAATGAAGAGGTGGCCGAGCATGTGTAAAGTGTTCTCACTTTTATAGGAGTTATGGAAAAAGATAAGCAAGCTTGCATTGGGCCCCCATTCTCATTGGTAAGACCCCACTTAGTAGAGATTAATAACATTTCCCATGAAGAGGCCATAAGTATCTAAAATGGGAAATTTCATTTAAAGTGGGTCTATAGTGGTGTTTTCAGAAGTAAAGTTTGCACACT
The DNA here is from genome assembly GCF_046119375.1 of Phyllobates terribilis. Classification (NCBI taxonomy): domain Eukaryota; kingdom Metazoa; phylum Chordata; class Amphibia; order Anura; family Dendrobatidae; genus Phyllobates; species Phyllobates terribilis. The sequence goes on along the minus strand of NW_027362768.1, from coordinate 140,241,930 downwards.
CCATGTAGATTCAAACTCTTTTAAAGTTACTGAAACTTTTAGATGTTGACTTGGAATATTTTATGCATGAGCAACCAGGGTGTTCTCTGTAATTCATCTTTAGTACTCCACTAATCTCGACAAACAAGTTTAATTGTAGAACTGGTGGTAAAACAATTTTTGTTTGCAAATCACTGGAGTTCTTGCTGGTACAACCATATTTCTGCATCTGTAGCCTGCAGCAGAATCAACTTGTTCCATTGCAAATGATTTTGCATGAACTGCATACAAATGTGACATATTAACTTCATTAATGTATTTTCTATTCAGACCAGTCCCCACTTGTTTCAGATCTTCAATATCCGAATCTTGTGTGTGCTGAAAGCTATTTTTCAGTATTTTACATTAATAGATATTTACTGTATGCGCTGCTCAATAAACAATTGAACTACAGGGTCGCGTTAATAGTTTATGAAGTTTTTATCGGCATTATTATTTTAGTACAGTAGACCTGCACTTTTCAAGTGCTTTGGCTAGAATATTAGGAAATTACACTACTGCATGTGAAGTTCTTGGATATATAATTAGCTGAATTTTTCCTGCCGAAAACCAAATGACCCTAGCAATGGGCCAAAAAATGAATTCTAATAGCTTCTGTGAAGGCAGTCATCTAGCTATAGGCCATCGTTTAGTATTCTGCAGCCTCAGTCGTATTGGCAGGTCATATAGATTTTTTTTAGTTTGCTGATAAAGCTTTGATATAGCCAATAGCTTTTTCGCTCTGTTCCTTGCTCATAGTTCCATCTCGAGCAATTTACGTAATTCAGGAAAGTAGATATCTGTTGTGCCTCGTTGAACTTGTAAGGTGGACTGGTTGAAGAATCCATTGAGATGAGCAGATCGATCCACTGCGAATCAACTTTGAATCAAATTTCCCGAAATTTGCAGGTCCCGGCAAGTTCAAACATTTTGTGATTCGATTTGCATGGATTGTTAAAAAAAATGCTCTGCCCCATTTCACACAATGCTGAAGATTGCAGAGCGGGCTTATGACATCAGGCATGGCCACACGGGCCTTCCCATAATGCCTTTCAGCTATTACATCACATGATCTAGCTCATACATGCCAAACTCTGGCCCGCAGGGTAGTTTTATTTGGTCAGTGATGCCAGAACCACCACTCCTATGTGGGGCCCATTATTCTGTATGGAGGACTATGTGGGACCCATTAAACCATATGGAAAGCTATGTGGGGCCCATTATTCTGTATGGAGGACTATGTGGGGCCCATTATTCTGTATGGAGGACTATGTGGAGCCCATTATTCTGTATGGAGGACTATGTGAGGCCCATTATTCTGTATGGAGGACTATGTGAGGCCCCTTATTCTGTATGGAGGACTATGTGGGGCCCATTATACTGTATGGAGGTCTATGTGGGGCCCATTATTCTGTATGGAGGACTATGTGGGGCCCATTATTCTGTATGGAGGACTATGTGAGGCCATTATTCTGTATGGAGGACTATGTGGGGCCCATTATTCTGTATGGAGGACTATGTAGGGCCCATTATTCTGTATGGAGGACTATGTGGGGCCCATTATTCTGTATGGAGGACTATGTGAGGCCACTATTCTGTATGGAGGACTATGTGGGGCCCATTATTCTGTATTTAGGACTATGTGGGTCCATTATTCTGTATGGAGGACTATGTGGGGCCCATTATTCTGTATGGAGGTCTATGTAGGGCCCATTATTCTGTATGGAGGACTATGTAGGGCCATTATACTGTATGGAGGACTATGTGGGGTCATTATTCTGTATGGAGGACTATGTGGAGCCCATTACACTGTATGGAGGACTATATGAGGCACATTATACTGTATGGAGGACTATGTGGGGGCCACTATACTGTATGGAGGACTATGTGGGGCCCATTATACTGTATGGAGGACTATGTGGGGCCCATTATTCTGTATGGAGGTCTATGTAGGGCCCATTATTCTGTATGGAGGACTATGTGAGGCCATTATTCTGTATGGAGGACTATGTGGGGCCCATTATTCTGTATGGAGGTCTATGTAGGGCCCATTATTTTGTATGGAGTACTATGTGAGGCCATTATTCTGTATGGAGGACTATGTGGGGCCCATTATTCTGTATGGAGGACTATGTAGGGCCCATTATACTGTATGGAGGACTATGTGAGGCCATTATTCTGTATAGACGACTATGTGAGGCCATTATTCTGTATGGAGGACTATGTAGGGCCCATTATTCTGTATGGAGGAATATGTGGGGCCCATTATTCTGTATGGAGGACTATGTGGGTCCATTATTCTGTGTGGAGGACTATGTAAGGCCATTATACTGTATGGAGGACTATGTGGGGTCATTATTCTATATGGAGGACTATGTGGGGCCCGTTACACTGTATGGAGGACTATGTGGGGCACATTATACTGTATGGAGGACTATGTAGGGGCCACTATACTGTATGGAGGACTATGTGGGGCCCATTATACTGTATGGAGGACTATGTGGGGCCCATTATTCTGTATGGAGGAATATGTGAGGTCATTAATCTGTATGAAGGACTATGTTGGGCCCATTATTCTGTATGGAGGACTATGTGGGGCCATTATACTGCATGGAGGACTATGTGGGGTCATTATTCTGTATGGAGGACTATGTGGGGCCCATTATTATGCATGGAGGACTATGTGGGGCCCATTATTATGCATGGAGGACTATGTGGGGCCCAATATTCTGTATGGAAGACTATGTGGGGCCCATTATTCTGCATGGATGATTTTGTGGGGCCCATTATTCTGTATGGACTACTGTGTGGGGCCCATTATTCTATATGGAGGACTATGTGGGGTCCATTATTCTGTATGGAAGACTATCTGAGGCCCATTATTCTGTATGGAGGACTGTGTGTGGCTCATTATTCTGTATGGAGGACTATGTGGGGCCCATTATTCTGTATGGAGGGCTATATGGGGTCATTATTCTGTATGGAGGACTAGATGGGGCCCATTATTATGCATGGAGGACTATGTGGGGCCCATTATTATGCATGTAGGACTATGTGGGGCCCAATATTCTGTATGGAAGACTATGTGGGCCCATTATTCTGCATGGAGGATTTTGTGGGGCCCATTATTCTGTGTGGAAGACTGTGTGGGGCCCATTATTCTGTATGGAGGACTACGTGGGGCCCATTATTCTGTATGGAGGAATATGTGAGGTCATTATTCTGTATGAAGGACTATGTTGGGCCCATTATTCTGTATGGAGGACTATGTGGGGCCCATTATTCTGTATGGAGGGCTATATGGGGTCATTATTCTGTATGGAGGACTATATGGGGCCCATTATTATGCATGGAGGACTATCTGGGGCCCATTATTATGCATGTAGGACTATGTGGGGCCCAATATTCTGTATGGAAGACTATGTGGGCCCATTATTCTGCATGGAGGATTGTGTGGGGCCCATTATTCTGTATGGAAGACTGTGTGGCGCCCATTATTCTGTATGTAGGACTATGTGGGGGCCATTTTTCTGTATGGAGGACTATGTGGGGTCATTATTCTGTATGCAGGACTATGTGGGGCCCATTATTATGCATGGAGGACTATGTGGGGCCTATTATTATGCATGGAGGACTATGTGGGGCCCATTATTCTGTATGGAGGACTATGTGGGGCCCATTATTCTGTATGGAAGACTATCTGAGGCCCATTATTCTGTATGGAGGACTGTGTGTGGCTCATTATTCTGTATGGAGGACTATGTGGGGCCCATTATCCTGCATGGAGGACTCTATGGGGCCCATTATCCTGTATGGAGGACTCTATGGGGCACATTATTCTGTATGGAGGACTGCGTGTGGCTCATTATTCTGTATGGAGGACTATGTGGGGCCCATTATACTGTATGGAGGACTATGTGGAGCCCATTATTCTGTATGGAAGATTATGTGAAGTCATTATTCTATATGAAGGACTATGTTGGGCCCATTATTCTGTATGGAGGACTGTGTGTGGTTCATTATTCTGTATGGAGGACTATGTGGGGCCCATTATTCTGTATAGAGAACTTTGTGGGGCCCTTTATACTGTATACTGGTTGGCTCCCAACTTTGTCCAAGTTTTTCATTTTGGCCCTCTGTGTTTGAGTTTGACATCCCTGGTCTAGCTCAACTAATCAGTAGGGACTATTATAGGGACTATAAAATATGAGAACAGTGAAATCAGCAGCCATTTTGAGTCTTATAGCCTACGACTAGGAGGTCAGAGTGCACAGTTCATTACACATACATAGGGGATATAAAGACTTAAATCTGTGGTATACTACTGCAGTACTGAAAAGCATTCAAAATAGAAGTGATAGTAGTGAGTGAGTAATAACACAAAGATTCAAGTGATACAGAGGTGCTGAACCTGCATAGTCACTCAGTGTGACTGAGAATTAATTGATCTGTGCTTTATTGCAGTAAGAGCACCTTAATAACAGCATTTTTTAATGATAAAACACTGCAAAAAAGGAAGGCAGTTTAAAACCCCTCTGTCCTAATTTTACTATGGAAGAAAAATACTGACTACTAGATTTGTGTGTTATTTGAGAATAGCAAACCAATTGCTAATGCCAAAAAGAGATCATTTCTTCACACTTAGTTGAGAAGCCATTACAGCGAATCAGTTCCTGCTCACTTTATAAAGAGATCATTTTTGGATGGCTTGTGAAAAAGCTATCACTTCTTCATTTAGCAAAGAACAAAGCTCTTAATACTTCCCAAAGATAATTTTTGCACCATCCTTTGTCAAAAAGCCACGCAGCTTCTTCCATTTGCACTGCTTATGTATAAACACTTGCAAAGTAGGCATATGCCTCTTAATAGGGATCATTTTTCAACAATTTTTACAATTTAGAGGGAATCTATCAGGTCCTATAACATTATTAACTGGCAGATATAGTGTCAATCTGCAGGTTAATAGCGTTATGGAGGTGCGTGGGCACAGTACTGAAGGTGCGGCATGCGGTAGAAAATTAACTTTATTTCTACCGAAAACTGCTGGCTTTCAGTCGTGCAGGCGTGCTTGAATCAATTACAGTCAATGTTCACAGCACTGTGAGCAGCGACTGTAAGCATGCCCGGCTCTGAATAAACTTTCAGAGCTTAGTCCTTCAGGTCCATCAACACACTTAGCCAGTGGCATAACTTGAAGCTTGTGAAACCAATACAAAATCACCAACAGGTCTTTAAAAGTATTAATCTTGTGTCAGTCATAGATACCTTTTGGCTTCCCTAGGCTCCACAGCCTAGATATGACTGCATATACAATAGTTACACCCGTGCGCTAAGCCCACAGCCTGCACAGAAGTCTGCATATTATCACTTTCCACGGCTAAGGGCCCACTACTAGAGGCAGCCACAATGCCCTTTATCAGCTCACTGACTGCTGCTTACTGAAATGCTTCATGCCCTGCAAAATGACTTCACAGTTACACCTCCCCTGCAAGAAAACTAGTTCACCCACTATGCATTTTATCCACAGGCTTCTTGTCATTCCCTCTAGCCTCCATTCCCACTGCCTCTCTGGAATGAACAAGCTACTCTAGCCTCCAGCCCACCAATACTGCAGTGCTGGACAAGCTGTTTTAGCCTCCTCACAATAAATAATTACATAGGTCAGTACAGGTCCTTCAGGTACCTAACGGAGATCACCAGCACTCAACTCCTTGGTGTCAAACCAAACAGATTCTCTCTGTAAAAACATATTGGGATGAGTCATCAAGATTGGCGTTTTGCACAGAAGTCTTGATGCCGATTCCTCTTGAGCAAGATCTACCTCTTAACGAATTTGGATCATCTTCCAGAAACAGAAATGTTACTCAATCATGGACTGGAGTACATTTCTACTATAATGTCTGCCCCTTTTGAAATGTTAACTATAATGAATTTTGTTGGGCCATTCTAGGCCATGCCCCTTCTGCTAAGCTCCATCCACTTTTTGAAAACTTAGCAAACTTGGCAAAAATTTGTCAAAATGTCCCAATTTTTGCTCCATAAAAATTTGCAACATTTGGAACAGATTCACCTAAGTTTTCTAGCGGAAATTCTTGATGAATCGGACCCACAGTTGTTTTTTTTTTTACCAGGTACTTAACATACAATTCACTTACAAACTAATGATAGTTTGTATGCATGCTTGACTACCAGATTTATTCTGCTTCATAGTGCCGACAGGTATGACATATGAGCTTTATATTAGACAGACAGAACCCATGTCTGGAAGCGCTTGGGAAGGGCTGGAGGTAACTGGGTGGTTAACAACTCCTCATTTTACTCCTTTTATAATGCTTCAAAATTGCATTATTGCATTTGGCAATTACTCATATTTACATAATATATGCAGAATTTTTACTAAACGCTAAACCATCTCATATATTATTCAAATGCAAGTACAATTTACGGGTTTAAAGCACTGTTTCATTTTGGGTCCAAGGACCTTTGTGAGTTTCTAGAATAATATATATTGCCCGCTTCTTGTTTAAACCAACGTTTTCAGCTGCACAGCCTCCTGTTATCTCTATAAAAACAGATTGCAGTACGCGGAGCATTGGGTCCCACCACATCCGGAATTTTACCTTCCCTTTGACAAACAATTTGGATTTGCCTATTGTTTGTACCCGATGTAAATGGCTGTGTTCAGCTCTGCATTTTCTTCTATCGCAGAAGACGACATAACAGATACTGAAGCTATTGGTCTCCGTACTGTGTCTCCCATTTATCCACCTACACATCAGGAATGGATCTCACAGACAAAGCATTTCATCTGAACCATTTTCTGGCAGCAATAGAAAAAAAAATATTCTTCTCTCTATATTCTTAGAGTCAAAGCTGTAAAGGTTACGTAGTTTCTATTGATTTCCTTGGTGTATTGTGGTGACTGACTCTGTGTTTCCGTGTAGCCCTTTCAGGCAGATGGCTGGTGTGACACAATTAATAACCGAGCGTATTGTCAGTATGACGGTGGGGACTGCTGCGCCTCTACTTTGTCCTCGAACAAGGTAAGGAAACAATTCAACAAGCAAGTCATATCCAATCCCACAATGTATCTTTTCTATATGCACACAATTGCATCGTTGTGGCACCATTCAGCTGGTAAAAAAAGAAAAATCACCTTTTCCATTAGAAACGTGTAGACGTGGGATTGCAGCCTGTCGTATTTTCGACACCAACATCAGTGTTAGAGTCAATGCCTTATAGAGTACAGCCACTATATTTTGGGTTGGGTTGGTTTTCTTGGAATTACTCATGCACCCTCTATTAAGGCTTTTGCTCGCAGCACTGTACAGTCATGGCCAAAAGTATTGAGAATGAGACAAATAGTAATTTTTCCAAAGTTTACTGCTTCATTTTTTGTAATGGCAATTTGCATATACTCCTGAATGTCAAAGAGTGATCAGCTTAACAGCAATTACTGTACTTGCAAAGTCAATATTTGCCCAGAAATGAACTTTAACCCCCAAAACACATTTCAACATCATTGCAGTCCTGCCTTAAAAGGAGCAGCTAACATCGTTTTAGTGATTGATCCATTAACACAGGTGTGGGTGTTGATGAGGACAGGGCTGGCGATCAATCAGTCATGATTAAGTAAGAATGACATCACTGGACACTTTAAAAGGAGGCTGGTTCTTGGTATCATTGTTTCTCTTCAGTTAACCATGGTTATCTCTAAAGAAACACGTGCAGCCATCATTGCACTGCACAAAAATGGCCTAACAGGGAAGAGTATCGCAGCTACAAAGATTGCACCTCAGTCAACAATGTATCGCATCATCAAGAACTTCAAGGAGAGAGCTTCCATTGTTGTCAAAAAGGCTCCAGGGCGCCCAAGAAAGACCAGCAAGCGCCAGGACCGTATCTTAAAACTGTTTCAGCTGCGGGATTGGACTACCAGCAGTGCCGAGCTTGCTCAGGAATGGCAGCAGGCTGGTGTGAGTGCTTCTGCACGCACTGTGAGGCGGAGACTCTTTGAGCAAGGGCTGGTTTCAAGGAGGGCAGCAAAGAAGCCACTTCTCTCCAGAAAAAACATCAGGGACCGACTGATATTCTGCAAAAGGTACAGGGAGTGGACTGCTGAGGAATGGGGCAAAGTCATTTTCTCTGATGAATCCCCTTTTCGATTGTTTGGGACATCTGGAAAACAGCTTATTCGGAGAAGAAGAGGTGAGCGCTACCACCAGTCTTGTCTCATGCCAACTGTAAAGCATCCTGAAACCATTCATGTGTGGGGTTGCTTCTCAGCCAAGGGAATCGGCTCACTCACAGTCTTGCCTAAAAACACAGCCATGAATAAAGAATGGTACCAGAATGTCCTCCAAGAGCAACTTCTCCCAACCGTCCAAGAGCAGTTTGGCGCCAAACAATGCCTTTTCCAGCATGATGGAGCACCTTGCCATAAAGCAAAGGTGATAACAAAATGGCTCATGGAACAAAACATAGAGATTTTGGGTCCATGGCCTGGAAACTCCCCAGATCTTAATCCCATTGAGAACTTGTGGTCAATCATCAAGAGACGGGTGGACAAACAAAAACCAACAAATTCTGGCCAAATGCAAGCATTGATTATGCAAGAATGGACTGCGATCAGTCAGGATTTGGTCCAAAAGTTGATTGAGAGCATGACAGGGAGAATTACAGAGGTCTTGAAGAAGAAGGGGCAACACTGCAAATATTGACTTGCTGCATTAACTCATTCTAACTGTCAATATAACCTATTGGTACTCATAATATGATTGCAATTATATTTCTGTATGTGATATAAACATCAGACAAACACTAATAAAAACCAGAGGCCAGCAGATCATGTGAAAATATAATTTTGGTGTCATTCTCAAAACTTTTGGCCATGACTGTATTATCAGTCTGAGTATGATTCGACAAAATATCAGATCGCACTCGGACCAATTTTAGTCTATGGAGCCGGGCACATGTCCAATTTTTTCCTTGGACTGAGCAGGTCTAAGGAAAAAAATTGCAGCATGTCTGAGTTTGATCCGATATTGGCCATGAAAGTAAATGAGTGAATAGAAACCATCGGACTGCACTCGGGTGACATCTGAGTGCAGTCCAATGGAGAATATGGAGGAATTTTGGTCTTCATCTTTTCTTCACAGTGTACTCCTATTCTCTTATCCGAGAAAATCAAAGCATACGATGCTGACACTCGGATTGAACGCTGATTAGAGTTTGAGCAGAAAGTTATTTGCATAATTTACTCGATGAGAGAATCTACGTCTGTCGGCCTCTGGCCTAAAGTTTACAGTTTATATCCCACGCTGATCAGCAATTACAAGTGCTGACAGCGGCCAAAAGTTCTGGTATGTTGCCGGAACACAGCACCTCTGTCAAAACTATAGTGGCCATGGCCAGGTACTGCAGATCCACTCCCTATTAATTTAATATTCATTTGAATAAGGGGTGGATCTGCAGTACCCAGCCGCGACTACTATAGAAATGACAGAGCTGCTGTGTTCTGTCAGCCCCTGACTCTTGTAACAGCTGATTGGCGGGGTGTCAGGTAGTGCCGTAATCCCCCTATCAGATATAATGATATATATAATAAAAAAAATAGTGGCCAACCCCTTTAAGCATATAAAGCCGCTCTCTGAAAAAAAACAGCCTAATTTTACAAGGACGGAATCATATTTCATGATAGGTGATATTATGTCTCCATACAAGTTAAAGGAAATCTGTCAGCAGGTTTTTGCTACCGCATCTGAGAGCAGCATAATGTAGGAAAAGAAACCCTGAATCCAATGATGTATCACTTAGACTACAGGGTGCAGCACTACTGACGCAATCAGAGTTTTCAGATTTAACAATGCAGCAGAGCTGAGAATGCTAACCCCACCCACACCACAGCTAACCCCTCCCACACCAGGCTCAGTATGTACAAAGTCCAGAGACAGTGAGCTGCTTATCACAGAAGGGTGTGGAGTCGGACCAGGAGGCACATGCTGAAGAAAATCCACAAACCAGAACGCTTGTCAGGAACAAAGCCCAGATGAATGAAATCACAGCTGTAGAACGCTACTAGGATCCAAAAATCAGGATGCTGACAGGGCTTTAACAAAGCCCAGATGAACGACTCTTGCCCGGAGAACACTGCTACGATCCGAAAGCAGAGCGCAGATAGGAATAAAAGAACGATCCGAAACCAAAGCGCAGATAGGAACAAAGGAACGGAATTGCTGCAACGTCGCCTTATTTTAAACCTGCCGCCAATCAGAACGCAGTAACGTCCACCAATCGGAGTTGAGGGGGCGCGGAAAAGTGATTTTATGCATGCCTTTGTGACACAGTACAATTCCTATAAAGGTGTGGATCGTTGAAATAGCTGCTGTGTGAAAGCGTCCCAACGACCGCCGAGATCGTTAGTTAGATCGCTGGGGCGGCCGAAATCGTTGGCAAGTTCTGCATGTTTGACGGCTCCCCAACGATCACGATAAGACTCTCCAGTGATCCCAAAACCGTGACGTAGTAACGATCTCGCTAGCGATCTCGTTATGTGTGACTGGGCCTCTAGCAATGATAAGTTCCCAGTGCTAAAACAATCATTGCAAGTAAACAAAGCCACAGAGCTTGAGAAGAGAAGCATCACTGAAATCTGTGTATTATCCCCTACAGCATGCCATCTTCAGATTACATAGCAAAAACCTGCTGACAGATTCCCTTCAATACTCCATTCTATATCCTATATCCTTTATATGTAGATCTTTTAATTCAGAATTTCCCAATCAGTGACAGAGGTTTGCCTGATGCTCCAAAGTTTTGGCAAATGCAGATACTATTGCTTATTGAAATTTGTAAAGATATGTTTGTTAGGTAAAACACAGATGTTTCCACATTTACGTTTCTGAAAAACTTGTTATATATAAGCTGTGCTTTTATATAAATAGTGAGGACGGCAGTATCCTGGATCACTGTTGAGGTGTTATGGAAGCCCAGGTTGCTTTGATAGCAGCCTTCAGCTCGTCTGCATCGTTGGGTCTGGTGTCTCTCATCTTCCTCTTGACAATACCCCATAGATTCTCTATAATAGATTCTCTATGGGGTTAAGGCCAGGCGAGTTTGCTGCCTATCAAGCATAGTGATACTGTTGTGTGTAAACCAGGTATTGGTACTTTTGGCCGTGTGGACAGGTGCCAAGTCCCGCTGGAGAATGACATTTCCATCTCAAAAAAGCTTGTCGGCAGAGGGAAGCATGAAGTGCTCTAAAATTTCCTGGTAGACGGCTGCGCTGGTCTTGATAAAACACAGTGGACATACACCAGCAGATGACATGGCTCCCCAAACCATCACTGATTGTGGAAACTTCACACTAGACCTCAAGCAGCTTGTATTGTGGCCCCTCCACTCTTCCTCCAGACTCTGGGACCTTGTGGAGTGTGTCAATGACTGCCTTCTGGACATCTGTAAAGTCAGCAGACTTCCCCATGATTGTGGAGCCTACTGAAACAGACTAAGGGGCCTTTTTAAATGCTTAGGATGCCTTTGCAGGTGTTTTAATTATTTTAATTTACTGAGATAATGACTTTTGTGTTTTCATTGGCTGTAAGCTATAGTCATCAACATTAACAGAAATAAACACTTGAAATAAATCACTCTGTTTGTATTGACTCTATATAATACATGAGTTTCACTTTTTGTATTGAAGAACTGAAATAAATTAACTTTTTGATGATATTCTAATTTAGTGAGATGCACCTGTACAATGACAGTAGTGATTGTAAATGTCATCTTATAGTTTTTTGATATATAGAAGTATTTTCATCATATAACTATAAGTATACCAACTTGGACCAATTGTCTTACTGTTGCTTGTTACAGGGTCAAGTTATTCCTTTTGGGGCTGAGTGCGAGAAGGATGAGTGTACGTGTCGTGACCCAGAAGCTGAAGAGAACAGGCCTCAAAGAACTAACTGGCCAGTGCTCCATCCACCAAAAATTGGGGAGATGCGTCCACCACTGACTTGAGAAAGCGCTTAAAATTTTTTTCATGATGAGCACTTGTGTCAGAGTCATTAATGTCTCCTCAACACACAAGATCTTTGCTACTGAAATATTCCATGCGAATCATGGATGACCTGGATGGAACATGGAAGCGAAAACCAGGAGTTTAGAACATGAGATCTCAGCATTATGGTCGAAGCATACGCACAGAAACGTTATGTTATCCTTACCTCCATCTGTTATTCACCGAATGTAGACTGATATTCCAGAGCACTTTTACTTCATTGCAAACCATCGTCTGCCCAATCAGTATAGACTAGACGTAGTAATCAAAGGCAGGTATCATACCGTACATGTCTCAGAGTTTTGTCCAGTCATTTGCATGACCACAGTATGTTGTGTATATTGGAATTGTATTGGATTAGCAATCGTCAGTATCTCTGCAGTCCAAGGCATTTTATAAGATTATAATATATGAATAAATACAAAGATATTAACGTGTATCGAATGTTTGCTATATTTTAATTCTTTATCATCCACTCACATTTGCTTGTTTAATCATCACTTGGATAATTGAGCCTAGAAATTGTAATAAACATGAATGAATCCTAAAGTAAAACCACCAATCACAAAAAGTGGCCATTGGGAGCGAATGGTGTGAAAAAGTAACAGAACCTATACTCTTCTGTTAATTCTCCCGTTGTTACTTCTCTGCAGCTCTGGTGTCCCCGGCAGTCCTTGTTTTTGTGACTGCAGTTAAGATATCTCGTCTACCCACTTGACTGTAACAGCTTTACTCAACTCATTGCCATCCTTCTGTAGATGAACCACTATCCTCTAAGTCTCAAAAGTCTGTATGACTCTCACAAGGAACACTTATAGGGCAGAATCCTTCTTTTTTTTAAGATGGGCACTCTCTGCCCAAATCTCAACTGTTAACAAATTCTCTAATCATGGCCAAGGTGTGCAAGATATTAGGGGCTCAATGGTTGAGCTCAAAGCCCAATGGATGGTGCTCCATGCATGGTCATGATATGCCCATCAGAACTCTCAGAGCCAATTAGCATATACCATGGGACAAGTTTAAACGTTAAGATTAGAGATACAATGTGGGACAGCAGGGGCTTGAATAGAGAGGTTGTAGGGAACTGTCATCAGAGATTTACAACATGGTGAGTAATTATTTATTTTTTAAATAATTTTGAGTTAGAAAAAATGATCAAAAATGAAGATACATAAGTCATTAATAATACAGAAATATACACACAGACAACCATACAACTATAGTAACACAACGTCTCCCATTCCACCCCTGAAGAGAAAGTCAAATTCATCTATGTGATCATTTTGCAGTATGGTATATTAAATATATACAAGGGCAGTCATGTGGTCGCAAATATGTGATTTGCACACTTATGGCCACATTCACATTGAGCGTGGCCACACATGTCTAGTTTGCATGTGACCGCAAATCGCATACTTGCAGTCACGTGCCCTGGCATTGTAGAATCCTCACTGTGTCCAGTACGCGCACTTTGAGGATTCACAAATCTGAGTCACATAGACTGACTGCAGACTTGTAGCCTAAGGCCGGACAACACACTGGTGTCTAAAGAATCCGGGTGGGAAGCCCTGGAGTGTCGCTCCACCTCCCCATATCTAAAATCCACAGGATATTGGGGAAGAAGACAATAGGTCGAGGGATTGGTGTAACTCTGGTAGTAATGAGGTGGCAGCAGGTTTTTGCAGGCTATGGGTTTTCCTGTAGAAATGAGTTTTCAGCTCACGCCTGAAAGGTCCAAATGTGGGAGACAATCGGGCGTGATGAGGCACTGAATTCCAGATGATGGTTGATGCTCAGGAAAGATCTTGGAGGCAATTGGATGAGGAATATATGAGAGCGGAGGAGAGAAGGAGGTCTTGTGAGGACCGGAGATTACGTGTGGGTAGGTATCACAACATTAGTTTGGAGATATATGGGGGAGACAGATTATGAACAGCCTCGTAGGTCAATGTTTGTGATTTAAACTGGATTCACTGGGGAATCGGAAGCCAGTGAAGAGATTGGCAGAGGGGAGAGTTGTAGGAGAAGCGAGGGGAGAGGAGAATTAATCAGGCAGCAGAGTTAAGGATAGATTGGACACTAAGTTAAGGATAGGCTGTGTACTTTCGACAGCTCCCGAACTAGGTAATTGAATAGGGGGCAGATGTTGGTCACCCACCAATCTGACATTAAGGATAGGTCATTATTATCTGAATCTCTAAAACCACAATTAAATTAGCAGTTTGAAGCTCCTTGTCCCTGATGCAAAATCTTTACTGGGGAAATACCTGCATGTGACATTTATTAAAGACAAACCAATCTCCCATAACTTGTTTTGGTCTAATACACACGAATTGTTCAGCAGATTTGTTTTGGTCTGAATGAAATTGTGACTGACCCTATTGCCATGAAAAGATGTTGTTCATTATACTCGGAGGTCTCTGTAGACCATAATGCTTAATAAACAGAGGAGAGAGAAGAGTATAAAAAATATTATACTCACCACTCCTAGGCCTTCACCTGACTTCTTAGGCCACCTCTGCTGCTTGACCCTCTGTGGAGGTCCTCGGTTCTTCAGGAACTGAAGCCCACACAGTCATGTGGGAGGAGACACTTTTCATTGACGTGAAAGATAGAGTTCTCCCTTCCATGTGACCAAAGTTGCTATTTTACTGGATTAATACCAAACAAATCCCAAAAATATCAAAAACTCTCAAGAATCCAACGTCTTCAAAAAATTCATAACAAATTATATTCATTGTGATTCGATTCATTCGTGTCTACTACTTATAAAACTGGTGTATTATTACAAGGCAGAGGGGGCATTGCACCACTATTTCCCCTACAATTACACCCCTATGATTATTGAATAGACCATAAATAATGAAATTATAGGTATAACCAGATCATAACAAAAAATATACAGAGAAAAAAAAGAATTTTTAGTAAAACTGCAGTATAAAACTACAAGATATAACTTCTTTTCCTCTAATTATGTAGAAAATCCTTGCAAAGAAATTGAAGAACTCACATTGCTGACGAGACTGGACATTTTTATTCCTTTGGTCTATCATAAAGAACATGTTCATAAGATTTTTGCATCAGTTGCACCGACATCGGGTCTTATCTGACATTATGATTCTTCATTTCATATTGTTGATCTACATCAAAGTAGAGCGACCATCAGTCCTAACAATTAGAGATGAAAAATGCAAGTCTACAATATCTAACCAGACTAATAGATTCTCCGTGTTTTCTGATGTATCAGCATTATGTCCAGTAATTATCACTTTATGAGAAATATATCCCAAAGTCACAGGTAAAGTTATCTCACATAACAAGAATAATCGCTACCTCGATGGGTTGGAATAGGAGCGGAAGAAAAACATTGAATATAAATTGCTGCTTAGATTCTCAGCCGCGTTTGTCCCCGAAATGTTCCTTTCCTAAGTTTCCTAAGTTTTCATTCATGTTAGAATAAATATAAATATGTTTTATCTAACTTTATGAATGGCTGCTCATGAATATTCATTAGAAGCTTCAACTTTTTGGAATATATAAATTAGGAGCTTCCTCTACAACTTGACAGGTGATAGGCTTGTTATCAAATTCGGAAGATTTGACCCATTCAATTTGCATTTATTCTATGTGAATAATATGTTCCTTTTTATGCTCCGAGGTCTCTCCAGATGTCCGTGCATAATAAACATAGGTTAAAAATAAGATAAAAATCATACACACCTAGCCCCAGCCTCACCTATCGTACAGCTCAGCTCCTCTGACATCCTTTCATCATTTTGACTCAATCTACCGGCACCTTTGGTGCCATCGGTGCTGACTATAGTGGTGCTTGAACGTTTGTGTGAACCCTTCAGAATTTTCCATATTTCTGCATAATATTCACCTAAACCTATATCAGATTTTCACACAAGTCCTAAAAGTAGATAAAGAGAACCAAATCAAACAAATGAGCCAAGAATATTAGACTTTGTCAATGTTTAAATGAGAAAAATTAGCCAATATCAAATGTCTGAGTGACAAAAGTATGGAAACCCTTTGCTTTTCAGTATCTCATGTGAACTCCTTGTGCTGCAATAGTCCTGCACATCGGCTTGGAGGAATTTTAGCCCATTCCCCACTACAAAACAGCTTCAACTCTCTTATCTTGGTGGGTTTTCTCCAAAGAACTGCTCACTTCAGGTCATTCCACAACATTTCTATAGGATAAAGGTCAAGACTTTGACTTGTTCATTCCAAAACTTTGTTCTTCTGTAACCATTCTTTTGTAGAATTACTTGGGGGGCTTTAGGTCATTCTCTTGCCTCATGACTAGTGTTGAGCGAACATGCTCGACACTGCTCGGTACTCGCCCGAGCATCACGCTACTCGGAATGTTTGGCGAGCACCGAGCATTTCCGGGTTACTCGGGCGGGAGCTCGGGTCTCCGCCCTGCATGTTTGGCACTCTTTACAGAGCCAATGAACATGCAGGGATTGCCAGCCAGTCACTGTAATGCTGCAGCCATGTTGGTTGTGGGCATTACAGTGATTGGCTGGCCGCACAGCGTCACCTCGAGTATTTAAAACGGGGCGCCACCATCTTGGACACAGTCGCTCCGGATTAGACAGTGTAGGGACAGCGCTGCTGATTTAGGGAGAGATATAAACTGCGAAAGAGTTAGTGTAGGGTCTGTAAAGGCTGCCAGAACAAACAAACAGTCCTTTTCAGGACTAATATTTATCCCAGATACCAGGCAGGCAGGCTGTATAGGAGACACAGTGGTTATACCAGCAAACGCTGCATTACAGTCCTGTGTGCTCCTGTTGCTGAAATTGCTGGACTTAGCACCAGATGTCGGCGGCCAGGAAAAATCCTTTTTTTTTCATCTAAATCCTCCTTTTTTTTTCCTCCTTCACACTGTACAAATACCCGTCTTATTAACCTTTTGGTGTCCCCGCCCCCCCCAAAAAAAAGCGTGTCTCTGATTTTTCAGACACAAATATAACTGTTGAAAATAGTCTGGTGTAGGCTAGAGAAACAGAAGTGTTGTTTTGCACTTCCAAGGTTCAAACCTCTGTATTATCCATTTTGGGCCATTTGTATCTAAAAAAAAAAGCAGTTTGAGTGTGTCGCTCACTGTTCAGCCGCAAATATCTCTATTTAAAAAAGTGTGGTATACCCCAGTAAACAATAACTGTGGTTTTGCCATCCCACGGTAAAAAATCTCTATTATTCAGATTTTGGTAGTTTTTTCCGTAAAGAAAAACAGTAGTGTCTCCTGACTGTTGTGACACAAAAATATATCTGTTGAAAATAGTCTTGTGTAGGCCCGACATCCCAGTGTGGTTTCGCAGTTCCACGGGTCAAATCGCTGTACTATCCAGTTTTGGGCCTTTGGTATCTAAAAAAAAAGCAGTTTGAGTGTGTCGCTCACTGTTCAGCCGCAAATATCTCTATTTAAAAAAGTGTGGTATACCCCAGTAAACAATAACTGTGGTTTTGCCATCCCACTGTAAAAAATCTCTATTATTCAGCTTTTGGTAGTTTTTTCCGTAAAGAAAAACAGTAGTGTCTCCTGACTTTTGTGACACAAAAATATATCTGTTGTAAATATAGTCTTGTGTAGGCCTGACATCCCAGTGTGGTTTCGCAGTTCCACGGGTCAAATCGCTGTACTATCCAGTTTTGGGCCTTTGATATCTAAAAAAAAAGCAGTTTGAGTGTGTCGCTCACTGTTCAGCCGCAAATATCTCTATTTAAAAAAGTGTGGTATACCCCAGTAAACAATAACTGTGGTTTTGCCATCCCACGGTAAAAAATCTCTATTATTCAGCTTTAGGTAGTTTTTTCCGTAAAGAAAAACAGTAGTGTCTCCTGACTGTTGTGACACAAAAATATATCTGTTGAAAATAGTCTTGTGTAGGCCCGACATCCCAGTGTGGTTTCGCAGTTCCACGGGTCAAATCGCTGTACTATCCAGTTTTGGGCCTTTAGTATCTAAAAAAAAAGCAGTTTGAGTGTGTCGCTCACTGTTCAGCCGCAAATATCTCTATTTAAAAAAGTGTGGTATACCCCAGTAAACAATAACTGTGGTTTTGCCATCCCACGGTAAAAAATCTCTATTATTCAGCTTTTGGTAGTTTTTTCCATAAAGAAAAACAGTAGTGTCTCCTGACTGTTGTGACACAAAAATATATCTGTTGTAAATATAGTCTTGTGTAGGCCTGACATCCCAGTGTGGTTTCGCAGTTCCACGGGTCAAATCGCTGTACTATCCAGTTTTGGGCCTTTGGTATCTAAAAAAAAAGCAGTTTGAGTGTGTCGCTCACTGTTCAGCCGCAAATATCTCTATTTAAAAAAGTGTGGTATACCCCAGTAAACAATAACTGTGGTTTTGCCATCCCACGGTAAAAAATCTCTATTATTCAGCTTTTGGTAGTTTTTTCCGTAAAGAAAAACAGTAGTGTCTCCTGACTGTTGTGACACAAAAATATATCTGTTGAAAATAGTCTTGTGTAGACCCGACATCCCAGTGTGGTTTCGCAGTTCCACGGGTCAAATCGCTGTACTATCCAGTTTTGGGCCTTTAGTATCTAAAAAAAAAGCAGTTTGAGTGTGTCGCTCACTGTTCAGCCGCAAATATCTCTATTTAAAAAAGTGTGGTATACCCCAGTAAACAATAACTGTGGTTTTGCCATCCCACGGTAAAAAATCTCTATTATTCAGCTTTTGGTAGTTTTTTCCATAAAGAAAAACAGTAGTGTCTCCTGACTGTTGTGACACAAAAATATATCTGTTGTAAATATAGTCTTGTGTAGGCCTGACATCCCAGTGTGGTTTCGCAGTTCCACGGGTCAAATCGCTGTACTATCCAGTTTTGGGCCTTTGGTATCTAAAAAAAAAGCAGTTTGAGTGTGTCGCTCACTGTTCAGCCGCAAATATCTCTATTTAAAAAAGTGTGGTATACCCCAGTAAACAATAACTGTGGTTTTGCCATCCCACGGTAAAAAATCTCTATTATTCAGCTTTGGCTAGTTTTTTCCATAAAGAAAAACAGTAGTGTCTCCTGACTGTTGTGACACAAAAATATATCTGTTGAAAATAGTCTTGTGTAGGCCCAACATCCCAGTGTGGTTTCGCAGTTCCACGGGTCAAATCGCTGTACTATCCAGTTTTGGGCCTTTGGTATCTAAAAAAAGCAGTTTGAGTGTGTCGCTCACTGTTCAGCCGCAAATATCTCTATTTAAAAAAGTGTGGTATACCCCAGTAAACAATAACTGTGGTTTTGCCTTCCCATGGTAAAAAATCTCTATTATTCAGCTTTTGGTAGTTTTTTCCGTAAAGAAAAACAGTAGTGTCTCCTGACTGTTGTGACACAAAAATATATCTGTTGAAAATAGTCTTGTGTAGGCCCGACATCCCAGTGTGGTTTCGCAGTTGCACGGGTCAAATCGCTGTACTATCCAGTTTTGGGCCTTTGGTATCTAAAAAAAAAGCAGTTTGAGTGTGTCGCTCACTGTTCAGCCGCAAACATCTCTATTTAAAAATGTGTGGTATACCCCAGTAAACAATAACTGTGGTTTTGCCATCCCACGGTAAAAATCTCTATTATTCAGCTTTGGCTAGTTTTTTCCATAAAGAAAAACAGTAGTGTCTCCTGACTGTTGTGACACAAAAATATATCTGTTGAAAATAGTCTTGTGTAGGCCCAACATCCCAGTGTGGTTTTGCAGTTCCACGGGTCAAATCGCTGTACTATCCAGTTTTGTGCCTTTGGTATCTAAAAAAAAAGCAGTTTGAGTGTGTCGCTCACTGTTCAGCCGCAAATATCTCTATTTAAAAAAGTGTGGTATACCCCAGTAAACAATAACTGTGGTTTTGCCATCCCACGGTAAAAAATCTCTATTATTCAGCTTTTGGTAGTTTTTTCCGTAAAGAAAAACAGTAGTGTCTCCTGACTGTTGTGACGCAAAAATATATCTGTTGAAAATAGTCTTGTGTAGGCCCGACATCCCAGTGTGGTTTCGCAGTTCCACGGGTCAAATCGCTGTACTATCCAGTTTTGGGCCTTTGGTAACTAAAAAAAAAGCAGTTTGAGTGTGTCGCTCACTGTTCAGCCGCAAATATCTCTATTTAAAAAAGTGTGGTATACCCCAGTAAACAATAACTGTGGTTTTGCCATCCCACGGTAAAAAATCTCTATTATTCAGCTTTTGGTAGTTTTTTCCGTAAAGAAAAACAGTAGTGTCTCCTGACTGTTGTGACACAAAAATATATCTGTTGAAAATAGTCTTGTGTAGGCCCGACATCCCAGTGTGGTTTCGCAGTTCCACGGGTCAAATCGCTGTACTATCCAGTTTTGGGCCTTTGGTATCTAAAAAAAAAGCAGTTTGAGTGTGTCGCTCACTGTTCAGCCGCAAATATCTCTGTTTAAAAAAGTGTGGTATACCCCAGTAAACAATAACTGTGGTTTTGCCATCCCACGGTAAAAAAATCTCTATTATTCAGCTTTTGGTAGTTTTTTCCGTAAAGAAAAACAGTAGTGTCTCCTGACTGTTGTGACACAAAAATATATCTGTTGAAAATAGTCTTGTGTAGGCCCGACATCCCAGTGTGGTTTCGCAGTTCCACGGGTCAAATCGCTGTACTATCCAGTTTTGGGCCTTTGGTATCTAAAAAAAAAGCAGTTTGAGTGTGTCGCTCACTGTTCAGCCGCAAATATCTCTATTTAAAAAAGTGTGGTATACCCCAGTAAACAATAACTGTGGTTTTGCCATCCCACGGTAAAAAATCTCTATTATTCAGCTTTTGGTAGTTTTTTCCATAAAGAAAAACAGTAGTGTCTCCTGACTGTTGTGACACAAAAATATATCTGTTGTAAATATAGTCTTGTGTAGGCCTGACATCCCAGTGTGGTTTCGCAGTTCCACGGGTCAAATCGCTGTACTATCCAGTTTTGGGCCTTTGATATCTAAAAAAAAAGCAGTTTGAGTGTGTCGCTCACTGTTCAGCCGCAAATATCTCTATTTAAAAAAGTGTGGTATACCCCAGTAAACAATAACTGTGGTTTTGCCATCCCACGGTAAAAAATCTCTATTATTCAGCTTTTGGTAGTTTTTTCCGTAAAGAAAAACAGTAGTGTCTCCTGACTGTTGTGACACAAAAATATATCTGTTGAAAATAGTCTTGTGTAGGCCCGACATCCCAGTGTGGTTTCGCAGTTCCACGGGTCAAATCGCTGTACTATCCAGTTTTGGGCCTTTAGTATCTAAAAAAAAAGCAGTTTGAGTGTGTCGCTCACTGTTCAGCCGCAAATATCTCTATTTAAAAAAGTGTGGTATACCCCAGTAAACAATAACTGTGGTTTTGCCATCCCACGGTAAAAAATCTCTATTATTCAGCTTTTGGTAGTTTTTTCCATAAAGAAAAACAGTAGTGTCTCCTGACTGTTGTGACACAAAAATATATCTGTTGTAAATATAGTCTTGTGTAGGCCTGACATCCCAGTGTGGTTTCGCAGTTCCACGGGTCAAATCGCTGTACTATCCAGTTTTGGGCCTTTGGTATCTAAAAAAAAAGCAGTTTGAGTGTGTCGCTCACTGTTCAGCCGCAAATATCTCTATTTAAAAAAGTGTGGTATACCCCAGTAAACAATAACTGTGGTTTTGCCATCCCACGGTAAAAAATCTCTATTATTCAGCTTTTGGTAGTTTTTTCCGTAAAGAAAAACAGTAGTGTCTCCTGACTGTTGTGACACAAAAATATATCTGTTGAAAATAGTCTTGTGTAGACCCGACATCCCAGTGTGGTTTCGCAGTTCCACGGGTCAAATCGCTGTACTATCCAGTTTTGGGCCTTTAGTATCTAAAAAAAAAGCAGTTTGAGTGTGTCGCTCACTGTTCAGCCGCAAATATCTCTATTTAAAAAAGTGTGGTATACCCCAGTAAACAATAACTGTGGTTTTGCCATCCCACGGTAAAAAATCTCTATTATTCAGCTTTTGGTAGTTTTTTCCATAAAGAAAAATAGTAGTGTCTCCTGACTGTTGTGACACAAAAATATATCTGTTGTAAATATAGTCTTGTGTAGGCCTGACATCCCAGTGTGGTTTCGCAGTTCCACGGGTCAAATCGCTGTACTATCCAGTTTTGGGCCTTTGGTATCTAAAAAAAAAGCAGTTTGAGTGTGTCGCTCACTGTTCAGCCGCAAATATCTCTATTTAAAAAAGTGTGGTATACCCCAGTAAACAATAACTGTGGTTTTGCCATCCCACGGTAAAAAATCTCTATTATTCAGCTTTGGCTAGTTTTTTCCATAAAGAAAAACAGTAGTGTCTCCTGACTGTTGTGACACAAAAATATATCTGTTGAAAATAGTCTTGTGTAGGCCCAACATCCCAGTGTGGTTTCGCAGTTCCACGGGTCAAATCGCTGTACTATCCAGTTTTGGGCCTTTGGTATCTAAAAAAAGCAGTTTGAGTGTGTCGCTCACTGTTCAGCCGCAAATATCTCTATTTAAAAAAGTGTGGTATACCCCAGTAAACAATAACTGTGGTTTTGCCATCCCATGGTAAAAAATCTCTATTATTCAGCTTTTGGTAGTTTTTTCCGTAAAGAAAAACAGTAGTGTCTCCTGACTGTTGTGACACAAAAATATATCTGTTGAAAATAGTCTTGTGTAGGCCCGACATCCCAGTGTGGTTTCGCAGTTGCACGGGTCAAATCGCTGTACTATCCAGTTTTGGGCCTTTGGTATCTAAAAAAAAAGCAGTTTGAGTGTGTCGCTCACTGTTCAGCCGCAAACATCTCTATTTAAAAATGTGTGGTATACCCCAGTAAACAATAACTGTGGTTTTGCCATCCCACGGTAAAAATCTCTATTATTCAGCTTTGGCTAGTTTTTTCCATAAAGAAAAACAGTAGTGTCTCCTGACTGTTGTGACACAAAAATATATCTGTTGAAAATAGTCTTGTGTAGGCCCAACATCCCAGTGTGGTTTCGCAGTTCCACGGGTCAAATCGCTGTACTATCCAGTTTTGTGCCTTTGGTATCTAAAAAAAAAGCAGTTTGAGTGTGTCGCTCACTGTTCAGCCGCAAATATCTCTATTTAAAAAAGTGTGGTATACCCCAGTAAACAATAACTGTGGTTTTGCCATCCCACGGTAAAAAATCTCTATTATTCAGCTTTTGGTAGTTTTTTCCGTAAAGAAAAACAGTAGTGTCTCCTGACTGTTGTGACGCAAAAATATATCTGTTGAAAATAGTCTTGTGTAGGCCCGACATCCCAGTGTGGTTTCGCAGTTCCACGGGTCAAATCGCTGTACTATCCAGTTTTGGGCCTTTGGTAACTAAAAAAAAAGCAGTTTGAGTGTGTCGCTCACTGTTCAGCCGCAAATATCTCTATTTAAAAAAGTGTGGTATACCCCAGTAAACAATAACTGTGGTTTTGCCATCCCACGGTAAAAAATCTCTATTATTCAGCTTTTGGTAGTTTTTTCCGTAAAGAAAAACAGTAGTGTCTCCTGACTGTTGTGACACAAAAATATATCTGTTGAAAATAGTCTTGTGTAGGCCCGACATCCCAGTGTGGTTTCGCAGTTCCACGGGTCAAATCGCTGTACTATCCAGTTTTGGGCCTTTGGTATCTAAAAAAAAAGCAGTTTGAGTGTGTCGCTCACTGTTCAGCCGCAAATATCTCTGTTTAAAAAAGTGTGGTATACCCCAGTAAACAATAACTGTGGTTTTGCCATCCCACGGTAAAAAATCTCTATTATTCAGCTTTTGGTAGTTTTTTCCGTAAAGAAAAACAGTAGTGTCTCCTGACTGTTGTGACACAAAAATATATCTGTTGAAAATAGTCTTGTGTAGGCCCGACATCCCAGTGTGGTTTCGCAGTTGCACGGGTCAAATCGCTGTACTATCCAGTTTTGGGCCTTTGGTATCTAAAAAAAAAGCAGTTTGAGTGTGTCGCTCACTGTTCAGCCGCAAACATCTCTATTTAAAAATGTGTGGTATACCCCAGTAAACAATAACTGTGGTTTTGCCATCCCACGGTAAAAATCTCTATTATTCAGCTTTGGCTAGTTTTTTCCATAAAGAAAAACAGTAGTGTCTCCTGACTGTTGTGACACAAAAATATATCTGTTGAAAATAGTCTTGTGTAGGCCCAACATCCCAGTGTGGTTTCGCAGTTCCACGGGTCAAATCGCTGTACTATCCAGTTTTGTGCCTTTGGTATCTAAAAAAAAAGCAGTTTGAGTGTGTCGCTCACTGTTCAGCCGCAAATATCTCTATTTAAAAAAGTGTGGTATACCCCAGTAAACAATAACTGTGGTTTTGCCATCCCACGGTAAAAAATCTCTATTATTCAGCTTTTGGTAGTTTTTTCCGTAAAGAAAAACAGTAGTGTCTCCTGACTGTTGTGACGCAAAAATATATCTGTTGAAAATAGTCTTGTGTAGGCCCGACATCCCAGTGTGGTTTCGCAGTTCCACGGGTCAAATCGCTGTACTATCCAGTTTTGGGCCTTTGGTAACTAAAAAAAAAGCAGTTTGAGTGTGTCGCTCACTGTTCAGCCGCAAATATCTCTATTTAAAAAAGTGTGGTATACCCCAGTAAACAATAACTGTGGTTTTGCCATCCCACGGTAAAAAATCTCTATTATTCAGCTTTTGGTAGTTTTTTCCGTAAAGAAAAACAGTAGTGTCTCCTGACTGTTGTGACACAAAAATATATCTGTTGAAAATAGTCTTGTGTAGGCCCGACATCCCAGTGTGGTTTCGCAGTTCCACGGGTCAAATCG
Organism: Phyllobates terribilis; assembly: GCF_046119375.1. Taxonomy (NCBI): domain Eukaryota; kingdom Metazoa; phylum Chordata; class Amphibia; order Anura; family Dendrobatidae; genus Phyllobates; species Phyllobates terribilis. The sequence goes on along the minus strand of NW_027362768.1, from coordinate 140,217,070 downwards.
CTGTACTATCCAGTTTTGGGCCTTTGGTATCTAAAAAAAAAGCAGTTTGAGTGTGTCGCTCACTGTTCAGCCGCAAATATCTCTATTTAAAAAAGTGTGGTATACCCCAGTAAACAATAACTGTGGTTTTGCCATCCCACGGTAAAAAATCTCTATTATTCAGCTTTTGGTAGTTTTTTCCATAAAGAAAAACAGTAGTGTCTCCTGACTGTTGTGACACAAAAATATATCTGTTGTAAATATAGTCTTGTGTAGGCCTGACATCCCAGTGTGGTTTCGCAGTTCCACGGGTCAAATCGCTGTACTATCCAGTTTTGGGCCTTTGGTATCTAAAAAAAAAGCAGTTTGAGTGTGTCGCTCACTGTTCAGCCGCAAATATCTCTATTTAAAAAAGTGTGGTATACCCCAGTAAACAATAACTGTGGTTTTGCCATCCCACGGTAAAAAATCTCTATTATTCAGCTTTGGCTAGTTTTTTCCATAAAGAAAAACAGTAGTGTCTCCTGACTGTTGTGACACAAAAATATATCTGTTGAAAATAGTCTTGTGTAGGCCCAACATCCCAGTGTGGTTTCGCAGTTCCACGGGTCAAATCGCTGTACTATCCAGTTTTGGGCCTTTGGTATCTAAAAAAAGCAGTTTGAGTGTGTCGCTCACTGTTCAGCCGCAAATATCTCTATTTAAAAAAGTGTGGTATACCCCAGTAAACAATAACTGTGGTTTTGCCATCCCACGGTAAAAAATCTCTATTATTCAGCTTTTGGTAGTTTTTTCCGTAAAGAAAAACAGTAGTGTCTCCTGACTGTTGTGACACAAAAATATATCTGTTGAAAATAGTCTTGTGTAGGCCCGACATCCCAGTGTGGTTTCGCAGTTGCACGGGTCAAATCGCTGTACTATCCAGTTTTGGGCCTTTGGTATCTAAAAAAAAAGCAGTTTGAGTGTGTCGCTCACTGTTCAGCCGCAAATATCTCTATTTAAAAATGTGTGGTATACCCCAGTAAACAATAACTGTGGTTTTGCCATCCCACGGTAAAAAATCTCTATTATTCAGCTTTGGCTAGTTTTTTCCATAAAGAAAAACAGTAGTGTCTCCCGACTGTTGTGACACAAAAATATATCTGTTGAAAATAGTCTTGTGTAGGCCCAACATCCCAGTGTGGTTTCGCAGTTCCACGGGTCAAATCGCTGTACTATCCAGTTTTGGGCCTTTGGTATCTAAAAAAAAAGCAGTTTGAGTGTGTCGCTCACTGTTCAGCCGCAAATATCTCTATTTAAAAAAGTGTGGTATACCCCAGTAAACAATAACTGTGGTTTTGCCATCCCACGGTAAAAAATCTCTATTATTCAGCTTTTGGTAGTTTTTTCCGTAAAGAAAAACAGTAGTGTCTCCTGACTGCTGTGACGCAAAAATATATCTGTTGAAAATAGTCTTGTGTAGGCCCGACATCCCAGTGTGGTTTCGCAGTTCCACGGGTCAAATCGCTGTACTATCCAGTTTTGGGCCTTTGGTAACTAAAAAAAAAGCAGTTTGAGTGTTTCGCTCACTGTTCAGCCGCAAATATCTCTATTTAAAAAAGTGTGGTATACCCCAGTAAACAATAACTGTGGTTTTGCCATCCCACGGTAAAAAATCTCTATTATTCAGCTTTTGGTAGTTTTTTCCGTAAAGAAAAACAGTAGTGTCTCCTGACTGTTGTGACACAAAAATATATCTGTTGAAAATAGTCTTGTGTAGGCCCGACATCCCAGTGTGGTTTCGCAGTTCCACGGGTCAAATCGCTGTACTATCCAGTTTTGGGCCTTTGGTATCTAAAAAAAAAGCAGTTTGAGTGTGTCGCTCACTGTTCAGCCGCAAATATCTCTATTTAAAAAAGTGTGGTATACCCCAGTAAACAATAACTGTGGTTTTGCCATCCCACGGTAAAAAATCTCTATTATTCAGCTTTTGGTAGTTTTTTCCGTAAAGAAAAACAGTAGTGTCTCCTGACTGTTGTGACACAAAAATATATCTGTTGAAAATAGTCTTGTGTAGGCCCGACATCCCAGTGTGGTTTCGCAGTTCCACGGGTCAAATCGCTGTACTATCCAGTTTTGGGCCTTTGGTAACTAAAAAAAAAGCAGTTTGAGTGTGTCGCTCACTGTTCAGCCGCAAATATCTCTATTTAAAAAAGTGTGGTATACCCCAGTAAACAATAACTGTGGTTTTGCCATCCCACGGTAAAAAATCTCTATTATTCAGCTTTGGCAAGTTTTTTCCATAAAGAAAAACAGTAGAGTCTCCTGACTGTTGTGACACAAAAATATATCTGTTGAAAATAGTCTTGTGTAGGCCCAACATCCCAGTGTGGTTTCGCAGTTCCACGGGTCAAATCGCTGTACTATCCAGTTTTGGGCCTTTGGTATCTAAAAAAAAAGCAGTTTGAGTGTGTCGCTCACTGTTCAGCCGCAAATATCTCTATTTAAAAAAGTGTGGTATACCCCAGTAAACAATAACTGTGGTTTTGCCATCCCACGGTAAAAAATCTCTATTATTCAGCTTTTGGTAGTTTTTTCCGTAAAGAAAAACAGTAGTGTCTCCTGACTGTTGTGACACAAAAATATATCTGTTGAAAATAGTCTTGTGTAGGCCCGACATCCCAGTGTGGTTTCGCAGTTCCACGGGTCAAATCGCTGTACTATCCAGTTTTGGGCCTTTGGTAACTAAAAAAAAAGCAGTTTGAGTGTGTTGCTCACTGTTCAGCCTCAAATATCTCTATTTAAAAAAGTGTGGTATACCCCAGTAAACAATAACTGTGGTTTTGCCATCCCACGGTAAAAAATCTCTATTATTCAGCTTTTGGTAGTTTTTTCCGTAAAGAAAAACAGTAGTGTCTCCTGACTGTTGTGACACAAAAATATATCTGTTGAAAATAGTCTTGTGTAGGCCCGACATCCCAGTGTGGTTTCACAGTTCCACGGGTCAAATCGCTGTACTATCCAGTTTTGGGCCTTTGGTATCTAAAAAAAAAGCAGTTTGAGTGTGTTGCTCACTGTTCAGCCGCAAATATCTCTTTTTAAAAAAGTGTGGTATACCCCAGTAAATAATAACTGTGGTTTTGCCATCCCACGGTAAAAAACCTCTAATATTCAGCTTTTGGTAGTTTTTTCCGTAAAGAAAAACAGTAGTGTCTCCTGACTGTTGTGACGCAAAAATATATCTGTTGAAAATAGTCTTGTGTAGGCCCGACATCCCAGTGTGGTTTCGCAGTTCCACGGGTCAAATCGCTGTACTATCCAGTTTTGGGCCTTTGGTAACTAAAATAAAGCAGTTTGAGTGTGTCGCTCACTGTTCAGCCGCAAATATCTCTATTTAAAAAAGTGTGGTATACCCCAGTAAACAATAACTGTGGTTTTGCCATCCCACGGTAAAAAATCTCTATTATTCAGCTTTTGGTAGTTTTTTCCGTAAAGAAAAACAGTAGTGTCTCCTGACTGTTGTGACACAAAAATATATCTGTTGAAAATAGTCTTGTGTAGGCCCGACATCCCAGTGTGGTTTCGCAGTTCCACGGGTCAAATCGCTGTACTATCCAGTTTTGGGCCTTTGGTATCTAAAAAAAAAGCAGTTTGAGTGTGTCGTTCACTGTTCAGCCGCAAATATCTCTATTTAAAAAAGTGTGGTATACCCCAGTAAACAATAACTGTGGTTTTGCCATCCCACGGTAAAAAATCTCTATTATTCAGCTTTTGGTAGTTTTTTCCGTAAAGAAAAACAGTAGTGTCTCCTGACTGTTGTGACACAAAAATATATCTGTTGAAAATAGTCTTGTGTAGGCCCGACATCCCAGTGTGGTTTCGCAGTTCCACGGGTCAAATCGCTGTACTATCCAGTTTTGTGCCTTTGGTATCTAAAAAAAAAGCAGTTTGAGTGTGTCGCTCACTGTTCAGCCGCAAATATCTCTATTTAAAAAAGTGTGGTATACGCCAGTAAACAATAACTGTGGTTTTGCCATCCCACGGTAAAAAATCTCTATTATTCAGCTTTTGGTAGTTTTTTCCGTAAAGAAAAACAGTAGTGTCTCCTGACTGTTGTGACACAAAAATATATCTGATGAAAATAGTCTTGTGTAGGCCCGACATCCCAGTGTGGTTTCGCAGTTCCACGGGTCAAATCGCTGTACTATCCAGTTTTGGGCCTTTGGTATCTAAAAAAAAAAGCAGTTTGAGTGTGTCGTTCACTGTTCAGCCGCAAATATCTCTATTTAAAAAAGTGTGGTATACCCCAGTAAACAATAACTGTGGTTTTGCCATCCCACGGTAAAAAATCTCTATTATTCAGCTTTTGGGAGTTTTTTCCGTAAAGAAAAACAGTAGTGTCTCCTGACTGTTGTGACACAAAAATATATCTGTTGAAAATAGTCTTGTGTAGGCCCGACATCCCAGTGTGGTTTCGCAGTTCCACGGGTCAAATCGCTGTACTTTCCAGTTTTGGGCCTTTGGTATCTAAAAAAAAAAGCAGTTTGAGTGTGTCGTTCACTGTTCAGCCGCAAATATCTCTATTTAAAAAAGTGTGGTATACCCCAGTAAACAATAACTGTGGTTTTGCCATCCCACGGTAAAAAATCTCTATTATTCAGCTTTTGGTAGTTTTTTCCGTAAAGAAAAACAGTTGTGTCTCCTGACTGTTGTGACACAAAAATATATCTGTTGAAAATAGCCTTGTGTAGGCCCGACATCCCAGTGTGGTTTCGCAGTTCCACGGGTCAAATCGCTGTACTATCCAGTTTTGGGCCTTTGGTATCTAAAAAAAAAAAGCAGTTTGAGTGTGTCGCTCACTGTTCAGCCACAAATATCACTATTTAAAAAGTGTGGCATACCCCAGTAAACAATAACTGTGGTTTTGCCATCCCACAGTAAAAAATCTCTATTATTCAGCTTTTGGTAGTTTTTTCCGTAAAGAAAAACAGTAGTGTCTCCTGACTGTTGTGACACAAAAATATATCTGTTGAAAATAGTCCTGTGTAGGCCCGACATCCCAGTGTGGTTTCGCAGTTCCACGGGTCAAATCGCTGTACTATCCAGTTTTTTGCCTTTGGTATCTAAAAAAAAGCAGTTTGAGTGTGTCGCTCACTGTTCAGCCGCAAATATCTCTATTTAAAAAAGTGTGGTATACCCCAGTAAACAATAACTGTGGTTTTGCCATCCCACGGTAAAAAAATCTCTATTATTCAGCTTTTGGTAGTTTTTTCCGTAAAGAAAAACAGTAGTGTCTCCTGACTGTTGTGACACAAAAATATATCTGTTGAAAATAGTCTTGTGTAGGCCCGACATCCCAGTGTGGTTTCGCAGTTCCACGGGTCAAATCGCTGTACTATCCAGTTTTGGGCCTTTGGTATCTAAAAAAAAAGCAGTTTGAGTGTGTCGCTGACTGTTCAGCTGCAAATATCTCTATTTAAAAAAGTGTGGTATACCCCAGTAAACAATAACTGTGGTTTTGCCATCCCACGGTAAAAAATCTCTATTATTCAGCTTTTGGTAGTTTTTTCCGTAAAGAAAAACAGTAGTGTCTCCTGACTGTTGTGACACAAAAATATATCTGTTGAAAATAGTCTTGTGTAGGCCCGACATCCCAGTGTGGTTTCGCAGTTCCACGGGTCAAATCGCTGTACTATCCAGTTTTGGGCCTTTGGAATCTAAAAAAAAAGTAGTTTGAGTGTGTCGCTCACTGTTCAGCCGCAAATATCTCTACTTAAAAAAGTGTGGTATACCCCAGTAAACAATAACTGTGGTTTTGCCATCCCACGGTAAAAAATCTCTATTATTCAGCTTTTGGTAGTTTTTTCCGTAAAGAAAAACAGTAGTGTCTCCTGACTGTTGTGACACAAAAATATATCTGTTGAAAATAGTCTTGTGTAGGCCCGACATCCCAGTGTGGTTTCGCAGTTCCATGGGTCAAATCGCTGTACTATCCAGTTTTGGGCCTTTGGTAACTAAAAAAAAAGCAGTTTGAGTGTGTCGCTCACTGTTCAGCCGCAAATATCTCTATTTAAAAAAGTGCGGTATACCCCAGTAAACAATAACTGTGGATTTGCCATCCCACGGTAAAAAATCTCTTTTATTCAGCTTTTGGTAGTTTTTTCCGTAAAGAAAAACAGTAGTGTCTCTTGACTGTTGTGACACAAAATATATCTGTTGAAAATAGTCTTGTGTAGGCCTGACATCCCAGTGTGGTTTCGCAATTCCATGGGTGAAATCGCTGTACTATCCAGTTTTGGGCCTTTGGTATCTAAAAAAAAGCAGTTTGAGTGTGTCGCTCACTGTTCAGCCGCAAATATCTCTATTTAAAAAAGTGTGGTATACCCCAGTAAACATTAACTGTGGTTTTGCCATCCCACGGTAAAAAAATCTCTATTATTCAGCTTTTGGTAGTTTTTTCCGTAAAGAAAAACAGTATTGTCTCCTGACTGTTGTGACACAAAAATATATCTGTTGAAAATAGTCTTGTGTAGGCCCGACATCCCAGTGTGGTTTCGCAGTTCCACGGGTCAAATCGCTGTACTATCCAGTTTTGGGCCTTTGGTATCTAAAAAAAAAGCAGTTTGAGTGTGTCGCTCACTGGTCAGCCGCAAATATCTCTATTTAAAAAAGTGTGGTATACCCCAGTAAACAATAACTGTGGTTTTGCCATCCCACGGTAAGAAATCTCTATTATTCAGCTTTTGGTAGTTTTTCCGTAAAGAAAAACAGTAGTGTCTCCTGAATGTTGTGACACAAAAATATATCTGTTGAAAATAGTCTTGTGTAGGCCCGACATCCCAGTGTGGTTTCGCAGTTCCACGGGTCAAATCGCTGTACTATCCAGTTTTGGGCCTTTGGTATCTAAAAAAAAAGCAGTTTGAGTGTGTCGCTCACTTTTCAGCCGCAAATATCTCTATTTAAAAAAGTGTGGTATACCCCAGTAAACAATAACTGTGGTTTTGCCATGCCACGGTAAAAAAATCTCTATTATTCAGCTTTTGGTAGTTTTTTCCGTAAAGAAAAACAGTAGTGTCTCCTGACTGTTGTGACACAAAAATATATCTGTTGAAAATAGTCTTGTGTAGGCCCGACATCCCAGTGTGGTTTCGCAGTTCCACGGGTCAAATCGCTGTACTATCCAGTTTTGGGCCTTTGGTATCTAAAAAAAAAGCAGTTTGAGTGTGTCGCTCACTGGTCAGCCGCAAATATCTCTATTTAAAAAAGTGTGGCATACCCCAGTAAACAATAACTGTGGTTTTGCCATCCCACGGTAAAAAATCTCTATTATTCAGCTTTTGGTAGTTTTTTCCGTAAAGAAAAACAGTAGTGTCTCCTGACTGTTGTGACACAAAAATATATCTGTTGAAAAAAGTCTTGTGTAGACCCGACATCCCAGTGTGGTTGCGCAGTTCCACGGGTCAAATCGCTGTACTATCCAGTTTTGGGCCTTTGGCATCTAAAAAAAAAAGCAGTTTGAGTGTGTCGCTCACTGTTCAGCCGCAAATATCTCTATTTAAAAAAGTGTGGTATACCCCAGTAAACAATAACTGTGGTTTTGCCATCCCACGGTAAAAAATCTCTATTATTCAGCTTTTGGTAGTTTTTTCCGTAAAGAAAAACAGTAGAGTCTCCTGACTGTTGTGACACAAAAATATATCTGTTGAAAATAGTCTTGTGTAGGCCTGACATCCCAGTGTGGTTTCGCAGTTCCACGGGTCAAATCGCTGTACTATCCAGTTTTGGGCCTTTGGTATGAAAAAAAAATGCAGTTTGAGTGTGTCGCTCACTGTTCAGCCGCAAATATCTCTATTTAAAAAAGTGTGGTATACCCCAGTAAACAATAACTGTGGTGTTGCCATCCCACGGTAAAAAGTCTCTATTATTAAGCTTTTGGTAGTTTTTTCCGTAAAGAAAAACAGTAGTGTCTCCTGACTGTTGTGACACAAAAATATATCTGTTGAAAATAGTCTTGTGTAGGCCCGACATCCCAGTGTGGTTTCGCAGTTCCACGGGTCAAATCGCTGTACTATCCAGTTTTGGGCCTTTGGTATCTAAAAAAAAAGCAGTTTGAGTGTGTCGGTCACTGTTCAGCCGCAAATATCTCTATTTAAAAAAGTGTGGTATACCCCAGCAAACAATAACTGTGGTTTTGCAATCCCACGGTAAAAAATCTGTATTATTCAGCTTTTGGTAGTTTTTTCCGTAAAGAAAAACAGTAGTGTCTCCTGACTGTTGTGACACAAAAATATATCTGTTGAAAATAGTCTTGTGTAGGCCCGACATCCCAGTGTGGTTTCGCAGTTCCACGGGTCAAATCGCTGTACTATCCAGTTTTGGGCCTTTGGTATCTAAAAAAAAAGCAGTTTGAGTGTGTCGCTCACTGTTCAGCCGCAAACATCTCTATTTAAAAAAGTGTGGTATACCCCAGTAAACAATAACTGTGGTTTTGCCATCCCACGGTAAAAAATCTCTATTATTCAGCTTTTGGTAGTTTTTTCCGTAAAGAAAAACAGTAGTGTCTCCTGACTGTTGTGACACAAAAATATATCTGTTGAAAATAGTCTTGTGTAGACCCGACATCCCAGTGTGGTTTCGCAGTTCCACGGGTCAAATCGCTGTACTATCCAGTTTTGGGCCTTTGGTAATTAAAAAAAAAGCAGTTTGAGTGTGTCGCTCACTGTTCAGCCGCAAATATCTCTATTTAAAAAAGTGTGGTATACCCCAGTAAACAATAACTGTGGTTTTGCCATCCCACGGTAAAAAATCTCTATTATTCATCTTTTGGTAGTTTTTTCCGTAAAGAAAAACAGTAGTGTCTTCTGACTGTTGTGACACAAAAATATATCTGTTGAAAATAGTCTTGAGTAGGCCCGACATCCCAGTGTGGTGTCGCAGTTCCACGGGTCAAATCGCTGTACTATCCAGTTTTGGGCCTTTGGTATCTAAAAAAAAAGCAGTTTGAGTGTGTCGCTCACTGTTCAGCCGCAAATATCTCTATTTAAAAAAGTGTGGTATACCCCAGTAAACAATAACTGTGGTTTTGCCATCCCACGGTAAAAAATCACTATTATTCAGCTTTTGGTAGTTTTTTCCGTAAAGAAAAACAGTTGTGTCTCCTGACTGTTGTGACACAAAAATATATCTGTTGAAAATAGCCTTGTGTAGGCCCGACATCCCAGTGTGGTTTCGCAGTTCCACGGGTCAAATCGCTGTACTATCCAGTTTTGGGCCTTTGGTATCTAAAAAAAAAAAGCAGTTTGAGTGTGTCGCTCACTGTTCAGCCGCAAATATCTCTACTTAAAAAAGTGTGGTATACCCCAGTAAACAATAACTGTGGTTTTGCCATCCCACGGTAAAAAATCTCTATTATTCAGCTTTTGGTAGTTTTTTCCGTAAAGAAAAACAGTAGTGTCTCCTGACTGTTGTGACACAAAAATATATCTGTTGAAAATAGTCTTGTGTAGGCCCGACATCCCAGTGTGGTTTCGCAGTTCCATGGGTCAAATCGCTGTACTATCCAGTTTTGGGCCTTTGGTAACTAAAAAAAAAGCAGTTTGAGTGTGTCGCTCACTGTTCAGCCGCAAATATCTCTATTTAAAAAAGTGCGGTATACCCCAGTAAACAATAACTGTGGATTTGCCATCCCACGGTAAAAAATCTCTTTTATTCAGCTTTTGGTAGTTTTTTCCGTAAAGAAAAACAGTAGTGTCTCTTGACTGTTGTGACACAAAAATATATCTGTTGAAAATAGTCTTGTGTAGGCCTGACATCCCAGTGTGGTTTCGCAATTCCATGGGTGAAATCGCTGTACTATCCAGTTTTGGGCCTTTGGTATCTAAAAAAAAGCAGTTTGAGTGTGTCGCTCACTGTTCAGCCGCAAATATCTCTATTTAAAAAAGTGTGGTATACCCCAGTAAACAATAACTGTGGTTTTGCCATCCCACGGTAAAAAAATCTCTATTATTCAGCTTTTGGTAGTTTTTTCCGTAAAGAAAAACAGTATTGTCTCCTGACTGTTGTGACACAAAAATATATCTGTTGAAAATAGTCTTGTGTAGGCCCGACATCCCAGTGTGGTTTCGCAGTTCCACGGGTCAAATCGCTGTACTATCCAGTTTTGGGCCTTTGGTATCTAAAAAAAAAGCAGTTTGAGTGTGTCGCTCACTGGTCAGCCGCAAATATCTCTATTTAAAAAAGTGTGGTATACCCCAGTAAACAATAACTGTGGTTTTGCCATCCCACGGTAAGAAATCTCTATTATTCAGCTTTTGGTAGTTTTTCCGTAAAGAAAAACAGTAGTGTCTCCTGAATGTTGTGACACAAAAATATATCTGTTGAAAATAGTCTTGTGTAGGCCCGACATCCCAGTGTGGTTTCGCAGTTCCACGGGTCAAATCGCTGTACTATCCAGTTTTGGGCCTTTGGTATCTAAAAAAAAAGCAGTTTGAGTGTGTCGCTCACTTTTCAGCCGCAAATATCTCTATTTAAAAAAGTGTGGTATACCCCAGTAAACAATAACTGTGGTTTTGCCATCCCACGGTAAAAAAATCTCTATTATTCAGCTTTTGGTAGTTTTTTCCGTAAAGAAAAACAGTAGTGTCTCCTGACTGTTGTGACACAAAAATATATCTGTTGAAAATAGTCTTGTGTAGGCCCGACATCCCAGTGTGGTTTCGCAGTTCCACGGGTCAAATCGCTGTACTATCCAGTTTTGGGCCTTTGGTATCTAAAAAAAAAGCAGTTTGAGTGTGTCGCTCACTGGTCAGCCGCAAATATCTCTATTTAAAAAAGTGTGGCATACCCCAGTAAACAATAACTGTGGTTTTGCCATCCCACGGTAAAAAATCTCTATTATTCAGCTTTTGGTAGTTTTTTCCGTAAAGAAAAACAGTAGTGTCTCCTGACTGTTGTGACACAAAAATATATCTGTTGAAAAAAGTCTTGTGTAGACCCGACATCCCAGTGTGGTTGCGCAGTTCCACGGGTCAAATCGCTGTACTATCCAGTTTTGGGCCTTTGGCATCTAAAAAAAAAAGCAGTTTGAGTGTGTCGCTCACTGTTCAGCCGCAAATATCTCTATTTAAAAAAGTGTGGTATACCCCAGTAAACAATAACTGTGGTTTTGCCATCCCACGGTAAAAAATCTCTATTATTCAGCTTTTGGTAGTTTTTTCCGTAAAGAAAAACAGTAGAGTCTCCTGACTGTTGTGACACAAAAATATATCTGTTGAAAATAGTCTTGTGTAGGCCTGACATCCCAGTGTGGTTTCGCAGTTCCACGGGTCAAATCGCTGTACTATCCAGTTTTGGGCCTTTGGTATGAAAAAAAAATGCAGTTTGAGTGTGTCGCTCACTGTTCAGCCGCAAATATCTCTATTTAAAAAAGTGTGGTATACCCCAGTAAACAATAACTGTGGTGTTGCCATCCCACGGTAAAAAGTCTCTATTATTAAGCTTTTGGTAGTTTTTTCCGTAAAGAAAAACAGTAGTGTCTCCTGACTGTTGTGACACAAAAATATATCTGTTGAAAATAGTCTTGTGTAGGCCCGACATCCCAGTGTGGTTTCGCAGTTCCACGGGTCAAATCGCTGTACTATCCAGTTTTGGGCCTTTGGTATCTAAAAAAAAAGCAGTTTGAGTGTGTCGCTCACTGTTCAGCCGCAAATATCTCTATTTAAAAAAGTGTGGTATACCCCAGCAAACAATAACTGTGGTTTTGCAATCCCACGGTAAAAAATCTGTATTATTCAGCTTTTGGTAGTTTTTTCCGTAAAGAAAAACAGTAGTGTCTCCTGACTGTTGTGACACAAAAATATATCTGTTGAAAATAGTCTTGTGTAGGCCCGACATCCCAGTGTGGTTTCGCAGTTCCACGGGTCAAATCGCTGTACTATCCAGTTTTGGGCCTTTGGTATCTAAAAAAAAAGCAGTTTGAGTGTGTCGCTCACTGTTCAGCCGCAAATATCTCTATTTAAAAAAGTGTGGTATACCCCAGTAAACAATAACTGTGGTTTTGCCATCCCACGGTAAAAAATCTCTATTATTCAGCTTTTGGTAGTTTTTTCCGTAAAGAAAAACAGTAGTGTCTCCTGACTGTTGTGACACAAAAATATATCTGTTGAAAATAGTCTTGTGTAGGCCCGACATCCCAGTGTGGTTTCGCAGTTCCACGGGTCAAATCGCTGTACTATCCAGTTTTGGGCCTTTGGTATCTAAAAAAAAAGCAGTTTGAGTGTGTCGCTCACTGTTCAGCCGCAAATATCTCTATTTGGAGAAGTGTGGTATACCCCAGTAAACAATAACTGTGATTTTGCCATCCCACGGTAAAAAATCTCTATTATTCAGCTTTTGGTAGTTTTTTCCGTAAAGAAAAACAGTAGTGTCTCCTGACTGTTGTGACACAAAAATATATCTGTTGAAAATAGTCTTGTGTAGGCCCGACATCCCAGTGTGGTTTCGCAGTTCCACGGGTCAAATCGCTGTACTATCCAGTTTTGGGCCTTTGGTAACTAAAAAAAAGCAGTTTGAGTGTGTCGCTCACTGTTCAGCCGCAAATATCTCTATTTAAAAAAGTGTGGTATACCCCAGTAAACAATAACTGAGGTTTTGCCACCCCACGGTAAAAAATCTCTATTATTCAGCTTTTGGTAGTTTTTTCCGTAAAGAAAAACAGTAGTGTCTCCTGACTGTTGTGACACAAAAATATATCTGTTGAAAATAGTCTTGTGTAGGCCTGACATCCCAGTGTGGTTTCGCAGTTCCACGGGTCAAATCGCTGTACTATCCAGTTTTGGGCCTTTGGTATCTAAAAAAAAAGCAGTTTGAGTGTGTCGCTCACTGTTCAGCCGCAAATATCTCTATTTAAAAAAGTGTGGTATACCCCAGTAAACAATAACTGTGGTTTTGCCATCCCACGGTAAAAAATCTCTATTATTCAGCTTTTGGTAGTTTTTTCCGTAAAGAAAAACAGTAGTGTCTCCTGACTGTTGTGACACAAAAATATATCTGTTGAAAATAGTCTTGTGTAGGCCTGACATCCCAGTGTGGTTTCGCAGTTCCACGGGTCAAATCGCTGTACTATCCAGTTTTGGGCCTTTGGTATCTAAAAAAAAAAAGCAGTTTGAGCGTGTCGCTCACTGTTCAGCCGCAAATATCTCTATTTAAAAAAGTTGGCATATCCCAGTAAACAATAACTGGGGTTTTGCCATCCCACGGTAAAAAATCTTTATTATTCAGCTTTTGGTAGTTTTTTCCGTAAAGAAAAACAGTAGTGTCTCCTGACTGTTGTGACACAAAAATATATCTGTTGAAAATAGTCTTGTGTAGGCCCGACATCCCAGTGTGGTTTCGCAGTTCCACGGGTCAAATCGCTGTACTATCCAGTTTTGGGCCTTTGGTATATAAAAAAAAAGCAGTTTGAGTGTGTCGCTCACTGTTCAGCCGCAAATATCTCTATTTAAAAAAGTGTGGTATACCCCAGTAAACAATAACTGTGGTTTTGCAATCCCACGGTAAAAAATCTCTATTATTCAGCTTTTGGTAGTTTTTTCCGTAAAGAAAAACAGTAGTGTCTCCTGACTGTTGTGACTCAAAAATATATCTGTTGAAAATAGGCTTGTGTAGGCCCGACATCCCAGTGTGGTTTCGCAGTTCCACGGGTCAAATCGCTGTACTATCCAGTTTTGGGCCTTTGGTATCTAAAAAAAAAGCAGTTTGAGTGTGTCGCTCACTGTTCAGCCGCAAATATCTCTATTTAAAAAAGTGTGGTATACCCCAGTAAACAATAACTGTGGTTTTGCCATCCCACGGTAAAAAATCTCTATTATTCAGCTTTTGGTAGTTTTTCCCGTAAAGAAAAACAGTAGTGTCTCCTGACTGTTGTGACACAAAAATATATCTGTTGAAAATAGTCTTGTGTAGGCCTGACATCCCAGTGTGGTTTCGCAGTTCCACGGGTCAAATCGCTGTACTATCCAGTTTTGGGCCTTTGGTATCTAAAAAAAAAAAGCAGTTTGAGCGTGTCGCTCACTGTTCAGCCGCAAATATCTCTATTTAAAAAAGTGTGGCATATCCCAGTAAACAATAACTGGGGTTTTGCCATCCCACGGTAAAAAATCTCTATTATTCAGCTTTTGGTAGTTTTTTCCGTAAAGAAAAACAGTAGTGTCTCCTGACTGTTGTGACACAAAAATATATCTGTTGAAAATAGTCTTGTGTAGGCCCGACATCCCAGTGTGGTTTCGCAGTTCCACGGGTCAAATCGCTGTACTATCCAGTTTTGGGCCTTTGGTATCTAAAAAAAAAGCAGTTTGAGTGTGTCGCTCACTGTTCAGCCGCAAATATCTCTATTTAAAAAAGTGTGGTATACCCCAGTAAACAATAACTGTGGTTTTGCCATCCCACGGTAAAAAATCTCTATTATTCAGCTTTTGGTAGTTTTTTCCGTAAAGAAAAACAGTAGTGTCTCCTGACTGTTGTGACACAAAAATATATCTGTTGAAAATAGTCTTGTGTAGGCCCGACATCCCAGTGTGGTTTCACAGTTCCACGGGTCAAATCGCTGTACTATCCAGTTTTGGGCCTTTGGTATATAAAAAAAAAGCAGTTTGAGTGTGTCGCTCACTGTTCAGCCGCAAATATCTCTATTTAAAAAAGTGTGGTATACCCCAGTAAACAATAACTGTGGTTTTGCAATCCCACGGTAAAAAATCTCTATTATTCAGCTTTTGGTAGTTTTTTCCGTAAAGAAAAACAGTAGTGTCTCCTGATTGTTGTGACTCAAAAATATATCTGTTGAAAATAGTCTTGTGTAGGCCCGACATCCCAGTGTGGTTTCGCAGTTCCACGGGTCAAATCGCTGTACTATCCAGTTTTGGGCCTTTGGTATCTAAAAAAAAAGCAGTTTGAGTGTGTCGCTCACTGTTCAGCCGCAAATATCTCTATTTAAAAAAGTGTGGTATACCCCAGTAAACAATAACTGTGGTTTTGCCATCCCACGGTAAAAAATCTCTATTATTCAGCTTTTGGTAGTTTTTTCCGTAAAGAAAAACAGTAGTGTCTCCTGACTGTTGTGACACAAAAATATATCTGTTGAAAATAGTCTTGTGTAGGCCCGACATCCCAGTGTGGTTTCGCAGTTCCACGGGTCAAATCGCTGTACTATCCAGTTTTGGGCCTTTGGTATCTAAAAAAAAAGCAGTGTGAGTGTGTCGCTCACTGTTCAGCCGCAAACATCTCTATTTAAAAAAGTGTGGTATACCCCAGCAAACAATAACTGTGGTTTTGCAATCCCACGGTAAAAAATCTGTATTATTCAGCTTTTGGTAGTTTTTTCCGTAAAGAAAAACAGTAGTGTCTCCTGACTGTTGTGACACAAAAATATATCTGTTGAAAATAGTCTTGTGTAGGCCCGACATCCCAGTGTGGTTTCGCAGTTCCACGGGTCAAATCGCTGTACTATCCAGTTTTGGGCCTTTGGTATCTAAAATAAAAGCAGTTTGAGTGTGTCGCTCATTGTTCAGCCGCAAATATCTCTATTTAAAAAAGTGTGGTATACCCCAGTAAACAATAACTGTGGTTTTGCCATCCCACGGTAAAAAATCTCTATTATTCAGCTTTTGGTAGTTTTTTCCGTAAAGAAAAACAGTAGTGTCTCCTGACTGTTGTGACACAAAAATATATCTGTTGAAAATAGTCTTGTGTAGGCCCGACATCCCAGTGTGGTTTCGCAGTTCCACGGGTCAAATCGCTGTACTATCCAGTTTTGGGCCTTTGGTATCTAAAAAAAAAGCAGTTTGAGTGTGTCGCTCACTGTTCAGCCGCAAATATCTCTATTTAGAGAAGTGTGGTATACCCCAGTAAACAATAACTGTGATTTTGCCATCCCACGGTAAAAAATCTCTATTATTCAGCTTTTGGTAGTTTTTTCCGTAAAGAAAAACAGTAGTGTCTCCTGACTGTTGTGACACAAAAATATATCTGTTGAAAATAGTCTTGTGTAGGCCTGACATCCCAGTGTGGTTTCGCAGTTCCACGGGTCAAATCGCTGTACTATCCAGTTTTGGGCCTTTGGTATCTAAAAAAAAAAGCAGTTTGAGCGTGTCGCTCACTGTTCAGCCGCAAATATCTCTATTTAAAAAAGTGTGGCATATCCCAGTAAACAATAACTGGGGTTTTGCCATCCCACGGTAAAAAATCTCTATTATTCAGCTTTTGGTAGTTTTTTCCGTAAAGAAAAACAGTAGTGTCTCCTGACTGTTGTGACACAAAAATATATCTGTTGAAAATAGTCTTGTGTAGGCCCGACATCCCAGTGTGGTTTCGCAGTTCCACGGGTCAAATCGCTGTACTATCCAGTTTTGGGCCTTTGGTATCTAAAAAAAAAGCAGTTTGAGTGTGTCGCTCACTGTTCAGCCGCAAATATCTCTATTTAAAAAAGTGTGGTATACCCCAGTAAACAATAACTGTGGTTTTGCCATCCCACGGTAAAAAATCTCTATTATTCAGCTTTTGGTAGTTTTTTCCGTAAAGAAAAACAGTAGTGTCTCCTGACTGTTGTGACACAAAAATATATCTGTTGAAAATAGTCTTGTGTAGGCCCGACATCCCAGTGTGGTTTCGCAGTTCCACGGGTCAAATCGCTGTACTATCCAGTTTTGGGCCTTTGGCATCTAAAAAAAAAGCAGTTTGAGTGTGTCGCTCACTGTTCAGCCGCAAATATCTCTATTTAAAAAAGTGTGGTATACCCCAGTAAACAATAACTGTGGTTTTGCAATCCCACGGTAAAAATCTCTATTATTCAGTTTTTGGTAGTTTTTTCCGTAAAGAAAAACAGTAGTGTCTCCTGACTGTTGTGACACAAAAATATATCTGTTGAAAATAGTCTTGTGTAGGCCCGACATCCCAGTGTGGTTTCGCAGTTCCACGGGTCAAATCGCTGTACTATCCAGTTTTGGGCCTTTGGTATCTAAAAAAAAAGCAGTTTGAGTGTGTCGCTCACTGTTCAGCCGCAAATATCTCTATTTAAAAAAGTGTGGTATACCCCAGTAAACAATAACTGTGGTTTTGCCATCCCACGGTAAAAAATCTCTATTATTCAGCTTTTGGTAGTTTTTTCCGTAAAGAAAAACAGTAGTGTCTCCTGACTGTTGTGACACAAAAATATATCTGTTGAAAATAGTCTTGTGTAGGCCCGACATCCCAGTGTGGTTTCGCAGTTCCACGGGTCAAATCGCTGTACTATCCAGTTTTGGGCCTTTGGTATCTAAAAAAAAAGCAGTGTGAGTGTGTCGCTCACTGTTCAGCCGCAAATATCTCTATTTAAAAAAGTGTGGTATACCCCAGCAAACAATAACTGTGGTTTTGCAATCCCACGGTAAAAAATCTGTATTATTCAGCTTTTGGTAGTTTTTTCCGTAAAGAAAAACAGTAGTGTCTCCTGACTGTTGTGACACAAAAATATATCTGTTGAAAATAGTCTTGTGTAGGCCCGACATCCCAGTGTGGTTTCGCAGTTCCACGGGTCAAATCGCTGTACTATCCAGTTTTGGGCCTTTGGTATCTAAAAAAAAAGCAGTTTGAGTGTGTCGCTCACTCTTCAGCCGCAAATATCTCTATTTAAAAAAGTGTGGTATACCCCAGTAAACAATAACTGTGGTTTTGCCATCCCACGGTAAAAAATCTCTATTATTCAGCTTTTGGTAGTTTTTTCCGTAAAGAAAAACAGTAGTGTCTCCTGACTGTTGTGACACAAAAATATATCTGTTGAAAATAGTCTTGTGTAGGCCCGACATCCCAGTGTGGTTTCGCAGTTCCACGGGTCAAATCGCTGTACTATCCAGTTTTGGGCCTTTGGTATCTAAAAAAAAAGCAGTTTGAGTGTGTCGCTCACTGTTCAGCCGCAAATATCTCTATTTAGAGAAGTGTGGTATACCCCAGTAAACAATAACTGTGAATTTGCCATCCCACGGTAAAAAATCTCTATTATTCAGCTTTTGGTAGTTTTTTCCGTAAAGAAAAACAGTAGTGTCTCCTGACTGTTGTGACACAAAAATATATCTGTTGAAAATAGTCTTGTGTAGGCCTGACATCCCAGTGTGGTTTCGCAGTTCCACGGGTCAAATCGCTGTACTATCCAGTTTTGGGCCTTTGGTATCTAAAAAAAAAAAGCAGTTTGAGCGTGTCGCTCACTGTTCAGCCGCAAATATCTCTATTTAAAAAAGTGTGGCATATCCCAGTAAACAATAACTGGGGTTTTGCCATCCCACGGTAAAAAATCTCTATTATTCAGCTTTTGGTAGTTTTTTCCGTAAAGAAAAACAGTAGTGTCTCCTGACTGTTGTGACACAAAAATATATCTGTTGAAAATAGTCTTGTGTAGGCCCGACATCCCAGTGTGGTTTCGCAGTTCCACGGGTCAAATCGCTGTACTATCCAGTTTTGGGCCTTTGGTATCTAAAAAAAAAGCAGTTTGAGTGTGTCGCTCACTGTTCAGCCGCAAATATCTCTATTTAAAAAAGTGTGGTATACCCCAGTAAACAATAACTGTGGTTTTGCCATCCCACGGTAAAAAATCTCTATTATTCAGCTTTTGGTAGTTTTTTCCGTAAAGAAAAACAGTAGTGTCTCCTGACTGTTGTGACACAAAAATATATCTGTTGAAAATAGTCTTGTGTAGGCCCGACATCCCAGTGTGGTTTCGCAGTTCCACGGGTCAAATCGCTGTACTATCCAGTTTTGGGCCTTTGGCATCTAAAAAAAAAGCAGTTTGAGTGTGTCGCTCACTGTTCAGCCGCAAATATCTCTATTTAAAAAAGTGTGGTATACCCCAGTAAACAATAACTGTGGTTTTGCAATCCCACGGTAAAAAATCTCTATTATTCAGTTTTTGGTAGTTTTTTCCGTAAAGAAAAACAGTAGTGTCTCCTGACTGTTGTGACTCAAAAATATATCTGTTGAAAATAGTCTTGTGTAGGCCCGACATCCCAGTGTGGTTTCGCAGTTCCACGGGTCAAATCGCTGTACTATCCAGTTTTGGGCCTTTGGTATCTAAAAAAAAAGCAGTTTGAGTGTGTCGCTCACTGTTCAGCCGCAAATATCTCTATTTAAAAAAGTGTGGTATACCCCAGTAAACAATAACTGTGGTTTTGCCATCCCACGGTAAAAAATCTCTATTATTCAGCTTTTGGTAGTTTTTTCCGTTAAGAAAAACAGTAGTGTCTCCTGACTGTTGTGACACAAAAATATATCTGTTGAAAATAGTCTTGTGTAGGCCCGACATCCCAGTGTGGTTTCGCAGTTCCACGGGTCAAATCGCTGTACTATCCAGTTTTGGGCCTTTGGTATCTAAAAAAAAAGCAGTGTGAGTGTGTCGCTCACTGTTCAGCCGCAAATATCTCTATTTAAAAAAGTGTGGTATACCCCAGCAAACAATAACTGTGGTTTTGCAATCCCACGGTAAAAAATCTGTATTATTCAGCTTTTGGTAGTTTTTTCCGTAAAGAAAAACAGTAGTGTCTCCTGACTGTTGTGACACAAAAATATATCTGTTGAAAATAGTCTTGTGTAGGCCCGACATCCCAGTGTGGTTTCGCAGTTCCACGGGTCAAATCGCTGTACTATCCAGTTTTGGGCCTTTGGTATCTAAAAAAAAAGCAGTTTGAGTGTGTCGCTCACTCTTCAGCCGCAAATATCTCTATTTAAAAAAGTGTGGTATACCCCAGTAAACAATAACTGTGGTTTTGCCATCCCACGGTAAAAAATCTCTATTATTCAGCTTTTGGTAGTTTTTTCCGTAAAGAAAAACAGTAGTGTCTCCTGACTGTTGTGACACAAAAATATATCTGTTGAAAATAGTCTTGTGTAGGCCCGACATCCCAGTGTGGTTTCGCAGTTCCACGGGTCAAATCGCTGTACTATCCAGTTTTGGGCCTTTGGTATCTAAAAAAAAAGCAGTTTGAGTGTGTCGCTCACTGTTCAGCCGCAAATATCTCTATTTAGAGAAGTGTGGTATACCCCAGTAAACAATAACTGTGATTTTGCCATCCCACGGTAAAAAATCTCTATTATTCAGCTTTTGGTAGTTTTTTCCGTAAAGAAAAACAGTAGTGTCTCCTGACTGTTGTGACACAAAAATATATCTGTTGAAAATAGTCTTGTGTAGGCCCGACATCCCAGTGTGGTTTAGTAGTTCCACGGGTCAAATCGCTGTACTATCCAGTTTTGGGCCTTTGGTAACTAAAAAAAAGCAGTTTGAGTGTGTCGCTCACTGTTCAGCCGCAAATATCTCTATTTAAAAAAGTGTGGTATACCCCAGTAAACAATAACTGTGGTTTTGCCACCCCACGGTAAAAAATCTCTATTATTCAGCTTTTGGTAGTTTTTTCCGTAAAGAAAAACAGTAGTGTCTCCTGACTGTTGTGACACAAAAATATATCTGTTGAAAATAGTCTTGTGTAGGCCCGACATCCCAGTGTGGTTTCGCAGTTCCACGGGTCAAATCGCTGTACTATCCAGTTTTGGGCCTTTGGTATCTAAAAAAAAATCAGTTTGAGTGTGTCGCTCACTGTTCAGCCGCAAATATCTCTATTTAAAAAAGTGTGGTATACCCCAGTAAACAATAACTGTGGTTTTGCCATCCCACGGTAAAAAATCTCTATTATTCAGCTTTTGGTAGTTTTTTCCGTAAAGAAAAACAGTAGTGTCTCCTGACTGTTGTGACACAAAAATATATCTGTTGAAAATAGTCTTGTGTAGGCCCGACATCCCAGTGTGGTTTCGCAGTTCCACGGGTCAAATCGCTGTACTATCCAGTTTTGGGCCTTTGGTATCTAAAAAAAAAGCAGTTTGAGTGTGTCGCTCACTGTTCAGCCGCAAATATCTCTATTTAAAAAAGTGTGGTATACCCCAGTAAACAATAACTGTGGTTTTGCCACCCCACGGTAAAAAATCTCTATTATTCAGCTTTTGGTAGTTTTTTCCGTAAAGAAAAACAGTAGTGTCTCCTGACTGTTGTGACACAAAAATATATCTGTTGAAAATAGTCTTGTGTAGGCCTGACATCCCAGTGTGGTTTCGCAGTTCCACGGGTCAAATCGCTGTACTATCCAGTTTTGGGCCTTTGGTATCTAAAAAAAAAGCAGTTTGAGTGGGTCGCTCACTGTTCAGCCGCAAATATCTCTATTTAAAAAAGTGTGGTATACCCCAGTAAACAATAACTGTGGTTTTGCCATCCCACGGTAAAAAATCTCTATTATTCAGCTTTTGGTAGTTTTTTCCGTAAAGAAAAACAGTAGTGTCTCCTGACTGTTGTGACACAAAAATATATCTGTTGAAAATAGTCTTGTGTAGGCCTGACATCCCAGTGTGGTTTCGCAGTTCCACGGGTCAAATCGCTGTACTATCCAGTTTTGGGCCTTTGGTATCTAAAAAAAAAAAGCAGTTTGAGCGTGTCGCTCACTGTTCAGCCGCAAATATCTCTATTTAAAAAAGTGTGGCATATCCCAGTAAACAATAACTGGGGTTTTGCCATCCCACGGTAAAAAATCTCTATTATTCAGCTTTTGGTAGTTTTTTCCGTAAAGAAAAACAGTAGTGTCTCCTGACTGTTGTGACACAAAAATATATCTGTTGAAAATAGTCTTGTGTAGGCCCGACATCCCAGTGTGGTTTCGCAGTTCCACGGGTCAAATCGCTGTACTATCCAGTTTTGGGCCTTTGGTATCTAAAAAAAAAGCAGTTTGAGTGTGTCGCTCACTGTTCAGCCGCAAATATCTCTATTTAAAAAAGTGTGGTATACCCCAGGAAACAATAACTGTGGTTTTGCCATCCCACGGTAAAAAATCTCTATTATTCAGCTTTTGGTAGTTTTTTCCGTAAAGAAAAACAGTAGTGTCTCCTGACTGTTGTGACACAAAAATATATCTGTTGAAAATAGTCTTGTGTAGGCCCGACATCCCAGTGTGGTTTCGCAGTTCCACGGGTCAAATCGCTGTACTATCCAGTTTTGGGCCTTTGGTATATAAAAAAAAAGCAGTTTGAGTGTGTCGCTCACTGTTCAGCCGCAAATATCTCTATTTAAAAAAGTGTGGTATACCCCAGTAAACAATAACTGTGGTTTTGCAATCCCACGGTAAAAAATCTCTATTATTCAGCTTTTGGTAGTTTTTTCCGTAAAGAAAAACAGTAGTGTCTCCTGACTGTTGTGACTCAAAAATATATCTGTTGAAAATAGTCTTGTGTAGGCCCGACATCCCAGTGTGGTTTCGCAGTTCCACGGGTCAAATCGCTGTACTATCCAGTTTTGGGCCTTTGGTATCTAAAAAAAAAGCAGTTTGAGTGTGTCGCTCACTGTTCAGCCGCAAATATCTCTATTTAAAAAAGTGTGGTATTCCCCAGTAAACAATAACTGTGGTTTTGCCATCCCACGGTAAAAAATCTCTATTATTCAGCTTTTGGTAGTTTTTTCCGTAAAGAAAAACAGTAGTGTCTCCTGACTGTTGTGACACAAAAATATATCTGTTGAAAATAGTCTTGTGTAGGCCCGACATCCCAGTGTGGTTTCGCAGTTCCACGGGTCAAATCGCTGTACTATCCAGTTTTGGGCCTTTGGTATCTAAAAAAAAAGCAGTTTGAGTGTGTCGCTCACTCTTCAGCCGCAAATATCTCTATTTAAAAAAGTGTGGTATACCCCAGTAAACAATAACTGTGGTTTTGCCATCCCACGGTAAAAAATCTCTATTATTCAGCTTTTGGTAGTTTTTTCCGTAAAGAAAAACAGTAGTGTCTCCTGACTGTTGTGACACAAAAATATATCTGTTGAAAATAGTCTTGTGTAGGCCCGACATCCCAGTGTGGTTTCGCAGTTCCACGGGTCAAATTGCTGTACTATCCAGTTTTGGGCCTTTGGTATCTAAAAAAAAAGCAGTTTGAGTGTGTCGCTCACTGTTCAGCCGCAAATATCTCTATTTAGAGAAGTGTGGTATACCCCAGTAAACAATAACTGTGATTTTGCCATCCCACGGTAAAAAATCTCTATTATTCAGCTTTTGGTAGTTTTTTCCGTAAAGAAAAACAGTAGTGTCTCCTGACTGTTGTGACACAAAAATATATCTGTTGAAAATAGTCTTGTGTAGGCCCGACATCCCAGTGTGGTTTAGTAGTTCCACGGGTCAAATCGCTGTACTATCCAGTTTTGGGCCTTTGGTAACTAAAAAAAAGCAGTTTGAGTGTGTCGCTCACTGTTCAGCCGCAAATATCTCTATTTAAAAAAGTGTGGTATACCCCAGTAAACAATAACTGTGGTTTTGCCACCCCACGGTAAAAAATCTCTATTATTCAGCTTTTGGTAGTTTTTTCCGTAAAGAAAAACAGTAGTGTCTCCTGACTGTTGTGACACAAAAATATATCTGTTGAAAATAGTCTTGTGTAGGCCCGACATCCCAGTGTGGTTTCGCAGTTCCACGGGTCAAATCGCTGTACTATCCAGTTTTGGGCCTTTGGTATCTAAAAAAAAAGCAGTTTGAGTGTGACGCTCACTGTTCAGCCGCAAATATCTCTATTTAAAAAAGTGTGGTATACCCCAGTAAACAATAACTGTGGTTTTGCCATCCCACGGTAAAAAATCTCTATTATTCAGCTTTTGGTAGTTTTTTCCGTAAAGAAAAACAGTAGTGTCTCCTGACTGTTGTGACACAAAAATATATCTGTTGAAAATAGTCTTGTGTAGGCCCGACATCCCAGTGTGGTTTCGCAGTTCCACGGGTCAAATCGCTGTACTATCCAGTTTTGGGCCTTTGGTATCTAAAAAAAAAGCAGTTTGAGTGTGTCGCTCACTGTTCAGCCGCAAATATCTCTATTTAAAAAAGTGTGGTATACCCCAGTAAACAATAACTGTGGTTTTGCCACCCCACGGTAAAAAATCTCTATTATTCAGCTTTTGGTAGTTTTTTCCGTAAAGAAAAACAGTAGTGTCTCCTGACTGTTGTGATACAAAAATATATCTGATGAAAATAGTCTTGTGTAGGCCTGACATCCCAGTGTGGTTTCGCAGTTCCACGGGTCAAATCGCTGTACTATCCAGTTTTGGGCCTTTGGTATCTAAAAAAAAAGCAGTTTGAGTGGGTCGCTCACTGTTCAGCCGCAAATATCTCTATTTAAAAAAGTGTGGTATACCCCAGTAAACAATAACTGTGGTTTTGCCATCCCACGGTAAAAAATCTCTATTATTCAGCTTTTGGTAGTTTTTTCCGTAAAGAAAAACAGTAGTGTCTCCTGACGGTTGTGACACAAAAATATATCTGTTGAAAATAGTCTTGTGTAGGCCTGACATCCCAGTGTGGTTTCGCAGTTCCACGGGTCAAATCGCTGTACTATCCAGTTTTGGGCTTTTGGTATCTAAAAAAAGAAAGCAGTTTGAGCGTGTCGCTCACTGTTCAGCCGCAAATATCTCTATTTAAAAAAGTGTGGCATATCCCAGTAAACAATAACTGGGGTTTTGCCATCCCACGGTAAAAAATCTCTATTATTCAGCTTTTGGTAGTTTTTTCCGTAAAGAAAAACAGTAGTGTCTCCTGACTGTTGTGACACAAAAATATATCTGTTGAAAATAGTCTTGTGTAGGCCCGACATCCCAGTGTGGTTTCGCAGTTCCACGGGTCAAATCGCTGTACTATCCAGTTTTGGGCCTTTGGTATCTAAAAAAAAAGCAGTTTGAGTGTGTCGCTCACTGTTCAGCCGCAAATATCTCTATTTAAAAAAGTGTGGTATACCCCAGGAAACAATAACTGTGGTTTTGCCATCCCACGGTAAAAAATCTCTATTATTCAGCTTTTGGTAGTTTTTTCCGTAAAGAAAAACAGTAGTGTCTCCTGACTGTTGTGACTCAAAAATATATCTGTTGAAAATAGTCTTGTGTAGGCCCGACATCCCAGTGTGGTTTCGCAGTTCCACGGGTCAAATCGCTGTACTATCCAGTTTTGGGCCTTTGGTATCTAAAAAAAAAGCAGTTTGAGTGTGTCGCTCACTGTTCAGCCGCAAATATCTCTATTTAAAAAAGTGTGGTATACCCCAGTAAACAATAACTGTGGTTTTGCCATCCCACGGTAAAAAATCTCTATTATTCAGCTTTTGGTAGTTTTTTCCGTAAAGAAAAACAGTAGTGTCTCCTGACTGTTGTGACACAAAAATATATCTGTTGAAAATAGTCTTGTGTAGGCCCGACATCCCAGTGTGGTTTCGCAGTTCCACGGGTCAAATCGCTGTACTATCCAGTTTTGGGCCTTTGGTATCTAAAAAAAAAGCAGCGTGAGTGTGTCGCTCACTGTTCAGCCGCAAATATCTCTATTTAAAAAAGTGTGGTATACCCCAGCAAACAATAACTGTGGTTTTGCAATCCCACGGTAAAAAATCTGTATTATTCAGCTTTTGGTAGTTTTTTCCGTAAAGAAAAACAGTAGTGTCTCCTGACTGTTGTGACACAAAAATATATCTGTTGAAAATAGTCTTGTGTAGGCCCGACATCCCAGTGTGGTTTCGCAGTTCCACGGGTCAAATCGCTGTACTATCCAGTTTTGGGCCTTTGGTATCTAAAAAAAAAGCAGTTTGAGTGTGTCGCTCACTGTTCAGCCGCAAATATCTCTATTTAAAAAAGTGTGGTATACCCCAGTAAACAATAACTGTGGTTTTGCCATCCCACGGTAAAAAATCTCTATTATTCAGCTTTTGGTAGTTTTTTCCGTAAAGAAAAACAGTAGTGTCTCCTGACTGTTGTGACACAAAAATATATCTGTTGAAAATAGTCTTGTGTAGGCCCGACATCCCAGTGTGGTTTCGCAGTTCCACGGGTCAAATCGCTGTACTATCCAGTTTTGGGCCTTTGGTATCTAAAAAAAAAGCAGTTTGAGTGTGTCGCTCACTGTTCAGCCGCAAATATCTCTATTTAGAGAAGTGTGGTATACCCCAGTAAACAATAACTGTGATTTTGCCATCCCACGGTAAAAAATCTCTATTATTCAGCTTTTGGTAGTTTTTTCCGTAAAGAAAAACAGTAGTGTCTCCTGACTGTTGTGACACAAAAATATATCTGTTGAAAATAGTCTTGTGTAGGCCCGACATCCCAGTGTGGTTTCGCAGTTCCACGGGTCAAATCGCTGTACTATCCAGTTTTGGGCCTTTGGTATCTAAAAAAAAAAAGCAGTTTGAGCGTGTCGCTCACTGTTCAGCCGCAAATATCTCTATTTAAAAAAGTGTGGCATATCCCAGTAAACAATAACTGGGGTTTTGCCATCCCACGGTAAAAAATCTCTATTATTCAGCTTTTGGTAGTTTTTTCCGTAAAGAAAAACAGTAGTGTCTCCTGACTGTTGTGACACAAAAATATATCTGTTGAAAATAGTCTTGTGTAGGCCCGACATCCCAGTGTGGTTTCGCAGTTCCACGGGTCAAATCGCTGTACTATCCAGTTTTGGGCCTTTGGTATCTAAAAAAAAAGCAGTTTGAGTGTGTCGCTCACTGTTCAGCCGCAAATATCTCTATTTAAAAAAGTGTGGTATACCCCAGTAAACAATAACTGTGGTTTTGCCATCCCACGGTAAAAAATCTCTATTATTCAGCTTTTGGTAGTTTTTTCCGTAAAGAAAAACAGTAGTGTCTCCTGACTGTTGTGACACAAAAATATATCTGTTGAAAATAGTCTTGTGTAGGCCCGACATCCCAGTGTGGTTTCGCAGTTCCACGGGTCAAATCGCTGTACTATCCAGTTTTGGGCCTTTGGTATCTAAAAAAAAAGCAGTTTGAGTGTGTCGCTCACTGTTCAGCCGCAAATATCTCTATTTAAAAAAGTGTGGTATACCCCAGTAAACAATAACTGTGGTTTTGCAATCCCACGGTAAAAAATCTCTATTATTCAGTTTTTGGTAGTTTTTTCCGTAAAGAAAAACAGTAGTGTCTCCTGACTGTTGTGACTCAAAAATATATCTGTTGAAAATAGTCTTGTGTAGGCCCGACATCCCAGTGTGGTTTCGCAGTTCCACGGGTCAAATCGCTGTACTATCCAGTTTTGGGCCTTTGGTATCTAAAAAAAAAGCAGTTTGAGTGTGTCGCTCACTGTTCAGCCGCAAATATCTCTATTTAAAAAAGTGTGGTATACCCCAGTAAACAATAACTGTGGTTTTGCCATCCCACGGTAAAAAATCTCTATTATTCAGCTTTTGGTAGTTTTTTCCGTAAAGAAAAACAGTAGTGTCTCCTGACTGTTGTGACACAAAAATATATCTGTTGAAAATAGTCTTGTGTAGGCCCGACATCCCAGTGTGGTTTCGCAGTTCCACGGGTCAAATCGCTGTACTATCCAGTTTTGGGCCTTTGGTATCTAAAAAAAAAGCAGTGTGAGTGTGTCGCTCACTGTTCAGCCGCAAATATCTCTATTTAAAAAAGTGTGGTATACCCCAGCAAACAATAACTGTGGTTTTGCCATCCCACGGTAAAAAATCTGTATTATTCAGCTTTTGGTAGTTTTTTCCGTAAAGAAAAACAGTAGTGTCTCCTGACTGTTGTGACACAAAAATATATCTGTTGAAAATAGTCTTGTGTAGGCCCGACATCCCAGTGTGGTTTCGCAGTTCCACGGGTCAAATCGCTGTACTATCCAGTTTTGGGCCTTTGGTATCTAAAAAAAAAGCAGTTTGAGTGTGTCGCTCACTGTTCAGCCGCAAATATCTCTATTTAAAAAAGTGTGGTATACCCCAGTAAACAATAACAGTGGTTTTGCCATCCCACGGTAAAAAATCTCTATTATTCAGCTTTTGGTAGTTTTTTCCGTAAAGAAAAACAGTAGTGTCTCCTGACTGTTGTGACACAAAAATATATCTGTTGAAAATAGTCTTGTGTAGGCCCGACATCCCAGTGTGGTTTCGCAGTTCCACGGGTCAAATCGCTGTACTATCCAGTTTTGGGCCTTTGGTATCTAAAAAAAAAGCAGTTTGAGTGTGTCGCTCACTGTTCAGCCGCAAATATCTCTATTTAGAGAAGTGTGGTATACCCCAGTAAACAATAACTGTGATTTTGCCATCCCACGGTAAAAAATCTCTATTATTCAGCTTTTGGTAGTTTTTTCCGTAAAGAAAAACAGTAGTGTCTCCTGACTGTTGTGACACAAAAATATATCTGTTGAAAATAGTCTTGTGTAGGCCCGACATCCCAGTGTGGTTTAGTAGTTCCACGGGTCAAATCGCTGTACTATCCAGTTTTGGGCCTTTGGTAACTAAAAAAAAGCAGTTTGAGTGTGTCGCTCACTGTTCAGCCGCAAATATCTCTATTTAAAAAAGTGTGGTATACCCCAGTAAACAATAACTGTGGTTTCGCCACCCCACGGTAAAAAATCTCTATTATTCAGCTTTTGGTAGTTTTTTCCGTAAAGAAAAACAGTAGTGTCTCCTGACTGTTGTGACACAAAAATATATCTGTTGAAAATAGTCTTGTGTAGGCCTGACATCCCAGTGTGGTTTCGCAGTTCCACGGGTCAAATCGCTGTACTATCCAGTTTTGGGCCTTTGGTATCTAAAAAAAAAAAGCAGTTTGAGCGTGTCGCTCACTGTTCAGCCGCAAATATCTCTATTTAAAAAAGTGTGGCATATCCCAGTAAACAATAACTGGGGTTTTGCCATCCCACGGTAAAAAATCTCTATTATTCAGCTTTTGGTAGTTTTTTCCGTAAAGAAAAACAGTAGTGTCTCCTGACTGTTGTGACACAAAAATATATCTGTTGAAAATAGTCTTGTGTAGGCCCGACATCCCAGTGTGGTTTCGCAGTTCCACGGGTCAAATCGCTGTACTATCCAGTTTTGTGCCTTTGGTATCTAAAAAAAAAGCAGTTTGAGTGTGTCGCTCACTGTTCAGCCGCAAATATCTCTATTTAAAAAAGTGTGGTATACCCCAGTAAACAATAACTGTGGTTTTGCCATCCCACGGTAAAAAATCTCTATTATTCAGCTTTTGGTAGTTTTTTCCGTAAAGAAAAACAGTAGTGTCTCCTGACTGTTGTGACACAAAAATATATCTGTTGAAAATAGTCTTGTGTAGGCCCGACATCCCAGTGTGGTTTCGCAGTTCCACGGGTCAAATCGCTGTACTATCCAGTTTTGGGCCTTTGGTATCTAAAAAAAAAGCAGTTTGAGTGTGTCGCTCACTGTTCAGCCGCAAATATCTCTATTTAAAAAAGTGTGGTATACCCCAGTAAACAATAACTGTGGTTTTGCCATCCCACGGTAAAAAATCTCTATTATTCAGCTTTTGGTAGTTTTTTCCGTAAAGAAAAACAGTAGTGTCTCCTGACTGTTGTGACACAAAAATATATCTGTTGAAAATAGTCTTGTGTAGGCCCGACATCCCAGTGTGGTTTCGCAGTTCCACGGGTCAAATCGCTGTACTATCCAGTTTTGGGCCTTTGGTATATAAAAAAAAAGCAGTTTGAGTGTGTCGCTCACTGTTCAGCCGCAAATATCTCTATTTAAAAAAGTGTGGTGTACCCCAGTAAACAATAACTGTGGTTTTGCAATCCCACGGTAAAAAATCTCTATTATTCAGCTTTTGGTAGTTTTTTCCGTAAAGAAAAACAGTAGTGTCTCCTGACTGTTGTGACTCAAAAATATATCTGTTGAAAATAGTCTTGTGTAGGCCCGACATCCCAGTGTGGTTTCGCAGTTCCACGGGTCAAATCGCTGTACTATCCAGTTTTGGGCCTTTGGTATCTAAAAAAAAAGCAGTTTGAGTGTGTCGCTCACTGTTCAGCCGCAAATATCTCTATTTAAAAAAGTGTGGTATACCCCAGTAAACAATAACTGTGGTTTTGCCATCCCACGGTAAAAAATCTCTATTATTCAGCTTTTGGTAGTTTTTTCCGTAAAGAAAAACAGTAGTGTCTCCTGACTGTTGTGACACAAAAATATATCTGTTGAAAATAGTCTTGTGTAGGCCCGACATCCCAGTGTGGTTTCGCAGTTCCACGGGTCAAATCGCTGTACTATCCAGTTTTGGGCCTTTGGTATCTAAAAAAAAAGCAGTGTGAGTGTGTCGCTCACTGTTCAGCCGCAAATATCTCTATTTAAAAAAGTGTGGTATACCCCAGTAAACAATAACTGTGGTTTTGCCATCCCACTGTAAAAAATCTCTATTATTCAGCTTTTGGTAGTTTTTTCCGTAAAGAAAAACAGTAGTGTCTCCTGACTGTTGTGACACAAAAATATATCTGTTGAAAATAGTCTTGTGTAGGCCTGACATCCCAGTGTGGTTTCGCAGTTCCACGGGTCAAATCGCTGTACTATCCAGTTTTGGGCCTTTGGTATCTAAAAAAAAAAAGCAGTTTGAGCGTGTCGCTCACTGTTCAGCCGCAAATATCTCTATTTAAAAAGTGTGGCATATCCCAGTAAACAATAACTGGGGTTTTGCCATCCCACGGTAAAAAATCTCTATTATTCAGCTTTTGGTAGTTTTTTCCGTAAAGAAAAACAGTAGTGTCTCCTGACTGTTGTGACACAAAAATATATCTGTTGAAAATAGTCTTGTGTAGGCCCGACATCCCAGTGTGGTTTCGCAGTTCCACGGGTCAAATCGCTGTACTATCCAGTTTTGGGCCTTTGGTATATAAAAAAAAAGCAGTTTGAGTGTGTCGCTCACTGTTCAGCCGCAAATATCTCTATTTAAAAAAGTGTGGTATACCCCAGTAAACAATAACTGTGGTTTTGCCATCCCACGGTAAAAAATCTCTATTATTCAGCTTTTGGTAGTTTTTTCCGTAAAGAAAAACAGTAGTGTCTCCTGACTGTTGTGACTCAAAAATATATCTGTTGAAAATAGTCTTGTGTAGGCCCGACATCCCAGTGTGGTTTCGCAGTTCCACGGGTCAAATCGCTGTACTATCCAGTTTTGGGCCTTTGGTATCTAAAAAAAAAGCAGTTTGAGTGTGTCGCTCACTGTTCAGCCACAAATATCTCTATTTAAAAAAGTGTGGTATACCCCAGTAAACAATAACTGTGGTTTTGCCATCCCACGGTAAAAAATCTCTATTATTCAGCTTTTGGTAGTTTTTTCCGTAAAGAAAAACAGTAGTGTCTCCTGACTGTTGTGACACAAAAATATATCCGTTGAAAATAGTCTTGTGTAGGCCCGACATCCCAGGGTGGTTTCGCAGTTTCATGGGTCAAATCGCTGTACTATCCAGTTTTGGGCCTTTGGTATCTAAAAAAAAACCAGTTTGAGTGTGTCGCTCACTGTTCAGCCGCAAATATCTCTATTTAAAAAAGTGTGGCATACCCCAGTAAACAATAACTGTGGTTTTGCCATCCCACGATAAAAAATCTCTATTATTCAGCTTTTGGTAGTTTTTTGCGTAAAGAAAAACAGTAGTGTCTCCTGACTGTTGTGACACAAAAATATATCTGTTGAAAATAGTCTTGTGTAGGCCCGACATCCCAGTGTGGTTTCGCAGTTCCACGGGTCAAATCGCTGTACTATCCAGTTTTGGGCCTTTGGTATCTAAAAAAAAAGCAGTTTGAGTGTGTCGCTCACTGTTCAGCCGCAAATATCTCTATTTAAAAAGGTGTGGTATACCCCAGTAAACAATAACTGTGGTTTTGCCATCCCACAGTAAAAAATCTCTATTATTCAGCTTTTGGTAGTTTTTTCCGTAAAGAAAAACAGTAGTGTCTCCTGACTGTTGTAACGCAAAAATATATCTGTTGAAAATAGTCTTGTGTAGGCCCGACATCCCAGTGTGGTTTCGCAGTTCCACGGGTCAAATCGCTGTACTATCCAGTTTTGGGCCTTTGGTATCTAAAAAAAAAGCAGTTTGAGTGTGTCGCTCATGTTATGATCTGCTACAGAGACTAAGGAAAGACAGGAGATCTGTCCCTACAATAGAACTAAACTAGATCCCTACGATGTAACGGGGAACCTGATCCTGCGATCAGACCCGCTAAAGTCCTCGGCTAGTCTGTACGAAGACCTATAGATGTGAGGGAGGAATCCCTATAAGAACTTGGGACTGGGAAAAGTTGGACACCTCCTAGCTGAAATCGTAGCAGTCAAAGACAAACACACAACAAAAAGTAAAGAGGTCAGAAGACCTAGCAAAACTAACAGAGAACGGCAACAGAGCACCAAGCTAGCTCAACAGTAGTAAATACAAATGAAGTCCAGCAATGCCAGGAGGGCGGAGCCGGATTAAATAGGCAAAACTGGTCATGTGACCAGCAAACTAAAAAAAAACTAACAGGAGAGTTGTAACAGTACCCCCTCTTCTAAGAGGATCCTCCGGATCCCCTAGGCCCAGGCTTACCAGGAAACCTCCTGTGAAACGCTCGGACAAGTCTGGAAGCAGAAACATCATCCGCCCTCACCCATGAGTTATCCTCAGGTCCGAAAACCCTTCCAAGCGACGAGATACTGCAAACTCCCTCTATACCGTCTAGAATTTAGGATGCGGGAAATTTCATATTCCCCGTCCTCCACCACCGGAGGAACAGTGGCAGAGGCATCACCATCCGACATATCAGCTTTTTTCAACAGAGAAACATGAAACACCGGATTAATCCTCCAGGACGTAGGAACCTCCAGCCTAACAGCAGATTGGTTAACTATCTGAAGCACCTTAAAGGGCCCTACGAACTTGGGACCCAATTTTTTAGAAGGAATCCTCAATCGCAGATTCTTAGAGGACAACCAAACCATGTCACCAACAGCAAACAAAACCTCTTGCCGTTTCCTATCAAAGTACCTCTTAGATTTTTTGTTAGCCTCCTGAAGATTACCACGCACATCCGTCCAAACTCTCTCCAAATCACCGGAAAAACTCTCCTCCTCAGGCACAGCCGAAACCAATTTGGAGAATGACCCAAAAGACGGATGTCTCCCAGAACAACAAAAAAAAGGCGAACACCCAGCAGAAGAGGATGTATGGTTGTTAAGAGCAAATTCAGCAAGTGGCAGAAACTCAGACCACCCCTCTTGATTGTCTGCCACAAAACAACGCAAGAACTGCTCAACATCCTGGTTCTTCCTTTCTGTCTGGCCATTAGACTCAGGATGATATCCGGATGAAAACGACAAATGGACTCCCAACCTGTCACAAAAGGCACGCCAAAAACGAGCCACGAACTGAGGTCCCCTATCAGAAACAATGTCAGTAGGAACACCATGTAGTCTGACAATCTCCTTGACAAAGGCCTTAGCGAGTGTCTTAGCGCAAGGCAGTTTGATGAAGGGAACCAAGTGACACATCTTGCTAAAACGGTCCACGACCACGCAGATGACCGTGAAACCTTCAGAGGGAGGAAGGTCAGTAATAAAGTCCATTGCCAGATGTGTCCAAGGTGCACTAGGAACCTCCAGAGGGCAAAGCAACCCCGCAGCAGGAGCATGCGAAGACTTGGATCTAGCACACACAGTACATTGGCGCACCCACTTAATGACTTCCTTCTGCCATCCAGGCCACCAAAAACTGTGACCCACAAGTCTCTTGGTCTCAGAAATTCCTGGATGACCTGCCAACCGAGACTCATGACACTCAACAAACAAATCTCTCCTAAAGGTCCTAGGCACAAACAACCTCCCATGGGGAGTGTTAGATGGGGCATTCTCCTGTGCTTTAAGAATCTCATCCTCCAAAACGGAGTCCAAAGCAGCAATCACAACACCTTCTTGTAAAATGGTCTCCTCTTCCTCCTCAACACCGACCATGGGAGAAAAGCTGCGAGACAAAGCATCCGCTTTAACATTCTTGGTACCCGGGATGTAAGTAACGGAAAAATTAAACCGCGAGAAAAAAAGTGCCCACCTAGCCTGACGGGCATTCAAGCGCTTGGCAGCATCAAGATAGATCAGATTTTTATGATCAGTGAAAACCTGAATGGGAAAATCAGCACCTTCCAAGAGGTGACGCCAGTGTTCAAATTAAAGTTTAATCGCCAGCAATTCCCGATTACCAATATCATAATTAAGTTCAGTCTCGGAAAATTTTTTTGAAAAAAATGCACAGGGATGTACTCCATCCTTGTTTTCCTGAGACAACACCGCACCAACCCCCACTGAAGAAGCATCAACCTCAACCAAAAACGGCTTAGTCACATCAGGCTGCATAAGGATGGGAGCAGAGGTGAACCTCTCCTTTAAAAACACAAAAGCTTCAATGGCCTCAGAAGTCCACTGAACCGCATTAGCACCTTTCCTGGTGAGATCGGTCAGCGGTTTGACAATAATAGAAAATTTTTTATGAATTTTCTGTAATAATTGGCGAAACCCAAAAACCTCTGTATCGATTTCAAACCAATAGGCCTAGGCCATTCCTGCACAGCTTGAACTTTAACCAGGTCCATCTCAAAACCTTCACTGGAGATAATGTAGCCCAAAAAACTAATTCTCTGTACAGCGAACTCACATTTCTCCAGCTTACCAAAAAGCGAATTGTCCATTAATAACTGTAATACCTCACGTACGCTCCGCCAATGAGACTCCAGATCAGGCGAATAAATCAAAATGTCATCCAAATACACAACCACATTTTTGCCGATTAAAGGTCTAAGGATATCGTTAATAAGATTCTGAAAAAATGCTGGAGCATTGGTGAGACCAAAAGGCATAACCAGATTCTCAAAATGACCCACAGGAGTGTTAAAAGCAGTCTTCCATTCATCACCCTCCTTCATGCGCAACAAATTGTATGCCCCCCGGAGATCAATTTTAGAGAACCACTTGGCCCCCACTAACTGGTTAAATAAATCAGGAATCAATGGCAGTGGGTAAGGATTGCGTACAGTAATTTTATTAATCTCACGAAAGTCCAGACAAGGACGTAAACCGCCATCTTTTTTTTTTACAAAAAAAAATCCAACAGCCACAGGAGACTTGGAAGGCCTAATGTGACCAGCGGCCAAGCTTGTCTGTATGTATTCCTCTAAAGCCTTTCTCTCAGGAATAGTAAGATTAAATAAACGACTCTTAGGAAGAGTCGCTCCAGGGACAAATTCAATGGTACAATCATAGTCTCTATGGGGAGGCAAAACCTGCGACTCCTCCTCAGAAAAAACTCTCCAAAAATCCTGAATAGGTACAGGCAATTCCCCTCTATCCACAGCAGCAATGCGCAGGTTACAACACTTGTCATAACACTTAGGGCTCCAGGACTTAATTTCATTGGTAGACCAATCCAGTACAGGATTGTGCAATTTTAACCAGGGTAACCCCAATATTACTGGAGAAGGCAAATTATCCAATACCACCAAATCCAAATTCTCTTGATGAATACCATTAATAGTGAGGGGAAATTCACAGACCTTGTGAGTAACACTCTTCAAGGGAGAGCCATCAACAGAAACCACAGCAATAGGGGATGACAAAGGTTTAGGTTCTAATCTAAGTTTTTCCAAGAATCCCCCATCTATCACATTCAGAGTATATCCACAATCCACAAATACCCGAAATTCAATTAATTCATCCTGAGCAGCAGTAGTGGCAGATAGGAATACTCCCTTAGAATTTAAACAGGCAATACGGGCATGACTGACCATTTTTTTTTCTTTCTTCATACGAAGCACACAGCTCTTAATAAAATGACCAGAATTTCCGCAATAGAAACACAAGCCTTCAGAAAGTCGGCGGTCTTTTTCCTGAGAGCGGGGTGTCATCGCCCCAATTTCCATCGGCTCACCATTGTCAGCACTGAACCTCTCAGGACTCGAAACTGACATAGCAGAGGATTTGCTCTCATTAACCCTTGCACGCAGTCTCCTGTCCACCCATATAGCTAATTGCATTGCCTCCTGCAAGTTTCCAGGTGTGGGATAAGCAATCATTAAATCCTTAACCCTTTCACCTAGTCCTGCAAGAAACAAGCTTTTCAAAGCTGAATCGTTCCACCCCACCTGGGCAGACCACCGACGGAAGTGAGAACAATATTTTTCCACATTACCTGATCCCTACCTCAAACGTCTTAATTCAGACTCAGCAGATGAGACACGATCAGGATCATCGTACAATAAACCCAAAGCAGAAAAAAAACTATCCACTGATCTAAAGCACGGATCACTAGGTTGGAGAGAGAAGGCCCATCCCTGAGGATCTTTGCGCAAAAGTGACATTATGAACCCTATGCGCTGTGATTCATCACCAGAGGATCCGGGTCTCAAACGAAAATATAATAGACAAGCATTTTTAAAAGAAAAAAAATCTTGTTGTTCGCCAAAAAATAGATCAGGCAGACGTACCTTTGGTTCCACAAAATGCGCTCCAGAACAGCTACTCACATGTTGTTGGAGCTTGGCCACCTCCAGAGAGAGTCCCTGCAAGCGTTGAGCCAAATCTTGCACCGAGACCATGATGGAAAACTGGAGGTCTTTCCTTAGAGAAATTTTTTATTCATTTTTTTTTTTAAGGCTGGACTTACTGTTATGATCTGCTACAGAGACTAAGGAAAGACAGGAGATCTGTCCCTACAATAGAACTAAACTAGATCCCTACGATGTAACGGGGAACCTGATCCTGCGATCAGACCCGCTAAAGTCCTCGGCTAGTCTGTACGAAGACCTATAGATGTGAGGGAGGAATCCCTACAAGAACTAGGGACTGGGAAAAGTTGGACACCTCCTAGCAGAAATCGTAGCAGTCAAAGACAAACACACAACAAAAAGTAAAGAGGTCAGAAGACCTAGCAAAACTAACAGAGAACGGCAACAGAGCACCAAGCTAGCTCAACAGTAGTAAATACAAATGAAGTCCAGCAATGCCAGGAGGGGGGAGCTGGATTAAATAGGCAAAACTGGTCATGTGACCA
This sequence comes from Phyllobates terribilis, assembly GCF_046119375.1. Classification (NCBI taxonomy): domain Eukaryota; kingdom Metazoa; phylum Chordata; class Amphibia; order Anura; family Dendrobatidae; genus Phyllobates; species Phyllobates terribilis. The sequence goes on along the minus strand of NW_027362768.1, from coordinate 140,180,253 downwards.
GCAAACTAAAAAAAACCTAACAGGAGAGTTGTAACAGCTCACTGTTCAGCCGCAAATATCTCTATTTAAAAAAGTGTGGTATACCCCAGTAAACAATAACTGTGGTTTTGCCATCCCACGGTAAAAAATCTCTATTATTCAGCTTTTGGTAGTTTTTTCCGTAAAGAAAAACAGTAGTGTCTGCTGACTGTTGTGACACAAAAATATATCTGTTGAAAATAGTCTTGTGTAGGCCCGACATCCCAGTGTGGTTTCGCAGTTCCACGGGTCAAATCGCTGTACTATCCAGTTTTGGGCCTTTGGTATCTAAACAAAAAAGCAGTTTGAGTGTGTCGCTCACTGTTCAGCCGCAAATATCTCTATTTAAAAAAGTGTGGTATACCCCAGTAAACAAAAACTGTGGTTTTTCCATCCCACGGTAAAAAATCTCTATTATTCAGCTTTTGGTAGTTTTTTCCGTAAAGAAAAACAGTAGTGTCTCCTGACTGTTGTGACACAAAAATATATCTGTTGAAAATAGTCTTGTGTAGGCCTGACATCCAAGTGTGGTTTCGCAGTTCCACGGGTCAAATCGCTGTACTATCCAGTTTTGGGCCTTTGGTATATAAAAAAAAAGCAGTTTGAGTGTGTCGCTCACTGTTCAGCCGCAAATATCTCTATTTAAAAAAGTGTGGAATACCCCAGTAAACAATAACTGTGGTTTCGCCATCCCACGGTAAAAAATCTCTATTATTCAGCTTTTGGTAGTTTTTTCCGTAAAGAAAAACAGTAGTGTCTCCTGACTGTTGTGACACAAAAATATATCTGTTGAAAATAGTCTTGTGTAGGCCCGACATCCCAGTGTGGTTTCGCACGCAGTTCCACGGGTCAAGTCGCTGTATTATCCAGTTTTGGGCCTTTGGTATCTAAAAAAAAAGCAGTTTGAGTGTGTCGCTCACTGTTCAGCCGCAAATATCTCTATTTAAAAAAGTGTGGCATACCCCAGTAAACAATAACTGTGGTTTTAACATCCCACGGTAAAAAATCTCTATTGTTCAGCTTTTGGTAGTTTTTTCCGTAAAGAAAAACAGTAGTGTCTCCTGACTGTTGTGACACAAAAATATATCTGTTGAAAATAGTCTTGTGTAGGCCCAACACCCAGTGTGGTTTCGCAGTTCCACGGGTCAAATCGCTGTACTATCCAGTTTTGGGCCTTTGGTATCTAAAAAAAAAGCAGTTTGAGTGTGTCGCTCACTGTTCAGCCGCAAATATCTCTATTTAAAAAAGTGTGGTATACCCCAGCAAACAATAACTGTGGTTTTGCCATCCCACAGTAAAAAATCTCTATTATTCAGCTTTTGGTAGTTTTTTCTGTAAAGAAAAACAGTAGTGTCTCCTGACTGTTGTAACTCAAAAATATATCTGTTGAAAATAGTCTTGTGTAGGCCCGACATCCCAGTGTGGTTTCGCAGTTCCACCGGTCAAATCGCTGTACTATCCAGTTTTGGGCCTTTGGTATCTAAAAAAAAAGCAGTTTGAGTGTGTCGCTCACTGTTCAGCCGCAAATATCTCTATTTAAAAAAGTGTGGTATACGCCAGTAAACAATAACTGTGGTTTTGCCATCCCACGGTAAAAAATCTCTATTATTCAGCTTTTGGTAGTTTTTTCTGTAAAGAAAAACAGTAGTGTCTCCTGACTGTTGTGACACAAAAATATATCTGTTGAAAATAGTCTTGTGTAGGCCCGACATCCCAGTGTGGTTTCGCAGTTCCATGGGTCAAATCGCTGTACTATCCAGTTTTGGGCCTTTGGTATCTAAAAAAAAAGCAGTTTAGTGTGTCGCTCACTGTTCAGCCGCAAATATCTCTATTTAAAAAAGTGTGGTATACCCCAGTAAACAATAACTGTGGTTTTGCCATCCCACGGTAAAAAATCTCTATTATTCAGCTTTTGGTAGTTTTTTCCGTAAAGAAAAACAGGAGTGTCTCCTGACTGTTGTGACACAAAAATATATCTGTTGAAAATAGTCTTGTGTAGGCCTGACATCCCAGTGTGGTTTCGCAGTTCCACGGGTCAAATCGCTGTACTATCCAGTTTTGGGCCTTTGGTGTCTAAAAAAAAAGCAGTTTGAGTGTGTCGCTCACTGTTCAGCCGCAAATATCTCTATTTAAAAAAGTGTGGTATACCCCAGTAAACAATAACTGTGGTTTTGCCATCCCACGGTAAAAAATCTCTATTATTCAGCTTTTGGTAGTTTTTTCCGTAAAGAAAAACAGTAGTGTCTCCTGACTGTTGTGACACAAAAATATATCTGTTGAAAATAGTCTTGTGTAGGCCCAACATCCCAGTGTGGTTTCGCAGTTCCACGGGTCAAATCGCTGTACTATCCAGTTTTGGGCCTTTGGTATCTAAAAAAAAAGCAGTGTGAGTGTGTCGCTCACTGTTCAGCCGCAAATATCTCTATTTAAAAAAGTGTGGTATACCCCAGTAAACTATAACTGTGGTTTTGCCATCCCATGGTAAAAAATCTCTATTATTCAGCTTTTGGTAGTTTTTTCCGTAAAGAAAAACAGTAGGGTCTCCTGACTGTTGTGACACAAAAATATATCCGTTGAAAATAGTCTTGTGTAGGCCCGACATCCCAGGGTGGTTTCGCAGTTCCATGGGTCAAATCGCTGTACTATCCAGTTTTGGGCCTTTGGTATCTAAAAAAAAACCAGTTTGAGTGTGTCGCTCACTGTTCAGCCGCAAATATCTCTATTTAAAAAAGTGTGGCATACCCCAGTAAACAATAACTGTGGTTTTGCCATCCCACGATAAAAAATCTCTATTATTCAGCTTTTGGTAGTTTTTTGCGTAAAGAAAAACAGTTGTGTCTCCTGACTGTTGTGACACAAAAATATATCTGTTGAAAATAGTCTTGTGTAGGCCCGACATCCCAGTGTGGTTTCGCAGTTCCACGGGTCAAATCGCTGTACTATCCAGTTTTGGGCCTTTGGTATCTAAAAAAAAAGCAGTTTGAGTGTGTCGCTCACTGTTCAGCCGCAAATATCTCTATTTAAAAAGGTGTGGTATACCCCAGTAAACAATAACTGTGGTTTTGCCGTCCCACAGTAAAAAATCTCTATTATTCAGCTTTTGGTAGTTTTTTCCGTAAAGAAAAACAGTAGTGTCTCCTGACTGTTGTAACGTAAAAATATATCTGTTGAAAATAGTCTTGTGTAGGCCCGACATCCCAGTGTGGTTTCGCAGTTCCACGGGTCAAATCGCTGTACTATCCAGTTTTGGGCCTTTGGTATCTAAAAAAAAAGCAGTTTGAGTGTGTCGCTCATGTTATGATCTGCTACAGAGACTAAGGAAAGACAGGAGATCTGTCCCTACAATAGAACTAAACTAGATCCCTACGATGTAACGGGGAACCTGATCCTGCGATCAGACCCGCTAAAGTCCTCGGCTAGTCTGTACGAAGACCTATAGATGTGAGGGAGGAATCCCTATAAGAACTTGGGACTGGGAAAAGTTGGACACCTCCTAGCTGAAATCGTAGCAGTCAAAGACAAACACACAACAAAAAGTAAAGAGGTCAGAAGACCTAGCAAAACTAACAGAGAACGGCAACAGAGCACCAAGCTAGCTCATCAGTAGTAAATACAAATGAAGTCCAGCAATGCCAGGAGGGCGGAGCCGGATTAAATAGGCAAAACTGGTCATGTGACCAGCAAACTAAAAAAAAACTAACAGGAGAGTTGTAACAGTACCCCCTCTTCTAAGAGGATCCTCCGGATCCTCTAGGCCCAGGCTTACCAGGAAACCTCCTGTGAAACGCTCGGACAAGTCTGGAAGCAGAAACATCATCCGCCCTCACCCATGAGTTATCCTCAGGTCCGAAAACCCTTCCAAGCGACGAGATACTGCAAACTCCCTCTATACCGTCTAGAATTTAGGATGCGGGAAATTTCATATTCCCCGTCCTCCACCACCGGAGGAACAGTGGCAGAGGCATCACCATCCGACATATCAGCTTTTTTCAACAGAGAAACATGAAACACCGGATTAATCCTCCAGGACGTAGGAACCTCCAGCCTAACAGCAGATTGGTTAACTATCTGAAGCACCTTAAAGGGCCCTACGAACTTGGGACCCAATTTTTTAGAAGGAATCCTCAATCGCAGATTCTTAGAGGACAACCAAACCATGTCACCAACAGCAAACAAAACCTCTTGCCGTTTCCTATCAAAGTACCTCTTAGATTTTTTGTTAGCCTCCTGAAGATTACCACGCACATCCGTCCAAACTCTCTCCAAATCACCGGAAAAACTCTCCTCCTCAGGCACAGCCGAAACCAATTTGGAGAATGACCCAAAAGACGGATGTCTCCCAGAACAACAAAAAAAAGGCGAACACCCAGCAGAAGAGGATGTATGGTTGTTAAGAGCAAATTCAGCAAGTGGCAGAAACTCAGACCACCCCTCTTGATTGTCTGCCACAAAACAACGCAAGAACTGCTCAACATCCTGGTTCTTCCTTTCTGTCTGGCCATTAGACTCAGGATGATATCCGGATGAAAACGACAAATGGACTCCCAACCTGTCACAAAAGGCACGCCAAAAACGAGCCACGAACTGAGGTCCCCTATCAGAAACAATGTCAGTAGGAACACCATGTAGTCTGACAATCTCCTTGACAAAGGCCTTAGCGAGTGTCTTAGCGCAAGGCAGTTTGATGAAGGGAACCAAGTGACACATCTTGCTAAAACGGTCCACGACCACGCAGATGACCGTGAAACCTTCAGAGGGAGGAAGGTCAGTAATAAAGTCCATTGCCAGATGTGTCCAAGGTGCACTAGGAACCTCCAGAGGGCAAAGCAACCCCGCAGCAGGAGCATGCGAAGACTTGGATCTAGCACACACAGTACATTGGCGCACCCACTTAATGACTTCCTTCTGCCATCCAGGCCACCAAAAACTGTGACCCACAAGTCTCTTGGTCTCAGAAATTCCTGGATGACCTGCCAACCGAGACTCATGACACTCAACAAACAAATCTCTCCTAAAGGTCCTAGGCACAAACAACCTCCCATGGGGAGTGTTAGATGGGGCATTCTCCTGTGCTTTAAGAATCTCATCCTCCAAAACGGAGTCCAAAGCAGCAATCACAACACCTTCTTGTAAAATGGTCTCCTCTTCCTCCTCAACACCGACCATGGGAGAAAAGCTGCGAGACAAAGCATCCGCTTTAACATTCTTGGTACCCGGGATGTAAGTAACGGAAAAATTAAACCGCGAGAAAAAAAGTGCCCACCTAGCCTGACGGGCATTCAAGCGCTTGGCAGCATCAAGATAGATCAGATTTTTATGATCAGTGAAAACCTGAATGGGAAAATCAGCACCTTCCAAGAGGTGACGCCAGTGTTCAAATTAAAGTTTAATCGCCAGCAATTCCCGATTACCAATATCATAATTAAGTTCAGTCTCGGAAAATTTTTTTGAAAAAAATGCACAGGGATGTACTCCATCCTTGTTTTCCTGAGACAACACCGCACCAACCCCCACTGAAGAAGCATCAACCTCAACCAAAAACGGCTTAGTCACATCAGGCTGCATAAGGATGGGAGCAGAGGTGAACCTCTCCTTTAAAAACACAAAAGCTTCAATGGCCTCAGAAGTCCACTGAACCGCATTAGCACCTTTCCTGGTGAGATCGGTCAGCGGTTTGACAATAATAGAAAATTTTTTATGAATTTTCTGTAATAATTGGCGAAACCCAAAAACCTCTGTATCGATTTCAAACCAATAGGCCTAGGCCATTCCTGCACAGCTTGAACTTTAACCAGGTCCATCTCAAAACCTTCACTGGAGATAATGTAGCCCAAAAAACTAATTCTCTGTACAGCGAACTCACATTTCTCCAGCTTACCAAAAAGCGAATTGTCCATTAATAACTGTAATACCTCACGTACGCTCCGCCAATGAGACTCCAGATCAGGCGAATAAATCAAAATGTCATCCAAATACACAACCACATTTTTGCCGATTAAAGGTCTAAGGATATCGTTAATAAGATTCTGAAAAAATGCTGGAGCATTGGTGAGACCAAAAGGCATAACCAGATTCTCAAAATGACCCACAGGAGTGTTAAAAGCAGTCTTCCATTCATCACCCTCCTTCATGCGCAACAAATTGTATGCCCCCCGGAGATCAATTTTAGAGAACCACTTGGCCCCCACTAACTGGTTAAATAAATCAGGAATCAATGGCAGTGGGTAAGGATTGCGTACAGTAATTTTATTAATCTCACGAAAGTCCAGACAAGGACGTAAACCGCCATCTTTTTTTTTTACAAAAAAAAATACAACAGCCACAGGAGACTTGGAAGGCCTAATGTGACCAGCGGCCAAGCTTGTCTGTATGTATTCCTCTAAAGCCTTTCTCTCAGGAATAGTAAGATTAAATAAACGACTCTTAGGAAGAGTCGCTCCAGGGACAAATTCAATGGTACAATCATAGTCTCTATGGGGAGGCAAAACCTGCGACTCCTCCTCAGAAAAAACTCTCCAAAAATCCTGAATAGGTACAGGCAATTCCCCTCTATCCACAGCAGCAATGCGCCCGTTACAACACTTGTCATAACACTTAGGGCTCCAGGACTTAATTTCATTGGTAGACCAATCCAGTACAGGATTGTGCAATTTTAACCAGGGTAACCCCAATATTACTGGAGAAGGCAAATTATCCAATACCACCAAATCCAAATTCTCTTGATGAATACCATTAATAGTGAGGGGAAATTCACAGACCTTGTGAGTAACACTCTTCAAGGGAGAGCCATCAACAGAAACCACAGCAATAGGGGATGACAAAGGTTTAGGTTCTAATCTAAGTTTTTCCAAGAATCCCCCATCTATCACATTCAGAGTATATCCACAATCCACAAATACCCGAAATTCAATTAATTCATCCTGAGCAGCAGTAGTGGCAGATAGGAATACTCCCTTAGAATTTAAACAGGCAATACGGGCATGACTGACCATTTTTTTTTCTTTCTTCATACGAAGCACACAGCTCTTAATAAAATGACCAGAATTTCCGCAATAGAAACACAAGCCTTCGGAAAGTCGGCGGTCTTTTTCCTGAGAGCGGGGTGTCATCGGCCCAATTTACATCGGCTCACCATTGTCAGCACTGAACCTCTCAGGACTCGAAGCTGACATAGCAGAGGATTTGCTCTCATTAACCCTTGCACGCAGTCTCCTGTCCACCCATATAGCTAATTGCATTGCCTCCTGCAAGTTTCCAGGTGTGGGATAAGCAATCATTAAATCCTTAACCCTTTCACCTAGTCCTGCAAGAAACAAGCTTTTCAAAGCTGAATCGTTCCACCCCACCTGGGCAGACCACCGACGGAAGTGAGAACAATATTTTTCCACATTACCTGATCCCTACCTCAAACGTCTTAATTCAGACTCAGCAGATGAGACACGATCAGGATCATCGTACAATAAACCCAAAGCAGAAAAAAAACTATCCACTGATCTAAAGCACGGATCACTAGGTTGGAGAGAGAAGGCCCATCCCTGAGGATCTTTGCGCAAAAGTGACATTATGAACCCTATGCGCTGTGATTCATCACCAGAGGATCCGGGTCTCAAACGAAAATATAATAGACAAGCATTTTTAAAAGAAAAAAAATCTTGTTGTTCGCCAAAAAATAGATCAGGCAGACGTACCTTTGGTTCCACAAAATGCGCTCCAGAACAGCTACTCACATGTTGTTGGAGCTTGGCCACCTCCAGAGAGAGTCCCTGCAAGCGTTGAGCCAAATCTTGCACCGAGACCATGATGGAAAACTGGAGGTCTTTCCTTAGAGAAATTTTTTATTCATTTTTTTTTTTAAGGCTGGACTTACTGTTATGATCTGCTACAGAGACTAAGGAAAGACAGGAGATCTGTCCCTACAATAGAACTAAACTAGATCCCTACGATGTAACGGGGAACCTGATCCTGCGATCAGACCCGCTAAAGTCCTCGGCTAGTCTGTACGAAGACCTATAGATGTGAGGGAGGAATCCCTACAAGAACTAGGGACTGGGAAAAGTTGGACACCTCCTAGCAGAAATTGTAGCAGTCAAAGACAAACACACAACAAAAAGTAAAGAGGTCAGAAGACCTAGCAAAACTAACAGAGAACGGCAACAGAGCACCAAGCTAGCTCAACAGTAGTAAATACAAATGAAGTCCAGCAATGCCAGGAGGGCGGAGCTGGATTAAGTAGGCAAAACTGGTCATGTGACCAGCAAACTAAAAAAAACCTAACAGGAGAGTTGTAACAGCTCACTGTTCAGCCGCAAATATCTCTATTTAAAAAAGTGTGGTATACCCCAGTAAACAATAACTGTGGTTTTGCCATCCCACGGTAAAAAATCTCTATTATTCAGCTTTTGGTAGTTTTTTCCGTAAAGAAAAACAGTAGTGTCTGCTGACTGTTGTGACACAAAAATATATCTGTTGAAAATAGTCTTGTGTAGGCCCGACATCCCAGTGTGGTTTCGCAGTTCCACGGGTCAAATCGCTGTACTATCCAGTTTTGGGCCTTTGGTATCTAAACAAAAAAGCAGTTTGAGTGTGTCGCTCACTGTTCAGCCGCAAATATCTCTATTTAAAAAAGTGTGGTATACCCCAGTAAACAAAAACTGTGGTTTTTCCATCCCACGGTAAAAAATCTCTATTATTCAGCTTTTGGTAGTTTTTTCCGTAAAGAAAAACAGTAGTGTCTCCTGACTGTTGTGACACAAAAATATATCTGTTGAAAATAGTCTTGTGTAGGCCTGACATCCAAGTGTGGTTTCGCAGTTCCACGGGTCAAATCGCTGTACTATCCAGTTTTGGGCCTTTGGTATATAAAAAAAAAGCAGTTTGAGTGTGTCGCTCACTGTTCAGCCGCAAATATCTCTATTTAAAAAAGTGTGGTATACCCCAGTAAACAATAACTGTGGTTTCGCCATCCCACGGTAAAAAATCTCTATTATTCAGCTTTTGGTAGTTTTTTCCGTAAAGAAAAACAGTAGTGTCTCCTGACTGTTGTGACACAAAAATATATCTGTTGAAAATAGTCTTGTGTAGGCCCGACATCCCAGTGTGGTTTCGCACGCAGTTCCACGGGTCAAGTCGCTGTATTATCCAGTTTTGGGCCTTTGGTATCTAAAAAAAAAGCAGTTTGAGTGTGTCGCTCACTGTTCAGCCGCAAATATCTCTATTTAAAAAAGTGTGGCATACCCCAGTAAACAATAACTGTGGTTTTAACATCCCACGGTAAAAAATCTCTATTGTTCAGCTTTTGGTAGTTTTTTCCGTAAAGAAAAACAGTAGTGTCTCCTGACTGTTGTGACACAAAAATATATCTGTTGAAAATAGTCTTGTGTAGGCCCAACACCCAGTGTGGTTTCGCAGTTCCACGGGTCAAATCGCTGTACTATCCAGTTTTGGGCCTTTGGTATCTAAAAAAAAAGCAGTTTGAGTGTGTCGCTCACTGTTCAGCCGCAAATATCTCTATTTAAAAAAGTGTGGTATACCCCAGCAAACAATAACTGTGGTTTTGCCATCCCACAGTAAAAAATCTCTATTATTCAGCTTTTGGTAGTTTTTTCTGTAAAGAAAAACAGTAGTGTCTCCTGACTGTTGTAACTCAAAAATATATCTGTTGAAAATAGTCTTGTGTAGGCCCGACATCCCAGTGTGGTTTCGCAGTTCCACCGGTCAAATCGCTGTACTATCCAGTTTTGGGCCTTTGGTATCTAAAAAAAAAGCAGTTTGAGTGTGTCGCTCACTGTTCAGCCGCAAATATCTCTATTTAAAAAAGTGTGGTATACGCCAGTAAACAATAACTGTGGTTTTGCCATCCCACGGTAAAAAATCTCTATTATTCAGCTTTTGGTAGTTTTTTCTGTAAAGAAAAACAGTAGTGTCTCCTGACTGTTGTGACACAAAAATATATCTGTTGAAAATAGTCTTGTGTAGGCCCGACATCCCAGTGTTGTTTTGCACGCAGTTCCACGGGTCAAGTCGCTGTATTATCCAGTTTTGGGCCTTTGGTATCTAAAAAAAAAGCAGTTTGAGTGTGTCGCTCACTGTTCAGCCGCAAATATCTCTATTTAAAAAAGTGTGGCATACCCCAGTAAACAATAACTGTGGTTTTAACATCCCACGGTAAAAAATCTCTATTGTTCAGCTTTTGGTAGTTTTTTCCGTAAAGAAAAACAGTAGTGTCTCCTGACTGTTGTGACACAAAAATATATCTGTTGAAAATAGTCTTGTGTAGGCCCAACACCCAGTGTGGTTTCGCAGTTCCACGGGTCAAATCGCTGTACTATCCAGTTTTGGGCCTTTGGTATCTAAAAAAAAAGCAGTTTGAGTGTGTCGCTCACTGTTCAGCCGCAAATATCTCTATTTAAAAAAGTGTGGTATACCCCAGCAAACAATAACTGTGGTTTTGCCATCCCACAGTAAAAAATCTCTATTATTCAGCTTTTGGTAGTTTTTTCTGTAAAGAAAAACAGTAGTGTCTCCTGACTGTTGTAACTCAAAAATATATCTGTTGAAAATAGTCTTGTGTAGGCCCGACATCCCAGTGTGGTTTCGCAGTTCCACCGGTCAAATCGCTGTACTATCCAGTTTTGGGCCTTTGGTATCTAAAAAAAAAGCAGTTTGAGTGTGTCGCTCACTGTTCAGCCGCAAATATCTCTATTTAAAAAAGTGTGGTATACGCCAGTAAACAATAACTGTGGTTTTGCCATCCCACGGTAAAAAATCTCTATTATTCAGCTTTTGGTAGTTTTTTCTGTAAAGAAAAACAGTAGTGTCTCCTGACTGTTGTGACACAAAAATATATCTGTTGAAAATAGTCTTGTGTAGGCCCGACATCCCAGTGTTGTTTCGCAGTTCCATGGGTCAAATCGCTGTACTATCCAGTTTTGGGCCTTTGGTATCTAAAAAAAAAGCAGTTTAGTGTGTCGCTCACTGTTCAGCCGCAAATATCTCTATTTAAAAAAGTGTGGTATACCCCAGTAAACAATAACTGTGGTTTTGCCATCCCACGGTAAAAAATCTCTATTATTCAGCTTTTGGTAGTTTTTTCCGTAAAGAAAAACAGGAGTGTCTCCTGACTGTTGTGACACAAAAATATATCTGTTGAAAATAGTCTTGTGTAGGCCTGACATCCCAGTGTGGTTTCGCAGTTCCACGGGTCAAATCGCTGTACTATCCAGTTTTGGGCCTTTGGTATATAAAAAAAAAGCAGTTAGAGTGTGTCGCTCACTGTTCAGCCACAAATATCTCTGTTTAAAAAATTGTGGCATACCCCAGTAAACAATAACTGTGGTTTTGCCATCCCACGATAAAAAATCTCTATTATTCAGCTTTTGGTAGTTTTTTCCGTAAAGAAAAACAGTTGTGTCTCCTGACTGTTGTGACACAAAAATATATCTGTTGAAAATAGTCTTGTGTAGGCCCGACATCCCAGTGTGGTTTCGCACGCAGTTTCACGGGTCAAGTCGCTGTACTATCCAGTTTTGGGCCTTTGGTATCTAAAAAAAAAGCAGTTTGAGTGTGTCGCTCACTGTTCAGCCGCAAATATCTCTATTTAAAAAAGTGTGGCATACCCCAGTAAACAATAACTGTGGTTTTGCCATCCCACGGTAAAAAATCTCTATTATTCAGCTTTTGGTAGCTTTTTCCGTAAAGAAAAACAGTAGTGTCTCCTGACTGATGTGACACAAAAATATATCTGTTGAAAATAGTCTTGTGTAGGCCCGACATCCCAGTGTGGTTTCGCACGCAGTTCCACGGGTCAAGTCGCTGTACTATCCAGTTTTGGGCCTTTCGTATCTAAAAAAAAAGCAGTTTGAGTGTGTCGCTCACTGTTCAGCCGCAAATATCTCTATTTAAAAAAGTGTGGCATACCCCAGTAAACAATAACTGTGGTTTTGCCATCCCACGGTAAAAAATCTCTATTATTCAGCTTTTGGTTGTTTTTTCCGTAAAGAAAAACAGTAGTGTCTCCTGACTGTTGTGACACAAAAATATATCTGTTGAAAATAGTCTTGTGTAGGCCCGACATCCCAGTGTGGTTTCGCAGTTCCACGGGTCAAATTGCTGTACTATCCAGTTTTGGGCCTTTGGTATCTAAAAAAAAGTAGTTTTAGTGTGTCGCTCACTGTTCAGCCGCAAATATCTCTATTTAAAAAAGTGTGGTATACCCCAGTAAACAATAGCTGTGGTTATGCCATCCCACGGTAAAAAATCTCTATTATTCAGCTTTTGGTAGTTTTTTCCGTAAAGAAAAACAGTAGTGTCTCCTGACTGTTGTGACACAAAAATATATCTGTTGAAAATAGTCTTGTGTAGGCCCGACATCCCAGTGTGGTTTCGCAGTTCCACGGGTCAAATCGCTGTACTATCCAGTTATGGGCCTTTGGTATCTAAACAAAAAAGCAGTTTGAGTGTGTCGCTCACTGTTCAGCCACAAATATCTCTATTTAAAAAAGTGTGGTTTACCCCAGTAAACAATAACTGTGGTTTTGCCATCCCACGGTAAAAAATCTCTATTATTCAGCTTTGGGTAGTTTTTTCCGTAAAGAAAAACAGTAGTGTCTCCTGACTGTTGTAACACAAAAATATATATGTTGAAAATAGTCTTGTGTAGGCCCGACATCCCAGTGTGGTTTCGCAGTTCCACCGGTCAAATCGCTGTACTATCCAGTTTTGGGCCTTTGGTATCTAAAAAAAAGGCAGTTTGAGTGTGTCGCTCACTGTTCAGCCGCAAATATCTCTATTTAAAAAAGTGTGGTATACCCCAGTAAACAATAACTGTGGTTTTGCCATCCCACGGTAAAAAATCTCTATTATTCAGCTTTTGGTAGTTTTTTCCGTAAAGAAAAACAGTAGTGTCTCCTGACTGTTGTGACACAAAAATATATCTGTTGAAAATAGTCTTGTGTAGGCCCGACATCCCAGTGTTGTTTCGCATTTCCACGGGTCAAATCGCTGTACTATCCAGTTTTGGGCCTTTGGTATCTAAAAAAAAAGCAGTTTGAGTGTGTCGCTCACTGTTCAGCCGCAAATATCTCTATTTAAAATAGTGTGGTATACCCCAGTAAACAATAACTGTGGTTTTGCCATCCCACGGTAAAAAATCTCTATTATTCAGCTTTTGGTAGTTTTTTCCGTAAAGAAAAACAGTAGTGTCTCCTCACTGTTGTGACACAAAAATATATCTGTTGAAAATAGTGTTGTGTAGGCCCGACATCCCAGTGTGGTTTCGCACGCAGTTCCACGGGTCAAGTCGCTGTATTATCCAGTTTTGGGCCTTTGGTATCTAAAAAAAAAGCAGTTTGAGTGTGTCGCTCACTGTTCAGCCGCAAATATCTCTATTTAAAAAAGTGTGGCATACCCCAGTAAACAATAACTGTGGTTTTAACATCCCACGGTAAAAAATCTCTATTGTTCAGCTTTTGGTAGTTTTTTCCGTAAAGAAAAACAGTAGTGTCTCCTGACTGTTGTGACACAAAAATATATCTGTTGAAAATAGTCTTGTGTAGGCCCAACACCCAGTGTGGTTTCGCAGTTCCACGGGTCAAATCGCTGTACTATCCAGTTTTGGGCCTTTGGTATCTAAAAAAAAAGCAGTTTGAGTGTGTCGCTCACTGTTCAGCCGCAAATATCTCTATTTAAAAAAGTGTGGTATACCCCAGCAAACAATAACTGTGGTTTTGCCATCCCACAGTAAAAAATCTCTATTATTCAGCTTTTGGTAGTTTTTTCTGTAAAGAAAAACAGTAGTGTCTCCTGACTGTTGTAACTCAAAAATATATCTGTTGAAAATAGTCTTGTGTAGGCCCGACATCCCAGTGTGGTTTCGCAGTTCCACCGGTCAAATCGCTGTACTATCCAGTTTTGGGCCTTTGGTATCTAAAAAAAAAGCAGTTTGAGTGTGTCGCTCACTGTTCAGCCGCAAATATCTCTATTTAAAAAAGTGTGGTATACGCCAGTAAACAATAACTGTGGTTTTGCCATCCCACGGTAAAAAATCTCTATTATTCAGCTTTTGGTAGTTTTTTCTGTAAAGAAAAACAGTAGTGTCTCCTGACTGTTGTGACACAAAAATATATCTGTTGAAAATAGTCTTGTGTAGGCCCGACATCCCAGTGTGGTTTCGCAGTTCCATGGGTCAAATCGCTGTACTATCCAGTTTTGGGCCTTTGGTATCTAAAAAAAAAGCAGTTTAGTGTGTCGCTCACTGTTCAGCCGCAAATATCTCTATTTAAAAAAGTGTGGTATACCCCAGTAAACAATAACTGTGGTTTTGCCATCCCACGGTAAAAAATCTCTATTATTCAGCTTTTGGTAGTTTTTTCCGTAAAGAAAAACAGGAGTGTCTCCTGACTGTTGTGACACAAAAATATATCTGTTGAAAATAGTCTTGTGTAGGCCTGACATCCCAGTGTGGTTTCGCAGTTCCACGGGTCAAATCGCTGTACTATCCAGTTTTGGGCCTTTGGTATATAAAAAAAAAGCAGTTAGAGTGTGTCGCTCACTGTACAGCCGCAAATATCTCTGTTTAAAAAATTGTGGCATACCCCAGTAAACAATAACTGTGGTTTTGCCATCCCACGATAAAAAATCTCTATTATTCAGCTTTTGGTAGTTTTTTCCGTAAAGAAAAACAGTTGTGTCTCCTGACTGTTGTGACACAAAAATATATCTGTTGAAAATAGTCTTGTGTAGGCCCGACATCCCAGTGTGGTTTCGCACGCAGTTTCACGGGTCAAGTCGCTGTACTATCCAGTTTTGGGCCTTTGGTATCTAAAAAAAAAGCAGTTTGAGTGTGTCGCTCACTGTTCAGCCGCAAATATCTCTATTTAAAAAGTGTGGCATACCCCAGTAAACAATAACTGTGGTTTTGCCATCCCACGGTAAAAAATCTCTATTATTCAGCTTTTGGTAGCTTTTTCCGTAAAGAAAAACAGTAGTGTCTCCTGTCTGATGTGACACAAAAATATATCTGTTGAAAATAGTCTTGTGTAGGCCCGACATCCCAGTGTGGTTTCGCACGCAGTTCCACGGGTCAAGTCGCTGTACTATCCAGTTTTGGGCCTTTGGTATCTAAAAAAAAAACAGTTTGAGTGTGTCGCTCACTGTTCAGCCGCAAATATCTCTATTTAAAAAAGTGTGGCATACCCCAGTAAACAATAACTGTGGTTTTGCCATCCCACGGTAAAAAATCTCTATTATTCAGCTTTTGGTTGTTTTTTCCGTAAAGAAAAACAGTAGTGTCTCCTGACTCTTGTGACACAAAAATATATCTGTTGAAAATAGTCTTGTGTAGGCCCGACATCCCAGTGTGGTTTCGCAGTTCCACGGGTCAAATTGCTGTACTATCCAGTTTTGGGCCTTTGGTATCTAAAAAAAAGTAGTTTTAGTGTGTCGCTCACTGTTCAGCCGCAAATATCTCTATTTAAAAAAGTGTGGTATACCCCAGTAAACAATAGCTGTGGTTATGCCATCCCACGGTAAAAAATCTCTATTATTCAGCTTTTGGTAGTTTTTTCCGTAAAGAAAAACAGTAGTGTCTCCTGACTGTTGTGACACAAAAATATATCTGTTGAAAATAGTCTTGTGTAGGCCCGACATCCCAGTGTGGTTTCGCAGTTCCACGGGTCAAATCGCTGTACTATCCAGTTATGGGCCTTTGGTATCTAAACAAAAAAGCAGTTTGAGTGTGTCGCTCACTGTTCAGCCACAAATATCTCTATTTAAAAAAGTGTGGTTTACCCCAGTAAACAATAACTGTGGTTTTGCCATCCCACGGTAAAAAATCTCTATTATTCAGCTTTTGGTAGTTTTTTCCGTAAAGAAAAACAGTAGTGTCTCCTGACTGTTGTAACACAAAAATATATATGTTGAAAATAGTCTTGTGTAGGCCCGACATCCCAGTGTGGTTTCGCAGTTCCACAGGTCAAATCGCTGTACTATCCAGTTTTGGGCCTTTGGTATCTAAAAAAAAGGCAGTTTGAGTGTGTCGCTCACTGTTCAGCCGCAAATATCTCTATTTAAAAAAGTGTGGTATACCCCAGTAAACAATAACTGTGGTTTTGCCATCCCACGGTAAAAAATCTCTATTATTCAGCTTTTGGTAGTTTTTTCCGTAAAGAAAAACAGTAGTGTCTCCTGACTGTTGTGACACAAAAATATATCTGTTGAAAATAGTCTTGTGTAGGCCCGACATCCCAGTGTTGTTTCGCATTTCCACGGGTCAAATCGCTGTACTATCCAGTTTTGGGCCTTTGGTATCTAAAAAAAAAGCAGTTTGAGTGTGTCGCTCACTGTTCAGCCGCAAATATCTCTATTTAAAATAGTGTGGTATACCCCAGTAAACAATAACTGTGGTTTTGCCATCCCACAGTAAAAAATCTCTATTATTCAGCTTTTGGTAGTTTTTTCCGTAAAGAAAAACAGTAGTGTCTCCTGACTGTTGTAACGTAAAAATATATCTGTTGAAAATAGTCTTGTGTAGGCCCGACATCCCAGTGTGGTTTCGCAGTTACACCGGTCAAATCGCTGTACTATCCAGTTTTGGGCCTTTGGTATCTAAAAAAAAAGCAGTTTGAGTGTGTCGCTCACTGTTCAGCCGCAAATATCTCTATTTAAAATAGTGTGGTATACCCCAGTAAACAATAACTGTGGTTTTGCCATCCCACGGTAAAAAATCTCTATTATTCAGCTTTTGGTAGTTTTTTCCGTAAAGAAAAACAGTAGTGTCTCCTCACTGTTGTGACACAAAAATATATCTGTTGAAAATAGTGTTGTGTAGGCCCGACATCCCAGTGTGGTTTCGCACGCAGTTCCACGGGTCAAGTCGCTGTATTATCCAGTTTTGGGCCTTTGGTATCTAAAAAAAAAGCAGTTTGAGTGTGTCGCTCACTGTTCAGCCGCAAATATCTCTATTTAAAAAAGTGTGGCATACCCCAGTAAACAATAACTGTGGTTTTAACATCCCACGGTAAAAAATCTCTATTGTTCAGCTTTTGGTAGTTTTTTCCGTAAAGAAAAACAGTAGTGTCTCCTGACTGTTGTGACACAAAAATATATCTGTTGAAAATAGTCTTGTGTAGGCCCAACACCCAGTGTGGTTTCGCAGTTCCACGGGTCAAATCGCTGTACTATCCAGTTTTGGGCCTTTGGTATCTAAAAAAAAAGCAGTTTGAGTGTGTCGCTCACTGTTCAGCCGCAAATATCTCTATTTAAAAAAGTGTGGTATACCCCAGCAAACAATAACTGTGGTTTTGCCATCCCACAGTAAAAAATCTCTATTATTCAGCTTTTGGTAGTTTTTTCTGTAAAGAAAAACAGTAGTGTCTCCTGACTGTTGTAACTCAAAAATATATCTGTTGAAAATAGTCTTGTGTAGGCCCGACATCCCAGTGTGGTTTCGCAGTTCCACCGGTCAAATCGCTGTACTATCCAGTTTTGGGCCTTTGGTATCTAAAAAAAAAGCAGTTTGAGTGTGTCGCTCACTGTTCAGCCGCAAATATCTCTATTTAAAAAAGTGTGGTATACGCCAGTAAACAATAACTGTGGTTTTGCCATCCCACGGTAAAAAATCTCTATTATTCAGCTTTTGGTAGTTTTTTCTGTAAAGAAAAACAGTAGTGTCTCCTGACTGTTGTGACACAAAAATATATCTGTTGAAAATAGTCTTGTGTAGGCCCGACATCCCAGTGTGGTTTCGCAGTTCCATGGGTCAAATCGCTGTACTATCCAGTTTTGGGCCTTTGGTATCTAAAAAAAAAGCAGTTTAGTGTGTCGCTCACTGTTCAGCCGCAAATATCTCTATTTAAAAAAGTGTGGTATACCCCAGTAAACAATAACTGTGGTTTTGCCATCCCACGGTAAAAAATCTCTATTATTCAGCTTTTGGTAGTTTTTTCCGTAAAGAAAAACAGGAGTGTCTCCTGACTGTTGTGACACAAAAATATATCTGTTGAAAATAGTCTTGTGTAGGCCTGACATCCCAGTGTGGTTTCGCAGTTCCACGGGTCAAATCGCTGTACTATCCAGTTTTGGGCCTTTGGTATATAAAAAAAAAGCAGTTAGAGTGTGTCGCTCACTGTACAGCCGCAAATATCTCTGTTTAAAAAATTGTGGCATACCCCAGTAAACAATAACTGTGGTTTTGCCATCCCACGATAAAAAATCTCTATTATTCAGCTTTTGGTAGTTTTTTCCGTAAAGAAAAACAGTTGTGTCTCCTGACTGTTGTGACACAAAAATATATCTGTTGAAAATAGTCTTGTGTAGGCCCGACATCCCAGTGTGGTTTCGCACGCAGTTTCACGGGTCAAGTCGCTGTACTATCCAGTTTTGGGCCTTTGGTATCTAAAAAAAAAGCAGTTTGAGTGTGTCGCTCACTGTTCAGCCGCAAATATCTCTATTTAAAAAGTGTGGCATACCCCAGTAAACAATAACTGTGGTTTTGCCATCCCACGGTAAAAAATCTCTATTATTCAGCTTTTGGTAGCTTTTTCCGTAAAGAAAAACAGTAGTGTCTCCTGTCTGATGTGACACAAAAATATATCTGTTGAAAATAGTCTTGTGTAGGCCCGACATCCCAGTGTGGTTTCGCACGCAGTTCCACGGGTCAAGTCGCTGTACTATCCAGTTTTGGGCCTTTGGTATCTAAAAAAAAAACAGTTTGAGTGTGTCGCTCACTGTTCAGCCGCAAATATCTCTATTTAAAAAAGTGTGGCATACCCCAGTAAACAATAACTGTGGTTTTGCCATCCCACGGTAAAAAATCTCTATTATTCAGCTTTTGGTTGTTTTTTCCGTAAAGAAAAACAGTAGTGTCTCCTGACTCTTGTGACACAAAAATATATCTGTTGAAAATAGTCTTGTGTAGGCCCGACATCCCAGTGTGGTTTCGCAGTTCCACGGGTCAAATTGCTGTACTATCCAGTTTTGGGCCTTTGGTATCTAAAAAAAAGTAGTTTTAGTGTGTCGCTCACTGTTCAGCCGCAAATATCTCTATTTAAAAAAGTGTGGTATACCCCAGTAAACAATAGCTGTGGTTATGCCATCCCACGGTAAAAAATCTCTATTATTCAGCTTTTGGTAGTTTTTTCCGTAAAGAAAAACAGTAGTGTCTCCTGACTGTTGTGACACAAAAATATATCTGTTGAAAATAGTCTTGTGTAGGCCCGACATCCCAGTGTGGTTTCGCAGTTCCACGGGTCAAATCGCTGTACTATCCAGTTATGGGCCTTTGGTATCTAAACAAAAAAGCAGTTTGAGTGTGTCGCTCACTGTTCAGCCACAAATATCTCTATTTAAAAAAGTGTGGTTTACCCCAGTAAACAATAACTGTGGTTTTGCCATCCCACGGTAAAAAATCTCTATTATTCAGCTTTTGGTAGTTTTTTCCGTAAAGAAAAACAGTAGTGTCTCCTGACTGTTGTAACACAAAAATATATATGTTGAAAATAGTCTTGTGTAGGCCCGACATCCCAGTGTGGTTTCGCAGTTCCACAGGTCAAATCGCTGTACTATCCAGTTTTGGGCCTTTGGTATCTAAAAAAAAGGCAGTTTGAGTGTGTCGCTCACTGTTCAGCCGCAAATATCTCTATTTAAAAAAGTGTGGTATACCCCAGTAAACAATAACTGTGGTTTTGCCATCCCACGGTAAAAAATCTCTATTATTCAGCTTTTGGTAGTTTTTTCCGTAAAGAAAAACAGTAGTGTCTCCTGACTGTTGTGACACAAAAATATATCTGTTGAAAATAGTCTTGTGTAGGCCCGACATCCCAGTGTTGTTTCGCATTTCCACGGGTCAAATCGCTGTACTATCCAGTTTTGGGCCTTTGGTATCTAAAAAAAAAGCAGTTTGAGTGTGTCGCTCACTGTTCAGCCGCAAATATCTCTATTTAAAATAGTGTGGTATACCCCAGTAAACAATAACTGTGGTTTTGCCATCCCACAGTAAAAAATCTCTATTATTCAGCTTTTGGTAGTTTTTTCCGTAAAGAAAAACAGTAGTGTCTCCTGACTGTTGTAACGTAAAAATATATCTGTTGAAAATAGTCTTGTGTAGGCCCGACATCCCAGTGTGGTTTCGCAGTTACACCGGTCAAATCGCTGTACTATCCAGTTTTGGGCCTTTGGTATCTAAAAAAAAAGCAGTTTGAGTGTGTCGCTCACTGTTCAGCCGCAAATATCTCTGTTTAAAAAAGTGTGGTATACCCCAGTAAACAATAACTGTGGTTTTGCCATCCCACGGTAAAAAATCTCTATTATTCAGCTTTTGGTAGTTTTTTCTGTAAAGAAAAACAGTAGTGTCTCCTGACTGTTGTGACACAAAAATATATCTGTTGAAAATAGTCTTGTTTAGGCCCGACATCCCAGTGTGGTTTCGCAGTTCCACGGGTCAAATCGCTGTACTATCCAGTTTTGGGCCTTTGGTATCTAAAAAAAAATCAGTTTGAGTGTGTCGCTCACTGTTCAGCCGCAAATATCTCTATTTAAAAAAGTGTGGTATACCCCAGTAAACAATAACTGTGGTTTTGCCATCCCACGGTAAAAAATCTCTATTATTCAGCTTTTGGTAGTTTTTTCCGTAAAGAAAAACAGTAGTGTCTCCTGACTGTTGTGACACAAAAATATATCTGTTGAAAATAGTCTTGTGTAGGCCCGACATCCCAGTGTGGTTTCACAGTTCCACGGGTCAAATCGCTGTACTATCCAGTTTTGGGCCTTTGGTATCTAAAAAAAAAGCAGTTAGAGTGTGTCGCTCACTGTTCAGCCGCAAATATCTCTATTTAAAAAAGTGTGGCATACTCCAGTAAACAATAACTGTGGTTTTGCCATCCCACAGTAAAAAATCTCTATTATTCAGCTTTTGGTAGTTTTTTCCGTAAAGAAAAACAGAAGTGTCTCCTGACTGTTGTGACACAAAAATATATCTGTTGAAAATAGTCTTGTGTATTCCCGACATCCCAGTGTGGTTTCGCACGCAGTTCCACGGGTCAAGTCGCTGTACTATCCAGTTTTGGGCCTTTGGTATCTAAAAAAAAAGCAGTTTGAGTGTGTCGCTCACTGTTCAGCCGCAAATATCTCTATTTAAAAAAGTGTGGTATACGCCAGTAAACAATAACTGTGGTTTTGCCATCCCACGGTAAAAAATCTCTATTATTCAGCTTTTGGTAGTTTTTTCTGTAAAGAAAAACAGTAGTGTCTCCTGACTGTTGTGACACAAAAATATATCTGTTGAAAATAGTCTTGTGTAGGCCCGACATCCCAGTGTGGTTTCGCAGTTCCATGGGTCAAATCGCTGTACTATCCAGTTTTGGGCCTTTGGTATCTAAAAAAAAAGCAGTTTAGTGTGTCGCTCACTGTTCAGCCGCAAATATCTCTATTTAAAAAAGTGTGGTATACCCCAGTAAACAATAACTGTGGTTTTGCCATCCCACGGTAAAAAATCTCTATTATTCAGCTTTTGGTAGTTTTTTCCGTAAAGAAAAACAGGAGTGTCTCCTGACTGTTGTGACACAAAAATATATCTGTTGAAAATAGTCTTGTGTAGGCCTGACATCCCAGTGTGGTTTCGCAGTTCCACGGGTCAAATCGCTGTACTATCCAGTTTTGGGCCTTTGGTATATAAAAAAAAAGCAGTTAGAGTGTGTCGCTCACTGTACAGCCGCAAATATCTCTGTTTAAAAAATTGTGGCATACCCCAGTAAACAATAACTGTGGTTTTGCCATCCCACGATAAAAAATCTCTATTATTCAGCTTTTGGTAGTTTTTTCCGTAAAGAAAAACAGTTGTGTCTCCTGACTGTTGTGACACAAAAATATATCTGTTGAAAATAGTCTTGTGTAGGCCCGACATCCCAGTGTGGTTTCGCACGCAGTTTCACGGGTCAAGTCGCTGTACTATCCAGTTTTGGGCCTTTGGTATCTAAAAAAAAAGCAGTTTGAGTGTGTCGCTCACTGTTCAGCCGCAAATATCTCTATTTAAAAAGTGTGGCATACCCCAGTAAACAATAACTGTGGTTTTGCCATCCCACGGTAAAAAATCTCTATTATTCAGCTTTTGGTAGCTTTTTCCGTAAAGAAAAACAGTAGTGTCTCCTGTCTGATGTGACACAAAAATATATCTGTTGAAAATAGTCTTGTGTAGGCCCGACATCCCAGTGTGGTTTCGCACGCAGTTCCACGGGTCAAGTCGCTGTACTATCCAGTTTTGGGCCTTTGGTATCTAAAAAAAAAACAGTTTGAGTGTGTCGCTCACTGTTCAGCCGCAAATATCTCTATTTAAAAAAGTGTGGCATACCCCAGTAAACAATAACTGTGGTTTTGCCATCCCACGGTAAAAAATCTCTATTATTCAGCTTTTGGTTGTTTTTTCCGTAAAGAAAAACAGTAGTGTCTCCTGACTCTTGTGACACAAAAATATATCTGTTGAAAATAGTCTTGTGTAGGCCCGACATCCCAGTGTGGTTTCGCAGTTCCACGGGTCAAATTGCTGTACTATCCAGTTTTGGGCCTTTGGTATCTAAAAAAAAGTAGTTTTAGTGTGTCGCTCACTGTTCAGCCGCAAATATCTCTATTTAAAAAAGTGTGGTATACCCCAGTAAACAATAGCTGTGGTTATGCCATCCCACGGTAAAAAATCTCTATTATTCAGCTTTTGGTAGTTTTTTCCGTAAAGAAAAACAGTAGTGTCTCCTGACTGTTGTGACACAAAAATATATCTGTTGAAAATAGTCTTGTGTAGGCCCGACATCCCAGTGTGGTTTCGCAGTTCCACGGGTCAAATCGCTGTACTATCCAGTTATGGGCCTTTGGTATCTAAACAAAAAAGCAGTTTGAGTGTGTCGCTCACTGTTCAGCCACAAATATCTCTATTTAAAAAAGTGTGGTTTACCCCAGTAAACAATAACTGTGGTTTTGCCATCCCACGGTAAAAAATCTCTATTATTCAGCTTTTGGTAGTTTTTTCCGTAAAGAAAAACAGTAGTGTCTCCTGACTGTTGTAACACAAAAATATATATGTTGAAAATAGTCTTGTGTAGGCCCGACATCCCAGTGTGGTTTCGCAGTTCCACAGGTCAAATCGCTGTACTATCCAGTTTTGGGCCTTTGGTATCTAAAAAAAAGGCAGTTTGAGTGTGTCGCTCACTGTTCAGCCGCAAATATCTCTATTTAAAAAAGTGTGGTATACCCCAGTAAACAATAACTGTGGTTTTGCCATCCCACGGTAAAAAATCTCTATTATTCAGCTTTTGGTAGTTTTTTCCGTAAAGAAAAACAGTAGTGTCTCCTGACTGTTGTGACACAAAAATATATCTGTTGAAAATAGTCTTGTGTAGGCCCGACATCCCAGTGTTGTTTCGCATTTCCACGGGTCAAATCGCTGTACTATCCAGTTTTGGGCCTTTGGTATCTAAAAAAAAAGCAGTTTGAGTGTGTCGCTCACTGTTCAGCCGCAAATATCTCTATTTAAAATAGTGTGGTATACCCCAGTAAACAATAACTGTGGTTTTGCCATCCCACAGTAAAAAATCTCTATTATTCAGCTTTTGGTAGTTTTTTCCGTAAAGAAAAACAGTAGTGTCTCCTGACTGTTGTAACGTAAAAATATATCTGTTGAAAATAGTCTTGTGTAGGCCCGACATCCCAGTGTGGTTTCGCAGTTACACCGGTCAAATCGCTGTACTATCCAGTTTTGGGCCTTTGGTATCTAAAAAAAAAGCAGTTTGAGTGTGTCGCTCACTGTTCAGCCGCAAATATCTCTATTTAAAATAGTGTGGTATACCCCAGTAAACAATAACTGTGGTTTTGCCATCCCACGGTAAAAAATCTCTATTATTCAGCTTTTGGTAGTTTTTTCCGTAAAGAAAAACAGTAGTGTCTCCTCACTGTTGTGACACAAAAATATATCTGTTGAAAATAGTGTTGTGTAGGCCCGACATCCCAGTGTGGTTTCGCACGCAGTTCCACGGGTCAAGTCGCTGTATTATCCAGTTTTGGGCCTTTGGTATCTAAAAAAAAAGCAGTTTGAGTGTGTCGCTCACTGTTCAGCCGCAAATATCTCTATTTAAAAAAGTGTGGCATACCCCAGTAAACAATAACTGTGGTTTTAACATCCCACGGTAAAAAATCTCTATTGTTCAGCTTTTGGTAGTTTTTTCCGTAAAGAAAAACAGTAGTGTCTCCTGACTGTTGTGACACAAAAATATATCTGTTGAAAATAGTCTTGTGTAGGCCCAACACCCAGTGTGGTTTCGCAGTTCCACGGGTCAAATCGCTGTACTATCCAGTTTTGGGCCTTTGGTATCTAAAAAAAAAGCAGTTTGAGTGTGTCGCTCACTGTTCAGCCGCAAATATCTCTATTTAAAAAAGTGTGGTATACCCCAGCAAACAATAACTGTGGTTTTGCCATCCCACAGTAAAAAATCTCTATTATTCAGCTTTTGGTAGTTTTTTCTGTAAAGAAAAACAGTAGTGTCTCCTGACTGTTGTAACTCAAAAATATATCTGTTGAAAATAGTCTTGTGTAGGCCCGACATCCCAGTGTGGTTTCGCAGTTCCACCGGTCAAATCGCTGTACTATCCAGTTTTGGGCCTTTGGTATCTAAAAAAAAAAGCAGTTTGAGTGTGTCGCTCACTGTTCAGCCGCAAATATCTCTATTTAAAAAAGTGTGGTATACGCCAGTAAACAATAACTGTGGTTTTGCCATCCCACGGTAAAAAATCTCTATTATTCAGCTTTTGGTAGTTTTTTCTGTAAAGAAAAACAGTAGTGTCTCCTGACTGTTGTGACACAAAAATATATCTGTTGAAAATAGTCTTGTGTAGGCCCGACATCCCAGTGTGGTTTCGCAGTTCCATGGGTCAAATCGCTGTACTATCCAGTTTTGGGCCTTTGGTATCTAAAAAAAAAGCAGTTTAGTGTGTCGCTCACTGTTCAGCCGCAAATATCTCTATTTAAAAAAGTGTGGTATACCCCAGTAAACAATAACTGTGGTTTTGCCATCCCACGGTAAAAAATCTCTATTATTCAGCTTTTGGTAGTTTTTTCCGTAAAGAAAAACAGGAGTGTCTCCTGACTGTTGTGACACAAAAATATATCTGTTGAAAATAGTCTTGTGTAGGCCTGACATCCCAGTGTGGTTTCGCAGTTCCACGGGTCAAATCGCTGTACTATCCAGTTTTGGGCCTTTGGTATATAAAAAAAAAGCAGTTAGAGTGTGTCGCTCACTGTACAGCCGCAAATATCTCTGTTTAAAAAATTGTGGCATACCCCAGTAAACAATAACTGTGGTTTTGCCATCCCACGATAAAAAATCTCTATTATTCAGCTTTTGGTAGTTTTTTCCGTAAAGAAAAACAGTTGTGTCTCCTGACTGTTGTGACACAAAAATATATCTGTTGAAAATAGTCTTGTGTAGGCCCGACATCCCAGTGTGGTTTCGCACGCAGTTTCACGGGTCAAGTCGCTGTACTATCCAGTTTTGGGCCTTTGGTATCTAAAAAAAAAGCAGTTTGAGTGTGTCGCTCACTGTTCAGCCGCAAATATCTCTATTTAAAAAGTGTGGCATACCCCAGTAAACAATAACTGTGGTTTTGCCATCCCACGGTAAAAAATCTCTATTATTCAGCTTTTGGTAGCTTTTTCCGTAAAGAAAAACAGTAGTGTCTCCTGTCTGATGTGACACAAAAATATATCTGTTGAAAATAGTCTTGTGTAGGCCCGACATCCCAGTGTGGTTTCGCACGCAGTTCCACGGGTCAAGTCGCTGTACTATCCAGTTTTGGGCCTTTGGTATCTAAAAAAAAAACAGTTTGAGTGTGTCGCTCACTGTTCAGCCGCAAATATCTCTATTTAAAAAAGTGTGGCATACCCCAGTAAACAATAACTGTGGTTTTGCCATCCCACGGTAAAAAATCTCTATTATTCAGCTTTTGGTTGTTTTTTCCGTAAAGAAAAACAGTAGTGTCTCCTGACTCTTGTGACACAAAAATATATCTGTTGAAAATAGTCTTGTGTAGGCCCGACATCCCAGTGTGGTTTCGCAGTTCCACGGGTCAAATTGCTGTACTATCCAGTTTTGGGCCTTTGGTATCTAAAAAAAAGTAGTTTTAGTGTGTCGCTCACTGTTCAGCCGCAAATATCTCTATTTAAAAAAGTGTGGTATACCCCAGTAAACAATAGCTGTGGTTATGCCATCCCACGGTAAAAAATCTCTATTATTCAGCTTTTGGTAGTTTTTTCCGTAAAGAAAAACAGTAGTGTCTCCTGACTGTTGTGACACAAAAATATATCTGTTGAAAATAGTCTTGTGTAGGCCCGACATCCCAGTGTGGTTTCGCAGTTCCACGGGTCAAATCGCTGTACTATCCAGTTATGGGCCTTTGGTATCTAAACAAAAAAGCAGTTTGAGTGTGTCGCTCACTGTTCAGCCACAAATATCTCTATTTAAAAAAGTGTGGTTTACCCCAGTAAACAATAACTGTGGTTTTGCCATCCCACGGTAAAAAATCTCTATTATTCAGCTTTTGGTAGTTTTTTCCGTAAAGAAAAACAGTAGTGTCTCCTGACTGTTGTAACACAAAAATATATATGTTGAAAATAGTCTTGTGTAGGCCCGACATCCCAGTGTGGTTTCGCAGTTCCACAGGTCAAATCGCTGTACTATCCAGTTTTGGGCCTTTGGTATCTAAAAAAAAGGCAGTTTGAGTGTGTCGCTCACTGTTCAGCCGCAAATATCTCTATTTAAAAAAGTGTGGTATACCCCAGTAAACAATAACTGTGGTTTTGCCATCCCACGGTAAAAAATCTCTATTATTCAGCTTTTGGTAGTTTTTTCCGTAAAGAAAAACAGTAGTGTCTCCTGACTGTTGTGACACAAAAATATATCTGTTGAAAATAGTCTTGTGTAGGCCCGACATCCCAGTGTTGTTTCGCATTTCCACGGGTCAAATCGCTGTACTATCCAGTTTTGGGCCTTTGGTATCTAAAAAAAAAGCAGTTTGAGTGTGTCGCTCACTGTTCAGCCGCAAATATCTCTATTTAAAATAGTGTGGTATACCCCAGTAAACAATAACTGTGGTTTTGCCATCCCACAGTAAAAAATCTCTATTATTCAGCTTTTGGTAGTTTTTTCCGTAAAGAAAAACAGTAGTGTCTCCTGACTGTTGTAACGTAAAAATATATCTGTTGAAAATAGTCTTGTGTAGGCCCGACATCCCAGTGTGGTTTCGCAGTTACACCGGTCAAATCGCTGTACTATCCAGTTTTGGGCCTTTGGTATCTAAAAAAAAAAGCAGTTTGAGTGTGTCGCTCACTGTTCAGCCGCAAATATCTCTGTTTAAAAAAGTGTGGTATACCCCAGTAAACAATAACTGTGGTTTTGCCATCCCACGGTAAAAAATCTCTATTATTCAGCTTTTGGTAGTTTTTTCTGTAAAGAAAAACAGTAGTGTCTCCTGACTGTTGTGACACAAAAATATATCTGTTGAAAATAGTCTTGTTTAGGCCCGACATCCCAGTGTGGTTTCGCAGTTCCACGGGTCAAATCGCTGTACTATCCAGTTTTGGGCCTTTGGTATCTAAAAAAAAATCAGTTTGAGTGTGTCGCTCACTGTTCAGCCGCAAATATCTCTATTTAAAAAAGTGTGGTATACCCCAGTAAACAATAACTGTGGTTTTGCCATCCCACGGTAAAAAATCTCTATTATTCAGCTTTTGGTAGTTTTTTCCGTAAAGAAAAACAGTAGTGTCTCCTGACTGTTGTGACACAAAAATATATCTGTTGAAAATAGTCTTGTGTAGGCCCGACATCCCAGTGTGGTTTCACAGTTCCACGGGTCAAATCGCTGTACTATCCAGTTTTGGGCCTTTGGTATCTAAAAAAAAAGCAGTTAGAGTGTGTCGCTCACTGTTCAGCCGCAAATATCTCTATTTAAAAAAGTGTGGCATACTCCAGTAAACAATAACTGTGGTTTTGCCATCCCACAGTAAAAAATCTCTATTATTCAGCTTTTGGTAGTTTTTTCCGTAAAGAAAAACAGAAGTGTCTCCTGACTGTTGTGACACAAAAATATATCTGTTGAAAATAGTCTTGTGTATTCCCGACATCCCAGTGTGGTTTCGCACGCAGTTCCACGGGTCAAGTCGCTGTACTATCCAGTTTTGGGCCTTTGGTATCTAAAAAAAAAGAAGTTTGAGTGTGTCGCTCACTGTTCAGCCGCAAATATCTCTATTTAAAAAAGTGTGGCATACCCCAGTAAACAATAACTGTGGTTTTGCCATCCCACGGTAAAAAATCTCTATTGTTCAGCTTTTGGTAGTTTTTTCCGTAAAGAAAAACAGTAGTGTCTCCTGACTGTTGTGACACAAAAATATATCTGTTGAAAATAGTCTTGTGTAGGCCCAACATCCCAGTGTGGTTTCGCAGTTCCATGGGTCAAATCGCTGTACTATCCAGTTTTGGGCCTTTGGTATCTAAAAAAAAAGCAGTTTGAGTGTGTCGCTCACTGTTCAGCCGCAAATATCTCTATTTAAAAAAGTGTGGTATACCCCAGTAAACAATAGCTGTGGTTTTGCCATCCCACAGTAAAAAATCTCTATTATTCAGCTTTTGGTAGTTTTTTCTGTAAAGAAAAACAGTAGTGTCTCCTGACTGTTGTAACTCAAAAATATATCTGTTGAAAATAGTCTTGTGTAGGCCCGACATCCCAGTGTGGTTTCGCAGTTTCACCGGTCAAATCGCTGTACTATCCAGTTTTGGGCCTTTGGTATCTAAAAAAAAAGCAGTTTGAGTGTGTCGCTCACTGTTCAGCCGCAAATATCTCTGTTTAAAAAAGTGTGGTATACCCCAGTAAACAATAACTGTGGTTTTGCCATCCCACGGTAAAAAATCTCTATTATTCAGCTTTTGGTAGTTTTTTCTGTAAAGAAAAACAGTAGTGTCTCCTGACTGTTGTGACACAAAAATATATCTGTTGAAAATAGTCTTGTTTAGGCCCGACATCCCAGTGTGGTTTCGCAGTTCCACGGGTCAAATCGCTGTACTATCCAGTTTTGGGCCTTTGGTATCTAAAAAAAAATCAGTTTGAGTGTGTCGCTCACTGTTCAGCCGCAAATATCTCTATTTAAAAAAGTGTGGTATACCCCAGTAAACAATAACTGTGGTTTTGCCATCCCACGGTAAAAAATCTCTATTATTCAGCTTTTGGTAGTTTTTTCCGTAAAGAAAAACAGTAGTGTCTCCTGACTGTTGTGACACAAAAATATATCTGTTGAAAATAGTCTTGTGTAGGCCCGACATCCCAGTGTGGTTTCACAGTTCCACGGGTCAAATCGCTGTACTATCCAGTTTTGGGCCTTTGGTATCTAAAAAAAAAGCAGTTAGAGTGTGTCGCTCACTGTTCAGCCGCAAATATCTCTATTTAAAAAAGTGTGGCATACTCCAGTAAACAATAACTGTGGTTTTGCCATCCCACAGTAAAAAATCTCTATTATTCAGCTTTTGGTAGTTTTTTCCGTAAAGAAAAACAGTAGTGTCTCCTGACTGTTGTGACACAAAAATATATCTGTTGAAAATAGTCTTGTGTAGGCCCGACATCCTAGTGTGGTTTCACAGTTTCACGGGTCAAATCGCTGTACTATCCAGTTTTGGGCCTTTGGTATCTAAAAAAAAAGCAGTTAGAGTGTGTCGCTCACTGTTCAGCCGCAAATATCTCTATTTAAAAAAGTGTGGCATACTCCAGTAAACAATAACTGTGGTTTTGCCATCCCACAGTAAAAAATCTCTATTATTCAGCTTTTGGTAGTTTTTTCCGTAAAGAAAAACAGAAGTGTCTCCTGACTGTTGTGACACAAAAATATATCTGTTGAAAATAGTCTTGTGTAGGCCCGACATCCCAGTGTGGTTTCGCACGCAGTTCCACGGGTCAAGTCGCTGTACTATCCAGTTTTGGGCCTTTGGTATCTAAAAAAAAATCAGTTTGAGTGTGTCGCTCACTGTTTAGCCGCAAATATCTCTATTTAAAAAAGTGTGGCATACCCCAGTAAACAATAACTGTGGTTTTGCCATCCCACGGTAAAAAATCTCTATTGTTCAGCTTTTGGTAGTTTTTTCCGTAAAGAAAAACAGTAGTGTCTCCTGACTGTTGTGACACAAAAATATATCTGTTGAAAATAGTCTTGTGTAGGCCCAACATCCCAGTGTGGTTTCGCAGTTACACGGGTCAAATCGCTGTACTATCCAGTTTTGGGCCTTTGGTATCTAAAAAAAAAGCAGTTTGAGTGTGTCACTCACTGTTCAGCCGCAAATATCTCTATTTAAAAAAGTGTGGTATACCACAGTAAACAATAACTGTGGTTTTGCCATCCCACGGTAAAAAATCTCTATTATTCAGCTTTTGGTAGTTTTTTCTGTAAAGAAAAACAGTAGTGTCTCCTGACTGTTGTGACACAAAAATATATCTGTTGAAAATAGTCTTGTGTAGGCCCGACATCCCAGTGTGGTTTCGCAGTTCCATGGGTCAAATGGCTGTACTATCCAGTTTTGGGCCTTTGGTATCTAAAAAAAAAGCAGTTTGAGTGTGTCACTCACTGTTCAGCCGCAAATATCTCTATTTAAAAAAGTGTGGTATACCCCAGTAAACAATAACTGTGGTTTTGCCATCCCACGGTAAAAAATCTCTATTATTCAGCTTTTGGTAGTTTTTTCCGTAAAGAAAAACAGTAGTGTCTCCTGACTGTTGTGACACAAAAATATATCTGTTGAAAATAGTCTTGTGTAGGCCTGACATCCCAGTGTGGTTTCGCAGTTCCACGGGTCAAATCGCTGTACTATCCAGTTTTGGGCCTTTGGTATCTAAAAAAAAAGCAGTTAGAGTGTGTCGCTCACTGTTCAGCCGCAAATATCTCTGTTTAAAAAATTGTGGTATACCCCAGTAAACAATAACTGTGGTTTTGCCATCCCACGGTAAAAAATCTCTATTATTCAGCTTTTGGTAGTTTTTTCCGTAAAGAAAAACAGTAGTGTCTCCTGACTGTTGTGACACAAAAATATATCTGTTGAAAATAGTCTTGTGTAGGCCCGACATCCCAGTGTGGTTTCGCACGCAGTTCCACGGGTCAAGTCGCTGTACTATCCAGTTTTGGGCCTTTGGTATCTAAAAAAAAAGCAGTTTGAGTGTGTCGCTCACTGTTCAGCCGCAAATATCTCTATTTAAAAAAGTGTGGCATACCCCAGTAAACAATAACTGTGGTTTTGCCATCCCACGGTAAAAAATCTCTATTATTCAGCTTTTGGTAGCTTTTTCCGTAAAGAAAAACAGTAGTGTCTCCTGACTGTTGTGACACAAAAATATATCTGTTGAAAATAGTCTTGTGTAGACCCGACATCCCAGTGTGGTTTCGCAGTTCCACGGGTCAAATCGCTGTACTATCCAGTTTTGGGCCTTTGGTATCTAAAAAAAAAAGCAGTTTGAGTGTGTCGCTCACTGCTCAGCCGCAAATATCTCTATTTAAAAAAGTGTGGTATACCCCATTAAACAATAACTGTGGTTTTGCCATCCCACGGTAAAAAATCTCTATTATTCAGCTTTTGGTTGTTTTTTCCGTAAAGAAAAACAGTAGTGTCTCCTGACTGTTGTGACACAAAAATATATCTGTTGAAAATAGTCTTGTGTAGGCCCAACATCCCAGTGTGGTTTCGCAGTTCCACGGGTCAAATTGCTGTACTATCCAGTTTTGGGCCTTTGGTATCTAAAAAAAAGTAGTTTTAGTGTGTCGCTCACTGTTCAGCCGCAAATATCTCTATTTAAAAAAGTGTGGTATACCCCAGTAAACAATAGCTGTGGTTATGCCATCCCACGGTAAAAAATCTCTATTACTCAGCTTTTGGTAGTTTTTTCCGTAAAGAAAAACAGTAGTGTCTCCTGACTGTTGTGACACAAAAATATATCTGTTGAAAATAGTCTTGTGTAGGCCCGACATCCCAGTGTGGTTTCGCAGTTCCACGGGTCAAATCGCTGTACTATCCAGTTTTGGGCCTTTGGTATCTAAACAAAAAAGCAGTTTGAGTGGGTCGCTCACTGTTCAGCCGCAAATATCTCTATTTAAAAAAGTGTGGTATACCCCAGTAAACAATTACTGTGGTTTTTCAATCCCACGGTAAAAAATCTCTATTATTCAGCTTTTGGTAGTTTTTTCCGTAAAGAAAAACAGTAGTGTCTCCTCACTGTTGTGACACAAAAATATATCTGTTGAAAATAGTCTTGTGTAGGCCCGACATCCCAGTGTTGTTTCGCAGTTCCACGGGTCAAATCGCTGTACTATCCAGTTTTGGGCCTTTGGTATCTAAAAAAAAAGCAGTTTGAGTGTGTCGCTCACTGTTCAGCCGCAAATATCTCTATTTAAAATAGTGTGGTATACCCCAGTAAACAATAACTGTGGTTTTGCCATCCCACAGTAAAAAATCTCTATTATTCAGCTTTTGGTAGTTTTTTCCGGAAAGAAAAACAGTAGTGTCTCCTGACTGTTGTAACGTAAAAATATATCTGTTGAAAATAGTCTTGTGTAGGCCCGACATCCCAGTGTGGTTTCGCAGTTCCACAGGTCAAATCGCTGTACTATCCAGTTTTGGGCCTTTGGTATCTAAAAAAAAAGCAGTTTGAGTGTGTCGCTCACTGTTCAGCCGCAAATATCTCTGTTTAAAAAAGTGTGGTATACCCCAGTAAACAATAACTGTGGTTTTGCCATCCCACGGTAAAAAATCTCTATTATTCAGATTTTGGTAGTTTTTTCTGTAAAGAAAAACAGTAGTGTCTCCTGACTGTTGTGACACAAAAATATATCTGTTGAAAATATTCTTGTGTAGGCCCGACATCCCAGTGTGGTTTCGCAGTTCCACGGGTCAAATCGCTGTACTATCCAGTTTTGGGCCTTTGGTATCTAAAAAAAAATCAGTTTGAGTGTGTCGCTCACTGTTCAGCCGCAAATATCTCTATTTAAAAAAGTGTGCTATACCCCAGTAAACAATAACTGTGGTTTTGCCATCCCACGGTAAAAAATCTCTATTATTCAGCTTTGGTAGTTTTTTCCGTAAAGAAAAACAGTAGTGTCTCCTGACTGTTGTGACACAAAAATATATCTGTTGAAAATAGTCTTGTGTAGGCCCGACATCCCAGTGTGGTTTCACAGTTCCACGGGTCAAATCGCTGTACTATCCAGTTTTGGGCCTTTGGTATCTAAAAAAAAAGCAGTTAGAGTGTGTCGCTCACTGTTCAGCCGCAAATATCTCTATTTATAAAAGTGTGGCATACCCCAGTAAACAATAACTGTGGTTTTGCCATCCCACGGTAAAAAATCTCTATTGTTCAGCTTTTGGTAGTTTTTTCCGTAAAGAAAAACAGTAGTGTCTCCTGACTGTTGTGACACAAAAATATATCTGTTGAAAATAGTCTTGTGTAGGCCCAACATCCCAGTGTGGTTTCGCAGTTCCACGGGTCAAATCGCTGTACTATCCAGTTTTGGGCCATTAGTATCTAAACAAAAAAGCAGTTTGAGTGTGTTGCTCACTGTTCAGCCGCAAATATCTCTATTTAAAAAAGTGTGGTATACCCCAGTAAACAATAACTGTGGTTTTGCCATCCCACAGTAAAAAATCTCTATTATTCAGCTTTTGGTAGTTTTTTCTGTAAAGAAAAACAGTAGTGTCTCCTGACTGTTGTAACTCAAAAATATATCTGTTGAAAATAGTCTTGTGTAGGCCCGACATCCCAGTGTGGTTTCGCAGTTCCACCGGTCAAATCGCTGTACTATCCAGTTTTGGGCCTTTGGTATCTAAAAAAAAAGCAGTTTGAGTGTGTCGCTCACTGTTCAGCCGCAAATATCTCTATTTAAAAAAGTTTGGTATACCCCAGTAAACAATAACTGTGGTTTTGCCATCCCACGGTAAAAAATCTCTATTATTCAGCTTTTGGTAGTTTTTTCTGTAAAGAAAAACAGTAGTGTCTCCTGACTGTTGTGACACAAAAATATATCTGTTGAAAATAGTCTTGTGTAGGCCCGACATCCCAGTGTGGTTTCGCAGTTCCATGGGTCAAATCGCTGTACTATCCAGTTTTGGGCCTTTGGTATCTAAAAAAAAAGCAGTTTGAGTGTGTCGCTCACTGTTCAGCCGCAAATATCTCTATTTAAAAAAGTGTGGCATACCCCAGTAAACAATAACTGTGGTTTTGCCATCCCACGGTAAAAAATCTCTATTATTCAGCTTTTGGTAGTTTTTTCTGTAAAGAAAAACAGTAGTGTCTCCTGACTGTTGTAACTCAAAAATATATCTGTTGAAAATAGTCTTGTGTAGGCCCGACATCCCAGTGTGGTTTCGCAGTTCCACCGGTCAAATCGCTGTACTATCCAGTTTTGGGCCTTTGGTATCTAAAAAAAAAGCAGTTTGAGTGTGTCGCTCACTGTTCAGCCGCAAATATCTCTATTTAAAAAAGTTTGGTATACCCCAGTAAACAATAACTGTGGTTTTGCCATCCCACGGTAAAAAATCTCTATTATTCAGCTTTTGGTAGTTTTTTCTGTAAAGAAAAACAGTAGTGTCTCCTGACTGTTGTGACACAAAAATATATCTGTTGAAAATAGTCTTGTGTAGGCCCGACATCCCAGTGTGGTTTCGCAGTTCCATGGGTCAAATCGCTGTACTATCCAGTTTTGGGCCTTTGGTATCTAAAAAAAAAGCAGTTTGAGTGTGTCGCTCACTGTTCAGCCGCAAATATCTCTATTTAAAAAAGTGTGGCATACCCCAGTAAACAATAACTGTGGTTTTGCCATCCCACGGTAAAAAATCTCTATTATTCAGCTTTTGGTAGTTTTTTCCGTAAAGAAAAACAGTAGTGTCTCCTGACTGTTGTGACACAAAAATATATCTGTTGAAAATAGTCTTGTGTAGGCCCGACATCCCAGTGTGGTTTCGCACGCAGTTCCACGGGTCAAGTCGCTGTACTATCCAGTTTTGGGCCTTTGGTATCTAAAAAAAAAGCAGTTTGAGTGTGTCGCTCACTGTTCAGCCGCAAATATCTCTATTTAAAAAAGTGTGGCATACCCCAGTAAACAATAACTGTGGTTTTGCCATCCCACGGTAAAAAATCTCTATTATTCAGCTTTTGGTAGCTTTTTCCGTAAAGAAAAACAGTAGTGTCTCCTGACTGTTGTGACACAAAAATATATCTGTTGAAAATAGTCTTGTGTAGACCCGACATCCCAGTGTGGTTTCGCAGTTCCACGGGTCAAATCGCTGTACTATCCAGTTTTGGGCCTTTGGTATCTAAACAAAAAAGCAGTTTGAGTGTGTCGCTCACTGTTCAGCCGCAAATATCTCTATTTAAAAAATTGTGGTATACCCCAGTAAACAATAGCTGTGGTTATGCCATCCCACGGTAAAAAATCTCTATTATTCAGCTTTTGTTAGTTTTTTCCGTAAAGAAAAACAGTAGTGTCTCCTGACTGTTGTGACACAAAAATATATCTGTTGAAAATAGTCTTGTGTAGGCCCGACATCCCAGTGTGGTTTCGCAGTTCCACGGGTCAAATCGCTGTACTATCCAGTTTTGGGCCTTTGGTATCTAAACAAAAAAGCAGTTTGAGTGTGTCGCTCACTGTTCAGCCGCAAATATCTCTATTTAAAAAAGGGTGGTATACCCCAGTAAACAATAACTGTGGTTTTTCAATCCCACGGTAAAAAATCTCTATTATTCAGCTTTTGGTAGTTTTTTCCGTAAAGAAAAACAGTAGTGTCTCCTGACTGTTGTGACACAAAAATATATCTGTTGAAAATAGTCTTGTGTAGGCCCGACATCCCAGTGTGGTTTCGCAGTTCCATGGGTCAAATCGCTGTACTATCCAGTTTTGGGCCTTTGGTATCTAAAAAAAAAGCAGTATGAGTGTGTCGCTCACTGTTCAGCCGCAAATATCTCTATTTAAAAAAGTGTGGCATACCCCAGTAAACAATAACTGTGGTTTTGCCATCCCACGGTAAAAAATCTCTATTATTCAGCTTTTGGTAGTTTTTTCCGTAAAGAAAAACAGTAGTGTCTCCTGACTGTTGTGACACAAAAATATATCTGTTGAAAATAGTCTTGTGTAGGCCCGACACCCCAGTGTGGTTTCGCACGCAGTTCCTCGGGTCAAGTCGCTGTACTATCCAGTTTTGGGCCTTTGGTATCTAAAAAAAAAGCAGTTTGAGTGTGTCGCTCACTGTTCAGCCGCAAATATCTCTATTTAAAAAAGTGTGGCATACCCCAGTAAACAATAACTGTGGTTTTGCCATCCCACGGTAAAAAATCTCTATTATTCAGCTTTTGGTAGCTTTTTCCGTAAAGAAAAACAGTAGTGTCTCCTGACTGTTGTGACACAAAAATATATCTGTTGAATATAGTCTTGTGTAGACCCAACATCCCAGTGTGGTTTCGCAGTTCCACGGGTCAAATCACTGTACTATCCAGTTTTGGGCCTTTGGTATCTAAACAAAAAAGCAGTTTGAGTGTGTCGCTCACTGTTCAGCCGCAAATATCTCTATTTAAAAAAGTGTGGTATACCCCAGTAAACAATAACTGTGGTTTTTCAATCCCACGGTAAAAAATCTCTATTATTCAGCTTTTGGTAGTTTTTTACGTAAAGAAAAACAGTAGTGTCTCGTCACTGTTGTGACACAAAAATATATCTGTTGAAAATAGTCTTGTGTAGGCCCGACATCCCAGTGTGGTTTCGCAGTTCCATGGGTCAAATCGCTGTACTATCCAGTTTTGGGCCTTTGGTATCTAAAAAAAAAGCAGTTTGAGTGTGTCGCTCACTGTTCAGCCGCAAATATCTCTATTTAAAAAAGTGTGGTATACCCCAGTAAACAATAACTGTGGTTTTGCCATCCCACGGTAAAAAATCTCTATTATTCAGCTTTTGGTAGTTTTTTCCGTAAAGAAAAACAGTAGTGTCTCCTGACTGTTGTAACACAAAAATATATCTGTTGAAAATAGTCTTGTGTAGGCCCGACATCCCAGTGTGGTTTCGCAGTTCCACCGGTCAAATCGCTGTACTATCCAGTTTTGGGCCTTTGGTATCTAAAAAAAAGGCAGTTTGAGTGTGTCGCTCACTGTTCAGCCGCAAATATCTCTATTTAAAAAAGTGTGGTATACCCCAGTAAACAATAACTGTGGTTTTGCCATCCCACGGTAAAAAATCTCTATTATTCAGCTTTTGGTAGTTTTTTCCGTAAAGAAAAACAGTAGTGTCTCCTGACTGTTGTGACACAAAAATATATCTGTTGAAAATAGTCTTGTGTAGGCCCGACATCCCAGTGTTGTTTCGCAGTTCCACGGGTCAAATCGCTGTACTATCCAGTTTTGGGCCTTTGGTATCTAAAAAAAAAGCAGTTTGAGTGTGTCGCTCACTGTTCAGCCGCAAATATCTCTATTTAAAATTGTGTGGTATACCCCAGTAAACAATATCTGTGGTTTTGCCATCCCACAGTAAAAAATCTCTATTATTCAGCTTTTGGTAGTTTTTTCCGTAAAGAAAAACAGTAGTGTCTCCTGACTGTTGTAACGTAAAAATATATCTGTTGAAAATAGTCTTGTGTAGGCTCGACATCCCAGTGTGGTTTCGCAGTTACACCGGTCAAATCGCTGTACTATCCAGTTTTGGGCCTTTGGTATCTAAAAAAAAGCAGTTTGAGTGTGTCGCTCACTGTTCAGCCGCAAATATCTCTGTTTAAAAAAGTGTGGCATACCCCAGTAAACAATAACTGTGGTTTTGCCATCCCACGGTAAAAAATCTCTATTATTCAGCTTTTGGTAGTTTTTTCTGTGAAGAAAAACAGTAGTGTCTCCTGACTGTTGTGACACAAAAATATATCTGTTGAAAATAGTCTTGTGTAGGCCCGACATCCCAGTGTGGTTTCGCAGTTCAACGGGTCAAATCGCTGTACTATCCAGTTTTGGGCCTTTGGTATCTAAAAAAAAATCAGTTTGAGTGTGTCGCTCACTGTTCAGCCGCAAATATCTCTATTTAAAAAAGTGTGGTATACCCCAATAAACAATAACTGTGGTTTTGCCATCCCACGGTAAAAAATCTCTATTATTCAGCTTTTGGTAGTTTTTTCCGTAAAGATAAACAGTAGTGTCTCCTGACTGTTGTGACACAAAAATATATCTGTTGAAAATAGTCTTGTGTAGGCCCGACATCCCAGTGTGGTTTCACAGTTC
Organism: Phyllobates terribilis; assembly: GCF_046119375.1. Lineage (NCBI taxonomy): Eukaryota > Metazoa > Chordata > Amphibia > Anura > Dendrobatidae > Phyllobates > Phyllobates terribilis. The sequence goes on along the minus strand of NW_027362768.1, from coordinate 140,141,943 downwards.
CACGGGTCAAATCGCTGTACTATCCAGTTTTGGGCCTTTGGTATCTAAAAAAAAAGCAGTTAGAGTGTGTCGCTCACTGTTCAGCCGCAAATATCTCTATTTAAAAAAGTGTGGCATACCCCAGTAAACAATAACTGTGGTTTTGCCATCCCACAGTAAAAAATCTCTATTATTCAGCTTTTGGTAATTTTTTCCGTAAAGAAAAACAGTAGTGTCTCCTGACTGTTGTGACACAAAAATATATCTGTTGAAAATAGTCTTGTGTAGGCCCGACATCCCAGTGTGGTTTCGCACGCAGTTCCACGGGTCAAGTCGCTGTACTATCCAGTTTTGGGCCTTTGGTATCTAAAAAAAAAGCAGTTTGAGTGTGTCGCTCACTGTTCAGCCGCAAATATCTCTATTTAAAAAAGTGTGGCATACCCCAGTAAACAATAACTGTGGTTTTGCCATCCCACGGTAAAAAATCTCTATTGTTCAGCTTTTGGTAGTTTTTTCCGTAAAGAAAAACAGTAGTGTCTCCTGACTGTTGTGACACAAAAATATATCTGTTGAAAATAGTCTTGTGTAGGCCCGACATCCCAGTGTGGTTTCGCAGTTCCACGGGTCAAATCGCTGTACTATCCAGTTTTGGGCCTTTGGTATCTAAAAAAAAATCAGTTTGAGTGTGTCGCTCACTGTTCAGCCGCAAATATCTCTATTTAAAAAAATGTGCTATACCCCAGTAAACAATAACTGTGGTTTTGCCATCCCACGGTAAAAAATCTCTATTATTCAGCTTTTGGTAGTTTTTTCCGTAAAGAAAAACAGTAGTGTCTCCTGACTGTTGTGACACAAAAATATATCTGTTGAAAATAGTCTTGTGTAGGCCCGACATCCCAGTGTGGTTTCGCAGTTCCATGGGTCAAATCGCTGTACTATCCAGTTTTGGGCCTTTGGTATCTAAAAAAAAAGCAGTTTGAGTGTGTCGCTCACTGTTCAGCCGCAAATATCTCTATTTAAAAAAGTGTGGCATACCCCAGTAAACAATAACTGTGGTTTTGCCATCCCACGGTAAAAAATCTCTATTATTCAGCTTTTGGTAGTTTTTTCCGTAAAGAAAAACAGTAGTGTCTCCTGACTGTTGTGACACAAAAATATATCTGTTGAAAATAGTCTTGTGTAGGCCCGGCAACCCAGTGTGGTTTCGCACGCAGTTCGACGGGTCAAGTCGCTGTACTATCCAGTTTTGGACCTTTGGTATCTAAAAAAAAAGCAGTTTGAGTGTGTCGCTCACTGTTCAGCCGCAAATATCTCTATTTAAAAAAGTGTGGCATACCCCAGTAAACAATAACTGTGGTTTTGCCATCCCACGGTAAAAAATCTCTATTATTCAGCTTTTGGTTGTTTTTTCCGTAAAGAAAAACAGTAGTGTCTCCTGACTGTTGTGACACAAAAATATATCTGTTGAAAATAGTCTTGTGTAGGCCCGACATCCCAGTGTGGTTTCGCAGTTCCACGGGTCAAATTGCTGTACTATCCAGTTTTGGGCCTTTGGTATCTAAAAAAAAGTAGTTTTAGTGTGTCGCTCACTGTTCAGCCGCAAATATCTCTATTTAAAAAAGTGTGGTATACCCCAGTAAACAATAGCTGTGGTTATGCCATCCCACGGTAAAAAATCTCTATTATTCAGCTTTTGGTAGATTTTTCCGTAAAGAAAAACAGTAGTGTCTCCTCACTGTTGTGACACAAAAATATATCTGTTGAAAATAGTGTTGTGTAGGCCCGACATCCCAGTGTGGTTTCGCACGCAGTTCCACGGGTCAAGTCGCTGTACTATCCAGTTTTGGGCCTTTGGTATCTAAAAAAAAAGCAGTTTGAGTGTGTCGCTCACTGATCAGCCACAAATATCTCTATTTAAAAAAGTGTGGCATACCCCAGTAAACAATAACTGTGGTTTTGCCATCCCACGGTAAAAAATCTCTATTGTTCAGCTTTTGGTAGTTTTTTCCGTAAAGAAAAACAATAGTGTCTCCTGACTGTTGTGACACAAAAATATATCTGTTGAAAATAGTCTTGTGTAGGCCCAACATCCCAGTGTGGTTTCGCAGTTCCACGGGTCAAATCGCTGTACTATCCAGTTTTTGGCCTTTGGTATCTAAACAAAAAAGCAGTTTGAGTGTGTCGCTCACTGTTCAGCCGCAAATATCTCTATTTAAAAAAGTGTGGTATACCCCAGTAAACAATAACTGTGGTTTTGCCATCCCACGGTAAAAAATCTCTATTATTCAGCTTTTGGTAGTTTTTTCTGTAAAGAAAAACAGTAGTGTCTCCTGACTGTTGTAACTCAAAAATATATCTGTTGAAAATAGTCTTGTGTAGGTCCGACATCCCAGTGTGGTTTCGCAGTTCCACCGGTCAAATCGCTGTACTATCCAGTTTTGGGCCTTTGGTATCTAAAAAAAAAGCAGTTTGAGTGTGTCGCTCACTGTTCAGCCGCAAATATCTCTATTTAAAAAAGTGTGGTATACCCCAGTAAACAATAACTGTGGTTTTGCCATCCCACGGTAAAAAATCTCTATTATTCAGCTTTTGGTAGTTTTTTCTGTAAAGAAAAACAGTAGTGTCTCCTGACTGTTGTGACACAAAAATATATCTGTTGAAAATAGTCTTGTGTAGGCCCGACATCCCAGTGTGGTTTCGCAGTTCCATGGGTCAAATCGCTGTACTATCCAGTTTTGGGCCTTTGGTATCTAAAAAAAAAGCAGTTTGAGTGTGTCGCTCACTGTTCAGCCGCAAATATCTCTATTTAAAAAAGTGTGGCATACCCCAGTAAACAATAACTGTGGTTTTGCCATCCCACGGTAAAAAATCTCTATTATTCAGCTTTTGGTAGTTTTTTCCGTAAAGAAAAACAGTAGTGTCTCCTGACTGTTGTGACACAAAAATATATCTGTTGAAAATAGTCTTGTGTAGGCCCGACATCCCAGTGTGGTTTCGCACTCAGTTCCACGGGTCAAGTCGCTGTACTATCCAGTTTTGGGCCTTTGGTATCTAAAAAAAAAGCAGTTTGAGTGTGTCGCTCACTGTTCAGCCGCAAATATCTCTATTTAAAAAAGTGTGGCATACCCCAGTAAACAATAACTGTGGTTTTGCCATCCCACGGTAAAAAATCTCTATTATTCAGCTTTTGGTATCTTTTTCCGTAAAGAAAAACAGTAGTGTCTCCTGACTGTTGTGACACAAAAATATATCTGTTGAAAATAGTCTTGTGTAGACCCGACATCCCAGTGTGGTTTCGCACTTCCACGGGTCAAATCGCTGTACTATCCAGTTTTGGGCCTTTGGTATCTAAACAAAAAAGCAGTTTGAGTGTGTCGCTCACTGTTCAGCCGCAAATATCTCTATTTAAAAAAGTGTGGTATACCCCAGTAAACAATAACTGTGGTTTTTCAATCACACGGTAAAAAATCTCTATTATTCAGCTTTTGGTAGTTTTTTCCGTAAAGAAAAACAGTAGTGTCTCCACACTGTTGTGACACAAAAATATATCTGTTGAAAATAGTCTTGTGTAGGCCCGACATCCCAGTGTGGTTTCGCACGCAGTTCCACGGGTCATGTCGCTGTACTATCCAGTTTTGGGCCTTTGGTATCTAAAAAAAAAGCAGTTTGAGTGTGTCGCTCACTGATCAGCCGCAAATATCTCTATTTAAAAAAGTGTGGCATACCCCAGTAAACAATAACTGTGGTTTTGCCATCCCACGGTAAAAAATCTCTATTGTTCAGCTTTTGGTAGTTTTTTCCGTAAAGAAAAACAGTAGTGTCTCCTGACTGTTGTGACACAAAAATATATCTGTTGAAAATAGTCTTGTGTAGGCCCAACATCCCAGTGTGGTTTCGCAGTTCCACGGGTCAAATCGCTGTACTATCCAGTTTTGGGCCTTTGGTATCTAAACAAAAAAGCAGTTTGAGTGTGTCGCTCACTGTTCAGCCGCAAATATCTCTATTTAAAAAAGTGTGGTATACCCCAGTAAACAATAACTGTGGTTTTGCCATCCCACAGTAAAAAATCTCTATTATTCAGCTTTTGGTAGTTTTTTCTGTAAAGAAAAACAGTAGTGTCTCCTGACTGTTGTAATTCAAAAATATATCTGTTGAAAATAGTCTTGTGTAGGCCCGACATCCCAGTGTGGTTTCGCAGTTCCACCGGTCAAATCGCTGTACTATCCAGTTTTGGGCCTTTGGTATCTAAAAAAAAAGCAGTTTGAGTGTGTCGCTCACTGTTCAGCCGCAAATATCTCTATTTAAAAAAGTGTGGTATACCCCAGTAAACAATAACTGTGGTTTTGCCATCCCACGGTAGAAAATCTCTATTATTCAGCTTTTGCTAGTTTTTTCTGTAAAGAAAAACAGTAGTGTCTCCTGACTGTTGTGACACAAAAATATATCTGTTGAAAATAGTCTTGTGTAGGCCCGACATCCCAGTGTGGTTTCGCAGTTCCATGGGTCAAATCGCTGTACTATCCAGTTTTGGGCCTTTGGTATCTAAAAAAAAAGCAGTTTGAGTGTCTCGCTCACTGTTCAGCCGCAAATATCTCTATTTAAAAAAGTGTGGCATACCCCAGTAAACAATAACTGTGGTTTTGCCATCCCACGGTAAAAAATCTCTATTATTCAGCTTTTGGTAGTTTTTCCGTAAAGAAAAACAGTAGTGTCTCCTGACTGTTGTGACACAAAAATATATCTGTTGAAAATAGTCTTGTGTAGGCCCGACATCCCAGTGTGGTTTCGCACGCAGTTCCACGGGTCAAGTCACTGTACTATCCAGTTTTGGGCCTTTGGTATCTAAAAAAAAAGCAGTTTGAGTGTGTCGCTCACTGTTCAGCCGCAAATATCTCTATTTAAAAAAGTGTGGCATACCCCAGTAAACAATAACTGTGGTTTTGCCATCCCACGGTAAAAAATCTCTATTATTCAGCTTTTGGTAGCTTTTTCCGTAAGGAAAAACAGTAGTGTCTCCTGACTGTTGTGACACAAAAATATATCTGTTGAAAATAGTCTTGTGTAGGCCCGACATCCCAGTGTGTTTTCGCAGTTCCACGGGTCAAATTGCTGTACTATCCAGTTTTGGGCCTTTGGTATCTAAAAAAAAGTAGTTTTAGTGTGTCGCTCACTGTTCAGCCGCAAATATCTCTATTTAAAAAAGTGTGGTATACCCCAGTAAACAATAGCTGTGGTTATGCCATCCCACGGTAAAAAATCTCTATTATTCAGCTTTTGGTAGTTTTTTGCGTAAAGAAAAACAGTAGTGTCTCCTGACTGTTGTGACACAAAAATATATCTGTTGAAAATAGTCTTGTGTATGCCCGACATCCCAGTGTGGTTTCGCAGTTCCACGGGTCAAATCGCTGTACTATCCAGTTTTGGGCCTTTGGTATCTAAAAAAAAAGCAGTTTGAGTGTGTCGCTCACTGTTCAGCCGCAAATATCTCTATTTAAGAAAGTGTGGTATACCCCAGTAAACAATAACTGTGGTTTTGCCATCCCACGGTAAAAAATCTCTATTATTCAGCTTTTGGTAGTTTTTTCCGTAAAGAAAAACAGTAGCGTCTCCTGACTGTTGTAACACAAAAATATATCTGTTGAAAATAGTCTTGTGTAGGCCCGACATCCCAGTGTGGTTTCGCAGTTCCACCGGTCAAATCGCTGTACTATCCAGTTTTGGGCCTTTGGTATCTAAAAAAAAGGCAGTTTGAGTGTGTCGCTCACTGTTCAGCCGCAAATATCTCTATTTAAAAAAGTGTGGCATACCCCAGTAAACAATAACTGTGGTTTTGCCATCCCACGGTAAAAAATCTCTATTATTCAGCTTTTGGTAGCTTTTTCCGTAAAGAAAAACAGTAGTGTCTCCTGACTGTTGTGACACAAAAATATATCTGTTGAAAATAGTCTTGTGTAGACCCGACATCCCAGTGTGGTTTCGCACTTCCACGGGTCAAATCGCTGTACTATCAAGTTTTGGGCCTTTGGTATCTAAACAAAAAAGCAGTTTGAGTGTGTCGCTCACTGTTCAGCCGCAAATATCTCTATTTAAAAAAGTGTGGTATACCCCAGTAAACAATAACTGTGGTTTTTCAATCACACGGTAAAAAATCTCTATTATTCAGCTTTTGGTAGTTTTTTCCGTAAAGAAAAACAGTAGTGTCTCCACACTGTTGTGACACAAAAATATATCTGTTGAAAATAGTCTTGTGTAGGCCCGACATCCCAGTGTGGTTTTGCACGCAGTTCCACGGGTCATGTCGCTGTACTATCCAGTTTTGGGCCTTTGGTATCTAAACAAAAAAGCAGTTTGAGTGTGTCGCTCACTGTTCAGCCGCAAATATCTCTATTTAAAAAAGTGTGGTATACCCCAGTAAACAATAACTGTGGTTTTGCCATCCCACAGTAAAAAATCTCTATTATTCAGCTTTTGGTAGTTTTTTCTGTAAAGAAAAACAGTAGTGTCTCCTGACTGTTGTAACTCAAAAATATATCTGTTGAAAATAGTCTTGTGTAGGCCCGACATCCCAGTGTGGTTTCGCAGTTCCACCGGTCAAATCGCTGTACTATCCAGTTTTGGGCCTTTGGTATCTAAAAAAAAAGCAGTTTGAGTGTGTCGCTCACTGTTCAGCCGCAAATATCTCTATTTAAAAAAGTGTGGTATACCCCAGTAAACAATAACTGTGGTTTTGCCATCCCACGGTAAAAAATCTCTATTATTCAGCTTTTGGTAGTTTTTTCTGTAAAGAAAAACAGTAGTGTCTCCTGACTGTTGTGACACAAAAATATATCTGTTGAAAATAGTCTTGTGTAGGCCCGACATCCCAGTGTGGTTTCGCAGTTCCATGGGTCAAATCGCTGTACTATCCAGTTTTGGGCCTTTGGTATCTAAAAAAAAAGCAGTTTGAGTGTGTCGCTCACTGTTCAGCCGCAAATATCTCTATTTAAAAAAGTGTGGCATACCCCAGTAAACAATAACTGTGGTTTTGCCATCCCACGGTAAAAAATCTCTATTATTCAGCTTTTGGTAGTTTTTTCCGTAAAGAAAAACAGTAGTGTCTCCTGACTGTTGTGACACAAAAATATATCTGTTGAAAATAGTCTTGTGTAGGCCCGGCAACCCAGTGTGGTTTCGCACGCAGTTCGACGGGTCAAGTCGCTGTACTGTCCAGTTTTGGACCTTTGGTATCTAAAAAAAAAGCAGTTTGAGTGTGTCGCTCACTGTTCAGCCGCAAATATCTCTATTTAAAAAAGTGTGGCATACCCCAGTAAACAATAACTGTGGTTTTGCCATCCCACGGTAAAAAATCTCTATTATTCAGCTTTTGGTTGTTTTTTCCGTAAAGAAAAACAGTAGTGTCTCCTGACTGTTGTGACACAAAAATATATCTGTTGAAAATAGTCTTGTGTAGGCCCGACATCCCAGTGTGGTTTCGCAGTTCCACGGGTCAAATTGCTGTACTATCCAGTTTTGGGCCTTTGGTATCTAAAAAAAAGTAGCTTTAGTGTGTCGCTCACTGTTCAGCCGCAAATATCTCTATTTAAAAAAGTGTGGTATACCCCAGTAAACAATAGCTGTGGTTATGCCATCCCACGGTAAAAAATCTCTATTATTCAGCTTTTGGTAGATTTTTCCGTAAAGAAAAACAGTAGTGTCTCCTCACTGTTGTGACACAAAAATATATCTGTTGAAAATAGTGTTGTGTAGGCCCGACATCCCAGTGTGGTTTCGCACGCAGTTCCACGGGTCAAGTCGCTGTACTATCCAGTTTTGGGCCTTTGGTATCTAAAAAAAAAGCAGTTTGAGTGTGTCGCTCACTGATCAGCCACAAATATCTCTATTTAAAAAAGTGTGGCATACCCCAGTAAACAATAACTGTGGTTTTGCCATCCCACGGTAAAAAATCTCTATTGTTCAGCTTTTGGTAGTTTTTTCCGTAAAGAAAAACAATAGTGTCTCCTGACTGTTGTGACACAAAAATATATCTGTTGAAAATAGTCTTGTGTAGGCCCAACATCCCAGTGTGGTTTCGCAGTTCCACGGGTCAAATCGCTGTACTATCCAGTTTTTGGCCTTTGGTATCTAAACAAAAAAGCAGTTTGAGTGTGTCGCTCACTGTTCAGCCGCAAATATCTCTATTTAAAAAAGTGTGGTATACCCCAGTAAACAATAACTGTGGTTTTGCCATCCCACGGTAAAAAATCTCTATTATTCAGCTTTTGGTAGTTTTTTCTGTAAAGAAAAACAGTAGTGTCTCCTGACTGTTGTAACTCAAAAATATATCTGTTGAAAATAGTCTTGTGTAGGTCCGACATCCCAGTGTGATTTCGCAGTTCCACCGGTCAAATCGCTGTACTATCCAGTTTTGGGCCTTTGGTATCTAAAAAAAAAGCAGTTTGAGTGTGTCGCTCACTGTTCAGCCGCAAATATCTCTATTTAAAAAAGTGTGGTATACCCCAGTAAACAATAACTGTGGTTTTGCCATCCCACGGTAAAAAATCTCTATTATTCAGCTTTTGGTAGTTTTTTCTGTAAAGAAAAACAGTAGTGTCTCCTGACTGTTGTGACACAAAAATATATCTGTTGAAAATAGTCTTGTGTAGGCCCGACATCCCAGTGTGGTTTCGCAGTTCCATGGGTCAAATCGCTGTACTATCCAGTTTTGGGCCTTTGGTATCTAAAAAAAAAGCAGTTTGAGTGTGTCGCTCACTGTTCAGCCGCAAATATCTCTATTTAAAAAAGTGTGGCATACCCCAGTAAACAATAACTGTGGTTTTGCCATCCCACGGTAAAAAATCTCTATTATTCAGCTTTTGGTAGTTTTTTCCGTAAAGAAAAACAGTAGTGTCTCCTGACTGTTGTGACACAAAAATATATCTGTTGAAAATAGTCTTGTGTAGGCCCGACATCCCAGTGTGGTTTCGCACTCAGTTCCACGGGTCAAGTCGCTGTACTATCCAGTTTTGGGCCTTTGGTATCTAAAAAAAAAGCAGTTTGAGTGTGTCGCTCACTGTTCAGCCGCAAATATCTCTATTTAAAAAAGTGTGGCATACCCCAGTATACAATAACTGTGGTTTTGCCATCCCACGGTAAAAAATCTCTATTATTCAGCTTTTGGTAGCTTTTTCCGTAAAGAAAAACAGTAGTGTCTCCTGACTGTTGTGACACAAAAATATATCTGTTGAAAATAGTCTTGTGTAGACCCGACATCCCAGTGTGGTTTCGCACTTCCACGGGTCAAATCGCTGTACTATCCAGTTTTGGGCCTTTGGTATCTAAACAAAAAAGCAGTTTGAGTGTGTCGCTCACTGTTCAGCCGCAAATATCTCTATTTAAAAAAGTGTGGTATACCCCAGTAAACAATAACTGTGGTTTTTCAATCACACGGTAAAAAATCTCTATTATTCAGCTTTTGGTAGTTTTTTCCGTAAAGAAAAACAGTAGTGTCTCCACACTGTTGTGACACAAAAATATATCTGTTGAAAATAGTCTTGTGTAGGCCCGACATCCCAGTGTGGTTTCGCACGCAGTTCCACGGGTCATGTCGCTGTACTATCCAGTTTTGGGCCTTTGGTATCTAAAAAAAAAGCAGTTTGAGTGTGTCGCTCACTGATCAGCCGCAAATATCTCTATTTAAAAAAGTGTGGCATACCCCAGTAAACAATAACTGTGGTTTTGCCATCCCACGGTAAAAAATCTCTATTGTTCAGCTTTTGGTAGTTTTTTCCGTAAAGAAAAACAGTAGTGTCTCCTGACTGTTGTGACACAAAATATATCTGTTGAAAATAGTCTTGTGTAGGCCCAACATCCCAGTGTGGTTTCGCAGTTCCACGGGTCAAATCGCTGTACTATCCAGTTTTGGGCCTTTGGTATCTAAACAAAAAAGCAGTTTGAGTGTGTCGCTCACTGTTCAGCCGCAAATATCTCTATTTAAAAAAGTGTGGTATACCCCAGTAAACAATAACTGTGGTTTTGCCATCCCACAGTAAAAAATCTCTATTATTCAGCTTTTGGTAGTTTTTTCTGTAAAGAAAAACAGTAGTGTCTCCTGACTGTTGTAATTCAAAAATATATCTGTTGAAAATAGTCTTGTGTAGGCCCGACATCCCAGTGTGGTTTCGCAGTTCCACCGGTCAAATCGCTGTACTATCCAGTTTTGGGCCTTTGGTATCTAAAAAAAAAGCAGTTTGAGTGTGTCGCTCACTGTTCAGCCGCAAATATCTCTATTTAAAAAAGTGTGGTATACCCCAGTAAACAATAACTGTGGTTTTGCCATCCCACGGTAGAAAATCTCTATTATTCAGCTTTTGGTAGTTTTTTCTGTAAAGAAAAACAGTAGTGTCTCCTGACTGTTGTGACACAAAAATATATCTGTTGAAAATAGTCTTGTGTAGGCCCGACATCCCAGTGTGGTTTCGCAGTTCCATGGGTCAAATCGCTGTACTATCCAGTTTTGGGCCTTTGGTATCTAAAAAAAAAGCAGTTTGAGTGTCTCGCTCACTGTTCAGCCGCAAATATCTCTATTTAAAAAAGTGTGGCATACCCCAGTAAACAATAACTGTGGTTTTGCCATCCCACGGTAAAAAATCTCTATTATTCAGCTTTTGGTAGTTTTTCCGTAAAGAAAAACAGTAGTGTCTCCTGACTGTTGTGACACAAAAATATATCTGTTGAAAATAGTCTTGTGTAGGCCCGACATCCCAGTGTGGTTTCGCACGCAGTTCCACGGGTCAAGTCACTGTACTATCCAGTTTTGGGCCTTTGGTATCTAAAAAAAAAGCAGTTTGAGTGTGTCGCTCACTGTTCAGCCGCAAATATCTCTATTTAAAAAAGTGTGGCATACCCCAGTAAACAATAACTGTGGTTTTGCCATCCCACGGTAAAAAATCTCTATTATTCAGCTTTTGGTAGCTTTTTCCGTAAGGAAAAACAGTAGTGTCTCCTGACTGTTGTGACACAAAAATATATCTGTTGAAAATAGTCTTGTGTAGACCCGACATCCCAGTGTGGTTTCGCAGTTCCACGGGTCAAATCGCTGTACTATCCAGTTTTGGGCCTTTGGTATCTAAAAAAAAAAGCAGTTTGAGTGTGTCGCTCACTGTTCAGCCGCAAATATCTCTATTTAAAAAAGTGTGGTATACCCCATTAAACAATAACTGTGGTTTTGCCATCCCACGGTAAAAAATCTCTATTATTCAGCTTTTGGTTGTTTTTTCCGTAAAGAAAAACAGTAGTGTCTCCTGACGGTTGTGACACAAAAATATATCTGTTGAAAATAGTCTTGTGTAGGCCCGACATCCCAGTGTGTTTTCGCAGTTCCACGGGTCAAATTGCTGTACTATCCAGTTTTGGGCCTTTGGTATCTAAAAAAAAGTAGTTTTAGTGTGTCGCTCACTGTTCAGCCGCAAATATCTCTATTTAAAAAAGTGTGGTATACCCCAGTAAACAATAGCTGTGGTTATGCCATCCCACGGTAAAAAATCTCTATTATTCAGCTTTTGGTAGTTTTTTGCGTAAAGAAAAACAGTAGTGTCTCCTGACTGTTGTGACACAAAAATATATCTGTTGAAAATAGTCTTGTGTATGCCCGACATCCCAGTGTGGTTTCGCAGTTCCACGGGTCAAATCGCTGTACTATCCAGTTTTGGGCCTTTGGTATCTAAACAAAAAAGCAGTTTGAGTGTGTCGCTCACTGTTCAGCCGCAAATATCTCTATTTAAAAAAGTGTGGTATACCCCAGTAAACAATAACTGTGGTTTTTCAATCCCACGGTAAAAAATCTCTATTATTCAGCTTTTGGTAGTTTTTTCCGTAAAGAAAAACAGTAGTGTCTCCTCACTGTTATGACACAAAAATATATCTGTTGAAAATAGTCTTGTGTAGGCCCGACATCCCAGTGTGGTTTCGCAGTCCCATGGGTCAAATCGCTGTACTATCCAGTTTTGGGATTTTGGTATCTAAAAAAAAAGCAGTTTGAGTGTGTCGCTCACTGTTCAGCCGCAAATATCTCTATTTAAGAAAGTGTGGTATACCCCAGTAAACAATAACTGTGGTTTTGCCATCCCACGGTAAAAAATCTCTATTATTCAGCTTTTGGTAGTTTTTTCCGTAAAGAAAAACAGTAGCGTCTCCTGACTGTTGTAACACAAAAATATATCTGTTGAAAATAGTCTTGTGTAGGCCCGACATCCCAGTGTGGTTTCGCAGTTCCACCGGTCAAATCGCTGTACTATCCAGTTTTGGGCCTTTGGTATCTAAAAAAAAGGCAGTTTGAGTGTGTCGCTCACTGTTCAGCCGCAAATATCTCTATTTAAAAAAGTGTGGCATACCCCAGTAAACAATAACTGTGGTTTTGCCATCCCACGGTAAAAAATCTCTATTATTCAGCTTTTGGTAGCTTTTTCCGTAAAGAAAAACAGTAGTGTCTCCTGACTGTTGTGACACAAAAATATATCTGTTGAAAATAGTCTTGTGTAGACCCGACATCCCAGTGTGGTTTCGCACTTCCACGGGTCAAATCGCTGTACTATCCAGTTTTGGGCCTTTGGTATCTAAACAAAAAAGCAGTTTGAGTGTGTCGCTCACTGTTCAGCCGCAAATATCTCTATTTAAAAAAGTGTGGTATACCCCAGTAAACAATAACTGTGGTTTTTCAATCACACGGTAAAAAATCTCTATTATTCAGCTTTTGGTAGTTTTTTCCGTAAAGAAAAACAGTAGTGTCTCCACACTGTTGTGACACAAAAATATATCTGTTGAAAATAGTCTTGTGTAGGCCCGACATCCCAGTGTGGTTTTGCACGCAGTTCCACGGGTCATGTCGCTGTACTATCCAGTTTTGGGCCTTTGGTATCTAAAAAAAAAGCAGTTTGAGTGTGTCGCTCACTGATCAGCCGCAAATATCTCTATTTAAAAAAGTGTGGCATACCCCAGTAAACAATAACTGTGGTTTTGCCATCCCACGGTAAAAAATCTCTATTGTTCAGCTTTTGGTAGTTTTTTCCGTAAAGAAAAACAGTAGTGTCTCCTGACTGTTGTGACACAAAAATATATCTGTTGAAAATAGTCTTGTGTAGGCCCAACATCCCAGTGTGGTTTCGCAGTTCCACGGGTCAAATCGCTGTACTATCCAGTTTTGGGCCTTTGGTATCTAAACAAAAAAGCAGTTTGAGTGTGTCGCTCACTGTTCAGCCGCAAATATCTCTATTTAAAAAAGTGTGGTATACCCCAGTAAACAATAACTGTGGTTTTGCCATCCCACAGTAAAAAATCTCTATTATTCAGCTTTTGGTAGTTTTTTCTGTAAAGAAAAACAGTAGTGTCTCCTGACTGTTGTAATTCAAAAATATATCTGTTGAAAATAGTCTTGTGTAGGCCCGACATCCCAGTGTGGTTTCGCAGTTCCACCGGTCAAATCGCTGTACTATCCAGTTTTGGGCCTTTGGTATCTAAAAAAAAAGCAGTTTGAGTGTGTCGCTCACTGTTCAGCCGCAAATATCTCTATTTAAAAAAGTGTGGTATACCCCAGTAAACAATAACTGTGGTTTTGCCATCCCACGGTAGAAAATCTCTATTATTCAGCTTTTGGTAGTTTTTTCTGTAAAGAAAAACAGTAGTGTCTCCTGACTGTTGTGACACAAAAATATATCTGTTGAAAATAGTCTTGTGTAGGCCCGACATCCCATTGTGGTTTCGCAGTTCCATGGGTCAAATCGCTGTACTATCCAGTTTTGGGCCTTTGGTATCTAAAAAAAAAGCAGTTTGAGTGTGTCGCTCACTGTTCAGCCGCAAATATCTCTATTTAAAAAAGTGTGGTATACCCCAGTAAACAATAACTGTGGTTTTGCCATCCCACGGTAAAAAATCTCTATTATTCAGCTTTTGGTAGCTTTTTCCGTAAGGAAAAACAGTAGTGTCTCCTGACTGTTGTGACACAAAAATATATCTGTTGAAAATAGTCTTGTGTAGACCCGACATCCCAGTGTGGTTTCGCAGTTCCACGGGTCAAATCGCTGTACTATCCAGTTTTGGGCCTTTGGTATCTAAAAAAAAAAGCAGTTTGAGTGTGTCGCTCACTGTTCAGCCGCAAATATCTCTATTTAAAAAAGTGTGGTATACCCCATTAAACAATAACTGTGGTTTTGCCATCCCACGGTAAAAAATCTCTATTATTCAGCTTTTGGTTGTTTTTTCCGTAAAGAAAAACAGTAGTGTCTCCTGACGGTTGTGACACAAAAATATATCTGTTGAAAATAGTCTTGTGTAGGCCCGACATCCCAGTGTGTTTTCGCAGTTCCACGGGTCAAATTGCTGTACTATCCAGTTTTGGGCCTTTGGTATCTAAAAAAAAGTAGTTTTAGTGTGTCGCTCACTGTTCAGCCGCAAATATCTCTATTTAAAAAAGTGTGGTATACCCCAGTAAACAATAGCTGTGGTTATGCCATCCCACGGTAAAAAATCTCTATTATTCAGCTTTTGGTAGTTTTTTGCGTAAAGAAAAACAGTAGTGTCTCCTGACTGTTGTGACACAAAAATATATCTGTTGAAAATAGTCTTGTGTATGCCCGACATCCCAGTGTGGTTTCGCAGTTCCACGGGTCAAATCGCTGTACTATCCAGTTTTGGGCCTTTGGTATCTAAACAAAAAAGCAGTTTGAGTGTGTCGCTCACTGTTCAGCCGCAAATATCTCTATTTAAAAAAGTGTGGTATACCCCAGTAAACAATAACTGTGGTTTTTCAATCACACGGTAAAAAATCTCTATTATTCAGCTTTTGGTAGTTTTTTCCGTAAAGAAAAACAGTAGTGTCTCCACACTGTTGTGACACAAAAATATATCTGTTGAAAATAGTCTTGTGTAGGCCCGACATCCCAGTGTGGTTTTGCACGCAGTTCCACGGGTCATGTCGCTGTACTATCCAGTTTTGGGCCTTTGGTATCTAAAAAAAAAGCAGTTTGAGTGTGTCGCTCACTGATCAGCCGCAAATATCTCTATTTAAAAAAGTGTGGCATACCCCAGTAAACAATAACTGTGGTTTTGCCATCCCACGGTAAAAAATCTCTATTGTTCAGCTTTTGGTAGTTTTTTCCGTAAAGAAAAACAGTAGTGTCTCCTGACTGTTGTGACACAAAAATATATCTGTTGAAAATAGTCTTGTGTAGGCCCAACATCCCAGTGTGGTTTCGCAGTTCCAGGGGTCAAATCGCTGTACTATCCAGTTTTGGGCCTTTGGTATCTAAACAAAAAAGCAGTTTGAGTGTGTCGCTCACTGTTCAGCCGCAAATATCTCTATTTAAAAAAGTGTGGTATACCCCAGTAAACAATAACTGTGGTTTTGCCATCCCACAGTAAAAAATCTCTATTATTCAGCTTTTGGTAGTTTTTTCTGTAAAGAAAAACAGTAGTGTCTCCTGACTGTTGTAATTCAAAAATATATCTGTTGAAAATAGTCTTGTGTAGGCCCGACATCCCAGTGTGGTTTCGCAGTTCCACCGGTCAAATCGCTGTACTATCCAGTTTTGGGCCTTTGGTATCTAAAAAAAAAGCAGTTTGAGTGTGTCGCTCACTGTTCAGCCGCAAATATCTCTATTTAAAAAAGTGTGGTATACCCCAGTAAACAATAACTGTGGTTTTGCCATCCCACGGTAGAAAATCTCTATTATTCAGCTTTTGGTAGTTTTTTCTGTAAAGAAAAACAGTAGTGTCTCCTGACTGTTGTGACACAAAAATATATCTGTTGAAAATAGTCTTGTGTAGGCCCGACATCCCAGTGTGGTTTCGCAGTTCCATGGGTCAAATCGCTGTACTATCCAGTTTTGGGCCTTTGGTATCTAAAAAAAAAGCAGTTTGAGTGTGTCGCTCACTGTTCAGCCGCAAATATCTCTATTTAAAAAAGTGTGGCATACCCCAGTAAACAATAACTGTGGTTTTGCCATCCCACGGTAAAAAATCTCTATTATTCAGCTTTTGGTAGTTTTTCCGTAAAGAAAAACAGTAATGTCTCCTGACTGTTGTGACACAAAAATATATCTGTTGAAAATAGTCTTGTGTAGGCCCGACATCCCAGTGTGGTTTCGCACGCAGTTCCACGGGTCAAGTCACTGTACTATCCAGTTTTGGGCCTTTGGTATCTAAAAAAAAAGCAGTTTGAGTGTGTCGCTCACTGTTCAGCCGCAAATATCTCTATTTAAAAAAGTGTGGCATACCCCAGTAAACAATAACTGTGGTTTTGCCATCCCACGGTAAAAAATCTCTATTATTCAGCTTTTGGTAGCTTTTTCCGTAAGGAAAAACAGTAGTGTCTCCTGACTGTTGTGACACAAAAATATATCTGTTGAAAATAGTCTTGTGTAGACCCGACATCCCAGTGTGGTTTCGCAGTTCCACGGGTCAAATCGCTGTACTATCCAGTTTTGGGCCTTTGGTATCTAAAAAAAAAAGCAGTTTGAGTGTGTCGCTCACTGTTCAGCCGCAAATATCTCTATTTAAAAAAGTGTGGTATACCCCATTAAACAATAACTGTGGTTTTGCCATCCCACGGTAAAAAATCTCTATTATTCAGCTTTTGGTTGTTTTTTCCCTAAAGAAAAACAGTAGTGTCTCCTGACGGTTGTGACACAAAAATATATCTGTTGAAAATAGTCTTGTGTAGGCCCGACATCCCAGTGTGTTTTCGCAGTTCCACGGGTCAAATTGCTGTACTATCCAGTTTTGGGCCTTTGGTATCTAAAAAAAAGTAGTTTTAGTGTGTCGCTCACTGTTCAGCCGCAAATATCTCTATTTAAAAAAGTGTGGTATACCCCAGTAAACAATAGCTGTGGTTATGCCATCCCACGGTAAAAAATCTCTATTATTCAGCTTTTGGTAGTTTTTTGCGTAAAGAAAAACAGTAGTGTCTCCTGACTGTTGTGACACAAAAATATATCTGTTGAAAATAGTCTTGTGTATGCCCGACATCCCAGTGTGGTTTCGCAGTTCCACGGGTCAAATCGCTGTACTATCCAGTTTTGGGCCTTTGGTATCTAAACAAAAAAGCAGTTTGAGTGTGTCGCTCTCTGTTCAGCCGCAAATAACTCTATTTAAAAAAGTGTGGTATACCCCAGTAAACAATAACTGTGGTTTTTCAATCCCACGGTAAAAAATCTCTATTATTCAGCTTTTGGTAGTTTTTTCCGTAAAGAAAAACAGTAGTGTCTCCTCACTGTTATGACACAAAAATATATCTGTTGAAAATAGTCTTGTGTAGGCCCGACATCCCAGTGTGGTTTCGCAGTTCCATGGGTCAAATCGCTGTACTATCCAGTTTTGGGCCTTTGGTATCTAAAAAAAAAGCAGTTTGAGTGTGTCGCTCACTGTTCAGCCGCAAATATCTCTATTTAAGAAAGTGTGGTATACCCCAGTAAACAATAACTGTGGTTTTGCCATCCCACGGTAAAAAATCTCTATTATTCAGCTTTTGGTAGTTTTTTCCGTAAAGAAAAACAGTAGCGTCTCCTGACTGTTGTAACACAAAAATATATCTGTTGAAAATAGTCTTGTGTAGGCCCGACATCCCAGTGTGGTTTCGCAGTTCCACCGGTCAAATCGCTGTACTATCCAGTTTTGGGCCTTTGTTATCTAAAAAAAAGGCAGTTTGAGTGTGTCGCTCACTGTTCAGCCGCAAATATCTCTATTTAAAAAAGTGTGGTATACCCCAGTAAACAATAACTGTGGTTTTGCCATCCAACGGTAAAAAATCTCTATTATTCAGCTTTTGGTAGTTTTTTCCGTAAAGAAAAACAGTAGTGTCTCCTGACTGTTGTGACACAAAAATATATCTGTTGAAAATAGTCTTGTGTAGGCCCAACATCCCAGTGTTGTTTCGCAGTTCCACGGGTCAAATCGCTGTACTATCCAGTTTTGGGCCTTTGGTATCTAAAAAAAAAGCAGTTTGAGTGTGTCGCTCACTGTTCAGCCGCAAATATCTCTATTTAAAATAGTGTGGTATAAACCAGTAAACAATAACTGTGGTTTTGCCATCCCACAGTAAAAAATCTCTATTATTCAGCTTTTGGTAGTTTTTTCCGTAAAGAAAAACAGTAGTGTCTCCTGACTGTTGTAACGTAAAAATATATCTGTTGAAAATAGTCTTGTGTAGGCCCGACATCCCAGTGTGGTTTCGCAGTTACACCGGTCAAATCGCTGTACTATCCAGTTTTGGGCCTTTGGTATCTAAAAAAAAAGCAGTTTGAGTGTGTCGCTCACTGTTCAGCCGCAAATATCTCTGTTTAAAAAAGTGTGGTATACCCCAGTAAACAATAACTGTGGTTTTGCCATCCCACGGTAAAAAATCTCTATTATTCAGCTTTTGGTAGTTTTTTCCGTAAAGAAAAACAGTAGTGTCTCCTGACTGTTGTGACACAAAAATATATCTGTTGAAAATAGTCTTGTGTAGGCCCGACATCCCAGTGTGGTTTCACAGTTCCACGGGTCAAATCGCTTTACTATCCAGTTTTGGGCCTTTGGTATCTAAAAAAAAAGCAGTTTGAGTGTGTCGCTCACTGTTCAGCCGCAAATATCTCTGTTTAAAAAAGTGTGGTATACCCCAGTAAACAATAACTGTGGTTTTGCCATCCCACGGTAAAAAATCTCTATTATTCAGCTTTTGGTAGTTTTTTCTGTAAAGAAAAACAGTAGTGTCTCCTGACTGTTGTGACACAAAAATATATCTGTTGAAAATAGTCTTGTGTAGGCCCGAAATCCCAGTGTGGTTTCGCACGCAGTTCCACGGGTCAAGTCGCTGTACTATCCAGTTTTGGGCATTTGGTATCTAAAAAAAAAGCAGTTTGAGTGTGTCGCTCACTGTTCAGCCGCAAATATCTCTATTTAAAAAAGTGTGGCATACCCCAGTAAACAATAAGTGTGGTTTTGCCATCCCACGGTAAAAAATCTCTATTGTTCAGCTTTTGGTAGTTTTTTCCGTAAAGAAAAACAGTAGTGTCTCCTGACTGTTGTGACACAAAAATATATCTGTTGAAAATAGTCTTGTGTAGACCCGACATCCCAGTGTGGTTTCACAGTTCCACGGGTCAAATCGCTGTACTATCCAGTTTTGGGCATTTGGTATCTAAAAAAAAAAGCAGTTTGAGTGTGTCGCTCAATGTTCAGCCGCAAATATCTCTATTGAAAAAAGTGTGGTATACCCCAGTAAACAATAACTGTGGTTTTGCCATCCCACCGTAAAAAATCTCTATTATTCAGCTTTTGGTAGTTTTTTCCGTAAAGAAAAACAGTAGTGTCTCCTGACTGTTGTGACACAAAAATATATCTGTTGAAAATAGTCTTGTGTAGGCCCGACATCCCAGTGTGGTTTCGCAGTTCCACGGGTCAAATCGCTGTACTATCCAGTTTTGGGCCTTTGGTATCTAAAAAAAAAGCAGTTTGAGTGTGTCGCTCACTGTTCAGCCGCAAATATCTCTATTTAAAATAGTGTGGTATACCCCAGTAAACAATAACTGTGGTTTTGCCATCCCACAGTAAAAAATCTCTATTATTCAGCTTTTGGTAGTTTTTTCCGTAAAGAAAAACAGTAGTGTCTCCTGACTGTTGTAACGTAAAAATATATCTGTTGAAAATAGTCTTGTGTAGGCCCGACATCCCAGTGTGGTTTCGCAGTTACACCGGTCAAATCGCTGTACTATCCAGTTTTGGGCCTTTGGTATCTAAAAAAAAAGCAGTTAGAGTGTGTCGCTCACTGTTCAGCCGCAAATATCTCTATTTAAAAAAGTGTGGCATACCCCAGTAAACAATAACTGTGGTTTTGCCATCCCACGGTAAAAAATCTCTATTATTCAGCTTTTGGTAGTTTTTTCCGTAAAGAAAAACAGTAGTGTCTCCTGACTGTTGTGACACAAAAATATATCTGTTGAAAATAGTCTTGTGTAGACCCGACATCCCAGTGTGGTTTTGCAGTTCCACGGGTCAAATCGCTGTACTATCCAGTTTTGGGCCTTTGGTATCTAAAAAAAAAAGCAGTTTGAGTGTGTCGCTCACTGTTCAGCCGCAAATATCTCTATTTAAAAAAGTGTGGCATACCCCAGTAAACAATAACTGTGGTTTTGCCATCCCACGTTAAAAAATCTCTATTGTTCAGCTTTTGGTAGTTTTTTCCGTAAAGAAAAACAGTAGTGTCTCCTGACTGTTGTGACACAAAAATATATCTGTTGAAAATAGTCTTGTGTAGACCCGACATCCCAGTGTGGTTTTGCAGTTCCACGGGTCAAATCGCTGTACTATCCAGTTTTGGGCCTTTGGTATCTAAAAAAAAAGCAGTTTGAGTGTGTCGCTCACTGTTCAGCCGCAAATATCTCTATTTAAAAAAGTGTGGTATACCCCAGTAAACAATAACTGTGGTTTTGCCATCCCACGGTAAAAAATCTCTATTACTCAGCTTTTGGTCGTTTTTTCCGTAAAGAAAAACAGTAGCGTCTCCTGACTGTTGTAACACAAAAATATATCTGTTGAAAATAGTCTTGTGTAGGCCCGACATCCCAGTGTGGTTTCGCAGTTCCACCGGTCAAATCGCTGTACTATCCAGTTTTGGGCCTTTGGTATCTAAAAAAAAGGCAGTTTGAGTGTGTCGCTCACTGTTCAGCCGCAAATATCTCTATTTAAAAAAGTGTTGTATACCCCAGTAAACAATAACTGTGGTTTTGCCATCCCACGGTAAAAAATCTCTATTATTCAGCTTTTGGTAGTTTTTTCCGTAAAGAAAAACAGTAGTGTCTCCTGACTGTTGTGACACAAAAATATATCTGTTGAAAATAGTCTTGTGTAGGCCCGACATCCCAGTGTTGTTTCGCAGTTCCACGGGTCAAATCGCT
This sequence comes from Phyllobates terribilis, assembly GCF_046119375.1. NCBI lineage: Eukaryota > Metazoa > Chordata > Amphibia > Anura > Dendrobatidae > Phyllobates > Phyllobates terribilis. The sequence continues at coordinate 140,121,064 of NW_027362768.1, read as the reverse complement.
GTACTATCCAGTTTTGGGCCTTTGGTATCTAAAAAAAAAGCAGTTTGAGTGTGTCGCTCACTGTTCAGCTGCAAATATCTCTATTTAAAATAGTGTGGTATAAACCAGTAAACAATAACTGTGGTTTTGCCATCCCACAGTAAATAATCTCTATTATTCAGCTTTTGGTAGTTTTTTCCGTAAAGAAAAACAGTAGTGTCTCCTGACTGTTGTAACGTAAAAATATATCTGTTGAAAATAGTCTTGTGTAGGCCCGACATCCCAGTGTGGTTTCGCAGTTACACCGGTCAAATCGCTGTACTATCCAGTTTTGGGCCTTTGGTATCTAAAAAAAAAGCAGTTTGAGTGTGTCGCTCACTGTTCAGCCGCAAATATCTCTGTTTAAAAATGTGTGGTATACCCCAGTAAACAATAACTGTGGTTTTGCCATCCCACGGTAAAAAATCTCTATTATTCAGCTTTTGGTAGTTTTTTCTGTAAAGAAAAACAGTAGTGTCTCCTGACTGTTGTGACACAAAAATATATCTGTTGAAAATAGTCTTGTGTAGGCCCGACATCCCAGTGTGGTTTCGCAGTTCAACGGGTCAAATCGCTGTACTATCCAGTTTTGGGCCTTTGGTATCTAAAAAAAAATCAGTTTGAGTGTGTCGCTCACTGTTCAGCCGCAAATATCTCTATTTAAAAAAGTGTGGTATACCCCAGTAAACAATAACTGTGGTTTTGCCATCCCACGGTAAAAAATCTCTATTATTCAGCTTTTGGTCGTTTTTTCCGTAAAGAAAAACAGTAGTGTCTCCTGACTGTTGTGACACAAAAATATATCTGTTGAAAATAGTCTTGTGTAGGCCCGACATCCCAGTGTGGTTTCACAGTTACACGGGTCAAATCGCTTTACTATCCAGTTTTGGGCCTTTGGTATCTAAAAAAAAAGCAGTTTGAGTGTGTCGCTCACTGTTCAGCCGCAAATATCTCTGTTTAAAAAAGTGTGGTATACCCCAGTAAACAATAACTGTGGTTTTGCCATCCCACGGTAAAAAATCTCTATTATTCAGCTTTTGGTAGTTTTTTCTGTAAAGAAAAACAGTAGTGTCTCCTGACTGTTGTGACACAAAAATATATCTGTTGAAAATAGTCTTGTGTAGGCCCGAAATCCCAGTGTGGTTTCGCACGCAGTTCCACGGGTCAAGTCGCTGTACTATCCAGTTTTGGGCATTTGGTATCTAAAAAAAAAGCAGTTTGAGTGTGTCGCTCACTGTTCAGCCGCAAATATCTCTATTTAAAAAAGTGTGGTATACCCCAGTAAACAATAACTGTGGTTTTGCCATCCCACCGTAAAAAATCTCTATTATTCAGCTTTTGGTAGTTTTTTCCGTAAAGAAAAACAGTAGTGTCTCCTGACTGTTGTGACACAAAAATATATCTGTTGAAAATAGTCTTGTGTAGGCCCAACATCCCAGTGTGGTTTCGCAGTTCCACGGGTCAAATCGCTGTACTATCCAGTTTTGGGCCTTTGGTATCTAAAAAAAAAGCAGTTTGAGTGTGTCGCTCACTGTTCAGCCGCAAATATCTCTATTTAAAATAGTGTGATATACCCCAGTAAACAATAACTGTGGTTTTGCCATCCCACAGTAAAAAATCTCTATTATTCAGCTTTTGGTAGTTTTTTCCGTAAAGAAAAACAGTAGTGTCTCCTGACTGTTGTAACGTAAAAATATATCTGTTGAAAATAGTCTTGTGTAGGCCCGACATCCCAGTGTGGTTTCGCAGTTACACCGGTCAAATCGCTGTACTATCCAGTTTTGGGCCTTTGGTATCTAAAAAAAAAGCAGTTAGAGTGTGTCGCTCACTGTTCAGCCGCAAATATCTCTATTTAAAAAAGTGTGGCATACCCCAGTAAACAATAACTGTGGTTTTGCCATCCCACGGTAAAAAATCTCTATTATTCAGCTTTTGGTAGTTTTTTCCGTAAAGAAAAACAGAAGTGTCTCCTGACTGTTGTGACACAAAAATATATCTGTTGAAAATAGTCTTGTGTAGGCCCGACATCCCAGTGTGGTTTCGCACGCAGTTCCACGGGTCAAGTCGCTGTACTATCCAGTTTTGGGCCTTTGGTATCTAAAAAAAAAAGCAGTTTGAGTGTGTCGCTCACTGTTCAGCCGCAAATATCTCTATTTAAAAAAGTGTGGCATACCCCAGTAAACAATAACTGTGGTTTTGCCATCCCACGGTAAAAAATCTCTATTGTTCAGCTTTTGGTAGTTTTTTCCGTAAAGGAAAACAGTAGTGTCTCCTGACTGTTGTGACACAAAAATATATCTGTTGAAAATAGTCTTGTGTAGACCCGACATCCCAGTGTGGTTATGCAGTTCCACCGGTCAAATCGCTGTACTATCCAGTTTTGGGCCTTTGGTATCTAAAAAAAAAGCAGTTTGAGTGTGTCGCTCACTGTTCAGCCGCAAATATCTCTATTTAAAAAAGTGTGGTATACCCCAGTAAACAATAACTGTGGTTTTGCCATCCCACGGTAAAAAATCTCTATTACTCAGCTTTTGGTCGTTTTTTCCGTAAAGAAAAACAGTAGTGTCTCCTGACTGTTGTGACACAAAAATATATCGGTTGAAAATAGTCTTGTGTAGGCCCGACATCCCAGTGTGGTTTCGCAGTTCCACGGGTCAAATTGCTGTACTATCCAGTTTTGGGCCTTTGGTATCTAAAAAAAAGTAGTTTGAGTGTGTCGCTCACTGTTCAGCCGCAAATATCTCTATTGAAAAAAGTGTGGTATACCCCAGTAAACAATAACTGTGGTTTTGCCATCCCACGGTAAAAAATCTCTATTATTCAGCTTTTGGTAGTTTTTTCCGTAAAGAAAAACAGTAGTGTCTCCTGACTGTTGTGACACAAAAATATATCTGTTGAAAATAGTCTTGTGTAGGCCCGACATCCCAGTGTGGTTTCGCAGTTCCACGGGTCAAATCGCTGTACTATCCAGTTTTGGGCCTTTGGTATATAAAAAAAAAGCAGTTTGAGTGTGTTGCTCACTGTTCAGCCACAAATATCTCTATTTAAAAAAGTGTGGTATACCCCAGTAAACAATAACTGTGGTTTTGCCATCCCACGGTAAAAAATCTCTATTATTCAGCTTTTGGTAGTTTTTTCCGTAAAGAAAAACAGTAGTGTCTCCTGACTGTTGTGACACAAAAATATATCTGTTGAAAATAGTCTTGTGTAGGCCCAACATCCCAGTGTGGTTTCGCAGTTCCACGGGTCAAATCGCTGTACTATCCAGTTTTGGGCATTTGGTATCTAAAAAAAAAGCAGTTTGAGTGTGTCGCTCACTGTTCAGCCGCAAATATCTCTATTTAAAAAGTGTGGTATACCCCAGTAAACAATAACTGTGGTTTTGCCATCCCACAGTAAAAAATCTCTATTATTCAGCTTTTGGTAGTTTTTTCCGTAAAGAAAAACAGTAGTGTCTCCTGACTGTTGTAACTCAAAAATATATCTGTTGAAAATAGTCTTGTGTAGGCCCGACATCCCAGTGTGGTTTCGCAGTTTCACCGGTCAAATCGCTGTACTATCCAGTTTTGGGCCTTTGGTATCTAAAAAAAAAGCAGTTTGAGTGTGTCGCTCACTGTTCAGCCGCAAATATCTCTATTTAAAAAAGTGTGGTATACCCCAGTAAACAATAACTGTGGTTTTGCCATCCCACGGTAAAAAATCTCTATTATTCAGCTTTTGGTATTTTTTTCTGTAAAGAAAAACAGTAGTGTCTCCTGACTGTTGCGACACAAAAATATATCTGTTGAAAATAGTCTTGTGTAGGCCCGACATCCCAGTGTGGTTTCGCAGTTCCACGGGTCAAATCGCTGTACTATCCAGTTTTGGGCCTTTGGTATCTAAAAAAAAAGCAGTTTGAGTGTGTCGCTCACTGTTCAGCCGCAAATATCTCTATTTAAAAAAGTGTGGTATACCCCAGTAAACAATAACTGTGGTTTTGCCATCCCACGGTAAAAAATCTCTATTATTCAGCTTTTGGTAGTTTTTTCCGTAAAGAAAAACAGTAGTGTCTCCTGACTGTTGTGACACAAAAATATATCTGTTGAAAATAGTCTTGTGTAGGCCCGACATCCCAGTGTGGTTTCGCAGTTCCACGGGTCAAATCGCTGTACTATCCAGTTTTGGGCCTTTGGTATCTAAAAAAAAAGCAGTTAGAGTGTGTCGCTCACTGTTCAGCCGCAAATATCTCTGTTTAAAAAAGTGTGGTATACCCCAGTAAACAATAACTGTGGTTTTGCCATCCCACGGTAAAAAATCTCTATTATTCAGCTTTTGGTAGTTTTTTCCGTAAAGAAAAACAGTAGTGTCTCCTGACTGTTGTGACACAAAAATATATCTGTTGAAAATAGTCTTGTGTAGGCCCGACATCCCAGTGTGGTTTCGCACGCAGTTCCACGGGTCAAGTCGCTGTACTATCCAGTTTTGGGCCTTTGATATCTAAAAAAAAAGCAGTTTGAGTGTGTCGCTCACTGTTCAGCCGCAAATATCTCTATTTAAAAAAGTGTGGCATACCCCAGTAAACAATAACTGTGGTTTTGCCATCCCACGGTAAAAAATCTCTATTATTCAGCTTTTGGTAGCTTTTTCCGTAAAGAAAAACAGTAGTGTCTCCTGACTGTTGTGACACAAAAATATATCTGTTGAAAATAGTCTTGTGTAGATCCGACATCCCAGTGTGGTTTCGCAGTTCCACTGGTCAAATCGCTGTACTATCCAGTTTTGGGCCTTTGGTATCTAAAAAAAAAAGCAGTTTGAGTGTGTCGCTCACTGTTCAGCCGCAAATATCTCTATTTAAAAAAGTGTGGTATACCCCATTAAACAATAACTGTGGTTTTGCCATCCCACGGTAAAAAATCTCTATTATTCAGCTTTTGGTTGTTTTTTCCGTAAAGAAAAACAGTAGTGTCTCCTGACTGTTGTGACTCAAAAATATATCTGTTGAAAATAGTCTTGTGTAGGCCCGACATCCCAGTGTGGTTTCGCAGTTCCACGGGTCAAATCGCTGTACTATACAGTTTTGGGCCTTTGGTATCTAAAAAAAAGTAGTTTTAGTGTGTCGCTCACTGTTCAGCCGCAAATATCTCTATTTAAAAAAGTGTGGTATACCCCAGTAAACAATAACTGTGGTTTTGCCATCCCACGGTAAAAAATCTCTATTATTCAGCTTTTGGTAGTTTTTTCCGTAAAGAAAAACAGTAGTGTCTCCTGACTGTTGTAACACAAAAATATATCTGTTGAAAATAGTCTTGTGTAGGCCCGACATCCCAGTGTGGTTTCGCAGTTCCACCGGTCAAATCGCTGTACTATCCAGTTTTGGGCCTTTGGTATCTAAAAAAAAGGCAGTTTGAGTGTGTCGCTCACTGTTCAGCCGCATATATCTCTATTGAAAAAAGGGTGGTATACCCCAGGAAAAATAACTGTGGTTTTGCCATCCCACGGTAAAAAATCTCTATTATTCAGCTTTTGGTAGTTTTTTCCGTAAAGAAAAACAGTAGTGTCTCCTGACTGTTGTGACACAAAAATATATCTGTTGAAAATAGTCTTGTGTAGGCCCGACATCCCAGTGCGGTTTCGCACGCAGTTCCACCGGTCAAGTCGCTGTACTATCCAGTTTTGGGCCTTTGGTATCTAAAAAAAAAGCAGTTTGAGTGTGTCGCTTACTGTTCAGCCGCAAATATCTCTATTTAAAAAAGTGTGGCATACCCCAGTAAACAATAATTGTGGTTTTGCCATCCCACGGTAAAAAATCTCTATTATTCAGTTTTTGGTGGCTTTTTCCGTAAAGAAAAACAGTAGTGTCTCCTGACTGTTGTGACACAAAATATATCTGTTGAAAATAGTCTTGTGTAGACCCGACATCCCAGTGTGGTTTCGCAGTTCCACGGGTCAAATCGCTGTACTATCCAGTTTTGGGCCTTTGGTATCTAAAAAAAGGTAGTTTGAGTGTGTCGCTCACTGTTCAGCCGCAAATATCTCTATTGAAAAAAGTGTGGTATACCCCAGTAAACAATAACTGTGGTTTTGCCATCCCACGGTAAAAAATCTCTATTATTCAGCTTTTGGTAGTTTTTTCCGTAAAGAAAAACAGTAGTGTCTCCTGACTGTTGTGACACAAAAATATATCTGTTGAAAATAGTCTTGTGTAGGCCCGACATCCCAGTGTGGTTTCGCAGTTCCACGGGTCAAATCGCTGTACTATCCAGTTTTGGGCCTTTGGTATCTAAAAAAAGGTAGTTTGAGTGTGTCGCTCACTGTTCAGCCGCAAATATCTCTATTGAAAAAAGTGTGGTATACCCCAGTAAACAATAACTGTGGTTTTGCCATCCCACGGTAAAAAATCTCTATTATTCAGCTTTTGGTAGTTTTTTCCGTAAAGAAAAACAGTAGTGTCTCCTGACTGTTGTGACACAAAAATATATCTGTTGAAAATAGTCTTGTGTAGGCCCGACATCCCAGTGTGGTTTCGCAGTTCCACGGGTCAAATCGCTGTACTATCCAGTTTTGGGCCTTTGGTATATAAAAAAAAAGCAGTTTGAGTGTGTCGCTCACTGTTCAGTAGTGTTGAGCCACCCCCGTAGTGTTCGGGTTCGGTTCGGTTCGTCGAACACCGGGATGTTCGAGGAACTGTTCGTGGAACTGTTCGTCGAACACCTTAGAACACCGTCGAACACCGTTAAAACCAATGGCAGGCAAACAAAAACACATAGAAACACATAGAAAACACCTGCAAAGGTGTCCAAAAGCTGACAAACTGCTCAGAAGACACTCTCTTTAAAAAAGCCGGCCGGCAAATTCAGCAGCGGCATACACCGGTACCCGACAATTTAGACAAGAAGGAATAGAGCATCACACATAGATTAGATAGATAGAAACATGTCAGTCACACATATAAGAAGCACAGTGACAGTGTTGGTTACTGCACTTGTCATTTAGTGTAAAGGATTTATTAAAAAAAATATTAGTGTTTTCATGCACCGTCTCTTTAAAAAAGCCGGCCGGCAATTCAGCATCTGTACCCGACAATTTAGAACAGAAAGAATAGAGCTTCACACATAGATTAGATAGATAGAAACATGTCAGTCACATATATAATAAGTACAGTGATAGTGTTGCTTACTGTACTTGTCATTTAGTGTAAAGGATTTATTTAAAAAAATAATAGTGTTTTCATGCACTGTCTCTTTAAAAAAGCCGGCCGGCAATTCAGCAGCGGTACCCGACAATTTAGAACAGAAAGATAGAGCATCACACATAGATTAGATAGATAGAAACATGTCAGTCACATATATATGAAGTACAGTGATAGTGTTGGTTACTGTACTTGTCATTTAGTATTAAAATAAAGGATTTATTATTAAAAAAATTGGCGTGGGGTTCCCCTTAATTTTAGGCTCTAGCGGAGGTTAAGCAGACGGCTGGGGCAGATGTTTGAAGCCTGGGAAGGGGGTAATACCCACAGAGCTTCCCAGGCTACTAATATCAGCCCCCAGCTGAATACATAGCCTTTACTAGCTATTAAAATGGGGGACCCCCCCAAAAAAATGACGTGGGGTCCCCCCTAATTTAATAGCTAGCAAAGGCTAGGCAGACAGCTGGGGGCTGATATTAATAGCCCAGGAAGGGAGCCATAAATATTGGCCCCCTCCCAGGCTAGAAACACCAGCCGTCAGCCACCCCAGAAATGGCGCATTCATAGGATGCGCCAATTCTGGCACTTAGCCTCGCTCTTCCACGCTGCCCTGGTGCGGTGGCAGGGGGTAATAGGGTTGGGGTTGATGTCAGCTTATAATGCCAGCTGACATCAAGCCCAGGTTAGTAATGGAGAGGCGTCTATAAGACACCCCCATTACTAACCCCATAGTCAAAGTTAAAAAAAACACAAACACCCAGAATAAAGTCCTTTGATTGAAATAAAGACACAATCCTTTATTGTTCTAAATTAAGCCATACTTACCATCACGCCCATTCCAGCTGAAGCCAACGATCTCCTGCAATAAAAGAAAAATAATAAAGCAACCTCATCCTTACCTTTCCATGGTTCCCACGACAGCTTCAGCTCTGCTACATCGAGATGACAGGCTGGACCGCAGCAGAACGCTGCCATCCAGCCTGTCATCCCGCAGACACTGAGAAGCGCAGGCTTGCTTGCGCTGCTCAGCGTCTCTCTGTGACGACATCCAGATGAGCCGAGTTCATGTCCAATGAACTCGGCTCACCTCATGCACGTCACTGACAGCGTGGGAAAATTCTCACGCTGAAGCGCTGATTGCAGGAGAATTTTACCACGCTGTCAGTGACGTGCAGGAGGTGAGCTGAGTTCATTGGACATGAGCTCACCTCATGCACATCACTGACAGCGTGGGAGAATTCTCCTGCACTCAGCACTTCAGCGTGAGAATTTTCCCACGCTGTCAGTGACGTGCATGAGGTGAGCCGAGTTCATTGGACATGACCTCGGCTCATCTGGATGCCGTCACAGCGAGACAGTGAGGAGCGCAAGCAAGCCTGCGCTTCTCAGTGTCTGCGGGATGACAGACTGGATGGCAGCGTTCTGCTGCGGTCCAGCCAGTCATCTCGATGTAGCAGAGCTGAAGCTGTCGTGGGAACCATGGAAAGGTAAGGATGAGGTTGGTTTATTATTTTTCTTTTATTGCAGGAGATCGTTGGCTTCAGCTGGAATGGGTGTGATGGTAAGTATGGTTTAATTTAGAACAATAAAGAATTGTGTCTTTATTTCAATTAAAGGACTTTATTCTGGGTGTTGTGTTTTTTTTAAATACTTTACTAGAAATTCATGGCGGTCATGTCTAATACTGGCGTGACCCCATGAATTTTGGGCTTGGGGCCAGCTGATAATACCAAGCTGGCCCTAACCCCTTTATTACCCAGTGAGCCACCGCACCAGGGCCCTGGATGAGTTGGGTACAGCGCCAGAAGATGGCGCTTCTATGAACGCGCCATTTTCCGGGGTGGCTGCGGACTGCAATTTGTAGCGGGGGGGGGCCCAGAGAGCTTGGGCCTCCCTGCGCTGCAGATTCCAGCCCCCAGCTGCCTAGTTGTACCTGGCTGGACACAAAAATAGGGCGAAGCCCCACGTACTTTTTTTTAAATTATTTCATGAAATTCATGAAATAATTAAGAAAAAAAGGGCTTCCCTATATTGTTGTGTCAGGCCAGGTACAAATAGGCAGCTGGTGGATGGGGGCAGCCCGTTCCTGCCTGCTGTACCTGGCTGGACACAAATATAGTGCGAAGCCCCACTTCAATTTTTTTAAATTATTTCAGGAAATTCATGAAATAATTTAAAAAAAATTGACGTGGGGCTTCGCACTATATTTGTGTCCAGCCAGGTACAGCAGGCAGGAACGGGCTGCCCCCAACCACCAGCTGCCTATTTGTACCTGGCCGGACACAACAATATAGGGAAGCCCTTTTTTACTTAATTATTTCATGAAATAATTTAAAGAAAATTGACGTGGGGCTTCGCCCTGTTTTTGTGTCCAGCCAGGTACAACTAGGCAGCTGGGGGCTGGAATCCACAGCGCAGGGAGGCCCAAGCTTTCTGGGCCACCCCCGCTGCAAATTGCAGTCCGCAGCCAACCCGGAAAATGGCGCGTTCATAGAAGCGCCATCTTCTGGCGCTGTACCCAACTCATCCAGGGCCCTGATGCGGTGGCTCACTGGGTAATAAAGGGGTTAGGGCCAGCTTGGCATTATCAGCTGGCCCTAAGCCCGAAATTCATGGGGTCACGCCAATATTAGACATGACCACCATGAATTTCTAGTAAAGTATTTAAAAAAAACACAACACCCAGAAAAAAGTCCTTTAATTGAAATAAACACACAATTCTTTATTGTTCTAAATTAAACCATACTTACCATCACGCCCATTCCAGCTGAAGCCAACGATCTCCTGAAATAAAAGAAAAATAATAAAGCAACATCATCCTTACCTTTCCATGGTTCCCATGACAGCTTCAGCTCTGCTACATCGAGATGACAGGCTGGACCGCAGCAGAACGCTGCCATCCAGCCTGTCATCCCGCAGACACTGAGAAGCGCAGGCTTGCTTGCGCTCCACAGTGTCTGTCTGTGAGGGCATCCAGATGAGCCGAGTTAATGTCCAATGAACTCGGCTCACCTCATGCACGTCACTGACAGCGTGGGAAAATTCTCCTGCACTCAGCGCTTCAGCGTGGGAGAATTCTCACACTGAAGCGCTGAGTGCAGGAGAATTCTCCCACGCTGTCAGTGACGCGCAGGAGGTGAGCTGAGTTCATTGGACATGAGCTCACCTTATGCACGTCACTGACAGCGTGGGAAAATTCTCCTGCACTCAGCGCTTCAGCGTGGGAGAATTCTCACGCTGAAGCGCTGAGTGCAGGAGAATTCTCCCACGCTGTCAGTGACGTGCAGGAGGTGAGCTGAGTTCATTGGACATGAGCTCACCTTATGCACGTCACTGACAGCGTGGGAGAATTCTCCTGCACTCACCGCTTCAGCGTGAGAATTTTCCCACGCTGTCAGTGACGTGCATGAGGTGAGCCGAGTTCATTGGACATGAACTCGGCTCATCTGGATGTCGTCACAGAGAGACGCTGAGCAGCGCAAGCAAGCCTGCGCTTCTCAGTGTCTGCGGGATGACAGGCTGGATGGCAGCGTTCTGCTGCGGTCCAGCCTGTCATCTCGATGTAGCAGAGCTGAAGCTGTCGTGGGAACCATGGAAAGGTAAGGATGAGGTTGCTTTATTATTTTTCTTTTATTGCAGGAGATCGTTGGCTTCAGCTGGAATGGGCGTGACGGTAAGTATGGTTTAATTTAGAACAATAAAGGATTGTGTCTTTATTTCAATTAAAGGACTTTATTCTGGGTGTTTGTGTTTTTTTTAACTTTGACTATGGGGTTAGTAATGGGGGTGTCTTATAGACGCCTCTCCATTACTAACCTGGGCTTGATGTCAGCTGGCATTATAAGCTGACATCAACCCCAACCCTATTACCCCCTGCCACCGCACCAGGGCAGCGTGGAAGAGCGAGGCTAAGTGCCAGAATTGGCGCATCCTATGAATGCGCCATTTCTGGGGCGGCTGACGGCTGGTGTTTCTAGCCTGGGAGGGGGCCAATATTCATGGCTCCCTTCCTGGGCTATTAATATCAGCCCCCAGCTGTCTGCCTAGCCTTTGCTAGCTATTAAATTAGGGGGGACCCCACGTCATTTTTTTTGGGGGGTCCCCCATTTTAATAGCTAGTAAAGGCTATGTATTCAGCTGGGGGCTGATATTAGTAGCCTGGGAAGCTCCGTGGGTATTACCCCCTTCCCAGGCTTCAAACATCTGCCCCAGCCGTCTGCTTAACCTCCGCTAGAGCCTAAAATTAAGGGGAACCCCACGCCAAATTTTTTAATAATAAATCCTTTATTTTAATACTAAATGACAAGTACAGTAACCAACACTATCACTGTACTTCATATATATGTGACTGACATGTTTCTATCTATCTAATCTATGTGTAAAGCTCTATTCTGTCTGTTATAAATTGTCGGGTACCGCTGCTGAATTGCCGGCCGGCTTTCTTAAAGAGACAGTGCATGAAAACACTATTATTTTTTTTGATAAATCCTTTACGCTAAATGACAAGTACAGTAAGCAACACTGTCACTGTACTTCGTATATATGTGGCTGACATGTTTCTATCTATCTAATCTATGTGTGAAGCTCTATTCTGTCTGTTATAAATTGTCGGGTACCGCTGCTGAATTGCCGGCCGGCTTTTTTAAAGAGACGGTGCATGAAAACACTATTATTTTTTTTGATAAATCCTTTACGCTAAATGACAAGTACAGTAAGCAGCACTTTCACTGTACTTCGTATATATGTGGCTGACATGTTTATATCTATCTAATCTATGTGTGAAGCTCTATTCTTTCGGTTCTAAATTGTCGGGTACAGGTGTATGCCGCCGCTGAATTGCCGGCTTTTCATGTTTCACTGTTGGCACTGTTCCCATCGATTTGGGCAATCACTGTAATGCCACAACCACCATGGCTGTGGCATTACAGTGAGTGGCAGACAATCCCTGCATGATTGGTGCTCTAAATAGCGCCAGACATGCAGGACACGCTTTTGGTGCACGAACAGTTATCGAACATAACCTTGAACAGCCGAATTTTTTGCAAATCGTTCGGGTTCGTGGAACAACTCGAACACCGCCCAAAACAGCTCGAATTTGAGATTGGCGAACAGTTCTAGTCGAACAGCGCTCATCTCTACTGTTCAGCCGCAAATATCTCTATTTAAAAAAGTGTGGTATACCCCAGTAAACAATAACTGTGGTTTCGCCATCCCACGGTAAAAAATCTCTATTATTCAGCTTTTGGTAGTTTTTTCCGTAAACAAAAACAGTAGTGTCTCCTGACTGTTGTGACACAAAAATATATCTGTTGAAAATAGTCTTGTGTAGGCCCAACATCCCAGTGTGGTTTCGCAGTTCCACGGGTCAAATCGCTGTACTATCCAGTTTTGGGCCTTTGGTATCTAAAAAAAAAGCAGTTTGAGTGTGTCGCTCACTGTTCAGCCGCAAATATCTCTATTTAAAAAAGTGTGGTATACCCCAGTAAACAATAACTGTGGTTTTGCCATCCCACAGTAAAAAATCTCTATTATTCAGCTTTTGGTAGTTTTTTCCGTAAAGAAAAACAGTAGTGTCTCCTGACTGTTGTGACTCAAAAATATATCTGTTGAAAATAGTCTTGTGTAGGCCCGACATCCCAGTGTGGTTTCGCAGTTCCACGGGTCAAATCGCTGTACTATCCAGTTTTGGGCCTTTGGTATCTAAAAAAAAAGCAGTTTGAGTGTGTCGCTCACTGTTCAGCCGCAAATATCTCTATTTAAAAAAGTGTGGTATACCCCAGTAAACAATAACTGTGGTTTTGCCATCCCACGGTAAAAAATCTCTATTATTCAGCTTTTGGTAGTTTTTTCTGTAAAGAAAAACAATAGTGTCTCCTGACTGTTGTGACACAAAAATATATCTGTTGAAAATAGTCTTGTGTAGGCCCGACATCCCAGTGTGGTTTCGCAGTTCCACGGGTCAAATCGCTGTACTATCCAGTTTTGGGCCTTTGGTATCTAAAAAAATGTAGATTGAGTGTGTCGCTCACTGTTCAGCCGCAAATATCTCTATTGAAAAAAGTGTGGTATACCCCAGTAAACAATAACTGTGGTTTTGCCATCCCACGGTAAAAAATCTCTATTATTCAGCTTTTGGTAGTTTTTTCCGTAAAGAAAAACAGTAGTGTCTCCTGACTGTTGTGACACAAAAATATATCTGTTGAAAATAGTCTTGTGTAGGCCCGACATCCCAGTGTGGTTTCGCAGTTCCACGGGTCAAATCGCTGTACTATCCAGTTTTGGGCCTTTGGTATATATAAAAAAAGCAGTTTGAGTGTATCGCTCACTGTTCAGCCGCAAATATCTCTATTTAAAAAAGTGTGGTATACCACAGTAAACAATAACTGTGGTTTCGCCATCCCACGGTAAAAAATCTCTATTATTCAGCTTTTGGTAGTTTTTTCCGTAAAGAAAAACAGTAGTGTCTCCTGACTGTTGTGACACAAAAATATATCTGTTGAAAATAGTCTTGTGTAGGCCCAACATCCCAGTGTGGTTTCGCAGTTCCACGGGTCAAATCGCTGTACTATCCAGTTTTGGGCCTTTGGTATCTAAAAAAAAAGCAGTTTGAGTGTGTCGCTCACTGTTCAGCCGCAAATATCTCTATTTAAAAAGTGTGGTATACCCCAGTAAACAATAACTGTGGTTTTGCCATCCCACTGTAAAAAATCTCTATTATTCAGCTTTTGGTAGTTTTTTCCGTAAAAAAAAACAGTAGTGTCTCCTGACTGTTGTGACTCAAAAATATATCTGTTGAAAATAGTCTTGTGTAGGCCCGACATCCCAGTGTGGTTTCGCAGTTCCACCGGTCAAATCGCTGTACTATCCAGTTTTGGGCCTTTGGTATCTAAAAAAAAAGCAGTTTGAGTGTGTCGCTCACTGTTCAGCCGCAAATATCTCTATTTAAAAAAGTGTGGTATACCCCAGTAAACAATAACTGTGGTTTTGCCATCCCACGGTAAAAAATCTCTATTATTCAGCTTTTGGTAGTTTTTTCTGTAAAGAAAAACAATAGTGTCTCCTGACTGTTGTGACACAAAAATATATCTGTTGAAAATAGTCTTGTGTAGGCCCGACATCCCAGTGTGGTTTCGCAGTTCCACGCGTCAAATCGCTGTACTATCCAGTTTTGGGCCTTTGGTATCTAAAAAAAAAGCAGTTTGAGTGTGTCGCTCACTGGTCAGCCGCAAATATCTCTATTTAAAAAAGTGTGGTATACCCCAGTAAACAATAACTGTGGTTTTGCCATCCCACGGTAAAAAATCTCTATTATTCAGCTTTTGGTAGTTTTTTCCGTAAAGAAAAACAGTAGTGTCTCCTGACTGTTGTGACACAAAAATATATCTGTTGAAAATAGTCTTGTGTCGGCCCGACATCCCAGTGTGGTTTCGCACGCAGTTCCACGGGTCAAGTCGCTGTACTATCCAGTTTTGGGCCTTTGGTATCTAAAAAAATAAGCAGTTTGAGTGTGTCGCTCACTGTTCAGCCGCAAATATCTCTATTTAAAAAAGTGTGGCATACCCCAGTAAACAATAACTGTGGTTTTGCCATCCCACGGTAAAAAATCTCTATTATTCAGCTTTTGGTAGCTTTTTCCGTAAAGAAAAACAGTAGTGTCTCCTGACTGTTGTGACACAAAAATATATCTGTTGAAAATAGTCTTGTGTAGATCCGACATCCCAGTGTGGTTTCGCAGTTCCACGGGTCAAATCGCTGTACTATCCAGTTTTGGGCCTTTGGTATCTAAAAAAAAAAAGCAGTTTGAGTGTATCGCTCACTGTTCAGCCGCAAATATCTCTATTTAAAAAAGTGTGGTATACCACAGTAAACAATAACTGTGGTTTCGCCATCCCACGGTAAAAAATCTCTATTATTCAGCTTTTGGTAGTTTTTTCCGTAAAGAAAAACAGTAGTGTCTCCTGACTGTTGTGACACAAAAATATATCTGTTGAAAATAGTCTTGTGTAGGCCCAACATCCCAGTGTGGTTTCGCAGTTCCACGGGTCAAATC
Source organism: Phyllobates terribilis (assembly GCF_046119375.1). Lineage (NCBI taxonomy): Eukaryota > Metazoa > Chordata > Amphibia > Anura > Dendrobatidae > Phyllobates > Phyllobates terribilis. The sequence continues at coordinate 140,105,828 of NW_027362768.1, read as the reverse complement.
GCTGTACTATCCAGTTTTGGGCCTTTGGTATCTAAAAAAAAAGCAGTTTGAGTGTGTCGCTCACTGTTCAGCCGCAAATATCTCTATTTAAAAAGTGTGGTATACCCCAGTAAACAATAACTGTGGTTTTGCCATCCCACTGTAAAAAATCTCTATTATTCAGCTTTTGGTAGTTTTTTCCGTAAAAAAAAACAGTAGTGTCTCCTGACTGTTGTGACTCAAAAATATATCTGTTGAAAATAGTCTTGTGTAGGCCCGACATCCCAGTGTGGTTTCGCAGTTCCACCGGTCAAATCGCTGTACTATCCAGTTTTGGGCCTTTGGTATCTAAAAAAAAAGCAGTTTGAGTGTGTCGCTCACTGTTCAGCCGCAAATATCTCTATTTAAAAAAGTGTGGTATACCCCAGTAAACAATAACTGTGGTTTTGCCATCCCACGGTAAAAAATCTCTATTATTCAGCTTTTGGTAGTTTTTTCTGTAAAGAAAAACAATAGTGTCTCCTGACTGTTGTGACACAAAAATATATCTGTTGAAAATAGTCTTGTGTAGGCCCGACATCCCAGTGTGGTTTCGCAGTTCCACGGGTCAAATCGCTGTACTATCCAGTTTTGGGCCTTTGGTATCTAAAAAAAAAGCAGTTTGAGTGTGTCGCTCACTGGTCAGCCGCAAATATCTCTATTTAAAAAAGTGTGGTATACCCCAGTAAACAATAACTGTGGTTTTGCCATCCCACGGTAAAAAATCTCTATTATTCAGCTTTTGGTAGTTTTTTCCGTAAAGAAAAACAGTAGTGTCTCCTGACTGTTGTGACACAAAAATATATCTGTTGAAAATAGTCTTGTGTCGGCCCGACATCCCAGTGTGGTTTCGCACGCAGTTCCACGGGTCAAGTCGCTGTACTATCCAGTTTTGGGCCTTTGGTATCTAAAAAAATAAGCAGTTTGAGTGTGTCGCTCACTGTTCAGCCGCAAATATCTCTATTTAAAAAAGTGTGGCATACCCCAGTAAACAATAACTGTGGTTTTGCCATCCCACGGTAAAAAATCTCTATTATTCAGCTTTTGGTAGCTTTTTCCGTAAAGAAAAACAGTAGTGTCTCCTGACTGTTGTGACACAAAAATATATCTGTTGAAAATAGTCTTGTGTAGATCCGACATCCCAGTGTGGTTTCGCAGTTCCACGGGTCAAATCGCTGTACTATCCAGTTTTGGGCCTTTGGTATCTAAAAAAAAAGCAGTTTGAGTGTGTCGCTCACTGTTCAGCCGCAAATATCTCTATTTAAAAAAGTGTGGTATACCCCAGTAAACAATAACTGTGGTTTTGCCATCCCACAGTAAAAAATCTCTATTATTCAGCTTTTGGTAGTTTTTTCCGTAAAGAAAAACAGTAGTGTCTCCTGACTGTTGTGACTCAAAAATATATCTGTTGAAAATAGTCTTGTGTAGGCCCGACATCCCAGTGTGGTTTCGCAGTTCCACGGGTCAAATCGCTGTACTATCCAGTTTTGGGCCTTTGGTATCTAAAAAAAAAGCAGTTTGAGTGTGTCGCTCACTGTTCAGCCGCAAATATCTCTATTTAAAAAAGTGTGGTATACCCCAGTAAACAATAACTGTGGTTTTGCCATCCCACGGTAAAAAATCTCTATTATTCAGCTTTTGGTAGTTTTTTCTGTAAAGAAAAACAATAGTGTCTCCTGACTGTTGTGACACAAAAATATATCTGTTGAAAATAGTCTTGTGTAGGCCCGACATCCCAGTGTGGTTTCGCAGTTCCACGGGTCAAATCGCTGTACTATCCAGTTTTGGGCCTTTGGTATCTAAAAAAATGTAGATTGAGTGTGTCGCTCACTGTTCAGCCGCAAATATCTCTATTGAAAAAAGTGTGGTATACCCCAGTAAACAATAACTGTGGTTTTGCCATCCCACGGTAAAAAATCTCTATTATTCAGCTTTTGGTAGTTTTTTCCGTAAAGAAAAACAGTAGTGTCTCCTGACTGTTGTGACACAAAAATATATCTGTTGAAAATAGTCTTGTGTAGGCCCGACATCCCAGTGTGGTTTCGCAGTTCCACGGGTCAAATCGCTGTACTATCCAGTTTTGGGCCTTTGGTATATATAAAAAAAGCAGTTTGAGTGTATCGCTCACTGTTCAGCCGCAAATATCTCTATTTAAAAAAGTGTGGTATACCACAGTAAACAATAACTGTGGTTTCGCCATCCCACGGTAAAAAATCTCTATTATTCAGCTTTTGGTAGTTTTTTCTGTAAAGAAAAACAATAGTGTCTCCTGACTGTTGTGACACAAAAATATATCTGTTGAAAATAGTCTTGTGTAGGCCCGACATCCCAGTGTGGTTTCGCAGTTCCACGCGTCAAATCGCTGTACTATCCAGTTTTGGGCCTTTGGTATCTAAAAAAAAAAGCAGTTTGAGTGTGTCGCTCACTGGTCAGCCGCAAATATCTCTATTTAAAAAAGTGTGGTATACCCCAGTAAACAATAACTGTGGTTTTGCCATCCCACGGTAAAAAATCTCTATTATTCAGCTTTTGGTAGTTTTTTCCGTAAAGAAAAACAGTAGTGTCTCCTGACTGTTGTGACACAAAAATATATCTGTTGAAAATAGTCTTGTGTCGGCCCGACATCCCAGTGTGGTTTCGCACGCAGTTCCACGGGTCAAGTCGCTGTACTATCCAGTTTTGGGCCTTTGGTATCTAAAAAAATAAGCAGTTTGAGTGTGTCGCTCACTGTTCAGCCGCAAATATCTCTATTTAAAAAAGTGTGGCATACCCCAGTAAACAATAACTGTGGTTTTGCCATCCCACGGTAAAAAATCTCTATTATTCAGCTTTTGGTAGCTTTTTCCGTAAAGAAAAACAGTAGTGTCTCCTGACTGTTGTGACACAAAAATATATCTGTTGAAAATAGTCTTGTGTAGATCCGACATCCCAGTGTGGTTTCGCAGTTCCACGGGTCAAATCGCTGTACTATCCAGTTTTGGGCCTTTGGTATCTAAAAAAAAAAAGCAGTTTGAGTGTATCGCTCACTGTTCAGCCGCAAATATCTCTATTTAAAAAAGTGTGGTATACCACAGTAAACAATAACTGTGGTTTCGCCATCCCACGGTAAAAAATCTCTATTATTCAGCTTTTGGTAGTTTTTTCCGTAAAGAAAAACAGTAGTGTCTCCTGACTGTTGTGACACAAAAATATATCTGTTGAAAATAGTCTTGTGTAGGCCCAACATCCCAGTGTGGTTTCGCAGTTCCACGGGTCAAATCGCTGTACTATCCAGTTTTGGGCCTTTGGTATCTAAAAAAAAAGCAGTTTGAGTGTGTCGCTCACTGTTCAGCCGCAAATATCTCTATTTAAAAAGTGTGGTATACCCCAGTAAACAATAACTGTGGTTTTGCCATCCCACTGTAAAAAATCTCTATTATTCAGCTTTTGGTAGTTTTTTCCGTAAAAAAAAACAGTAGTGTCTCCTGACTGTTGTGACTCAAAAATATATCTGTTGAAAATAGTCTTGTGTAGGCCCGACATCCCAGTGTGGTTTCGCAGTTCCACCGGTCAAATCGCTGTACTATCCAGTTTTGGGCCTTTGGTATCTAAAAAAAAAGCAGTTTGAGTGTGTCGCTCACTGTTCAGCCGCAAATATCTCTATTTAAAAAAGTGTGGTATACCCCAGTAAACAATAACTGTGGTTTTGCCATCCCACGGTAAAAAATCTCTATTATTCAGCTTTTGGTAGTTTTTTCTGTAAAGAAAAACAATAGTGTCTCCTGACTGTTGTGACACAAAAATATATCTGTTGAAAATAGTCTTGTGTAGGCCCGACATCCCAGTGTGGTTTCGCAGTTCCACGGGTCAAATCGCTGTACTATCCAGTTTTGGGCCTTTGGTATCTAAAAAAAAAGCAGTTTGAGTGTGTCGCTCACTGGTCAGCCGCAAATATCTCTATTTAAAAAAGTGTGGTATACCCCAGTAAACAATAACTGTGGTTTTGCCATCCCACGGTAAAAAATCTCTATTATTCAGCTTTTGGTAGTTTTTTCCGTAAAGAAAAACAGTAGTGTCTCCTGACTGTTGTGACACAAAAATATATCTGTTGAAAATAGTCTTGTGTCGGCCCGACATCCCAGTGTGGTTTCGCACGCAGTTCCACGGGTCAAGTCGCTGTACTATCCAGTTTTGGGCCTTTGGTATCTAAAAAAATAAGCAGTTTGAGTGTGTCGCTCACTGTTCAGCCGCAAATATCTCTATTTAAAAAAGTGTGGCATACCCCAGTAAACAATAACTGTGGTTTTGCCATCCCACGGTAAAAAATCTCTATTATTCAGCTTTTGGTAGCTTTTTCCGTAAAGAAAAACAGTAGTGTCTCCTGACTGTTGTGACACAAAAATATATCTGTTGAAAATAGTCTTGTGTAGATCCGACATCCCAGTGTGGTTTCGCAGTTCCACGGGTCAAATCGCTGTACTATCCAGTTTTGGGCCTTTGGTATCTAAAAAAAAAAAGCAGTTTGAGTGTGTCACTCACTGTTCAGCCGCAAATATCTCTATTTAAAAAAATGTGGTATACCCCATTAAACAATAACTGTGGTTTTGCCATCCAACGGTAAAAAATCTCTATTATTCAGCTTTTGATTGTTTTTTCCGTAAAGAAAAACAGTAGTGTCTCCTGACTGTTGTGACACAAAAATATATCTGTTGAAAATAGTCTTGTGTAGGCCCGACATCCCAGTGTGGTTTCGCAGTTCCACGGGTCAAATCGCTGTACTATTCAGTTTTGGGCCTTTGGTATCTAAAAAATAGTAGTTTTAGTGTGTCGCTCACTGTTCAGCTGCAAATATCTCTATTTAAAAAAGTGTGGTATACCCCAGTAAACAATAACTGTGGTGTTGCCATCCCACTGTAAAAAATCTCTATTATTCAGCTTTTGGTAGTTTTTTCCGTAAAGAAAAACAGTAGTGTCTCCTGACTGTTGTAACACAAAATATATCTGTTGAAAATAGTCTTGTGTAGGCCCGACATCCCAGTGTGGTTTCGCAGTTCCACCGGTCAAATCGCTGTACTATCCAGTTTTGGGCCTTTGGTATCTAAAAAAAATGCAGTTTGAGTGTGTCGCTCACTGTTCAGCCGCAAATATCTCTATTTAAAAAAGTGTGGTATACCCCAGTAAACAATAACTGTGGTTTTGCCATCCCACGGTAAAAAATCTCTATTATTCAGCTTTTGGTAGTTTTTTCCGTAAAGAAAAACAGTAGTGTCTCCTGACTGTTGTGACACAAAAATATATCTGTTGAAAATAGTCTTGTGTAGGCCCGACATCCCAGTGTGGATTCGCACGCAGTTCCACGGGTCAAGTCGCTGTACTATCCAGTTTTGGGCCTTTGGTATCTAAAAAAAAAGCAGTTTGAGTGTGTCGCTCACTGTTCAGCCGCAAATATCTCTATTTAAAAAAGTGTGGCATACCCCAGTAAACAATAACTGTGGTTTTGCCATCCCACGGTAAAAAATCTCTATTATTCAGCTTTTGGTAGCTTTTTCCGTAAAGCAAAACAGTAGTGTCTCCTGACTGTTGTGACACAAAAATATATCTGTTGAAAATAGTCTTGTGTAGACCCGACATCCCAGTGTGGTTTCGCAGTTCCACGGGTCAAATCGCTGTACTATCCAGTTTTGGGCCTTTGGTATCTAAAAAAAAAAGCAGTTTGAGTGTGTCGCTCACTGTTCAGCCGCAAATATCTCTATTTAAAAAAGTGTGGTATACCCCATTAAACAATAGCTGTGGTTTTGCCATCCCACGGTAAAAAATCTCTATTATTCAGCTTTTGGTTGCTTTTTCCGTAAAGAAAAACAGTAGTGTCTCCTGACTGTTGTGACACAAAAATATATCTGTTGAAAATAGTCTTGTGTAGGCCCAACATCCCAGTGTGGTTTCGCAGTTCCACGGGTCAAATTCCTGTACTATCCAGTTTTGGGCCTTTGGTATCTAAAAAAAAGTAGTTTTAGTGTGTCGCTCACTGTTCAGCCGCAAATATCTCTATTTAAAAAAGTGTGGTATACCCCAGTAAACAATAACTGTGGTTTTGCCATCCCACGGTAAAAAGTCTCTATTATTCAGCTTTTGGTAGTTTTTTCCGTAAAGAAAAACAGTAGTGTCTCCTGACTGTTGTAACACAAAAATATATCTGTTGAAAATAGTTTTGTGTAGGCCCGACATCCCAGTGTGGTTTCGCAGTTCCACCGGTCAAATCGCTGTACTATCCAGTTTTGGGCCTTTGGTATCTAAAAAAAAGGCAGTTTGAGTGTGTCGCTCACTGTTCAGCCGCAAATATCTCTATTTAAAGAAGCGTGGTATACCCCAGAAAACAATAACTGTGGTTTTGCCATCCCACGGTAAAAAATCTCTATTATTCAGCTTTTGGTAGTTTTTTCTGTAAAGAAAAACAGTAGTGTCTCCTGACTGTTGTGACACAAAAATATATCTGTTGAAAATAGTCTTGTGTAGGCCCGACATCCCAGTGTGGTTTTGCAGTTCCACGGGTCAAATCGCTGTACTATCCAGTTTTGGGCCTTTGGTATCTAAACAAAAAAGCAGTTTGAGTGTGTCGCTCACTGTTCAGCCGCAAATATCTCTATTTAAAAAAGTGTGGCATACCCCAGTAAACAATAACTGTGGTTTTGCCATCCCACGGTAAAAAATCTCTATTATTCAGCTTTTGGTAGCTTTTTCCGTAAAGAAAAACAGTAGTGTCTCCTGACTGTTGTGACACAAAAATATATCTGTTGAAAATAGTCTTGTGTAGGCCCGACATCCCAGTGTGGTTTCGCAGTTCCATGGGTCAAATCGCTGTACTATCCAGTTTTGGGCCTTTGGTATCTAAAAAAATAAGCAGTTTGAGTGTGTCGCTCACTGTTCAGCCGCAAATATCTCTATTTAAAAAAGTGTGGCATACCCCAGTAAACAATAACTGTGGTTTTGCCATCCCACGGTAAAAAATCTCTATTATTCAGCTTTTGGTAGCTTTTTCCGTAAAGAAAAACAGTAGTGTCTCCTGACTGTTGTGACACAAAAATATATCTGTTGAAAATAGTCTTGTGTAGATCCGACATCCCAGTGTGGTTTCGCAGTTCCACGGGTCAAATCGCTGTACTATCCAGTTTTGGGCCTTTGGTATCTAAAAAAAAAAGTAGTTTGAGTGTGTCGCTCACTGTTCAGCCGCAAATATCTCTATTTAAAAAAATGTGGTATACCCCATTAAACAATAACTGTGGTTTTGCCATCCAACGGTAAAAAATCTCTATTATTCAGGTTTGATTGTTTTTTCCGTAAAGAAAAACAGTAGTGTCTCCTGACTGTTGTGACACAAAAATATATCTGTTGAAAATAGTCTTGTGTAGGCCCGACATCCCAGTGTGGTTTCGCAGTTCCACGGGTCAAATCGCTGTACTATACAGTTTTGGGCCTTTGGTATCTAAAAAAAAGTAGTTTTAGTGTGTCGCTCACTGTTCAGCTGCAAATATCTCTATTTAAAAAAGTGTGGTATACCCCAGAAAACAATAACTGTGGTGTTGCCATCCCACTGTAAAAAATCTCTATTATTCAGCTTTTGGTAGTTTTTTCCGTAAAGAAAAACAGTAGTGTCTCCTGACTGTTGTAACACAAAAATATATCTGTTGAAAATAGTCTTGTGTAGGCCCGACATCCCAGTGTGGTTTCGCAGTTCCACCGGTCAAATCGCTGTACTATCCAGTTTTGGGCCTTTGGTATCTAAAAAAAATGCAGTTTGAGTGTGTCGCTCACTGTTCAGCCGCAAATATCTCTATTTAAAAAAGTGTGGTATACCCCAGTAAACAATAACTGTGGTTTTGCCATCCCACGGTAAAAAATCTCTATTATTCAGCTTTTGGTAGTTTTTTCCGTAAAGAAAAACAGTAGTGTCTCCTGACTGTTGTGACACAAAAATATATCTGTTGAAAATAGTCTTGTGTAGGCCCGACATCCCAGTGTGGATTCGCACGCAGTTCCACGGGTCAAGTCGCTGTACTATACAGTTTTGGCCCTTTGGTATCTAAAAAAAAAGCAGTTTGAGTGTGTCGCTCACTGTTCAGCCGCAAATATCTCTATTTAAAAAAGTGTGGCATACCCCAGTAAACAATAACTGTGGTTTTGCCATCCCACGGTAAAAAATCTCTATTATTCAGCTTTTGGTAGCTTTTTCCGTAAAGAAAAACAGTAGTGTCTCCTGACTGTTGTGACACAAAAATATATCTGTTGAAAATAGTCTTGTGTAGACCCGACATCCCAGTGTGGTTTCGCAGTTCCACGGGTCAAATCGCTGTACTATCCAGTTTTGGGCCTTTGGTATCTAAAAAAAAAAGCAGTTTGAGTGTGTCGCTCACTGTTCAGCCGCAAATATCTCTATTTAAAAAAGTGTGGTATACCCCATTAAACAATAACTGTGGTTTTGCCATCCCACGGTAAAAAATCTCTATTATTCAGCTTTTGGTTGCTTTTTCCGTAAAGAAAAACAGTAGTGTCTCCTGACTGTTGTGACACAAAAATATATCTGTTGAAAATAGTCTTGTGTAGGCCCGACATCCCAGTGTGGTTTCGCAGTTCCACGGGTCAAATTGCTGTACTATCCAGTTTTGGGCCTTTGGTATCTAAAAAAAAGCAGTTTTAGTGTGTCGCTCACTGTTCAGCCGCAAATATCTCTATTTAAAAAAGTGTGGTATACCCCAGTAAACAATAACTGTGGTTTTGCCATCCCACGGTAAAAAATCTCTATTATTCAGCTTTTGGTAGTTTTTTCCGTAAAGAAAAACAGTAGTGTCTCCTGACTGTTGTAACACAAAAATATATCTGTTGAAAATAGTTTTGTGTAGGCCCGACATCCCAGTGTGGTTTCGCAGTTCCACCGGTCAAATCGCTGTACTATCCAGTTTTGGGCCTTTGGTATCTAAAAAAAAGGCAGTTTGAGTGTGTCGCTCACTGTTCAGCCGCAAATATCTCTATTTAAAGAAGCGTGGTATACCCCAGAAAACAATAACTGTGGTTTTGCCATCCCACGGTAAAAAATCTCTATTATTCAGCTTTTGGTAGTTTTTTCTGTAAAGAAAAACAGTAGTGTCTCCTGACTGTTGTGACACAAAAATATATCTGTTGAAAATAGTCTTGTGTAGGCCCGACATCCCAGTGTGGTTTCGCAGTTCCACGGGTCAAATCGCTGTACTATCCAGTTTTGGGCCTTTGGTATCTAAACAAAAAAGCAGTTTGAGTGTGTCGCTCACTGTTCAGCCGCAAATATCTCTATTTAAAAAAGTGTGGCATACCCCAGTAAACAATAACTGTGGTTTTGCCATCCCACGGTAAAAAATCTCTATTATTCAGCTTTTGGTAGCTTTTTCCGTAAAGAAAAACAGTAGTGTCTCCTGACTGTTGTGACACAAAAATATATCTGTTGAAAATAGTCTTGTGTAGACCCGACATCCCAGTGTGGTTTCGCAGTTCCACGGGTCAAATCGCTGTACTATCCAGTTTTGGGCCTTTGGTATCTAAAAAAAAAAGCAGTTTGAGTGTGTCGCTCACTGTTCAGCTGCAAATATCTCTATTTAAAAAAGTGTGGTATACCCCATTAAACAATAACTGTGGTTTTGCCATCCCACGGTAAAAAATCTCTATTATTCAGCTTTTGGTTGTTTTTTCCGTAAAGAAAAACAGTAGTGTCTCCTGACTGTTGTAACACAAAAATATATCTGTTGAAAATAGTCTTGTGTAGGCCCGACATCCCAGTGTGGTTTCGCAGTTCCACCGGTCAAATCGCTGTACTATCCAGTTTTGGGCCTTTGGTATCTAAAAAAAAGGCAGTTTGAGTGTGTCGCTCACTGTTCAGCCGCAAATATCTCTATTTAAAAAAGTGTGGTATACCCCAGTAAACAATAACTGTGGTTTTGCCATCCCACGGTAAAAAATCTCTATTATTCAGCTTTTGGTAGTTTTTTCCGTAAAGAAAAACAGTAGTGTCTCCTGACTGTTGTGACACAAAAATATATCTGTTGAAAATAGTCTTGTGTAGGCCCGACATCCCAGTGTGGTTTCGCAGTTCCACCGGTCAAATCGCTGTACTATCCAGTTTTGGGCCTTTGGTATCTAAAAAAAATGCAGTTTGAGTGTGTCGCTCACTGTTCAGCCGCAAATATCTCTATTTAAAAAAGTGTGGTATACCCCAGTAAACAATAACTGTGGTTTTGCCATCCCACGGTAAAAAATCTCTATTATTCAGCTTTTGGTAGTTTTTTCCGTAAAGAAAAACAGTAGTGTCTCCTGACTGTTGTGACACAAAAATATATCTGTTGAAAATAGTCTTGTGTAGGCCCGACATCCCAGTGTGGATTCGCACGCAGTTCCACGGGTCAAGTCGCTGTACTATCCAGTTTTGGGCCTTTGGTATCTAAAAAAAAGGCAGTTTGAGTGTGTCGCTCACTGTTCAGCCGCAAATATCTCTATTTAAAAAAGTGTGGTATACCCCAGTAAACAATAACTGTGGTTTTGCCATCCCACAGTAAAAAATCTCTATTATTCAGCTTTTGGTAGTTTTTTCCGTAAAGAAAAACAGTAGTGTCTCCTGACTGTTGTGACTCAAAAATATATCTGTTGAAAATAGTCTTGTGTAGGCCCGACATCCCAGTGTGGTTTCGCAGTTCCACCGGTCAAATCGCTGTACTATCCAGTTTTGGGCCTTTGGTATCTAAAAAAAAAGCAGTTTGAGTGTGTCGCTCACTGTTCAGCCGCAAATATCTCTATTTAAAAAAGTGTGGTATACCCCAGTAAACAATAACTGTGGTTTTGCCATCCCACGGTAAAAAATCTCTATTATTCAGCTTTTGGTAGTTTTTTCTGTAAAGAAAAACAATAGTGTCTCCTGACTGTTGTGACACAAAAATATATCTGTTGAAAATAGTCTTGTGTAGGCCCGACATCCCAGTGTGGTTTCGCAGTTCCACGGGTCAAATCGCTGTACTATCCAGTTTTGGGCCTTTGGTATCTAAAATAAAGCAGTTTGAGTGTGTCGCTCACTGGTCAGCCGCAAATATCTCTATTTAAAAAAGTGTGGTATACCCCAGTAAACAATAATTGTGGTTTTGCCATCCCACGGTAAAAAATCTCTATTATTCAGCTTTTGGTAGTTTTTTCCGTAAAGAAAAACAGTAGTGTCTCCTGACTGTTGTGACACAAAAATATATCTGTTGAAAATAGTCTTGTGTCGGCCCGACATCCCAGTGTGGTTTCGCACGCAGTTCCACGGGTCAAGTCGCTGTACTATCCAGTTTTGGGCCTTTGGTATCTAAAAAAATAAGCAGTTTGAGTGTGTCGCTCACTGTTCAGCCGCAAATATCTCTATTTAAAAAAGTGTGGCATACCCCAGTAAACAATAACTGTGGTTTTGCCATCCCACGGTAAAAAATCTCTATTATTCAGCTTTTGGTAGCTTTTTCCGTAAAGAAGAAAAGTAGTGTCTCCTGACTGTTGTGACACAAAAATATATCTGTTGAAAATAGTCTTGTGTAGATCCGACATCCCAGTGTGGTTTCGCAGTTCCACGGGTCAAATCGCTGTACTATCCAGTTTTGGGCCTTTGGTATCTAAAAAAAAAAGCAGTTTGAGTGTGTCGCTCACTGTTCAGCCGCAAATATCTCTATTTAAAAAAGTGTGGTATACCCCATTAAACAATAGCTGTGGTTTTGCCATCCCACGGTAAAAAATCTCTATTATTCAGCTTTTGGTTGCTTTTTCCGTAAAGAAAAACAGTAGTGTCTCCTGACTGTTGTGACACAAAAATATATCTGTTGAAAATAGTCTTGTGTAGGCCCAACATCCCAGTGTGGTTTCGCAGTTCCACGGGTCAAATTCCTGTACTATCCAGTTTTGGGCCTTTGGTATCTAAAAAAAAGTAGTTTTAGTGTGTCGCTCACTGTTCAGCCGCAAATATCTCTATTTAAAAAAGTGTGGTATACCCCAGTAAACAATAACTGTGGTTTTGCCATCCCACGGTAAAAAATCTCTATTATTCAGCTTTTGGTAGTTTTTTCCGTAAAGAAAAACAGTAGTGTCTCCTGACTGTTGTAACACAAAAATATATCTGTTGAAAATAGTTTTGTGTAGGCCCGACATCCCAGTGTGGTTTCGCAGTTCCACCGGTCAAATCGCTGTACTATCCAGTTTTGGGCCTTTGGTATCTAAAAAAAAGGCAGTTTGAGTGTGTCGCTCACTGTTCAGCCGCAAATATCTCTATTTAAAGAAGCGTGGTATACCCCAGAAAACAATAACTGTGGTTTTGCCATCCCACGGTAAAAAATCTCTATTATTCAGCTTTTGGTAGTTTTTTCTGTAAAGAAAAACAGTAGTGTCTCCTGACTGTTGTGACACAAAAATATATCTGTTGAAAATAGTCTTGTGTAGGCCCGACATCCCAGTGTGGTTTTGCAGTTCCACGGGTCAAATCGCTGTACTATCCAGTTTTGGGCCTTTGGTATCTAAACAAAAAAGCAGTTTGAGTGTGTCGCTCACTGTTCAGCCGCAAATATCTCTATTTAAAAAAGTGTGGCATACCCCAGTAAACAATAACTGTGGTTTTGCCATCCCACGGTAAAAAATCTCTATTATTCAGCTTTTGGTAGCTTTTTCCGTAAAGAAAAACAGTAGTGTCTCCTGACTGTTGTGACACAAAAATATATCTGTTGAAAATAGTCTTGTGTAGGCCCGACATCCCAGTGTGGTTTCGCAGTTCCATGGGTCAAATCGCTGTACTATCCAGTTTTGGGCCTTTGGTATCTAAAAAAATAAGCAGTTTGAGTGTGTCGCTCACTGTTCAGCCGCAAATATCTCTATTTAAAAAAGTGTGGCATACCCCAGTAAACAATAACTGTGGTTTTGCCATCCCACGGTAAAAAATCTCTATTATTCAGCTTTTGGTAGCTTTTTCCGTAAAGAAAAACAGTAGTGTCTCCTGACTGTTGTGACACAAAAATATATCTGTTGAAAATAGTCTTGTGTAGATCCGACATCCCAGTGTGGTTTCGCAGTTCCACGGGTCAAATCGCTGTACTATCCAGTTTTGGGCCTTTGGTATCTAAAAAAAAAAGTAGTTTGAGTGTGTCGCTCACTGTTCAGCCGCAAATATCTCTATTTAAAAAAATGTGGTATACCCCATTAAACAATAACTGTGGTTTTGCCATCCAACGGTAAAAAATCTCTATTATTCAGCTTTTGATTGTTTTTTCCGTAAAGAAAAACAGTAGTGTCTCCTGACTGTTGTGACACAAAAATATATCTGTTGAAAATAGTCTTGTGTAGGCCCGACATCCCAGTGTGGTTTCGCAGTTCCACGGGTCAAATCGCTGTACTATACAGTTTTGGGCCTTTGGTATCTAAAAAAAAGTAGTTTTAGTGTGTCGCTCACTGTTCAGCTGCAAATATCTCTATTTAAAAAAGTGTGGTATACCCCAGAAAACAATAACTGTGGTGTTGCCATCCCACTGTAAAAAATCTCTATTATTCAGCTTTTGGTAGTTTTTTCCGTAAAGAAAAACAGTAGTGTCTCCTGACTGTTGTAACACAAAAATATGTCTGTTGAAAATAGTCTTGTGTAGGCCCGACATCCCAGTGTGGTTTCGCAGTTCCACCGGTCAAATCGCTGTACTATCCAGTTTTGGGCCTTTGGTATCTAAAAAAAATGCAGTTTGAGTGTGTCGCTCACTGTTCAGCCGCAAATATCTCTATTTAAAAAAGTGTGGTATACCCCAGTAAACAATAACTGTGGTTTTGCCATCCCACGGTAAAAAATCTCTATTATTCAGCTTTTGGTAGTTTTTTCCGTAAAGAAAAACAGTAGTGTCTCCTGACTGTTGTGACACAAAAATATATCTGTTGAAAATAGTCTTGTGTAGGCCCGACATCCCAGTGTGGATTCGCACGCAGTTCCACGGGTCAAGTCGCTGTACTATACAGTTTTGGCCCTTTGGTATCTAAAAAAAAAGCAGTTTGAGTGTGTCGCTCACTGTTCAGCCGCAAATATCTCTATTTAAAAAAGTGTGGCATACCCCAGTAAACAATAACTGTGGTTTTGCCATCCCACGGTAAAAAATCTCTATTATTCAGCTTTTGGTAGCTTTTTCCGTAAAGAAAAACAGTAGTGTCTCCTGACTGTTGTGACACAAAAATATATCTGTTGAAAATAGTCTTGTGTAGACCCGACATCCCAGTGTGGTTTCGCAGTTCCACGGGTCAAATCGCTGTACTATCCAGTTTTGGGCCTTTGGTATCTAAAAAAAAAAGCAGTTTGAGTGTGTCGCTCACTGTTCAGCCGCAAATATCTCTATTTAAAAAAGTGTGGTATACCCCATTAAACAATAACTGTGGTTTTGCCATCCCACGGTAAAAAATCTCTATTATTCAGCTTTTGGTTGCTTTTTCCGTAAAGAAAAACAGTAGTGTCTCCTGACTGTTGTGACACAAAAATATATCTGTTGAAAATAGTCTTGTGTAGGCCCGACATCCCAGTGTGGTTTCGCAGTTCCACGGGTCAAATTGCTGTACTATCCAGTTTTGGGCCTTTGGTATCTAAAAAAAAGTAGTTTTAGTGTGTCGCTCACTGTTCAGCCGCAAATATCTCTATTTAAAAAAGTGTGGTATACCCCAGTAAACAATAACTGTGGTTTTGCCATCCCACGGTAAAAAATCTCTATTATTCAGCTTTTGGTAGTTTTTTCCGTAAAGAAAAACAGTAGTGTCTCCTGACTGTTGTAACACAAAAATATATCTGTTGAAAATAGTTTTGTGTAGGCCCGACATCCCAGTGTGGTTTCGCAGTTCCACCGGTCAAATCGCTGTACTATCCAGTTTTGGGCCTTTGGTATCTAAAAAAAAGGCAGTTTGAGTGTGTCGCTCACTGTTCAGCCGCAAATATCTCTATTTAAAGAAGCGTGGTATACCCCAGAAAACAATAACTGTGGTTTTGCCATCCCACGGTAAAAAATCTCTATTATTCAGCTTTTGGTAGTTTTTTCTGTAAAGAAAAACAGTAGTGTCTCCTGACTGTTGTGACACAAAAATATATCTGTTGAAAATAGTCTTGTGTAGGCCCGACATCCCAGTGTGGTTTCGCAGTTCCACGGGTCAAATCGCTGTACTATCCAGTTTTGGGCCTTTGGTATCTAAACAAAAAAGCAGTTTGAGTGTGTCGCTCACTGTTCAGCCGCAAATATCTCTATTTAAAAAAGTGTGGCATACCCCAGTAAACAATAACTGTGGTTTTGCCATCCCACGGTAAAAAATCTCTATTATTCAGCTTTTGGTAGCTTTTTCCGTAAAGAAAAACAGTAGTGTCTCCTGACTGTTGTGACACAAAAATATATCTGTTGAAAATAGTCTTGTGTAGACCCGACATCCCAGTGTGGTTTCGCAGTTCCACGGGTCAAATCGCTGTACTATCCAGTTTTGGGCCTTTGGTATCTAAAAAAAAAAGCAGTTTGAGTGTGTCGCTCACTGTTCAGCTGCAAATATCTCTATTTAAAAAAGTGTGGTATACCCCATTAAACAATAACTGTGGTTTTGCCATCCCACGGTAAAAAATCTCTATTATTCAGCTTTTGGTTGTTTTTTCCGTAAAGAAAAACAGTAGTGTCTCCTGACTGTTGTAACACAAAAATACATCTGTTGAAAATAGTCTTGTGTAGGCCCGACATCCCAGTGTGGTTTCGCAGTTCCACCGGTCAAATCGCTGTACTATCCAGTTTTGGGCCTTTGGTATCTAAAAAAAAGGCAGTTTGAGTGTGTCGCTCACTGTTCAGCCGCAAATATCTCTATTTATAAAAGTGTGGTATACCCCAGTAAACAATAACTGTGGTTTTGCCATCCCACGGTAAAAAATCTCTATTATTCAGCTTTTGGTAGTTTTTTCCGTAAAGAAAAACAGTAGTGTCTCCTGACTGTTGTGACACAAAAATATATCTGTTGAAAATAGTCTTGTGTAGGCCCGACATCCCAGTGTGGTTTCGCAGTTCCACCGGTCAAATCGCTGTACTATCCAGTTTTGGGCCTTTGGTATCTAAAAAAAATGCAGTTTGAGTGTGTCGCTCACTGTTCAGCCGCAAATATCTCTATTTAAAAAAGTGTGGTATACCCCAGTAAACAATAACTGTGGTTTTGCCATCCCACGGTAAAAAATCTCTATTATTCAGCTTTTGGTAGTTTTTTCCGTAAAGAAAAACAGTAGTGTCTCCTGACTGTTGTGACACAAAAATATATCTGTTGAAAATAGTCTTGTGTAGGCCCGACATCCCAGTGTGGATTCGCACGCAGTTCCACGGGTCAAGTCGCTGTACTATCCAGTTTTGGGCCTTTGGTATCTAAAAAAAAGGCAGTTTGAGTGTGTCGCTCACTGTTCAGCCGCAAATATCTCTATTTAAAAAAGTGTGGTATACCCCAGTAAACAATAACTGTGGTTTTGCCATCCCACAGTAAAAAATCTCTATTATTCAGCTTTTGGTAGTTTTTTCCGTAAAGAAAAACAGTAGTGTCTCCTGACTGTTGTGACTCAAAAATATATCTGTTGAAAATAGTCTTGTGTAGGCCCGACATCCCAGTGTGGTTTCGCAGTTCCACCGGTCAAATCGCTGTACTATCCAGTTTTGGGCCTTTGGTATCTAAAAAAAAAGCAGTTTGAGTGTGTCGCTCACTGTTCAGCCGCAAATATCTCTATTTAAAAAAGTGTGGTATACCCCAGTAAACAATAACTGTGGTTTTGCCATCCCACGGTAAAAAATCTCTATTATTCAGCTTTTGGTAGTTTTTTCCGTAAAGAAAAACAGTAGTGTCTCCTGACTGTTGTAACACAAAAATATATCTGTTGAAAATAGTTTTGTGTAGGCCCGACATCCCAGTGTGGTTTCGCAGTTCCACCGGTCAAATCGCTGTACTATCCAGTTTTGGGCCTTTGGTATCTAAAAAAAAGGCAGTTTGAGTGTGTCGCTCACTGTTCAGCCGCAAATATCTCTATTTAAAGAAGCGTGGTATACCCCAGAAAACAATAACTGTGGTTTTGCCATCCCACGGTAAAAAATCTCTATTATTCAGCTTTTGGTAGTTTTTTCTGTAAAGAAAAACAGTAGTGTCTCCTGACTGTTGTGACACAAAAATATATCTGTTGAAAATAGTCTTGTGTAGGCCCGACATCCCAGTGTGGTTTCGCAGTTCCACGGGTCAAATCGCTGTACTATCCAGTTTTGGGCCTTTGGTATCTAAACAAAAAAGCAGTTTGAGTGTGTCGCTCACTGTTCAGCCGCAAATATCTCTATTTAAAAAAGTGTGGCATACCCCAGTAAACAATAACTGTGGTTTTGCCATCCCACGGTAAAAAATCTCTATTATTCAGCTTTTGGTAGCTTTTTCCGTAAAGAAAAACAGTAGTGTCTCCTGACTGTTGTGACACAAAAATATATCTGTTGAAAATAGTCTTGTGTAGACCCGACATCCCAGTGTGGTTTCGCAGTTCCACGGGTCAAATCGCTGTACTATCCAGTTTTGGGCCTTTGGTATCTAAAAAAAAAAGCAGTTTGAGTGTGTCGCTCACTGTTCAGCTGCAAATATCTCTATTTAAAAAAGTGTGGTATACCCCATTAAACAATAACTGTGGTTTTGCCATCCCACGGTAAAAAATCTCTATTATTCAGCTTTTGGTTGTTTTTTCCGTAAAGAAAAACAGTAGTGTCTCCTGACTGTTGTAACACAAAAATATATCTGTTGAAAATAGTCTTGTGTAGGCCCGACATCCCAGTGTGGTTTCGCAGTTCCACCGGTCAAATCGCTGTACTATCCAGTTTTGGGCCTTTGGTATCTAAAAAAAAGGCAGTTTGAGTGTGTCGCTCACTGTTCAGCCGCAAATATCTCTATTTAAAAAAGTGTGGTATACCCCAGTAAACAATAACTGTGGTTTTGCCATCCCACGGTAAAAAATCTCTATTATTCAGCTTTTGGTAGTTTTTTCCGTAAAGAAAAACAGTAGTGTCTCCTGACTGTTGTGACACAAAAATATATCTGTTGAAAATAGTCTTGTGTAGGCCCGACATCCCAGTGTGGTTTCGCAGTTCCACCGGTCAAATCGCTGTACTATCCAGTTTTGGGCCTTTGGTATCTAAAAAAAATGCAGTTTGAGTGTGTCGCTCACTGTTCAGCCGCAAATATCTCTATTTAAAAAAGTGTGGTATACCCCAGTAAACAATAACTGTGGTTTTGCCATCCCACGGTAAAAAATCTCTATTATTCAGCTTTTGGTAGTTTTTTCCGTAAAGAAAAACAGTAGTGTCTCCTGACTGTTGTGACACAAAAATATATCTGTTGAAAATAGTCTTGTGTAGGCCCGACATCCCAGTGTGGATTCGCACGCAGTTCCACGGGTCAAGTCGCTGTACTATCCAGTTTTGGGCCTTTGGTATCTAAAAAAAAGGCAGTTTGAGTGTGTCGCTCACTGTTCAGCCGCAAATATCTCTATTTAAAAAAGTGTGGTATACCCCAGTAAACAATAACTGTGGTTTTGCCATCCCACAGTAAAAAATCTCTATTATTCAGCTTTTGGTAGTTTTTTCCGTAAAGAAAAACAGTAGTGTCTCCTGACTGTTGTGACTCAAAAATATATCTGTTGAAAATAGTCTTGTGTAGGCCCGACATCCCAGTGTGGTTTCGCAGTTCCACCGGTCAAATCGCTGTACTATCCAGTTTTGGGCCTTTGGTATCTAAAAAAAAAGCAGTTTGAGTGTGTCGCTCACTGTTCAGCCGCAAATATCTCTATTTAAAAAAGTGTGGTATACCCCAGTAAACAATAACTGTGGTTTTGCCATCCCACGGTAAAAAATCTCTATTATTCAGCTTTTGGTAGTTTTTTCTGTAAAGAAAAACAATAGTGTCTCCTGACTGTTGTGACACAAAAATATATCTGTTGAAAATAGTCTTGTGTAGGCCCGACATCCCAGTGTGGTTTCGCAGTTCCACGGGTCAAATCGCTGTACTATCCAGTTTTGGGCCTTTGGTATCTAAAATAAAGCAGTTTGAGTGTGTCGCTCACTGGTCAGCCGCAAATATCTCTATTTAAAAAAGTGTGGTATACCCCAGTAAACAATAATTGTGGTTTTGCCATCCCACGGTAAAAAATCTCTATTATTCAGCTTTTGGTAGTTTTTTCCGTAAAGAAAAACAGTAGTGTCTCCTGACTGTTGTAACACAAAAATATGTCTGTTGAAAATAGTCTTGTGTAGGCCCGACATCCCAATGTGGTTTCGCAGTTCCACCGGTCAAATCGCTGTACTATCCAGTTTTGGGCCTTTGGTATCTAAAAAAAATGCAGTTTGAGTGTGTCGCTCACTGTTCAGCCGCAAATATCTCTATTTAAAAAAGTGTGGTATACCCCAGTAAACAATAACTGTGGTTTTGCCATCCCACGGTAAAAAATCTCTATTATTCAGCTTTTGGTAGTTTTTTCCGTAAAGAAAAACAGTAGTGTCTCCTGACTGTTGTGACACAAAAATATATCTGTTGAAAATAGTCTTGTGTAGGCCCGACATCCCAGTGTGGATTCGCACGCAGTTCCACGGGTCAAGTCGCTGTACTATACAGTTTTGGCCCTTTGGTATCTAAAAAAAAAGCAGTTTGAGTGTGTCGCTCACTGTTCAGCCGCAAATATCTCTATTTAAAAAAGTGTGGCATACCCCAGTAAACAATAACTGTGGTTTTGCCATCCCACGGTAAAAAATCTCTATTATTCAGCTTTTGGTAGCTTTTTCCGTAAAGAAAAACAGTAGTGTCTCCTGACTGTTGTGACACAAAAATATATCTGTTGAAAATAGTCTTGTGTAGACCCGACATCCCAGTGTGGTTTCGCAGTTCCACGGGTCAAATCGCTGTACTATCCAGTTTTGGGCCTTTGGTATCTAAAAAAAAAAGCAGTTTGAGTGTGTCGCTCACTGTTCAGCCGCAAATATCTCTATTTAAAAAAGTGTGGTATACCCCATTAAACAATAACTGTGGTTTTGCCATCCCACGGTAAAAAATCTCTATTATTCAGCTTTTGGTTGCTTTTTCCGTAAAGAAAAACAGTAGTGTCTCCTGACTGTTGTGACACAAAAATATATCTGTTGAAAATAGTCTTGTGTAGGCCCGACATCCCAGTGTGGTTTCGCAGTTCCACGGGTCAAATTGCTGTACTATCCAGTTTTGGGCCTTTGGTATCTAAAAAAAAGTAGTTTTAGTGTGTCGCTCACTGTTCAGCCGCAAATATCTCTATTTAAAAAAGTGTGGTATACCCCAGTAAACAATAACTGTGGTTTTGCCATCCCACGGTAAAAAATCTCTATTATTCAGCTTTTGGTAGTTTTTTCCGTAAAGAAAAACAGTAGTGTCTCCTGACTGTTGTAACACAAAAATATATCTGTTGAAAATAGTTTTGTGTAGGCCCGACATCCCAGTGTGGTTTCGCAGTTCCACCGGTCAAATCGCTGTACTATCCAGTTTTGGGCCTTTGGTATCTAAAAAAAAGGCAGTTTGAGTGTGTCGCTCACTGTTCAGCCGCAAATATCTCTATTTAAAGAAGCGTGGTATACCCCAGAAAACAATAACTGTGGTTTTGCCATCCCACGGTAAAAAATCTCTATTATTCAGGTTTTGGTAGTTTTTTCTGTAAAGAAAAACAGTAGTGTCTCCTGACTGTTGTGACACAAAAATATATCTGTTGAAAATAGTCTTGTGTAGGCCCGACATCCCAGTGTGGTTTCGCAGTTCCACGGGTCAAATCGCTGTACTATCCAGTTTTGGGCCTTTGGTATCTAAACAAAAAAGCAGTTTGAGTGTGTCGCTCACTGTTCAGCCGCAAATATCTCTATTTAAAAAAGTGTGGCATACCCCAGTAAACAATAACTGTGGTTTTGCCATCCCACGGTAAAAAATCTCTATTATTCAGCATTTGGTAGCTTTTTCCGTAAAGAAAAACAGTAGTGTCTCCTGACTGTTGTGACACAAAAATATATCTGTTGAAAATAGTCTTGTGTAGACCCGACATCCCAGTGTGGTTTCGCAGTTCCACGGGTCAAATCGCTGTACTATCCAGTTTTGGGCCTTTGGTATCTAAAAAAAAAAGCAGTTTGAGTGTGTCGCTCACTGTTCAGCTGCAAATATCTCTATTTAAAAAAGTGTGGTATACCCCATTAAACAATAACTGTGGTTTTGCCATCCCACGGTAAAAAATCTCTATTATTCAGCTTTTGGTTGTTTTTTCCGTAAAGAAAAACAGTAGTGTCTCCTGACTGTTGTAACACAAAAATATATCTGTTGAAAATAGTCTTGTGTAGGCCCGACATCCCAGTGTGGTTTCGCAGTTCCACCGGTCAAATCGCTGTACTATCCAGTTTTGGGCCTTTGGTATCTAAAAAAAAGGCAGTTTGAGTGTGTCGCTCACTGTTCAGCCGCAAATATCTCTATTTAAAAAAGTGTGGTATACCCCAGTAAACAATAACTGTGGTTTTGCCATCCCACGGTAAAAAATCTCTATTATTCAGCTTTTGGTAGTTTTTTCCGTAAAGAAAAACAGTAGTGTCTCCTGACTGTTGTGACACAAAAATATATCTGTTGAAAATAGTCTTGTGTAGGCCCGACATCCCAGTGTGGTTTCGCAGTTCCACCGGTCAAATCGCTGTACTATCCAGTTTTGGGCCTTTGGTATCTAAAAAAAATGCAGTTTGAGTGTGTCGCTCACTGTTCAGCCGCAAATATCTCTATTTAAAAAAGTGTGGTATACCCCAGTAAACAATAACTGTGGTTTTGCCATCCCACGGTAAAAAATCTCTATTATTCAGCTTTTGGTAGTTTTTTCCGTAAAGAAAAACAGTAGTGTCTCCTGACTGTTGTGACACAAAAATATATCTGTTGAAAATAGTCTTGTGTAGGCCCGACATCCCAGTGTGGATTCGCACGCAGTTCCACGGGTCAAGTCGCTGTACTATCCAGTTTTGGGCCTTTGGTATCTAAAAAAAAGGCAGTTTGAGTGTGTCGCTCACTGTTCAGCCGCAAATATCTCTATTTAAAAAAGTGTGGTATACCCCAGTAAACAATAACTGTGGTTTTGCCATCCCACAGTAAAAAATCTCTATTATTCAGCTTTTGGTAGTTTTTTCCGTAAAGAAAAACAGTAGTGTCTCCTGACTGTTGTGACTCAAAAATATATCTGTTGAAAATAGTCTTGTGTAGGCCCGACATCCCAGTGTGGTTTCGCAGTTCCACCGGTCAAATCGCTGTACTATCCAGTTTTGGGCCTTTGGTATCTAAAAAAAAAGCAGTTTGAGTGTGTCGCTCACTGTTCAGCCGCAAATATCTCTATTTAAAAAAGTGTGGTATACCCCAGTAAACAATAACTGTGGTTTTGCCATCCCACGGTAAAAAATCTCTATTATTCAGCTTTTGGTAGTTTTTTCTGTAAAGAAAAACAATAGTGTCTCCTGACTGTTGTGACACAAAAATATATCTGTTGAAAATAGTCTTGTGTAGGCCCGACATCCCAGTGTGGTTTCGCAGTTCCACGGGTCAAATCGCTGTACTATCCAGTTTTGGGCCTTTGGTATCTAAAATAAAGCAGTTTGAGTGTGTCGCTCACTGGTCAGCCGCAAATATCTCTATTTAAAAAAGTGTGGTATACCCCAGTAAACAATAATTGTGGTTTTGCCATCCCACGGTAAAAAATCTCTATTATTCAGCTTTTGGTAGTTTTTTCCGTAAAGAAAAACAGTAGTGTCTCCTGACTGTTGTGACACAAAAATATATCTGTTGAAAATAGTCTTGTGTCGGCCCGACATCCCAGTGTGGTTTCGCACGCAGTTCCACGGGTCAAGTCGCTGTACTATCCAGTTTTGGGCCTTTGGTATCTAAAAAAATAAGCAGTTTGAGTGTGTCGCTCACTGTTCAGCCGCAAATATCTCTATTTAAAAAAGTGTGGCATACCCCAGTAAACAATAACTGTGGTTTTGCCATCCCACGGTAAAAAATCTCTATTATTCAGCTTTTGGTAGCTTTTTCCGTAAAGAAGAAAAGTAGTGTCTCCTGACTGTTGTGACACAAAAATATATCTGTTGAAAATAGTCTTGTGTAGATCCGACATCCCAGTGTGGTTTCGCAGTTCCACGGGTCAAATCGCTGTACTATCCAGTTTTGGGCCTTTGGTATCTAAAAAAAAAAGCAGTTTGAGTGTGTCGCTCACTGTTCAGCCGCAAATATCTCTATTTAAAAAAGTGTGGTATACCCCATTAAACAATAACTGTGGTTTTGCCATCCAACGGTAAAAAATCTCTATTATTCAGCTTTTGATTGTTTTTTCCGTAAAGAAAAACAGTAGTGTCTCCTGACTGTTGTGACACAAAAATATATCTGTTGAAAATAGTCTTGTGTAGGCCCGACATCCCAGTGTGGTTTCGCAGTTCCACGGGTCAAATCGCTGTACTATACAGTTTTGGGCCTTTGGTATCTAAAAAAAAGTAGTTTTAGTGTGTCGCTCACTGTTCAGCCGCAAATATCTCTATTTAAAAAAGTGTGGTATACCCCAGTAAACAATAACTGTGGTTTTGCCATCCCACGGTAAAAAATCTCTATTATTCAGCTTTTGGTAGTTTTTTCCGTAAAGAAAAACAGTAGTGTCTCCTGACTGTTGTGACACAAAAATATATCTGTTGAAAATAGTGTTGTGTAGGCCCGACATCCCAGTGTGGATTCGCACGCAGTTCCACGGGTCAAGTCGCTGTACTATCCAGTTTTGGGCCTTTGGTATCTAAAAAAAAAGCAGTTTGAGTGTGTCGCTCACTGTTCAGCCGCAAATATCTCTATTTAAAAAAGTGTGGCATACCCCAGTAAACAATAACTGTGGTTTTGCCATCCCACGGTAAAAAATCTCTATTATTCAGCTTTTGGTAGCTTTTTCCGTAAAGAAAAACAGTAGTGTCTCCTGACTGTTGTGACACAAAAATATATCTGTTGAAAATAGTCTTGTGTAGACCCGACATCCCAGTGTGGTTTCGCAGTTCCACGGGTCAAATCGCTGTACTATCCAGTTTTGGGCCTTTGGTATCTAAAAAAAAAAGCAGTTTGAGTGTGTCGCTCACTGTTCAGCCACAAATATCTCTATTTAAAAAAGTGTGGTATACCCCATTAAACAATAACTGTGGTTTTGCCATCCCACGGTAAAAAATCTCTATTATTCAGCTTTTGGTTGCTTTTTCCGTAAAGAAAAACAGTAGTGTCTCCTGACTGTTGTGACACAAAAATATATCTGTTGAAAATAGTCTTGTGTAGGCCCGACATCCCAGTGTGGTTTCGCAGTTCCATGGGTCAAATTGCTGTACTATCCAGTTTTGGGCCTTTGGTATCTAAAAAAAAGTAGTTTTAGTGTGTCGCTCACTGTTCAGCCGCAAATATCTCTATTTAAAAAAGTGTGGTATACCCCAGTAAACAATAACTGTGGTTTTGCCATCCCACGGTAAAAAATCTCTATTATTCAGCTTTTGGTAGTTTTTTCCGTAAAGAAAAACAGTAGTGTCTCCTGACTGTTGTAACACAAAAATATATCTGTTGAAAATAGTTTTGTGTAGGCCCGACATCCCAGTGTGGTTTCGCAGTTCCACCGGTCAAATCGCTGTACTATCCAGTTTTGGGCCTTTGGTATCTAAAAAAAAGGCAGTTTGAGTGTGTCGCTCACTGTTCAGCCGCAAATATCTCTATTTAAAGAAGCGTGGTATACCCCAGAAAACAATAACTGTGGTTTTGCCATCCCACGGTAAAAAATCTCTATTATTCAGCTTTTGGTAGTTTTTTCTGTAAAGAAAAACAGTAGTGTCTCCTGACTGTTGTGACACAAAAATATATCTGTTGAAAATAGTCTTGTGTAGGCCCGACATCCCAGTGTGGTTTCGCAGTTCCACGGGTCAAATCGCTGTACTATCCAGTTTTGGGCCTTTGGTATCTAAACAAAAAAGCAGTTTGAGTGTGTCGCTCACTGTTCAGCCGCAAATATCTCTATTTAAAAAAGTGTGGCATACCCCAGTAAACAATAACTGTGGTTTTGCCATCCCACGGTAAAAAATCTCTATTATTCAGCTTTTGGTAGCTTTTTCCGTAAAGAAAAACAGTAGTGTCTCCTGACTGTTGTGACACAAAAATATATCTGTTGAAAATAGTCTTGTGTAGGCCCGACATCCCAGTGTGGTTTCGCAGTTCCACGGGTCAAGTCGCTGTACTATCCAGTTTTGGGCCTTTGGTATCTAAAAAAAAAGCAGTTTGAGTGTGTCGCTCACTGTTCAGCCGCAAATATCTCTATTTAAAAAAGTGTGGCATACCCCAGTAAACAATAACTGTGGTTTTGCCATCCCACGGTAAAAAATCTCTATTATTCAGCTTTTGGTAGCTTTTTCCGTAAAGAAAAACAGTAGTGTCTCCTGACTGTTGTGACACAAAAATATATCTGTTGAAAATAGTCTTGTGTAGACCCGACATCCCAGTGTGGTTTCGCAGTTCCACGGGTCAAATCGCTGTACTATCCAGTTTTGGGCCTTTGGTATCTAAAAAAAAAAGCAGTTTGAGTGTGTCGCTCACTGTTCAGCCACAAATATCTCTATTTAAAAAAGTGTGGTATACCCCATTAAACAATAACTGTGGTTTTGCCATCCCACGGTAAAAAATCTCTATTATTCAGCTTTTGGTTGCTTTTTCCGTAAAGAAAAACAGTAGTGTCTCCTGACTGTTGTGACACAAAAATATATCTGTTGAAAATAGTCTTGTGTAGGCCCGACATCCCAGTGTGGTTTCGCAGTTCCATGGGTCAAATTGCTGTACTATCCAGTTTTGGGCCTTTGGTATCTAAAAAAAAGTAGTTTTAGTGTGTCGCTCACTGTTCAGCCGCAAATATCTCTATTTAAAAAAGTGTGGTATACCCCAGTAAACAATAACTGTGGTTTTGCCATCCCACGGTAAAAAATCTCTATTATTCAGCTTTTGGTAGTTTTTTCCGTAAAGAAAAACAGTAGTGTCTCCTGACTGTTGTAACACAAAAATATATCTGTTGAAAATAGTTTTGTGTAGGCCCGACATCCCAGTGTGGTTTCGCAGTTCCACCGGTCAAATCACTGTACTATCCAGTTTTGGGCCTTTGGTATCTAAAAAAAAGGCAGTTTGAGTGTGTCGCTCACTGTTCAGCCGCAAATATCTCTATTTAAAGAAGCGTGGTATACCCCAGAAAACAATAACTGTGGTTTTGCCATCCCACGGTAAAAAATCTCTATTATTCAGCTTTTGGTAGTTTTTTCTGTAAAGAAAAACAGTAGTGTCTCCTGACTGTTGTGACACAAAAATATATCTGTTGAAAATAGTCTTGTGTAGGCCCGACATCCCAGTGTGGTTTCGCAGTTCCACGGGTCAAATCGCTGTACTATCCAGTTTTGGGCCTTTGGTATCTAAACAAAAAAGCAGTTTGAGTGTGTCGCTCACTGTTCAGCCGCAAATATCTCTATTTAAAAAAGTGTGGCATACCCCAGTAAACAATAACTGTGGTTTTGCCATCCCACGGTAAAAAATCTCTATTATTCAGCTTTTGGTAGCTTTTTCCGTAAAGAAAAACAGTAGTGTCTCCTGACTGTTGTGACACAAAAATATATCTGTTGAAAATAGTCTTGTGTAGGCCCGACATCCCAGTGTGGTTTCGCAGTTCCACGGGTCAAGTCGCTGTACTATCCAGTTTTGGGCCTTTGGTATCTAAAAAAAAAGCAGTTTGAGTGTGTCGCTCACTGTTCAGCCGCAAATATCTCTATTTAAAAAAGTGTGGCATACCCCAGTAAACAATAACTGTGGTTTTGCCATCCCACGGTAAAAAATCTCTATTATTCAGCTTTTTGTAGCTTTTTCCGTAAAGAAAAACAGTAGTGTCTCCTGACTGTTGTGACACAAAAATATATCTGTTGAAAATAGTCTTGTGTAGACCCGACATCCCAGTGTGGTTTCGCAGTTCCACGGGTCAAATCGCTGTACTATCCAGTTTTGGGCCTTTGGTATCTAAAAAAAAAGGCAGTTTGAGTGTGTCGCTCACTGTTCAGCCGCAAATATCTCTACTTAAAAAAGTGTGGTATACCCCATTAAACAATAACTGTGGTTTTGCCATCCAACGGTAAAAAATCTCTATTATTCAGCTTTTGGTTGCTTTTTCCGTAAAGAAAAACAGTAGTGTCTCCTGACTGTTGTGACACAAAAATATATCTGTTGAAAATAGTCTTGTGTAGACCCGACATCCCAGTGTGGTTTCGCAGTTCCACGGGTCAAATCGCTGTACTATCCAGTTTTGGGCCTTTGGTATCTAAAAAAAAAAGCAGTTTGAGTGTGTCGCTCACTGTTCAGCCACAAATATCTCTATTTAAAAAAGTGTGGTATACCCCATTAAACAATAACTGTGGTTTTGCCATCCCACGGTAAAAAATCTCTATTATTCAGCTTTTGGTTGTTTTTTCCGTAAAGAAAAACAGTAGTGTCTCCTGACTGTTGTAACACAAAAATATAACTGTTGAAAATAGTCTTGTGTAGGCCCGACATCCCAGTGTGGTTTCGCAGTTCCACCGGTCAAATCGCTGTACTACTCAGTTTTGGGCCTTTGGTATCTAAAAAAAAGGCAGTTTGAGTGTGTCGCTCACTGTTCAGCCGCAAATATCTCTATTTAAAAAAGTGTGGTATACCCCAGTAAACAATAACTGTGGTTTTGCCATCCCACGGTAAAAAATCTCTATTATTCAGCTTTTGGTAGTTTTTTCCGTAAAGAAAAACAGTAGTGTCTCCTGACTGTTGTGACACAAAAATATATCTGTTGACAATAGTCTTTTGTAGGCCCGACATCCCAGTGTGGATTCGCACGCAGTTCCACGGGTCAAGTCGCTGTACTATCCAGTTTTGGGCCTTTGGTATCTAAAAAAAAAGCAGTTTGAGTGTGTCGCTCACTGTTCAGCCGCAAATATCTCTATTTAAAAAAGTGTGGCATACCCCAGTAAACAATAACTGTGGTTTTGCCATCCCACGGTAAAAAATCTCTATTATTCAGCTTTTGGTAGTTTTTTCCGTAAAGAAAAACAGTAGTGTCTCCTGACTGTTGTGACACAAAAATATATCTGTTGAAAATAGTCTTGTGTAGACCCGACATCCCAGTGTGGTTTCGCAGTTCCACGGGTCAAATCGCTGTACTATCCAGTTTTGGGCCTTTGGTATCTAAAAAAAAAGCAGTTTGAGTGTGTCGCTCACTGTTCAGCCGCAAATATCTCTATTTAAAAAAGTGTGGTATACCACATTAAACAATAACTGTGGTTTTGCCATCCCACGGTAAAAAATCTCTATTATTCAGCTTTTGGTTGTTTTTTCCGTAAAGAAAAACAGTAGTATCTCCTGACTGTTGTGACACAAAAATATATCTGTTGAAAATAGTCTTGTGTAGGCCCGACATCCCAGTGTGGTTTCGCAGTTCCACGGGTCAAATCGCTGTACTATCCAGTTTTGGGCCTTTGGTATCTAAAAAAACAGCAGTTTGAGTGTGTCGCTCACTGTTCAGCTGCAAATATCTCTATTTAAAAAAGTGTGGTATAACCCAGTAAACAATAACTGTGGATTTGCCATCCCACGGTAAAAAAACTCTATTATTCAGCTTTTGGTAGTTTTTTTCCGTAAAGAAAAACAGTAGTGTCTCCTGACTGTTGTGACACAAAAATATATCTGTTGAAAATAGTCTTGTGTAGGCCCGACATCCCAGTGTGGTTTCGCAGTTCCACGCGTCAAATCGCTGTACTATCCAGTTTTGGGCCTTTGGTATCTAAAAAAAAAGCAGTTTGAGTGTGTCGCTCACTGTTCAGCCGCAAATATCTCTATTTAAAAAAGTGTGGCATACCCCAGTAAACAATAACTGTGGTTTTGCCATCCCACGGTAAAAAATCTCTATTATTCAGCTTTTTGTAGCTTTTTCCGTAAAGAAAAACAGTAGTGTCTCCTGACTGTTGTGACACAAAAATATATCTGTTGAAAATAGTCTTGTGTAGACCCGACATCCCAGTGTGGTTTCGCAGTTCCACGGGTCAAATCGCTGTACTATCCAGTTTTGGGCCTTTGGTATCTAAAAAAAAAGGCAGTTTGAGTGTGTCGCTCACTGTTCAGCCGCAAATATCTCTACTTAAAAAAGTGTGGTATACCCCATTAAACAATAACTGTGGTTTTGCCATCCAACGGTAAAAAATCTCTATTATTCAGCTTTTGGTTGCTTTTTCCGTAAAGAAAAACAGTAGTGTCTCCTGACTGTTGTGACACAAAAATATATCTGTTGAAAATAGTCTTGTGTAGACCCGACATCCCAGTGTGGTTTCGCAGTTCCACGGGTCAAATCGCTGTACTATCCAGTTTTGGGCCTTTGGTATCTAAAAAAAAAAGCAGTTTGAGTGTGTCGCTCACTGTTCAGCCACAAATATCTCTATTTAAAAAAGTGTGGTATACCCCATTAAACAATAACTGTGGTTTTGCCATCCCACGGTAAAAAATCTCTATTATTCAGCTTTTGGTTGTTTTTTCCGTAAAGAAAAACAGTAGTGTCTCCTGACTGTTGTAACACAAAAATATAACTGTTGAAAATAGTCTTGTGTAGGCCCGACATCCCAGTGTGGTTTCGCAGTTCCACCGGTCAAATCGCTGTACTACTCAGTTTTGGGCCTTTGGTATCTAAAAAAAAGGCAGTTTGAGTGTGTCGCTCACTGTTCAGCCGCAAATATCTCTATTTAAAAAAGTGTGGTATACCCCAGTAAACAATAACTGTGGTTTTGCCATCCCACGGTAAAAAATCTCTATTATTCAGCTTTTGGTAGTTTTTTCCGTAAAGAAAAACAGTAGTGTCTCCTGACTGTTGTGACACAAAAATATATCTGTTGACAATAGTCTTTTGTAGGCCCGACATCCCAGTGTGGATTCGCACGCAGTTCCACGGGTCAAGTCGCTGTACTATCCAGTTTTGGGCCTTTGGTATCTAAAAAAAAAGCAGTTTGAGTGTGTCGCTCACTGTTCAGCCGCAAATATCTCTATTTAAAAAAGTGTGGCATACCCCAGTAAACAATAACTGTGGTTTTGCCATCCCACGGTAAAAAATCTCTATTATTCAGCTTTTGGTAGTTTTTTCCGTAAAGAAAAACAGTAGTGTCTCCTGACTGTTGTGACACAAAAATATATCTGTTGAAAATAGTCTTGTGTAGACCCGACATCCCAGTGTGGTTTCGCAGTTCCACGGGTCAAATCGCTGTACTATCCAGTTTTGGGCCTTTGGTATCTAAAAAAAAAGCAGTTTGAGTGTGTCGCTCACTGTTCAGCCGCAAATATCTCTATTTAAAAAAGTGTGGTATACCACATTAAACAATAACTGTGGTTTTGCCATCCCACGGTAAAAAATCTCTATTATTCAGCTTTTGGTTGTTTTTTCCGTAAAGAAAAACAGTAGTATCTCCTGACTGTTGTGACACAAAAATATATCTGTTGAAAATAGTCTTGTGTAGGCCCGACATCCCAGTGTGGTTTCGCAGTTCCACGGGTCAAATCGCTGTACTATCCAGTTTTGGGCCTTTGGTATCTAAAAAAACAGCAGTTTGAGTGTGTCGCTCACTGTTCAGCTGCAAATATCTCTATTTAAAAAAGTGTGGTATAACCCAGTAAACAATAACTGTGGATTTGCCATCCCACGGTAAAAAAACTCTATTATTCAGCTTTTGGTAGTTTTTTTCCGTAAAGAAAAACAGTAGTGTCTCCTGACTGTTGTGACACAAAAATATATCTGTTGAAAATAGTCTTGTGTAGGCCCGACATCCCAGTGTGGTTTCGCAGTTCCACGCGTCAAATCGCTGTACTATCCAGTTTTGGGCCTTTGGTATCTAAAAAAACAGCAGTTTGAGTGTGTCGCTCACTGTTCAGCTGCAAATATCTCTATTTAAAAAAGTGTGGTATACCCCAGTAAACAATAACTGTGGTTTTGCCATCCCACGGTAAAAAATCTCTATTATTCAGCTTTTGGTAGTTTTTTCCGTAAAGAAAAACAGTAGTGTCTCCTGACTGTTGTGACACAAAAATATATCTGTTGAAAATAGTCTTGTGTAGACCCGACATCCCAGTGTGGTTTCGCAGTTCCACGGGTCAAATCGCTGTACTATCCAGTTTTGGGCCTTTGGTATCTAAAAAAAAAGCAGTTTGAGTGTGTCGCTCACTGTTCAGCCGCAAATATCTCTATTTAAAAAAGTGTGGTATACCACATTAAACAATAACTGTGGTTTTGCCATCCCACGGTAAAAAATCTCTATTATTCAGCTTTTGGTTGTTTTTTCCGTAAAGAAAAACAGTAGTATCTCCTGACTGTTGTGACACAAAAATATATCTGTTGAAAATAGTCTTGTGTAGGCCCGACATCCCAGTGTGGTTTCGCAGTTCCACGGGTCAAATCGCTGTACTATCCAGTTTTGGGCCTTTGGTATCTAAAAAAACAGCAGTTTGAGTGTGTCGCTCACTGTTCAGCTGCAAATATCTCTATTTAAAAAAGTGTGGTATAACCCAGTAAACAATAACTGTGGATTTGCCATCCCACGGTAAAAAAACTCTATTATTCAGCTTTTGGTAGTTTTTTTCCGTAAAGAAAAACAGTAGTGTCTCCTGACTGTTGTGACACAAAAATATATCTGTTGAAAACAGTCTTGTGTAGGCCCGACATCCCAGTGTGGTTTCGCAGTTCCACGCGTCAAATCGCTGTACTATCCAGTTTTGGGCCTTTGGTATCTAAAAAAACAGCAGTTTGAGTGTGTCGCTCACTGTTCAGCTGCAAATATCTCTATTTAAAAAAGTGTGGTATACCCCAGTAAACAATAACTGTGGTTTTGCCATCCCACGGTAAAAAATCTCTATTATTCAGCTTTTGGTAGTTTTTTCCGTAAAGAAAAACAGTAGTGTCTCCTGACTGTTGTGACACAAAAATATATCTGTTGAAAATAGTCTTGTGTAGGCCCGACATCCCAGTGTGGTTTCGCAGTTCCACGGGTCAAATCGCTGTACTATCCAGTTTTGGGCCTTTGGTATCTAAAAAAACAGCAGTTTGAGTGTGTCGCTCACTGTTCAACTGCAAATATCTCTATTTAAAAAAGTGTGGTATACCCCAGTAAACAATAACTGTGGTTTTGCCATCCCACGGTAAAAAATCTCTATTATTCAGCTTTTGGTAGTTTTTTCCGTAAAGAAAAACAGTAGTGTCTCCTGACTGTTGTGACACAAAAATATATCTGTTGAAAATAGTCTTGTGTAGGCCCGACATCCCAGTGTGGTTTCACAGTTCCACGGGTCAAATCGCTGTACTATACAGTTTTGGGCCTTTGGTATCTAAAAAAACAGCAGTTTGAGTGTGTCGCTCACTGTTCAGCCGCAAATATCTCTATTTAAAAAAGTGTGGTATACCCCAGTAAACAATAACTGTGGTTTTGCCATCCCACGGTAAAAAATCTCTATTATTCAGCTTTTGGTAGTTTTTTCCGTAAAGAAAAACAGTAATGTCTCCTGACTGTTGTGACACAAAAATATATCTGTTGAAAATAGTCTTGTGTAGGCCCGACATCCCAGTGTGGTTTCGCAGTTCCACGGGTCCAATCGCTGTACTATCCAGTTTTGGGCCTTTAGTATCTAAAAAAAAAGCAGTTTGAGTGTGTCGCTCACTGTTCAGCCGCAAATATCTCTATTTAAAAAAGCGTGGTATACCCCAGTAAAAAATAACTGTGGTTTTGCCATCCCACGATAAAAAATCTCTATTATTCAGCTTTTGGTAGTTTTTTCCGTAAAGAAAAACAGTAGTGTCTCCTGACTGTTGTGACACAAAAATATATCTGTTGAAAATAGTCTTGTGTAGGCCCGACATCCCAGTGTGGTTTCGCAGTTCCACGGGTCAAATCGCTGTACTATCCAGTTTTGGGCCTTTGGTATCTAAAAAAAAGGCAGTTTGAGTGTGTCGCTCACTGTTCAGCCGCAAATATCTCTGTTTAAAAAAGTGTGGTATACCCCAGTAAACAATAACTGTGGTTTTGCCATCCCACGGTAAAAAATCTCTATTATTCAGCTTTTGGTAGTTTTTTCCGTAAAGAAAAACAGTAGTGTCTCCTGACTGTTGTGACACAAAAATATATCTGTTGAAAATAGTCTTGTGTAGGCCCGACATCCCAGTGTGGTTTCGCAGTTCCACGGGTCAAATCGCTATACTATCCAATTTTAGGCCTTTGGTATCTAAAAAAAAAGCAGTTTGAGTGTGTCGCTCACTGTTCAGCCGCAAATATCTCTATTTAAAAAAGTGTGGTATACCCCAGTAAACAATTACTGTGGTTTTGCCATCCCACGGTAAAAAATCTCTATTATTCAGGTTTTGGTAGTTTTTTCCGTAAAGAAAAACAGTAGTGTCTCCTGACTGTTGTGACACAAAAATATATCTGTTGAAAATAGTCTTGTGTAGGCCCGACATCCCAGTGTGGTTTCGCAGTTCCACGGGTCAAATCGCTGTACTATCCAGTTTTGGGCCTTTGGTATCTAAAAAAAAAGCAGTTTGAGTGTGTCGCTCACTGTTCAGCTGCAAATATCTCTATTTAAAAAAGTGTGGTATACCCCAGTAAACAATAACTGTGGTTTTTCCATCCCACGGTAAAAAATCTCTATTATTCAGCTTTTGGTAGTTTTTTCCGTAAAGAAAAACAGTAGTGTCTCCTGACTGTTGTGACACAAAAATATATCTGTTGAAAATAGTCTTGTGTAGGCCCGACATCCCAGTGTGGTTTCGCAGTTCCACGGGTCAAATCGCTGTACTATCCAGTTTTGGGCCTTTGGTATCTAAAAAAAAAGCAGTTTGAGTGTGTCGCTCACTGTTCAGCCGCAAATAACTCTATTTAAAAAAGTGTGGTATACCCCAGTAAACAATAACTATGGTTTTCCTCTTCCACGGTTCTAATCTACTCTTTATTACCCTTTTTCCATTGATAGTGCAAGTGTAAGCTATTTTACTTCATTTACAATTGGCAAGGCGTGTGGCAAGGGACGTGGAAGTGGACGTTCTGGTGATGGTTTGTGCAGAGGACGGGGCCGTGGCCAAGGTGAAAATGTGCCACAACCAACAGCCACATCTTCTCGCTCCCCCTTCTTGACCGAATTACTAGGGAAGCACAGAACAACACCAGTATTGAGAACTGATCAGTGTGAACAGGTTATTAATTGGATAGCAGATAATACTTCCAGTTACCTGGGCACCACCACCTCCGTTCTGTCTTCCACACGGTCAACTCTTAGTAGCCGTGAGTCTCGACCGCATACTCCTCCTCACCCTGATGCTCCTTCCTCCCACCATGCCGAGTGTCGTCAGACAGCAAGTGATCCCACACTTGGACACTCTGAAGAGCTGTTCACTGGTCCATTTCCATATTTGGGCCCCTCGCCTGATACGCTTGAAGTGGTGGAAGAGGAGATACCATGTTGCGATGCCCAAATATTTGAACAGACACGGCCACAGGAAGTCGGCGTTGGCAATCTGTCACAAGAGGTGGACGATGACAAGACACAATTGCCAGGAAGTGAGGAGGAGGATTGTGGTGCGCAAGTGGAAGAGGAGGAGGTGGTGGATGATCTAGTAACTGACCCAACGTGGAAGGAGGACATGCAGAGTGAGGCCAGCAGCACACAGGGGGAGGGAGGCAGAGTACCCCAACAGGCAGGAAGAAGCAGTGTGGTGGCCGCAGACAGAAGGCAGGCAACCGTTTCCCGTAACACCAACACGAGGGACGTTGCCAGTACAAGCGGTAGGTCTTCCAGAGTCTGGAATTTTTTTAAAGACTCTGCTGATAACCCCAAAAAGGCCATATGTTCCACCTGCCATGCCAGCATCAGCAGGGGTGACAAAACTACCAGCCTGACCACCACCAGCATGATCAGGCACATGGCAGCAAAGCACCCGACTTTGTGGGGCGAAACCCAGGGTCCACGACCAGTGTCAGTGGGTGTCACCACTGCTTCTTCCACTGTTGTGCGTGCAATAGAACCCCCTGTTGTGTGTGCAAGGCAATCCCCTGTCCATACTGCATGCAAAGATGCCCCCTCCTCTCAGTCTTCACTTGTTATGGCAGTTTCTCAAGAAACAGCATCAACGTCCACGTCCACGTCCCACCGCAGCGTTCAATTGTCCATATCCCAGACCTTAGAACGAAAGCGGAAATTCGCAGCTAACGCCCCACAGGCCACAGTCCTAAATTCGCACATTTCACGACTGCTTGCATTGGAAATGCTGCCTTTTAGGCTAGTGGAGACGGAATCCTTCCGCAATCTTATGGCATTGGCGGTCCCTCGGTACTCGGTCCCCAGCCGACACTATTTTGCCCGGTGTGCCATCCCCGCACTACACAAGCACGTGTCCCAAAGCATCTGCCGTGCCCATAACAACGCAGTTACTGGGAGAGTCCACCTGACAATGGACACGTGGACAAGTGCTTATGGCCAGGGACGGTACATCTCTCTGATGGCACACTGGGTAAACATAGTGGAAGCCGGGACCCAGTCGGACCTTGGGACGGAACACATCCTCCCCACACCGAGGATTGCGGGCCCTATGTCAGTCAGAGTTGCCCCCACAGTGTACAGCTCCTGCGCATCCTCCTCCTCCTCCTCCTCCTCATGTTCAGCCTCCATCTCAGATATCACCACATCAGTTACAAGCTGGAAGCATTGCAGTACTGCCTCCGCCAAGCGGCAACAGGCTGTGCTGAAACTCATAAGCTTAGGTGATAAACCTCACACTGCTTGTGAGTTGTGGACAGCTGTGAAAGAGCAGGCAGATCTGTGGCTGAGACCGCTGAACCTACATCCCGGCATGGTCGTGTGTGACAATGGCCGTAACCTGGTGGCGGCTCTGAGGCGAGGTGAGATCACACACGTACCATGCATGGCTCATGTGCTTAACCTCGTGGTTCAGCGGTTTCTTAAATCGCACCCCGAGTTGCCAGATCTGCTCGTGAAAGTACGCCGCCTGTCAGCTCATTTTCGCAAGTCGGCTACAGCTTCCGCCGCCCTTGCTGTGTTGCAGCAGCGTTTGCTGCTTCCGGCACACCGACTGGTGTGTGATGTCCCCACACGTTGGAACTCTACCCTCCACATGTTGCAAAGGATTTGTGAGCAGAAGAGAGCAGTTGTGGAGTACCAGCTGCAACAAGGCCGTCGATATTCAGGTCAGACTCCACACATAAGACCTCAGGAGTGGACCTGGATGTCTGACATATGTACCATCCTGACAAACTTTGAGGAGGCCACCAAGATGGTGAGTGGCGATGACGCCATCATTAGTGTCAGCATCCCACTTGTCTGTCTTTTGCAACGCTCTCTGCAGAGAATTAAAGAGGAGGCATTGCAGCCAGAGTATGATGAGATGGATCAAGAAGCCGTAGCGGGCGATTACACACAGCCCAGCCTCATCTCATCCCAACGTGCATTGGGGGACAATGAGGGAGAGGAGGAGGAGGAAGAACAGGAGCTGCTATCATGAGTTGTAGACGGTAGTACCTGTACAAGTGTCATACCGTCGGTTCAGCGTGGGTGGCCTGAGGACAGGGGGGAGGAGGAAGAGGAGGAGGAGGAGAAGGAGAAGAGCATGGTCAGTCGTCATCTTGGTGAGGACAAGGAAATCTTGCCCGTTACCAGTCTGGCACGCATGGCTGACTTTATGTTACGCTGCCTTAACCGTGACCCTCACGTTGTCAAAATGTTGGGTGACAGTCATTACTGGTTGGTGACACTTGTAGACCCCCGCTACAAGGAGAACTTTCACTCTCTTATTCCTGAAGTGGAGACGTCTACAAAAATGGGGCAATACCAGAAGGCCCATGCTGCAGAACTCTTAAAAAAATTCCCATCTGAACATGCTAGCGGCAGAGGTCACAGTTCGTTGCCCAACCAAGGCGTACAGGCGAGAGAGATGCAACTCCAATCCAGCAGAGGCAGGGGAACACTGTCAACTTTCTGGGACAGTTTTCAGACACCCGCCCAGCTTACAGGCCCTGAGGCGCGGGGTACTCTCACAAGGAGTGGAAAGTTTCAAAAGATGGTGAGGGAGTACCTTGCCGATTGTACCAGCATCCTCCATGATTCCTCTGTGCCTTTTAATTATTGGGTATCCAAGCTGGACACTTGGAATGAACTCGCTATGTACGGCTTGGAGGTCCTGGCCTGCTCTGCCGCTAGCGTGTTATCGGAGCGTGCTTTTAGTGCCGCTGTGGGAATTATAACTGATAAGCGCACTCGCCTGTCAACTGACAATGCTGACAAGCTGACCCTTATCAAAATGAACAAGGGCTGGATTGGGCCAGACTTCTCATCACCACCAAATGACAGCAGAGTAACATAAAGTCAAATCCACTGTGTTATTTCGGGAGGTGTATTCAAATGCACCGCTTCACACCCACACATGGGTATACGCTTGCTCGTTTCGGCTGTTTAATCTTCTTCTCCTTATCCTCAGCCTCCACCACCACTATACCACCAGGGTGCCAGCATTGCAAGTTCCTCCGTCCTTATTTTTGGCAGCTTTTGCTTGCAAGGCATAAGCAAATACTATGGGACACCCACTCCCCAATAATGGGACTTATGTTTGTAATATGCTGTACTGCATGGCTCTTGTAAGGGGCATTGCAAGTTCCTCGGTCCTAATTTTTGGCAGCTTTTGCTTGCAAGGCATAAGCAAATACTATGGGACACCCACTCCCCAATAATGGGACTTATGTTTGTAATATGCTGTACTACATGTGACGCGCCCCCTGGACCATGTGAACACGTGTGTGGGATACCCGGTGCCGGGTCTCTGGGGTCTGTAGTCTCCGTGGCGGTGACCCGGTCCCGTGGCTCAGGCTGGTCAAACCAGTGGCAGTCTTTCTTAGGTTTTGAGGTTAATTGTCCCACTGTGCCACCCGTTCATTGCGGTCAGGGAGTACCACCGCTGCGAGGCAGACCACTGAGGCTGGTGTTGTGTGCGCAGCATAGAATGGGATAACTTCCCTCGGGAGGAGTATAGCCTCAGGGCAGTGAGTGTGGATGATGGGGGTGATGGTGCATGAGCGCAGCAGGAATGACTCAGAGTCTTTGCAGTGCAGTTCAGGGTCTTTACTGATGATTGTAAGGTAGACCCTCCCGGGAGTACTGGCTAGCATAAGAGGCCTGGTCAGTCCGTGAGCAAGCAGGAATTCCCCTGGCCAGGTGGAGTTGTAGGCCTCCCCGTCTGTCTGCACTCTTCCTGGCTACCTTGCTGTAAGCGGGTAAAAGTAGCCCACGTCCCTGAGTGTACCGTGTAGTGCTCACCCGTATGGCTGGTGACTTGGGGCCTTCTGTTAGCCTCCGCTCCACGATGGCGGTGCTGGTCCCTTGCTTGTGACTGAGCCTCCGGGCTTCTATGGCCAGAGGACCTGAAATCCCCTGCCGGCTGGTTTCTGCTGCTGGATATATAAGTCCTCACAGCTTCGGACTCCTGTGTCCGGTTCCTATTGTCTTCTGCCAGGGTGAGCTCTGCTCAGCTTCCAGCCCCTGGTCTTTAGCTCCTAGCTCCTACAGAGCTCCTTGCTGTTACTTTCCCTTGCTCTCACTCTGACTCTGACTGTTCTCTGACTCACTCAACCCCACCCCAGATCCAGTTTATAAGGGCAGAATTCTCCCTTGCATGTTGCATGTTTAAGGGATCCTGACCAGGAAACCTCCCACTTGCTCTCCGACGTAATATCTCTATTACTGTGGTGACCAGACCCCTGGGGTGCCACACATGGCTCTTGTAAGGGGCATTGCAGTTCCTCATAATTTTTGGAAAGCCTTCCTTTCACTGCTTAGGCCAACAGTGCACGGGAGACCCAGTTGCTATAAATGGAAAAAAAGGTTTAGTTAACGCCCTCTGACCTCCATGTCATTTCCAAGGGGCATTGGAGTGGCTCTAAATTTTTGGTAGGCATTGCACTCACTGTATGCCCTATAACTGTGTAGCCGAACCGCTCCTTTTGTTACAGAAACATATCCTACAAGACATATCTGGTTGACTGGCCTGATATTGATGTGAATGGTCCCTGTTCCTCCTGCTCTTTCTCCTTTGCCACTACCTCATCCATCATTTATCACCTGAAGCTTTGTTTTAACGGGAGTCATAGAACTTGGATAGTAGCAGAAAAACATCCAGCAATCCTCGGAGGAGGTAGGATATGCGCCAAAACGCTGACCACCTCAGGCCTAGCCGCTACTACATACATGCGCTTGCATTACAACAAAACAAAGCAGATGCTAACTTCTATCATCCTCATCATGCTCCTCACCTTGGCACTCCCAACTCCCCTGATGGAGAAGCCAGGGCCCACCAGAGGAGTCTGATAGTCCGGTGGGCTCGGCCAATGCTGCCCTAAAGCAGGCCAGGCTAAGAAAAGTGTGGGAAAGGTTACCGGGACAAATAGGGGTGGCTGGGGACCGAGTATGGACACCCGGCCACCGGGCGGCTGGGGACTGAGTATGGATTCCAGGCCTCCAACACAGCCATGACGTGGTGGCCAGATTCCGCCTCCACATGCCTAAAAGGCCCAATTTCAAGTTCAAGCAAGCAAGCAGTATGGTATTGCAGCCTGGGGGTGGGTGGGTGGCAGGCTGCATACTTGCGCTTGTATTGCAAGGAATGGGGGAGGTACAATTGAACACTGCCCTGGGACTAGAACTTGCATGGGGATAGTTGCAAGTCTGCATCTTCTGATGCGGCAAGGATCACTTATGATGGGCACACTTTTAGACAGTGACCTGGGAGTCAGAGATGCTTCCAGGGGTCTTCCCCATGCTGTTCCCTTGTCTTTTCAGCACTTTATGCATGTGTCACACAGCACATGGCCAGATAAGGTTGTAAAATGTTAAAATGACATTTCACGGTGAATGCATTTGTCATAGTTGAAAGCAATACAAAAGTGCAAAAACGCATAAAAAATGCTACTTGTGAACATAGCCGAAGGTGTGGAGGAGTATTTTTGTTTTTGGTCATTTATTTTAACTTATACACAAGTCTTTACCCTGGAAAGGATGTTCCTTAACATATTTCACAGGAAAAAAGTTTCACTTTCGTTTTTGAACGTTTTATTGTGAGCCTGTAAAAGTGGCTTAATACCTCTGACCACGTTGTTGACAGCAGTGACCTGGGGGTCAGAAATGCTTCCTGGGGCGATCCCCATGCTGTCCCCATGTCATTTGAGCACTGTCACTATCGTTTTGGGCACTTGTTAGGCTTTTAAAAGACTGCCGGGGGTGCCACCGCAAAAATGCTCGAGTCTCCCATAGACTAACATTGGGCTCGTTGCTTGGGTCGAGCACCCGAGTATCACGGCGAGCTCGGCCCGAGCTTCGAGCACCCGAGAATTTTAGTGCTTGCTCAGCACTACTCATGACCCATGTTCTCTTGAGATTCAGCTCATGGACTGATGTCCTGACATTTTCCTTTACAATTTTCTGATAAAATTTGGAATTCAGATGCAGCAAAACAGGCCCAAACCATGATACTCCCATAACCGTGTTGCACAGATGGTATGAGGTTTTTATGCTGTAGTTTTTTTTCTCCAAACATAAAGTTTCTATTTTGTTTTCAACCATCCATAAAACATTATTCCAATAGCCTTCTGTAATGTCCAGGTGTCTTTAGTAAACTTCAGACAGGCACCAATGTTCTTTTTGGAGAGCAGTGGCTTTTTCCTTGCAAACCTGCCATGCACACCAATGTTACTCATGGTCCTCCTGATGGTGGACTCATGAACGTTAACATCAGGTAATGTAAGATAGGCCTTTAGCTGTTTAGAGTAGGGTTCCTTTGTGACCTTACAGACTATTATACACCTTATTCATGTTGTGAAGTGATCTTTGTTGGTTGACCACTCTTAGGAAGAGTAATAATGGGTCTTGAATTTTCTCCATTTGTACTCTTGCTATGAAGTGATCTTTATTGGTCGACCACTCCTGGGGCGAGAAATAATGGGTCTTGAATTTTCTAAGTACAGCACAAATGACTGATAATCAGACACAATAGATACCCAATGAAAGGAATCTGTTACCGCAAGGGTAAACTAGACAATTAATATTTAACCTTTAATAGACTTAGTTAAAATATTTTAAGATTTAAAAAAGAAGATAACCACGGTATAGACCCAAACAGAAATAAACCATGTCAGGTCAGGGACCTAGATCTCTTAAAGCAGGCCGTGGTCGGTCGGGAATGATCTGTCTCGACCAGAACAAGGCCTGCTACAGTGTCCAGCCAAAATAGGATGGACAAAAGGAAATAGCAATCAATAGGAGTAAACCAGTCTCAACGTTGTCAATGGACACACAAAGCCAGAATACTCACAGATTTATAAAAATGCAAACAGTACTAGATAGCTATTAAATAAGGAACATCCTCACCCATAAGTTTGCAGTGCATCTATGATACCGGGAGGAGTTCTCCAAGGAGGGGAGGCAGATCCGCTTCCAGGGATGAGGCGTATA
This sequence comes from Phyllobates terribilis, assembly GCF_046119375.1. Classification (NCBI taxonomy): domain Eukaryota; kingdom Metazoa; phylum Chordata; class Amphibia; order Anura; family Dendrobatidae; genus Phyllobates; species Phyllobates terribilis. The sequence continues at coordinate 140,064,170 of NW_027362768.1, read as the reverse complement.
AATCTGCCCCTGTTAATTCCCTAAGAGGTCTATACTGCCCCTAGCAATCCCTTGCTCCTGCCCTTACAAGGACAGTCCACATCTAGCCACTGCACTCTATAGCCCTATGCTTTCCCTATAGTCCGGACGCGTTTCTTCCAACCGGAGTCATCAGGGGACTTGAACTACAGCACTAATGGAGCTAGACTAATCACTAGCTCAAAGAGCATGACTGTCTCCACTATTCTGGTGAATAAATTTTAAAAGTACCAAATGTCATCTCCTTTCTCAGTAATGTAACAATCTGTCCTCATTGAATACAGATTTTATCCATGAATTAAGAATGAATGAATGATCAATCCAGGAGGAGAAAGAAGCAATTTTCCATGATAAGAAATATATTACAAAGTTTCTTATTTCCATGAGTACTATTGTGTTCTAAAATACAAATCAAAATGGCGGTAACTATTTATGATCTTTAGTGGTTAAAGTGTAAAAACAAGCAATCTTGCAATTTACTTCTTATTAAAAATCCTCTTGATTCTCAAGAACAAAGGGATATTTAATTCTACTCTTTACTGCTCAATGACTAGGTTACTTGCCGCCAATGGTCATTCCAATAGAGCTTGTAAATGCTGTTCTGAAGCAGATAAGATCGTCGGAACTTCAGTGCAACTGCACTCTTTTGATTTTGCAGAGACAAAGCTGCCTCTACTTGCAGCATCAGAGAGTGCACAGTTTAGGCCAGCAGTGCAAATATGTCACTGATCTAAACTGTCAATCAAGCAGGAGTCCAGAGAGTGGTGGGCTGCAGTTCAGTTAACATGAGACAACCTCTTTAAGTTTTATGACGTGCTAGTGTCTAAGGGGTAACTTTTCTCCTTGTGGAGAGTGACAAGCCAAGCCTGGCATGTCTGTGTGAGGAGACCTATAAGCCATTCAACGCTCCTCTGGGAAATTCCATATGCAAATTGACTCTTCAGAGAAGAAGAGGACTAGAACTCTAGCACTATCTAATGGAAGAAAAGATCCTAAAAATCAATATCGACTCTTTAACGAGCCTTGATCGCTGCTTCCAATAGATGGCACTAGTGTTCTATTCCTCTTCCTATCTGAAGAGACAATTTGCATATTTAATTTCCCAGAGGAGCATACATGGCTTATAAGTCTCCTCGCTCTGACATGCCAGACTTTGCTTGTCACTCACCACAAGGAAAAAAATTACCCCTTAAACCCAAGTCCAGAGTCTCTCACCTAGCCAAATCATATCTGATACTTTGCACTGATGAGGGGCAACACGTGGAAACACTGTGTCTGCAAATTGAGATTCTGGTTTGGCTTTTATCCTAAGTCATATGGCATGGCTTGTTAAAGAATCGATATTGACTTTTAGGATCGCTGCTTCCAATAGGTGGCGCTAGAGTTCTCTTCTTCTCTGAAGAGAAAATTTGCACATGACATGCTAGCAAAACAACTTTCAGGCAGAAATTCACACCACAATCTCTGGATGGCCACATGTAAACACACATAGCAGAAACCTCTCCCAGCTGAGTAATGCAAACTCATGTTGTTTTTCAAAGCTCGACACTTCATACCACAACATGTCTGAAATGGCGGGACAAGAGGGAAAATAAGGAAAAATCTATGTGTAAGTATTTGGGATCTAAGCATAGATATTTATTTTATAGCCTTGAACCAATGAATAATTAACTCACAGTCTGATAAAGCATGCTCAAATCTACACAATTGCCCTTCTGCATACACTGCTACGTTGATCTAAGACCCTTCTGTGTGGAATGGATACCCTTATTCTGTAGATCTGTATGGATGTGGCAAGAGTAGTTATTATTTCAATACATTTACCCATGTAGATGAGATATAGACCGTATTTGCCGGCGTATAAGACGACTTTTTTGCCCTGAAAAACATGCCTCCAAGTGGGGGGGTCGTCTTATACGCCGGGTGCACTTCAGTTGGGATGGGCCAAGTAGATGCCGGGGCCCTGAGCAGGCGGAGGGGCCCACTTGTGGTCGGGCAGCGCCCACCCCTCTCCCCCGCTTGCTCAGGGCCCCGGCAGCCGGATACTTACGTCTCCCCGTGCCTCCGCAGATCCGCTGTCTTCCTGCTGTGTGCTCCCTGTAACGTCTCAGGTCAGAGGGTGCGGTGACGTCTTTACACCGCGCCCTCCCCTGAGCCGTCACAGGCAGCGCAGAGTGGGAAGACGCCGGCGACACTGGAGTCCAGACCAGAGCAGCGGCAGCAGGTGAGGAGGAGTGAGGTGAGTATTGGATTTTTTTTTTCAAATGTATGGAGGCATGGGGCATAATATGGGGGGTGACATCCTGCATGGGGCATAATATGGGGGGTGACATCTTGCATGGGGCATTATATGGGGGGGTAACAGCCTGCATGGGGCATAATATGGGGGGGTGAGTATATAACAAACTCTATATTTTGAGTGGAAATGTTGGGGGGTCGTCTTATACGCCCAGTCGTCTTATAAGCCGGCAAATACGGTACTTATTATACCCAATTATGCCTTTTAAGCTGTGCCTTCCATCTCCATGGGCTTAAAGGGAACCTGACATGAGATTCATGCCAGAACATTGAGAACCATGGATTAGACACAATCTGTGTTATTGACGCCATATATGTTTTACTCTGAAAAGTTGCTGTATTTCAGAGATAACATACTTTGAACAGCTGAACGGGAGCTATAGCCCCAATTCATCCAAGCAATTCTGCCAAAATTGTGCCTTAAATCGTTTTGAAAAGTTACAACTATTTTTTGCTACACAGGGATGTGCGCAAAAATGTTGCTACTTTTGTACTTTTCAAGCCATTTCCACCAGCTCCGCCAAAATGAGTGGAGCTTGTTTGTGGTGCCAGCGACAGTGTTTAACTCAAGATAAGCTGTAGAGTACCTTATGCCAGAAGTTTTACTCCAGTCACTGACTGGATTAAGATTTGTGGCAAAATGCACAGAGGTGCACCTCTTAATAAATCCAACGCATCTGATTTCGGCACAACCTCTCATCAAAACTGGTGTGAACAATGCTAGTCTTGATTAATCGGGGCAAGCCTGTGGGCTTTGGATGACTAGGCTGGCCTTCAGTGGCTTTTCCCTGTCCCGCTCTCTTAGGCTAGGGTCACATGACCGATTTTCTCTCACCCAAGAAAATTGGTCCGATTATACTAATCACTAGTGTTGAGCGAGCACTAAAATGCTCGGGTGCTCGAAGCTCGGGCCGAGCTCACTGTGATACTCGGGTGCTCGACCCGAGCAACGAGCCCAATGTTAGTCTATGGGAGACCCGAACATTTTTGCGGCGGCACCCCCGGCAGTCTGTAGAAAGCCTAAAAAGTGCCCAAAACGATAGTGACAGTGCTCAAATGACATGGGGACAGCATGGGGATCGCCCCTGGAAGCATTTCTGACCCCCAGGTCACTGCTGTCAACAACGTGGTCAGAGGTATTAAGCCACTTTTACAGGCTCACAATAAAACGTTCAAAAACGAAAGTGAAAGTGCTTTCCTGTGAAATATATTAACCCCTTAACGACCATGGGTCTTTCTGTTTTTGTGTTTTCCTTTTTTGCTCCCCTTCTTCCCAGAGCCAGAACTTTTTTAATTTTCGTTCAATATGGCCATGTGAGGGCTTATTTTTTGCGGGACGAGTTGTACTTTTAAACACCATCACTGGTTTTACCATATCGTGTGCTGGAAAATGGGAAAAAAATTCCAAGTGCAGTGAAACTGCAAAAAAAATGCAATTCCACAGTTGTTTTTTGGGTCCTTTTTTTACCACGTTCACAGATTGCTAAAACTGACCTGCCATCATTATTTTCCAGGTCGTTACGAGTTCATAGACACCAAACATGTATAGGTTCTTTTTTATTTAAGTGGTGAAAAAAAAATCCAAAGCTTGCTAAAAAAAACAAAAACAATGACACCATTTTCCGAGACCCTTAGCTTCTCCATTTTTCGGGATCTGGGGCCAGGTTAGGGCTTATTTTTTGCGTGCCGGGCTGACGTTTTTATTGATACCATTTTGGGGTAGATCCGATATTTTGATCGCCCGTTATTGCATTTTATTGCAAAGTTGTAGCGACCAAAAAAACGTAATTCTGGCGTTTAATTTTTTTTTCTCGTTACGCCGTTTACTGATTGTATTAATTCTTCTTTTATATTGATAGATCGGGCGATTCTGAACGCGGCGATACCAAATATGTGTATGTGTTTTTTTTTTATATATATATATTTTATTTTGAATGGGGCAAAAGGGGGGTGACTTAAACTTTTATATATTTTTTATTTTTTTTATTTTTTTTTAAACTTTTTTTTTACACTTTCTGCTTGCTTCTATAGTCTCCAGAGGAGACTAGAAGCAGCAGTTGTCTGATTGCTTCTACTGCATACAAGCGATGAGCAGATCGCTTGTATGCAGGAGAAATGCTCACTTGCGATGAGCGCTGACCACTAGGTGGCGCTCATAGCAATTGAGACATGACAACCACAGGCGTCTGCTGCAGACCCTGAGTTGTCATGCCCACCCATTGGTGACCCGCGATCACGTGACGGGGTCACTGATGGGCGGGGCTTAGGACTCCCGGAAGCGCGAGTTAAATGCCACTGTCAGATATTTAACATGTTAACAGCCGCGGGTGGATTGCGATTCCAATAATCAGCTGACATGTGCTCGCTTCAGTGCGGGCTCACCGCCGGAGCCCCCGCTGAACCGGCCTTCCCGACCTGGTGCGTACTATTACTGACCAGGTCGGAAAGGGGTTAAGGAACATCCTTTCCAGGGTAAAGACTTGTGTATACGGTAAAATAAATAACCAAAAACAAAAATACTCCTCCACACCTTGGGCTATGTTCACAAGTAGCATTTTTTATGCGTTTTTGCACGTTTGTATTGCTTTCAACCGTGACAAATGCATTCACCGGGAAATGTCATTTTAACATTTTACAACCTTATCTGGCCATGTGCTGTGTGACACATGCATACAGTGCTAAAAAGACATGGGAACAGCATGGGGAAGACCCCTGGAAGCATCTCTGACACCCAGGTCACTGCCTAAAAGTGTGCCCATCAGAAGTGATCCTTGCCGCATCAGAAGATGCAGACTTGCAACTATCCCCGTGCAAGTCCTTGTCCCAGGGCAGTGTTCAATTGTACCTCCCCCATAACTTGCAATACAAGCGCAAGTATGCAGCCTGCCACCCACCCACCCCCAGGCTGCAATACCATACTGCTAGCTTGCTTGCACTTGAAATTGGGCCTTTTAGGCATGTGGAGGTGGAATCTGGCCACCACGTCATGGCTGCATCGGTAGCCTGGTATTCATACTCAGTCCCCAGCCGCCCGGTGGCCGGGTGTCCACGCTTGGTCCCCAGCCGCCAGGGGGAGGCCGGGTGTCCATACTCGGTCCCCAGCCACCCCGCGGCCGAGTGCCCACACACAGTCCCCCAGCCGCGTGGGAGTGGCCGGGTGTCCATAAACGGTCCCCAGCCGCCCCTATTTTTCCCGGTGCGCCTTATACACAAGCGCGCATACCAAAACATTAACTGTGCCCTCCCCAGTGCATTTAGTGGGAAGGACAGCCTAGCCACAAACACGTGGACAAGTGAATGTGGCCAGGAATGGTCCATCTCACTGACGCCTTCACACTGGGTTAATATTGTGGAAGCCGGGACACAGTTGGACACTGGGATGCAACACGTCCTCCAGACATAGAGGATTGCGGGTCCTGGGTCAATCAGGCTTCAACACAAAGTTCAGAAGGTAGACAGCAGCAGTGGTCGGCCTCCTACACAACAAGTAAATTATTCATGATCATGAGGCCATCCACCTCCTTAGCTTTCTGTTCCTTGGAATGCAAGCGCATGTATGTAGTAGCAGCTAGGCCTGAGGTGGTCAGCGTTTTGGCGCATATTCTACCTCCTTCGAGGATTGCTGGATGTTTTCCTGCTACTATCCCAGTTCTATGACTCCCGTTAAAACAAAGCTTCAGGTGATGAATGATGGATGAGGTAGTGGCAAAGGAGAAAGAGCAGGAGGAACAGGGACCATTCACATCAATATCAGGCCAGCCAACCACACATGTCTTGTAGGATATGTTTCTGTACCAAAAGGAGCGGTTCAGCTACACAGTTATAAGGCATACAGTGAATGCAATGCCTACCAAAAATTTCGAGGCACTCCAATGCCCCTTGGAAGTGACATGGAGGTCAGAGGGCCTTAACTAAACCGTTTTTTCCATTTATAGCAACTGGGTCTCCTGTACACTGTTGGCCTAAGCCGGGAATGGAAGGCTTTCCAAAAATTATTAGGCACTGCAATGCCCCTTGAAACAGACGTGGATTACAGCGTATTAAAAACCTTCTACCCATTATTGGGGAGTGGGTCTCCCTTAGTGTTCGCCTATGCATTGAAAAGCAAAAGCTGACAAAAATTAGGAGGAAATGCAATGCCCGTTGCAAGAGTCGTGGAGGTTAGAGGTAATTAAAAACAACATGTCAATGCCCCTTGGAAGAGCTGTGGAGTTCAGAGTGGTTTAACAAGATGGTTTTAATGCCCCTTAGAAGAGACGTGGAGTTCAGAGTGGTTTAACAAGACAGTTTTAATTCCCCTTGGAAGAGATGTGGAGGTTACAGTGGAATAAAAAGACAATATCAATGCCCCGTTTAAGAGACGTGGAGGTCACAGTAGCTTAACAAGATGGTTTTAATGCCCCTTTGATGAGTGGTGGAGGTCGCAGTGGAATAAAAGGACAATATCAATGCCCCTTGGAAGAGTGGTGGAGGTTACAGTGGAATAAAAAGACAATATCAACGCCCTGTGGAAGAGACGTGGAGGTCACAGTAGCTTATCAAGACGATTTTAATGCCCCTTACAAGAGCCATGCAGTACAGCATATTAAAAACATTATTCCCATTATTGGGGAGTGGGTCTCCCATAGTCTTTGCCTATGCCTTCCAAGCAAAAGCTGCCAAAAATTAGGAAGGGGGAACTTGCAATGTCCCTTACAAGAGCCATGCGGTACAGCATATTAAAACATTATTCCCATTATTGGGGAGTGGGTCTCCCATAGTCTTTGCCTATGCCTTCCAAGCAAAAGCTGCCAAAAATTAGGACAGAGGAACTTGCAATGCTGGCAACATGGACCACGGTCACCCTGGTGGTATAGTGGTCGTGGAGGCTGAGGATAAGGAGAAGAGCAAAAAACAGCCGAAATGAGGAAGCGTATACCCATGTGTGGGTGTGAAGCGATGCATGGGAATACACCTCCCGAAATAACACAGTGGATTTGACTTTTGACTTTGATGTTACTCTGCTGTCATTTGGTGGTGATGAGAAGTCTGGCCCAATCCAGCCCTTGTTCATTTTGATAAGGGTCAGCTTGTCAGCATTGTCAGTTGACAGGCGAGTGCGCTTATCAGTTATAATTCCCCCAGCGGCACTAAAAACACGCTCCGATAACACGCTAGCGGCAGGGCAGGCCAGGACCTCCAAGGCATACAGAGTGAGTTCATTCCAAGTGTCCAGCTTGGATACCCAATAATTAAAAGGCACAGAGGAATCACGGAGGACGCTGGTACTCCCTCACCATCTTTTGAAACTTTCCACTCCTTGTGAGAGTACCCTGCACCTCAGGGCCTGTAAGCTGGGCAGGTCTCAGAAAACTGTCCTAGAACATTGACAGTGTTCCCCTGCCTCTGCTGGATTTGAGTTGCGTCTCTCTCGCCTGTATGCCTTAGTTGGGCAGCGAACTGTGACCTCTGCCGCTACCGTGTTCAGATGGGAATTTTTTTAATAGTTCTGCAGCAAGGGCCTTCTGGTACTGCCCCATTTTTGTAGACCTCTCCAACTCAGGAATAAGAGAGTGAAAGTTCTCCTTGTAGAGGGGGTCTAAAAGTGTCATCAACCAGTAATGACTGTCACCCAACATTTTGACAATGCGAGGGTCACGGTTAAGGCAGCATAACATAAAGTCAGCCATGGGTGCCAGACTGGTAACGGGCAAGACTTCCGTGTCCTCACCAAGATGACGACTGATAGTGTTGAGCGATCACTAAAATGCTCGGGTGCTCGAAGCTCGGGCCGAGCTTACCGTGATACTCGGGTGCTCGACCCGAGCAACGAGCCCAATGTTAGTCTATGAGAGACCCGAGCATTTTTGCGGCAGCACCCCCGGCAGTCTGTAGAAAGCCTAAAAAGTGCCCAAAACGATAGTGACAGTGCTCAAAAGACATGGGGGCAGCATGGGGATCGCCCCTGGAAGCATTTCTGAACCCCAGGTCACTGCTGTCAACAACGTGGTCAGAGGTATTAAGCCACTTTTGCGGGCTCACAATAAAACGTTCAAAAACGAAACTGAAACGGTTTTCCTGTGAAATATGTTAAGGAATTTCCTTTCCAGGGTAAAAACTTGTGTATAAGGTAAAATAAATAACCAAAAACAAAAATACTCCTCCACACCTTGGGCTATGTTCACAAGTAGCATTTTTCATGCGTTTTTGCACTTTTGTATTGCTTTCAACCGTGACAAATGCGTTCACCGGGAAATGTCATTTTAACATTTTACAACCTTATCTGGCCATGTGCTGTGTGACACATGCATACAGTGCTGAAAAAACAAGGGATCAGCATGGGGAAGACCCCTGGAAGCATCTCTGACCCCCAGGTCATTGTCTAAAAGTGTGCCCATCAGAAGTGATCCTTGCCGCATCAGAAGATGCAGACTTGCAACTATCCCCGTGCAAGTCCTTGTCCCAGGGCAGTGTTCAATTGTACCTCCCCCATTCCTTGCAATGCAAGCGAAAATATGCAGCCAACCACCCATCCACCCGCAGGCTGCAATACCATACTGCTAGCTTTCACTTGAAATGGGGCCTTTTAGTTTGGAGGAGGCCGAAGCTGGCCACTACCTCATGGCCGCTTCGGCATCGAGGTATCCATACTCTGTCCCCAGCCGCCTGGCGGCCGGGTGTCCACACTCGGTCCCCAGCCGCCAGGTGGCGGCCAGGTGTCCATACTCGGTCCCCAGCCGCCCTGATTTCTCCTGTCACCTTCCCCCACACTTTTCTTAGCCTGGCCTGCTTTAGGGCAGCATTGGACGAGCCCACCAGAGAACCAGACTCCTCCGGTGGGCCCTGGCTTCTCCATCAGGGGAGTTGAGAGTGCCTAGGTGAGGAGCATGATGATGATGATAGAAGTTAGCATCTGCTTTGTTTTCTTGGAATGCAAGTGCATGTATGTAGTAGCGGCTAGGCCTGAGGTGGTCCGCGTTTTGCCGCATATCCTACCTCCTCCGAGAATTGCTGGATGTTTTCCTGCTACTATCCAAGTTCTATGACTCCCGTTAAAACAAAGCTTCAGGTGATAAATGATGGATGAGGTGGTGGCAAAGGAGAAAGAGCAGGAGGAACAGGTACCATTTACATCAATATCAGGCCAGTCAACCAGATATGTCTTGTAGGATATGTTTCTGTAACAAAAGGAGCGGTTCGGCTACACAGTTATAGGGCATACAGTGAGTGCAATGCCTACCAAAAATTTCGAGCCACTCCAATGCCCCTTGGAAATGACATGGAGGTCAGAGGGCGTTAACTAAACCTTTTTTTCGATTTATAGCAACTGGGTCTCCCGTGCACTGTTGACCTAAGCAGAGAATGGAAGGCTTTCCAAAAATTATGAGGAACTGCAATGCCCCTTACAAGAGCCATGTGTGGCACCCCAGGGGTCTGGTCACCACAGTAATAGAGATATTACGTCGGAGAGCAAGTGGGAGGTTTCCTGGTCAGGATCCCTTAAACATGCAACATCCTCCTGCCCCAGTCCTGGGAGGGGAGAATTCTGCCCTTATAAACTGGATCTGGGGCGGGGTTGAGTGAGTCAGAGAACAGTCAGAGTCAGAGTGAGAGCAAGGGAAAGTAACAGCAAGGAGCTCTGTAGGAGCTAGGAGCTAAAGACCAGGGGCTGGAAGCTGACCAGAGCTCGCCCTGGCAGAAGACAATAGGAACCGGACACAGGAGTCCGAAGCTGTGAGGACTTATATATCCAGCAGCAGAAACCAGCCAGCAGGGGATTTCAGGTCCTCTGGCCATAGAAGCCCGGAGGCTCAGTCACAAGCAAGGGACCAGCACCGCCGTCGTGGAGCGGAGGCTAACAGAAGGCCCCAAGTCACCAGCCATACGGGTGAGCACTACACGGTACACTCAGGGACGTGGGCTACTTCTACCCGCTTACAGCAAGGTAGCCAGGAAGAGTGCAGACAGACGGGGAGGCCTACAACTACACCTGGCCAGGGGAACTCCTGCTTGCTCACAGACTGACCAGGCCTCTTATGCTAGCCAGTACTACCGGGAGGGTCTACCTTATAATCATCAGTAAAGACCCTGAACTGCACTGCAAAGACTCTGAGTCATTCCTGCTGCGCTCGTGCACCATCACCCCCATCATCCACACTCTCTGCCCTGAGGCTATACTCCTCCCGAGGGGAGTTATCCCATTCTATGCTGCGCACACAACACCAGCCTCAGCGGTCTGCCTCGCAGCGGTGGTACTCCCTGACCGCAATCCACGGGTGGCGCAGTCGGACAATTAACCTCAAAACCTAAGAAAGACTGCCACTGGTTTGACCAGCCTAAGCCACGGGACCGGGTCACCTCCACGGAGACTACAGACCCCAGAGACCCGGCACCGGTATCCCACACACGTGTTCACACGGCCCAGGGGGCGCGTCACATGCAGTACAGCATATTACAAACATAAGTCCCATTATTGGGGAGTGGGTCTCCCATAGTATTTGCTTATGCCTTGCAAGCAAAAGCTGCCAAAAATTAGGACGGAGCAACTTGCAATGCCCCTTACAAGAGCCATGCAGTACAGCATATTACAAACATAAGTCCCATTATTGGGGAGTGGGTCTCCCATAGTATTTTCTTATGCTTTCCCAGCAAAAGCTGCCAAAAATTAGGACGGAGCAACTTGCAATGACCCTTACAAGAGCCATGCAGTACAGCATATTACAAACATAAGTCCCATTATTGGGGAGTGGGTGTCCCATGGTATTTGCTTATGCTTTCCCAGCAAAAGCTGGCAAAAATTAGGACGGAGGAACTTGCAATGCTGGCACCCTGGTGGTATAGTGGTGGTGGAGGCTGAGGATAAGGAGAAGAAGATTAAACAGCCGAAACGAGGAAGCATATACCCATGTGTGGGTGTGAAGCGGTGCATGTGAATACACCTCCCGAAATAACACAGTGGATTTGACTTTATGTTACTCTGCTGTCATTTGGTGGTGATGAGAAGTCTGGCCCAATCCAGCCCTTGTTCATTTTGATAAGGGTCAGCTTGTCAGCATTGTCAGTTGACAGGCGAGTGCGCTTATCAGTTATAATTTCCCCAGCGGCACTAAAAACACGCTCCGAAAACACGCTAGCGGCAGGGCAGGCCAGGACCTCCAAGGCGTACAGAGCGAGTTCATTCCAAGTATCCAGCTTGAATACCCAATAATTAAAAGGCAAAGAGGAATCACGGAGGACGCTGGTATGATCGGCACGGTACTCCCTCACCATCTTTTGAAACTTTCCACTGCTTGTGAGAGTACCCCGCGCCTCAGGGCCTGTAGGCTGGGCGGGTGTCAGAAAACTGTCCCAGAACATTGACAGTGTTCCCCTGCCTCTGCTGGATTGGAGTTGCATCTCTCTCGCCTGTACGCCTTGGTTGGGCAACGAACTGTGACCTCTGCCGCTAGCGTGTTCAGATGGGAATTTTTTTAAGAGTTCTGCAGCAAGGACCTTCTGGTATTGCCCCATTTTTGTAGACCTCTCCACCTCAGGAATAAGAGAGTGAAAGTTCTCCTTGTAGCGGGGGTCTACAAGTGTCACCAGCCAGTAATGACTGTCACCCAACATTTTGACAACGCGAGGGTCACGGTTAAGGCAGCGTAACATAAAGTCAGCCATGCGTGCCAGACTGGTAACGGGCAAGATTTCCGTGTCCTCACCAAGATGACGACTGACCATGCTCTCCTCCTCCTCCTCCTCCTCTTCCTCCTCCCCCCTGTCCTCAGGCCACCCACGCTGATCCGACGGTATGACACTTGTACAGGTACTACCGTCTACAACTCATGATAGCAGCTCCTGTTCTTCCTACTCCTCCTCCTCCTCCTCTCCCTCATTGTCCCCCAATGAATGTTGGGATGAGATGAGGCTGGGCTGTGTGTAATCGCCCGCTACGGCTTCTTGATCCATCTCATCATACTCTGGCTGCAATGTCTCCTCTTTAATTCTCTGCAGAGAGCGTTGCAAAAGACAGACAAGTGGGATGCTGACACTAATGATGGCGTCATCGCCACTCACCATCTTGGTGGCCTCCTCAAAGTTTGTCAGGATGGTACATATGTCAGACATCCAGGTCCACTCCTGAGGTCTTATGTGTGGAGTCTGACCTGAATATCGACGGCCTTGTTGCAGCTGGTACTCCACAACTGCTCTCTTCTGCTCACAAATCCTTTGCAACATGTGGAGGGTAGAGTTCCAACGTGTGGGGACATCACACACCAGTCGGTGTGCCGGAAGCTGCAAACGCTGCTGCAACACAGCAAGGGCGGCGGAAGCTGTAGCCGACTTGCGAAAATGAGCTGACAGGCGGCGTACTTTGACGAGCAGATCTGGCAACTCGGGGTACGATTTAAGAAACCGCTGAACCACGAGGTTAAGCACATGAGCCAGGCATGGTACGTGTGTGATCTCACCTCGCCTCAGAGCCGCCACCAGGTTACGGCCATTGTCACACACGACCATGCCGGGATGTAGGTTCAGCGGTCTCAGCCACAGATCTGCCTGCTCTTTCACAGCTGTCCACAACTCACAAGCAGTGTGAGGTTTATCACCTAAGCTTATGAGTTTCAGCACAGCCTGCTGCCGCTTGGCGGAGGCAGTACTGCAATGCTTCCAGCTTGTAACTGATGTGGTGATATCTGAGATGGAGGCTGAACATGAGGAGGAGGAGGAGGAGGAGCATGCGCAGGAGCTGTACACTGTGGGGGCAACTCTGACTGACATAGGGCCCGCAATCCTCGGTGTGGGGAGGATGTGTTCCGTCCCAAGGTCCGACTGGGTCCCGGCTTCCACTATGTTTACCCAGTGTGCCGTCAGAGAGATGTACCATCCCTGGCCACAAGCACTTGTCCACATGTCCGTTGTCAGGTGGACTCTCCCAGTAACTGCATTGTTGAGGGCACGGCAGATGCTTTGGGACACGTGCTTGTGTAGTGCGGGGATGGCACACCGGGCAAAATAGTGTCGGCTGGGGACCGAGTACCGAGGGACGGCCACCGCCATAAGATTGCGGAAGGATTCCGTCTCCACCAGCCTAAAAGGCAGCATTTCCAATGCAAGCAGTCGTGAAATGTGCGAATTTAGGACTGTGGCCTGTGGGGCGTTAGCTGCGAATTTCCGCTTTCGTTCAAAGGTCTGGGATATGGACAATTGAACGCTGCGGTGGGACGTGGACGTGGACGTTGATGCTGTTTCTTGAGAAACTGCCATAACAAGTGAAGACTGAGAGGAGGGGGCATCTTTACATGCAGTAGGGACAGGGGATTGCCTTGCACACACAACAGGGGGTTCTATTGCACGCACAACAGTGGAAGAAGCAGTGGTGACACCCGCTGACAGTGGTCGTGGACCCTGGGTTTCGCCCCACAAAGTCGGGTGCTTTGCTGCCATGTGCCTCATCATGCTGGTGGTGGTCAGGCTGGTAGTTTTGTCATCCCTGCTGATGCTGGCATGGCAGGTGGAACATATGGCCTTTTTGGGGTTATCAGCAGAGTCTTTAAAAAAATTCCAGACTCTGGAAGACCTACCGCTTGTACTGGCAACATCCCTCGTGTTGGTGTTACGGGGAACGGTTGCCTGCCTTCTGTCTGCGGCCACCACACTGCTTCTTCCTGCCTGTTGGGGTACTCTCCCTCCCCCTGTGTGCTGCTGGCCTCACTCTGCATGTCCTCCTTCCACGTTGGGTCAGTTACTAGATCATCCACCACCTCCTCCTCTTCCACTCGCGCACCACGATCCTCCTCCTCACTTCCTGGCAATTGTGTCTCGTCATCGTCCACCTCTTGTGACAGATTGCCAACGTCAACTTCCTGTGGCCGTGGCTGTTCAAATATTTGGGCATATCAACATGGGATCTCCTCTTCCACCACTTCAAGCGTATCAGGCGAGGGGCCCAAATATGGAAATGGACCAGTGAACAGCTCTTCAGAGTGTCCAAGTGTGGGATCACTTGCTGTCTGACGACACTCGGCATGGTGGGAGGAAGGAGCATCAGGGTGAGGAGGAGTATGCGGTCGAGACTCATGGCTACTAAGAGTTGACCATGTGGAAGACAGACCGGAGGTGGTGGTGCCCAGGTAACTGGAAGTATTGTCTGCTATCCAATTAATAACCTGTTCACACTGATCAGTTCTCAATACTGGTGTTGTTCTGTGCTTCCCTAGTAATTCGGTCAAGAAGTGGGAGCGAGAAGATGTGGCTGTTGGTTGTGGCACATTTTCACCTTGGCCACGGCCCCGTCCTCTGCACGAACCATCACCAGAACGTCCACTTCCACGTCCCTTGCCACGCGCCTTGCCCATTGTAAATGAAGTAAAATAGCTTACACTTGCACTATCAATGGAAAAAGGGTAATAAAGAGTAGATTAGAACCGTGGAAGATGAAAACCACAGTTATTGTTTACTGGGGTATACCACACTTTTTTATATAGAGATATTTGTGGCTGAACAGTGAGCAACACACTCAAACTGCTTTTTTCTTAGATACCAAAGGCCCAAAACTGGATAGTACAGCGATTTGACCCGTGGAACTGCGAAACCACACTGGGATGTCGGGCCTACACAAGACTATTTTCAACAGATATATTTTTGTGTCACAACAGTCAGGAGACACTACTGATTTTCTTTACGGAAAAAACTACCAAAAGCTGAATAATAGAGATTTTTTACCGTGGGATGGCAAAACCACAGTTATTGTTTACTGGGGTATACCACACTTTTTTAAATAGAAATATTTGCGGCTGAACAGTGAGCGACACACTCAAACTGTTATTTTTAGATACGAATGGCCCAAAAGTGGATAATGCAGAGGTTTGAACCGTGAAACTGCAAAGCCACACTTGTATTTCTCGGGCCTACACCAGACTATTTTCAACAGATATATTTGTGTCTGAACAATCAGGATACACTATTTATTTTTTACGGCAAAAAATGCCAAAAGCAGGATAATAGAGATGTTTTACCGTGGAACAGCAAAACCACAGTTATAATTTACTGGTGTATACCAGACTTTTTTGAATATATATATATATTTGCGGCTGAACAGTGAGCGACACGCTCAAACTGTTTTTTTTAGATACAAATGGCCCATAGAACTGCAAAACCACACTTCTATTTCTCTGGCCTACACCAGACTATTTTCAACAGATATATTTGTGTCTGAAAAATCAGAGGCACACTTTTTTTTTTGGGGGGGGGGGGGCACCAAAAGGTTAATAAGATGGGTATTTGTACATTGTGAAGGAGGAAAAAAAAAAGAGAATTTAGATAAAATAAAAGGATTTTTCCTGGCCCCCGGGACCTGGAGCTAAGTCCAGCAATTTCAGCAACAGGAGCAGCACACAGGACTGTAATGCAGCGTTTGCTGGTATAACCACTGAGTCTCCTATACAGCCTGCCTGCCTGCCTGCCTGATATACCTGGGATGGATATTAGTCTTGAGAAGGACTGTTTGTTTGATCTGGCAGCCTTTACAGACCCTACACTAACTATTTTGCAGGATATATCTCTCCCTAAATCAGCAGCGCTGTCCCTACACTGTCTGATCCGGAGCGACTGTGTCTAAGATGGCGGCGCCCGGTTTTAAATACTCGAGGTGACGCTGTGCTGCCAGCCAATCCCTGTAATGCCCACAAGCAACATGGCTGCGGCATTACAGTGACTGGCTGGCAATCTCTGCATGTTCATTGGCTCTGTAAAGAGCGCCAAACATGCAGGGCGGAGACCCGAGCTCCCGCCCGAGTAACTCGGAAATGCTCGGTGCTCGCCGAACATCCCGAGTAGCGTGATGCTCGGGCGAGTACCGAGCAGTGTCGAGCATGTTCGCTCAACACTACTAATCACACTCTGATCAGACTTTAATCAGAGTGTAATCACAGTGTGAACCCATTTTCTCAAATGAGAAGATGGAAAAAATTGTCTCTGTCTTCTCCATTTTGTCAGTCCATGGAAATCGGACTGCACGCCGATGTAATCCGAGTGCAGTTTGGTGTTTTCCATAGACTCATTGACTTGCATGGTCTGAGCTGATAATTAAATCCAGCCTGGACATGCTCTGTTTTTTTCCTTGGACCAGCTTGGTCTGAAAAAAATCAGATATGGTCATGGTTCCATAAACTAACATTGGTCTCAGCGCCATCCGATGTTTTGTCTGATTGCACTCAGACCGAAAATACGGTTATGTGCACGGGCACTTGGACTGATATATAACTAAGCGCCCGTGCACATAACCGTATTTTCGGTGACATCTATCTATATATATATCTACCTATACACACACATAGAGAGAGACCTGTCAGTCTAGTGATGCGGGGAGTGGGGAGAGGTCACCAGAGACCTGACACACTGCTCCTGTGCACCTGCTGGACCTGGTGGACAGAGACCAGAGGTGGATCTTGGAAGCAGCAGTGGAGGATTAGTAAGCTATTAGTCCATTGGTTATTTTATAGCATTGTAAGCTTTGGTTAAAAATTATAAGGGGATTTACAGACCGCATATTCCATAGAACCTATGGCGTAGATACTGAGCCTTGGTAGAAAGAGACAGATGGTTTGTTGGTTTTAGACATAGCTTCATTTCAGACCTTTTTTTCTGTGCAGGTATTCAAATCAATCACTATTTCAAAGAATTATCCATTCGTTTTGATGAATTGCAAAGTTATCCATATACAACTTGTGCAAAGGGGAATATTTTCATGATAACAGAGAATTATTCATCTGACTTAGTAATTCTGTTTAGTAAAACCCATGTGTTGCTGATCTCTAAAGAGAACAAGCAATTTATAGGCTGTAACATAGGAATGAACTCTTATTCTGCAGAAGTAACTTGACCATATATGAGATACCTTTATAAAACCTTTGCAGATTCTGGGGAAAACCTGTCAGATTCATTTTCTATCTCCAATTATTTGTTTCGTCCTTTGATTAATTTTTACTTGTTTTAAAGGAGTGACACGATTGTAAGAATTTACACAAACGCTTCTTCTCTAGTGCACCTCTGGTCAGTGCAGGCAAAAAAACAACATAAAAGCTCTGATATCCGGCTTTGATCTGTTTACTGCACAATTATTTTTGACCTTGAGGAAAACATTTTTTTTTTTAGTTTTTATTACTATGTTACTAAATTCCAAGAGCCTTTTTCATTTTCCTATCGACATATAAGGACTTTTTTTTTGTGACATAAATTATACAGTGGGTACGGAAAGTATTCAGACCCCTTTAAATTTTTCACTCTTTGTTTCATTGCAGCCATTTGGTAAATTCTAAAAAGTTAATTTTACTCATTAAAGTACACTCTGCACCCCATCTTGACTGAAAAAAAACAGAAATGCAGAAATTTTTCCAAATTTATTAAAAAAGAAAAACAGAAATATCACATGGTCATAAGTATTCAGACCATTTGCTCAGTATTGAGTAGAAGCACCCTTTTGAGCTAGTACAGCCAGGAGTCTTCTTGGGAATGATGCAACAAGTTTTTCACACCTGGATTTGGGGATCCTCTGCCATTCTTCCTTGCAGATCCTCTCTAGTTCCGTCAGGTTGGATGGGGAATGTTG
The DNA here is from genome assembly GCF_046119375.1 of Phyllobates terribilis. Classification (NCBI taxonomy): domain Eukaryota; kingdom Metazoa; phylum Chordata; class Amphibia; order Anura; family Dendrobatidae; genus Phyllobates; species Phyllobates terribilis. Next base: position 140,046,286 of record NW_027362768.1, on the reverse strand, counting down.
ATGGACAGCCATTTTCAGGTCTCTCCAGAGATGCTCAATTGGGTTTAGGTCAGGGCTCTGGCTGGGCCAGTCAAGAATGACCACAGAGTTGTTCTGAGGCCACTCCTTTCTTATTTTAGCTGTGTGCTTGGGGTCATTGTGTTGTTGGAAGGTGAATATTCGGCCAAGTCTGAGGTCCAGAGCACTCTGGAAGAGGTTTTCATCCAGGATATCTCTGCACTTGGCTGTATTCATGTTTCCTTCAATTGCAACCAGTCGTCCTGTCCCTGCAGCTGAAAAACACCCCCATAGCATGATGCTGCCACCACTATGTTTCACTGTTGGGATTGTATTGGGCAAGTGATGAGCCGTGCCTGGTTTTCTCCACACATACCGCTTAGAATTATCACCAAAAAGTTCTATCTTCGTCTCATCAGACCAGAGAATCTTATTTCTCATAGTCTTGGAGTTCTTCATGTGTTTTTGAGCAAACTTTATATGGGCTTTCATATGTCTTGCACTGAGGAGAGGCTTCCGTCGGGCCACTCTGCCATAAAGGCCAGACTGGTGGAGGGCTGCAGTGATAGTTGACTTTGTGGAACTTTCTCCCTTCTCCTTACTGCATCTCTGGAGCTCAGCCACAAGGCTCTTCTCTCACGATTTCTCAGTTTGGCTGAATGGCCAGGTCTAGGAAGACTTCTGGTTGTCCCAAACTTCTTCCATTTAAGGATTATGGAGGCCACTGTACTCTTAGGAACCTTGAGTAATGCAGAAATTCTTTTGTAACCTTGACCAGATCTGTGTCTTGCCACAATTCTGTCTCTGAGCTCCTTGGGCGGCAGTTCTTTTGAGCTCATGATTCTCATTTGGTCTGACATGCACTGTGAGCTGTGAGGTCTTATATAGACAGGTGTGTGCCTTTCCAAATCAAGTCCTATCAATTTAATTAAACACAGCTGGATTCCAATGAAGGAGTAGAACCATCTCAAGGAGGATCACAAGGAAATGGACAGCATGTGACTTAAATATGAGTGTCTGAGCAAAGGGTCTGAATACTTATGACCATGTGATATTTCAGTTTTTATTTTTTAATAAATTTGCAAAACTTTCTACATTTCTGTTTTTTTTAGTCAAGATGGGATGCAGAGTGTACTTTAATGAGAAAAAAAATGAACTTTTTAGAATTTACCATATTGCTGCAATGAAACAAAGAGTAAAAAATTTAAAGGGGTCTGAACACTTTCCATACCCACTGTATGTTTGAATTGGTACCATTTTGGAATACATATACTGTGTTACTGTGTTATGTTGAAAAAACATTATTATTATTTTTAATGATGAGTGTAATTAAGGCAATGCCAAATTTATGTATTTTGGGTACCCTTTCACAATGAATTACTGTTTTTTTTTTTTGTTAATTTGCTTTTGCGTCACTATAACTTTTTTTATTTTTCTTTTGACAGCTGTTGAGGGTTTTTTTTTGTCGAATGAGTTAAAATTTTCATTACTACCATTTTTCTGTACTTGTATTTTTTTATTTCTGTATATTCCATTTTTTTGTAAATTGGATGAATAAAAAACAGCAATTCTGACATTTTATTTTTTTAACGACATTCACCACATGGCCTAAATGAATTGGTATTTTTTAATAGCTGGGGTTGTTACTTGTGTGCCAATATCAATTATGTGTTTTTAATGGTTTATTTTTTTTTACATAAAAAAGAATTGAGTGGGGGTGAAAAGTTGATATTTTTTCTTTTTTTTTTTTTAAATAATTTTACATATTTTTTTAATTTTTCTTCTTACTTTAGTGCCACTAGGAAACTTGAACTTCATTGAGCTTGATCACTCACGTAATACATTGCAATATGTCTGCCTCCTATGTGACACAGATTCTAACAGGTTGTAATCAGAGGACTAACATGGCAACCATCTTTAGGACTTCGAAAATTACAGTTCATCGGCATCCTCACAATTGAGTTGTGTGGTAACTAATGGCCTAAAAGAGGGCACCCCCTTTCCTCTACCATATCCAATACATTTTTTGGGAACATCTGGAAAGGACAAATGTACACAGATACGGCAGTACTGTAAGGAGCAAGATGAGGATGACGGTGATGGTAGCGCTCACCTGTAAGGGTTGTGCAAGGACACAACACGTTAGGAGCCTGATGTGCCGGACCTACAGCCCCATGGCTGGAGAAGAGTATCGTCCCGATAACAGTTTGGCAAAGCAGAGATTATCTTGATGTGTGGGCTGTGCTCATGGAGTGGTTGAGACCTGGAGAGTATGGAAAAGGTTTTTTATTCAACTAACGCGTTTTGACACCGGACCGACACATTCCTCAAGGTAAAAAAACAAGAAACAAGTGTTACCTGTACGTCGAGAAAGGCCGTGGTTCGGTGCCGAAACGCGTAGGTTGAGTAAAACACATTGTTCATACTGTCCATATCTCATCCTTTCCATGAGCGCAGCCCGCACATTGTGATAATATCCACTTTGCCAAACCAATACATTTTGCAATATTTTCTATTTTGGCTTTTTACATGTATTTGAGCAGTAAAAACAAATATGTTTAAAGGTGTACAATACATTTAGCCCTTTAGGTTATTTCAAGGGAGAAGGAAAGACTAATATGTTGGTACCCAGAGTTTGTAAAACCCACTCTTCTATGCAAAAATTAAATGGGTCATCGCCCTTGGAATATTTAAAGTTCTATAAATCATAAAGTTATTAAGAAGAAAGATTCTTGTAATATTACCAATCACCGGCCCCTGAAGAAAAAGGGAACGTAAAAGCAACAGGTGTTCAATAAATCAGTCAGTTCTTTGTATATAAAGCAAATTGTGATGTCATTAAAAGCATTAATGAGAAACACCCCAAATCTATTGTCTCTTCATAACCCGAGAAGTCGTTGTTCTGTTAGCGAAAATTCCCTGTACACTAATATATCCTATCACACTGCCAAAGTAACATGCATAAAAGAACAAAGATTGTTACAGAAAGCCAATTACCATCTGGAGATAAAAAAAGATGCTGGATAGGTTGTCATGATGATACTTATATAAGGTATTTACTGTATTAGTAGCGAACATATGGATCAACGTCAATTAAGCTGAGTTGATCAGTAGCTGTATCAGTAGTATCAGTAGCTGAACATAAAGTAGTAGTATCTATGAGAATTATGCATAAAAATGCTGTTACCTACGGGTCATCTTATCAAAATCATATTATATTCAGAAAACAATAAAATAACAGCTGCTAGACTGCTCAAATAGCACAAATCTATGGATTTTTAGCAATATAAAATTCTACTACAGAAAATCATGGTATTCAATAGGAGCTGTATGCAGCAATCTCCATAGCTCCATCTACTGGTGACTGTAGATAGAATGTTATTATTTAAAGGGTTCCTGAAAGCTGATATATGGTGCCCGATTCATGATTTCAGCCATGTATGTTTGACTCTGTAACACTGAATTGTTTCAAAGAAAACCCCTTTTCATATGTATGTATGGCACATGTCAGGTCTGTCCCTTTGGTGTGGGCTCTGGCGATAAGCCCACACCTCTCCGGGGACATGACAGTTGATCTGATGTGCCCCTAACAGCCACGGGTGGAATCGCGTGACCCCTGCGGTTGTCATTGCTGGGAGGCTATGAGCGCCGCCCAGTGGTTGGCTCTTATAGCCAGTGAGCATTTCTGCTACACACAGACGATCTGATGATCGCAGCTTCTAGTCTCCTATGGAGACTATTGAAGCATGCGTAAAGTAAAAAAAAAAGTTTTTAAAAATATAAAAAAAAAGAAAAAATATAACATTTGAAATCACCCATCTTTCGCCCCATTCAAAATAAAACAATAAAAAAATATCAAATATACACATATTTGGTATCGCCGAGTTCAGAACACTACTTACAACAACAAAATTAATAAGATATAAGCGGGGGGGGTCAAAATTTCCTTATCCAACACCAACATTCTGCTCAAATGTTGTAGGTCAACACAATAAAATAGGAGGCATTACTTTCACAGAAAACCTCGCAATTTCATGCAACACCCTGAAAGAAGCTGTCCAATTATATTTTTTTAATTCACTGCATTCCTCATCTGAATTTCTCCCATGCTCTAGACTTTTTTTTATGGAAATTTTACTTGCTTGCAGTTCAGTCTCCTTTATTTTCTGATTCAATACAATTCTGAATTTTACATTTAGGTTCACTTTGTCTCTTCAATGCTTGATTTTCAATTTCAATTTAATGTTACAACAGTAGTTGGCTAGAGATGGTACCATCTTTGTCTGCTAAAATAACACTGTAATAATCTTCTTTTTTATTTTTCCCTAAATAAGCAAATGCATTAGTGGTATACAGTTGGGTGTTTCATATGTCCTTTTCTACATTATAGACAAGAGCTATCTAATCATCATCAATACCTGTGATAAGCGTTTGTGACCCTCTACCCTGTGGAGAACATTTGTGCAACAATCCATGTGGTTTTATCAAACAGGCAGTTCCAGTGACCCCCTTGAGAGAATGAGGCATGCAATTATCAAGGATCACCATGAAATCACATGACCAATCGTAGGAGAAGTATTCCATGAATTTCCAGAAAGAAAGGAATGACTAAATTAAAAGGAACAAATTACAGAAAAAATAAAAAGATAAATCACTGGACTGTTATGTTAATCAGTAGCCATATAATGAAGACTACATACACCATTTTGCTAGTCATACATGCTGGGAAGTGCTCATTGTTTGAAAGGTAGTCAAATTGTCATCACTGATCCATGTATGACCCAGAACATTAATGCACTAAGACATTTTTCAGATGGATGACAGCTCATGAAGATCCTATATATATTTTCGGTGTATCATTCATCAAAAATGACATCTATGATCTTTATGTTTTTCATCCTCATACACTATTTTTGCAATGCTTCTGAAGAAAGTTTCCCATTTACGTTTATGCAAACATGCATTTAATTAAATTATGTACACGTGGTCAAAATTTTTGGTACCCCTCGTTTAATGAAAGAAAAACCCACAATGGTCACAGATATAACTTGAATCTGACAAAAGTAATAATAAATTTAAAATCTATGAAAATGAAAAATGAAAGTCAGTCATTGCTTTTCAACCCTGATTCACAATAAAACATTCAAAAATGAAACCAAAATGGATTTTCCTGGGAAATATGTTAACCACTTCCAGACCGCCCACTGTACATAAACGTCGGCGCTGCCTGGGCTCTGTGCAGCGCCAACGTTTATGAACGGTCGGTGGTCCCACAGCTCTCAGGACCCCCAGGGTCCTGCAAGCGCTGCGTGTGCGGTGCAGAGCGATACCTCTGACAGGGGACATCATCGGGACCTGATTGGATCAGGTCCCAATGATGTTAACCCTTTGCTATCTTCTATATGCCGCGATCTATAGTGATCGCGGCATTTAGAAGATAGTGAGAGGAGAGGGGGTTGTCCACTTACCTCTCCGATGGCCCCGTCTTGTCTTACAGGACCTGCCGTTGTCATGGCAGCCGGAGGTCACATGACCTCCTCTGAATTTGCCATATATGGTGCCCTGCTAGGCTCAGCCTGCAGCTGAGTCTAGCAGGAGATAATGACAGTGTAAAACTGTCAGCAGAGCTCTAATGCAATGCAATACATGTCTATTACATTGCATGAGAACAGTGATTAGAAAAATAAAAATTAATGTCCCATACAGGGACTAAGTAAAAATGTAAAAAAAAGTCTAAAAAATGTTTTCAAACTGTTAAAAAAAATCACAAAATAAATAAAAATAAATAAATAAATATTAAACCAATAAATCCGTACATTTATACAAAAACAAAAAAAGTACACATATTTGGTATCGCCGCGTCCAAAACAACCCGATCTATAAAACTGTCACACTAATTAACTCCTTCTGTGCACACCGTAATAAAAATAAATAAAAAACTGAGCAAAAAACTATGCTTTTTCATCATATCGCCAAACAAAAAGTGGAAAAAAATGTGATCAAAAAGCAAAATGGAAATAGAAATGGTACCGCTGAAAACGTCATCTTGTTCCACAAAAAAAAAGCCGCGATACAGCTCCATCAGCCGAAAAATAAAAAAGTTATAGCTCTCAGAATAAAGCGATGCAAAAAAAATATTTTTTCTATAAAATTGTTTTATTGTGTAAAAGCGCCAAAACATAAAAAAAATATACAGTAAGTGTAGTATCCCTGTAAACGTACTGACCCAAAGAATAATGCTGCCTTATCACTTTTACCACACGCAGAATGGCATAAAAAAAAACCTCAAAAAACAATTCCTGAATTGTTGTTTTTTGTTAATTTTACCTCCCAAAAAACAGAATAGAAAGTGATAAAAAAAAGTCATATACCCAAAAATGGTACCAATAAAAATGTCAACTCGTCCCGCAAAAAAACAAGCCATCACATGACTCTGTCCGTCGAAATATGGAAAAATTATAGCTCTCAAACTATGGTGATGCAAAAACTAGATTTTGAAAAAAAAGCGTCTTTTAGTGTGTGACAGCTGTCAATCATAAAATCCCGATATAAATCTGGTATCTCTGTAATCGCACCGACCCGAAGAATAAAGTAATCTCATCACTTATACCGCACGATGAACGGCGTAAAAAATAAATAAAACCAATTCTTCACCTGCTACTGATTTGTTTATTATGTCTCCCAAAGATCGCAGTAAGGCTCTGCTCACATTTATCCTGTGCTCTGCGCTGAGCACTTACACCAGAGTTTCCGTGTAAATCTCTGAAATACGTGATTCAGACGGAACCCACGGCAGAAGATTCCCTGTAATGAGGCAGATATAGGCCACTGTGGATGCCGTCTGGCCTGTGATCCCACAGTGTCAGTTTTTTTAGGCGTGTATAAAAGTGCGGTTGGCCACAGTTTTGTGCACTTCTGAAAAAAAGAACACCGCTAAACAGAGGCCAGATGGAGTCCAGAGTAACTCTGCTGCCTCATTACAGTGAATGGATCCCGCAGGGGTTTCATCTGAATTACATTACTTGGAAATTTAGATGGAAACCCCGAAGTAAGTGCTCAGCATAGAGCGCCGGATAAACAATATGTAAAGTGTTCCCAATAAAAGCTTCAACTCAGTCCTCAAAAAAAGCTAGTCCACACTCAGGTCCGTTTTCTGTTAAAAATATAAGGGACTTCCAAGTTACTGGTAGCAGAAAGGCTCTGGAAAAGCTAAATGGCCCTTGCCCACCAAAAGAAATTCAGAAAATGTTGTGCTCCCAAATCCAAATGCCTATTCTACAATAATTTGTTCTCCAATTGTCAAATAGCGCTCCGTCCCTCCCAGATCTCGCCGTATGGCTAAGCAGTACGATACAGCCACATATGGGGTATTGTCACTTTTAGAAGAAATTGTGCGACACATTTTGGCACCATTTTTACCCATTGCCCTGTGTGAAAATGTAAAATCTGAGGGTAAAACATTTTTTTGTGGTAAAAATATAATTATGTTTTCTTCACTGCCCAATGGTATAAATTTAAAAATGTAAAAATACTCACTACTTCCATAGATATATTCCTTGAGAGGTGTAGTTTACAAAATGGGGTCACATGTGGGGGTTTCTGCTGTTTCGGCATGTCAGCAACTCTTCAAATGTGACATGGTGTCTGCAACCTATCCCAGCCAGCATAGTGCTCCTTTCTCTTCCGAACCCTGCTGTACACCAAAGCAGTGGTTTTCCCCCACATATGGGGTATCAGCGTACTCAGGAGAAATTGCACAACAAATTTCATGGTGCAATTTCTTCTGTTACCCTTATGATAATGCAAAATTAGGGGATGAAAAACATTTTTTGTGGGAAAAATGTGAAAATTTTATTTTTACGGCTCAATATTATAAAATTCTGTGAAGCACCTTGGGGTGCAAGGTGCTCACCACACATCTAGATAAGTTCCCTAATGGGTCTAGTTTCCAAAATGGTGTCACTTGTGGGGGGGGGTTCCACTGTTTAGGCACATCAGGGGCTCCCCAAATGCAACATGGCGTCCGCTAATTATTCAAGCAAATTTTACATTCAAAAAGTCAAATGGCGCTCCTTCCCTTCCAAACCCTGCCGTGTGCCCAAATAGTGGTTTTCCTCCACATGGGGTATCAGCGTGTTCAGGAGAAATTGCACAACAAATTTTATGGTGCAATTTCTCCTATTATTCTTATGATAATGCAAAATTAAGGGATGAAAAAGTTTTTGTGGGAAAAATGTGAAAATTTTATTTTTACAGCCCAATATTATAAACTTCTGTGAAGCACCTTGGGGTTCAAGGTGCTCACCACACATCTAGATAAGTTCCCTAAGGGGTCTAGTTTCCAAAATGGTGGCACTTGTGGGGGGATTCCACTGTTTAGGCACATCAAGAACTCTCCAAACGCAACATGGCGTCTGCTAATTATTCAAACAAATTCAAAATGTCTAATGGCGCTCCTTCCATTCCGAACCATGCAGTGCGCCCAAACAGTGGTTTTCCCTCACATATGAGGTATCAGCGCGCTCATTAGAAATTGCACTACAAATTCAATATTCCATTTTTTCCTGTTACCCTTGTGAAAATAAAAACAATGGGTCTAAAGTAACATTTTTGTGAAAAAAAGTTAAATGTTCATTGTTTTCTTCCACATTCCAAAAATTCCTGTGAAACACCTGAAGGGTTAATAAACTTCTTGAATGTGGTTTTGAGCACCTTGAGGGGTGCAGTTTTTAAAATGGTGTCACTTTTGGGTATTTTCTGTCATAAAGGCCCCTCAAAGTCACTTCAAATAAGATGTGGTCCCTAATAAAATGTTTTTGTAAATTTTGTTGGAAAAATGAGAAATCGCTGGTCAACTTTAACCCTTATAGCTTCCTACCAAAAAAAAATTTTGGTACCAAAATTGTGCTGATGTAAAGTAGACATGTGGGAAATGTTATTTATTAACTATTTTGTTTGACATATCTCTCTGATTTAAGGGCATGAAAATTCAAAGTTTGAAAATTGCAAAATTTTCTACATTTTTGCCAAATTTCCGATTTTTTCACAAATAAACGCAAGTGATATCAAAGAAATTTTACCACAATCATGAAGTACAATATGTCACGAAAAAACATTCTCAGAATCAGGGGAATCCATTGAAGCGTTCCAGAGTAATTACTTAATAAAGTGACAGTGGTCAGAATTAAAAAAATTGGCCCGGTCACAAAGGCAAAAACAGGCTCTGGCGCGAAGTGGTTAAGGAATATCTTTTCCAGGGTAATGACTTGTATATATGGCAAAATAAATAATCAAAAACAAAAATACTCCTCCACACCTTGGGCTGTGTTCACACGTAGCGTTTTTGATGCATTTTTGCACTTTTACATTGCTTTCCACTAAGACAAATGCATTCACCAGGAAATGTCATTTTAACATTTTCCAACCTTATCTGGCCGTGTGGTGTGTGACACATCATCAGACACATGCATACAGTGCTGAAAAGACATGGGAACAGCATGGGGAAGACCTCTGGAAGCATCTCTGACTCCCAGGTCACTGCCTAAAAGTGTGCTCATAAGTGATCCTTGGCGCATGCGAAGATGCCTCCTGCCATGCACCTGTCGTTGCAGACTTGCAACATTCATCATCCATGTCCTTATCCCAGTGCACCGTTCAGTTGTCCCTACCCCATTCCTTGGAATGAAAGCGCAAGTATGCAGCCAGCCACCCACCAACCCACAAGCTGCAAAACTATACTGCAAAATTTTTGACAGCTTCTTGCACTTGAAATGTGGCCATTTCGGCTCGTGGAGGCGGAAGCTGTCCACAATCTTATGGTGGCGGCGAACAGGTATCCATACTCGGTCCCCAGCCGCCACTATTTGTCCCGGTGTCGTCTCCACCTTCCACAAGCATGGGTCCCACAACATTACCATGCCCTCCCCAGTGCACTTACTGGGAGGGATCGCCTAACCACAAACACGTGGACAGGTGAATGTGGCCAGGGACAGTATGGAGCCAGTCCACAGCTTTTTTTGCTAAGTTGTAATTCACCACAGCCATATTCTTTAGCTTGGTGAAAGGACTTGGGAAACCATATCTACCCAGCTGTCATTTCTTCCAGGAAGTCCTCTAAAGCAGTTTTCACTTGAAATGTGGCCTTTTAGGCTCATGGAGGCGGAAGCTTTTCATAACCTCATGCCGATGGCGGCCGGGTGTCCATACTCGGTCCCCAGCCGCCAGTTTCTCCCGGTGTCGTCTCCGCCTTCCACAAGCACGGGTCCCACAACATTACCCGTGCTGTCCCCAGTGCACCAACTGGGAAGGACCGCCTAACCACAAACACGTGGACAGGTGAATGTGGCCAGGGACGATACGGAGCCAGTCCACAGCTTTTTTTGCTGAGTTATATTTCACCACAGCCATATTCTTTAGCTTGTTGAAAGGGCTTGGGAAACCATATCTACCCAGCTGTCATTTCTCCCAGGAAGTCCTCTAAAGCTGCTTTCACTTGAAATGTGACCTTTTAGGCACGTGGAGGTGGAAGCTTTTCACAACCTCATGCCGGTGGCGACGGCCGGGTGTCCATACTCGGTCTCCAGCCGCCACTGTTTATCCTGGTATTGTCTACGCCTTCCACAAGCATGGGTCCCACAACATTACCTGTGCCCTTCCCAGTGCACTTACTGGGAAGGACCGCCTAACCACAAACACGTGGACAGGTGAATGTGGCCAGGGATGGTACGGAGCCAGTCCACAGCTTTTCTTGCTGAGTTGTATTTCACCACAGCCATATTCTTTAGCTTGGTGAAAGGACTTGGGAAATCATATCTACTCAGCTATCATTTCTCCCAGGAAGTCTTCTAAAGCTGCTTTCACTTGAAATGTGGCCTTTTAGGCTCGTGGAGGAGGAAGCTTTTCATAACCTCATGCCGGCGGCGGCCGGTGTCCATACTCGGTCTCCAGCCGCCACTGTTTCTCCCGGTATCGTCTCCACCTTCCACAAGCACGGGTCCCACAACATTACCCATGCCCTCCCCAGTGCACTTACTGGGAAGGACCGCCTAACCACAAACACATGGACAGGTGAATGTGGCCAGGGACGGTACAGAGACAGTCCACAGCTTTTTTAAGCTGAGTTGTATTTCACCACAGCCATATTCTTTAGCTTGGTGAAAGGACTTGGGAAACCATATCTACCCAGCTGTCATTTTTCCCAGGAAGTCCTCTAAAGCTGCTTTCACTAGATATGTGGCATTTTAGGCTCGTGGAGGCGGAAGCTTTTCATAACCTCATGCCGGCGACGGCCGGGTGTCCATACTCGGTCTCCAGCCGCCACTGTTTCTCCCGGTATCGTCTCCACCTTCCACAAGCACTGGTCCAACAACATTACCTGTGCCCTCCCCAGTGCACTTACTGGGAAGGACCACCTAACCATAAACACGTGGACAGGTGAATGTGGCCAGGGACGGTACAGAGACAGTCCACAGCTTTTTTGCTGAGTTGTATTTCACCACAGCCATATGCTTTAGCTAGGTGAAAGGACTTGGGAAACCATATCTACCAGCTGTCATTTCTCCCAGGAAGTCCTCTAAAGTTGCTTTCACTTGAAATGTGGCCTTTTAGGCTCGTGGAGGGGGAAGCTTTCAAAACCTCATGCCGGCGGTGGCGGCCCGTGTCCATACTCGGTCCCCAGCCGCCACTGTTTATCCCAGTATCGTCTCCGCCTTCCACAAGTACGGGTCCCACAACATTACTCGTGCCCTCCCCAGTGCATATACTGGGAAGGACCGCCTAACCACAAACACGTGGACAGGTGAATGTGGCCAGGGACGGTACGGAGCCAGTCCACAGCTTTTCTTGCTGAGTTGTATTTCACCACAGCCATATTCTTTAGCTTGGTGAAAGGACTTGGGAAACCATATCTACCCAGCTGTCATTTCTCCCAGGAAGTCCTCTAAAGCTGCTTTCACTTGAAATGTGGCCTTCTAGGCTCGTGGAGGCGGAAGCTCTTCATAACCTCATGCCGGCGGCGGCCGGGTGTCCATACTCGGTCTCCAGCCGCCACTGTTTCTCCCGGTATCGTCTCCGTCTTCCACAAGCACGGGTCCCACAACATTACCTGTGCCCTCCCCAGTGCACTTACTGGGAAGGACCACCTAACCATAAACACGTGGACAGGTGAATGTGGCCAGGGACGGTACAGAGACAGTCCACAGCTTTTTTGCTGAGTTGTATTTCACCACAGCCATATGCTTTAGCTAGGTGAAAGGACTTGGGAAACCATATCTACCAGCTGTCATTTCTCCCAGGAAGTCCTCTAAAGTTGCTTTCACTTGAAATGTGGCCTTTTAGGCTTGTGGAGGGGGAAGCTTTCAAAACCTCATGCCGGCGGTGGCGGCCCGTGTCCATACTCGGTCCCCAGCCGCCACTGTTTATCCCAGTATCGTCTCCGCCTTCCACAAGTACGGGTCCCACAACATTACTCGTGCCCTCCCCAGTGCATATACTGGGAAGGACCGCCTAACCACAAACACGTGGACAGGTGAATGTGGCCAGGGACGGTACGGAGCCAGTCCACAGCTTTTCTTGCTGAGTTGTATTTCACCACAGCCATATTCTTTAGCTTGGTGAAAGGACTTGGGAAACCATATCTACCCAGCTGTCATTTCTCCCAGGAAGTCCTCTAAAGCTGCTTTCACTTGAAATGTGGCCTTCTAGGCTCGTGGAGGCGGAAGCTCTTCATAACCTCATGCCGGCGGCGGCCGGGTGTCCATACTCGGTCTCCAGCCGCCACTGTTTCTCCCGGTATCGTCTCCGTCTTCCACAAGCACGGGTCCCACAACATTACCCGAGCCCTCCCCAGTGCACTTACTGGGAAGGACTGCCTAACCACAAACACGTGGACAGGTGAATGTGGCCAGGAACGGTACAGAGAAACTCCACAGCTTTTTTTGCTGAGTTGTATTTCACCACAGCCATATTCTTTAGCTTTGTGAAAGGACTTGGGAAACCATATCTATCCAGCTGTCATTTCTTCCAGGTAGTCCTTTAAAGCTGCTTTCACTTGAAATATGACCTTTTAGGCTCGTGGAGGTGGAAGGTTATCATAACCTCATGCCGGCGGCGGCCGGGTGTCCATACTCGGTCCCCAGCCCCCACTGGTTCTCCCGGTATTATCTCCGCCTTCCACAAGCATGGGTCCCACAACATTACCCGAGCCCTCCCCAGTGCACTTACTGGGAAGGATTGCCTAACCACAAACACGTGGACAGGTGAATGTGGCCAAGGACGATACGGAGCCAATCCACAGCTTTTTTTGCTGAGAGTTGTATTTCACCGCAGCCATATTCTTTAGGTCGGTGAAAGGACTGGCATACAGGGAAACCGTATCTACTCTGGGTGTCATTTCTCCCAGGAAGTCCTCTAAAGCAGCTTGTTGCAGAAGAAATGGCAGCACGTCCAACATCAACTCGCACTTCTCAGTGGTGCTTTAACACACAAACATCTTTCTCTGCGCATTTATTTTCATGACTACAGAGTTGGGCAATGGCCTGATCTGCAATCCGGTTTGAGAAATAACATGCATAAGCACGTCCGATTCACATTAAAAAAACAGCCATAGAGTGTCCGGGAATCTTCCCCCACACTTCTCTTTGCCAGGGCTGCTTCTCGACTGGATTGGACGGATCCACCAGAAAACCGGAGACTCCTCCGGTGGGCCCTGGCTTCTCCTTCAGGAGAGTTCATAGTGCCGAGGTGAGGCCATGATGATGATAGATAAAGAGAGGAGAGAACAAGGCGCAATGGGTGACTCAGTATTGCAATTGTTAGAGGGGTGTGGGAATGGCTACTAACCTTGTGAAGTTGTGCACCTCTGCACAACCCCAGTGTAAAGCTCCACAAGCTCCGCTCTGTTGGTAGCTGTCATCTAATTCCAGCGGCGTTCACAGATCCTAATCTCTCGGTGGTGGATCACATGGTCAGGTTAGTTGCATGTAACGCCGAGATGGATGCCCAGCTTCACCAACCAGCGCAGCTTGGAAAACCAGGGTAGTAATTCTAATTTAATTCCTCCCACAGGTGAAAGAACAATTAATTAAAGGCAGTTCTACCGCACCCCAAGAGGGGGAAAGGGACAATCAGTAAATATGAACAGCGGTACCAGAGCTGTGTCCACTGAAACGCGTTGTGTGTTTTAATAAATCAGTCCTTTTAATATTTTTGCCCTGTTATTGGCGCTCTTGTACCGCTATTCATATTTAATGATGGTGATAGAGGCCACCATCTGCTTAGTTTTCTGTTACTTGGAATGCAAGCGCAAGTATGCAGCCAGTCAGCCACCCACAGGCTGCAATACTAAACTGCCATATTTCTTGGCAGCTGCTTGCACTTGAAATGTGGCCTTTTAGGATTGTGGAGGCGGATGCTTTTCACAACCTCATGCCTCGTGTCCATACTCGGTCCCCAGCCGTCACTATTTCTCCCTGTGTTGTCTCCGCCTTCTACAAGCGCGGGTCCCTGAACATTGCTGCTGGTACTTTTCTGTGGGAATTATTTTGCCTCCTACGAGCCTGGAATATTTCCAATAAGCTATGGTATGACGCCATGGTATTAGCACTGCAACCAGTAACTGTAGCGAATCCATCCCCAATTTCCTTCTCAGGAATTTTATTTGGTAGACTGAGTGGCTGCCCAAATACATTAGTTTCTCACAAAGGAACTGAAAATAGAGTGGCAGTAGGTGCAAGTTTCTCCAGCCTGTTAGATATTAGAGGGTGAACGGCAGCACATTGAATCAGTGGTTAGCACTGAAGCCTTGCAGCGCTGGGATCCTGGGTTCAAGTCCCAGCAAGGACAACATCTGTAAGAACTTTGTATATTCTCCCCATGTTTGCGTGGGTTTCCACCTCAGTAAAAAAGCAGCCATAGAGTGTCCGGGAACCTTCCCACACACTTTTCTTAGCCAGGACTGCTTCTCAGAAGGGTTGGACGGTCCCACCAGAGAATCCTCTGGTGTGTCCTGGCTTCTACATCAGGAAAGTTCATGATAGCGCAAACTTTGCAGCTGCTATAGGGCTCTTGAGCGGGAGAGAAAGGTGAGCCCTCAGAATCAAATCCTCTGGTGGGCACAATGTTTATGAATCTGAAACAGCTTCTCAGTGGGAGTTGTATTTCACCACAGCCATATTCTTTAGCTCGGTGAAAGGACTGGCATAGAGGGAAACCGTATCTACTCCGGCTGTTATTTCTCCGTCACCAGGTTCCGCCCATTGTCACACACGACCATGCCTGGCTGTATGTTCAGCAGTGAGAGCCACAGATCAAGCTGCTGTGTTACAGCTTTCAACAACTCTGCAGCGCTGGGCGGTTTGTCATCTAAGCATTAAGCATGTTATCTTCAGCACAGCCTGTTGCCGCTTGGCCAAGGCAGTGCTGCAGTGCTTTCAGCTTGTGACTGATGTGGTCATTTCGAAGATGGAGGAGGAGGTGCAGCAGCTGAACAATGTGATTACATTGAGGTTACATTGGCGACTCTGTTTATATACTAAAGAAAGATCCTACTATTATTTTATACGTTATTTTTTAAGGCAAATGCATTCACCGGGAAATGTCATTTTAACATTTTACAACCTTATCTGGCAATGTGGTGTGTGACACATCATCAGACACATCCTGTCTCATTGATGATGGAGGGACTCTGAAAGACACATAGAGCAGGGCCACAGTAACGAGTACAACATGTTCCCAATAGAAAGGAGAGAGTCTGCTATACAGTTATAGGGTATGCAGTGGGTCCAACGGCTGACCAAATTTAGGAAAAACCCCACTAAGAATTTAAAGACACATAGAGCAGGGCCACAGTAACAAGAACGACATGTTCTCATTAGAAAGGAGAGGGTCTGCTATACAGTTATAGGGTATTCAGTGAGTCCAATGGCTGTCAAAATTTAGGAAAAACCCCACTAACAATTTAAAGACACATAGAGCAGGACCACAGTAACAAGTACATGTTCCCATTAGAAAGGAGAGGGTCTGCTATACAGTTATAGGGTATGCAGTGAGTCCAACGGCTGGCTAAATTTAGGAAAAACCCCACTAACAATTTAAAGAGACATAGAGAAGGGCCACAGTAACGACAAATTCTAATTTGAAAGGAGAGAGTCTCCCATAGTGTTGGCCTATGCAGTGGATGCAAGGGCTGCCAAAAATTTGATGGCACTTCAATACCCCTTGGAAGAGACATGGAGGTCAGAGGGCCTCCTCAAAACAATGTTCCCATTATTAGGAAGTGGGTCTCCCATAGTGTTTGCCTATGCAGTGAATGCAAGGGTTGCCAAAAATTTGGAGGCACTCCAATGCCCCTTGGAAGAGACGTGGAGGAGGTCCTCATAAAAAAATGTTCCCATTAGAAAGGAGCGGGCCTCCTATACTTGTAATGCCAATGCACTAAGTGTATTGGCTGACAAACATTTACCCCTGGGGGGTATACATGAACATACTGTATAAAATTTTTTTTACGGGCATCATAAACACCCTTTAAAAAAATTATGTGGGTGTTGCATCACGGAACACGGTCACCCTGGTGATATGGTGGTGGAGGATGAGGAGAAGGAGGAGGACAAGAGCAAATAGCTAAAACCAGGAAGGGTATACCCATGTGTGGGTGTGAAAAGGTGCATGGGAATACACCTCCCAAGAAAAGACACTGGATTTGGGTTTATGTTGCGCTGCTATCATTCAGTGGTGTTGAAAAGTCTGGCCCAATCCAGCCCTTGTTCATTTTTATAAGAGTCAGCCTGTCAGCATTTTCAGTTGACAGGCGGATGCGTTTATCAGTTATAATTCCACCAGCGGCACTAAAAACTCTCTCTGATAAAACGCTGACGGCAGGGCAGACCAGGACCTCCAAGGCATAGAGAGACAGTTCATTCCACGTATCCAGCTTGGATACCCAATAATTAAAAGGCACAGAGGAATCATGGAGGACGTTGGTACGGTCGGCAAGGTACTTCCTCAGCATCTTCCCAAACTTTGCACTCCTTGTGAGAGTACCCCGCGCCTCAGGGCCTGTGCGATGGGAGGGTCTGAGAAAACTCTCACAGAAGTTTGACAGTGTTCCCCTGCCTCTGCTGGATTGAAGTTGTGTCTCTCTCGCCTGTACTCCTTGGTTATCCAACAAAGTGTGCCCTCTGAAGCCAGCTTTTTCAGATGCAAAGTTTTTTAATAGTTCTGCATCAAGGGCCTTCTGGTACAGCCCCGTTTTTGTAGACCTGTCCGCCTCAGGAATAAGAGATATAAAGTTCTCCTTGTAGCGTGGGTCTAGAAGTGTCACCAACCAGTAATCACTGTCACCGAAAATTTTGAGAACGCGAGGGTCATGGGAAAGGCAGCGTTACATAAACTCAGCCATGCGTGCCAGACTACTAACAGGCCAAACTTCCCTGTCCTCACCAAGAGGATGACTGACCATGCTCTCCTCCTCCTCCTCCTCCTCTCTGTCCTCTGGCCATCCACGCTGAACAGATGGTATGACAGCTGTGCTGGTAGTACCATCTATAGCGCATAAAACTAGCTCCTATCCTTCTTCCTCCTCCTCCTCTTCCTCATTGTCACCCAATCCAAGTTGGGATGAGATGAGGCTGGGCTGTGTGTAATCACCCTGTATGGTTCCTTGCTCCATCTCATCTTGCTCCGCCTGCAATGCATCCTCTTGGATTATGAGCAGAGAGCGTTTCATAAGAGAAGCGGGGTAGTGATGCTAATTATGGTGTCATCGCCGCTCACCATTTTGGTGGAGTCCTCAAAGTTTTGGAGGATGGTACATATGTCTGACATCCATGTCCACTCCTGAGGTCTAATGTGTGGAGTCTGAACTGAATACCGACGGCCTAGTTGATGCTGGTACTCAACAACTGCCCTCTTCTGCTCACAAATCCTTCACAACCTCTGCAGTGTAGGGTTCCAACGCACGGGGACATCACACACCAGTCTGTGAGCCGGAAGCTGCAAATGCTGCTGAAACATTGCAAGGGCGGCGGAAGCTGTAGCTTACTTTCTAAAATGGGCACACAGGCTGCGTACTTTAACAAGCAGATCCGGCAGCTCCGGGTAGGATTTGAGAAAGCGCTGAACCACGAGGTTGAGCACATGGGCCAGGCATGGTACGTTTGTGAGCTCGCCTCGCCTCAGAGCCACCACCAGGTTCTGGCCATTGTCACACACGACCATGCCTGGCTGTAGGTTCAGCGGTGTGAGCCACAGGTCTGCCTGCTCTTTCAGAACTGTCCACAACTCTTCAGCATTGTGCAGTTTGTCACCTAAGCATTTTAGCTTCAGCACAGCCTGTTGCCGCTTGGCCGAGGCACTGCTGCAGTGCTTCCAGCTTGTGACTGATTTGGTCATTTCGGAGATGGAGGCTGAAGAGGAGGAGGCGGCTGAGGAGGATGAGGTGCAGGAGCTGTAGACCATGGGGGCAACCCTGATTGACCTAGGGCCTGCAATACTTGGCGTCGGAAGGACGTGTTCCGTCCCAAGGTCCAACTGGGTCCCGGCTTCCACTATGTTAACTCAGTGTGCCGTCAGCGAGATGTACCATCCCTGCCCACAAGCACTTGTCCACGTGTTCGTGGTTAGGTGTTCTTTCCCGGTAATTGCGTTGTTGAGGGCACTGCTAATGTTTTGGGACACGTGCTTGTGTAATGCGGGTTCGGCACACCGGGAGAAATAGTGGCGGGTGGGAACCTTTTTCCCGAGGGACGGCTGCCGCCATCAGGTTGCGGAATGCTTCCGTCTCCACGAGCCTAAGAGGCAAGATTTCGAGCACAAGCAGTCATGAAATGTGAGAATTCAGTAGTGTGGCCTGTGGGGCGTTGGCTGCATCTTTGCGCTTGTGTTCCAAGGACTCGGGAATGGACAACTGAATGCTGTGCTGGGACAAGGACATGGACGTGCTTCCTGATGCTTCTACTTGAGAGTGCGCAACGACAAGTGCAGGGCAGGAGGCATCTTTGCATGCACTATGGACAGGGGATTGGCTTGCATGCACAACAGCGGAAGAAGCAATGGTGCCACCTGCAGACACTGTTCCTGGACCCTGGGGTTCGGCCCACAAAGTGGGGGTGCTTTGCTGCCATGTGCCTGTGACACGCCCTTTCCGGGATTTGATGGTAAATTCATAATTGGACAGCCAGGCCATCCATCTCTGCTCTAGGGCACCAAGTCTTGCAGTGTCCTGGTGTGTCAACGGGTTGTTGTCCGTGTACACCGTGAACGTAGAAGAAGACAGGTAATGCTTTAAGCGTTCGGTGACTGCCCACTCCACTGCCAGGAACTCTAGCTTGAAGGAGCTATAATTCTCAGGGTTTCTCTTTGTGGGTCTCAGCTTCCTGCTAGCATAAGCAATTACCCGTTCTCTGCCCTGCTGGATCTGGGACAGTACGGCTCCTAGCCCCACATTACTGGCGTCGGTGTGGAGGATAAAAGGCTGGCCGTAATCAGGGTAGGCCAGGATCTCATCCCCCGTGAGGGCCATCTTCAGCTGGCGGAAAGACTCCTCCTCCCGCTTGTCTCACTTAAAGGGCGGCTTCTGACTTTTAGTCTTTGACTGACCTAACAGGAGGTCCTGCATAGGGACTGCCATCTTGGTGAACCCGGAGATGAATCTTCAGTAGTAGCCTACCAACCCGAGGAACTGCCGCACTTCCTTTATGCTGGAGGGTCTTGGCCAGTCCTTTATTACCGTGATCTTGTCAGGGTCTGGGGCTACTCCGTCAGCACTCACCACGTGTCCCAGGTACTGTACTTTTGGCTTCAGTAGATGACACTTGGAGGGTTTCACCTTTAGGCCGAAGCCTGCCAGGGCACTGAACACCTCTGCCAGGTGCTTTAGATGGTCCTCATAGGTCTTGGAATATAAGATGACATCGTCCAGGTAGAGTAGGACTGTCTCGAAATTTCTGTGCCCCAGACAGCACTCCATCAGCCTCTGGAAGGTCCCTGGTGCATTGCAGAGTCTGAACGGCATACAGTTGAATTCACTGAGACCCATCGGGGTGGTGAAGGCGGTCTTCTCCTTGTCCGACTCTGCTACAGGAACCTGCCAGTACCCGCTAGTGAGATCCAAAGTAGAGAAGAAGTTAGCAGATTTTAATGCAGCCAAAGACTCCTCTATCCTAGGTAACGGGTACGCATCTTTGTGTGTTATTCTGTTGACCTTCCTATAATCTACACACATCCTCATCGTGCCATCTTTCTTTTTTACAAGAACTAGAGGAGCTGCCCAGGGGCTACAGCTATCCCTGATCATCCCAGCCTCCTTCATTTCTCGTAACATACCCTTGGCATTCTGATAGTGTGCAGGGGGTACAGGCCGGTATCTCTCTTTTATGGGTGGATGGTCTCCTGTGGGGATTTGGTGTTCTACCCCCTTTACTTGCCCAAAGTCTAGCGGGTGCTTACTAAAGACTCTTTCGTACTCCTGAACCACCCGGTAGACTCCCTGTTTTTGGTGTGAGGGAGTGGAGTCGGTGCCCACATGCAGTTTCTGACACCAGTCCTCCTTTTGTTTCTTGGAGCCGTTACCCTCCTCTGGTTGAGATGGAGGCAAGGGTTCCACGGCCTTTACAGAGTTCTGGTTAATGGTGAACAATTTGGCTAGAGTGGCATACCGCGGCAAGTGTACTTCTCTTTCCCCAATATTTAGGATGCGGACCGGTACCCTCCCATGGCGGACATCAACCACCCCCCGTGCTGTCAAAATGGTGGGCCTACTGTCTGAGTAAACGGGTTCTACCATAGCTTGGTAGTCTCTACCTCTTAACCCGATTGCAGACCGGCACCAGATCATCATTTCACTTTTTGGGGGCATGGCGATGGGGAATGGGTCAATCATCTTAACGCTCCCAATCTCACCACCAGACAGTTCTACCTGTTGCCGCTTCATCAGGGCTCTGATCTCCTTCTGTAAGACCCGCTGCTGGCTGGAGCTGGCATTCATTACAACCGGCTGTAATATAACAATTATCTCTGAAAGACAATTTTCAACTACGTTAGTACCCAAGGTTATTTTAGGGTGACTTTCACGACGGTCAATGTCCACAATGATCAGTCCTTGCGCCGGCAGTTCGTTCTTTACCAATTTTTATGGTCACCTCCTTGAACCCCACCTGCGGCACGGGCTGACCATTGCTGGCGATGATGCTCAAGTCATTATCTGGGTAACGGGTAATATCCATGTCATCCCAGTACCGCTTGAAAAGCACATAGGGTATGGTAGTTACCTGTGACCCGGTGTCCAACAGGACACTCATGGGAATGCCATCCAGTACCACAGGCAAGACCGGTCGTCCCCCCACATACTTGTCACGCCAGTTTGACGGGCCTGATGATCTTATGCCTGGGGGTTGACCCTCTGCCCCAGGTTTCGCCCGTTTAAATTACAGTACCTCGCAATATGTCCTGGTTGCCTGCAGCGGCGGCAGATGGGTTGTACATCCTGGTCGTAGCGGTCCGTTGGCTTCCCTCTGGACGGCGGGATCCTCTTCTGTCGGCACCACGGGACGTCCTCCGGCTGGGTAGCCATCTGGATCTTTCCTGGAGAGGATACCTGTAACGACTGCACAGTCCTGGTTAGTGCTGCAACGCTTTTAGTCAGTTCTTGGACCTGATGGTGCAGGTCTGTAGATGGGGTACCATTCTGTGCGTTGGCTCCTGCAGATTCTGTAGACTGGGGTGCCGCATCTTGGTGATAAGTGATAGCAGGGCGCCTGGAGGCCGCAACACCACCGGGTACGGGTTCTCGGAGTACCCAGATGGCTTGGTCCTAAAACTGTGCAAAGTCTAACCCAGGGTTCTGCAGGGCCATCAGGCGTAACTGAGTTCGGTGGGTGCTGGACAGCAGACCCTCAATGAATTGTTCAGTCAGTAGTTCGTCTGCATTCCTCACACTGTCGGGGTCTGCCTGCTTAATGGCACCCAGGGCCTCTTGCAAATTCAGAGCATAGTCTCTTATACTGTCTTGGACCCGCTGCTTGCACCCATAAAATCTCATTTTGATCTCTGCTGAGGTGCGGGTTTCAAAAGTGTCCTTTAGACGAGCTAAAATCTCCTTCACGGTCCCCTTGTCCCTGACTGACCAGGACTTTACTTCTCGTTGGGCCGCGCCGGTTAACTGGCCTATCAGTATGGTCACTTTTTGTTCCTCCGTCAGCGGGTACACCTTGAATAGGCTATATAGTTTCTCCTTAAAGTCGCTCAGGGTATGCGACTCCCCTGAGTACTGGGGCAACTAGACCGCTCCGGGGATATAAGGCATAGTGAACGGCATTACTGCGGCAGCCGCCGCGCTGGCGGTGACAGTTCCATCTGCTTCCGTCATCCTCTTCCCCCCTAGTCACCCGTGGCCTACCTTCCGTTGCTGTTCTTCTGTAGGCCGCGGCTCCGCAGACGATCGTCGGGGTTGAGGACCTTGCGTCGCGTCCTGGTGACGTCAGCGTCCTCTCGGCTCCTTTCAGGACTTTGCGCGGCGTCCGTGCGTAAGGCGGGGCTCCAGTTCTCGCGCGCTTTCGTCATCCATGCCCCTCTTCTTCCCGCGCGGCGTCCCAGAAATGGCGCCCGATGGCGGAAAAATGGCTGCGGATGGCGGGAAACGGCTGCGGATGGCAGGAAACTCCACGAAGGTAAGTTTTACGGTCTTTCCTCAGGCGCGCAGTACCCGTTGGTGGCGGGCACAAAATCCTGCCGACTACGCCAAAAGCTGACGCACCCCCTGGGCCGCGTGGGGAACCCGGAACCGGGCCTTTTTTGTAGATGCTGGGGGTGGTAGTCACCGTGGCGGTGACGAAGTCCCGTGGCTCAGGGTGATCAAACTAAATGGCAGTCTACATACTAATGTCCGACTACGCCACCCGTGGATTGCGGTCAGGATGAACCGCCGCAGCAGGGCAGACCGCTGAGGCTGGTGTTGTGGGTGCAGCAGAGTGTAGTACAACTCCCCACGGGAGGAGTGTAGCCTCAGGGCAGTGTATGCGGAGGATGGGGGTGATGGTGCGTGGGAGCAGCAGTAACCACACGGAGTCTGTCATGCAATTCAGGGTCTTTACTGCTGGTGGTATTAAAGGACCCGTCCGGAATACAAGTTAACAAGGGAGGCCTGGTCAGTCTGGGAACAACTGGGAAATCCTGCTGGTCAGGGGGAGTTTGTAGGCCTACCGTGCTGACTTCACTCTTTCTTGGCTATCCTGCTGTAGTGTAGTGGTAGCCCACGTCTCTGAGTGTACCGTGTTGTTCTCACCCGTATGACTGGCGACTCGGGCCTTCGTGCTTCTCACCCCTCCAGGGCAGTAGTGGTCCCTCTCGTGTGGCTGAGCCTCCGGGCTTCCTTAGGTTAGAGGACTTGAAGTCCCCTGCATGGTGGTTTTCTGCTGCTGGGCTTATAACCCTCACAGCCCTGGACTCCAGTGTCCGGCTAGTAAGTCTCTGGCCAGGACGAACTCTGCTAGTTCCCCTCCTGGCCTAGTGTTCCTCCTCTGCCTACAGGGACTCCCCAGCCTGCTGCTGACCTGTCCCTATCTGCGACTTGTCTGGAACTTGTCTGGCACTTCACTCTGGCTGGTCTGGACTGTCTAACCCCACCCCAGATCCAGTTTATAAAGGGCAGGTTTCTCCCCTCCCTGGACTGAGGCAGGAGGTGCTGCATGCTAATTGTTCCCAACCAGGGAACCTCCCACCTGCTCTCAGACATGACATTGCTGCCATTGTGGCAACCAGACCTCGGGGTGCCACACCTGATCATGCTGGTGGTGGTCAGGCTGGTCGTTTTGCCACCCCTGCTGATGCTGGTCTGGCAGGTGGTGCAAATGGCCTTTTTGGGGTTATCGGCAGAGTCTTTAAAAAACAACCAGACTCGGGAAGACCTAACAGTTGTACTGGCAACTTCCTTCGTGTTGGTGCTACGGGGAACGGTTGCCTGCCTTTTGTCTGTGGCCACCACACTGCTTCTTCCTGCCTGTTGGGATGCTCTGCCTCCCTCCCCCTGTGTGCTGCTGTCCTCGCTCTGCATGTCCTCCTGCCAGGTTGGGTCAGTTACTATATCATCCACCACCTCATCTTCCACTTCCGCACCCTGGTCCTCCTCCTGACTTTCTGGGAATTGTGTCTCATCATCATCCACCTCTTGTGACACTTTCCCACCATCACCTTTTTGTGACCGTGGCTGCTCAAATATTTGGGCATCGCTACACGCGATCTCCTCTTGCCCCTCTTCAAGTGGACCGAGCGAGAGGCCCGAATCTATAAATGGAATAGTGAACAGCTCTTCAGAGTGTCCAAGTGTGGGATCAGTTGTCTCCGGGCACTCGGCATGGGGGGAGGAAGGATGATGATCAATGTGAGGAATATACGGTCCAGCCTCACAGCTACTGAGACTTCACCGTGTGGAAGACAGGGTGGTGGCTAAGTGACTGGAATCATTATCCGCTATCCAACCAAGAACCTTTTGACACTGCTCTGGGTTCAATAGTGGTGTGCTGCGGTCCCTTAGGAATTGGGACAGGAAGGTCGGGCGAGAAGATGTGGGTGTTTGTTGTGGCTCAATTTCGGCTTGCCCACGGCCTTGTCCTCGGCCTCTGCATGCACCATCACCATTACGTCCAGTTCCCCGTCCCTTGCCACGTGCCTTGCCCATTTTAAATGGAGGAGAGTATCTTCCACGCTCACTACAAATGGCTGAGTTTGGAGCGAACTTACGTATATGTGATTCGTGTGACGGAAAAAGCTGAGTTTTAAATACCTGGCCTGTAGGTAAGTAGTTTGAACAGCAAACTGGTGTGAATTGCTTCACTGACACACTGAAAGAAATTTTTAATGGTGGCCAGAAATGGCAGTATTTTCTGACAACGTAGATGTGATCCGTGTGATGGAGAAAACAGAGTTTTAAACACCTGGCCTGTAGGTAACTAGTTTGAACAGCAAACCGGTGTCAAAAACTTTGCTGACACAGTGAAAAAAAATTGGAATGAAGGCCAAAAATGGCAGTATTTTCTGAAAACGTATTTATGTGATCCGTGTGACGGATTTTTTGCACAACTCCAAGTTTCCTATTTTGGTTGAGTTGGGGTGTAATGAGGGCACGACGGGACATTAAGCCACATTTGTCTGTTTCATAAAAAACTGGCATTTCTTATGTCACATATCATACTCCAGTCATGGAGTGGAGTAAGATTTCTGGCATGAGGCACGGAAGCACATACCACTCGTCAGACGCTCCTGATTCATTAAGAGGCATGCACCACTTAATGAATCAGGAGCGTCTGACTCCTACACACCCACTCTTAAAGACCAGCAAAAATATCATCGTTCTTGATGAATCAGGGCTATAGTCTCCAAATTATATGATTTGCTTAGGTAATGTCTTTTATCTTCATAATAATTACAGGAACACCTTCAGTTTTTGAACATAAGGGTGCATTTGATCATAACTGTTAATGTGAAAATTAGTTAAGTGACACAGAAAAAGAAAAAATTATTTACCAAAATGGCAGATGTAATCGAAGATGGAGGAAGATGTAGGAGTAATGAGAGTATGAGTGTATTTTAATGTGTCTTCTAATCTTTTTAGAACGTGAGTTAGTACATAACAATCCACAATTGGCTATTCTGTCATCGAACCTTCATTAAGATATTTCCTCTTTGTTTCATTACCCGACTCTAGAGCCCACACGTCTTAAATTTTCAGTAAACACTCATAAAGAGAGATGGAGTTTATTGCTTCTGAACATGAAAATCCACCAGAGATTTAAATACTTCATCATTTTAAATATCCAAAAGAGCATGAAGTATTCCGATATTTATTTTTCAGTTTAACAGATATGCAGGGAATATCATACACTTTTATAGAGTATGCATAAAACAATCAGGAAATGATATAATATTTCAACAATAAACATTAGAAATAATATAAGACAGTGAAAAGACTCACAAATTCTTTAAAGAACAGACCTAACAGCAATTAAAAGAGGGTCATCCAAGATTACATAAAAGGACTTTTTTTTCTCAAACTCAGTGCCTCACTTGTCCAAGAGTTATCTCTGTTATTTCAGCACAACCTTAGTTACTTAACCCCTTCACGACAAATCACGTACATTTACTTCACATGTCATGTCCTTGCCTTTGATGCGAGCTTGGCGTGCAAGCCCACATTTTTCTCGGCTGATGATGGCTGGTTTAATCAGCCATCATCTGCCTATACCAGAGCTCCGCCAGCAACTGTTAATCTTTTAAATGCTGCTGTCAATCTCTAACAGCAGCATTTAACATGGGCCTGCAGTGGAGCGCATCAATGTGCTCGTAATGTGTTCGCGGGGCGCTGATGGGTTGCCATGAAAACCAGGGGTCTACTGAAGATCTCTGAAAGCCAGCATTTAGCTGGCGTTTATATGAGATTGTGATTTTAGCTATACAGTTAGGTCCATATATATTTGGACAGAGACAACATTTTTCTAATTTTGGTTCTAGACATTACCACAATGAATTTTAAACAAAACAATTCAGATGCAGTTGAAGTTCAGTCTTTCAGCTTTCATTTGAGGGTATTCACATTAAAATTGGATGAAGGGTTTAGGAGTTTCAGCTCCTTAACATGTGCCACCCTGTTTTTAAAGGGACCAAAAGTAATTGGACAGATTAAATAATTGTAAATAAAATGTTCATTTCTAGTACTTGGTTGAAAACCCTTTGTTGGCAATGACTGCCTGAAGTCTTGAACTCATGGACATCACCAGACGCTGTGTTTCCTCCTTTTTGATGCTCTGCCAGGCCTTCACTGTAGTGGTTTTCAGTTGCTGTTTGTTTGTGGGCCTTTCTGTCTGAAGTTTTGTCTTTAACAAGTGAAATGCATGCTCAGTTGGGTTTTTTAATTACTTTTTCAAATGAATATGAGGAGCATTTGATCTGAGCCGTTTATCAGTGGCCTTGCATTGAATAACTCTTCATGTTGCAATGCAAGTGCACTAGTTTCTACTGCCATGCACAGTGTTTTTCAAGGCCACCAATCTGATGTGTATGAAGGCCCCCAACTCTCCCCCCAACCAATGATCTGCTCACGTGAGAGATGGATAGGGCAGATGGAATTTCTTAGCCCAATTCCTTTGTTTTCAGGAGAAGTAAGCTGACTCCAGATGTGTCTGACAACGGCATTCTCCACTCTCCCCATTGATACCACATGATTGCCAAACGCTCGTGTATATGGGGAAGTCAGGAGAGATAACTGTCTTCAGAATGAATATTCGGTCAAGAGTTACCTCATGGGTAGGCCAGCTTTCGGTTGTGTTCAACGAGGAGATGGCCCTTTACAAATGAAGAAATTGGTGCTGTTGTGGAACAATTGTAAAAACAATTAGAAAAAGACCAGCCCCTTTAAATGGGTTGTCCCTCAACTACAGCTTCTCAAATATCCACAGGATAGATGATAAGAGTCTGATAGGTAGGGGACCTCCTCCATTTAAAAATTGGGACACCTGTGACATCTTTCAGACTGTAGTTGGGTTTTCCATGCTGCCGCTCTAGCTCTATTACATTTTTTTATTGGACCGACAGATACAAATCTAGCAAAGGTTACCGTGACTCAGATAATGCAGCACTGGGATTTTACTCTATTACTATATTCTCTACTACTATTTCCTCCACAATCACTATAATTCTCCTTGGGAGAGATTAGGATGGAAACAAGGGCAATTGTTGATAGTGGTACTCAAGTTTACTTTGTTGTTTATTAACCTATGGCACAGTAATTTATATTACTTCATTGACTTATATCATAAAGGTTATATATAGAACGGTATGTCCTCAGTCAAATCAACAATTTATTACTCTATTTCCTTTGTTTATATACGTTATATGTTTTTGTAATCTGAAAAAAAGTTAATAAAAACATTCTAAAAAAAGGTATAATTGGACACCTAACACCTAACTTTCCATCGGCTACTGGTTTGTGCCTTGTTAAAAGGAATATGTTATCTGAAAATGACATTGTTTAAATCAGGTTTTAATATTACATATACAGTATTGTTTAGAAAAACTGTAGACATTTTTTTACCTTATCACTAGTGATGGGCGAGCACTAAAATGCTCGGGTACTCGTTGCTCGGGTCGAGCACATTGGAATACTCGAGTGCTCGACCCGAGCAACGAGCCCAATGTAAGTCTATGGGAAACTCGAGCATTTTTCAGGCGGCTCCCCCCGGCGGTCTGCAGAGGGCCTAAAAATTGCCCAAATCAATGGGAACAGTGCTCAAATGACATGGGAACAGCATGGGGAAGACCCCTGGAAGCATTTCTGACTCCCATGTCACGGCTGTCAACAACGTTGTCAGAAGTATTACGCCACTTTTACGAACTCACAATAAAACATACAAAAACGAGACCAGAATGGGATTTCCTGGGAATTATGTTACGGAACATCCTTTCCAGGGTAATGACTTGTATATAAGGCAAAATAAATAACCAAAACCAAAAATACTCCTCCACACCTTGGGCTATGTTCACACGTAGCGTTTTTGATGCTTTTTTGCACTTTTGCATTGCTTTCAGCCAAGACAAATGCATTCACTGGGAAATGTCATTTTAACATTTTACAACCTTATCTGGCCATGTGGTGTGTGACACATCATCAGACACATGCATACAGTGCTGAAAAGACATGGGAACAGCATGGGGAAGACCTCTGGAAGCATCTCTGACTCCCAGGTGACTGCCTAAAAGTGTGCTCATCATAATTGATCCTTGGTGCATGCAAAGATGCCTCCCGCCATGCACCTGTTGTTGCAGACTCACAACAATCACAGTCCACATCCTTGTCCCAGTGCAGCATTCAGTTGTCCCTATCCCATTCCTTGAAATGCAAGCGCAAGTATGCAGCCAATAGAGGCTGCAATACCATACTGCCAAATTTTTGACAGCGGCTTGCACGTGAAATGTGGCCTTTTAGGCTTGTGGAGGTGGAAGCTTTTCACAACCTCATGCCAGCGGCGGCCCAGTGTCCATACTCGGTCCCCAGCTGCCACTATATTTCCCGGTATCGCCTCCGCCTTCCACAAGCACGGGTCCCACAACATTAACCGTGCCCTCCCCAATGCACTTACTGGGAAGGACCGCCTAACCACAAACAAGTGGACAGGTGAATGTGGCCAGGGACGGTACAGAGCCAGTCCACAACTTTTTTTGCTGAGTTGTATTTAGCTTGGTGAAAGGATTGGCATAGAGGGAAACCGTATCTACTCTGGGTGTCATTTCTCCCAGGAAGTCCTCTAATGCAGCTTGTTGCCGAAGCAATGGCTGCCCGTCCAACATCAACTCGCACTTGTTGGTGGTGCTTTGACACACACACATCTTTCTTTGCGCATTTAATTGCATGACTACAGAGTTGGGCAATGGCCTGATCTGCAATGCGGTTTGAGAAATAACATGCATAACCATATCCGATCCACATTAAAAAAGCAGCCATTGAGTGTCCGGGAACCTTCCCCCACACTTTTCTTAGCCAGGACTGCTTCTCAGCAGGGTTGGACGGTCCCACCAGAAAATCCTCTGGTGTGCCTTGGCTTCTTCCTTAGGAGAGTTCATGATAGCACTAACTTTGCAGCTGCTATGGGGCTCTTGAGTGGGGAAGAAAGGTGAGCCCTCAGAATCAAATCCTCTGGTGGACACAATGTTTATCAATCTGAAACAGCTTCTCAGTGGGAGTTGTATTTCACCACAGCCATATTCTTTAGCTCGGTGAAAGGACTGGCATAGAGGGAAACCGTATCTACTCCGGCTGTCATTTCTCCATCACCAGGTTCCGCCCATTGTCACACACGACCATGCCCGGCTGTATGTTCAGCGGTGAGAGACACAGATCAGGCTGCTGTGTTACAGCTTTCAACAACTCTGCAGTGCTGGGCGGGTTTTTACCTTAGCATTAAGCATGTTATCTTCAGCACAGCCTGTTGCCGCTTGGCCAAGGCAGTGCTGCAGTGCTGTCAGCTTGTGACTGTAGTGGTCATTCCTGAGATGGAGGAGGAGGTGCAGGAGCTGAACAATGTGATTACATTGAGGTTTAATTGGTGACGCTGTTTTATATACTAAACAAAGATCCTGTTGTTTTGTGTTTTTTTACATTATTTTTTAAGGCAAATGCATTCACCGGGAAATGTCATTTTAACATTTTATAACCTTATCTGGCAATGTGGTGTGTGACACATCATCAGATACATCATGTTTTATTTATGATGGAGGGACTCTGAAAGTCATAAAGCCTATTTTTATAGGGCCATCAGACGGCCCTTACTATTCTTAAAAGGCCGTCAGTTGGCCCTCGCTATTGTTAGAGAGCCATCAGCCTGCTATGCTTTGTTGTTCCCATTATTAACAAGTGGTTCTCTTATATTGTTATTGCATATGCAGTGACTGCAAGGGCTGCCAAAAATTTGGACGCAATCCAATACCCCTTTGAAGAAACATAGAGGAGGGTCTCCTTAAAAAAAATGTCCCCATTATAAAGGAGCGGGTCTCCTATAGTGGTAATGCCCATGCTGTTACTGCAAGGGCTGCCAAAATTTGAGAAAAACCCCACTAAGAATTTAAAGACACATAGAGCAGGGCCACAGTAACAAGGTACGACATGCTCCCATTAGAAAGGAGAGGGTCTGCTATGCAGTTATAGAGTATGCAGTGAGTCCAACGGCTGACCAATTTTAGGAAAAACCCCACTAAGAATTTAAAGACACATAGAGCAGGGCCACAGTAACGACAAATTCCATTAGAAAGGAGAGAGTCGGCTATATAGTTATAGGGTATGCAGTGAGTCCAACGGCTGACGAATTTTAGGAAAAACCCTACTAAGAATTTAAAGGCAGATTGAGCAGGGCCACAGTAGTGACAAATTCCCATTAGAAAGGAGAGGGTCTGCTATACAGTTATAGGGTATGCATTGAGTCCAACGGCTGACCAATTTTAGGAAAAACCCCACTAAGAATTTAAAGATACATAGACCAGGGCCACAGTAACAAGTACGACATGTTCCCATTAGAAAGGAGAGGGTCTGCTATACAGTTATAGGGTATGCAGTGAGTCCAACGATTGACCAATTTTAGGGAAAACCCCACTAAGAATTTAAAGACACATAGAGCAGGGCCACAGTAAGAAGTACGACATGTTCCCTTTAGAAAGGAGAGGGTCTGCTATACAGTTATAGGGTATGCAGTGAGTCCAACGATTGACCAATTTTAGGAAAAACCCCACTAAGAATTTAAAGACACATAGAGCAGGGCCACAGTAAGAATTGCGACATGTTCCCATTAGAAAGGAGAGAGTCTGCTATACAGTTATAAGGTATGCAATGAGTCCAACGGCTGACCATAGAGCAGGGCCACAGTAATGACAAATTCCCATTAGAAAGGAGAGGGTCTCCCATAGTGTTGGCCTATGCAGTGAATGCAAGGGCTGCAAAAAATTGGGAGGCACTCCAATGCCCCTTGGAAGAGACTTAGAGGGCCTCATAAAAAAATTTTCATATTAGAAAGGAGTGGGTCTCCTATACTTGTAACGCCCATGCACTAAGTGCATGGCTGACAAACATTTACCCATGGGGGGGTATACATGAACATACTGTATAATTTTTTTTTTACGGGCATCATAAACACCCTTTAAAAAAATTATGTCGGTGTTGCATCACGGACCACGGTCACCCTGGTGATATGGTGATGGAGGATGAGGATGAGGAGAAGGAGGAGGACAAGAGCAAATAGCCAAAATCAGGAAGCATGTACCAATGTCTGGGTGTGAAGAGATGCATGGGAATACACCTCCCAAAAGAAGACACTGGATTTGAGTTTATGTTACGCAGCTACCATTTGTTGGTGCTGAGAAGTCTGGCCCAATCCAGCCCTTGTTCATTTTTATAAGAGTCAGCCTGTCAGCATTTTCAGTTGACAGGTGGATGTGCTTATCAGTTATAATTTCACCAACGGCACTAAAAACCCTCTCTGATAAAACGCTAGAGGCAGGGCTTCCCAGCACCTCCAAGGCATAGAGAGCAAGTTCATTCCACGTATCCAGCTTGGATACCCAATAATTAAAAGGCACAGAGGAATCACGGAGGACATTGGTACGGTCGGCAAGGTACTCTCTCAGCATCTTCCCAAACTTTGCACTCCTTGTGAGAGTACCCCACACCTCAATGCCTGTGCGATGGAAGGGTCTGAGAAAACTGTCCCGGACCTTTGACAGTGTGTTCCCCTACCTCTGCTGGATTGCATTTGTGTCTCTCTCACCTGTACTCCTTGGTTGTCCAACGAACTGTGACCTCTGCCGCCAGCGTTTTCAGATGGAAATTTTTTTAATAGTTCTGCAACAAGGGCCTTCTGGTACTGCCCCATTTTTGTACACCTGTCCACCTCTGGAATAAGAGATATAAAGTTCTCCTTGTAGCGTGGGTCTAGAAGTGTCACCAACCAGCATTGACTTTCACCTGAAATTTTGAGAACGCGAGGTTCATGGGAAAAGCAGCGTAACATAAACTCAGCCATGCGTGCCAGACTGCTAATAGGCAAGACTTCCGTGTCCTCACCAAGAGGATGACTGACCATGCTCTCCTCCTCCTCCTCTCTGTCCTCTGGCCATCCACGCTGAACAGTTGGTATGACAGTTGTGCAGGTTGTACCATCTTTAGCGCAGGAAACTAGCTCCTGTTCTTTCTCCTCCTCCACTTCCTCATTGTCACCCAATCCACATTGGGATGAGATGAGGCTGGGCTGTGTGTAATCACCCTGTATGGTTCCTTGCTCCATCTCATCATACTCCGCCTGCAATGCATCCTCTTTGATTGAGAGCAGAGAGCATTTCAGAAGACAGAGAAGCGGGATGGTGACGCTAATTATGGTGTCATCGCCGCTCACCATCTTGGTGGAGTCCTCAAAGTTTTGTAGGATGATACATATGTCTGACATAAATGTCCACTCCTGAGGTCTTATGTGTGGAGTCTGAACTGAATACCGACGGCCTAGTTGATGCTGGTACTCAACAACTGTCCTCTTCTACTCACAAATCCTTTCCAACATCTGCAGTGTAGAGTTCCAACGCGTGGGGACATCACATACCAGTCTGTGAGCTGGAAGCTGCAAACGCTGCTGAAACACCGCAAGGTCGGCGGAAGCTGTAGGTGACTTTCTAAAATGGGCACACAGACGGCGCACTTTAACAAGCAGATCCGGCAGCTCCAGGTAGGATTTAAAAAACTGCTGAACCATGATGTTAAGCACATGGGCCAGGCATGGTACGTGTGTGAGCTCGCCTCGCCTCAGAGCCGTCACCAGGTTCCGGCCATTGTCACACACGACCATGCCTGGCTGTGGTTCAGCGGTGTGAGCCACAGATCTGCCTGCTCTTTCAGAGCAGTCCACAACTCTTCAGCATTGTGCGGTTTGTCACCTAAGCATATTAGCTTCAGCACAGCCTGTTGCCGCTTGGCCGAGGCAGTGCTTCAATGCTTCCAGCTTGTGACTGATGTGATCATTTCGCAGATGGAGGCTGAAGAGAAGGGGGAGGCTGAGGAGGTTGAGGTGCAGGAGCTGTAGACCTTGGGGGCAACCCTGATTGACCTAGGGTCCGCAATCCTCGGCGTCGGGAGGACGTGTTCCGTCCCAAGGTCCGACTAGGTCCCGGCTTCCACTATGTTAACCCAGTGTGCCGTCAGCGAGATGTACAGTCCCTGCCCACAAGCACTTGTCCACATGTCCGTGGTTAGGTGGACTTTCCCGGTAGCTGCGTTGTTGAGGGCATGGCTGATGTTTTGGGACACGTGCTTGTGTAATGCGGGAACGGCACACTGGGAGAAATAATGGTGGCTCGGGACCGAGTATCGATGAACGGCCGCCGCCATCACGTTGCGGAATGCTTCCATCTCCACAAGCCTAAAAGGCAACACTTTGAGCGCAAGTAGTCGTGAAATGTGGGAATTTAGTACTATGGCCTGTGGGGCATTGGATGTGTATTTGCGCTTGCGTTCCAAGGACTGGGGTATGGACAACTGAATGCTGCACTGGGACAAGGACGTGGATGTGCTTACTAATGCTGCTACTTGAGAGTGTGCAACAACAGGTGCAGGGCAGGAGGCATCTTCGCATGCACCATGGACAGGGGATTGGCTTGCATGCACAACAGCGGAAGAAGCAATGGTGCCACCCGCAGACACTGTTCCTGGATCCTGAGGTTCGGCCCACAAAGTCGGGTGCTTTGCTGCCATGTGCCTGACCATGCTGGTGGTGATCAGGCTGGTCACTTTGCCACCCCTGCTGATGCTGGCCTGGCAGGTTGTGCAAATGGCCTTTTTGGGTTTATCGGCAGAGTCTTTAAAAACAACCAGACTCGGGAAGACCTAACAGTTGTACTGGCAACATCCTTCATGTTGGTGTTACAGGGAACGGTTGCCTTCCTTCTTTCTGCGGCCACCACATTGCTTCTTCCTGCCTGTTGGGGTGCTCTGCCTCTCTCCCTCTGTGTGCTGCTGTCCTCACTCTGCATGTCCTCCTGCCAGGTTGGGTCAGTTACTATATCATCCACCAACTCGTCTTCCACTTCCGCACTCTGGTCCTCCTCCTGACTTTCTAGCAATTGTGTCTCATCATCGTCCACCTCTTGGGACACTTTCCCACCGTCACCTTCGTGTGACAGTGGCTGCTCAAATATTTGAGCATTGCTACCTGCGATCTCCTCTTGCCCCGCTTCAAGTGGACCGGTCGAGAGGCTCGAATCTGTAAATGGGAAAGTGAACAGCTCTTCAGAGTGTCCAAGTGTGGGATCAGTTGTCTCTGGGCACTCGGCATGGTGGGAGGAAGAAGGTTCAGGGTGAGGAATATGTGGTCCAGACTCACAGCTACTGAGACTTAACTGTGTGGTGGTGGTGGTGGTTATGGTGGCTAAGTGACTGGAAGCATTATCTGCTATCCAACCAATAACCTTTTCACACTGCTCTGTGTTCAATAGTGGTGTTCTGCGGTCCCCTATAAATTAGGACAGGAAGGTCGAGTGAGAAGTGTTAGTGGGTGTTAGTTGTAGCACAATTTCAGCTTGCCCACGGCCTTGGCCTCTGCATGCACCATTATCACCATCACGTCCAGTTCCCGGTCCCTTGCCACATGCCTTGCCCATTTTAAATGGAGGACAATATCTTCCACGCTCCAACAAATGACTGAATTTGGAGCGAACTTATATGTGATCCGTGTGACGGACAAACCACAGTTTTAAATACCTGACCTGTAGGTAATTATTTTGAACAGCAAACTGGTGTCAATTGCTTCACTGACACACAAATTTTTAATGGCGGTCAGAAATGGCAGTATTTTTTGAAAATGTATATGTGATCTGTGTGACGGACAAAACAGAGTTTTAAATACCTTGCCTATAGGTAACTATTTTGAACAGCAATCTGGGGTCAATTGATTCACTGACACACTGCAACAAATTTTTAATGAAGGTCCGAAATGGCAGTATTTTTTGAAAACGTATATGTGATCCGGGTGACGAAGGAAACACTGTTTCAAATACCTGGCCTTTAGGTAACTTTGTTGAACAGCAATCAGGTGTCAATTGCTTCACTGACACGCTGAAACAAATTTTTAATGGAGGCCAGAAATGGCAGTATTTTCTGACAACGTATATGTGATCGTGTGATGAAGAAAACACAGTTTTAAATGCCTGGCATGTAAGTTACTATTTTGAACAGCAAACTGGTGTCAATTGCTTCTCTGACACACTGAAACAAATGTTTAATGGAGGCCAGAAATGGCAGTATTTTCTGAAAACGTGTATGTGATCCGTGTGACGGAGAAAACACAGTTTTATATACCTGGCCTGTAGGTAACTATTTTGAACAGCAAACCAGTGTCAAAAACTTTGCTGACACACTGAAAATTTTTTTTAATGGAGGCCAGAAATCAGAAATGGCAGTATTTTCTGAAACCGTATATTTGATCCGTGTAACGGAGAAAACACAGTTTTAAATAGCTGGATTTTTAGTGCTGTAATATGGAAAGGACCTGGCTGTATTCTGCAGTGCCAACAAGCAAATGGTGCAGAAAAACGGGGTTATCTGGATTGCTTTTTAAGCAAATAATGAGGATTAAGATCCCCAAAAAATTATTCATAGCCCCTGAGACCTGGGCCTTTGTCTAGAAATATCTAACAGCAGCAGAAGGCAGAACTGGAATGGAGCCTCTTGTGCTATATGCACTGCAGTCTGCTGTATACACTGCCTGCCTGCCTATATACACTGCCTACCTGATATCTCTGCAGATGGATTAGTCCTCAGAAGGAATGTTTGTTGAAATGGATATGTGTCTCTAATATAGTTTGGTACACCTACACTAACTAGAAATAATCTCTCCCTAATAAGCGAATCTCTCCCTAGCTCAGCAGCAGCTCTCCCTACACTGTCTGATTCCAGAGTGACTGTGACGAGCATGGCGGCGCCAGGTCTGATATAGACCTGATGACGCTGTGCGGCCAGCCAATCACTGCAATGTCAAAACTAATACGGCTACGGCATTACAATGAGTGGCAGGCAATACCTGCTTGTTCATTGGCTCTCTAAAGAGAACCAAAGATGAAGGGAGGGGACCCGAGCTCCCGCCAAGCAACCCCAGAAATACTTGGCGAGTGCCGAGCATGTCGAGCAGTGAGATGCTCGGACGAGCACTGAGCAGTAGCGAACATGCTCGCTCATCACTAGTAATTAATATATCTAGCAAACATCCATTGTTCAAAGACCCTGAGTCCCTGTCTTGAAAAACTAGCAGACAATAAGTTACAGAAAATATCAACTCAAGTGTCAACATCCAGGCTTATTCAAACAATTATCTGTGTTGACCAGAGGAGCATTGCAGCTCGAAAAGTCTCCTCACCTTGACGTGCTCAGCAAGTCACTCTCCGCAAGGAGAAACGTTACTTCTTAGATACCCGTCTGACGCCTCTCACCCAGCCAAACCAGAACTCACACTTTGCACTAACGAGGGCCAATACCCCGAAACACGGTGTCTGCAAATTGAGTTTCTGGTCTTGGCTTTTATCCTAAGTCATGTGACAAGGCTCGTTAAAGGGTCAATATTGACTGTTAGGATTGCTACTTCCAATAGGTGGCGCTAGAGTTCTAGTTCTCTTCCTCGCTAAAGAAACAATTTGAGACCAACCAAAGAAAACACATAAATTCAAATGTCAACATAATGATAAAAGCGTATGGCTCCTGGTCTACTAAATTTATGTCTGGCATAATAAAGAAGAAAAGATTTGTCATCACACCTCTTAAGTAGGATTACCTTCTGTGATGAGCTATCAAGATGGTGCATTGTCTGCCATGATAACCTTTGCAACATCTATAACCCAATGAAGTGGTCAGCTATTTTTTAAAATACCCGTAGACAGTGGATGGAGTAGCAAGCCCTGATTGTATCCAAACAGAAAACACAGGATCTCCCATCTCTAAATAGGTGAGACCTCACCAGCGATCAGTCTCTTTATCTTTTTTGCAGATAAGTGACAAGTTGTTATTTTGGTTCGGGC
The DNA here is from genome assembly GCF_046119375.1 of Phyllobates terribilis. Lineage (NCBI taxonomy): Eukaryota > Metazoa > Chordata > Amphibia > Anura > Dendrobatidae > Phyllobates > Phyllobates terribilis. The sequence goes on along the minus strand of NW_027362768.1, from coordinate 140,008,717 downwards.
CCATTAAAACCAAAACCAAAGACCATGGACGAGAGTTGTTCGGTTTTCAGGGAAAAATAATTTCATATCTTATATCTAAACCTGGAAAGCACTTTTAAAACCCTACTGTAAATATAATATCAGCCATTTACTAGTTCCCTGATCCTGATATAAAGTATGAAATTGGAAAACTTGTCAAGGTTCCCAGTGCTTTTCCCCTAGATCGTCATATCATAGAAAAGGAAACTTTTATGTACTACCATTTGACATGGATCTTTGCTGCAGTTTGATGCTATCTATGGCAACCTGTCAAGCCCAATATTTTTAAACTTTAGCTCGAGTAGAAAATATTGTATGTTCTTCTAGTGAGTCGTCATTTTTTTGACTATTACCTCTAAGGCTGCTGTCAGTTACATAGTACAGCAGCTGCATATCCCTAAAACTGCACATTCTGAATATTCTTCTTTGGACTAAGAATACATATCTTTATACAAAAATTCTTATTCTTGTCGTATAACAGTCAGAATTTTTATTTTATTGTGTATTTTGACTGGATTATCAGGAACTGACAAGAAGAAATAATATATAGGTCACATTATGCCACCCAAAGGCTATACAATTATTAACCCAAAAATTGAAAAACATCATTGTTAGCTTTGGATGGTTGTTCATCGCTAAGCTTCAAAATATCTATTTGTGGCTGGTACCCATTATCATGTCATAACATTAAAAATTATTAGTCTGTTGTGGGTTAATATAACCTTCCTTATGCAAATTCGAGCCTTGCAATATGACTTAGAATAAAAGCCAAACCCAAGTCCTAAGTTATATGACAAAGCTAGTTAAGGGTCAATAATGACTTTTAGGCTTGCTACTTCCATTAGGTGGCACCAGAGTTCAAGTCCACTTTCTCTCTGACTGGGCAATTTGCATATTTAATTTCCCAGAAGAGCATTGCAAGGCTTGAAGGCCTCCTCACATTGGTATGCCAGGCTAGGCATGTCACTCTCCACAACGAGAAATATTACTCCCTAGATATATCCCTTCTTGTCATGTAAAACATGTTGGTAAGTAGCTCTCACTTCAACTTTTGTCAGCTGAAATTCAGAATTTTAAAAACTTCAACAGAATATACTGCACCATGTGGTTGGGAGGATGTACTGCAACCAGTTATGGTAATTGCTGATAGTGTTTAAGTGTGGGGAAAAAATTGTACAATATGTGTTTTGCAATATATATAATATTAAATTGTTTAACTCTAAAGTGACCAATATAGCAAAAACTAATAATATTCTAAATTTGAGAAAACTAATAAATATCTCCTATGTGATCATAGTTATGGCTGCCAGCAGACTGTATCATGTTCAAGGTTCCTCTTTATGCTGTTATTATTATTCTAGATTTTATTAGAAGTAGCACTCCAGCATTATATTTTCACATACAATTCTAATTGACTGCAATATTCTCAGTATATAATTTGTTTTCATCTGTGTTCATTGCCTCTATACATTTTAAACTATTTTATTAAGGCAGTTATGTGTGATCTCCAGTCTCACTACCAGTCCACTTTGTACACTCCAGTGTAGACAAGTCAGGCTCTTACTGCCTGTGAGCAGTTCTGGCAGTTATCAGACACTTCCATCACACCTAGATGGAACCTCTTTGTTCACCTGTATGTCCTCCAAGCAGCTTAAAGTATAATTTCTGCCTTATATAAGAGTATTAATAAAACGGATGAATTCCATTCAAACTGCAGAATTCTAAATCACTCACACTGTCCGCCTATATTATTTGTGAGTTCTTTGTGCAGAATTATCCAGTGCATTGCTTGAGATGCATCTTTAACCTGTCTTCCCTGTCTCCTGCTTGTACCAACTGACCGGGAGAAGCCTATCATAAGCAGCTGGCAGGGAAGACAGGGTGAAGCTGCATCATATAGGTACTCTGAGACTCTGCATTGTGAGGGACAGCTGTTCTATATTACTTATTGATTGTTGAATGTTCCTACATAGGATTTATAGTAGAGCAAATGCAGTGTAATGAGACTCTAACCATTCTGGAAAGCCAAATACACCATGGGAAATGTTGTATGCATCACAGTTTATTATAGGGGAAGGAGGATTCAGAATGACTGCCCTGAAATGGCCCATAAAGCAGGTATATGACGCGCCCCCTGGGCCATGGGGTACTCGGTGCCGGGCCGGTCGTTGCTAGGGGAGATGTCACAGTAGCAGTGACCCGGTCCATGACCCAGGGCGGTCAATCAAAGGAGAAATATTTACAGGGGATTTATAGTTTTTATCTACAGTTCGTGACGCCACCTGTGGTATGCGGCTAAAGGGAGTCACCGCTGCGGAGCAGGTCCTCTGGAGCTGGTGTAAATGCAGCAGAGTTGGTTTAGCTTTCCACAGATAGAGCTTAGCTCCAGGGCAGTGTAGATGTTGCTGTTATGAAGTAGCATTCGTGGTGCAGTGTAGTGCAGGGATTTATGGCGCAGCAGCAATAACTGACAGAGATGGTGGGGTGCAGTCTTCAGGGTTTTACTCACGATTTTCAGACTCCAAGTTACCAGGGCCAGGGTAACTTCCCACGTCGTCCTGTGCTTACTCAGGGAGGGGTTCAGCCAACCCTCAGGTACCTCCGGAGTACATAGCAGGACCCCCTTCTGTGTGTTTCTTCTGGCCATCTCCCTGCACCTCACACCCAGTGTCTCAGGCCAGTGGCCGCGGACCTTGCCGGGCGACATCTTCTCTGTCCCCTGGGTCCTCTATGGCCACCTTTCTGGTGATTAGATGTGGCTTGTGGCTGCAGTACCTGAAATACTGCAGCCTACAGTTTCCTAATTGAGGCTTAAAGAACTCTGCTAGTTTTAGGGACCGGTCCACTCTGTGTGACCTGACCCCTCCACCTCTTGGCCTCCAGCACTGCCCGTACCCATGGGGTCCCTTCCATGTTCCTGGAGCCTTTCTCCTGCTCCTCTCCTCCTCAGTCTGTCCTGGGCCTCTCTGGCTAGGCCCTCCTCCTGAATAGAGCTCCTACAGAGCTCCTGCTCCTTTCACTGTTCTCCTCTGACTGACTGGCTACACACCCAAGATGGCTTCCCTCTTTATACTACTCCCAACAAGTCCTCTGATTTACTTCCTCCACCCACACCCACTACATGGCTCCCCCTACTTCGGTTCCCCCCACTCCAGCCAGGGACAGGGCTCAGCAGGAAGCACGACGCATCTTGCCC